>NC_057349.1:43747074-45097074 GCF_016509475.1 Prionailurus bengalensis
ATGCTCTGTCTCTCTCAAAAATACGTAAACGTTAAAAAAATTTTTTTTAAATAAATAGAAATCGGTAAAATCTGAGTAAGCTCTATAATCTAGTTAATAGTATAATCCCAATATCAATATCCTGGTTCTGATAACGTACCATAGTTAAGTAACATGCTACCTCTGGGGATAGCTGAAGGAAGGGTCCAGGGGATCTCTCTGTACTATTTTTGCAACTTCTTCTGAGTTTATAATTATTTCCAAAAAAGTAAGAGAAAAAATCATGTATTCATTCATTTAAAACAATAATAATAGGCCCTTTATATGCAAATAAATTACTGCCCTATGATATTAAAAAGTTTTCATTTTAAGTCAGCTTTCTCTGTCCCAGAGTACCAATAATGAACCAATCATTTTTCACAATCACCTAAGCCATGCGTCTTCATCCAGCTATGAGTTATCACCACCACGTCTTTATTTTATCATATTTGATTCATAAAATTAGTATGTGCACAAATCTTTTAAATTTTGCATTCTCTTTCATGTAGGAGTTATAATACTAGGACAATATCCCACGAGTAAATAGACTCATTATTCACGAGTAACAAAACTCAGGAATAAGCTCATTTATCACAGCATAATTTATGATGGCAGAAAACTGGAAACAATCTAAATATTCAATTAAGAACATTCTGACAGACACCAAGAATTGACGAATTGAAGGCAATCAAAATGTTATTGTAGGAGAATATTTAGTAATCTGAAAAGCTGCCCTCAGTGCTTTGCTAAGTGAAAAAAAGTTCTTCAATAGGGTACAGAACGATATGCATACACATGTATTTGCATAGTGAAACAAAAGATATTTAAATGTTAACGGTGCCTTTTCTCTGCATGATGGCATTATAGTGTTTATTTTATTTTTTGAATTATTTCAATTTTCTGAAATGTCTACAGTGAATATCTATTATATTTGTAATAAATGTAAAATGAAAAAACGTAATTCATATATTAAGCCCAGGTTCTGTATAAGCCAGTGTTTCTAAGCTGTGGTGAGTCAATGGAGTTCCAAAGATGTATTCAAAGTGGTCCATGGCTACTACTATGAGAATGTTTAATGTGGGGTTTTCATTTAGATGACAACCTTAACACAGTAATATTGACATCTTCTGGATCATCTGGACGATCCTGGTACATCACAGATGACCAGAGCCCATACTGGCATTTATTTTTATGTCTGCAGGGTTGACACGGCTGCTACTCATTCTCACAGACTAATGAGAAAAGAAACAAGTCAAATGTAATAGATGTATTTGTACAGCCTGCTGCACAAATTAGGGTTTGCAGAACTTCCAAGAGAGAAAGTCCTGGAGAATATGGGGCATGCCAAACTCCAAAGAACTTGAGTCAGCATTCAGTACCCAGTTCACATTGCGATCAGTGAATCAACTAGCAAAGAATATCATCAGTCACATTAAATTAGCCAGTGTTTTATAGTGGTTGTTTTTAGTTTTGATTGTATTTAATGTTTGGCCTATATGAAAGCAACAAGTATAGGGACTTTGTGCCTATTTATTTTATTTTATTTTTGGTGCCGATTTTAAATACAGTTTTATTTAAGACATTGCATTTTCCACTTACCATACGGTGCTTATAAAGTGCAATGTTTATTTCCTTCCCCTGCACACACATTCCATATTCAAGTATCAAGGATGCCTAGTTTATTTACTGCAGCAGCTTGACTTTAAAACTTCCATGGCATTTGCTACCAATTTGGGACCTTCAAACGTCTCATGCAGAACAATGCTACACCTATTCTCAGGTTGGCTTAATCAACCTCTTCAACGGTGGGCACAGAGGAGGCACCACCAGATGGGGGAGCTCCACCACCAGGGAAGCCCCAAAACATTCCTCCCAGCATGCCTCCTGTGCTCTGGTACAGCTTGGTCATGATGGGGTTGCAGACTTTCTCTAGCTCTTTCTGCTATGTTCAAATTCTTCCTTATCAGCAGTCTGGTTCTTATCAAGCCAGTTGATGACTTCATTACACTTGTCAAGAATCTTCTGTTTGTCCTCATTGTTGATTTTGCCCTAAAGTTTTTCATTTTCAATGGTTGCTTTCATGTTGAATGTGTGAGATTCAAGTGAATTCTTGGAAGACACTTTGTCCCACTGCATCTCATCTTCAGCTTTGTACTTCTCGGCTTCCTGGACCATGAGCTCAATGTCTCCCTTGCTCAAGCAGCCCTTGTCCTTTGTGATGGCAATCCTGTTCTCTTTTCCTGTGCTCTTATCCACAGCAGAGACCCTGAGGATGCCACTAGCATCAATATCAAATGTGACTTCAATCTTAGGAAAGGGGTAGGAATGGTGGTATTGCCCTTGATAAGTCAGTCATGACTCCTCTACCAGTTTCAATGCCAAGAGAAAGAGGAGTGACATTCAACAGCAGCAAATCTTGAACATTTTCATATATTTCTCCAGAAAGAATGGCTGCCTGGGCAGCTGCATCATAAGCAACAGCCTCATCAGGGTTGATGGTCTTATTCAGTTCCTTTCCATTGAAGAAGTCTTGAAGAAGTCTATGAACTTGGGAATATGGATAGAACCACCCACCAGGACAATATCATGGATCCAAGACTTGTCTAGTTTGGCATCCCAAAGGGCTTTTTCTACAGGGTCCAGGGTGCCGTGGAACAGGTCAGCACTTAATTCTTCAAACTGGGCATGAGTGATAGAGGTATAGAAGTTGATTCCTTCATACAAAGAATCACTCTCAATACTGGCCTGGGTGCTGGGGGGCGCCTGGGTGGCTCAGTCGGTTGAGCATCCGACTTCAGCTCAGGTCACGATCTCGCGGTCCGTGAGTTCGAGCCCCGCGTCGGGCTCTGGGCTGATGGCTCAGAGCCTGGAGCCTGCTTCCGATTCTGTGTCTCCCTCTCTCTCTGCCCCTCCCCCATTCACGCTCTGTCTCTTTCTGTCTCAAAAGTAAATAAACGTTAAAAAAATTAAAAAAAAAACACACTGGCCTGGGTGCTGGAAGAAAGTATATGCTTAGCACATTTGCAAGCAGTATGGAGGTGACGGACTGCCCTCTTGTTCTCGCTGATGTCCTTCTTACATTTACACTTGAACTCTGCAATAAAATGGTTGACCATTCGGTTGTCAAAGTCTTTTTCACCTAAGTG
This sequence comes from Prionailurus bengalensis, assembly GCF_016509475.1. Classification (NCBI taxonomy): domain Eukaryota; kingdom Metazoa; phylum Chordata; class Mammalia; order Carnivora; family Felidae; genus Prionailurus; species Prionailurus bengalensis. The sequence goes on from NC_057349.1 coordinate 43,750,239, forward strand.
GGTGTCTCCAGATATAGATTTCACCCCAAGGATCCCATCTTCAATAGTGAGAGCTGACACATCAAAAGCGCCACTTCCGAAGTCAAAGATGAGCACATTCCTTTCAGCTCCAACCTTTTTGTCTAAGCCATAAGCAACAGCCACAGCAGTTGGTTCATTGATGAATCTGAGTACACTGAGGCCAGCAACAGTTCAGCATCATTGCTAGCTTGACGCTGAGCACCACTGAAGTAAGTAGGTACTGAGACAACAACCTTGGGAACAGTCTTCCCGAGGTGGGCCTCTGCAATTTCCTTCATCTTTGTCAAAACCAGAGAGGACATCTCTTCTGGATAGAAACAGTTTTGTCTCTCCCTTGTATTCTGCTTGGACTTGGGGCCTGCCAGCATCATTCACCACCATGAAGGGCCAATGCTTCCTATCGGACTGGACAACAGCATCGTCGAATCTACGTCCAATCAGGTGCTTGGCATCAAAAACCGTGTTGCTGGGATTCATTGCGACTGGATCAATCAATGGTTTGGTGTCACTAAAGGTGACATAACTTGGGGTGGTTTGATTTCCCTGATCATTTCCACTTTCCTGTGCCGGAAGACACCCACACAAGAGCAGGTGGTGCCAAGATCAACGCCAACTGCAGGGCCCTTAGGTAGAGTTGCTTCCGTGTGGTCCCTGCTCAGCACAATCTGGAGAGCCAGCATGGCGTTCATGGACGCCCTGTGCCCGTTTAGCTTTGTGTTGTATTCACTCAGGTAGCACATTGTGAAAACTATTAAATTGAAGTCTAGACATTTTGTTTTCCTTTTCCAAGTGTCTGCACACTGCTCGGGTTTGAGAAACACTGTTCTAGAACCAAAAACATTCCGGGGCACCTGGGTGGCTCAGTCGGTTAAGCGTCCGACTTTGGCTCAGGCTATGATCTCACGGTTCACGAGTTTGAGCTCCGCGTCAGGCTCTGTGCTGACAGCTCAGAGCCTGGAGCCTGTTTCAGATTCTGTGTCTCCTTCTCTCTCTGCCCCTCCTCTGTTTGCACTTTGTCTCTTTCTCAAAAACAAATCAATATTAAAAAACCCAAACATTCTTTATGCATGAACACAGTACTTTTAGAAGCTACATAAACTCAGGGCACTAAGATGTCACTTAACACTGACACTCCCAACAGCATGTCACTAACCGAGAGGTGGATCAGTTGCAAAGTTGGTCTCGATATTATTTGGCACCTCAACTACATTTTTCTTCTTCACAGACATTGTATTAAACACCATGTTAGGGTTCCAGATCAGTTGGCCAGAGCCCTTTTCATGTAAAGTGTTCCTGGACCAGGAAGAACGATATGTCCTGGGGTACATTTGAAATCCCTTCTTTTTTCATTAGACCAGGAAACATTTCATAGCAGAGGTTTGGGGCTACCTGTCCTTGTCTTCCGCTTCATTCCAGGCCAACCTTTTCTATAAATCTAAGCAGCTCTTCCTCCTAAAAGCGTTCCCTGCCACAAAACAAATGCTATTATACGTTCATACAATAGCCCAAGGTTTTACAAACAGCTTGACAGGGCCTGTCTTACTGATTCCTTATATTGCAGCAGGTTGATATATAAGCATTAAAATTCTCATAGATATCAAAACTAATTTTCAGAGAGGTTAAGTGACTTTCCCGTGGTCAAACAGCTAGTAACAAAATATGCCTAAAGTAGAAGTGTTTGATTCCAATTCTTCGATTTTTCTCCCCCAACCCCTGGGAATAACTCACAACTATTTCTCCTTCCTAGGTCATTAGGAGGAGTAAAATGTTTAGTTAACAAAACTTCTTCTGCATGACGAATAATAAACACTTAACTCCCTGAGATACTTGCATTTTCAAAGCAGAACGCCAGGTTGCCCAAATCTATAACATCGAGAACGGCAGAAAAGATGTGTTTGTTTCCTAGGGTTGCAAATTACCACAAACCCAGAGCTTTCCAACAACAGAAATGCATTCTCTCACAGTTTTGGAAGCCAGAGGTGTGAAATCAAGGTGCTGGCAAGGTTGGTTCCTTCTGGAGGCTTCAGGGCACAGTCCCTTTCCAAGCCTCTCTCCTAGCTCCTGTGGCTGCTGGCTGTCCTGGATGTGCCCTGACCTACAGACACATCACTCCAATCCCTGCCACCATATTCCTATCACCTTCTGTTCTGCGTTCTCCCCTTCTCCTTTCCTCTTCTCAGGACACTTGTCATTGGATGTGGGGCTCACCCTCATCCAGGAGGATCTTGTCTTGAGATCTTTAACTTAATTATATTTGCAATGACACTTTTATCAAATAAAGCCCCGTTCACAGGTTCTGAATGGACCCACCTTTGGAGGTGGGGCACAATTCGAACCACTGCACGAGGGTAACTCCAAAGTGAACACTCCTGTTCCTGGAATACACGAGGCAACTCAGCAACCCTATATCCCACCCGCTATCTTCTAGCCAAAAACAAATGTCCTGCGTCTGGAAGTTTCCTCCAGGTTCTGGATTCCACCTCTGGTTTCCACCTCTAATTTTTGGTTTCCCATCTTTATGTATTCTGCCAAAAACTGGAATTTCTTCTCTACCTTGCCTGTTCATGTGACCACCTCCACTGGGAGGGCTGCCTGGTTTTCACTGGTTTCTCTACCTGGCATGGTCTTCCACTCTCCTGGGTACTTACTCAAGTCCACTGAATCCAGACTTCCAAGAAAGCTCATTGCCCACCCCTCTCATCCTCAACTACCATTTATCTTGAACCAGAATGCTAACATCGGGGAGACATGACTGGTTGCTCTCAGAGGTGAAGGCAGCACTGCCCTGCCTGGGAATCAGTTTCTCCCATTAGTTCCTGACAGTTGATGCTTTTCGTTGCTTCTTTCTTTCTCTTCCCCCTGCCCTCACATCGGCATCTATTCCTGTGGCCCAGAAATCCCAGGCATTGTCCATGCCCCACTGCATGTAGGGGAGACCTGGCTCAGGGCTCCCGTGGCCACTATCCCATAGCAGTGGGGCGAAAAGGTGGTACTGGCCATTTTCAAGAAAAAAAAATGACCAATATTTGTAAGAAAAGAAAGGCTTCTCTCTGCCTTGAACCCTATTCTCTATGGCCGGTGGCACTTCCTAAAATACCTCCTCCACCGACCACTGGAAGGAGAAACACCCATGATGGTTGTTAAAAATGCACCTTTCTGAGCCCAATTCTAGGCCACTGTAACAGAAACTCTGTGAAAAGACAGAGAACTCAGTTTTCTAGCAAGTTTCCTAGTGATCCTCTTACAACTAGATTCCAAGAACCGTCACCCAGGATAATCAGAGGGACAAAACTCAGCCATGCTTCCCGGCATCAGCAGGCAACTTCTGCTCCCACACAGAACACTTCCTGCAGCACGAGTTTGCCCACAGTTTCGGATCAGAACCTCCTGGCTCCAGAATCACCTTTCCTCCTCTGTCCTTAACGACTCAGGCAGGAACCAGCCCATGGTCTTATCTCTTTCCGCTTTGGTTTTGGGGAAGGTGTTGCCCATCCCTGCAACTGGGCCATTCATTGCCAGTGCCCCCCAAGAGTCTCCTTTGAGTTTTGGAAAGAGGGTCGGGATTTGGGTGCCTTTCCCCACGAGCTCTAATTATCAAAGGTAAGAAGAAGTGCAGAGAGGAAAAAAGAGCCGCACAAGATGCCCCAACCCTTTCCCCAGGAGGAGGTGTGCCTGCCTGACTTTGACTTGTGTAGTGCAGGAGGCTGGTCCGTGCGTGCGGCCCCCAGTCTGAGTATGCTCAGGTCAGTTTCAAAGTGACTTGTGAACTGTACAAGCGGAGGTAGTGGGTGTCACTTTAATTTCTGCTTGAACATCTCCCTGAAGCTTTCCAAGTCCTCCACAATCATTAGCACATCTTCAGGCACGTGGCAAACGGCTTTAATGGTAAATATACATATACTGATTCACTGGACAATGAAAACACTCATCGTCAAGTCAGATGTCTTTCTTCCACTCCCAGCAGAGCCCAGAGAAGTCGGATGCCTGAGACTTCGCCCTTATAACGAGGTGGAAGCTTGTGGACAGACGCATAAATAAATAAATAAATAAATAAATAAATAACCAAGCAAGCAAGGTCTGGAAAACAGCGCTTGTGATTTGGGGAACTTGGTAATGTTGCCACTAACATATTAGGAATGAATGTATCTGAAATGCTGAAGTAGCAGAAGTTTGAGTACAAAACCCAGAAACTTGAAAGAACTGGATTCAGCCTACCAACCAGCACTTAGTTACCCAGCACGTATTATGTGCTAAAAAAAAATATTTTACATGTGTGTTGTGTGTCTAGATAAGTGTCCGTGTGTGTGTGTGTGTGTGTGTGTGTGTGTGTGTGTTGCAATAAAAAATAATTCTGCAAGCTCCGGCTGCTGGGCAGTTCTTGACCTTGGATGTTTAGCTTTTCAAAGGCCTGCTGGCTAGATTTAGGTTAGTGGGATGTACCATTAAAGGGTGGCATCTAGAATGTATTTTTCATTCCTACCTACCCTTCCCTGCTCCCACACTCTTTAAAATAGATCTTCACACAGAGAGAATTATTAACAGTAGCAAAACTTTTACATGCACAGAAAAAGTTTACAAAAACCTCCCAAGATAATTGTATCCTGCCGCACTGCGAGCAAGTGTTCTGGGCCTCTGAGGGGAGGATTTGCTACTTGGTATTTGTGTTTTAGGGCAGGGTATGGGGGTAGTGGTATAATCTCAGAGGAGGTGATCTGGAAGGGGATATTGTTACTCTTTTGACCACAGACCAGGCTGCTTGAAATATTAATCTTTATAACTTCATAACCACTAAGTATTTATATCTAAGGTGCTATGCAAAGGTAATTTGCTATAAAGTGAGTACTATACTTTTGCTTATGTTATTTGGGATCTGCTCGTGAAAGCTGTTCTCGAAACCCTGCTTTTGTTCACAATGACCCTCCGGCCTGGTCTAGAGTACCTTACTAGCTATATATTCAATTCTTAAATGTGGCTTGGAATAGAAATTACTCTAGAAATTTAAATAGAATCCACGAAATAAGTATACTTTTAGTACAGTTTAGAAATGTAGTTCTTTGACATACATCGAATATATCGGTTTTGAATCTGTCAATTTCTTTCTAATACAAACAAACTATCAGATGTTAAATGTTGCAAAGGCAGAAAAAAAGGCTAACCTGGAAGTAAAATGGAGGGCAGGGTCTAGGAAATCTGAGATATATGACACTGGGCACACTGCTTCCCACATTGTTATATCCGCTTCCCCATGGAAATCTATAGAAACATGCGCGCACACGCACACATGCACACACACACAACCCCCTACAAGACTGTACCACAGATATTATTTCCTTTTCCACATACCAGGGGTAAAAGCACCCACTTCCCCAAATTCTGAGCCGTTCTTTCTTCTAAAGAAAACCAGTTACGATCTCATGAGTGTAATTAATTACAAAAAATTAATTGCAAAAATTACACAATAGCTGGATGCAACCTATTTTGCAATAAAAGATGGCATATCAGTAAATTTAATCTGCAAAGATTCATACTACCATCTTATAACAGGCTTGGGAAATTTGGATATGAGAGTCTCCGTGCATACTCAATGTAAAAAAAAAAATAAAGATAGATATGTAATTTTCTCAAATAAAGTCATTGCTCCAAATCTCATTAAATTCTGGCAGATATTTCTTGGTCTGTTTCATTTCTTTCTTAGGCTTCAAATACGCTTATCAAAGCCATAAACCTTTGGTCCAGTCCTCACTGATCTCAGCCTTCACAGCATTAATGATTTTGATGGGAGACCAGGGACGGCTGTTTGAGGTTTATAGCAATTTGAAACAAATGTTTCCATCCACTCTTTCTGTTCATGTTCATATAAGACTCAAGAGAGAAACAGGTCTTGTGCTCTGCTTTTAGTAAACCCTTTGCTTTAACGTAAGTTGTCTGTGAACACTTTAAAAGACACACTTCACACTTTTAGAGGCCACCTCCTTGAATGACTTGGCTACAAATTATCAGTGAACTTTCAGTGTAAATAACAGCATTTTAATCCCTTCTATTTTATGCTTTATTCCCATCATGTTTCAAAAAACTAAACAAGTAGCTGATGGTTTCTCTGAAATAAAAATCACCGTATTTCATTTGGAGACTAGGTATACAATTAGGTATGGGGAGATTCAGGAACAAATATCCAAAAACTAAGTCCTCCGACCTCCACTGTCCACTAAAGGTGACAGAGACCTCTAAAGTTGACCCTAAAACCCCAAAGTCTCATGGGGAGCCTGGGTGGCTCAGTAGGTTAAGCATCTGATTCTTGGTTTCAGCTCAGGTCATGATCTCATGGTTCGTGAGTTCAAGCCCCACATCAAGCTTTGTGCTGACAGTGCAGAGCCGGCTTGGGATTCTCTCTCTCCCTCCCTCTCTCTCTCTCTGTCTCTCTCTGCCCCTCTCCTGCTCGCTCTCGCTCTCTCTCTCTCTCTCTCTCTCGCAAAATAAATAAATAAACTTAAAAAAAAATTTTAAACCCCAAAGTCTGAGCTCCTGGAGCATGGGAGTGAGACAGCATTGTGTCCCAGTACCAGAAAAATATTCAACGGCTCTTTTCCTCATGAACTCTTATCACTGGACTGTTTGGTCAAGCAGCCATAGACTGCCAGTGGGGTGGGGAACAGAGAGGAGGCAGCCAAGGAGATAAAGGCCAAGGTGCAGAAACACAACACAGTAAGAGGTCCCTTTTAGCATCCTCAGCATAGTCAGATTTACATGAAAGCAGGATCAAAACTAATGCAGTCAAGAGCCAATGGCAGTATATGCTGCTGATTTTTAAGTATATCTTTCCTCAAACAGGTAGCAACCACTCAAATAAAAGATCTCAGTAAGAAATGAAACTTGGATTTCTCATGAGAAACAACAAAGGAATGATTTAGACCGTTTTAAACAGCCGCTTTATCTAAGTCTCCAAGGAGAATTTCAAGAAGACTCAGGCAAAGCATCCCTCTTTAAAAAGTCCACATTCAAAGAGTAGTAAGGACAGGACAAATACAGTAGTCTGATTGTTCAGAAGAACAAAAGCATTCTTGTTGCCGGGAACTGCTTCATGGACAGGGCACTAGACCTTGAAGGATGAGGATTTTTTGAAACAGCGGTGGAGTTTGGGGGAAAGGAATCCACTTCAGGAGTGATAATTTTATGTCGTTTTAATTTTGTATTTGTTGATATCCAGCTTTGTGACAGGGTCAGGAAGTTTGTATTTGTCATAAGTTATTTAGGCGACTTCATGTGCAACCAAGTTTGGAAACCCATACCTTAACCTACAGCTGTGGTTCTCCCAAGTGTGGTCCCTGGACCCGTAGCCTCAAAATTAGCATGTCCTCGGAACCTGTTAGACAGACAAATGCTCAGGGCCCTCGACAGACCTATTGAAGCAGAATCCTTAAGGGTGGGGCCTGCGGATTTTAACTAGAAGCCAGGGAAATGGGATGTAGGTGAGGTTTAGACCCACTGGCCTACAGAGATGCCAAAGTTCCCAAGGTGCCTCTTCAGACGATTCCTGAGAATTTCTGATGCATGGGTAATTTAGCAGTACTAGATAAAAAGAAAGGTGAGGGGCGCCAGGGTGACCCAGGTTAGGCGTTCGACTCTTGATCTCGGCTCACATCATGATCTCATGGTTCGTAGGACTGAGCCCCGCAATGGGCTCTGTGCTGACAGCGTGAAGACTGCTTGGGAGTCTCTCCTTCTCTCTCTGCCTCTCCCCGACTCATGCACGTGCACACGCTCTTTCTCTCTCTCTTTTTAAAAAGGTAATATTAAAGAGGTTAGAGTGGAAGAGAGCCAAAGCATAAGAGACTCTTAAAAACTGAGAACAAACTGAGGGTTGATGGGAGGTGGGAGGGAGGGGAGGGTGGGCGATGGGTATTGAGGAGGGCACCTGTTGGGATGAGCACTGGGTGTTCTATGGAAACCAATTTGACAATAAACTTCATATATTGAAAAAATAAAATCAAATCAAATAAAAAGGTAATATTGACTGTAGTTTAAAGTAAACTACAAAAAATTAAAAAAATAAAGGTGAGATTACATAATTTTACAGAGGCGCCAATCTTTAGAAGCATGCCTCTAAAGGAAGAAAGAAGAAAAGGAATAATACTGATGGGGGACTATATAAAAATAAACCCTTTGTGGGTCCCGAAGAAGTATAATTAAACAAGAAATTGGAGATTAAAATGGAATGGTACTAGCCGATGTGGAAACCGCTCATCTGGAAGAAGCAGCTTTGATTTTTCAAAGTCGTCAATATGTCGAGATTGATATTTACAAAATCCGTGATTATTCTCTCAGGAGGGAAGCTGTTTATAAAACAACTTCTGAGGATTTTCTGGTCGGAGTCCTTCAGGAATCAGGCACATCTTGTTTCCTAGGCAGCCTGTGTCCGATACCTTGAAGAGATAGCTTTCGCTGACAATGTTCCTATTACTCCCCTACGGGTAGCTCCCACTGCTCTGTTGCACATTCTTCTGCCCAGGTACCTGTTTACATGTTTAGAGCCATCCGATACGAGGCTAAACAGCTGTGATGTCTGCAGGCTCTTCGTGGCAACCTGCTGCAGATGGGACCAGCTGGTGAGCTGTTCACCCCGCTACACGGGCTCTCTTTGTCCTGCTATGGAAGATGGTGACTCATTAGCTCACCCTGGCCTCCCTTCTGTTGGAAAAGCAGAACCGGATGTGCTGCCCTTCATGTACCGAAGATTCTGCTAGGAGGGAAGCGAGTCTAATTTTGAATATTTCCAGCACTGCTCCTATTTCTGGGAATGGTGACAGATTGAAGTTCAGTGCTACCACTAGGATGCCTAGGGCAGCGACCAAGGTTAGGGTACCGTTCCCGCCAGCCAAAGAGAGCAAAGCTGCCAGCCCACACAGAGAAGAGACTCACTTGCTTGGCCTCTCCATTTGATGCTCTATGTGACCGAGCATAACCAGATAAAAAGGAATACGAAAAAGATCGGTTAGGGGCTTGGCAAGGAACGACATTTCTGCATGGTTTGTTGTTGTTGCTTCTTCGAGCAGGAAGTAGTTTGACCAAGAAAAATGCCACCTTCCTAGGGATGCTTGGCCTCATGTTTACTCCTGCACGTTGTTTTTGCATGTCAGAAAATCAAGAGGAGCGAGGAAAGGGCCAACCCTCACCTAGGATCATGGGACCTGAGACATTGCAGGGCCCATGACTTTCATAGTGTGGGGTCAAACCACAAAAAATCCGAACCCAGATCATTTGCCATTCGGCTGTCTTTTACATTATGCAAATAGAATAGATTCCTTAGATGTTGATTTATTTGAATACAAAAGTTATCTTGGAGTTTTTAGAAACACAGTTCGTAAATATTAGGAATTCTGTGTAAAGGAAGGGAATAGTCTAAAATGATTTTTCAATGTTCTCATCCAGTCCCAGAATCCTACTGATTCACTTGCTTTTGTATACAACTCTACGAGCAAATATGAATGCAATAACTAGAAATTACATTTAGTAGATACATAAAGGTTATATAATAAGACCAGAAATATTATTACAGAGTCTGTTCTTACATTATTATTCGCCTTTCGAAGGTTTCTTAATTCCTTTATGGACTTTAAATACCACTTAATCACTTCTGGCTGCAGTTCAATTCATATATTCAATTGATCTGTATGGCAATGCACTTCTAAAACATATGCTATAGATATTTACAACTAGACTCCATACTTGCATTCCACAATGTCAAGAGAGGAGAGGCCAAAAGGGATGAACTGCAGTTTGTATCCATGCAAGTCCTAGACCATTTTCTCCAAAAGCACTTCTGTAACAGGCTCTCAAAAGCCTTCCTTCCCTCTTTCCCTCCCTCCCTCCCTTCCTTCCTTCCCTCTTTCCTTCTTCCTCCCTCACTCCCTCCCTCGGTCCCTCCCTATGCAGAAAGAGCCTGTCATCTACCAGGAACTATGCCAATGTTTTACTCTCTTTCATCTTTTACACATTTTTCTCCATGTAAAAGTTCAAAAAATATTTTTGCCCAACGCTTTGAGATAGCAGGTGATGTGAGATATATCAATAACAGACCCCATTCTTTCTGAAGTTGATTAGGATTTGCTAAAAAGCGTGATAGTAAACAACACATCACGTATTTGACATCGTATGTCTCCACCTTCTGGCCACAAGGCAGAAAGGCATATGCCTGAAAGATCGTTAACCAGTTCTGGGAACGGACCAGCTTTTACAAATGGAATCTCTTGGCTGTTACTACAGTGTTCAAATATTTTCTGAAAGCCTCGTCTGGGTGTGGTTCCAGATAAGAAGCAGACTCATAAGAATAGTTGGTAGGAAACATGATTTTCTTATTTTGTGAAAAACCCTACCTTATATAAGAGTAAATCTTTGAACAATCCAAGCACACATAGCTTAACAATGTTGTTTGGAAAATACTCAAATGTTAACAAGGATAACATGATGTTGAGCTATTTGTCAATCTGTGGTTTTCAAAGTCCTTTCATATCCATGACGTTGGTCATCATTACCATGGAAAGGTGGCTGGGGGGTTGCCGGGGTGGCTCAGTCAGTTCAGCATCAGACTTCGGCTCAGATTTGTGAGTTCTAGCCCCACATGTGGCTCGCTGCTCTCAGTGCAGAGCCTGCTTCAGAGCCTCTGTCCCTCCCACTCTCTGCCCCTGCCCCGCTCACACTCTCTCTTTCAAAAAAGAAAGGTGGCTGGCACACGTAAGAAACAGAGTTGGGGAGAGAACTCATGGGTTTTATAGTTCAACAGGGACGGGTTTGCTTATCAGCAACTCCATTTTTTTCCCACGTAACCATAAACAAATACCTTAAACTTCTGAGGACACTTCCTTCAAATATCAAACAGTGAGAAGCGCCTGTGGTGGCGGGGAAGATCACACAGAATATACAGCTTATTTAAAAGTACAGAGAATGCCCGATGACAGATGAATAGATACACCAAATGAAGTACAGTAGTCCCTCCTTTACCCACGGTTTTGCTTTCCACGGTTTCAGTCACCCATGGTCAACTGAGGCCTGGAAGCGCATCTCCTTCTGCTGACATAGTCGGGAGGTCAACAGCAGCCTCACACCACATCACAGGGTCTATGTCATTGCTCTCACCCCATCTCATCACGTGGGCACGTTTTCATCCCACACCATCACCAGAAGGAGGCTGAGTGCGGCACAAAATATTTTGAGAGAGACAGAGAGAGAGAGAGAGAGACCATATCTGCATAACTTTCATTACAGCACATTGTACAATTATTCTGCTTTATTACCAGTTACTATTAATCTCCTACTGGGCCTAACTTATAAATTAAATGTTACCATAGGTACGTATGTATAGGATAAAAATATTGTACCTCTAGGGGTCAGCACTACCCGTGGTTTTGGGCATCCGCCGGGAGTCTTAGAACGTGCGCCCCACGGATGAGAGGGGACTAGAAATATTGTTCAGTCTTAAAAAGGAAAGAAATCCCGGCACATGCCACATTAATGCATCTTGAGGACATGATGCTAAATGAAGTAAGCCAGACACAAAAGGACAGATACGGCATGATTGCAGTTAGCTGGAGAACCGAGAGTAACCAAAGTCATAGAGACAGAAAGTAGAATCAAGGTTAGCAGGGGCTGGGGGAGAGGAAGGAATGGGGAATCAGTTTGATGGTATAGAGTTTCAGTTTTACAAGGTGAAAACATTCTGAGAGACGGCTGGTTCGTGATGGCTGCACAACAGTGTGACTGTACTTAACAGTTACAAATGGTTAAAGCGGCCAATTTTACGTTATATCTATTCAGCACATACAAAACATTAGAGAGATACCTAGTCCATGGGGAACAGAAGCGCCTAGAAGCTGTAACAGCTCCCCTACTTGGCTGTAACACTGCCATGGATCATTTAACAATGATATGAAGGCTAGGGCTTTCAATGATGGGCCTAGGTCTCTCCTCTGTGGGAAAGTAAGTTACCAGACCCTTCCACCAGACTAACCGAGGTATGTATGTCCATAGGAGTTTTTAATGTTTAGAAACAGTCCAACGGCCTTGCACCCTGATGTGGGATATGCTCTCTAAGAACACAGGGGTCAAATCCACTAAAGACAAGTTTTAAACTTTCTGGTAAATTTTTGAACAGAATGTGGCTTCCATTGCTTGTCTTACTTTAGGTGAGATAGATTTTTAGTGTAATAAGTCATATCCAGCACCCTCCTTGTGCTCTGACCCATAAGGAAACATGGCTGACATCACTCCATTACATAGCGGCTGGTGCCTCCCTCTGCCACGTATAACCTTGAGTTTTCAAAGGCGGTGTCACTGGCTGAGTCTAGGAGGTGGCTCAGGCTATAAAACTGAGTCCAGAATTGTCATTTAGTCATAGAATTATGACCAAAATATTTTTTAAATGTTTTTTTAAATTTTTTTTTAAACGTTTATTTATTTTCGAGACAGAGAGAGACAGAGCATGAACGGGGGAGGGTCAGAGAGAGGGAGACACAGAATCTGAAACAGGCTCCAGGCTCTGAGCTGTCAGCACAGAGCCCGACGCGGGGCTCGAACTCACGGACCGCGAGATCATGACCTAAGCCGAAGTCAGCCGCTTAACCGACTGAGCCACCCAGGCGCCCATGACCAAAATATTTTAAATCATCCACACTAACAAACCAGATAGGTTTCATCAAGAGACCAGGTCCCTGAGTAGATTTTGGGTATCCTGCTTGGTATGTCAGGAAAGTCCTAAATCTGTGTCGCCCTCGCAAAAGGTGGTGACGGAAGGCCTGGCAGGCAGAGCACAACAGAGCGGAGGGAAGTGGGGAGAGCGTACGGGCAGCATTTACTGAAGGGAGCCAAAACCCATCTCCAGCAAAGCATCAATAGGCGTTGGATGGGGTATTCCGTGAAGTCCCTTACTCACGTGAAGACGCTCAAACATTTCACCATAGGGTTCTGAGGTTCTAGACAGAATAAGCAAACACCTCAGAAGGCCTGAATTAGAGACAGAATTGTTGCCCCCTAAAAAACAACTTGACAAAAATATTAAGAAGGGTCTGTTACAATTTTCTTCATCCATGAATCATGTTGTCTGTTTCAAGAACTCTTAGTGACCTTTTTAAACTTTAAATCAGAGTGTCAAATAAAAATTATTGATTGCAATTGCAGCTACTATTTATGAACACTTATTCTGTGTTTTCCTACATTCTAACTCTCCTGACATTTGACACACGAAGGACCAAGGGTCAGAGATACTAAGGAACTTCTGCAAGGCCACAGTTACTAAGTGGCAGAGCTGGGTTTTCAGCCCAGTCTGTCTGTCTCCAAAGCCTGTGCAATTATCTACTGGATCTACCTTAGGTTTTTAGTGTGGAGTTAGCTCATTCTTTAGTATTTTCAAAAAAATATATTGGGGCGCCTGGGTGGCTCAGTCAGTTGAGCGTCTGACTTCAGCTCAGGTCATGATCTCGCGATCTGTGGGTTCGAGCCCCGCGTCGGGCTCTGTGCTGACAGCTCGGAGCCTGGAGCCTGCTTCAGATTCTGTGTCTCCCCCTCTCTCTGCCCCTCCCCAGCTCACGTTCTGTCTCTCTCTGTCTCTCAAAAATGAATAAATGTTAAAAAAAAAAAAGAAAAAAAAAAAGAAGCCGAGTGGAAACATGGTTTTCCTCACCAGATTTAATTTCAGAGAGCAAAGACAGAGTCCTTTTGCTCTTTGCATCTGCGCTTCTGGTTCAGTGCCTGAAATTAAGGAGATGTTGGAATCAATCCATGAATCAATGGACTCCACACAACTAAATTAAAAGAGTGTTGCCAGAAAATACTGATCAATACAGATCATGGGCAGCCACCTCCAGTGGCTCCAGTCACCTCCAGTGAATGAAAAAAGTCATCAGTCTCTACCTTGGGAATATTTTTATGTTAGAAAAATATTCCCTACTAATGCCCTTGCCCCCTCAGGGACAAAGCGGTGTGAGCAGTGGCCATATGTGACGGACCTGAAGGAGATGAGGCGGTCTGGCGGGAAGGGAAGGCAGCAACAGTAGCCCTGAAGCCTAGCACAGTGCCTGGTGCATGCAAGTGTTTGGTAAATATGTAAATGAACTGATGAACCAGGGCACAATAGCAGGTCTGCCCTTAGAAAGACAATAAGGGCACAGGAAGCAACAGACTGTCACAGGGGACCTCATTCCTCCCGTAAGACAGGGGCACCCCCCTGGACACCCTTGGAGAGGCACTGTTTCCAGAAGAAGCACTACTCAGGTACTCACACCTGCCTGACCTATTCAGCTGATCCTCGGGTTGTAAAAGATAGCAAAGTTATAGGCAAAGTTGTTAGAAAATGTAGTAAATTCTCAATGATTTAAGTGCTGGTAAATTCATTTGTGGATTACTTGAGTTAATGTTGCTTTTTTTTTTCCCCCTGCTTACGTCATTTCATTGTTCTTTGGTCCTTCCACCATGATAGGGAAACAAAACTAAATTATATCTAGAAAGCCAGAACACAGCAGCTATTTCAAGGAGGTTTTCAGCATACCAACCTTTCCCCACCTTTACTCAATAATTCTGAATGGCTTATTGTTGTTATTATTGTTGTTATTTCATGCATTTCAAGTTCCTCAAACTAACGTATAAGAGTGGCATAGTTTGGGGCGCCTGGGTGGCGCAGTCGGTTAAGCATCCGACTTCAGCCAGGTCACGATCTCACGGTCCGTGAGTTCGAGCCCCGCGTCGGGCTCTGGGCTGATGGCTCAGAGCCTGGAGCCTGTTTCCGATTCTGTGTCTCCTTCTCTCTCTGCCCCTCCCCCGTTCATGCTCCGTCTCTCTCTGTCCCAAAAATAAATAAACGTTGAAAAAAAAATTAAAAAAAAAAATTATAAGAGTGGCATAGTTTAACTGCTTCTTGTACCAAACCAACCTTTTTGCTGTCCATTGGTATCTCTGAAATAAGACTTGTGAATACATTTTCATTTTGGCATACTGGTCCATTCATTCATTCATCAACAAAATGGATACAGACACGGAGAATAGAGCAGAAGGCAGTTCAGACAAGGTCCTTCTCTCATGGAGACAGAAGCCATTTTTAAACCATTTTTTTATCAGATCATTTTCAAGTAGAGAATGAAAAAGGGATATGAGAGTAAGTCTGACCTCTAAGGATGAGACATTAAAGTTGAGATACGAATGAAAAGAAGCACCCAATCCTATAATGATCAAGAAGAGACTCTGCAGAAGAAAGAAGAGCTGGTTTAAGGAAGACAGAGAGAGAAGGAGAGAGAGAGGGAAGGAGAGAGAGAGGGAAGGAGAGAGAGGGACTATGTGGCCGAAACAGAATGGGCAAGGAGGAGAACAGTATGAGATAATATTTGAAAGGTCAGCGGGGCATAATCAGAGTAAAGAGTTTTGAACCTTATTCTAAGTATGATGGGAAGTGATTGGAGAGCTTTAAATAAAGAACTGACGTAATCATCATACTTGGAATTTGCAGAGGTCTCTTTGGCTGCCAGGAGCATGGCTTGTAGACAACCCAACAGCAGAATCAGGAGTACCAGCCAGAAGACTACCGAAGGCAAGAGACAATGGTGTCTTAATCTAAAATGATAGCGGTAGAAACAGAATGAAGAAGCCTGATCTAGGATTTTTTAAGATTTGTATAGAGATTATATGTTAAGGAGAGGAAAAGGAAGAAAGATTTTTTATTTGAATAACCCAGTAAGTGGTAATGGTGCTTATGGAGACGTAGTGGGACACACAAGCTTCCTGAGAGGTTACCAGAAGGTCTGCTTCGCCCACATTAAGTTTGAGAAGAAGTTTCAACTCACATGGAAGTGTCCAGTGGACAATCAAATCTTTGAGTCTGGAGTTTCTGGGGCGTAGTCAAGGCTAGAGGTAGACAGTGATGGGGTCACTGGCCATGACATGGCTGAGTGAGATCACTTATGGAGAATATATAAATAAATAATGGGAGGTGGCTGATAACTTGCCTACGGGGCACCACAAGTTCAGCTTAGAGAAAGGAAGAGAATAGAGCACTGAGAAGAAGTAGTCGGTGAGGAAAGAGAAATGGAGATTACAGTGTGATGAAAGACAAAAGAATTTTGAGGAGGAAGTAATAGTCAACTTTGTCAAATGTTTTTGAGAGGTCAAGAATGATATGGATAGGGGTGCCTGGGTGGCTCGGTCAGTTAAGTGTCTGACTTCAGCTCAGGTCATGATCTCACAGTCCATGATTTCGAGCCCCGCGTTGGGCCCTGTGCTGACAGCTCAGAGCCTGGAGCCTGCTTCAGATTCTGTGTCTCCCTCTCTCTCTGCCTCTCCCCCACTCATGCTCTGTCTCTATCAAAAAATGAATAAATGTTAAAAAAAAAACTTTGAAAAAAGAATGATATGGATAAAGATAACTATTGAGTTTGGCAACATGAAGGTCATTATCACTTTGATGAGAGCTTCTTACTGGAGTAACAGGGAGAAATGTCTGGTTGGTAGCAGGCTGAGGAATCCACATGAGGTAGGGAGACAGCGATTATAGAAAACTCTTTCTAGAAGATTTTCTGTGAAGCGGACAGAAGAAATAGTTGAAAAAAGACATAAGGCAGAGATGAGACTGTTTTGTTTCAAGGACAGGAGATATCTCTATATGCTGATAGGAATAACCTAGTAGAAAGAAAGCAATTCATCATGTAGGGGTGAAGGCTCACTTTAGGTACAAAAAGTTCGGGAGGCAAGACGGGTTGGGACTGTGAAAAGGTTGGGCCCTTGCTGGGAGCAGAGATATTTCCACCTCTACAAAAGGAGACAAGGCAGAGAGCATGAGTTAACATAAAACCAGGCTGGTATACTTGGAGGTGTGAAGGTAAGGGTGGAGAGTTTCTGCTCGTTTCTCGGGGAAGCATGATGCAACATCATTATCTGAGACCGGGTTTGGAGGAAAGATGAAAGTGTGAAGCAACCATTTTAGAGAGTGAAAAAGTGAACATCTACGGCAGAAACACCAGTAGTACTAAATGTCCAATTGTGGTGTCTAATAATGAATATAAAGTAGGATCATTCAGCCAGTTGTGTGTTTTTCCTCTAGCAGCTGTTCATGCGCAGACTCCTGAATTGGGGCAAGCTAGGGAAGGCTTTTCCAAGAAAGCATAAGACAGCAAACGCACTGAGGGCATTCTGAAGGAAGCCATTATGTAATAGGTCATGACCTTTAGGCTGGTGAGGAGGTAGTAAGGTCATGAAAAAGGATAGACTGGACATCTGTCCTAAAAGACTTGAGGCACTCAAGAATCGCTAGAGTAGAAACATGTCAGGGCGCCTGGGTGGCTGAGGCAGTTAAGCATCCAACTCTTAATTTCGACTCAGGTCATGAACTCACAAGATTGAGCCCAGATTGAGCCCTGCCTCGGGTTCTGTGCTGACAGTGCAGAGCTTCCTTGGGATTCTTCTCTCCCTCCCTCTCTGCCCCTCTCCCTCCCCCTCTCTGAAAATAAATAAATAAACATAAAAAATGTGTGAGTACATAAAGGATAAGAAGTGGGATGCTTGGAGTTAAAAACAAACAAACAAACAAGGAATGATTTGCTTTATCACCTCTTCTTAGTGTAGCCCTAGTTCTAAACCCTAGGAGATTGAACTTGGCTACTCTGCGTACTTTCTGTATGCCCTTGGGCAAGCCGTGTAATATCTCTGAGCTCCTATCTACAAAATAGAGATAATCGTCCTTTCCTATTACTTAGAAGGTTACAGATAACATATGTAAAGCTATTACTACATGGCAGGTGTTCAATCTTGGCTGCTATTTATAATGATTTTCATTATAACACACAGACTGTGGCTGTCCCTACATTATGTGTAATATAATGTATATATAATAATATGTGAATAGATTGCTCTTCTCTTGTAACTCAGGTTCCTGATTTTTGCAGCCTTTTTAAAAAATCTTCTCTTGGCAGACTGGTAAGTATCACTCCTGTGGCTATCAGGAGGGGAAACCAGCTTCTGAGCCCCTATAAATGCCGGCTGCAGGAGATGAGACCCATCAGGGAGTCAAGCATCTCCCACTGATGCTTCTTTTGTGATGCCTCTTTCCCTATTCAGAATTCTATTTTGATGGCTTCAGGCCCTCCTGTGTTGTGCCAGATACTGGAGTTTTGGCCTCGGTAAGAGTTACTGTTGTTGGTGGTTTTTTTTCACTATTCTGCCATCTGAATGAAGGAGTATCTCACACAGGTATGTCGCAAAAACAAAAAAAGGAAGTACCCATACATTGTTGAGTATATTTGATTTCATCTATATTAAAACAAACAAACCAATAAAGAACACTGTAACGCGGAAGGAAATAAATGAGATGGGAGTCCAGTGTTCTGTGACTCTGTGCGCCAATAATGCTTCCCATTTAGGCTCCCTATTGGGTGTTCCCCTGGTTATGCTGACATCATGAACGGTAACTTAAGAGTTCATAGAACGGGAAAAAAAGGCTTTGTCTAGACCATTAATGACCTTCTCCATCGGTAGCTGATGCCACAATTCATTCTCTGGATTTAAATTTAGCCTACAGAGTTATCAAGAGGAATTAATAAAGTTACCCATTCCATGTAAATTTGCAATTTATTTCCAAATGTCTAAATAACTTAAAGCCAAATGAACCAAGAACCACTTATAAAGAAATCCCTTAATTTTGTGTTCTTACACTTAATTCCTTTTCTTAACATTTAAAAACTCTTTTAACCAAAACTGCTGTTGTAATAAGGTGCAACGAATAAGCTGGCTAGTATTAAAGATTTAACTTCTACTAACGAAAAGCACTTTCACTGATACTGGCAGAATATATAAGTAAAAAAAGAGAGAGAGAGAGAGAGAGAGAGAGAGAGAGAGAGAGAGTGGGGCGCCTAGGTGGCTCAGCTGGGTAAGCGTCCAACTTCAGCTCAGGTCATGATCTCATGACTAGTGAGTTCAAGCCCCACATTGGGCTCTGTGTGGACAGCTCAGAGCCTGGAGCCTGCTGCAGATTCTTTGTCTCTGGCTCTCTCTATCCCTCCCCCAGTAGTGTTCTCTCCCTCCCTCCCTCTCTCCCTCAAAAATAAATAAACATTAAAACATTTTTTTTAAAAAGCAACAAAACTTTATTATAAAAAAAAAATTCGGGGTGCCTGCGTGGCTCAGTCGGTTGAGTGTCCGACTTGAGCTCAGGTCATGGTCTTGCAGTTCGTGAGTTCGAGCCCTGTGTTGGGCTCTGTGCTAACAAACAGCTCAGGGCCTGGAGCCTGCTTCCGATTCTGTATCTCTCTCTCTCTCTCTCTCTCTCTCTCTCTCTCTCTCTCTCTCCCCCTCCCCTGCTCATGCTCTGCCTCTCTCTGTCTCTCAAAAATAAATAAATGTTAAAAAAAAATTTAAAAAAACAAAAAGATTCCCCCTAGGAGGAAAGAGGCAACGATGGATCAAAAAGTTCTCAGAGACAAACTGAATGAAAATAAAACATAAGCAGAAGTGTGTGTGTCTTTTAAAGAACAGATAACATCTCGGAAACACAGTAATAATTGGTCAGTATTTAAATACATTAATTAGGTTCATCAGATTAGGAAATCCAGATAGATATCTTGCTTAGATTTTTAGTGGAAAATCCCCTCCAGTTCTGTAGGGCACTTAAAAGTCCTCTCGTAACTTGTGGATTAGCTTAACTGGAAGACATCATTGAATCTTGGAGCAACAATCAATCTTTGTCGTATCAATGGAACTGCAGTGTGAGTGAGTTTCACAAATGTAAGGGTTTGGGGTTTTTTTGTTTTAACTTTAGGGTTGTAAAAAACCCTTGAGGAGCATATGTTGATTGATGTTTTAGATCAAAGTTGACTCCAGTGGGGAGCACCAAATGCCCCTTCCCTGTCTTTTCTCTCTGCCACCTGCAGAGGATGCTGACATGCGAAGATTCTGGGAGAAGACGTCTCTCATGGTTACAGAGCAGAGCACACAGTTCCGAACTACCGCTTACCAACTGGCCGGATCAACCCCTGGCAGAGTGGAGGTGCGGCTTCCTTGAATGATACAGGAGCGCTGTATCGTTCCTCACTCTGGTATCACTGGTGGACCGGAGTGAGGGATGGGACCCAGACAGACTTGGTGACCAGTCCCAGAGTTTTTTCCCCATCACTTTGGTTCTGGTGACAAGACCATGAGGCTGGCCATCTGGCCCCGAAAAAGAGTCATGAAGTGCCTGTTTCTATTTAAAAACATTCAGAGATACTAAGGGTGGGAAGGAGTTGGGGGTAATCTGCCAATCGGTGGGGACCCAGAACACAGTGCATTCGAAACCAAATTAGAGATGAACATGCCAGTAGGTTGAGTTACCTTTTGATGCTAAATGTATTAAGTGCTCATTTTGCAGAGCACCCTGGTGTTGTGAATTATACAAAGATAAACGAGGCATAGAGGCTCCACTAGTATAAGTGGGAGATAAACCCAAACGACAAAACTGCAAAGGCCTTGTAGAGTATGGTGAGGGCTAGAAGTTTCCAGACCACTAGCTGTGGGAGTGAAAGGTGGGAAAGGCTACTCATGGATAGACACACAGATGACAAGGGACTTCCTGGAAGGTGGCTCATCTGAACTGGTCTTGGAAAATGGGCCATATTTTAATTAGTAGAGACGGAGGGAGAAAGTGAAGTGCATCGCGATGGGTGAGCGAAGGTTGTGTGTCCAGGGATGATGAATTCCAAATTGGGCCGGACCGTAGATGAGCTGCAGGGCTGTAGAGTGGTACACAGGCCTCGAAAAGTAGTCTGAGACCCGGTCATGCAGGTGTCCTCTGTCTCCTGAGCCAAGGAGCTTGAGCTTTATTCTGTGGAATGGTTTTGAAGAAACCTGTGGATAGGAATATGGCACTGGCCACTGTGCAGAAAACAGAGACAGGCTCCCCCAAAGATGCCTGCATTCTCCACATGAGAGGGGCCAAGCTAATGAGGGCAAAAGCAGGGCACTGGCTACAGGAATGGCTTGAGAGATATACAATCACCATACTTAAAATACGATGGTAAGGAGAACGGTCGTAATCAAAAGTGCTTCTAGAACTATTGTGATGAACTTGCCAGACGGTGACACCACTAATCAGGTTAGAAATACAGGAAGAGGCCCAGGAATGAAACTGTAGGGCCGGCGAGTTCAGCCGTGGACCCTCGAGGTTTCAGGCATTACCAGTGCGTGTGGGTGAAGGAACTCAGTTGACACACCGGGCTGAGGTAACACCGAGAGCATCTAGTAGACCAGACACTGGGGACAATGCTGAGAGAGAAAAGAAAAATATCACAGACGCCGGTATTGGAGGACTGGGTAGAGAAAAAGGATCTAGCAAAGAAGACCGAAGAAGACAGGCAGGGTAAAATTAGGAGAACAGGTGCCTGGCGCGTGGGTGACACCCAGTGACTAGAACAAAAGAAAAAAAGAGAAATAATAAACCGGGATAGTGCCCTGACACAGAGATTTTAAAAGATGATTATTTTAATAAAGGAGTGATCGTATATGGTAAAAGGGTGGATTTTATTGTATGCGAATTATATCCAAACAAAGCTAGCATGAAAAAAGATTAAAGGGATAATTGATTGTGTGAGATGATACAGAGAAATTAAGAAGACTCAGGGCTGAGATGAGGCCAGAGGAGTCGTCAGTGGGCGATACGAATAACCTCTAAAAGAGCAATCCAGTAGAGAAGGAATGGCAGAAATTGAACCACTGGACGCAAAATGGGGGTTGAAAAGTGGAAGGATCTAGTCTTTTACCTTTACACTAATAAGTTCAATATCTCTTACTGGTTTTTTTTAACACTTATTTATTTTTGAGAGAGAGAGAGAGAGAGAGAGAGAGAGAGAGAGAGAGAGCACACAGGAGACAGAATCTGAAGTGGGTTCAGTGCTCACAACAGAGAGCTCAGTGTGGGCTGGAACTCGCAGAACTCAAGATTACGACCTGAGCCAAAGTTGGACACATGACCCACTGAGCCACCCAGGCACCCCTCTTCCTGCTTTATATTTAGTATAAAAACAATACATTGTTACTGTGAAGTAACTGGAAAATGTGGAGGGGCTTTAAAAAAAACAGGACTTGGGGCACCTGGGTGGCTCAGTCGTTTGAGCCTCCGACTTCAGCTCAGGTCACAATCTCACGGTTCGTGAGTTCGAGCCCCGCGTCAGGCTCTGGGCTGATGGCTCAGAGCCTGGAGCCTGCTTCGGATTCTGTGTCTCCCTCTCTCTCTGCCCCTCCCCCATTCATGCTCTGTCTCTCTCTATCTCAAAAATAAATAAACATTAAAAAAAATTTTAAAAAAAAGGACAAAAAGAAAAAAAAATCCAATTTTCTACCATACTGAGATAACAATGGTTAATGTAATGGATTTATTTCAATAAATTTTTTTCTGGACTTAGTATTTATAAGACTTAAAATCATGTGAAAACTTCAGTTTTATATCTAGAGGTTTTTAAATTTTTTTTTAATGTTTATTTTATTTTTTGAGAGAGAGAGACAGACAGACAGAGTGTTGAGCAGGGGAGGGGCACAGAAAGAGGGAGACACAGAATCCGAAGCAGCCTCCAGGAGCTGAGCACAGAGCCCGATGCAGGGCTCGAACCCACTAACTGCAAGATCATGACCTGAGCTGAAGTTGGACACTTAATCGACTGAGCAGCCCAGACGACCTTCTAGGGTTTTTAAAATTTATTTATTTTGAAAGAGAGAGTGCACACGTACACACAAGCTGGAGGAGACTCAGAGAGGGAGAGAAAATCCCAAGCAGGCTCCGCAGTGTCACCACAGGGCCTGATGTGGGACTCGAACTCATGAACTGAGATATCAAGACATGATACTACATCAAGAGTTGGTCGCTTAACTGACGGAGCCCCCCAGGCACCCCTATAGCTAGTTTAAAAACAAAAGGAAACAAAGCAAAACCGTTCAGTCTTACAGCATTTACCATTGCATGGATCTGTCATCATTTAAGAAATCATTCTCCTATGGCTAGACTGGTTTATCTCCCCTTTATTTATTTTGCTATTTTCATTGTAATGAATATATTTATTCCTAAGTCTTTATCCAATACCGTTTCCTTAGAAAATATACTTGGATGGGGAATTGCCGTGTCAAAACACATGGCCATTTTTATCACTCCTGCTGCATTACCAAGCGGATTTTCAGAAAGATGGTACCAATTTACAATCCTTCAAGCAAGGATTCATTGCACGTTCTCCCCTACTGAGTATCGTCATTTTCTTTTCACTCACTTTGCCTATTTGAGAGATAAAAACAATATCTCACTGTTGGTTTAATTTACATATCTTAGCTCAGAGAGCTCTCAAATAAGATTCTCCTTGAAGATCAGTGATTTGTTTCTAAGCTCCCTGATTAAAAAGGCAACAGAGAAACACAAATTGATGAAGAAAGATTATGAAAATGAACACAGATTCAAATTTAGTTCTATAAAGCCAAAAGAGGGACATATCAATTTGGACAAAGAGAAATTAGCTCTTCATTTATGATAACCAAGTACCGTAGGGAAAGAATCTGTCTCCCGTTCAGTTGTTAGCAACCCTTCTGGTCATTTTCTGAATTCCCTGTTCTTCCCCAAACAATCACAGAAGCTGGGGTAAAATACTGATACATCAATTTTTTCGTATTCTTTATATACATCTCATTGACATGATCCATAGTCCATTTCACTTGTGGTGGTGTATTTCCAAGAAACAGGCTAAAATTCTTTCCTAAGTATTTGTACTAAAGGTCTAATGATACTGGAACAGAAATAAAGCTGCCATTTCCTAAGAGACAGGCACTGTGCCACAGATGTACATGTACTATTGACTCTTACAACACTTCAGAGAGGAAACTATCAGGCCCATTTCTCTGATGAGAAAACTGAGGCTCAGAGAGATTTTTTTTTGCTGGGTCCTCAGCCACACAGCTATTCATTCAGTGATGTGAAACTCCAGTCCAGCTGCTGGTGCACTCTCTCTCAAATCCCACCCTCATTTTGTATGTCATTTTATGTCACTAATAAGCTGCGAGGCAAGTTAGTATCATTATCTTTATTAACCTTATTTGAACTTCAAGAACAGCAAAGTATTATAATATAGCAATTCCACCGTATCTCAACAAAACATCTCGAATACTGTAGTGGGCTAAAGTTTATTATTACGACGAGATCAGAGAAAAATAACTTGAGTTTTTAAAGAAAACGCTTCAAACACCGCTCTCTCTGATCTTTCCAATGTTCTTGCACTTCACTCAGCGCTCCAAACAGTGAGGCTCCCACTTTCCCACCATCCAGAATCGAGGTCACCCCGTGTCCTCGATTCCTCGCATACCTCGGATGCCTTGCCAGCACCCTTAATTACTGCATAGATCTCTCTCTCTCCATGATTCTCCTCTGACCAACCTTAGGCTCCTCCATCACCCCCTCCTCTGCCCCAGCACCCTGGCAACTCAGTGTTACTAGAGAAAATGACAAACCTTGCCAATTGATCTCACTTTACATTCATAACCCAAAATCTCAAATGGCCACTTAACACTGCCCAGCTCTAAATGGACTGCCTTAGAATATTTATTTTTCTCCCACTCCAAAAGACTATTTTGCATCTCAAATGCACAACGCCCTTCCCCAACTCAGGCTGAGGACTCTGCCCTCTTCCACATGGGGAAGACAGCAGTGATCACGCAGGGAGGGGCTCACTTCACGCCCCCATAATAAATGCCCATATCGGCATCCCACCGTGGCTTCCCAGCCATCGCACTGGCGGAGCTAACCCTGCTCTAATCCAAGGTGAGTCCTACGTGGTGCTGTTGAGCCCAGCTTTTCCAAGACTGGAGTTTTCTGGTGGTTCAGGGCTCAGTTCGAATGCTCCCCTCTCACAGAACATCCCTCACCCATCCAAACTGAAATGAACACCCAGTCACTTTCTAGTGTTCTCTTCTAACACAGTGCTGAGTATGGGCCACGGAATAGCTGTGTGGGCATCATCTGGGAATGTTACAGATGCAAATTCTCGGACCCCACCCCAGACCCACGAAATCTACCCCAGATGTAGAGTCAGTTGTGTGCTGGGGCCGGCTCCCACCCGCGCTGGTGACCAGACAGTTAAGTTTCCAGGAATTCAGCAAGCTGATCGTTAAACACAACCACTGTTACACACCAAATTCCATAAGCTTTCAAGTAAATAAACTATGTTTAGAATGGAAACAATAAACATTCAAAACTCAGTGCTTCCTAGTAAAACAACTACGTTTTACTATTCGCTACGCCCCTGCGGTTATTTGCAGCTAGCGCTAGGTGCATGGTGGCGACTGTATGCGGGCGAGTGACCGTGCGGCTCTTCTTGATTCCACGTTGGTGCCATGAAATCAGCCACGGTGGGATATTAGCAGCTGCTACAAATCAAGAGCCTTTTTTTCAACGAGCCGGCTGTGAAACATTTCTCAGGAGATCACTGGATGAGGCCCATCAATCTGTATCCGACCACGCCCTCTGGGGGATTCTGATGCAGCCAGGATTCGAGCACCGTGGGCTAAGAAGGCCTTTCCTGCCCATCTCTAATCACCCAGTCCTCTCTTTCGACCGCTACCCAGCCCAGTTCTCTGTCATCCACACGCACGAGGCCTAGTTTGGAGATCGCTTCGCTTCAAATCTACCCCCGCGCTTCATGCAACCCGACTTTACCCGTGGAAGTATGTTTTCTATTCTTCTTATACTTTTCCTCTAGAGGAAAAGATAGGACTTTTCCTGGGACCCAGGGCAAATCCCTGTTTAATCTTATATTTATGTCCAGGAGTCTATAAAAAGATATTTTTTTCTAAGTAATGCCTTTGTAACCTAATCTCACTTTAGTGTTTACTTCTGTTTTTAAAACGTAATTATACTACAAGATGATTTTTTTTTTTTTTTCTAAAAAATAACCTCTTACTGAACACTGTCCTTAAGAAGTTTGCTGCTGAAAATAAACCAGCAGATGGCAGCAGGGGCTCTTGGAAAAAAAGTCTAACGTGTTCAAAGCATTTTGGCTCTGAAAGAACTTAAATTGTTATTGCAAAGTCAAGCACATTTCTAAATCATTTGCTGGTTCATCATATTCTTTGTGTCAGCAAACTGCCTTCTAAAAGGCAAGAGAGATTATGAAAAAAATAATAAAATGCAAGCTAATGTTTTATAGTTTCCTAAGGTGAATAACAATCAAAAAAGCTATTTACTCTTTTAATGCAAATTGGTCCCTGTCAGACAGGAGTAGAGTTTCTGGCTGTTCTGTGTTGCCAGGCTGCAAAATTTCAAATTCTTACAGATTCAGATCCAAGTTGTTTGACTAAATTAATATTTTGTAAAGCTTTTTATTTTATGTCGTCATTTCTACAACCAGTTTTCTTATAAATTCAGGAAACAAGATATGGACATAAAGAGAACAGAACATAAGCCACAGAACCCCCACATTTTTCAACATGAAAGACTAGAGCATTTTAATAGACTTTCTAGGTCCATATTATTATATAGTATCACTGAAGGCCATTGCAAGGCAATTAAATTGAGTCTGATATTAAGAAGGATATAAAAGCCTACTGTGTGCACGGGGTCTTTCATTGCATAATGAAGGAAAGCTATTCACGAGGAGTGGTTCTGTGTCTACACAGCACTGAATGTTAAGAACTCATTAGGGGCCTTGAGGTTCAAGAGTTGTTAGGTAACAATGACAGTTATGGCCTAAGGAGGTGATTTGGTGCTGAGCAGTGCATGGACAAACAGGACCAGCACTGAAACAGGGAGAAAACTGTCCTTTGTGTGCCTGAATTTCAATGACTCCTGATCAAAATAGTTTGGGGGCACATACGATGTGCAGACATTAGGGAGAAACAAATACATAACACAATATTTAGTGCACATAATTTCTGTAGTAGCATGGTACGAGGCACTAAGGATGCCAAGATGAACAAAATGTCACCTCCGCCTCCAGGAGCTCACGGACTACTGGATTATAAATTTAAGAGATCTTTAGAAAAATATCATCCAGTAAAACCTTGGTTTGCTGGCATAATTCATTCCGGAAACACGCTTGTAATTCAACGCACTTGTATATCAAAGCGAATTTCCCCATAAGAAATAATGGAAACTCAGATGATTCGTTCCACAACCCAAAAATGTTCATATAAAAATGATTACATTACTGTAATATAATACAATATGATAAAGAAAAATGAACAAATTAACCTGCACTTACCTTTGAAAACCTTGATGGCTGGTGTGAGGGGATGAGAGAGAGGAGGGTTATCATGTAGGACGACTTTCACTACCACGAATGGAATCACTGCTGTCTATTGGCTCAGTGGAATCTTTTCCATTTTGTGCAGCTTTAACAAGGAACCTATCCAATGACAC
The DNA here is from genome assembly GCF_016509475.1 of Prionailurus bengalensis. Taxonomy (NCBI): domain Eukaryota; kingdom Metazoa; phylum Chordata; class Mammalia; order Carnivora; family Felidae; genus Prionailurus; species Prionailurus bengalensis. The sequence goes on from NC_057349.1 coordinate 43,777,639, forward strand.
TTGCTTTTGCCTCCCTTTGAGGATTTTGCAGAAATGTGACATTGCATTGTCTTTAAACAGATTCATCGCTTGCACTCCTACAGTCTTATTCGGATGGTGCTTTTCTACAAAATTTTGCAGTGTTCCCCACATTTTACACATCTCCCTAATCTCATTTGAAGTGAGGGATTCCTCTGCCTTTTTCTCCTCCTCCTCTGCAGACGAGATGCAGATGTAGACTTCTTATAAAATCTTGCAGTTTCAGCCACTCACATACCTCGTTCATACTTCTCGACGATTTCCTTCTTAACTTCCACCATAATCATTCTCCTCCTTCATTAAGGCCTTTTTTCCCCAACTTTTTTCTGCATGGGGGCCATTGTATTTACTCACACGGATGTTGATGACAGTACTGTATTAATAAGCTCTTGTCATATACTGTATTTAATGTAACTGGCAATAAGGTGGCAGAGGAAAGGGTCTATATCTGCAGGCAGCCTGACCTAGAATGAAGCAAAGCATTCTCAAGCTTACTCGTGTATGGAAAAGCAAAGGACTGTCCATAGGTGCTTTGAAGTGACAAAACATACCCTAGTGCCAGTTGTGGGCACCTTCCAACGTTCTGGAAAATCACTGATTTCTGCCAAACCCCGTGGCCTGACACCGAGCATTCTAGCGTGGGAGACCATCACCCACAATCTCACAGAGAGAGAGAGAGAGAGAGAGAGAGAAGAATCATGGGCTCAGTTGTGATCATGTGACATCTGGGTGTCATGTACAAGTATTGCAAGACACTGCTTCTTCATCAAGTTCAAATTTATTAGAGACGTTCGCTCGTCTCGCAGAGCACTCGCAGAACAGGTTACTCGCAATCCAAGCTTTTACTGTATTTCTTTCACGAGACTGTCCTGATGATGCGCACTGGACAAATATCAGGTTGCCATTATTTTTGAATAGATGAGGGACAAAATCACATGTGTTTATCAAAGATTGATGCGGCATTGATTTATAAGACAGATTAAATGGGGAAGGCGACCTCAGGCTGACTGACAAGCTGGAAATCCACTGCAATAACCCAGACAGCGGGTAACACAATATGAACGGGCTGTGGCCATGGGAGTAATCGAAGGAAACGAAGAAGGAAGAGCACAGATGCCTTTGTGTCTGACACCAGGACAATAGAGAGAAAAGGGACAAAAGTGCCTGCAGTGTATTATTCCCTAAATGACCTAGGGGAAGAATTAAATAGCAAAGTCAAGTGGGTGATGAAATTTAGGGAGAAAGATGGAAATGTGACTTCTGACACTTTGAGTTTGAGGTGACAGCAGAACGTCAGAGAAATACAACATAAGGAAGTCCCGGGATGTCAGAGCTCACCAACTCCTATTCAACCTTCAAGACCCACCTCCCATAACCTCTTGTCTGGGAAGCCTTTCTATGATAGCCTCCAGATTTATTTAGTTCCCCACGTTCCAAAAGCAGTTTTTTAAATACTCTATCCTAGCACCGTCTTACTGGCTTGGCTTTATCAGACTGTGTGTCAGGCACTTCAATTAGACTCCATTAGAACTGCTGATAAAGTAGAGAAAAGTCACTCATCTTTATATCGTTAGCACCAACACAGCGCACTATTCAAGGTGCGCAGTAAATGTCTAGCAAATGATTCGTGGACGAAAACTGAGGGAAAAAAAAAAATCTTAATATCAAAATATAGGATTTGGAGGTCATCTGCTTAAAGGGGATATGAAGCTGTAACAGACACAATTTTCAAGTGTTACAAAGAAAGCCACAGGCTCAAAATAGTGTCACTTAAGCCAAGTCATGAACTTAGTACCTAACTGAACTGCAGTTTCACGCCCCCTTCCCCATAACGTAGTCTTAACCTGTCAGTTAGGAACATTCTAATCAGCATCCATGAGGTTATCTGTCACATGGGCCCTCCCCATCCCCCCAAAGGAACTTGAGGTAATCCGCGTAATAAGACCCCCTCCCCTTCCCCGTAAGGGAAAGTGACCTTGTCTGAAACAATCCTTTCTTCCTTTGCTAAAAACTTTCTTGCCCCACCCTTCTTCCTGCAAAAAAACCTTCCATTTTGCACAGCCCCTTGGAGTTTCCCTCCATTTGATAAATGAGATGCTACCCTCATATATTGCTTAACGAAGCCCATTAATTCTTTAAGTTCACTTGGTTTAAGTTCACTTTGGTTTGCAACACAGGGAAGAATATTTAGAAAGAAAAAGCGAGAGCTAAGATAGGACAAATGTAGGCAGTCAAGAAGAAAGAAAGTTTGTGAAAAGAGTCAAAGCCTCATAGAGAAAGGGTGCTGTCATTAACAAAGGAGGACATAGTCCAGGCAAAGGCTTAAAATGCTATTGACATCTAAGCAAATGAAGATAAAGAATGAGCCACTGAGTTTCAAAGCCAAACTGATTTGAGAAAATTCAGGTTGATTTCACTGAGAACAAAAATGAGAACAATGAGTAAATGTAACTTAATTTAGTGAAGACATCAAGGATATGGGGACAATCTATGTCATTACCATGCTGTACGAAGGCTGCACAAAACTGAATGCAGGCTGGGTGCGTATCTCAAGGCAGAGAAGCTGAAAATATTAAAAGGATTAAGAAGCTAATTTTAAAACATGATGAACAGCAGGGAGGTTAGCACAGTAGTGCTGATGAGGTCCTGATGAGGAGGTGAAAAAACGATAGATGAAGCTCTCAAGGGCATTTTTCACAGGGAGTGATGACTTTGTTAGGATAACTAACTACTTGTTAAGTGCGTGTTACTTTAGGATGCAGCTCACAAACCTCTCCCAGCAGCCAGACCACAGGGTCAGAAGGACATTTGATCCCGGGGGATCTCTAGATGTTTCATTTGGGACATCCTGAGCCTTGCTGAAGGGGTGGGCCTAAGCATGTGCACTAGACCATCCGAATTCCTAATTTCATTCCAGAAAGTCCTAGTATTTCTGGACAGCTTAAGTGAATTCCCAGAATCAGCCTAGGAAGGGACTTTAAAAATAATTTAATTTGGCCTTCCTCTTTCCAAATGAGAAGACTGAAGTCCCAGGAGGTCAAGTGGCTTGTCTAGGGTCACACTGTTAGTTATGGCAGACCAAGACTAAAACTCTGGTTTTCAGACTGCCAGTCCTACGGTCTTTCTGTTTTACATTTTTCAATATTAAGGAGTTTGGGGGGAAGAAAAAAAGCAGAAAAGTAGGGAAAAGAGACAAGAGGAGAACTACCTACCTACTGAAGACCTGACCTTTTGGCCACAGCTCTGGCCCAGGCCTTCTCTCTCCCTCGTGCACTGTGGAGCCATCAGGTGAAGAGGACTAGAAGGGTGATGCTTTCTCTCAGGAATCTGTGCACAGGGTTTTTGGCCTTTTTTATATAATTTCTATCCTCTTTTGTATAAACTGAGAGAGCCCCGTTAGTTCATTGTTTTTATTGTGATTGAATTAACTTATTTAAAATCCCCTTGTCCTGGGACAGCTGGGTGGCTCAGTCAGTTGAGTCTCAGACCCTTGATTTCAGCTCAGGTCATGATCCCAAGGTCATGGGATTGAGCCCCGTGTCGGGCTCTGCTCTGAGCAGGGAGCCTGCTTAGGGTTCTCTCTCTCTCTCTCTCTCTCTCTCTCTCTCTCTCTCTCTCTTTCTTCCTGCCCCTCCCCCTGATTCACACTCTCTCTCTAAAATAAAATAACATTGAAAAATAAAATAAAATAAAACCCTCTTGTCTTATATCACTATGATCTTTGCCACTTCTTTGATTGACTTTTGAGATTGGACCGAACTTCTCCAGTCACTGAAGACATAATGCAATTACACAGTATGAACTATGTCAAGTACTTACTATGGTCCAGATACTCCTCTAAACAGTTTTGATTCATTAGCTCATTGTTTCCTATCATTTGTTGACGTGAGCACTTCTCTCTGTCTTATAGAGGAGGAAGCTTAGGCGCAAAAATGTTGGGTAATAATTCAAGATTATACAGCGAGCAAGTTCCAAAACTCTGGTTCCTGACGCTGCGTGCTATAACCACCCTGCCCCACCCTCCTCATAGCCCTGCCTCTGATTCTGTTGGAAACTGGACTCATCTCCTTGGCTCTCGGCCAACACTGATGAGTCCCAGACAATCACCGATAAAAAAAAAAAGCAGCTCGCACTTACGTAGATAGAGAATTTACTAAGCGCAATGCACTCTCTGAGTGGTTACGCATATCTTGTTAGTTCATTTAATCTCAAACGATCCTCTGAGGTAGGTGAAGGTAGTGTCATCACACTCCCTTTACACAAAACAGGGAAGCTTAAGCAACGTGTCAAAGGTTATACGGCCAGCAAATGGAAGAACTGGGACTCGAATCTGGGCAGCGTATCTCTGGAGCCCTCCCTTCTTAACCACCATGGCGTCCTGCCTCACAAGCAAAAAGTGTAAAACAAGTCAGGAAGTAGTCTGCCTTTGTCATGGAGTCAGTCTATCAATCCACCTGCAGTGCCTCCTTGCTTTCTTTTTTTTTTTTTAATTTTTTTTTTTTAACATTTATTTTTGTTGAGACAGAGAGAGAGAGACAGAGCATGAGTGGGAGAGGGGCAAACAGAGAGGGAGACACAGAATCCGAAGCAGACTCCAGGCTCCGAGCTGCCAGCACAGAGCCCGACGTGGGGCGCTCACACCCACTAACTGTGAGATCATGACCTGAGCTAAAGTCGGACGCCCAACCGACTGAGCCACCCAGGTGCCCCTGCAGTGCCTCCTTTCTGACCCAAACTTGACACCAGATCCTGCCTGCCACCTTCCCCGATAACTCACTGTGTTCCTCCTAAATGAACTGGCCTCTCTAGATTGAATTCCTTCATTTGTGATACCCGCCCCACCTCCTACTTCCGCCGCCTTGGCCAGGAGCCAAAAATACAGCCGATCTGTTCATGTGGAGGGCAGGCAACGGGTCAGCAGATCTGCTGCCACTGACTAGCTATGTGACCCGGGCAAGGAACGTCACTTCTGAAGAATGGAGACAGAATGGAGATAACAACAGCACCCTGCATGCACACAGGGCTGCTGAGGATATTACAGATCTCGCGCATCAGAATATTAGCACATAGTCAACAGTTTATACATACACTTCCAAGTCTTAGTTTAAAATCCATTCATTCAGTAATACCTATTGGGGGCCTGGTAGATACTGTCATCAGCCCTAGAGATGGGGCAGTGAGCAAAGCAGTCAGGGACTTCACCCTCCCGGAGCTGACGTTCTTGTCGGGGAGAACGACACAAAACCAGTGAGCCCGTGACTACATGATACACAACATCAAGTGATGCTCTTGACGATGAAAATCAAACTTCTACGGCCACGCCTGGGGTCCCCAGCTTCCAACTGGCTGGACGTCAGCAGCACTTACAAGATGACGCCCTCGTCTGTCTGAAGTCACGGCTCTAGAGCTGCGGTTCTCAAACATTTTGGTCCCAGGAACCCGCTACGCTTTTGAAAATTATTGAGCATCCCAAAGAGCTTTTGTGTGTTTGGGTTATACCAGTAGCTATCTTCCATACTAGAAATTCAAACAGAAAATGTTAAAACACAAGAATGCATGGAGCACGCTGCGTTAGGCATCAGAGCCATGGCATCCTCACACATCACGCGGCCTCTAGAAAGCTCCACCGTGCACCTGTGAGGGAAGGAGAGTGCAAAAGGCAAAGCCATCTTATCACTGCAGTTACTTCACAGACCTCTGAAAGGGTCTTGCCACCACCAGGGGTCTTCAGAATATACTTTGACAGCTGTTGTTCTAGTGAAAATATATTTAGACTGATACCAGCGTTAAAAATTTTTTTAAATGTTTATTTATTTTTGAGAGAGAGAGAGACAGAGTATGAGTGGGAGAGGGGCAGAGGGAGAGAGAGGGGAAGACACAGAATCGTAAGCAGGATGCAAGCTCTGAGCTGTCGGCACAGAGCCCGATGCGGGGCTCGAACCCACGAACTGTGAGATCATGACCTGAGCCGAAGTCGGACTCTTAGCCAACTGAGCTACCCAGGCACCCCAAGACTGATACCAGCTTTAAACAAAGATGCTTAAATTTACTTTTCCATCCCTGTTGATGTCTTCTTGTTGATTTTTCTACAATCAGAAGCTGAAAAATTTAAATTATAATTTGAATTCCATAAAGTACGAAGACCTGTGATTCGTTTCTCGAGTTGTATGCTTAAATGCTTAGCCAACTTAAAAAACAAAAAACAAGCAAATATCAAAATTCTGGATCTTCAGAAGCGCAGCCATCCTGATGAAATGAAATGTCCTCCCCACTAAAGTTTCCATGTGAAACATTTCTCAGGAGGTCACTTAGTAGCTTTACCTCTCAGAGTTGGTTCAGAAACTGACGACTTCTTTTAAAGTACACCTCCTAGGGGCGCCTGGGTGGCTCAGTCGGTTAAGCATCCGACTTCGGCTCAGGTCACGATCTCACAGTCCGTGAGTTCGAGCCCCGCGTCGGGCTCTGGACTGATGGCTCAGAGCCTGGAGCCTGCTTCAGGTTCTGTGTCTCCTTCTCTCTCTGCCCCTCCCCCATTCATGCTCTGTCTCTCTCTGTCTCAAAAATAAATAAAAAACGTTAAAAAATAAAAAAAAATAAAGTACACCTCCTATCCCTTCCCAAAGAAATTCTGTTGTTTAATTGCTATTTTAATATGAATAAAATTATTCTGAGTGTCTCTAGGCATGGTTAAAATGGTTTCATAATTGCATTTCACTAAACTTTTTTAAAAAAATTATAAGAATGTTTACTTATCTATTTTTTTAAGAGGGGGCATGAGGGGGGAGGGAGGGGCAGAGAGAGAGGAAGAGAATCCCAAGCCTACTCCTCACTGTCAGTGCAGAGCCCCATGAAGGGCTCGATCCCACAAAGTGTGAGATCATGACCTGAGCCAAAATCAAGGGTCAGAGGCTTAAATGACTGAGCCACCCAGATGCCCCACATTTCGCTATACCTAAAGCAACTTCTCTAAGTTTTATTTTCAGTATTCCTCTAAAATAATTCTTTCTAAAGACAACAGGGGCTTTTTGCCACGGTAATTATTTCATCACCAAGCAGTTTTGAAAAAGACATCCCATTTTATTACTTTTAGTAGTAACCAGTTTAATTCATCTATATGGCAAAACACCAGGCAGCTGAACACTCTGCAGTTCACAACATTCTTGAATAAAACGAGCAGCTGGCTATGCAAATACGTAAAGGTAAACAGAGGAGCCCTAAAACTTCCAATGGAGAACTAAAATTCCTCCTCAATACAAAACCCATTAGCATACTAGAAGGGAAAAGGAAAACAAGTAAATCTGTGGGCAGCAGAGGAGGTATTTTTCTTTAATTTATTTTTTTTACTGCTTATTTTTATTTAGAGACAGAGAGACAGAGCACAAGTGGGGGAGGGGCAGAGAGGGAGGGGGACACAGAATCCGAAGCAGGCTCCAGGCTCCCAGCTGTCAGCATGGAGCCCAACGCGGGGCTGGAACCCACGAACCTTGAGATCATGACCTGAGCGGAAGTCAGACACTCAACCGACTGAGCCACCCAGGTGCCCCTACAGGAGGTTTTTTTTTTTTTTTTTATTGAGCCCTTACTGCAAAACAGGCCGTGTTCTATGCACTTTGTAGACATTGCTTAACTTGTTCTTCATCCTTAGGCTTACATTCATTTTACAAATGAGGAAACTGAAGCACAGAAATGCTAAATAACTTGCTCAAGGGCACAGGAAGTGGTGGGGAAGGGGTTTGAGCTGTGTAACAAGCACAGCTTAGGGTTTGGGTCCGCAAACATTTGGTTACCAGTTAGCAGCTCTGCGACGTTGGGAAAGCGCCTTTGCGTTTCTAAAGAGAACGGTGCTAAGGGCGCCCTTCCCATGTAGGATGGTTGAGGAGCAGGATGGAAGGGATAGTCACCTCAGGAGGGGCAAGAAGCAGGAGCGCTATCACCGGGATGGTGTCCCGAACCCCTAAAATAATGAAAACTGTCTCGAATAACTTGAATTTAGAAATCCTAAAAATAGGGAATCTTGACAAATGCTTACGCATGACTGAAAGACTAAATGAACCATCTAAGCCAAAATCATAGGGAAATTACATGAACAATCCCCCCAAATTATAGTTCATTCCTTTTTTAAAAACCACACTGTCCTTTATTACTATGCTCCTTTGATATGCCATAAGAATTGCTACTGATTCCTCTCAGTGGCACAGGGTTAGTGGTCAAGTGCACAAGCTTTGGAGCCCAATTTTCTAGACCCACATCCCTACTTGACCTCGGATGGGCTGCCGAACCTGCGCTTTAGTTCTTCATTGGTAAGTAAACATAAACAGTGGTACCTTCTGCATTGCATTGTTATTAAGGCTAAACGAGTTCTTATATATATAAAATAATTAAAACAGTGCCAGGCGTATCATAAGAGCTCGATAAATATTAGCAATTATTTTTCATTAAATTGTTTTCCAAGCACCTAGTGCATGTCAAGATTGGACAAGTATTTGTATTGAATAAAGAAATGACAACACATCCATCACATGAATATAACAATGCACATTCTAGGGGCGCCTGGGTGGCTCAGTCAGTTAAGCATCTGCGGTTCAGGTCATGATCTTGCAGTTCGTGGGTTTGAGCCCTGTGTCAGGTTCTGTGCTGACAGCTCAGAGCCTGGAGCCTGCTTTGGATTTTTTGTCTCCCTCTCTCTCTACCTCTGCCCTGCTCATGCTCTGTTTCTCTCTGTCTCTCAAAAATAAATAACTGTTAAAAAAATTAAAAAAAAAAACATGCACATTCTAAATGTTAACATCCTGCTTCCTTAACCCAGCTCTCAGAGTCACATGACCCTGAAAGCACTATATCTGTATTGATATATGATCAACAATGGGCTCTGGTTTTTCAACAGTGATAGGAGAAACCAACAAACCTTTACTATCAAAAATGAGAGGAGATGAATTCATATGGTCATGGTGTCACCTGTAAATGGAAATAACATAAATATTCGGAAGATAAAGGCACATGAGTCCAGCCTCAGAAATGGTATCAGGCAATCAATTAAGTAAAAGCTTGTAATACAATATAAATTAGATTTTGTAATACAATATAAATTAGATTTATAATTATTTTAAAGAGCAAACCACAGTATGAATAATAGGCAGAAACCATGATGACCCAAGATGATAGAAACCAGAATCCATTATGGAACTGTCCTGAAAGCATTCCATTCAGTATAGGGGAACACAGTACACAAAACATAAATGAATAACAGAATGGCAGGAACATTTCTATGGGGTATAACCTGAACACGCCGCTTAAGAGGAAACTTGCTACAACAGGAAGATCTGGTTTTAGAGACAAAAGACATGGTTCAAGCCCTGATTATGCCACTTCTCTGTGAATGCTGGCAAACGACTGTAGCACTCCACATCTTCTAGCTCACATCTTTGCCGTAGGAGTCAAATGAAATAACTCAGGTGAAGTCCTTTGTAGTATTTCCTATCGAAAATATAAAAAGTATCACATGTTCATTTCTCCAATGCATACGTGTGTGCCAGGCACTGTGCTAAGTGCTGGAAAATGGCAAATAAGGGAGACATGTTTCTCTCATGGGCCCTAGATTTTAGTTAACAATCTTATAAATAAATAGATGGCTCATTCATGGTGAGATGAACACTCTGAAGGAAAGATACGACACACTATGAAGATGCATAACGGAGGGATTAATGAGGTCTGGGGCTGGCACGGGAAGGGTAGGGATAGAGGTGTACATGACAGATGCTGGCAGAAGCAGCAGCATGTGCAAAGGCCCTGGGGACAGGACAACTCTTGACAACTGAAAGAAGGCAGAGAGCCCATGGGACAAGGATGTGAAGGAAAAGCTTTGACGTGGGCGGGGCCCGATGGCCAAGCCAAGCATACTATGGATTAAAGGATCATTTCCTTGTCCTCAAGGAGATGGTAAGCCTTTGGCGAGTTGCACACACATCAGACTTGAGATGTGACACAGTTAACAACAACAGATCAAAGAGTCTGTACAAAGTGAAACGCACTGAAGAACAGCAAGAGGGAGCTAGTCAGAGAGGAGGAAAGACGCAATGGCAACGGTCCAGATGGAAGATACTTGGACCAGGGATGATAGAAAACGGTCAAACTGGACAGAAGTAGAATCACCAGTATTAGCTGTTGATGTGGGGGTGAGGGAGAGGAGAGTCGCTCATTTGAAGAACTGGGTGAAGGGACCTCCGGGTCAGGAATGCAGGGAACAGTGGAGGGAAACATGGTTATCGCAAAGGGCAAGAGTTGAGTTCGGAATCTCCTGACTTCCAAGAACTCAGGGTAGTTCCGAGAGCTACCAGATACCTGGCTCAGGAAGGTGGTTTGGATCAGGGAGGAATTTTGGCAGTTATTAATTAGGGTGTAGGTAGCAATTTGGATGAAAATTGCTTAGGAGGAAAATAAAGAGACGAAAGGAATATATTCATTCACATTTATAATTGAACTCAATCCATCTAGTCCCCCCTAATGTGGTTTAAAACTGGCCTTCTCATGGCGAGTTTGTATTTGCAACCCCTTATCACTCACTAGGTGTGGTTTCCCCGTTATTGATTCTGACTGAGAAAAAAGGTTGCTTTCTTTAAAGAGATGGGCAATAGCAAATTCACAGCGCATTTGTGTTTAGTAGGAAACAACAGAGAAGGGAACTAAGGGAGCCTGTTAGCTGGAGGGTCTAAGAGTTATTAAATATTGAGGGATGAGGAAAAAGAAAAAGTCATCTTCCCTGACACAGCCTTTAAAATACTTTTGTGTAGAGGGCTCCAGATGCCATCAATCAGGAAAATGATCTCTGGCAGAGAAGAATATGGCTGGTGTAAATAATTAATGAATGAAGGCAGAAACAGACTGTGGAAGTGAGAGGTGCTCTTGGAGGAACTTTTGCTGGAAAGTTCAGGCAACAGCTAAATGATTTTCTTCTTATTAACAGTCTTCCCAGAATTATATGTGTGTGTGTATATCTATATCTATACCTATCTATACACTTCTATGTATCTATATGTCCATCTATAGATACTGATAGATAATAGACGGATACAGACATACACGCACACATATATACACACACTTTTATTGTCTTGTTTGAACTTTAGATATCATGGCAGCTCCTTATTTAAAAAGAAAAACTGCTTGCTTTTAAATGTCAATGAAAACCTCTAGAGAAAAAAATAACAATATACCAAAGGTATGAGTTAATACATATCAGTCCTCAATGAATTCTCTCAGAGAAAACAACCCTAAAAAGCCAACTCCTTGTCCTGGATGGCACTCAACAACATTGAAATGCTGGCAGTGATTCATGTGCCTTCATGGTGCTCTCAGGTATTTAGAAGAACTTAAAAATATTTGTCCTAGGGACCATCGAAGCGACTCATGTCATATTACTAAAATTGCTCTCGAAATCCACAAAAAGCACACACATTAAAGCCCTCGCATAAATAAAAGAGCAGCGAGCCATTTATTCACTGGCCTCTTTTAATTTCAACCCAACATTGATTCAAAAGTTAAAGATAAAAAGGGGAAAAATGCCCTAGAGTGTCCACCGATTCACCCGGCCCAATGCTCCATCCATCGTTTCAAAGTGTAATTAGTACTAGAACAGATTTCTACTTTCACAGTATCAGAGTAACAGTACATCATCTCTGATCAAAATAGGAAAGAAAAACACCCTGGTATTTATTGACTTTTTATCACAAGCAACATCTGTGTGTTTATATGTCAAAATCATGGCCCTTGGGTTCAAAATTAGATATGTGGACGGCCGAACATGGAGACAAAAATGTTGGGACTGAGACGGAAGGCTTGTAATAAATTCTCTCAGTTACTGCTATTCCGCTTTCCCCCTAATGAATTACACACTGTTGTTTTTCAAGACGGTTTATAAGCTGTACTTAAAATTTATAACTGCACTCTGCATCAGCGTATGAAAGCTAATTCACCATAACAACTAATTTGTACGAGTGTTAATTTCATCTTCTGGTGCTACTTATTTTGGGTGCTTCATCAAAAGCCATCCACGTCTTTAAAAACAATGGGGTGCTTCATCAAAAGCCATCCACATCTTTAAAAACAATGCCGCACAAGAAACTTGGAAGTCACCAATTAGCGGCAAATTTGGCCAATGGGTTCATTGACTCAACTAGCGCCATAATTACGGAGCTGATAATGTACTCAAGGTACTAAGTGCAATACAAAAATTGTTCATTGTGATAATAAATAATGTCGTTGAGGAGGCTGGTTTAATTTTGTCCTTTCACCACTTATGCTTAAGAGATATATATGTCATTCTGCTCTATTAATAGTCAAAAAGTGGTATAAAACTGAGAAAATGGCATGCTCTCCATAACATTTTGAACATTATCCCTGGATTTTAAGTACTGGTTGTTTTACTTTTGAGGGGGGAAAAAACCCATCTTTGCTCACCAATTAAGAAAGTCCTAAATGGGGCGCCTAGGTCAGTTAAGCATTCAATTTCGGCTCGGGTCTTAATCTCATGGTTCAAGAGTTTGAGGCCTGCACTGGGCTCCCAGCTGTCAGCCCAGAGCACGCTTCAGATCCTCTGTCCCCCTCTCTCTCTGTCTCTCTCAAAAATATATAAACATTGTAATAAAAAAAAAGAAAGTCCTAAATTATGAGCGTTCTCAAGACGGCTTTGGGTGAGTAACTAACTTCTGCAACTCTGTGTGTCATAAAAATGGAGGTAAGCAATAATAATCATCACGTATACAATACCAAATCGTAACGGCCGTTTTTACAGAGTTGAAAACTATGTTTGTATAATTTGTTACAGCAGCTATAGGAAACTAAGACTGTAGGAAAACAAACACATGTGATTTCTAGAGCTTGCTCATTTCCTTGGTGTAAACACTCCCATGGCCAATTTTCAGCCGTGCTGTTAAGCGCTGTTCACAATCCACTAAGCCGGTGAGAGCTCACTTCAACATACCACCCATGTAACTATAAAATGGCACTAATAACATGGCCTACCTCTAAAACCCAAGACTTTCGTGTGACTCTCATATGGTCACTAATCTATCTTCAGGACCTTAAAATTTCCCTCAGCTGACCAAGGGGCTGATTATCCATGATCTCAGCCTCACCTTTCTTCAAGCTCCATTCACACCACACGCCTGACCCACACACGCGGTCCGGCTGCTCTTCCTGGCCTGCCAAATACATGCCAAAATTATAAAAGTGCTAAGCCCAACCACATGGGTACTTGGTACCCGTGACACCAGTGATGCCGATGATAACTCAACAAGTTCTCTCAAAAATCTTCATTGGCCTGAATGCCATGATTTCTGGCATCCCGAATGTGGGGGCCGTAATGGCGGCAGCCAGGGAGAGGTGTCAGTCAGTCAACCAAGAACAGGTATCCTGTGGTCGGAGGAGAAACACTCTTGAGTGATCTCACAAAAGAGCGTTTTTGGGAACGAAGGGAGGACTTCTCAGACGGCTGCCTTATGGAAGCCTCCATGTTACCAAGCCAGTGACTGACTGAGGTTTGTAAAGAGAAAACTTGAGGAATTTCAGCCTCATTTGGAATGAGGGAAAGAACAGAACTCAGAACGATAGGTAAAGACTTGGATTATAACTTTTTCTTTCGGTGCTGTTTCTAGGAACTCACCCCCGGAGATTCTCATCCTGTGAGATGAGGTGCCAGAATTGGTATTAAAAAAATGCCCAGGCAGTTCTTCGAATCTGTGGTTAGAAACTATCAGCTAGACCAGTGCTTCTCAAACCAGGGTGATTCTGCTTCCCAGGGGACATTGGGCAAAGTCTGGGGACGTTTTTTGGCTGTCAAGCCGTGGTGGGGGATGCTAGCGGCATCTAGTGGGAAGAGAGGCCAGGGATGCTACTGAACATCCTACAATGCACAGGGCAGCCCCCACACAAAGGATTACCAGTTCAGAATATCAACAGTGACAAAGTGGAGAGACCCTGAACTAGATCAGACCATGGCTCTGGGCCTCCCCGATGACATCTATTCCTGGCAACAAAATCTCTGACGATCAAATATGTTGTTACAATGCATTATTTACTAATGATGAGATTTCTGTATAGATCAGAATATAAATCCTCACACCTTATCTGTGCCAAACAATAATCAGCGTTACAGGAATAACAACATGTGCCAAAGGAGATTTTAAGAGTTACCATAAATGGCATTAACTATCATTCTATCTACATCAATTGCATTGGGTTCTCTAAAGAACTATTTTTTAAATGTTTATTTCTTTATTTTAGGAGAGAAAGAGAGAGAACGCGAGTGAAAGAGGGGCAGAGAGAGAGGGGAGAGAGAGAATCCCGACCAGCTTCCACACTGTCAGTGCACAGCCCAACAATGAGGCTCAATCTCACAAACCATGAGAGCATGACCTCAGCTAAAATCAAGAGCTGGACGCTTAACCCACTGAGCGACCCAGGCATCCCGAAAGAATTTTTTTTTAAATCGTTTCTTTAAGTGTAACAAAGTCATTCATACAAATGTAAATTCTCTCTGTAATGATGTTTTTCTCCCACAGAAGCCACTTTTCATTCATCTGTTTTGTTATGATGTTTCCTGCACTATTTTATTCCGAAAAATATGCTTGCATTAAGTACAGAATCTTCTAAGCAAAACTCTTAAAATACTTAATGAATATGAAAAAAAATCATATTCAGATTTTCTCATTTACCTACTCTTTCTAATGTAAATGTTAATCCCTAGTTGGGCCCGCTTAAATTGCCGATCGCAATTACCACATACTCGAAATTTGGTACAAATGAGGATGAAACACCAGCAAAGAAAAATATCTTGTATTCAATAGACTTTTGTTTCCTGCAATGAAAATTTGAAATGACTTTAATTACTCACAAAGAAGGCTCGGTTGACCAATCCATCAAGTTTTCTCTGGAAACAGATGAAAAGATAGCCCAAAAGGAAAGAAAAACATGAAGGCAAAACTCGTCTTTTCAAGAAACTTCTAAGGACGTTGTTCAGACCGTAACATAAAGCCCAGTACACATCAGGCTTCATATTGAAGTATATAAATGGGATTGCCAAATGACTATAACTAGTCTTTTTAACGTTACATTCAACATTAAGGAAAATGGAGCTTTCTAGTAAGTACTGGCAATTTACTGGTGCAATAGAGTCATGTATGGCTGTTCAAGACACTGTATGTAGGACAGATTGCAAATGATCATTTCTCTGGGCTGGTTCTTGTGAATAAACTGGTATTTATTTGTTCAGATTGCAAAAGAAAGTCGTCTTGTTTACCCCTGACCTTGATTCAGAAGCTCTTCCGGAGGTAGAGGGAATAGTCAAGGCAGGCTGACTACTGCTCTTTGATGAGTTAGGCAACAACCGTAAGCCAAAGGAAGCAAAAAAGTCCTATGAGTTTTAAATGATGCCAACTATAGGGGTGCCTGGGTAGCTCAGTCGGTTGAGCGTCCGACTTCGGCTCAGGTCATGATCTCACGGTCTGTGAGTTCGAGCCCCGCATCGGGCTCTGTGCCGACAGCTCGGAGCCCGGAGCCTGCTTCGGATTCTGTGTCTCCCTCTCTCTCTGGCCCTCCCCTGCTCATGCTCTGTGTGTGTGTGTGTCTCTCTCTCAAAAATAAACATGAAAAAAAAACAATGATGCCAAATGCAAAAGATCTGACTGATGGGCAGAAATTACTATTACTAGCTGACATTTTCAGTTGCTATGATCAAGGCATGGTGGACTTTATCACTTAGGTCTTCATAACACCCCTATAAGGTAAAAAACACTACTTATGCTATTTTACAGGTGAAGACACCGAGGCCTGCAAAGGACCAATACACTGCCCATGGTCACACAAGTGACAAGCAGTGGAACTGGCGTTTAGACCAGGCTAATCAACGCTTGAGCTCCTCTCTCTTAGTCACTATGCTATGCTATTTCTCTAGAGACAGGATGGCCCCCGTGGGGAGGGGTTTTGACAAAAACAAAAGAAGAACCGACCCTGTCAGGGTGCCTATGGCTCAAAACAAAGCTGTCTTCCCAGCAAGCCCACCGCACCATCACTGGCCCTGTCAGCTACGCGTAGACGCAGATCACGTGACTGCCCTGTCACCTCCAGACACAAGCGGTGTCCTGTACCATAATATTAAACAACTGCCTCATTTTATTCCAAGCAGTTGCTTCCCTTTATGCTTCAGTTAGAATAGCATTTGGCTCGGCTCACAAGCCATTAGTACTCCTATGGGCTTAAAAGTGCCACATAAAATAAATTGATCATACTTGGGTATATGCTCTGAATAGGCAATGGGAAAACCAGTCTCTATATTGACCCACAAAGTTCCATTTCTAAGCTTGCTCGGTCCTTTTTATTGCCCTGTCATCAAGTTCTAATATGGTTTACAATTTATATGCTTATTTAGTTTAACAGGCTATAAAAACATTTATTTTGGCTGCTTTCAGTTGATCCTGTGTGGATGCCAATGGTAAGCACCCTCTACCCCGCTCCCAATGTGAGGGATCTAGATTTTACTCAACCCACAAAATACAAGGCATGGAAATATGTCTTGAAATGTTTAAAAACTGGGTAAAGTCACGGGTGAAGGAATTCACAAACCGAATGGGCATCGAGTGCAGGCAACACGGAGCCCTTACGGAAGGAAGGCATTTGACTCTGCCGTGCCTGGTGTTATTCACGACAATATGTACGTCTGACAAAGGGCTGAACAAATTCAAGGGACAGCTCCTGACAAAGTCATCATGTCGACTATAGAAAACCTCAAAACGTGGAATGTTTGGGAGGTAAAGTGCTGAAGAGTGTGCCCTGAATCTGGCAATTAAGAAAGCATTCCATCCCGACTGTGGAGTGGTGACAGGATCTTTATTGAGGTGACTTTCTGTAGAGTCCAGACACAGGGGCTATTCTTAGAACAACCAAAAAAAGCATGGAGTTGCCTAAAAATAATGATGACTCAACACCTAGAGGCTTCAATGACGTAATGTTGTCCAAGAACACCCTCTCTCCTCACAGGGTGCAGTTTTTAAAATAAGCAAGCTCACAGCTCACCTTCCGAGGAAAGCAAAAATTTCACACACTGAAGGAGAAAATTAGGACACGTGGGTCACATATGGAATGTTCCATCCATGCATCGCCTGTCACCGTGGCCCGGTTTACTCGGGGAAGAAGCCCCTGCCAAAGTCAGAGGCAGTTCTTTCCCTCTGCCACCCAACACACGTCAGATGTCCTTTCAAAACAGGGCCTGTGGGACAGGACAACAATGCTGATTACACAAGAGGCGGGCTGAAAAATCTGTCCTCGGGTCACCCCAGCCAGCGCACTGCATGGCGAAGGATGGGTCCACTTGGAGACTGTTGTATAGGGTCAAGGTATAGGCTCAAAATAAAAAAACAAAAACATATCGCAGAGCCTTCTCCCTCCCCTCTTAGGCATGCCCGTTCCCTGGGCTTGTGTATGTGTTGCGTCCACTTCCATCTCTCACGTCACCTGACGTGTCCTATAATTATCACACGCCGGGAAACATTAAGCTTCGTGAGGGCTGGCACCTCGCTCGTCTTTGTACTCTCGGTGCCAAGGGCACGGGACATGGAAGATTTTCAATAATTGTTAAGCTTGATGGCTGGATTGAGTAGTCTGATTAACGCAGTACTCTCTCCCCTTGCCAGTATATGTATGAGTCACTGCCCTTCCCTGGGTATGTAGATTATACACCTTAGGATATATCTTAAGTATATCTTAGGATGTAGTGTACCCTAGGGGTAGGTTCACTGAAAAGGGAATTCTTGATTAGAAAATAATCTTCGAGTCCGTAAGACTCTAAGAGCACAGCAGGAGGTACTTGGGAACGGGATGTTCCTCACACCACAATGTATTTGTTCTTAAGGCTTGCTCTGTTCAGCAAGCAAGCAAGCAAGAGACAGGTTTGCGAGTCAGGGTGCCTTATAAACAGATACAATAAAAAAAATCTGCATCCTATGTAATCCACTAGGTCTACAACTGTTTCGTTTTCCAAAAGGTGACCTTGCGGTAGCAATGCCTTCATGGTTTATTTCTGGAATTCCCCAAAGTCAGTTCCCAACCTCCAAAAGAAAATCATTCCCATGGTTTCGCAGCTCTTTTTCATGATGGCATTTTGTGTGTGTTGTTTTTAAATAAAAATTATTTTACGAGGCCTGGTTACCCGCCCTGAATCACCATACACGGCTCTGAGCGATTTGTTTGTTTCCACAACTTCCAATCCACAAAGGCTTTGCACCACTCGCAACATTGCGAAGAACGCGCTATCAGTGATGCCCAAAGAGGAGTCCTTTTGGAAGAGACCACAGTTGCTTAGATATGTAAACTCAGAGAAGTTTCTTTAGGGGAAAGACAATTCCACTGCAGCTGAGAACCCAGGTGTTAACAAGGAAGCAGACCAAGAGCAGGGCCAGGAACCCACATGTATGCTCACCTTCTCTTCCTCTTTCTAAATCGTGATGACCCCACCCTCCTGACTCCCATATTTAGCTTTAATGAAAACTAGTTATCAGTGCCAAATTTCCAATATTGAAGACTCATTTCTCTGAAAATTTTGAAAGAAGCTATTTGAAGAGCTAAACTCTTGACTTCTATGCCCCTTGCAAAGCTCTGAACGTCATCTACATAGTGATAAATTTAAAATACACTTCTAGGGGTGCCTGGGTGGCTCAGTCTGTTGGGCATCTGACATCGGCTCAGGTCATGGTCTCACAGTTTGTGAATTCGAGCCCTGCATCGGGCTCTGTGCTGACAGCTCGGAGACTGGAGCCTGCTTCGGATTCTGTGTCTCCCTCTCTCTCTGCCCTCCCCCACTTGCAGTCTGCCTCTCTCTCAAAAATAAATAAACATTAAAATTTTTTTTTGAAAATAAAATAAAAATATATAATCTACTAATTTAGGTCATTTTTTTCCTACTCATAGGGGAACTTTAAACATCTGCAAAATATACCATCAGTGACTCCTGGCCAGCCTCCTTATATATTGAAAGATGATTGTTAAACTTCCCATAAAAATATGAGCAAAGTTTGATTAGATAATTCAGCAAGTTTTCTTGAATTATACATATACATAATTAGGTTACTACAAAAGAAACAGCATATCAAGACCATTAAGAATCAAGAGACGGGCCTTGATTGAGTATTAATTCTTAGTTTGAGCTTCCTGGAAGCCAAGAAAAACAAACAAACAAACATGTAAGTTACATAATCGTCCTAGTGAGAAAAATACCAGTTCCCCAAGGTAAACAAAGTTTTCTTGGTAGTATATTCTAGACAAAACATAACACATGACTCTTATTTGGGGAACCGTGAACAACATGTATCTTAAAACCAACACAGAAACAGTTTTCATGCAGCCAAGACTGAAATTAAAATTTCAAGAGCCCAAGGCTGTGATATGGGGGGTACAACTTTGTTAGCCAAGACTGGCTAAATCAAGCCTTTCTTCCTACTTCCACAGTACATGTGCCATCTAAACACATGATTTTAGGAGGGCTCTTTCCTTCCTTGAACCAGAGATGGATGGTCACAGCCTTGGGTGATGGGGACAGGAATGAAAGAGAATGAGAAAGGGAAGCAATGTTTACCAAGAAGACCCAGTGTTGTGCCCCCTCCTCTAAGCATTTCATCTCATTTAATCACATAACAAACCTACATGGAAGGTACAGTCAACCCCGTTTTATAAAAGAGAGAACTGAGATTCAGAGAAGTGAAGTTAACCAAGATCACATAACTAGTCTGCGGTAGCAGCAGGATTTGGACCCAAGAGCTTCTGGGTAGCCCAAATCCTCTCACAGGGCCCTTCTGTCTCTCTGGAAGTGCCCGTGTTATATCTAGGACCGTGGGGGACTTTACAGGATACAGAAGAATGATGAGCTTTGCACTATTGCCTTCAAGATACTTGCAATCCTCCAGCTGGAGTTGGAGACCAGACCATCATATAAGGCAGTGCACTCTATGCATAATAATATACTAAATAATCTGGAGTTAGTAATAGCTACAAGTATGCGGGGGGGAGTGTAGGCTTTGAACAAGATACGAGATATATTTCAACATGTTTGATGAAAAGTCTTACCCATGTCCTGTATCTGATCAAGTCTCCACCTCAAAACATGGGTGGAGATTATAGTGTTTGTATTTAAAACATGTGTTGTTGTGCTGTATGATAAAACATCCCCAGCAAAATACATTACCAAAATACCACTGGAAAGTGATCAAACTTAACAAAATGAACTACACAGGTTGTCTTTCTATATATCCATTCTTCCCAAAAAGCAGGAAAGTATGGTTGAACACTGTATGCACAAAATCATAAATGAGTAGACAATAACCAAGTATAAGCAGTGCAGTAACGTAGAACAAGTATCACATGGTATTAATTGGACTGGCACTCAGCTCATCTGTATCACACTGATCTCATCCATGGAGCTAAATGTCAGACCCGCTGTGAAGGATACCTTGGTATTGTTTTAAAGTTCATGTCCCAACTCTCTGACTTTCTCTGGTTATCTCTGAACGGGTCCAGCGTTTCAGACCACCGAACCAAGAACAGCCTCAAAAGCAGGGTGAAGCCAATGCCATTTTCAGCTGGTGAGAGCAAGGAAAAAAATAACAATAAAGCTCCCTCGCCAGGCTTCCCCGGGGCTCCGTCTCTGAAACTGCCTCTTAAAAAAGGAGGTTCTTAGGTGATAACTCAATAGTTATCCTTCAATTTACATACCCTTTAAATTGGAAATAACCAAAAATAATCCATCTTGACCGGGGCCACTGTGATGGTTTTGCCTTCTGTGCATTTTTGAGAGGCTGCTGGCCTGGGAGGAAAGTAGAGGATGGAATCAAGCTTGCCCTCCACCTGTCAAGCCACCCACAACGGCTCAGGGCTTCACTCACTCCTTCAGCTTGGGGAAAGAGGGGACCATTTTTTCAAATTCACCCATCATGGCCCAGGTAGTATGCCCTAAGACTCTGCCCCTGGGGGCAGCTTCTCATAATTCACAGAGTCACTGGATAGGCCAGCAGCAGCTCTGGTGGAAATCAAAATTAGTGGCTTCCAAGGAACCTTCATTTTTCCAAGAAGGGAAAAAAGCTCCCTGTCCCTCTTCAATATTATCTCAGACTAATTGGAACATGGCAGCCATTTTTCCCCAGGTGCCATCAAGAATACATGCTCACCTGCTCTTTGGCACAGAAACCAAATGTTCTCAACTCTGTATGCATCAGGCTTAATTCTTTCCACTGCCTCAATTATTTTCAGGTAGCTAAGTGGGGCATTTAGAGTGGCTCGTCAGGCGCTCGAGCCCCAGGGGGTCACTCAGTGCTGTGGCGAAGCAAGACACTAAATATGCCTCTGGAATATTTCAGTCACTTGAAGAAAGGTTAAGGTTCCAGGGACTGTCCTACAGCAGCTTTCAAATCTGCCCCACGCTGGGCCTCTCATCTGGCAGGTGCCCCCGAGTGATTAGCGGTGACTAATTATGGTTCCCAGCCATCGTCCAGAGAAAGGAGAAAACGGGAATACCTGACTGAGTACAATGATATCCACTGTCTTTTTCACAATTTAAAACCTTCTTTAAAGCAACAAACCTATTCGTAAATGTCACTTCCACCTATCAGGGATGAAAAGCACAAGAGAAACGGTGAGACTCAAAAGTATTCCTTGAATATTTGGTATCTAATTTGTTATCTGCTTTAGTTATTTTTTTTGTAAGTTCATTTATTTTTTTTTAATTTTTTTTAATGTTTTTATTTATTTTTGGGACAGAGAGAGACAGAGCATGAACGGGGGAGGGGCAGAGAGAGAGGGAGACACAGAATCGGAAACAGGCTCCAGGCTCCGAGCCATCAGCCCAGAGCCTGACGCGGGGCTCGAACTCACGGACCGTGAGATCGTGACCTGGCTGAAGTCGGACGCTTAACCGACTGCACCACCCAGGCACCCCTACGTTCATTTATTTTTGAGAGAGACAGAGACAATGTGAGTAGGGGAGGGGTAGAGAGAGAGGGAGACAGAGAATCTCAAGCAGGCTCCGTGCTGCCAGGGCAGAGCCCAAAGCGGGGCTCGAACCCAGAAACCTCGAGATCATGAGCTGAAACCAAGAGTCGGATGCTTAACCGACTGAGCCACCCAGGCACCCCTATCCACTTTAGTATTTAAAACAAATGCTCAGTTATCATTTTCTCACCCTCAGGTCACCACAGTTTACTTCATTTCTTGTTTTCTTCAACCTATATTCGGTGACACTTAAACTACAATCATCTTCTTGTTTAGCCTTTGCTACATATCCTTAGCATGACTTTTTTTCACCAGCCTTAAATCATCTCATTACAGGGAACCATTACAGGCTTCCATAAGATCTTCCGAAGCTTTGCCTATGAGCTTTCATTTTCTTTTTTCTTTTCTTTTCACTTATTTTCTTTTATCTCTCCCTCTTCTTCTCTAGGGGTAGTTATGAAAACAAATGTGCTTAAGACATCTCTAAATTTTTTTACTCACTTGGCTTACTCAATATATCAGCCACTTCTAAAAACGTTACACAAAATGTCAGTATAAGCGGACATACAAAACAGGTTTTATTCATATGAGTATCACAGCTTAACTACAAGAGTGATTTGGATTCAATGCATTTATGTTTAGCTTGAATCTTGCTATTGAATTACCTGAGTTCTCTGCCTTACATGAACATACCTGAATGTTCATGCTGGTGGATAGCCAAGTTTATTTCTAGAATCTGCTTTCCGCGGTAGAGTTGAGAGAAGCTGAGGTATGGTGGGTAATGAACCAGAATTAAAAGTCAAGAGGCCCTGTACTTATGGTACCAACCATGAGATTCAGTCTATTTAGACAAAGTTACACTCGGGACAACAAACCCCCAAATCCCAGTGGTTTAAAGCAACAAAGCCTTTTTTGTTTTCTTGTCATGTTGCAGGCTCCTCATGGGCCCTGCTCTGCGTCCTCACTCTCCTCACCCCACAACCCGCTGCCTGGGCAGGCACTCCCAACAATGCCAGTTGCCCCGGCAGCATGAAAAGAACATTTTTCAGGGTCAAGCGTTGGTAATGAAATGCTCGATCCTGGAAATGACAGGTCACTCCTGCTTCCACATTGAGCAGAAGTAGCCTGAGTTTCCAGGGAATGCAATTCTGGTACATGCTCAGGAGGTAGAGAAATGGAAAGGCACCACCCTCATAGGGTTGTCATGACAATCAAAGGCTTTCATGTTTATAAAGCATTTGGAAGAGCTCCTGGCACCTTGCTACATGCTATGTAAGTATTCGCTGCTGTTATCATCACCATCATCATCATTAAACTGAATAAATTCATAATTTTTGGAGGCCATTATCAAGTCAGGGTTCTCCTTATTGAATTGAATTTGGTGAAATGTTTCGTGGGTGTTGTTTCCTTGCTCTCCTTTAGCTACTAGTGCGTGCCCATGTCCCAGTGAGCAGACCCTCACCCGTCTTCAGTACAGACACAGGGCAGCCCCCGGGATACCCCTGCGGCCTCACCTACCTCAGGATGACTTTTTGCAACCCGGCTGGATCCAGAAAGGCCAACCCAGGGGAGCATGCCAAAGGGAAATGAACCCCAGTAACTTTTAGGTGTTGCACGCTGTGAAGATCCCAGTTCTAAATGTGTTTCATACAAAAATATTTATCCTTCAAGCTGTAGCACGCAAACAGCAATCTGCATTTATTGGTTTCACATGCCAATTTCCTCCAGCTCCGGTTTTCCTTTGTGTTATATAAACAAATCTCAACCATCTGGACCACAACAAGCCACTCTGAAATATGTGCTCACTCCGTGCAAAAGCATCAAATCAAAATACAATCTCGCGGAATTCTGCCTAACAGAAAATCGGAGTGAACAATTTTCACAAAGCTGTTTTTAAAATGTTCTTTAGGTGTCAGAATAGGATACAGAGGATAGCAGAAATGAACTTATCAGAATATTTATTACTTGGACAAACAGAAACTAGCATAACAAGATCATATCCTACGGTGGTACCTACGTTAATAGCCCAATTTAGTGGTTTCCAAATTACTTCAAAAAGGAAAAGGGCTCAGAAAAACGGTCTCAGACAGGTGGGAAAGCAGAGAAGAGACTGCTGAAAGACTCATACACGACAGTTAGGAAAGCAGAAGCTTTAATTCCTAGCCAGCTAAGGAAATTAAAATGTATGCATTATAATAACTGCAAGAAACAATCTAAACTGTAGTCCGTCAATATCAAGAAACAATGAACTGGAAAGTAGACTGTGCCAAGAAAGAAAGGGCTCTGCCAAAACAAGTTCCATATATTGCCAACAACCCACCGGCATCTCTGAAATGAATACTAAGCTCCATTTCCAATGTCTTATCTCCCTGATAGAACTCCAGGCTACTGAAGGCATCTTCCAAGGCCAAGTATTTTAGAACATCACCATGGCTAGCCTTGTCCACAGGCAAATATAAGGGTGCTGGAAATGCTTCGTGTTTCTTTTCCCTCTACCTAAAAATATCTCTTCACCAACTTTGCACAGTGCCCAAATTGTCCACCCTTTGGGAGGGAGAATGATCATCAGACTTTGTGACTTAGATTCATGAACTTTGCACGTTGTGGAAAGAATTTCCTGAGAGAGCGGCATACAAAATACATGAGTTTTATTAAGATAGTGGGAAACAATGGAGGTAAAGGGAAGACTATAAAGGTCTGGAAGTTAAAGAGAAAGAGGTGGCAATGAAGATGGGGGGCCCCAAGGTTCCCAAACACATTTTTTTTCTAGTGTCCCGTGATCATGGCTCCTTGCTATTGTTACCTCATCGGTATCTGATCATCTTGCTTTGTCATCCTTAACCATGTGTATGTAGTTAAAACTGAATCTAGATCAGATAATTTGACATCCTATAGACTCTCTTCTTCAAATGGGGGCTATAAAATCGCACCAAGGTAGAAAACTTTCCATCTGATTTAATAAGCCTAATTACGTAGACTTCGGCCAATTACAAAATTCACCTCTTCGGCTATTAAAATATGGTCTAAATAATTTGATTAATTTGGTTCCGCTGAACTACATCTGGTTGATTTCAATTCAATATTTTATCAAGGTCATTTTAAAACCAAATACTTATGATCCAACTGCAATGTACCAACTTTGTACACAAATTAAATGAAAATATTTTGTAATCTGTGATTCATTCTCCGATTAGAACATCAGCATAGATGTGGGAAAATCCCCGTGAACTCTCCCCACACTTCTGTCTTTCTACATAACCAATCCTGGTTCAGCAGATCAATCATGCTTAAGCACACTCCAAAATAAGATAAGCTCCTCCCTAGGTCTGACTGTTCCAATCTACCAAGAAATATTTAATCAGGAAAGAATCAAAATCCTCATTTGGCCTCTAAGGAAAAGCCATCCAATTGTTGATTAATTTAGACAAATAGATGATAGAATGAGAAAACACAGAATCTTGTTTCATAGTTAATGTCAGGTAGGTTTCCGGGTCAGGGCGGGGGCGGGGGGGGGGGGGAGAGAAATTACTGGCTCTGAGTAAATTACAATCTGTGTTATAAACTGATTATAATCCAAGAGCAAAGCTCCCAATTTCTTTCAAAGAGACTATGTGCCATTTTCTTACTTTAAATAGGGGATCACATCTAAGGCCTTGGATTTCAAGCTATTTTTAGCCTATCATTTCAATGTTCAACGCCAAAATAATATCAATATAAAACTATCTTTAAATGGCTTGAAATAATTCCTAGTCGTCCAGGCTATCAGAATTGCTTACAAAACCAATAAAATCCAGAAAAAAACAGATTTCCAGTAATTGTTTTCAGGCAAAGGAGACTGGAGTTCAGCAATTGGCAAAACAGCCCCAATTCGTAAAATGGCAATCAATAAATCCTACTCTTACGTCTCACACAGAGGCATAAACTTTAGTTTAGGAAAAAGAGTCCCTTCCCCCCAAAAATGTTGCCCATGTTTTACAACATAGTATAATAATTACAATTAGAAATCCACATCCACAGGGAAGGCTTAATCTATTCAGACACCCTACTTGAAAGGTCAGAGAAATCTAAAATGAACTTTGAAAAGATCTCCAAGCAGAATATTTAACTCTGATTTCCAAGAACACTTACATTGAATCAAGCTTGTGTCTTAAAATGGGAAGCTTCATTTTCTGGAAGATACTTGTACACAGACAACCTCATTCCCCAATCATTTCAAATCAACCACTTTCGCTTCAGATTCTCACCACCCACATAACATTTCCACCCTGTGTGGTATCACTGAGCAAAGCAAGACACAGAGGACCAGCCAGCTTACCTTCCCAATAACGGCTGCAGGACTCAGGTCACAGCTATTTTGGGAACATTCATCCCACTGCAGGAGGGGCAGGAGTGAAAAAGAGCTTGTGCCGTTTTGAGAAAGGCAAATCATGGTTTTGGCAGCATAGGGAAATAGGAATAGGAAATAGGAATAGGGAATAGAATAGGAAAATAAAACTTTTTTGTTGTAACAACATCTGCTTCCTAAAGGGGTATCTCCTGCAATCGCTACTCCTAACACCACTTGCTCTGTTAGACAGGCATATGGGTCTCCGAGGATGAGATCTGATTCAACATGTACAACCTTGTCACAGTTAGTTGGTCACAGAGTAGGCTTTTCTACTGCTGTGCATGCCCAGAAGAGAGCCAACTACACATTTTCCACAATTTCCAAACCGCAATCACAAATGAGCCACAAGACAGAGACAATGCCACATCTTCCCAGGATTCAGGAGCAGAAAAGCCTTATTACCTTGCTTTCTTCTCCTTCGAACACTGACTGGTGAACATTGCACGCAAACAGTGAGTTGGGGAGGTCGTTGAAGTCAGTGATTGCTTGAAAGGCTTCCTCTGCGAAACACCGAGTTACAGCCCAGTCCCTGTCTATGCAGCAGAGCAAGAAAAGTTCTCCATCTTCCGGGGTATGCCCCTGCTGCCCGAGGCTCCTCATTCCAATGAAGTAAGATTCTCCCCTCATTCCTGAGGACACAAAGACGGACATGTGTTAGAACAGGCATCGATTCCTTAAAACTTGGTCGTAAGGCCGAGCTGCCCAGTGTTTCCTAGATGTGGGACCCGGGAACATTACGTAAACTCTCTGAGCCTTTGCTTCCTTATGAGAATCAAACGGACTCAGGAGAGTGCTTTCATAAGTTAGGCAATGAATTATATAAAACCACTGGTGCTACTACTAATGACTGTCCTTTATTGAGTTCTAGGAACTGTTCTAAATGATCGACATGCATCAACTAACCTATTCCATCTCCACAAGAGTCTATGAGATTGGCATCAACGTTATCCTTGTTTTACAGACGGGGAAACTGAGGAACAAAGCAAGTGGGTAGCTTTTACTATGCCAATGATGAAATGGCAGGACTAGAATTCAAACCCAGGGAGTCTGGCACCAGAGCTCACTTTCCTATATCATAGAAATGAAGCAGATGAAGATTAGTGCAAGTCTGTATTTAAGGAAGTACAACCTACTTCATCACCACCCGAATCTTGTTTATGGTAACTCTAACAGTTAATAGTTTATCCACAATGAGGACACACACACACACACCCACACACCTACCTTCTGCCTGGGATGATTACTCTATTTGTGAACCTTGGATTTCGAAAATAAGTACTCTCTTGGTTAATAGATAGATCTATAATAGATCCAATAATAGATCTAATGGTTAGATATAGATATAGATATAGATATAGATTTCCTTTCCTCATAGTCCCCATCACAAAGCTTTCTCGTATTCATTTTACCTAGCTGTGTTCAATCATTCTATTACTTCCTCACTCCAATGTTCAGATTTTTATCCCACTGCAAATGGTTGGAGAGTTTTATCATTTTCTGATACTGACACATTGTAGTAGATTTTGTCCGTCTCCCCATATGCCCCAATGATAGGTAGTGTCTACATTTTTCTTTTGAATCTATTTTCATGCCTATCATGCTCAATGATTAGAAGCCCCAAAGGTGAAATAATTTGTCCGGGGGATGCATGTAAGACTGACTGACACCTACAGTGTGGCTGCTGGGCCATCTTCTGGAAGTACCATTTTCCCAGTCCCATCACTAAAGGGCCTCAGAGTACAGGACAGATGGGTGGGCAACACAGAACATCACTCTGCCCTCATGAGGTTTGTTAGACACAAATTCTGGTCCCCAAACAAGTACGGATGGGTTTCTGCATATGTCTCTCTCAAACTCTGATTAGATCACTCAGGTGATGAGGTTACGTTTTTTTGTTTTTATTTTTCCTAGAAACAAAGGCCAAGTGGGATCCTGATAAGCATCATTCGATGGTAATATAAATAATGCGTTATATATAAAACCTAGGGCCTGGTTGGGACAAGAGCCAAAACTTTAAAATTGTGAGTTAGTAACTCTAAAAGCAGATCATTGTAATTGTGGTAAGTAAAAATCCTCGTCTATATAAAATAAAATAGAACAATTCCTGTATTTTGAAGTTAAAACTCCAATGAATACATTTTCTATATTTAAATTGACAAAGTACTTATTTTATTTTTTATTTTTATTTACTTTTTTAATGTTTATTTACTTTTGAGAGACAGAGACATAACTCAAGCAGGGGCGGGGCAGAGAAAGAAGGAGACACAGAATCCGAAGCAGGCTCCAGGCTCTGAGCTATCAGCACAGAGCCTTATGTGGGGCTCGAACTCACGGACTATGAGATCATGACATGAGCCAAAGTCAGTGCTCAACCGACTGAACCACCCAGGTGCCCTACAAAGTACTTGTTTTAAATAAAAATATTGTAGGGGCGCCTGGGTGGCTCAGTTGGTTGGGCGTCTGACTGTATCTCAGGTCGAATCTCGCGGTCTGTGAGTTCGAGCCCCACATCAGGCTCCATGCCCGTCGCTCAGAGCCTGTTTCCGATTCTGTGCCTGCCGTCTGACTCTCTCCCGTCCGCAGTCTGTGCCAAAAAAATAAATAAAGGTTAAAAAAAATTAAAAAAAATATTGTATATCTCTTATGCTTTGTTTTATTCTATAATTAATCCAAAATATATGAATATTTGTAATTACAAAAATTTCAACAAAATACTTATATGTATTTTTCCTTCATATTCATTTATACTATTGCTTCAAATGTTACTATAATATGCATAATAACCATCATTTATTATTATTAGAGTACTAATTATTTTAATAGTAAGAATAATTAGTAAGAGCATTAAAACAGTATTATTTTCATCAATGGATTATAGGAAAACCTTTTAATAATGAAGTTATAGGCATCCAGTAGCATGAAGTATAGCTATTATGTGTCAATACTGATCTTATTTTTAATCCTGTCCCTCTTATTTAAAATTTTTAAATTAATCAAAATTAATCCCCAAATGTCCCTAAATATTTTCCGAGAATGTTTCAATTACTCTTTTTCCGAAAGAAATAAAAATCCATTGCTGAACAAATTAATTAAATAGACCAAATATTAAGCCTTACTCAGGGCTCATTTTAATCTACTCAAATAGCCTTAACTTCTGTTCTAAGCTGTAACAATACGATTATCTTCAAGAGACTTTATTTTAAGCTCATTACTTTCAGTAAAGATTTAAAAGGTGAATGCATTTTTGGCAAACAACGTATTCTACTTATATGGAGAAATATTTTAGAAGTCAGAGCTCTGAACAAAGGCACCCTGATTTCTTGTGCCAGTTCCATTACTGACTCAACTCATAATTTGGAGAAGTCAATCGATCATTCGACGACTCAGTTTATCTGTATAAAATGAGAACAAGCACATCTCTCTGTTTCCCTCCCTCTGCAGAGGAGGAAGGGGAGGAGGAAATGAAAGGGGAGTGGAGGAAGTGCTCAAAATCAGTACTAACCACTACATAAAAGGATAAGTAATATAAAACACTCTAGAAACACATCTTTATAATAATCTCAGAGCAGGACTATTCGGCATCACCACTAACCTTTAGTAAACCCAAATAAACACGAAGAAAGGGAAGCTCTGAAGACCCAAAGAACTCCCCAATACAGAAATGTAAAGGCCCTAGAGCCTTTCTCTTTTTAAATTAATCTCAAGACTCTGAACTGCTTGTAAAACAAGTTTGAGGCAACAGTTACCTGCAAAGCATAAGAAGATTTATATGTGTCATCCTTATTTCTAAACCTGTGGTTGGTCATCCAAATGATGAGCTGCCTCTTGAGCTGAAGGCAGCTCTTCTGGGAGGGTTTGCCAACCACCCCCCCGCCCCTACGCCCCATGTATATGGCATCCTTCCTCTGCACATCCTAAGCACACAGCACACAGCCTTCTCTCCCGATCATCGTGCACCATGCCTACTGCTTTACCAGTCTGTATCTCAAACCAGAGCAGGTGTTTTTTTTGTTTGTTTTTTTGTTTTTTTGTTTTAATTTTTTTTTCAACATTTATTTATTTTTTTTGGGACAGAGAGAGACAGAGCATGAACGGGGGAGGGGCAGAGAGAGAGGGAGACACAGAATCGGAAGCAGGCTCCGAGCCATCAGCCCAGAGCCCGCCGCGGGGCTCGAACTCACGGACCGCGAGATCGTGACCTGGCTGAAGTCGGACGCTTAACCGACTGCGCCACCCAGGCGCCCCCAGAGCAGGTGTTTTTGACAGGAGAGACTGGCCCGTCTTCACCAGTGAGTCTTTAGCCTGGGTCATAGAGAAAGCCCTCAAAATGATGTTCGACTGAATTAATGAATTCTGTAAGGAGGAGTCATGTTCAAAAAATAACAGACAAGCAATGAGTTAAAGTGGCCAACTTAAAATACATACACTAATAATATAACATTTGCTTCAAATCCATCCACTAATAAGGAGGACAACCTGCTCACTCCAGTGTTAAGCTTTGACTTATAAAATGCAATTGTATAAATGAGAGATGGCAAGAACCACTCAAATGATTCCTCAAGCTGAAATGGAAAATCTGCAGGGTCTAATTAAAATCACACTTACATTTTTTAATTACACAAGTTCACTCCAGAAAAAACTGAAAAATTCAGAAAGTATTTTAAAAAGAAAATAAAAGCAAACCATAATCCTACTATCCAGAGAAAACTGTACTAACATTTTGGTCTAGTTAGCTGCAGTGTTTTTTTTTTTTTTCACATGTATAAAAATAGAAATTGTGGTTTATATACACAATGGAATATTACATGGCAATGAGAAAAAATGAAATATGGCCTTTTGTAGCAACGTGGATGGAACTGGAGAGTGTGATGCTAAGTGAAATAAGCCATACAGAGAAAGACAGATACCATATGGTCTCACTCTTATGTGGATCCTGAGAAACTTAACAGGAACCCATGGGGGAGGGGAAGGAAAAAAAAAAAAAAAGAGGTTAGAATGGGAGAGAGCCAAAGCATAAGAG
Organism: Prionailurus bengalensis; assembly: GCF_016509475.1. Classification (NCBI taxonomy): domain Eukaryota; kingdom Metazoa; phylum Chordata; class Mammalia; order Carnivora; family Felidae; genus Prionailurus; species Prionailurus bengalensis. The sequence goes on from NC_057349.1 coordinate 43,809,087, forward strand.
ACTGTTAAAAACTGAGAACAAACTGAGGGTTGATGGGGGGTGGGAGGGAGGAGAGGGTGGGTGATGGGTATTGAGGAGGGCACCTTTTGGGATGAGCACTGGGTGTTGTATGGAAGCCAATTTGTCAATAAATTTCAGAAAAAAAAAAATTAAAAAAAAAAAAAAAAGAAATACAAAGGATATATAATCATGATGATAGTACAAATGTTACTATATAAAATCTGTAAGTTTTGACAGATGAAATAGGAAAAATAAACCAAGAAAGTAGAAGATAATAAAACAATAATATTGGTTTAATAGAAACCTATATAACTCAACAACTTACATAAACAAAATATATTTTCTCTTGGGTTGGCCTAAATGTTTTTTATAAAACTTATCATGTGTTATACAACAGAGTCTCAATAAATTCCCCAAATCATAAAAAAAAATAAATAAAATAAATAAATATTTCTATTTCCAATCCAAAAAAAAATAATAATAATTTCTAAACAAAATTGGGATCCTGCTGTTTCATATCCCGCTTCTTTCTTGAAACATTGATATAATCAAGAGCAGTTCCCTGTACCATTATATATTCTTTGAAAACACTAATTTTAATAGACACGTAGTATCCCAGTGTACAGATCTGTCATGATTTATTTAACCATTCTTCTGTTGTTTGACATTTCGGAAGCATAAATTTCCATCATCATGTGCATCTGGTAAAGGAAAACCACTATCCACTATTAAAATATAAAGGGTCCCCTGGAAGAACCTCAACACTTCCTTACATGCAGAGAAAGGACATCTTTATGAAACGCTAGGAGGGGCCCCAGGAGGACACTTGGGTTCCATTCCTTCCGTACATCACATCCCTTCTGGACTGTGGTTTTTTTACCTCAGCAAAATGGAGAAACAACGTGACTTTGTCTACCCTGTGGTCTCCCATGAACATCAAATGAGATACAGCATATGAATGTCTTTTGAAGCTTCCAAAATAATATGTGAAGTAAAGCGATTCATTACTCTTGTAGGCTCATCGAGAGCAAGGCGATAGCAAAGGAATCTGGCACTAAAGAGGCGGTTGCCGTCTACTACTGCTAAGTATGTGGACACATGAATGTCCAGGAGTGTTAAGCCCATAGTATTTAAAAAAAAAATTTATGAATATAATTTATTGTCAAATTAGCTTACCTACCACACACAGTGCTCATCCCACAAGTTCCTCCTCAATGCCCATCATCCATGTTCCCTTCTCCTCCACCCCCCCACCACCCCCCCACCATCAGTTTTTTTCTCTGTATTTAAGAGTCTCTTATGGTTTGCCTCCCTCCCTCTCTGTTTGTAACTTATTTCCCCCTCCCCTTCCCCCATGGTCTTCTGTCAAGTTTCTCAAGATCCACATATGAGTGAAAATGTATGATATCTGTCCTTCTCTGACTGACTTATTTCATTCAGCATAATACCTTCCAGTTCCATCCATGTTGCTGCAAATGGCAGGATTTGATTCTTTCTCATTGCCAAGTAGTATTCCATTGCATACATAAACCACAATTTCTTTATCCATTCATCAGTTGATGGACATTTAGGCTCTTTCCATAATTTGGCTATTGTGGAAAGTGCTGCTCTAAACATTGGGGTACAAGTGCCCCTATGCATCAACACTCCTGTATGCTTTGGATAAATTCCTAGCAGTGCTATTGCGGGGTCATAGGGTAGCTCTATTTTAATTTTTTGAGGAACCTCCACACCGTTTTCCAGAGCAGCTGCACCAGTTTGCATTCCACCAACAGTGCAAGAGGGTTCCCGTTTCTCCACATCCTCGCCAGCATCTGTAGTTTCCTGAGTTGTTCATTTTAGCCACTCTGACCGGTGTGAGGTGGTATCTCAGTGTGGCTTTGATTTGTATTTCCCTGATGAGGAGTGACATGGAGCATGTTTTCACATGTCTGTTAAGTCCATAGTATTAAACTGAGAGATGAAGAGAGGTGGTGCTCCATTATTTGCTACAAGTGTGGTTGGAGACTCCAGGAGGAGGGAAAGAGGATTGTAAAGCAAAAGAGACCAGTTAAGATAAAAACAAAACAAAATAAAAACCCAAAAAATCCTGTCCCTCCCAAACACCACTAACAATGCACTAATGGTTACATATAGTCTTACCAAGTTGGTAGCAATGAGAACATAAATGCTTGAATTTGACTTGTTTTAATGAAGGAGGAAGCCCAAAGACAGGACGATTTTCAACTCTTTCATTACTTTGCTATAATGTGGAAATGATTTCATCCAAGATCCTCCGAAGACCCTACAGCACTTATTAATTAAACATTAAAAGACCTGAAATAAAGAGGGTATAGTTCCTCCTATGAACACTGAAACTTAAAGATGCCCTTTCAGTATCAAAGAATTAGCAACTGAATAAATGTTTGTTGCACAAATAAGTGAACAAATTCTCTCTCCCCCAATAAACAAGAATAATGTACACATTGCTAGGCTTCTGTACAAGGAATTAATCTTTCCCAAACTCCCTACTTTTCATTCCTAGCAAACATGTATTGGGCACAATTAAACTCAGGAGAAGGGACCTCAAGGAGTCATCTGATTCTGTTGGATATCATTATTGTCACAGTGTTATCAATACGCAGGAGATTCAGATCACTAAATTCAGAATTCTAAAAAAAAAAAAAAATCTACCTTTCTGGGAATGGGAATATATCTCATGCAAATGGGGAGCCATGCATTTGTTCATAGGATTTCTAGTCTAGAAAGTCTTATATAAGTCTGGATATAGAAGGAGGGGATAATTCTAAATAATCCATGAGAACAGCAGAGAGGGCAAAAAAAAAAAAAAAAGATTGTAAACCACCATGGAGATGCTCATTTTCATACTAGCTTCACTATCAAGTAAATTCATCCCATCAATAGTTTGAGGTATGTCCTGTAAGAAAGGCTAATAGCACTTTGGAAGGGTTAGGGTGGTGATATTCTCATCTTGAGTCCCCTCAACATGGAGAGAACATCACGGCCAATTCTGAGTACCACTCACTACAGAAAAACTAGACGTCTTTCTAAGGAGACGATTCAGTCTCATCAAGGGGCCAAAAATCACGTCATCTAAAAAACAGGGGCATGGGAAGACATAGCCTACGAAAGCACAGGAAAGGAGTCTTGAGTGGAGTCATAGTTGCCTTCAACTTTCAAAAGAGGAAATAGAATTTTTGTGTGTGATACTAAGAAGTCAAACCAGGGAAAAAGAATTCAATTTAATAAAAAGTACCATGGATCTGTCAACAATTCACATTAAAACAGAAATGTCCTGCTTCATGTCTTAGTAGGAAACTTGTATCGGTGACAGCCAGTGAGTAAGCTCCATAGAGCAGGTGACAAATATCAGGCAGGATGTCACAGAGGGAATCCAAGGACCAGTGGACTGGCTGGCTGGCATTTCCATTAAGGTCTCTTCTTACCTTGAGATTTTTATCTTTCCATGATTAGCAGAAAATCTGAGGGGTGCCAACGTGGCTCAGTTGGCTGAGCATCCAACTCTTGATTTCAGCTCAGGTCATGATCTCATTATTCGTGGGATCAAGCCCTGTGTTAGGGTCTGCACTGACAGGGAGGAGCATGCTTGGGATTCTCTCTGCCCCTTTCTCTCTGCCCTTCCTCCACGCTCTTCTCTCTCTCTCTCTTTCTCTCTCAAAATAAATAAGTAAACTTTAAAAAAGAAGAGGGGAGCCTGGGTGACTCAGTTGGATAAGTACCCAACTCTTGACTTCAGCTCAGGTCATGATGATTTCATGGTTCATGGGATTGAGCCTCTTGTCGAGCTCCATATGCTACCTGGGATTCTCTCTCCCTCTCTCTCCGTCTCTCCCTACGCATGCACTCTCTTTCTCACTCACTCTTCCTCTCTCAAAATTAATTAATAAACTTTATAAAACTTTATAAAAAGAAAAAGAAAAAGAAAAAGAAAATCTGCAAAAGAGGTAACTGTTTATCTTTGGGTTTAAAGATACTCAAGAAAGGGAAATTTATAACCTTTCCCAAAAGCTTTCTCCAGTGTTGAAACCTTTAATGTGATACTCATATCCACCTAAAATTTTCATTTTCCAGGTTACTCAAACTAGAAAGTGAGATTTTTTAAAATAGTAAATAATGATTCATTAAGGAAGAAAAATAAGCCAACACTTAAATAAAGCAACTTAAGTTTGGGTTTATTTCTCCTTAGACAAAGGAATGTTAAAGATTTAACTTGTCTGCTTTTTAAATGAAGAACAGGAATCTAAAACTTTTTGCAATAAGAGCAATAAACAGGAAAAAAAAAAAAAAGCCTGATCCCATCTTATGGCCAGCTGAGGAGGCTAAATAAGTAAACAGGATAAATGGAAATGATTAAGGAATAATTCACTTTGACTTAAAGTTCAATTTTGATTGATAAACAATCAAATGGATTATGGGAGGTTTGTTAGTTTGGAGGAACTTAAAAATGACAATGCCAACTTGACTGCTAATGAGAATAAGTAAGAATGCAATGTTGAATTAATAAGTAATACAGAAGAAATGTCTATAGTTATTATTTTAAGTTGAACATAAGGTTAAATGAATCCAGTTCAAATTTTTAAAGACTAGAAAACTTTAATTTTTACAGCATTTAAAATCCCTTTGGCTCTACAATTGATTCTTTAATGATAGCTGAGACAAAATAAGCTTATTAGAAGAAAACTTTTATGTGAATAACAAGAATTATTTTAAATTAAATAATACCCTCAGCTATCACTTTTGGTCTGGCCTAAGGGATAAGGTCCTTTTGATGTCCTTTTGGTATTTTAATATCTAGATCCTCTTAGGGATAAACCAGGCCTTTTGCTCACTTTTGTCCATCTTAAAGAGAGCTTGAAGTATATTAGTAACAACAAACCATTTCAGCCATCCTGACATACAAAGGAGAAACATGATATTCTTAGGCTGTGCTCCACTGAAACCCATTAGAGCTCTTTCTGAAATATAAGGGAACCTATTTAATTCAGCTGCAGAATTTTCACACCTGCTGAGTTGTGTGAACGTCATGCTATTCTTGACACCAATTGGGGTCAGTCTTGAAAGAATCAGGAACATGCAGTTTTTCCACTCATGGTTTTCAAAGGAAGTTAGCCACATTCCTTGGTCATGGCTCCCTTCAGGATTCCTTCTGGAGCCACTGTTCCACCTTAAGCTCCCACAAGAACGTAATTCAATTAATTCGGTTCCCTAAGGAAGCACCTTCTTATGAATTTTGATGAACTGGCGGGGGGCAGAGGGTGGCGGTGGAGTTGTTTCCATCATCTCCTTTTGTACTGGATTCCATAGGAGTGATGGGACTAACTAACTTGACCAGAATAATGTGCGTGCTTCTGCAGGCTTTTAACACCCATGATCTCCCAGGAATATTTGTGAATCCTGAATATTCTTCCAGTGGAGAAAATAAAGAGGGAAGGAAGAACCTCAAATTTGCTCAGGGTCAGATAGGGCATTTGTATTCCACTCCCACAACCCTAACCGACATCATCAAGAAAATGCGTTTCAAATGGCTTGTTTGCAAGAGAAGAGTCAGGTAGAGAAAACACCATCTTTTATAAAAGGTTAGATGGTTGAGGAGGTTGTTCTTAAAGACAGGAAAATTGGGGCACCTAGGTGGCTCCGTCGGTTAAGCAGCCAACTCTTGATTTCGGCTCAGGTCATGATCTCACAGAATTATGAGATTGAGCCCTGTGTCGGGCTCTGTGCTGACAATGCAGAGCTTGCTTGGGATGGTTTGTCTCCCTCTCTCTCAGCCCCTCCCCCACTTCTGCTCGTGCTCTCTCTCTCTCAAAATATGTAAACATTTTTTAAAAAGACAGGAAAATCTATTTCTATAAAGAATGACCTACAATAAACCATACATTTATTAAACAAAACGAGCAATATTAGAACACATCACTCAAAAGACAAGAGCTTTGGTCATTGTATTAGTCAAGGAAGGTCCCAGTAGGAAACAGATGGCATGCTCAAATTGGATAATTTGAAAAGAGTTTAATAAAGCAGCTGTTTACAGATGTGTGGGCAGGGTATATGGAAACCACAGCACACAGTACAAAATCTGGGTTCACACTATCCCTAGACCTGAAGTGGTAAGAAGAGGGGAGGGGTTTTCAGAATGGGGACACCTAAGGAATTCAAAGAGTAGACCTTTGGTTGAGAGGTAGAGCCAATCCACAGTGGCACCACAAAGAGTGAACCAGAAGGATAAATGTCTCCATCTTGCTCTCTGCCTGTGAGCCACTGGCACCTTCCACTGGCCAAACCCAGGTGCAGACCGGAGGGTAAGGGAGCTGTGATACTGAGTATACGGCTCAGCCACTGGGGGCACAGCACACAGTGGAAAAGGGTGGGAAGAGAGGTTTGTGGGATCAAGTGAAGACATCAAATATAGTCTTTATAATTCGGTGGTAGTCTAAATGTTTCATAGGTTAACTTCAAAAGAACTTGGTTTAAGAATTTTGTTTTAAGTTTAAAAAGTTTTTACATTTATTTATTTACTAGAGAAGGAGAGAGAGAAAGACAGAGAGAGAACAGGAGAGAGAGAGAGAATCCTAAGCAGGCTCTGTACTGTCAGCATGGAGCCCAATGTAGGGCTCGAACTCACAAACCATGAGATCATGACCTGAGCCCAAGTCGGATGTTTAACTGACTGAGCCACCCAGAGGCCCCTGATCTGGAAAGTCTTAAACTGGATACAAAAGGAAGGGGCAATCACAAAGAAGCCCCCGAGAATGGCAGAAGGCAATGTCTGCACCACTGTGGACTATGTATTTTGGAGCCTGGTGTGGAGGCAGAAGCCCTTCTTTTCATTTTGCTGTCAGAGGAAACTCAAAGAAAGCCCCAAGCCTCTGGATGAGCCTAGCAATTATATGCAAAAGAACTTTTCACAGGAGGATAACACTTCAAAAGTGAGCAGCAAAGCAGGTGAAGGTTGCTATGGTAGCTAAAGTCAGATTTATCCTGTCATCTTTCACCTTCTGCTTTCTGAGCACGGAGGAGAAACAGAGTGAAAAGGATCTAGAGCAGAGAGTGAGAGATGGGGCACCTCCCCTCTGAGAAAATCCAGCCAAGAAGGGTTGGAGTTATTCAGACCTTCTAGTAAGAAAGAAAAACCAGACAGGAAGGCTGCTGGGGGGGTGGGGGGGAGGTGGGAGAGGGTAGGGAGCTTTCCTGTTGCTAATAACTTTCTTGTCCCACCCTCCTTCCCATAAAAACCTTCCATTTTGTGCAACTCTTTGGAGCTCCCCTCTACTAGCCAGATGGGGTGCTGCTCAATTCACGGATCGCTTAATAAAGCCCATGAGATCTTCAAGTTTACTTAGTTGAATTTTTCTTCTTTAACAGTAGGGAACAGGAGGGTATACGTTAGAATGCTGTTTGGGAGATTTAATAGCTAACACAAATAACGCATTTCGACCAATGACTAGGACACATTGTGCGTGTTCACGATCACACAATTTTTAGTACTGGCCATCGTAGTCCTCAACAGAGCAATTCCAGAACTATCTTTCACATGACACTTCTTCTCTTTCCTGGAGTCATCAGTCTTTTTGTTTTTATATATTTTATTTTTTTAACGTTTATTCATTTTTTGAGAGACAGAGAGAGACAGAGGAGAGTGAGGGAGGGGCAGGGAGAGAGGGAGACACAGAATCCAAAGCAAGCTGCAGGCTCTGAACTGACAGCACAGAGCCTGATGTGGGGCTCAAACTCACAAACTGTGAGATCATGACCTGAGCCCAAGTCAGCCGCTTAACCCACTGAGCCACCCAGGCGCCCCTGGAGTCATCAGTCTTTTTATGCAGAAAAGCACAGGTTGTAGAGGAAAGCAAAGTGTGGCCTTTGGGGTTGGTCTGTTACTTTCTAACTGTGTGACTTAGGGCATGTTACTGAACATCTCTGAGCAACGTATGCAGTACGGGGACCACGGGGACCAACCTCATAGGAATATTGTATGGATTAAATTCAACCTTCCCCCACACCAAAATACCCACATTTTTGGTGGGTATTCTATTTTTCAGGTCTTTAAGAGGAGTTGGGCTTCTATGCTGAGAAATGTAAGAACTCAGAAGTCAGACCCAGATTCAAATCCCGGCTCTCTACCCACTGCTGACTGTCCGTGGAGAGAAGACAGACTGGAGGTGGTAGCTGGGCCCCGGGGTCTTGGTCTGAATCCTCCTTCCACAGCCATTTGACTTGGTGATTTTAGATGAATTAGTTTCCTTCGCTAAGCCTCAGTTTCCAGAGCTATAAATCAGGACTATTGAGAGGTGTTTTTTTTTTTTTTTTTCATTTTCTTTTCTTTTTTTTTTTTTTTTCATTATGAAAAGTGTACTCTATAATCTCCATCCCCTATCTCCCTCATCCTCCCACCCACCTCCTCCTCGGGTAATCATCAGTTTGTGTGCTAGAGTTAAGAATCTGTTTCTTGGTTTGTCTCTCTTTTGTGGGGGATGGGGGGAGGACTATTGAGATGTTCAAGTGAGATCATCCTGGTTTAGGATTTAGGCCAAAGGCAGCAGCTATAAGCCCTCAGGAAATGCTAAATGCTAGCATTTGTTACGACCACTGGTTTGCACTTGTGTTTCCTTCTCCTCCTCCTCCTCCTCCTCCTCCTCCTCCTCCTCCTTCTCCTTCTTCTTCTTCTTCCTCTTCTTCTTCTTCTTTTAGAGAAAGAGCGAGTAGGGGAGGGGCATAGAGAGAGAGGGGGAAAGAGAGAATCTCAAGCAGGCTCCATGCTGTCAGCACAGAACCCGATTTGGGGCTCAATTTCACAAATCACGACATCATGACCTGAGCAGAAATCAGGAGTCAGATGCTTAACACGACTGAGCAACCCGGGGGGGGGGGGGGGGGGGGGGGGGGGGGGACCTGCACGTGTTAATCGTATGGTTGGCTGCACTTTTTAACTACTTACCTCCTCTCAGGTGACTGCTTACTTTCCAAGAAAGGCATATTTAGGGTTAGGCCCAGGGTTTGAGATAACTTGAAGAGCAAGGATAAGGATTTTCCTGGAGGCTCTCGACCTATGTATGTAGCTTGCTAATACATGTTCCCTGCTTCAGACTTAACAGTGTTACTTGCCATTCTCTTCCCTTTTCAACACCATTCTCCAACTTAGATAAAAATGCCCTCCATGCTCCACCAGGCTCCAGGGTACTCCACAGGGAAGTTCTCACCCCACGACAGGCCCCCTAGCAATAGCCAAGCATCCTCCACCCCGGGAGGCCTGTCCAGCACCTCCTTTCAGCTTGCCTGTCTGCACATGCGTTGTTATTTACAACATTTGGCAAAGGGAACCCATTTATTGATGTTTCTACATCTCCTCCCATATGTTGAGCATTCTTGCTCTTCCTGTAATGGCTGGCACTCAGCATGGCTCCTGACCTGCCGTGCTGGCAAGACAAATGGAATATAACACCCCAGCCTCCACCCAGAGCTCTTGATATTCTGTCTTGTTCATTCTGTCTCTCTCTCTCTCCCTCTCTCTCTCTCTCTCTCTCTCTCTCTCGTAATGGATGTCCCAGAGCTTTGTTCCCCCTTTGATTACCACTTTCTCGACGGAGTGACTTCCTGAGTCTCAGATTTTCAGTCTCCTGCTGTGTTAAATCCAGGTTGTGTGTTCCCACCCTCTCGTCCATATCATTCATTGCTGGCACATTCACCAAATCACTCTTGATCTGAAGGTAAATCACAGCCCTGACAGCTTCAGGTCACATGTAGAATCCTTCCCTTTTTTATATTTCTTTTGGTTGAAGATGTTTGTTCTTTCTCCATCTCCCTCTTTCAAGCTTACAAGTGCAGTATCTAGTAGGTTCCTACAAGGAGCAAGGCTGATTGGACTTCTGCATTGCACACTAAGAGCGTATCTTCTCTTTTCTAAACTGAGCTGCTTGCCCTCAGCCTGTTCAACCAAGGGCTTCAACTAAGAAGCCAACACAGGCTGGGCAGGGTCCTCCACATCGTCAGATAGTCAAATCCAGGATGATCCCAAATTAGTCCCCCACTTCTGGTGCCATGTGTTGTTTAATAAGACAGAGCTGACCCAGATTCTAACTTAGAAAAAAACCCAAACAAACCAAACCTTTATTAAAGTCCCTTCTGGCCTGCTGCAGTTGGGACCAGTTATTCTCAGGGGCCAGTCTGCCTCATCTCTCACTCTGCCAGCAACTGATCAGGGGCCAGGCCCATGGAGGATAGAGGACAGAACCTGTGTTGGCAGTAAGGTTTCCAGGGAAGACCTGCAGAAGGTTTAGGGAGACAGACTGAGCCCGTGGAAGACACGAGTAGGAGCGGCCAAGAGGATTTAATCACTTACATACCTTTTAAGAGCTGGTGGCCACCTTCGCTCTATATTACCAGGCCTCTACACGGCCTTAGGCCAAAGGCCATGCTTGAAATGAAGCTGCAGCTAACTGGAATTTAAATAAAGCTTGAAAGCACGAAAAAGAAATGAAGTGGGAGGAGGATGTAAGCCATCCCTCTACTTGTCCAAAAGAGCAGATGGAAACACTTGTACCTTTAACGAGCAGAAATCATCATGGCAGATGCCATGATGATCAAAAGGCAGCTTCACCACTGTACCTGAGGACTCCTGACAAGTACACACAGAACAGCCCGAGGAGCCCACCGAATGTTCCAACAGGGCACTGGAACCTCTTTACATCAAGGGAGAACACTAGGGCCCCTTCAACTTCCTGCTCTCCTAGCCAATCCCAGCATCATCCCACACATCCAACTGGAGAGAAGTCAACAAAACTGAAGCTTTGTATTCAGATGCCAAAGAGCAATGTTCACCACTGGATTCCTGAAGCCGAACTCAGCACAGGAGGAGTAGGAAAGATGAGAGACATTATTTTAGGCCTGCATGGCTTTGTGAGAAACCGTTGTTGTTTGTTTCTTTTTATCGTTACCTGACGGTTCTGGCTTTTGGGTGATAGCGTTTGTCACACGGCAGATGCTCAAAACCATTGGTTCCGCCAACCCAGACAATACTCCATTTTCCTTCTCTCCACGGTTCCCTTACTTTCTCAACTCCTCCATTTTTTACATTTCTTAAAACCGGTTCTGCCCTTCTTCCCAACAGAACTTGGAGAGTCATTTCACTGTTAATGTACAATTACCTCAAATACTAAACACAAAACTCTAAAAATATACTCAGTATATGGGTATTTGAAAAGGACATGGAAGGTTCATAATATGCGGGGTGGGGTGGGAAGGGTACTGACAACATGAACATGGTTTGCCCTTGGCATAGACGCAGGAGAGGGAAGTCCATCTGCAACATGCACAGCTCAGTCTTTGTTCCCTGCCCTCCCGGGTGTTGTCGCCCTCCATGCCATCAGGCACGGAAAAACCTTCAGAGCATTCTGCCAATCTATTAAAATCTGTGTAGTGTGATTAATAGAGGTCGCTTGTTATTTCATATATTTTATTATTATTTTAAGATGTTGATTTATTTTTATTTTAGAGAGACAGAGAGAGAGAGAGAGCGAGAGCTTACACGTGAGCAGGGGAGGGGCAGAGAGAGAGGGTGAGACAGAATCCCAAGCAGGCTCCGTGCTGTCAGCATTGAGCCCCACTCGGGGCTCAATCTCACAAACCGTAAGATCATGACCTGAACTAAAATCAAGAGTTGGACGCTTAACTGACTGAGCCACCTAGGTTCCCCCTCATATATTTTCTATAGTGATATCTGGAATATGTCTCTGAGAAAGAAGGAAGTGGGTGAGCCGTGTTGATATCTGGAAGAAGGACCTGTCCGGCAAAGGCCCATAGCGGGAGGATCTTGGTGTGTCTGGGGAACAGGTGGCAGGCTTCTGTGGCTGCAGTATGGTGCGGAAGGGAGGATGGTAGGAAATGAGTCCAGAGGGAAAGAAGGAGGCCAGGATATGTAACAGGACCCCTCAGCCCTTGGAGAGGACTTGGCTTTCTACTCTGAGATGGGAAGCCACGGCACGATTTTGAATAAAGGAGTTCGTGAATTGACTTACATTTTAAAAGAATCTATCTGGCTGCTCTTTGGGGAACAGACCAAGAAAGCAAGGATGGAATATACCAGCATCTTACGGGAATAACAATGGTAGCATCTCCTGGGCGTGTTGTAAGGATCTGATGAGACGACACAGGTAAAGCGCTTAAAATAGTGCTGAGAACCTTCTTCAACAATCAACAACATGCATACACACTTCTCATCACATACCGGTCCCTGCCTCTACTAGAGTACCAATCCCAAGTCCCATGGCCCCAGACTAGTAGAATCCCTCTCACATTGCATAGTAAGGAGAGGGGGCAGGAGAAAGGAAATCTTGCTGTCCCCATGAAAGCTACAGAGGAAAAAGCTCTCTTGCTTGTATTTCAACATGGAGTTCTGAACATTTTCCTGCAGCGACATAAACAGTTTCTAAGATCCCTCAAACCAAAAAGCTGGTATTTTATATCAAGTACATCAGGCATATAACAGCCTTTTGCCAGCCTGGAGGATCTGGTCGTAATTTCTGATGTTTCTCTGAGAAAATACATTTCAAATTCCAAACAACCCAACAGAAACCTACATTTAAAAGGTGGCAGATGTCTCCTAACACAAAAGCACACAAATAAATTCTAAAGGTGGCTATATGGGGACTTCCTTTTAACAGCAACATTCTGTAACATGCAGCTATATTTTAGATACCCAACCACAACTAAGTACAGGGATAGTCCTTTTGTAGCTCTTGTTTTATTTTAATCCTTGTCATATCTCTCTATGACCCATCCTCTCCCTCCCTAGTACTCAGCCAGGCAACAAATAGGCCACTGAAAATTTTTAACTCCAAGATAAATTCCCCAGCATGTTGTACTTTTCCATAATAGCCATTATCTTGCTGCTCTGTAACTGTTTCATTGCCTTCTTTCCAATGAAGTCTGAAAATGCTGGGCTATATCTCACAGCATCCCTTTGAGTTTAGCATAGGGTCTAATACTTAGTTGGGAAACCCTAGAATTTCTCAAATGAATGGGGAAATCAAAACTTAACCTTGGTGCCCAGTCCAAGGCACATTAGTCTCCTTGAAAGGAGGGATCCAGAGGATTCTTCCAAATGAGTTAAGCCAATCAATCTGAGAAGAAAGGTACAGGAACATCAAGACTCCTCTCAAGTAGTAAGATATGAGGATTTACACCCAGAGTAGAATGACTTCAGGTGGCTTTTGAGAGCCCAGAGAGAAGGAAAGTTTTCACAGGACTGGCATCAGGGCCACACCACCTAAGAGTGTAAGCTTCAACTTCAAATCTGTAGTTTTCAGATGATCATGTTTCTTTGCTTAAATGACAATGTGATTTCCCCTAGGCTCCACAGCTCTGAACAATTAGGAGTCATGTTTGAGGACAATTTGATTTGTGACATGCATTCATGCTTTTCTGTTGCTATAAACCATATTTCAATGTACATATACATTTATGGGTTCTCTCATTAATTTGGAAACTCCTAGAGCATATCCATGCTTTCTTCTGCTGTATGCAATGTGTTATGGTACAGTTTGATTCTCCATGATGATGAATTATGACCCGACTCTAAAACTTCTCAATAGCAAGGCTTGTATTACACACACACACACACACACACACACACACACACAGCCTTATATCTCAATAGCCAGCACACAACAGGCACTCCATCAGTGTCTAGTGAACTGAACTAACTGGCTGCCTGGGCTATTTTTTTCTTCTATTTTTTTAATGATAAACCATCATTTATAAGTCACCAATAAAATCTCAGAATGCTAATGGTCTGGACTCGTCCACACCACCACCAGACAATGAGTATTAATCACAAGAGAATACACTGCACATCAATAGCAGGGCTAGTAAAACGGAGGCTCAGCCAGTGTATGGCCTCAGTAGTTGCTATCTAAAACTAACTTGGAATATTTTTTAACCTAATAATTGTCAGATCAATCACTGAAATACTTTCATAGGAGATAATGAAAGACTGCCAGTTCAACCATTCAGGTCTGAAAAATTTATTTAAGATATCCATGGGGAGGAAACCATTTTCTTTTGTAATTCCATCTTTACGGGCACTCTTTCCGTACCTCCTCATGAAAAGAATGAGAAGGAATTTATAAAACAGAGATACAATTTCAACATTTGACTATTACATACGACCTTGCACATGCTTCCTTTAAGATTATGTATTGAGACTCTATTGTGTCCAAACTACCGTGATGCCTCTTAGATGATTCAGAGTGGGTCTCTCTGTTCCACTCCCGAGCAGGTGGTAAAGGAAAGGCACCATGATTCCACAGGGACACCCAGACCTAGGATGGAGGGAGTGATGAGGATGAGGTGAGTATAAGAAGAGAGGAATAGGCAGTGCCCCGGGGATTCCAAGGAGGAAGGGACCCAACTGGAGTCAGGGAATCAGAAAATCCTACAGAAGCAGGCATATTGGGGAATAGATGGTGAGGAGGCAGCAGACATTTAGAGAAAGGGCAGGGGAAGGAGAGTGGGAAGAGATGGAGAACACTCCAGGCTGAGGGAAAATCCTGAGCAAATGGATGGAAGAGGGAGAGCTCTGGGAATATTCAGAAAACTACAGGAGTCTAGACTGAAGCATGGGAGAGAAGGGGTGAGGCCATCTTGTCATGTACATTTCAGACATAAAATGTGCTTCTAGCTGATTGGTAAAAGCCAGTGGTAGGGAGTGTGGTTGAAGCAGCAGAGTGTTATCATCAGAAATTCATTTTAACAAAATTCCCAAGCAACTCAGCTAAGGGTGAGAGGGTTATATGGTTGGAAGTCCTCCTAAGAAGCTATCAGTAGGGTTGTGCAAGCAGTGCTAGGGACTAAATTGTGCCCCCTCCTCTCCAATTCATACAGTAAGCCCTAAACCCCAGGAGATGGGACCTTTAGGAGATACAGCTTAAATGAAGTCATAAAGGCGGGGCCCTAACCTGATAGGATTCCTGGTTTTGTAAGAAGAAGAGCATGCGCGTGCACGCACACATGCACACACACACACACACACACACACACTCACACCCACCCCTGCCCCCACACAGTGCACACACAAAGAAGAGATTATGCAAGAACACAACAAGAAGGCAGCTGTCTGCAAGTCAGGAAGAGAGTCCTCACCAGGCACCAATGGGCCGACACCTTGGTCTTGGACTTCTCAGCCTCCAAGATGCTCAGAAATAAATTCCTTTTGTTTAAGCTACTCAGACCATGGTATTTTGTTATGGCAGTCCAAGTAGGCTAATATAAAATTTGGTACTGAGAATGGGGTGCTGCTATAACGAATACATAAAAATATGACAGTGGCTGTGGAACCGGGTGATGGTAAAGGCTGGAAGAGTTTCAAGGTGCGTGCTAGAAAAAGTGTGACTGCCATGAATGGCCTCTTGGTGGAAATATGGGTGTTGAAGGTAATTCTGGTGACAGCTAGAAAGAAAAGAAGGGAGCTAGAAAGAAAGCTTCCATCTTTACAGAGAATATATAAATAATCATGAATGGAATGAACAGGCTTTATCCTTCTAGAAAAGGGAAGACAGACCCCAAAGATGATTCAGAAATCACAGGGTTGCCACTCCCACCTTTGGCCCAAGGGCAAGGCTGCTTCCTCTTTGGCTTCAGAGGGCTGGGCCCCCGCACAGAGCCAGCTGGGGGCAGCCCTCCTAGAGAGCTTTGGGGTGGCACTCCACGGAGCCAAAGGCACAGGGCCACTCCACAGAGCCATGGGGGTGGCTTTACCACCCCAATGGACCTGCAGGGCAGAACATCAGACTGAAGAACATGATTGCCTTGCTAGGTTTTAGACTTGTTTGGGACCCATCATCTCTTTTTTTCTTCTGATTTCTCCCTTTTGCAATGGGAATGTTTAACCTATCCCTGTCCTACCATTGTATCTTAGAAACACAGAACTTGTCTGGCTTCACAGGTTCACAGCTGGGGAGTAATTCTGCCTCAGGATGATCTGACTTCCAGGTTCACCCATATCTGATCCAGACGTGAGTTTGCATTTTAGACTTTAGAGTTGATGCTGCAACAAGTTTAGGCTTTGGGGTTATGGAGGTGGAGTGAGTGTACTTTGCATGTGAGAAGAATATCACTACTGGGGCAAGGGATGGAATGCTATGGACTGAATCATGCCCCCCATTCATATATTGATGCCTGGTCCCCAATATGGGACCATATTGATAGAAGGGCCCTCTAGAAGAAAATTAAAGGTAAGTGAGGTCATAAGGATGAGCCCCTAATCTGATAGGACTGGTGATCTTTTAAGAACAGGAAGAGAAAGATTTTTCTCTCTTTTGCTCTCTCTTGCTCTCCACACAGCACAAAGAAGAGGTCATGGAAGGACACAGCGAGAAGGCAGCTGTCTGCAAGCCAGGAAGAGAGCTCTCACCAAGAACAGAACAAGGCATCACCTTAATCTTGGACTTCTCAGCCTTCCAAACTGAGAAATAAACTTCTATTATTTGAGCCACTCAGTCTATGGTATTTTGTTTTGGCAGCCTGAGCTGACTAATAAAGTAAGTGATGGTAGATTTGAAAAGCAAGAAATGGGTGGAGATTGAAAAGGTGGGGAATCAGGACAATTAAAAAAAAAAAAAAAAGAAAGAAACCTCACAGAGGCAAAGGGAATGGGTTTCAGGAAAGGAAGAATGGTCAATGGCATTCATGCTACATACAAACTGGGGAAGTTAAAGACTAAGATACAACCTTGATTTCCAGATTAAGGGTGCCATGACCTTTAAAAGGAAAGCTACAAAAAAGAAGAACAAAAGGTAAATAAAGGAGTAGCTGGGAAAGAAAAACAAGCAGTAGAAGGTATAGAATTTTCTTTCAAGAAATGATATGGCAAATATGCTGAAGCCCCACTGTATCCTTAGGAGAAAGTCAAGGCTTATTTTTCTCTAGGTGAGCAGATCTGTCTTACTGTTTTCCTTTTATTTATTTATATATTTGAGAGAGAGAGAGAGAGAGAGAGAGAGAGAGAGAGAGAGAGAGAGAAACAGCATGAGCAGGGGAGGAGCAGAGAGAGAGGGCGAGAGACAATCCCAACTGGCTCTGAGCCATCAGCACGGAGCCCCACATGGGACTCAAATCCACTAACCATGAGATCATGACCTGAGTCAAAATCAAGAGTCAGACGTTTAACCTCCTGAGCCACCCAGGTGCACGTCTTACTCTTTGAATACTATACTGTGTGTGTTTTGTTTTGTTTTGTTTTGTTTTGTTTTATTTTGTTTTGTTTTGTAAAGCAGGGCGTTCTTTTAGGCCCTGTTGGGGATTTCCAAGGATTTATTTAGGTGTGTTGTTCAACTGCTGACAAATACCAGATTAAAATGACTGTCCTATTTCTCTGATTAAGAATCGCCCAGAAGCTCTGGAAATGTTTCTTCTTGGTCCAGGTAAATATCTGAAAATCCTTTATTTCATTGAAGTTGATGTTAAAGCAATTTAAAAAAAAAATCCCCAGAAAACCCTATAAGCATCTTTGTTGTTCAGGGTTAAGTAACATCAAAACCTGCCTAAGAATACAGTGCTCCTCTTGACTTTAGCATATCCCCTTTGGCCTGGCATCATTAATCCCCGACCAGTTTTTTTTTTTTTTTTTTTTTTTTTTTTTAATTTTTTTTTTTCATTTTTTATTTATTTTTGGGACAGAGAGAGACAGAGCATGAACGGGGGAGGGGCAGAGAGAGAGGGAGACACAGAATCGGAAACAGGCTCCAGGCTCTGAGCCATCAGCCCAGAGCCTGACGCGGGGCTCGAACTCACGGACCGCGAGATCGTGACCTGGCTGAAGTCGGACGCTTAACCGACTGCGCCACCCAGGCGCCCCATTCCCCGACCAGTTTAGATCTCACAGTTGTTTTACCTCTCCTTCACTCCACATTCCCCCAGGGAGACACCCCATCTGACCATGGAACGAACAGTTTGGGCCCACATTTCACCCCCAGCAGCTAGCACAAGTCTTAGAGGGAGGTCCATAACCACTTGTTAGTAACCGGTCACCTAGAAATCAGGCTGGAGGTGAGGTCATTCTGCACATGACTGAGGACCCATTTTAAGGACTCTCTGACTATTAGTTAAAGAGAAACCCTGTAACAGCCACATGTTACCTTCTACTATTTCTACACAAGTCAAGAGCCAGCATGGACAGGATGTCATAGAAGCATCCCTTGGCCATTTTTCAAAAAAGTACTCATTTGAGCACGCTTCTGGTAACTTAAAAGTCATGTTCCCCCCGGCTAATTTCTTGACAGTAAAGATTAGTGGCCTATTTTTAACTTAAGGCAAGCAGTGTATTTATTGTTAAGTCCATTGAGGTTGGGTAGTGGTGTCTTTTTTTTTTTTTTTTTAAAGGAGATGAGAGCACATCTCTGGGAAACTGGCTATTCCCACGTTACTTCTCCAGGGTCAATCTACCAGAAGGGAAGTTAAGGATGATTTTCAAGGCTACACTTGTCTTCAAACAGGCAAAACAAGTAGAATTAAGCCAGTCTTTACTTATTTCAACTTGATATGTATTTTGCTCTAATCACTTCTCTCCCTCCACTCTGGTTAGTTTCTGAATTACAGGAACACAAAGTTGTCGAAATACCGTACTCTCCAGCGTCTCATGATGACTGCTACATTTGCTCTCGTGCAGAGCAGGATGGCTATTTGATTCTGTGAGCTAACACCGGGGCTCAAGAGTTATGCTGAGTCATTCAACAGACAAACATTGAGGGTCCACCAGATTCCCGATGAACAAAACAGAGCGAAGTGAACAACCGAGATCTGTGGTGTCCTAGCTTTCAGAGTCAAATGGGGATGTCACGAGTCACCAGAAAGGGTCTTCTCTCTCTCTTATCTTTTCAGTGTTAATCTAACAGGTATTCTCATGAACTTCTTTTTAAAATTGGAAACCAGAGAAAAAATATGCAGACGGACGAAGTGACACCATTAAGGAGTGAGGACTGGATAGCGAGCACTAGTGGGTGAGGCTGAAAATACTAACGCTTTTCATCCGCCATCACCAAACCCATCCGACCCTCCAACGCAACCTTATGCGGTCACACGGCAGTTATCACAATTCCCGTTTTACAGAGCAGAAAACTCAGGCTCAGAGCGGTGAGATGACTTGCCCAATGTCTCACAGCTGGAAGAGCAGAGTCAGGACTGGAATGGAGGTCTACCATTCTTTCTATCCCACCAGGCCAAAATAATGAGAAAAATGTACCCATATTTTGTGCTTTGGCACATACGTGGCATGCAAGTAAAATACATGATCCATAAAGTGTATGAAAGATTATTTTGGGGATTAGGTAGAAAACAATCCAGTGAATATCAGTGATAACATGATTATAATGCTAGCCGCGGTCATCTAATCAATCCCCAAATTTCAATAATATTTCACGAGCGCTTCTTGTAACGCAAGGCGCTCAGGAACGGTAGACACAACGGTGAAGCACAAAACATGGCGGCAGGACTCAGGTTGTAAGGCTCCTAGAGGGGGAAGGTCCTTTGGTTTCAGATCCTTGCTTTACCCTGGTCATGCAGTCAATATGTATGTATTGACTGAGCGATCAGTGCAGGGCTCTGTGCCACTGAAGCCATGAAGGTCCTAAACAGGAAGAAAGCCAAAGAAGGCCTTGGCTACTGTAAGCGCTCAGCAGCATCTCTACATCTGAGGAATCCTCCCTCCTCCCCTCCCCAACTCTAGAACTTAATGTTGCAAGTACTCTACGGGGTCCCAGCAGCTTATTTACTAGCGTAAAAAGTCACAAATGGGAAAGCAGGGGCAAAAAAGTCCGAGCAGCAGTCCTTTTCAGGGTAAAATTATTGGTGAGCTCTTTAAAGCTAAATTCATAAAAATCATAAAATTGAGCCCATAAAATTTTTATGTAACACATGTCAAAGATAGCATCAAATGGTGTTAAAACCACAGATGTTGGAGCACTTACTGCCTGGCTTTGAGTCCCAACTGAGCCATTTATCAGCAGTGTGACTTTTGGGAAGTTATTTAAATTCCTTGTGCCCCCACTCTCTTCATTTGGATAGAGATACAGTAATGATCAAATGTCGTGTTATAGGTAAAAGTCTTAACACCTTGCGCATAATAAAAGCTAGATTAAGTGTTACCTAGTAATAGAAGTATTATCTACTGAAAAGAGATTTGCCAACATAAAAATAAGGTATAAAATAAGGTAAAGTTAATGATTCCTACAAAACGAGGGCTATTCTTTTCTCCCCAAGGTCAGTTGAAGCCTTGGCCGGGATTTAGTATCCATCCATCTTGCCATCCTTGCAATGAAAGCACCCTTGCAGAAGGCAGTACAGTTAAAAATAACACTGGGGAAAGGAATGGCCACGGCTCCTACCATTTAATGGCTAGCACTAAACATACGGAAATGTTTCATGAACTTTTCGTTCAAGCTCTTCCTAATGATATCCTGGAAAGCTGCTGAATACTTTTATCATTAGAGACGACCAAAGTAAGAATTGCCATAGCACCTGCCTAAGAACAGCCCTGCAGTTAAAGATGAGCATTTAAAAAAATGATTACAAATGGTCATTCTCATTAGTGAAATGCAAGTTCGAAGGATGCTATAATAATCTGTTGCAAAGATGAGAATATACAAAGGATGAAAGAACTGGAAGAAACTTTGATAACTTTGCCCACCCCACTCCTAGTATAAACTAGAAAACTGAGGCCAAAGTGGCTACGGTAAGGCCCCATCTCTCAAGAGGAAAACACAGCCAACCCAGGACAAAAGCCCAGCTGCTCTGATTTCCCAACTCTGCACCTTTGAACTTTCTCTCTGGACCATATCAGGGAGTGATAACGGATGGTGAGAACAGTGATCAGAAACACTGATTGGGCACTTCAGTGTGTTCGACACTTTTCTATACATTTTATTAACATAGGGAAACTCTGGGGCGCCTGGGTGGCGCACTCGGTTGAGCCTCCGACTTCAGCTCAGGTCATGATCTCACGGTCTGTGAGTTTGAGCCCCATGTCGGGCTCTGTGCTGACAGCTCGGAGCCTGGAGCCTGCTTCGGATTCTGTGTCTCCCTCTCTCTCTGCCCCTCCCCAGCTCATGCTCTGTCTCAGTCTCAAAAATAAATAAACATGTTTTTAAAAATTTAAAAAAAAACATGGGGAAACTTTATTGAAGTTTCAAATAAGAGAAGGACAGTAAACCGAACACAAACATGCCCTCACTTTTCAAGGCTCCTCAAAGTTCCCCCAAGGTTGGCATTGTTCTGATGCCAGCCTTTACTTCCCAGCTTCCTAGACCTCACTCAGCCCATAAAGCTAGACTGCATGTCCACGTGCTATGAAATTAATCCCTCCTCTCTTTGCATCAGAACTCACTGGCCTCTGTTGCACTGCTCCAAAATCTTACCAGGGATTCATCAGAAGCAATACTAAAGAGCTAACTACATGTTACCACCTCTCTGAGTGTCTGTATGTAACGGGGCTTTCCTTTTCTTTATCCAAAAAAGTAACGAATGCAGTAATTTTGGACAGAATGAAAGGCCTTTCAAACCAGAAGCCTTTTAAATCTCAATACGCTGTCATTATCTTCTCTGTTTAGGTGCGAGTGGTACCAAGTCTTAGCTTACAGTTGCAAATCTTCCTGGTGGTTCTGAGAAAATAATTATAAACTACAGGTGATGTGCATACTGTCAGCTTTCAGAGTCAGGGCAAAGAGTGGCGAAGCATATAAAGGCACTTTGATTGACAGGGGCAGTCAGTGGAGAGCCACAGCAAGGGAGAATTTCTTCTGAAGTCAGACCTTAACCTTCCCAGATACTATTTCCAGGTTGAAAGGAAATGTCAATGCCTCATCCCTAAGGACTTAGGCAGGCCAGACCCCTGGCGGCTGGAGAAGCATTGTTTAGAAAGTTTCATTAAGTGGTGCAGAGGAATTCAGTTTGCTCAGATTTGAAAAATGTACAGACCATTTTTTTTTTTGGGAAAAAAATATCTATACTGCCTCCCCCCCAATTTTGACTTCAGTGGTTCTTACTGTAATGATACTTAAATATGTACAAACATAAAACTAAGTTCTAAATAGTTCCCACTCCTCTAAAACCACCAAACTCCCACTAAATGTTCTAACCAAATACAAACGAAGTTTTTAAAAAAATTCGAACTAACAACAGGGATGCGATATTCAGACGACGATGCTTTGCTAAAAGAAATCTTCCATTTTCACGGCAACTCACACCGAAAACTGCAACATGGTTGTTCTGCGAGTTCCAAATGCTTCCAGCACCCACCTTGCAGTAGGACTCTCCTCCCACATTCCTTCATTCTCCACAAAACTAAACCTCACCGAGCCAGTGTTCCACACCATCACGTGGCGTCACAGAAAGCAAATGACATAAGTCCATCAGCTCATTCCCATCAGCCCACAGCAACTAAAGTAGTATTGCCACCAACTTCACTGTCCGTAAAAACACAAACTCAGGCACCAAAATCACATTCTGGTGACTGGCAGTCCCATTCACTGTTAGATGGTTACGTGGATGATCCAGAATAGGATAATATCATTTTAGATTATCACTGGAATAAAAACAAAAACAAAAACCCACAAAATTGAAAAACATTACCGTGTAGAAGTCCTATGCCCCTCCCCCATGACCGCCTCCACAAATCCCATTTGGACAAGGACAGAGGGCTACAGGGGTAGAAAGGCCACTGGTGACTCCTGGCTCTACCGCTCGTTACCTGTAAGTCCTTACGCAAAGTCCTCAACTTCCCTGAGCCTCCGTCCTCTCAGCTAGATAAAACAGGGATAAAAATAGAATCTATCTCACAGGGTTGTTAAGAGACTCTGTGTGGTAACATATGGAAAGTGCTTAGCCCAAAGCCTGGTGCTTAACAGGGACTCAATGGCCACCATTATTCTTGTTGAGTCACACACCCAAGCCCTACACACACACACACACACACACACACACACACACACACACACACACGGGCTGTCTTACCAAACAGAACACGCTGTCTTACCGAAGCAGAGGCATTTCAAAATAATTCGAGTTTGAGACAGAAGCCTTTACTCTGTCTGCCTGCAGGAAGTTCAGACCCTGCTACCAATCATACTTGTGCTGTGGTATGTAAGACAGATGTGACACTACATCATTTTCTGAAGAGGCTTTTGGCATGCGAAGTGAAAGGAGACAACCTTATCTTTGGACTTAATTGTTTTGAGAGTTAGCAATTACGGGAGGAGAACAAAGGTTTTAAAGACACTGGAAGGTGTTGGAATGCTTACTCTTGTGCTTCTGAATTATTTAGGATAGATATAATGATCAGTTTATTTTACCACTGACTGAGTGCCCACGGCATGCAAGCCTTTGTGACATTGTGAGGAGTGGAGGTCCGGGGGGTGGGGGGGGGGGTGTCACAGCATGAATGCACAGAGGCAGTCTCCACCCTCAGGGCACTTGGCGTCTGGAGGAGGTGTAAGTAAACAAGTGAGCTTAAAGTCTACTGGACTCTAACTTCTCTACAGACAAGGACTACGTTCTATTGGCTTTCATACTCCAGTGGCTAGCACAAGCCTAGTGCATAGAAGGCATGAATGAGTGAGTGAATGAATGAATGAATGAATGAATATATGAATGAATGAGATGTGAAGATTAGCCTGTGTATGTGCCATAAATACAGGTTCAAAAAACGAGTGGCTCTGTTGAGGGCTCAGGGCTTGAGGAAATCTGGAAAAGATGGAACTTGAAGGAAGACTAGAATTTCAAGAAGCAGAAACAGGAGAATATCCACCTACAATTTTATACAGTTTGCAATGTGCTCTAAATTAGTTCTCATTAGTAAAACAGCTCTTATCCTGATTATTATTATGGGAAGCATTTCTAGGACATTCTGTATCTACAAATTGTATGCAACTGTTTCTTCGTTTGTTATTTATTATAAGGACCTTTGATTTAATTATAAACAACTTAGTGGTTCATTATTTATCAGAATAGGAAGCTGATCAAATAATATCTGGCTTCGAGCAGCTATGTCTCAATGATTACTATTGGTCTCCTGGGGTTCATTAATAAGTAGCCATAAAAAAAAAGTCCATTTGCAATTAGGAAAAGGAATGTGCACATTTGGCAACATTTACAGTGACGTGATTGACAGCAGATAAGACTGACAGAAGCCCTACAACATGAGAAGAATAACCTCATAATGGTATTAATATATTAAAAATAAACCACCACCAACACTAGGATAAGAAAAGAGGCATATCAATGGCTGAAGCAATGATTAGGATATAGAAAAGGCTGCATGCAAATATCTCAATAGTGGGAACCCAAAAACAAAAAGTGACATAATTTTGGAAAAGCACTAAAAGGCCTGGCCTAATTAAAAACAAACAAACAAACAAATAAATAAATAAATAAATAAAACGGAATCAAAAACATCTGGCAGAGAAAACTACTGTCTCAGACAGGATCTCTCACCAAACTAGATGATGACCCATTACTAGGACATGTTCTTATATCTAGATGATTTCAAATGACTACCAGGTTCCTTTTTTTTTTAATATTAAAAAAATTATCTTTTAGCCAAGTGTTTATATTCTACCACTGGAACATCACTTCTTTTTTTCATAGGAAGGAGCTTATCTCTATATTTACTTATTTGTTTATCCATTCTTTTGCAAGGAAGAAGTATTATTTTAGCTTTTCAAAGCCCGAGGATCCCTGAGATGAGGGTTTCTGAGAAGAATGAGCGTGACAGATTCTAAAGGGAAATTTTCTGAACAAAGTCAGAGGGAGTCTGTCATGCTCCAGCAGCACCCTTCTAGAAACGGAATAACTCAAAAGAGAGCTCATGGTTGGTGGGAGGTGGGGCAGGAAGGGTGCTGTTGGGATCCCTTAGAGTTATGCACCGCTTTGGGCTCCCAGACACACTGGAAACAGCCCCCAACACCAGTTGGTGGAGGTCTTTAATCTTTATTATTTTTTGCATGTTCTTCCCTAAAGGATAATGCCCTTGAAATGTATACTGTCATGAAAATACCTAGGATTGGTTTTCACGAATATCCATTAAAGTATTTCTAATTTTGTTCAGATAAAATAACGTCCTCACAGTATCACACCTTGGCTTGAGTTGTAAGACAATAGCCACGTATGGTTGTGAGAACATGATGACACCAGGGGAAAGAGGTTAAATTAAAGGTGCAACGAAACACCGAAAGCGGGGTACAGGATTGGGCCTTCTCTCCCAAGACAAGAGCCTTTGCAATAAGTATAGTCATACTTAATTGTAAGATTTTAAAAAGCAATTTTAAAGAATAAAACTAGAACCTCATGAGGAGCCATGCTACATTTGGAGATTTCCACATTTGGAGACCCTGAAGGCCATTTCATGAGTAATACAGTGTCACCCCTACAGCACCTGCCCTTGTGGCCTCCCGGGAGCTGGTTAGGTTAATAACAGGAAGCATGAAAAAGCCGAGCACCACAGAGGCAAAAACCATGCATCTGGGTTTTCCCACAGGACCACTGTGGACTGTCCCATGTCTCACTGTAAGCTATTAATAATTTCACTAATACGCGATTGCGCCTATCTAGAGCCATTCTAAATTTCTCAATGTCTTCAGTTTCTGGTTTCATGGTCTGAACAGTTTTCACAGAGCCTGAGGAAGGGGCTACAGGTTTGAATCAGAGTAACATCCTCGGGGAGCCGAGGCGAGCTGTCCAGGTTCACCATTTATTTCACGTCTTCCTGGAGGCAACTTTTCCAAATGGGTTTGCACACATGTGGGGGCCATGAAAACCTCCCTGGCCCACCAGAGCCACACTGGCTCTCCCAGGGTAGTTGTAGACCAGAATGCGGAATCCCCTCTCCCCACCCATGATATCCCAGGGTGCCAAGAATCCCCGTGGGGCTCCATGAGCTGTGACACTTAGACACAAGGTCAGAAGGTAGGTCTTGAAAATCTGACTGAGCAAATACTTCAATTCAGAGCCTCACCTAAATGTCACCTTGTCAATTTTTGAAGTTTAATGCTAAACAACAGCTGTGTATAGACAGAAATCACCAAGAGACAGAAAAATGAGAAAAAAAAGGATACCAAATAAACATATTTATAATATAGCAGTTGCTGAAGATATCGTCCCTGACCAAAATTTAGCCGTTTTATAAACAGTTGTTCATACATCATAAAAGATCAAATGAATATCATTAATGCAACACAGCAGGAAAAAATTAACATATTCATGAATTAATACTTTGCTTTCACTTGTCTTGTCAAGTGAGACTTTGCTCTTGAGCATATAAATTTTTGCTTGAGCTACCATTAATTTATCTGAATTTACCATCTTCTATTTCAAAATTCATACGATACCTGTAATCAAATAAATAATTTCTTTCTGGACAAATTATTAAACCTTGAAAGGAAGTATAAATTGGACTTTGATTTTTCTAGTGAGGCCCCATTACTAGACCTTTATCTTTAATAGCTGCAGAAGTCAAATCAAAAAAATAAATTATATTGGGGCACCTGGGTGGCTCAGTTGGTTAAGCGGTTAAGCATCTGACTTTTGGCTCAGGTCATAATCTCACAGCTCGTGGGTTCCAGCCCCTCTTCAGGCTCAGCTGACAGCTGGGAGCCTGGAGCCTGCTTCAGATTCTGTGTCTCCCTCTCTCTCTACTCCTCCCCCACTTGCACGCATGCTCTCTCTCTCTCTCTCTCTCTCTCTCTCCCTCAAAAATAAATAAACATTAAAAATTTTTTAAATAAATCATTAATTTAGCCTGTCTTTCAGAAAATGTCATGGGGGAAAATGATTCAAATTGGCTGTTTATCTCAATATCTCAATAACTGGTCAATATAATCAAGACAGTTGATGATGGCCTAATAGTGAATGCAAAGCCTTTTTTTGAAAGACTAATCTGAATAATCATGAAATGAAAATTCTAGAATAATAACCAGTTAAGTGATTTTTAAGAAGATCCTAATTGAAAATCCTAGTTGTTTATACAAAAGAAGGTGAAAAGACATACCTGTCAGAAGCCTGCCCAAAGGCCCTGCCAAAGTGGAAGGGGAACCAGTCAAAACCAACTAAAGCAAATACACATGCAAATTTACTGTGCATATTTTTCAGGATTTAAAGGCAAACCGAAGCAGTTTTCACTTAAATAGAAGTTGCCTATTCCACTTAGTTGAAGTCAGCTTCAGTGGCTCAACAGGCTGCAATGACAGCTGTCAGTGTTCTGGCCCCACATGGCCCAAGGCATCGAATGCCAAGCCCCTGATAATGGAACCACCGGGAGAAAAGTGAATCCACTATAGCCAGCTCTCCTCTACACACTTATGCATGTAAAATCTACCAGATCCCCACCCACACATTCTCAATTCCCATATGCGCGCGCACGTGCACACACACACGCACACACGCACACACACACACAATCCCAACCTCCTTGAAGCACTGTTAAGCAAGTGCATTTCCAGAGTAAGAGTTATCTTGGGAAAGCACTAATACCAATCACCCCTACTACCAGAAAGGTGCTTACAAGCAGGACAGAAGTGAGACCTACATTCTAACGCATTGCTTGTGGGAATGTTAAATTACTGCAACCTCCCGGAAAAATAATGAAACACGATGTCAAAACACAGAGAAAGCCTTCAAAAGGTCCATCTATTTGAGCCAGTAATTCTACTTCTAACAACCTCTCCTAGAAAATGACCCCAAAAGTAGAAAAAATATGACCCAAGATGTTCATCAAACTTTATTCATGATCCTTGGTTAACTGAGGATCAGCTAAATGTCCAACAATAGGGGAGAAGGTAAGTGAATTTGGTAAAATCATACATGGGAATGCTTTGCAGATACTGAAAACAATGTTCACAAAGTCTGTTGACTTTTCATAAACAGTTATTTAAAATGTTTGGTGAAATGCACAGAATGCAAAATTCTGTACATAGTATGATTCCCAATTCTACACAAGATAGGCATATAAAAAGCCTGAAAGGAAATAACAACAAAATGTTAATAGTAATTATCACTTGTTCATGACAATACATGTGATTTTAATTGTTTCTTTTTTATACTATTCTGTTTTAATTTTTTTTAAGTTTTATAAAAAGCACCTATGTCCAAGAAAAAGAAACCATTAAAAAATCAGCTGGGGCGCCTGGGTGGCTCAGTTGGTTAGGCGGCCGACTTCAGCTCAGGTCATGATCTTGCAGTTTGTGGGTTCGAGCCCCACATCAGGCTCTGTGCTGGCAGCTCAGAGCCTGGAGCCTTATTTGGATTCTGTGTCTCCCTCTCTCTCTGCCCCTCCCCCATTCCTGCTCTGTCTCTCTCTCCCTCAAAAGTAAATAAACGTTTAAAAAAATTAAAAAAAAGAAAAGAAAAAATCAGGCCAGAGGGTGCCTAGTTTTCCTGGTAAGTAGACAGACAACAGACACTGGTGGGGGGGGGGGGGGTGGTATTTGTGGCCTTCTTGAGCAGATTCCATGTCCTACCAGTCGCTCATGCTTAAACCCTGGTGACGATTTCTTGTACTCTACATCATGCCTATGCCTTTCTCGACCTTGGCTTTGACTTTCAGCCTTCTCTGTTTGTACTAAAACACTCCTCTGGCAGTTACCTCTTGTCTGTAAATCAGGTTCTCCACCCATCCCCCTTCACTAGCAGGACCCACGTCTATGGCCTCCTCAGCCTCCTCCTGGCCCAGGCTGGTCAAGTCTTGGTATTGACAACAAGTAAGTTACCCTTAAAAAAAAAACAGCAACCATAAACAAACCACCAATAAACAAGACAAGGAAAGACAGTTTTTTAATACATTCTATAAAAGCATTTTATACACCAAACAGACCTGGGGCTATACCGGGCCCAACTATAACTGATCTCCTGAGAGGCCCCCACTGTGTCAGTCATCCTTAACATCTGTACAGGGTATCGCATTTTTCAGTGCACAGTCACAGACTCATAGCATTTCACCTTCACGACGCGAAGGTGGGCAGATCATGTGTTCTTTTCCTAATCGGACAGATAAGAAAATAGCAATTCAGAGAATGGATACTGAGTGGCTCGCTCCCCCTGCTCCTCAGGGTGTGCTCATCTGTAAATAGTGATGATAATACCCCCATGGTGGAGTTGTTGTAAGGATTAAATGAGATAACGTATGCAGGGTGCTGAGCGCAGTGTCTGGAACAAGGGCAGCATTCAACAAATGCCAGCTCCTGTGACGGCTAGGTCAATGGGAAGCTCAAGGTTACATAGCTGGGAAGTGACAACGCCAGGATGAGGATCCAGGCCTTTTCATGCCAAGTCCAGGCTTTTTATGCTTCATCCCCAACACCGCAAAGGAGTATTAGGACATGGCCCATGCCCTCAAAGAACCTAGAATATTTTGTAGCAGGCATCTCTTAAGTACATGAAACAACAAGGCAATTATTCCCACAAAGAACTAAGGCAAAAGTGACAAAAACTAGGATGCAACGCTCAAAGTACACAATTCTTTTGTGTCCAACAGTAACTGTTACCCTTTACAATGTCTTCTTATGCACACTTTCCAAAGCTTAGGAAACCCATGTTTCATCCCTGTTTCAAAGTGAGTTGTGCGTGGGGAGATCAGATATGAAAGTAAGTCCCTTTCCATATTAATTACAGAAAATGTTTTCTGTGGGCATTCTGAACTTCAGGAAGTTTGAGCTATGTTTGGAAACTTTTCTTTAACTTCTAGAAAGTACCATTCATGATCATACACTTTTTAAGGGACTTAAAAACAGCTTCAGTTGAGTTTAAGGCTGCTTCTTAAAAAAAAAAAATCTTCAACTTGATTAGTTAATCTAAACTACAACATATGACACCTGGTGGTTGATAACAAGAGAAAAGACACGAGGACAGTGAATATTTTAAAGGCGTAGGTAGCAGGCACACAAGCACATACAGAGGAGGAAGTCATTCTGTCGCCCATATGTTTGATGCCACAATAATAATCCCATAATAATGGGGTTAGGCATACTATTTCTTTACAGTAATCCTGGCCTGTTTATGAGGTAACAAAAGAAGAGCCTAAAACTTTGCAGAATCTTGAAACTTCTTTATATGTTAGAGGGTTATTTACTAATGGACACTTTGAGATTCACATCTTGAAAGGTTTTTGATGTGCTATGTGTTTTTATATTCCTAATATAGAGTTCTTTCTTTCCCTTTCTTTCTTTCTTTCCTAGTTTTATTGGAACGAGAGAGAGAGAGAGAGAGAGGGAGAGAGAGAATCCCAAGCAGGCTCCACACTCAGCTTGGAGACCAACACAGGGCTTTATCCCACAACCGCGGGATCATGACGTGAGCTGAAATCAAGAGCTCAACCGACTGAGCCACCCAGGTGCCCCTATACTACTTTCGAAGATAGAGAAGTGATGCTCACGAAGAGGTGGCCCTTAGCAAAACTATGAGGTAGGAGCTCTTCCTAAGAAACACTCTATATAATCCCTTTACTGCATGTCTGTTCCCGGGGTGGAGGAGGGGAGTGTGAGGGGTGAGGACCCCCATTTACCGAGCCCCTTCAATGAGGGAGTCTGGTATACAGTGCCTGCTTTATGTGATCTGTTTCACCTCCTACAACAGTCTTGTAACACGTATATTAATCACCCCAATTATTCAGAGATGAGCAAGCTAAGTCTCAGAATTTAAGGAACATGTCTAAAATGAAGAAATTGATCAGTGACTACGGAGATTCCTCTGCTTCAGTGCTCATTCAGGTTACCCCTCACTGAACTGGGCTGCCCCTCACATCAGACACCCTTGTCAGCACCTCCACTATAGACTAGTTCACATCAAATCATTTGAGTTAGGCCTTTTAGAAGTACTCCTATTCTATTCTAGACAACACAGATAACCGACAGACACATGAAAATATGCTCAACATCATTCATCATTAGGGAAATGCAAATCAAAACCACAGTGAGATATCACCTGACATCTGTCAGAATAGCTGAAACAAAAAAACACAAGAGGGGCACCTGGGTGGCTCGGTCGGTTAAGCGTCCGACTTTGGCTCAGGTCATGATCTCATGGTTTGTGACTTCGAGCCCCATGTCGGGCTCTGTGCTGACAGCTCAGAGCCTGGAGCCTGTTTCGGATTCTGTGTCTCCTTCTCTCTCTGCCCCTCCCCCACTCACACTCTGTCTCTCTCTCTCTCAAAACTAAATAAACATTAAAAATAAATTTAAAAAAAAACACAAGAAACAGCAAGGGTTGGCTAGGATGTGGAGAAAAAGGAACCCTTGTGCACTGTTGGTGGGGATGCATTTGGTGCAACCACTGTGGAAAAACAGTATGGAGGTTCCCCAAAACATTAAAAATAGAAATACCATATGAATCAGTAATCCCATTACTGGGTATTTACCCAAAGAAAACAAAAACACCCTAATTCAAAAAGATACATGCACCCCTATATTTATTGCATCATTATTTACAATAGCCAAGATACGGAAGCAACCCAAGTGTCCACCCATAGACGAAGTGATGAAGAAGAATGGGGTGTACGTACAATGGAATATTCCCCAGCCATAAAAGAAGAATGAGACCTTGCCATCTGCAACAATATGGATGATCTAGAGGGTATTATGCTAACTGAAATAAGTCAAAGACCAATACCGTATGATTTCACTCATACATAAGCGGAAGCTGAGAAACAAAGCAAACGAACAAACGAAAGACAAAAATCAGACTCTTAAACACAGAGAACAAACTTGGTTGCCGGAGGGGAGGTAGGTGAGGGATGGGTGAAAGAGGCCAAGGGGATTAGGAACACACTTTTCCATGAGCACTGAGTAATGTACAGAACTGCTGAATCACTATACTGTTAAGGAGGAGGAAGAGAAGGAGGAAAAGTAGTAGGAGTAGGGGCGCCTGGGTGGCTCAGTCGGTTAAGCGTCCGACCTCGGCTCAGGTCATGATCTCACAGTTTGTAAGTTTGAGCCCCGCGACGGACTCTGCTGACAGCTCGGAGCCTGGAGCCTTGGATTCTGTGTCTCCTCCTCTCTCTGCCCCTCGTCGACTCACGCTCTGTCTCTCTCTCTCAAAAATAAATAAACATTAAAAAAAGAAAAAGTCGTAGCAGTAGTCCTATTCTAAAAGTGACCAGGCAGGCATCATTTTAACCCAAATCAGTGACTCTAGTAGTAAAATCTAGTGGTAAAATCTGAGACAGGGTGGCAGGACTTCCAAGTGTCAAGAATCTAGAGATCATCTGGTCAACCTCTTCTCCCGTTAATATACAGATTTAAAATAGCTAAAGCCTAAGTGGGGCTGAGACTTTGCAGAGGTCACCCCACAAATCAGGTGTAGAGCCCAGATGAGAGCCAGAATTCCTGACTGAGTCCTGTTCTCTTCTACGGCATCAGCCATAAATATTCAAACATAGGGTAAAAAACACAGGCCAGACTAATAGGACTTATTCCAACGTTATTAATTCACATGGTGATTCCGAGTGCCGGTAAGGCCTGTGTGTACCTCTTATTGTGTGGCCTAGACAAGGTACCCTCCCTTTGCCTTGGGTTTCTTATCAATTATATGAGAGTAACAATAGTGTCTGCTTCATGTGGGGCAAATATGATGATTCATATAGAGCTCTAACTCCCTGTGCTCAGGATAAACTCTCAATAAATGGCATATTATTATCATTAAAATTATTTTTACTGTTATTACCACCACTCTTTCAGATCATTGACAGTTCATACTTTCACTTTTGGGGAAGTAGGTAGAAAGAACTTCCTGCAGTCAAATTCATCTCCCTCAGGGCACCTGGGTGGCTTAGTTAGCTGAGCATTGGACTTCAGCTCAGGTCATGATCTCATGGTTCATGAGTTCGAGCCCTACATACAGCCCTGCACCGAGCCAGCATCAAGCCCTGCATCAGTCTCCTCGCTCACAGTGCGGAACCTGCTGGGGATTCTCTCTCTCCCTCTCTCTCTGCCCCTGCCCCATTTGTGCGCGCGCACGCTCTTTCTCTCTCAAATAAATAAACTTTAAAACAATTTAATTGAAAAAAATTCATCTACCTCTTCTCTAAAGGCAGCCCTAGACAGTCTCAGGAATGAAGGTAAAATGACTAGAAGGTTGGCACCAAGAACAAAGAAATTACCATTGAAAATACAAGTGCCTCCTGAGCATTTTTCATTTGATCTTTAAAGTCAGGGGCGCCTGGGTGGCTCGTTTGGTTAAGCGTCCGACTTCGGCTCAGGTCATGATCTCACGGTCTGTGAGTTCGAGCCCCGGGTCAGGCTCTGTGCTGACAGCTCAGAGCCTGGAGCCTGTTTCAGATTCTGTGTCTCCCTCTCTCTCTGCCCCTCCCCTGTTCACGCTCTGTCTCTCTCTGTCTCAAAAATAAATAAACGTTAAAAAAAAATTAAAACAAAAAAATAAAGTCAAACTTCCCCATCTTTCTCAAACCCACTCTTTCCCATTTACTACCCTTTTGCCTCAGTTTTACGGAGATACAATTGGTATATAATACAGGTATTATATTTATTTTAGGTGTACATCATAATGATTTGGTATTTGTATATACTGCAGAGTGATTGCCACAATAAGTTTAGTTAACTTCCATCACCTCCCATAGTTAGTTACACCTATTTTTTCTCATGATGACAACTTTTAAGATCTACTCTCTAGGCAACTTTCAAATATACGGTACAGGATTATTAACTATAATCGCCACACTATACATTACATACCCAGAGCTTATTTATCTTATAACTGGAAGTCTGTACCTGTTGACCCCCTTCACCCATTTTTCCCACCTCCCATCGCCCGCTCTCTGGCGACCACATACCTGTTCCCTAGATCTATGAGCTTGGTTTGTTTTAAATTCCGCATAGAAGTCAGATCACGCGATACTTACCTTTCTCTGACTTATTTAATTAGCATGATACCCTCAAGGTCCATCCATGTTGTTACAAATGACAGGGTTTTCTTCCTTCTATGGCTAAATAATATTCTATTTTATATATAAAATACATACATTTTCTTATATATATATAAAATATGTATTTTTTTCTTTCTTTTATCCATTCATTCATCAGCAGACGCTTGGGTTATTTCTCTCTCTTGGCTATTGTAAATAATGCTATAATGAACATGGTGGTACAGATATTTTCTCAAGATAGTGAATTTGTTTCCTATATTTATTTCCTAATAAATTTCCAGATGTAGGATTGTTGGATCATATAATAGATCTACTTTTAATTTTTTGAGGAACTTCCATACTGTTTTTCCATAGTGGCCACACCAATTCATATTCCCATCAATTATATTCCCAACAACAGGGCACAGGGATTACCTTTTTTCCCACATCCCTGCCAATACTTATCTCTTGGTTTTTTTGTTCTGTTTTGTTTTGATAATAGCCATTCTAAATAAGTATAAGGTAATAGCTCATTGTGGTTTTGATTTTCACTTCTCTGAGAATTAGTGAGGTTGTGCACTTTTCCATGTACTTAATGGCCAGCTGTATGTCTTCTTTGGAAAAAAGGTGTATATTCAGATCCTTTGTCCATTTTTTAATTGGATTGTTTGTGGGGTTTGGTTTTTTTTTTTTTTGGTTTTGTTTTGTTTTCTTGTTATTGAGTTGTATGTGTTCTTTATATGCTTTGGATATGAACTCTTATCAGATAAGTGATTTACAAATAGCTTCTCCCACTCCATGGGTTGCCTTTTCATTTTGTTGATGGTTTCCTTTCTTATTAAGAAGGTTTTTAGTTTGATATAGTCCCATTTGTTTATTTTTGCTTTTGTTGACAAATCCAAGAAATCATTGCCAAGACCAGTGTCAAGGAAATTACCCCCTATATTTTCTTACAGAAATTCCATGACTTCAAATCTTACATTCCAGCCTTTTATCCACTTTGACTTAATCTTTGTGTATGGTGTAATACAGTGGACCAATTTTCCCAACACCATTATCGCAGAGACTATCCTTTCTTCATTGTATATTTTTGGTTCCTTTGTCATAAAATAACTGAAAACATACAGGTGAGTTTATTTTTGAGATCTTTATTCTGTTCCACTGATTTATGTGTTTGTTTTTATGCCATGCTGCTTTGGTTACCATAATTTTGTAACATAGTTTAAAATCAGAAAGTGTGATGCCTCCTGCTTTGTTCTTCTTTCTTGAGATTGCATTGGCTATTTGGAGTTTTTGTAGTTCCATACAAGTTTTAGGACTATTTGTTCTATTTCTGTGAAAAATGCCATTGGTATTTTGATAGGGATTGCATGGAATCTGTAGATTGCTTTGGGTAGTATGGACATTTTCACACTTTTAATTCTTGCAATCCATGAGCATGGACTATCTCTCTATTTATTTGTGTCTTCTTCAATTTCTTTCATCAATGTTTTCAGCGTACAAATCTTTCACCTCCTTGGTTACATTTATTCCTAGGTATTTTATTCTTTTTGATAGAATTATAAATGGGATTGTTTCTTTAATTTCTCTGATACTTCGTTATTAGCATATGGAAATGCAACTTATTTTGCTTATTGATTTCATATTTGCAACTTTACTGAATTCGTTTATTACTGCTAACAGTTTTTTAGTGGAGTCTCTAGAGCTTTCTATGTATATGTCACCTGCAAATAGAGACAGTTTTACTTCTTCCTTTCTTATTTGATGCCTTTCATTTCTTTTTCATGCCTAATTACTCTGGCTGCCAGCACTATGTGACAAATGAGCATCCTTGTTTTCTTCCTGATCTCAGAGGAAAAGATTTCAGTTGAAATTCCTCATCCTTCTCAAATCTAATCCTTCTCGCCTAATTCCTAACTTAGTTAAAAACCTGACCATCCATCTAGGCATCAACTCCTTCCACACCACCACCCACTTGGTGACCTACTACTACTAATTCTCCCTCTGAAATGGCTCTCTAAGGATCTCTCTTCTCTTTCTCTATCTTACCTGGCTCAAGCACAATTAATTTTTCTTCTTCTTCGTCTTCGTCTTCGTCTTCGTCTTCGTCTTCGTCTTCTTTTGCTTGCATCACTCCAGTGGTCTAAAATCTAAGCTCATTCCCCTTTGCGATACCACCTATTTAGGACCTCCAAAGTCACTTTTGCAAAATTCAAATTAGATCAAATCTTTTCTCTTCAAAAAGGCTACATAGTTTCTCCTCCTCAGTGGAGTGTATTCACATCTCAGGCTCACTGAAACACCCCCCAAACTCTCCTGCCACCCCCTCACTTCAGAGGACCTAAATGTTCTTTGAACACAAACTTGCCTTTGATGTGGAACACCTACCTGGCCCCTTCTCTAGAAAAAAAAGCTGCTGCTGCCTACTGGAATGCAGTCCAAGTGCACTGCTTTTCTGGAATCTCTTCCAGATTCCCTCCACCCTTCCTTCTTTGGGCTTCCAATGACCTTGTTCCTATCTCCACTAGCCATTCACCATGTGGATCACTATCACTTATTATCTTATTCTTCTTTTCTGCTAGATTGATTTCTGAAATGCCTGGGCTTCATTCTTTTATCCCCTGGCACAGGGCCTACATGGCCCACAGTAGATGCTTAGCAAATAACTGCTAAATAACCTGAGTGGATGGGGGCGCCTCAGTGGCTCAGCCGGCTAAGCATCCGACTTCAGTCAGGTCATCATCTCGAGGTTCGTGAGTTCTAGCCCCACTTCGGGCTCTGTGCTGACAGCTTGGAGCCTGGAGCCTGCTTCAGATTCTGCGTCTCCCTCTCTCTCTGCCTCTGCCCCGCTCATTCTCATTCCCTCCCCCCCCCCCTCTCTTTCTCCCCCAAATAAATACTTAAAAAAA
Organism: Prionailurus bengalensis; assembly: GCF_016509475.1. Lineage (NCBI taxonomy): Eukaryota > Metazoa > Chordata > Mammalia > Carnivora > Felidae > Prionailurus > Prionailurus bengalensis. The sequence goes on from NC_057349.1 coordinate 43,845,900, forward strand.
TTAAACTGAGTGCATGGTCCCCAAAGAAATAAAATTACCCAAAGAAATAAAATGAAACCTCAGTTACTATCAAAACCTATCTCAATAAAGCTACTTTCCATAATATATATAACTAACTGCAAACAATTACGTAAGTCGCTTTCAAAAGAGTGTAATGGGAACTTGCAAATGGCAAAGTTCTCGAGTTCCCACTTACGCTCGTTAAATGTTCATCAATGGAGAGGGAGAGCCACATCCTCCTAGATTTAGTTGGCTTCTGCAGGACCTGCACACACAAGGCATTCTGAAAGCTCCCGGGATCCTGTAGCTTTATTTGAGGACACTTTTCCCTCACAAAATTCTGTGGACTGGACTTGAGTAGTAGGTGCTCAATAAATGCTGATTTGATTTGCAGGGGATTTGAAAGCAAAGTGCAACTCGCATTTTAGACTAATTCAATGCAATGACTGATTGTACTTAAGATAATAGCTCCAAGGCTAAAGAAAATCAATGGGCAGCCTGAAAAGCAGCCAAATGCTCACTCCCCTGCCTTGTTCTACAGTCAATGCTGACCTGCTTCTTGATCCTTTCCAGCTTCTCAGCTTTTCCGACTTCGCTGCTTCCCCAGAATGGAGAGGGCCAGTTAGCAAGTGTTGTCCTGTGCCTGTGATATATTTGTCCTGTGTTTTGATGTTGATGTAATATGTGAGAAAGTTGAGTGGCATTTTTTTTTAAATGTCCTACTTTTCCTAAAGCCTACCCTCTGTGTGACAGGTTAAATGTGATTCTAGCTGAAGGAAGGAAGAAGTGTGGACTGGAAGGCCGTAGCCTTCGTTCACCTTCAGTTGTGGGACTGTATGTTAAAAGGAGACCAGAAACTGTTGTTTTTACTAAAATCATACCAAAAATAAAAAAATTAAAAAAATAGCTCTGGTAACGAACTCATTAGATGTCCACTGAACACCTCTATCCCAATGATGTAGAAAATAGGAACGATTCAAAGCATGCACCCTGCTATAACTCATTCTGGGATAAGAAAAAGACAGCAGTGCCTTGGAGAATAAATCATTAACTAAAAGTCAAACCGAGACACCCTGGAAACCAGTGAGACCAGGCGGCTGGGATTTGCCTGTTCCCTCTGGTGACTTCTAGAGCGAAGCATCCCACAGGCAGGCAAACTCAGCACACTGCACTCCCTTCTATTTCACTTTTCAAACTTGAAGTTATTTTTAGATGACCCATGCCCACTAATCCCAGGCAGGACAATTCCCAGCCCGCTGCGCCTCCAAGTACCTTCCTCCTCTCCAGCACTTTTTAGGAGCACTGATAAGGAGTTTCTAGTTCTCTCCCCTCTTTTTCCTCCCCTCAGAGTGCAGTCCACCTGCCCTCACCCCCTCTCCAAACCTCAGTCCACAGGGGGGCCACAGGCGTCATCTTCGCTGTTCTACTTGTGCACCTGCTGCTGCTACTAGGAAGGCGAGCCCTTGGGCCACTAGGAATGGGGCAGGGGCTCTTAGAGACCCGCGCCCTCTAGAGGGGGGTCAAGGGAGACCTCCGTCCCCTCGGCCGCCGCGGGGACTGAGAGGCGGAGCAGACCCCCCTCCGTCCGCGGCTGCCGCCCCCCTGCCCAGCCCCCGAACCCCACCGCGCTCGCCCGCCCCTCGCCGCGCCCTCAGCCACGGCCGGGGCGCCGCGCGCAGTCCCCGCTGGACCGGGCGCAGGGGCGAGCGGGCCGGCGCGGTTACATAACCGACCTGCTGGGCGTCCACGAAGCGCCGGCAGGGGCTGAGGCGGCGGCTCCGGCGTCCACGGGGCCGGTGACTGCGGGCGCGGCGCTGCCTGCTCACCTGCCCGCCGGTGCGAGCGCGTGGGGGCGGGCGCGGTGCCCGCGGGCCTGGGCGTGGGGCCGTGCGCGGCGCGCCCCGCCTCCGGTCTCGCGGTCCGTGTGTCCCCGGCTCCGTGCCTCCCGCCCGCTCCTCCCCGCAACCTCGGCCGCCGTCAGCCGGGACAAAGCGGCTCCGGGGAGGGGCCGAGCCGCCGGCTCTCGCAGGAGCCAGCGGAGATGGGCGCGCCCCCAGCTCCGACTCATCGGGCCAACCTCCAATCAGACCCCAGGAAACCGAAAGCCCCTGTGTGGCCGCCTCTCCTCTCCTCCCCCCTGACCCGGCGCCCTTCGCGGGCCCGCACCCGCTCGGCTCCCCGGGCTCCCACCCTGCCCTCGGCTCCCCCACACCCCGCTTCCCGTTCAGGGTGCCCGGGAAGCGAAGAAGACCCTAAGGACACCTAGCGCGCGGGCCGGTCCGCGGGAGTCCGGCCCCTGCGGGGAGGGGTCCCCGGGGTCACCGCCGGGTAGGGGCCTCCTGGGGGTGTGAGGGGGCCGGGGGGCTGATTGTGAAGCTAAGGGTGACTGGGCAGCGACAGCCCAGAAGAAACTGGCGGAGAGGCAAACTGGGTGGGGAGTACTGGAAAAGAGACTTTTCTTACAGGCAGGCTGAGCCCCCGACTCCGGGAAAGGAAAGGTCGGGAAGCCCCCTGGGGCGGGGCGTGTTGGGGGGGGGGTCTTCGGGGCGTCTGCTCCGGGTGGGTGCCGCGCCCTCTGGCTGGAGACCTGCGCCCGCCCCGCCCACGCGCTGAAGGTGCCCTGCGCGGGCTCCTGGGCTTTGCCAGGATTCGCAGCCACCAGACCTGGGGACAGAGGGCTTCAAGGACTCCCATTGTGCCAGAGCCGGTGACCAGCGGGAGGCTGGTGTCCTACGGTAAACAGTCGAATGTGAATCAGAGTCTAGGCGAGATCTGTTGCTCGACAAAGTTAAGATAGACGTCTCTGCTTTACAAAATAAAGCAATTCAGAGCCGGAGGAAGCCTGTGGCTTGCGGGTGGCAACGCGGCAGACGGGGCTGAGCCTGATGGCAGGAGAAAGTCAATAGTGTGAAAAGACCAGAGCACGGAAAGTGGGGAAAATTGAAGGAAGGACGGGGTGGGGGTGAGAACCAACTTGAGTGAATAATATTTAAATCAGCTTGGCATTCTGTCATCTAATTGCTATAAAAATAGCTCTTTTAACTTTTCCTTTTTATGCCTTTCTGTTTCCTGGTACCAATATCAAAATTGCCCCGAAGCAGTCTGTACGTTTCACAGTTCCTGGCTTACCCAGACACCACATTGTTTTTTCCCAAGGGTGACACCGAATTCCATCTTAAAAACGATTAAAGAAAAACAAGGAAACAACAAAAAGGTAGTAGACCTTAGCTCTTCACTCCGACTAATCTGCATTAATACAAATAAAGGCAGAATTTTGGAGTTGGAAGTGGCCTTAGACTCGTACTCTTCTAGACTTCTTCTGGATGCATAAATTCATAAATACCTGCTGATTTGGATGAATTGCGTTTTCGGATAGAATTGTGTGAAAAGGCGTTCTTATACTGAGCCCCAACTTGCCTTCCTAGAATTTTCACTCATTGGTTACAGTTCACTTTTGGAAGCCGTGGAGACAAGAGTCCAACTCGTTTTCCAACTGAGTGTGTTTCAAATACGTGGAGATAGTCCTCATGTCTCACTCCAAAATCCCCCTTTCCCAGTGAAACATCCTTAATCCTTTGAACAAAATCTCGCTTTACTTGTCAAAAAAGTTTAAAAGACTTTATTTTTTAAAGTTTAAGGTTCACCACAGTATTGAGCAGGAAGTGTAGATATTTCCCATATACCCCCTGCACCCACAAAGACAGCCTCCCTCGTTATCAATATCCCCCACCAGATTGGTGCTTTTTTTTCTTTCTTATAATTGGTGAACTTACATTGACGCATCAGTATCAGCCATGTAGTTGATACTATAGTTTACATTAGGGTTCACTTTTGGTGCTGGACGTTATTTGAACTTTGACAAGTCTATGACATACCCACGACGACAGTCCTCTACAGGCTAGTTTCACTGCTCTAAAAATCCTCTGTGCTCCTCCTTGCCTACCCACTCACCTCTGGGAACCACTGATATTTTAGCTGTCTCCATAGTTTTGCCTTTTCCAGAATGTCATAGAGTAGAACCTAATACCGTGAATAGTCTTTTCAGATTGGTTTCTTTCTTCTTTTCTTTCAGCAATATGCATTTATGGTTTCGTCATGTGTTTTCATGATTTGACAGCTCATTTCTTTTTCAGCACTGAATAATATTCTGTATTCTGGATGTATCAGTTTATTTATCCATTCACCTATGGAAGGCATCTTGGTTGTTTCCAAGTTTGGGCAATTATGAGTAAAAGTGCTGTAAACATCTGCGTGCAAGTTTTTATGCGAACGTAAGTTTTCAACTTATTTGGGTAAATACTAAGGAGTGGGATTGCTGGAACGTATTGTAAAACTGTGCTTTGTAAGAAAACACCAAACTGCCTTCCAAAGTGGCCGTAACAGTTTGCATCACCATGAGAAATGGGTGAAATATCCTGTTGTTCCACATCCTCACCAGCATTTGTCATTGTCAATGTTTAGGAATTTCACCGTTCTTATAGGTGTGCAGTGACATCTCACTGTTGTTTTAATTTACAGTTCCCTAATGACATATGATGCTGAACATTTTTCACATGCTTATTTGCCATCTATATGTCTTCTTTGGCGAGATGTCTGTTCAGATTCTTTGCCCATTTCTTAACTGGGTTGTTCACTTTCTTATTCTTATTGTTTCTTGTTATTGTTTTAAAAGTTCTTTTATAGTTTGAATACCAGTTACTTATCAGATATGTATTTTGTAAATCATTTCTCCAACTCTGTGGCTGGTCTTCTCATTCTGTTAACAGTGACTTTTACAGGGGCACCTGGGTGGCTCAGTCGGTTGAGCGTTCGACTTCGGCTCAGGTCATGATCTCACGCCCTGTGAGTTCAAGCCCCACGTCGGGCTCTGTGCTGACAGCTCAGAGCCTGGAGCCTGCTTCTGATTCTGTGTCTACCTCTCTCTCTGCCCCTAACCCACTTGCATTCTGTCTCTGTCTCTCTTAAAAATAAATAAACATTAAAAGAAAATTTGAAAAACAGTGTCTTTTACAGAACAGAAGCTTTTAATTTTAATGAATTCCAGCTCATCGGTGATTTATTTTATGTAGTGTGCCTTTAGTGTTTTATCTAAAAAGCCATCGTAATACTCAAAGTCATCTGATTTTCTCCCATTTTATCTCCTAGAAGTCTTAAAGGTTTGTAGCATTTTGCATTTAGGTATATAATCAATTTTGAGTTAATCTTTGTGAAGAATGTAAGGTCTCTCTCTCCCTCTCTCTTTTTTTTTCTCTCTCTCTCTCCATATATTGTATGTAGATGTCCAGTTGTTCCAGCACTATTTCTTGAAAAGACTATCTTTTCTCCATTGTATTGCCTTTTCTCCTTTTTCAAAGATCAGTTGACTATATTTATGTAAGTATATTTAGGGACTCTCTATTCTGTTCCATTGATCTATTAATCTATTCATTCACCAATATCACATTCTCAATTACTGTTGCTTCATGGTAAGTCTTGAAGTCTGGTTGAATCAGTCCCCTGATTTTGTTTTCTTCAATATTGTATTGGTTATTCTGGATCTTTTGCCTCTCCATATAAACTTTAGAGTCAGTTTGTAAATATCTACAAAGTAATTTGTGAGAATCTTGATTGAGATTGCATTGAATCTGTATGTCAAATTGAGAAGAACTGACATCTTGACCATCTTGAATCTTCTTATCCATGAACATGGAATATCTCTTCATCTGTCCAGTTTTTCTTCAAGTTCTTTTATCAGGGTTCTGTAGTCTCATTCAAATAGATCTTATATATATTCTGTTAAATTTATACCTTAATATTTCGTGATGGAAATGGTATTGGGTTTTTAATTTCACATTCCATTCATTCATTGTTAGTCTATAGTCTAGAAACTTTACATGGAAGAAAACAAAAGAATACACACATACCCTGAAAGAAATAAAGTCAAAATGATGGACTATGATTCTACAACCTCAAGGAATCTCTGGTGTCTATATCCTCCGACAAAGGCCACTATAAACACACCTGTAGTTAAACAAGCTGAATTTACGCTCACTATAATAAAGGAGAATATACTACATGGAGACAATGTGGCATGGAGTTAAGAGCACGTTAGAAGACCTACCATGGGATTTGAACTTGTCTTAAGTGACTTTTGGAGAGGGTTTAAGGAAACAATGATTTGCTCTAGATTGGATGCTGTTAGAAAGGAGGGTAACAGTTTGTTGTCATATAGCAACAAATTTACAAGGCAGGAGAAATCAAACAGGGCTGTAGCTATAATTATAAAGAAGCAGCAGTCTTTCGTATTAGCCAGGATTGTGGAATATTTGATCATTTTTGTAGTTTGGACACGTTTTTGTCTTTGTTTATATATGGTTGCGGAAGCTCTTGCTTTTGTCCTGATTCCTCATGGTCCTAGGATGTTTTGTGAAACTGTTCATATTCAAAAGGAAAACACCAAAATCAAACTGATCATGCCTGGCAGATCATAGCTGTCTGGGCCACTTGTCTCTTTCTCACTAGTAAGATATTGTCACTGTGACAGGGACACCTTGGCAGTCTCATATAGTTACCAGCCCATCTACAATCCCTAATAATAATCAATAATACCTAGTACCTAATGTCCACCACCTTTTCTACAAGTGAAAAAGGAACAAAAGTAATATGTGTACTTTCACAGGGCTTTTGAAAGAAAAATTAATGAGCATAAGGCTCCCAAGATGACTAGAGAAAAACACAAGTTGGTGCTGGTGATGGGCAAGAAAGAAAGTTCTGTGAGTACAGGAGCAGTGCAGGAAGATGCTATAGACAGAGCAGGGTTGGGGCTAGTCTTCAAAACCGAATTTGGAGAAGAAAATAAGGCAGTTGTCCTTTCGTGTGGGGAGAGCCACACTAACCCTGGCGAGGAAGATCTGTGGCCTTGTTAACTACTATAACATGGGGCAGACAGGAGAGGCAGCAGCCAGGACAAGATCCACCTTCAGGGCTGGACAGGCACGGGGATGGAGAATAGATGGAAGCAGAGGGAGAGGAAATTGGCTATAGCACTGGGCCAAACCCAGTCCAAATGACTCATTTGGTCCCCAAATAACAGCCCAGCAGACAAAAATAACTATCTAAGCACATTGTTGTCATCAAGAAGTCTCCCATAGAGACACTGGCTCACCTTGACAAAAAAAAAAAGCTTGGAGAAATGAGATACAGAACAAGACAGAGACCCCATTACCTGGATCCTAAGGTGGGGACTGGTTCTTGGAAAGTAAGAGGCTCAGGAGGCTCTAAGGATAGCTTGATTGCATCAGTGCGGCTGGAGCGCCTTACAACTTCCCTCTCACCTAAAACTTGGATCAATTCTAGAGCTCTGGATGGAACTGAATTGTAGGCAAAGGTACGAGAAGTGAAGGACTGGAAACACTGGGGCCCAGGGAAACTCTGAAGTTTTCATCTCAACTCTACTATTTATTAGCTGGATGTCCTTGAATAACTAAATTCCTCCTCTAAACTCTAGTTTTCTCATCTGTAGAGTCAGGATCATGGTAACCATCCTATACATTGTTGTAAAAATTAAATACCATGATGTTTATAAAGGATTTGACCCAGTGTCTGGCTTCATGATAACCATCATCATCATCATCATCTGTTTCATTATTGGCTGCACCAACATCATCAAAAAGAGAAGACTGCTCTATGGGAAAGGTCTTCAAGTTACGGCCCAAATCTAGCCCCCACATGTTTTTGTCAATGAAGTTCTATCAGAATACAGCCACACTCATTCATTTGTGTATGGTCTATGGCTGTTTTTACAACAATGGCAATTGAGTAGTTGCGATAGAGACCTCAAGATCCGAAAGCTGAAAATACTTCCTCTGTGATCTTATCCAGAAAAAGTTAGCCGACTTCTACTCTGTGGCAAGAAAAAAATCAAATGACCGTGGATGGCTATGCTGGAAGCTATAAGGACTCCCAAGTGGACAAAGCACAAAGGTGCTGTAGAAAGTAATAAGAAAAGGTTTAACAAGTAAGCCAAGGCACACAGCTTTTTTTAAATAGTCTTAAAAATTAGGAACTAAAATTTTATGCCATGTTCCAGTCATCTAGATCAATGAAACTAACTCTCTCTCTAGGACCAGGTACATAATTTGGGGGACCTATTGCCAAATGACCAAACAGGACCCTTTGATCAAAAAGGATTCAGAATTTTAAAGGGGTGCCTGGGTGGCTTCGTAAGTTAAGCTTCCGAGTCTTGGTTTCGGCTCAGGTCATGAACTCGTGGTTCCTGAGTTCGAGCCCCGCATCTGGCTTCGCGTTGACAGCAGGGAGCCTGCCTGGGATTCTCCCTCTCTCTCTGCCCCTCCTCCGCTCTGTCTCTCAAAATAAATACGCTTAAAATTAAAAAAAAAAAAAAGAAAAGAATTTTAAGACGATGGCATCAGAGCGTTAAACCAAGCACAGGGCCTTTCTTCACAGGCTGCATAGCCCTCTCTCACATAAGCATCCATACACGCATGTGCACAGACACATGCATAGACCCTACACTCACAGAAACACCTGTAACTGAAGAGCAATGTACAGGTAGCCGATTGCAAACTTAGACGTGCCTACCAGAGCAATGCTCTGCCTACCCAGAGCATTTTCTCCTATAAATGATTTTTCTACGCCCACAGCCTCCTCCTCCTTCAATTTTGATGCAGCAGTAAAAGCAGTTTCCCTCTGTCTGACTCCCTCTTCATGGTTGCATGACACATCCATATTATCGTTCAGATGGCAGAGGAAGACTGCCTGTCTCCGATTTCTCTTTTTCCATTTATTGCAGCATGCTATGCCCAAAATAATCCGGTCCGCTCTCACAGTGGCCCCAGGTTCACCATGCCAGGATGAAAGCCACTGTTGTCCATGTTGGATCTTACTCGGCTTTGGAGCATGTCAGGTGTATAAAGTCCTACAGTTAAGGCGTTGGTAGAATGACATGCACAAGAACAGCCACGGGGCACCTAAGCTGATCTGTATTTCCTTCACAGAAACAAGAATGTGCAAGAGGCTGCAATATGGGAATTGTCTGTTAAACGAAAACTCGTGAATTATTTCGTTTGCCCCAAAAGGAACCAAAAAAATACACAAAAACAAAAACAGAAAGATTAGATGGGTTGTGTTTTGTTTTAATTAATGCTCCTTTGGCAGTCTATGGCGTGCAAAAGGTATACATAAATAAGTCTTTCATGGTCCGTAGTGTGGAAAATATTCATAGATAGGTAAGTTTTCTAATGTTGTTGTATTTGGGGAGAAGGTTGTAAAATACAAAACAAAACGAAACAAAACAAGCAAACGCTTTGGGTATCAGGAGTATGAGTGTGCAGATGTCAGTAGGCTGATTTCAGGTGTGACAACAGATCCCCAAGTCCCATAGTGAGGTAAGTGCTCCTACAGGGATCTGGATGACTGAGCACCTTCAGGGATGCCTGTGACTCATCGGTGTGGGTTGATTTTCCAAAGAAGGAGCAACCCATAGGGCCATCCACATTTGTCAGGCATTAGTCAGATTCCTCCAGGATTTGACAAGGTGACAGATTACTCTGATAAGTTAATTTGTGCTAAGGTGGTAATGGCTGATAATAGGCTCTCTGGTTATTCTCAGATAACATCTATACTTAAATGGGGCCAGGTTCTTCAGAATCTGATGGCCACAATCCATCCTGTCTTTCAGCCAGCCTGTCCCTCCCTGTTCCCGGAGCATGCCCTCTGCTTTCAGTCTTCCATGCTATGCACTGGCAGTTCCCTCTGCCTGGGTGCCTTTGCCTGACAAGCTCAAATTCTTCCACCAATGGGCAACTGAAAATAATAGCAACAAATGCTACATACCCTATTCTAAGACAGTGATTCTCAAAGAGTTGTCCCGGGACCAGCAGCATGGACATAACTGGAGAAATTATTAGAACTGCAAATTCTTGGGCCCACCCCAGATCTATTGACTCAGAAACTTGGGGCGAAATCCAGAAACCTGTGTTTAACAAGGCTTCCAGGGGGTTCTGACACACGCGAAAGCTCAAAACCAGTATCCTAACCAGGATGCTGTCTTACATCAGCTCGTCTAATCTTCACAGCAGCCCTCTGAGGTGGGTACTAAGATTACCCCCATTTTACAGACGAGGGAATCGAGGCACAGAAAGTTTAAGCAACTTGACAGAAGTTGTAAGCCGGTAAATGGTAGAGCTAAGCTTTGAATCCAGCAATCCGGCTCAAGAATGTGGTTGCTCTGCCCAACTATATTGCCCAACTATATTACGCTTTGCATCAATGCTTCTGCAAAGCTTCTTGTGATTTCAATCTCCCAAATCTCACCCAACAACATCCGTAGTTCTCACACCCCTTTCTTCTCTTATGATACTCATGTTTTTCCCGTCATTCTATCTCCACTACCCAATTACAATGAGCTATATTACAATGAGCAAACTTTGGTATATGATGGAATCCAAACTTTGGAAAGAATGAATAATTGAATGAATTGATCAGTGAATCAATAAATGTCTTGACTCAGACGTAACTTGATCAGTATTTTCCAGAGAGCTTTAAAAAAAAAAAAATACTTTCCAGAATCCTATCCCTCACCTACTTAATCAGATTCTCCATGAGTGGAGCCTGGAAATCTGTATTTTAAAAAGTCAAAACCCAAACAAGGAACCTGGGTTTAAGAAAAAGTTGTCCCCGGGGTGCCTGGGTGGCTCAGTCGGTAGAGCGACCGACTTCGGCTCAGGTCATGATCTCACAGCTTGTGGGTTTGAGCCCCACATCGGGCTCTGTGCTGACAGCTCGGAACCTGGAGCCTGCTTCGGATTCTGTGTCTCCCTCTCTCTCTGCCCCTAACCCACTCACATTCTGTTTCTGTCTCTCTCAAAAGTAAATAAACATTAAAAAAAAAATTTTTTTAAAGAAAAAGTTGTCCCCCATAAACTGATTCTGCACCCATGGACCCTCTGTCTTAATTAGCACTGACAATTTCAGATAGTTTGGCAAGACCAAGTTGAGGGCATGAATGGGGAAAAGGGAGGTGTCTTTGGACCTTAAATCCTGTCCCGTGGGGAGTTGCTAACCCTGTAGTAAATCCTTCCTGGAAGAAAGCCTAAACATGCTTCAGATTTTAGGCACATCTGATATTCCTTGAATAAGATCATATAAGAAACACCTGCATTAGGTACCACTGAGCTGTATATGGTAAGGGTTTGTTTTTTTTACCTCCAGAACAGGCAGTCCTCAGCATATATATATATATATATATATATATATATATATATATATATATAAATGGGTCATATTCCAAAAATGTATTTGTACGTTGAGTTGTTTGGAACTCAGAAAACACTTTCCCACAGAAGTAATATTAGAAAAAGGGTTCCAGTCCTCTGCCAAAACACAAAAACTGATTTAGAACGCTGTCCGAAATAGCAGTTCAGATGGGCTACACGGACATCCATGGGAAATGTGGCCGGGACCCGCCCAACTTGGAGCAGGGGATTATGGGAGCACAGTGACTTCTGGGTGAGACTGGGCTGTGACAGCATCAGAGACATGTCTTGGCTGTCCTCCCTCCCTCAACGCATGCACACACACAATTTGGTGGCCACTGGGCACATAATAGAAAAACAAAGTAATCACTCAAGGAAGAATACTTGGGAATCCAATGAAACCCTTTGTCCCTTCACTTGTGCAGTCAGGACCTTCCCCAGACCTTAGCTCAGAGCTCCCCAGATAGGCTACAATCAGCAGTGTTTGCCCCAACCTCTGACATCCTCTTACATCCTCTGACATGGAAATATTCTGCAACCTGTAATTATTTAGCTGTGTGAAATCAGGCTACATTCTCTGGGACTCGGTTTCCTCATTGGTAAAATGTTGGGGAAAAGGAATGGTTTATCTAGTCTGTAAGTTCTTTCTAGATCTAATATTCCAGAAATCAATAAAAATAGTTTCCTCTGCTTCCTTGTGAAAAGATCTGCCAGTCTGCCAACTGTTCTACATTTTCCATGCTTGGCAGTGAAATACTGAAACCTCCTCTCTTCTCAGGCCCAACGATGCACCCAAAAGCACCAAGACTGGTAAGGGACAGTTTCATTTCACTCTTACTAAAGTTATTTCATTTAATTCTCACTTGCCCACATCCAAACTTCACTTAGGCAACCATAGCTCTTTGGGTTTAATCCCTGTACTTAATGGGACATTTCTCAACACACAGCAGATTAAGGATCAAGTGGGAAAGTAATAATAATTTACCGACATGGAAGGTAAAAAGACGAGAAGAATTTTAAAACTCAAGGGAATTTGAAGTTATTTTAGGAAAAAAACCTTTTAAAGGAACCAATTCACTTAATTTTAATGTGCATCATCATGGACTCGAATTTAACTCAGGACAAAACGTGGTTTCTTTGACAGTACTCCCCTCTCCCAAAAGTAATACTACGTAGAAGAAAAGAAGTGAAGACATGTGGTTATCATCAACCAGTCTTCCCAAGTGAAGACTTGGGATTGGTGACATCTGATAGAATTTGAGCTCAGAATTCCATGCCAGCTGTAAGGATAATGTGCCCCTATGATAGGCTAAGGATGTGCCTAGAGTTGGCATTAAGAACTTCAACAAAGTCCAATTAGTTTCCACTGCCGTATAGCTTTAATGAGATTCAATTCTCCGACCAAGATAAGAACAGAAACTTTTGCTTTCACTCCCTAAACACACATACATAACAACAACAACATCAACAACAAAACAAAGTAAACAAAACAAAAGCAAAAATTATCCCAAAATATACAACAAAAATTCCCCAATCCCCAACACCTTCCTAGCCAGCCTCATAAGAATACTAGGGAATTGGGGCGCCTGGGTGGCGCAGTCGGTTAAGCGTCCGACTTCAGCCAGGTCACGATCTCGCGGTCCGTGAGTTCGAGCCCCGCGTCAGGCTCTGGGCTGATGGCTCGGAGCCTGGAGCCTGTTTCCGATTCTGTGTCTCCCTCTCTCTCTGCCCTTCCCCCGTTCATGCTCTGTCTCTCTCTGTCCCAAAAATAAATTTAAAAAAGTTGAAAAAAAAAAAAAGAATACAAGGGAATTGTTTGGGGTAGGAAGTCTGGTTCTAGAACCTCTGGAATTTCAGATCTCAGAACCAGTGTTTGAATCTAATAATATCTTATCAGCCTTCTACTGTGTGTCAGACACTTTGCTGAGTGTTTTATATGCACTCTTTAATTCAACCCTTAAAACAACCTAGCGAGGAATGTGTTATCTCCATTTTGCTTAGTAAGCATTTATATTCCAGTTTAAAGAAGGAAAAAAAAAATGGAGAGAAGTTAGCCAGTCTTTTTACCTGGTCCAGCAACTCCATGTTTCTACACACCAGAAGCCTACCTACACTTGGGTAGATTACAGAGATCATATATGGCCCAAGTCCAAAACCAATTCATTCTTACACTCTAAAAATCGGCCTTGATTCTCAAAGTGTGGTCCCCGGACCAGAAGTGTCATCATCACCGGGGAGCTGGTTAGAAATGCAGAGTGTCAGGGCTCACCCCAGACAGCATATTTTAACCAGATCTTCAGATAACCTGCGTGCACACTGAATTTGAGGAGCTCTGATCTCAGGCACACGCAGAGTAGCAATTCTTCCTGGCCCTCTGATGGTGGATGCCTAGAGACTTCTTAGCCCTCACATCTCAGGAGAAAGGCAGAACTTGTGTCCACAATATTTCAGGCTGCTGGGCCTCTATCTGCTTTCTTATTCTCCTCTCATGAGCTCATAACGTCCTTTGTCTGATAATCCACCTCGTGAAAACCATTCCTCAAGACTCAACTCAGGTATCATGGAGACTCTTCCTACCTGCCCTCCTCCTATTCCAAGAGAGAATTCACCACTTCCATCTTTTTCGTCCCCACTAAAGATCAGATCAATGCTGCTGGAACTTCTTTGACCGCAAACCATAATAAGACACACTTTAAAAACACACCTGGGGGCACCTGGGTGACACAGTTGGTTAAGCATCTGACTCTTGATTTCAGCTCAGGTCATGATCTCACGTTTCGTGAATTTGAGCCCTGCATAGTGCAGAGTCTGCTTGGGATTCTCTCTCTCAGCCCCTCCCCCACTCATGCTCGCTCTCTCTCTCTCTCTCTCTTAAACACAAATAAATAAACTTCAAAGACAAACCTGAACACACACACATACACACACACACACACTACCTGTATATTACTGAAATGAAAGGCTTATGAAAGATTACCTGTATTTACTATGTGCAATTCAGTCAGATATTTTCAATGTTACTCTGTTCTATTTCCTGTGTTCGCATGCTACGTGGGCCAGAACTATTTGTGAAACCCTGTACATAGTTATTTCTTTCAGAGGAACTGCAACACTAGGTGATTTCGTCTCATGTCTATCACCTCTTCTAGATAAAGAGGATGTGGCCCCATGTCTGACACCTATAGGGACTCAGTCCTGTTTGTTGAATGAATAGTGAATGGATGCATGAATCTTGTTGGGATCTGCTTTTGAAGATGGCTGCCACGCCACCCCTTTGCTCCTCGGCCCCACTGCCATAATTTAGAGACAAAAAATATGAAGTCTTGTTTATCAACCACCAACAACAACTTTAAAGCAACAGAATGGATTTCTGTGTTCCCAATAGGAATTTTCTTTTTTTCTTTTTTATTATTTTTAATATGAAATTTGTTGTCAAATTGATTTCCATACAAGAGCCAGTGTTCATTCCAACAGGTGCCCTCCTCAATGCCCAATAGGAATTTTCAAATGAAAAGTGATTCTACAGAGTGTTGTGTTGAACAATAAGAAAAAAGAGAGTTTAAAGAGAGTTTAAAGAACGATAGATAGGCTTTGCATATATTTTTTTCATTTCTGATGCGTTATTAGTCTCCCCATTGTAAATTAAATGTAGCTTGAGTCACGGTAATGAAGACACATTTAGAACATTCTGCGTCAGGCAGATGCCAGCCTGCCATTTGAGCCTCTGCAGGGTATTCTGCCAGTTCACCTCCATTCTTTCTTTCAACACCTCTGCCCTTCCAGCATGATAGCCCTTGGACAGAGGTTTATGATGGGGAAAAATGATGACCAACCACATTCATTTATCATTTATATCCCAGGCTTGGACATGACTCTCTGGTGCATGAGACAGGAAGGGAGTTTGAGACTAGGTGTCAGGACCTTCAGTTCTGTTTTCGAAAGTAATAGGGTCACGGCATGCTGTCCTTATGGCATTCACAAGAGGTGTATGGAAAAATCGAAGACCTGGAAAACCAGTCTGGAAGGAGCAGCAACTTTTTCAGTCTTACCTCTCACTACAACACGATAGAAAAACAAGCCTACCTAATAATTCTTTTATTTCTTTGCAGCTTATTCTCAAACATCACATTTATGTATAACTTGAGAGTCTAACGGTCTGGGTTTTAGTCACGGCTCTTAGTACTGAGTGACGTGATGCCCCCTGCCTTAGTTTTTCTATCCATAAAATGGAGATAATAACAGTATCTACTTCACAGGGTGTTTGCAAGGAAAAGGAATGAGATTGTGCATATAAACTCTTAGGATTGTACCTGGCACATAGCAAAAGCTTAGTAGATGCTGGCTAACTTTAAGATGATTACGAAACACAGAAACTGTATGTACATATATTATTCCTTTGCTACCATATTTAGACAAAGTAATAAAAAATCTTCTAAACAAAATGCTACTCAGACTAAGTGCAATGTAACATCCTAGGTTGGATCCTGGAACAGAAAAGGCCACTAGTGGAAAAACTAGTGACATGTGAATAAAGTCTGTAGTTTAGTTAATTTAGTTAATTTACTAAATAGCAAATTTCGTGTTTTTATAAAATGTTAATACCAGGAAAATGAGTGAAGAGGGTTCAGGAACTCACCGTACTAACTTTGCAACTTTTCAGTAAGTCTAAAATTATTCCAAAATAAAAAGGTTATTATTATTTTATTTTTTTAACGTTTTTATTTATTTTTGAGACAGGGAGAGACAGAGAATGAACAGGGGAGGGTCAGAGAGAGGGAGACACAGAATCTGAAACAGGCTCCGGGCTCTGAGCTGTCAGCACAGAGCCCGACGCGGGGCTCGAACTCACGGACCGTGAGATCATGACCTGAGCCGAAGTCGGCCGCTTAACCGACTGAGCCGCCCAGGCGCCCCAAAAAGGTTATTATTTTTTTTAATTCCAAATGTAGTTCTTGAGAATGCAGTAACTACAGAGTTGTGATAGGCCTCATGGAAAACCAAGAGATCAGGAAAATATGACTTTGTCTTCAAAGAGCTTACAGTCTAATTCTGAGAACAGAATAACAATGAATTTACTATAAAGTGGTCAGTAAATGTCTTAATAGGAGTGGAAACAAACTTGTCAGCCTGATATTAAGGACCAGTTTCATCAACTCCACTGGTTGGTTGATCAACACAACTTTTCAATTCCTGCCTCCTTGAGGGGTGACTCTGCTTAGTCTGTATTTCAGTGGAGGAATTCTCTCCATGCTGGATGTGCTTTCTGGTTCCTAAATAATGCAGATGTAAACTTCATTTCTTTATTATTTTTTTATAGGTAGTGGAGAAAGAGCACAAACCTTGTAACAAGCAAACTTGAGATCGAACCCGGGTGTCACTTACTTGGGCGGGTTAATCGACTGCATTTCCCTTGGAAAAGAATGAACTTGTTGGCTGTTATGTCAATCAAATGATCAAATGAGACGATGTCATGAGGACCCCTGGCCTACAACAGATAGGTCTTATTATTGTTGTTATTATTAGAAATTATCCATGAGGCATGTGCGGTGGCAACCATACTCAAATACTCATTTGTCAGGCACTCATTTCACCTTTCTAAGATCTCATTCGGAGAGTCCAGGATTGTTTTGCCAGATGGAAAGGGTGGCAGACCCCAATGCAAGAAGTTGCACAGATTAGGGGTTCATCACATGGGCTTCAGAGCCAATCAGCCTATTACCAGCTTGCGACCTCTGTGTCTTTGGGAGACTGACTCCACCCCTCAATGCCTGTTTCCTATCTGTTAAGTGTGGATAACAACGCCTATGCGCAAAGGTATGTTAAGAGGAATTCACATATGTCAAGTCTCTAGCACAGTGCGTGGTACATAGCTAGCTTGGCAAATAGCCATTACTGTTAGCTATTATTATTCAACAAGAATTTCCTCTCTTTTTCCTAGATGTTCAACACCCCATTTTGTTCAGATATGGGGATGCAAGGTACTCCGGGAAGAGGGGCTCTTTACTCCAGCCCCAGGGATGAACCATGATTGGAATAAACCAATCATACTATTTCCCTCCCCTGTTAGGTATGTGGCTGAACTCTGGCCAGCGGAACCTAAGGGGAAATCTGCTGGTAGCTTCCAGGAATTTTTTTTTCTCCTTTGTTGAGTGCTGTCATGAGGGGGTGAGATGGCAGCCATTATATAGCCATGAAAGGAGCCAGGAGAACCACAGACAGGCTATCCCAGGGCCCAGACATCAGCGAGCTTCTGAGCCATCTATTTTTGGACATCTTGGTAAATAAGATAACAAATGTCTTAGTTGTTTAAGCCACTTTTAGCCAGATTTTCTTTTACTTGCAGCCCAAAGCAAGCTAACTCAGAGGTCACGGAGAGTGAGACACAAGCATCATTATTGCTGATATGATGGATGAAGAAATTAAGTTTCAGCGAGATTAAGGTAATTTCCTCAGGGTTATACAGTTAGTAAAGAGAATGGAATGAGTGAAATATATTTTTATGTATTTCCATTGAACTTTTTCTTGGTCCATTAATTTACCCCCAAAATATTTATGAGGTCTACAAGACACTTGCATAGCCCCTGTGGCATTTTCTGGCTTCAGGGCTTGGGTAGAGCTTCCGGTGGGTAGAGCAGGGTGAGCACACGTCCAGAGACTGCCACTGCCATATGTGCATTTCTAAGCCTTCATAAAATGTTCAGGGAAAAGTCTGCCACTGGATAACTGAGGGGCAAGCCTATAGCAAGTGAAAATATTTCCAAAAGTATGAATTCCAAATTTGGTTGCCCACATATGTGAAAAATCACAGAATCGACAAGCTATTTAGTTACAAATCATTAATGTTAATACCGGTCTGATGAGATGCTTGGTTTGATGCCAACAATTTTGGGAAACATGAAAAGACAGTATCAGATAGTAAAGAACCAGAATTACCCAGTGTGAGCCCCCTTCTCTTCCTTTCTCAGTTTGGACGACTTCCCTGTATCTTTGTATTTTGGAATAACTTGAATCTTTCAGCCTGCTTACAGATTTTCATCTTATTCATTTACTCATTCTTTTATTAATTGATTATTCAATGACTATTGTAAAGAAGCTACTATTTCCTAGTCAAGTTGGGGTAAATAGTGAATATAAGCACCTGGTTTTGACTTACGACGATGGTTAAAATCAAGTATTAAACCAAGTATAGACAAGTGGGATTAAGAGCACACTTATTGTGATGAGTACTGAGAAATGTATACAATTGTTGAATCATGATGTTGTACACCTGAAACTAATAGAACGTTATATGTTAATTATACTTGTGTTAAATAAAGTATAATTGTATCACAACAGTTATGATTTCTTGAGATGCTTTATGTATGTTTTTATTTATCCTCTGAACTATTTTCCAGGGTATGCATCATTATTTCCAACATCATGGCTCAGGACACTAAGTTTCAGAGAAATCAAAGCAATTTTCCACAGGGTTAGACAGCTAGTCAAGGGCAGATCTAGGTTTGAGCCTGGGTCATTCAGACTCTAAACACTGAAATTTTCGACAGCATGAAAGTGGTGAGTAGAGCAAAAAGAGGGTGATTTTTGGACCAAATCTTGTGGGAAATATGGATATTTGAGAGAGAGTTATGACAGGGAGTGAAGCTCGGGAAGGATATAACCCAGTACAGGCTCTGTGGTGAGGATGAGAAGGACGCACGGATAACAGGAAGGAAAGGCATCCTAGAGGAGAAGAGCGATGTTGGGAAGGGAGACCGTGAGGAAGGTTAGCCAAGGCCAGGGTATCTGGACTTAACGGAGGTGATCACAAGTTGTTGTTGGTTATGTAGAGAGGATGAGCCCAGTTTTTCTGAAGGATTGAGAGAAGAAAGCAAGGTGGAGGTATATACACCAGAGAAGCCCTACAACTAGCACCTCAAGGACCCAAGAGAGCTCAAAGACAAGAACGCTGCCAAAAATAATTAGTTGCCAACATTTAATAAGCAGATTTCTCATAAAATTCTGCATGTACAGGGTCTCCTGAGGGGGAAAAAAATCATAATATCAGGTTCTGGTTTTGGGGAGCCCTCACTTCTAGAGAGTGATAGGTAACCCAAGCTGAATGATGGCTGCCATCTGTAACCAGCAGCAGGCTCACCCAGACCGTACTGTTTCACAAATTTACAATATTTTCCTGAACGCTGTTGGCATTTTACTTTGCCACCCTTGATAACTACCAAAGTATTAGCTGCAGATATCTCTGGACAGTGGGATTGTTGTTGATAGTGGGATTTTTTTTTTAAACCGGCAAATTACCTAACTGTATTTTCTAAATTTCCTTTAATTATGGCGTACTGCTTTTATCATAAAAGAAAATGTAAATGTTATTTTTAAAACTATCAATTCCACAAATATTGAGGGAGGAGCTGTGGCTTGGCAGGAGTCCCTGTGAAAAGATCCAAGGGTTTTACTGAAGTCAGTCTCAATGTGAGCCAACTTCATGACACAGCAGCTAGAAAACAAGACAAAACAAGACAAAACAAAACAAAACAGAACAAAACGAAACCCTAACAGATAATTGGAAGCCATGGCCTCATGGTGCTCTGCATGGGTCAGGCCTCACTGGGAGTATAAGCCACACTTGATTGGGAAAATGATAAACTAGAACATGTTTGCTGCTGGGAAACCAAGATAGAAAGAGTCTAGAAGTCAAATCACGTGATGAGAGAAAATAGACATTTTTAGCTTGAGTTTCTTTAGAAAAACCAAAGAGACATGTGATCGCTATCTTCAGGGTTTGGAAAGATGCAATGTGGTCAAGACAATGTTTGCTCATTCAACGCCAATGTGGAAGGTAGGGAAAGCACCAGAAAGAATGATAGAAAAGGGATTCCACTCTACCGTGAAATAAGGATTTAAAAAAAAAAATACAGATTTATGCAACAGTAAGCTGCCTTGAAATCTTCAGGCAGAGAGCGTGTGGCAGCCTATTTTAGGTGGAACTTTGGTCAAGATGGCCTCAGCAAACTCTCCACAGGCAGGGTCCACTCTTTCCCAGACCAGGAAGATTTCAGGACTGTTCACAACTCTCCAAATGCAGACCACTAGGATGATGAGAGGAAGGGTTGATGCTAGTCAACCTTCAGGAAAACATGAAGCAGGACTGCCAATGACTAATCTGCCTCAGTTTCCTCAAAGCAATCATCCTTTGCGAGGTGGAATGAAAAATATTTTCTGGAAGGCAGAATAAGCACAAGGTATACCAGCCATATATGTCTCAAAACGGGGGAAATATTCTATACACACCTATGGGAGAAGGGCTCAGAGAGCTCACACTGTGTTAGATTAGAGGGAATAGTGTCCGTACAATAGTGCCAGGTTGAGACAGTACTGGGCATTTGCTTCAACGGTCAGAATTCTCGTTTTTCCCCCTTTTATAACCTAAACCCTGGAGTCTTATATTTTTGAGATGCCGAGCCCTGCAGCCCAGCAGTCTATCCTCACCTGAGCACAGACCTCAGAGGTTCCTTGAAGGATAATCAATGCATTCTCCTTTAGATGGAAGGAAGTGGGTCATATCTGGAAGGTCCCTGCTAGCAGTAGTTGTAATCTAAGCAATTTTCTGGTGAAGCACTGAGCAAATAAAAATGTTCTAAATCTTAGTGCCAGGATGATGAGATGAGCATTGCCATCAGGAAGTTCACCACAAGGACAAACACCTGAAGCCACAGATTCAAGGTATCTGAAAGCCAGCCGCTAAGGGAGAATAGTCAGTCAAGTTTATAGGGGAGCAGCATCTTACCTAGAGGTTCATTACCAAAAGGTTCTGACCTAAAGGTCCCCGACCACACACACGCCTCCTAAGTATGAAAGGTGGGTGAGAGGAGCAGACAAACCTTTTTGGAGAAGTTGGAGCTGGGTTCAGAACTTGACATAGCTGCCATGCTTAGTTATTCTCCCTCGTTCCTTCTCTATCCATTCCTGCCCTTCTCTTCCTGGCTCTGTGCTCTGGCTACATCCCAGATTGGCTGGTTCCTAGGCCCCGGTGGGAGCAACTGGAAGGAGATCAAGGTGTAGGAGAAATAAGTCAAGGGAGCTCACCTCCATCCCATGCTCCCTCTCCACTTTGCATTTTCGGCAGTGGTGTCCCTCCATTGCTATTACTGCTGTCATTTGGTCTCTTGGGAGCCAGATCTTGCTGCTCAGACCTCAAAGCGGTTCTGTCATACCTGGTTCCCAGGGCTTCAGCGGCCTTTGCTGGTCCCCTTAATCTTGTCTGAACTTCTACAAATAAATAATCTGGCTAGTCTCTAACCCCCTGAATTCACTTCTGTTTCCTATCAGAGCCTGGCTGGTACAGCTGCTCCTTGGTTGTGTGCCTTTAATTATTTTGAGTCTCACCTACTTCATTTGTGAAATTAAGATCAAAGTTGTGATGGTCATTTGTTGCCTGAGTCTCCACTCTCCCTTGTCTATTAACCTAAATGTTGGAGGAAGAAACACTTCTTCCACACTGAGGTTTGAGCACGTGTCGGAGCATGTAGCCAAGATCAGCCAATAAAAGCACAACAATGATTAGATCTAGGATGATCAAATGACTCAGCTGGGGCCAATGAGATACTCTTTAAGATTTGGGCCTATGAGAGGAGGCCCTTGTTTTGCCCTGGAGTTGGAGCTGTACACATGTAAGAATGGATCTGCTGAAGGTCACAGTGTAGAGAGAACCTGCCTTAGAGTAGCCAACAAAGAAAGAAAGCAGGATGAAGAAATGAAGAGAAAGGATGTCAAACAGCTTGTTTGGACTCCTGGGTAGAGCCATGCCTGCACCCCACCACTCTGAGCTTTTTACCGATTAAGCCAACGAATTCTCTCTTTTTGCTTAAAATAGTTGGAACTGGATTTTGTGTCACTTTCCACAAAGGGTCCTAACTTCTATAAACATACATATTTTGTAGAGTTGCAGTCAGGATTAGAAATTACATATATAAAGTGTTCAATTCTAGCCAAGAGTTCATTATCATTCTTTCAAAGGCACAGAGACTTTATTCACTAGAAGAAATACCTGTATCACAGATATTTTGAGTTAAAAAAAAAAAAAAGATCTTGAAAATCATCTGGATTTAAAGGGCAAGGGTTGAATAACGCTCCCTAAGGAAGAGAGAACAAGCATTATCTCCCGGGTGGCCTCAATTTGTAATCCCAGATCTGGAACTGTGAACTGTCATCTGGTTTGAGATTCCATAATCATCAGACCAGTATACTGTAGGCAAGATTAATATGCTCAGTAGGGCATTATTTACAGTAATTGATTTATTTACAGTAGCATCTCATGGGTGTCACTGACACTTGTAGGCTATGTGAGAAAGGTCCCACCAGGGCTTCAAAGCCCAAGTCTCGCCTCTTTTCCAATTCATCAGATCATTAATCAAACTTATTCTTTCCCTTCTCCTAGTTCATTTCCTAAGGGCTTCCATTATAGCATTGTTGCAACCTGTTTTATGTTCTTAAACAGAAAAGAGAGCCTGAGGAGTCCAGGGGCAGCCCATGCTCGTTTTTATGTCATTTTCTTTCCTCATTCCTTCATTCAACAATTCATTCACACAGTATTTATGGACTACCCACCATCTACCAATGACTGGAGCTATAAAGAAAAAAAAAAAAAAAGCAAAATCATGGGTACTACGTTCATTACCTAGTAGGTAAGGCTAAGGTAAACGAGTAAGCTTTCAATTGCATGACAGGAGCTTTGCCCTCAGAAAATATTTTCAGAGAGGAGCCTGGGTGGCTCAGTCAGTTAAGCGTCCGACTTCAGCTCAGCTCATGATCTTGAGTTCAAGTCCCACACCGGGCTCCGTGCTGACAGCTCAGAGCCTGGAGCCTGCTGCAGATTCTGGGTCTCCCTCTCTCTGCCCCTCACCCACTTGACTCTATCTCTCTCTCACTCGCTCTCTCAAAAATAAATAAACATTACATTTTTTTTTAAACAAAAGAAAGTATTTTCAAAATTGAACAGATTGGAATTGGAGGGGAGGGTTCTGTTTCTAAAAGGTTGAACTCCTGGGTTCATGCGGATATTCGAGTGGAGGTGTTCCCAAGGCAGCCAGAGACTTCAGACCAGAGGAAAGAGTAGTTTCCAAAGTTGATGCTGGAGTTACACACAGAGAGGACATTTGGAAGTCAAGAGTGAGAAGGGGATCTCTGAGGCAAGGTTCAGACGAGGGGGAAAGAAAGCCACCTTCCAGGGTCAATGGCGCAGAAAGCAGCATCCCAGTAGTAATGTCCCTGAAGCATGGGAGGGGGAACAGGTTATGTCTTGGAAATTGTCTTCACATTCGGGTGCTGGATCTCTTGCCCTTAGCCTGCCTCCCACCTCCCACCTCAGCTGAAAATCTCCCTTCCTCTATGCACTAGAGTACAGAAAATGTGGGGGGATAGTTTCCAAAACTCCAGACTGCTGGGCCATGGCTCCGGGAGGCACTGGTGAGAAGAGGCTTTAGCAGTTGGTATGAATATAAACCTGGGCTTCACCTCCATAGCTAGACAGTCAACCCGTGGACTTTCACATGTTCAAGGTGTGTCGAACCCCCTGATCCCCAGCAAGCTTACGCACTGACAATCACTGACAGTTCTGCTCTATTTTTTTTTTCTTTTTGACATTTAGAGTGTTCTTTATTTTATGTGATTTCACTCACATGGTTAGGTAGAGGGCAGGGGGTGCATGGAAGAGGCCAGTACAAACGGCTTTTGCTCGGCTCTCTTCCCTGACACACACATGTGCAGGGATGGTCCGGGACCTCCCTACCTGCTGACTTCTCTGTTCATCCAGGGGTATCCACAGCAGAGCATGGAGGTCCGAGCCTTGGAAGATCATAAAAACAATAATCACTAATGACTGACGGTGATGATGATGATAGCACTGACCCTTATTGGGAGCACAGTCTGGGTATGCTAGACCCTGTTATGAGTACTTCCCGTGTAGTCCTCACTAGAGCTCTATGAGGGACGTACAGCCAGGGGGAAATGAGGCACCCAGAGGTTAACGACTTGTTTGAGGTGACAGAATTGCTAAAATATCAGGATTAGATCCCATGCATCTGGCTCCTGAGCCGTGTATGGAACCCAAATCCACACCTTTGGTGCTCCAACTGCCCCCTCTCCCGCCCCACCCCTTCTAGCCCCCAGAGATCATCTGCACCATGCTCTTCCTCCCCAGCAAACACCACACCGGAGCACTTTCTCTATGGCTGGGTGACCATCCCTCTCCTGCCTGGCAAGAACACGCCTACACCAGAGTTGGAATGAGACTCTTCAAAAGCTGGAGGAACTTATTTGCTTTTGTCAGACCATGGCTAAATTTGTAAAAGCATTCAAAGAACTAGCTCAAATCTCCTTGTTCTTGGAATGAAGTACAACTATTTCTTTTTCTATAAATATCCATGAAAGAAAAAATGAGGGAAAATAATTTGATACTTTATTTTATAAGATTAAGTAACCCAATTCCTCCTAAAAGGAGAACATGGCTAGATTCATAAATGTCCTTACTACTATTTTTAGCACTCTAAGAGCTATATACACAATCTCTTGACATTTCCTAACTTTACCGTTTGAATATTTACAAGCCGAAAATTACATTTTGCTTATGTTTTCGTTCTCTCTATTGACTCGTGTGAAAAACATTCGATACTTCAAATTGCCAAAGCTGCCTTTATCAGTTTACTTGTTTTTCAAATAACCCTAAAACATCTTAAAGTGTTTATATAAATATTTAATTACATAAAAGATGTTCACTATATTGTAAATACAAAAACAAGTTATAAAGCTCTCTATGGTATGATTCCACTTTTATAACAAGAGTTAAAATATGTATGAGATACATACAAAGAGAAACAAACTGAAAAAAATCTGTATCAGAATATTAACAGTAATTTTAGCTGAGAACTTTGTATCTGAGCATTGATGATATAGAAGATTTTTAATTCTTTATTTTTCCTTAAGTCTACTTTCGAAATTTTCTGTATTACTTTTACAGTAAGAAAAGAAACACATTATTCTTTACAATAAGAATTTATTAACTAACATTTGAGTGCCAGGCACTATTCTAGGTGCTTTACAAGTATTAATTTGTTGTAATTTTCACATCAACTCTTCAAAGAGGACGGTGTTCATATACCCACTTTACATATGAGGAATGTGAGGCAGAGGGCAGGTCCATAGGGCCAGGCAACTGGGCTTCAGACCCATGGTCTGAACCATTCAGTCTCTGAAGCATTGTCTCCCACTTAACTGTGTGTGCTTTTATTATACAGCCACTATGGCAACCACTATGCTCTCCATTTCATTTTTTCATTCAAAGTCTTTTGACCTAGAACCAGCCTTGACTTACTGTTGGTCAAGCAGTCCATTCATACTTCCTGAATATTTAGCGTATGATATCTCTGAGAAGCAGAACCCTCAGATATAAAAAAGAAAACTGGTATCACAGATCAGCAGAGGCAAAGTTCCGAATGTGGGCTCTTCGGGGACCAGGGGAGGGGGAGAAAACACAAAGATGATCAGCACAACCTCACCTTTCAAAGACATCCACTACTAATGTTTTAGTGTATTTATTTCCAGTCCTCTCTCTCCTAACCAGCCTTAATGTTTATCAGGCAGTCAATTCATATCTTTTGAATATTTAGCTTACAATTTCCCTAAGAAAGAATCGTCTTCCCTCGTGTTTCCTATCTGATTATGTGTCCATCTATCTATATATCAATATTTCTTTCCATCTATCCTTGACCTATTTCTATATCTACCTATAAAATATACTTTCTTTTTAAATTTATTTGGAAGTAATTTCAAACTTACAAGAAAGTTTTAAGAACATGACGGTCTCATAAAAACAAGATGATCTTTTATACATTGGGATTTGTAATCTGCTTGTTTTGTTTAATAATCTATAGACATTTTTTTCACACTCATGGTTCTTGCTTTTTTTTACAACTTAATCTGAGTGTTAATGACATGCTGGTATTTCATTATTTGGATTTAAAACTAACTTATTTTTTCAATTTCATTCTGTTGTATATTCAATTGTTTCTGGGTTTTTTGCCATTATAAACAATAATACAATGAACTATCCTGATTGTAAATCTTTTCACAATCTATGATTTTGTTAAAACAATCCCTAGAAGTGGAATTACTAAAACAGACTTATGTTTGTTGTTGTAGATTTTAATATACGTTGCCACGTTGCCCCTTCAAAATTCTTAGCAATGGACACTCACCAGTGTGAGGCTATGAGAACTATGAGGCTATGAGAACACCTGGGTTTTGCATGTATAGCATTGAATTTTTAAAGGATGCTTCACCAATTATGAATAAAGTTGCTATAAGGCTATAAATATCACTGTGCAGATTTGCTGAAAAGACTATCTTTGCCAATTGTATTGCCATTGCTTCTTTGTCCAAGATCAGTTGATCATATTTACATGGGTCTATTTCTGGGCTCTATATTCTGTTCCATTGATCTATGTGTCTATTCTTTTGCCAATACAACACTGCCTAGATTACTGTAATTTTAAATATGTCTTAAAGTTGAGTGGCATCACTCGTCCAAATTTGTTCTTCTCCTTCAATATCGTGTTGATTGTTATGGGCCTTTGTCTCTCCATATAAATTTTAGAAGCAGTTTGTTTATATTGACCAAATGAGCAGGGGTTTTTTAGGATTGAGTTAAATCTAGAGATCAAGTTGAGACCTGACATCTTGACAATATTGGATTTTTCTATTTTTAAACACGGGATATCTCTCCATTTATTTAGTTCTTTTTTGATTTCTGCCATCAGAGCTTTGTAGTTTTTCTCATATAAATCTTGTCATATTTGTTAGATTTATATCTAAGTATTTCATTTTGGGAGGTCTTAATGTAAATTGCATTGTGTTTTTAATTTCAAATTCTACTTGTTCACTGCTCACGTATAAGAAAGCAATTGGCTTTTGTACATTAATCTTGAATCCTACAACTGTGCTATGATTGCTTATCAGTTCCAGGATTTTAAAAAATTGAGTCTTTCAGATTTTCTACACAGATGATCGCGTCATCACTGAGCAAGTTTTATTACTTTCTTCCCAATATATATACCTACTATTTCCTTTTCTTGTCTTATTGCATTAGCTAGAATGTCCAGTATAATATTGAAAAGGAGTGGTGAGAGAAAACATCCTTGCCTTGTACCTTGTACCTAGTACCTAATCTAAGTGTGAAAGCTTGGATTCACTCACCATTAAGTATGTTAGCTATAGGGGCTTGTTTTATTTATTTATTTTTTTAACCAATTTAAGAAACTCCCATCTATTCCTAGTTTATTGAGAGTTTTTATCGTGAAGGAATGTTTGAGTGCTGTCAAATACTTTTTCTGCATCTAGTGATATGATCATTTTTCTTCTGTTGTAATGGATTACCTTAATTTTACTCATCTTTTGGTTTGTTGTGAGGCCTCAGCCAAGAATCTTGACACACTCAAGGACACTAAATGGTCTAAAGTAAAGGAAGGATGCATTGGAATAGGAAAGGGTGGACATTCCATGAGAAGCCTTATCAGTATAAAGCTATAGAGGTGGGGACAAGAACAGAACGGGTGTGGGACCGTGAAGAAAAACTCAAGCAGAACCAAACAAGCAGGTCTACCAATTCAAGGAGGTCAGATAAGGCTGCTGTGTGAGGCCAGGTTTAGCAGGGCCCTGAGACTCCAGCAGGGCCACGTGGGTTTGGGGCAAGGAACATGTGGGGTTCAAAGACACCTCCTTCAAGTATGGTTAGGGAACCAAGGTGTTTTCATTTCCTACTTTAAATAAAATGGACATTCTGTGTTGATCCAGGTTTATGATAAATAAAAAAAGAAACTGACTGGCTTAGAGGTTTTAAAACATTCCAGACTTTGTTTATACAGGGAAGGATTTTTCAAAGGTCAAACTTCCAGCGCTGTAATCACCTTTATATATCTATGTTCAGTATTAATCTAGTTCCATAAACAAGTTTAAAATAGGAGTTGATAATACCACTTGATTTTAAAAGGGGAAGAGCTTCACATTTCTGTATATCTATGGCCAAATGCATATTTTTCAAGCAAGGTTAGTAGTTTTGAAGAAACTTTGTACTTATGAAATACATTTAAGCAATTCACCAGAGATGACTACAAGCCCCTTTAAAAAAAATTTTTTTTTTACATTCATTCATTTTTGAGAGACAGAGAGAAACAGAACACAAGCAGGAGAGGGGCAGAGAGAGAGAGAAGGAGACACAGAATCCGAAGCAGGCTCCAGGCTCTGAACTGTCTGCACAGAGCCCGATGGGGGTCTGAACCCACGAACCTTGAGATCATGACCTGAGCCGAAGTCGGACGCTTAACCGACTGAGCCACCCAGGCGCCCCACAACCCCTTTTTTTAATGTAGGGTCAAAAATGAGGATTACAAATATATGCATTCACATTAAAACTTGCTTACAAAATATTGATTGAAAAATAGCATACCATTAAAAGAGTAAACTATCATTTTTAGATTAAAAGTATGTATATAATGCATAGGAAAGATATATGGAATATATAGCCCTGCTTTTCTCTAGGGACAGAATTGTAGATGGTTTTAATTTTCCTTTTTTTATTTTATTTTATTTTATTTTATTTTAATTTTTTTTTACATTTATTTATTTTTGAGAGACAGAGAGACATACCACAAGTGGGGGAGGGGCAGAGAGAGGGAGACACAGAATGTGAAGCAGGCTCCAGGCTCTGAGCCATCAGCACAGAGCCCGACGCGGGGCTCGAGCCCACGAACTGTGAGATCATGACCTGAGCTGAAGTCGGACGCTCAACTGACTGAGCCACCCAGGCACCCCTAATTTTCCTTTTTGTACTTAATTGTGCTTTTAAATTTTCCACACGAACTATGTATTCCTTGTGCAATTTTTCTTCAAATTAATGTCCTAAGGACATAAGAATTTGGGTACACATCAGATGTTAAAAAATGGTTATGTTTAGACCAGGGTCAAAAAAGGATTTTATCATGACAGCAGAGAGATGGGAAACATAATATTAATATTTTTCATTAAAAGAAGGACATTATAGTAAAATTATAACCAAAGTGTTCTCATATACAAATGGTTGTGACAACCTTGGGTAAGTCACCTAAATTTCTGGACATTATTCTCCTATATGTAAATGAAAAACTCGATAATCTTAAATGTCTCTTCTAGCTTGCAACAATTACTATGACTGCCCCTTTCTCAACAATCTTGGGACTTAATGAACTAACTCCTGCCACCTTTCCATCTTAATGCCTAAGGAAGGTTCTGATCCTCACCTACATGCCCATAAAAAGGCACATTATCTAAGAGAGGCAACCTCAAGGAAGCAAGGCCAACCAATAGGATCTTTCTTAAAACCTGGAAGTTCCTTACACCCTGTGATAAATTCAACTATTGCAATTGCTAGCGAAAAAAATCAAGTTAATTACTGGATTCTCTAATTGCAGACAGTATGGTACATTCCTGCGTGCCTTCCCTTTCCCTTTTGTTTCAGGAAAGCTCCTCATCCTTGGATGTTTGCCCAGCAGATTGTGCTTTGTCCTTGGAGCCACTGTTTGGCAAGTTTTCGCTCGCAAGATGAAAAGATAATGGGAAACCAGTGCCCCTACTCATCACCTTTTCATATCTTTTCCCTTAAACTTTCCTCAATTGTTACTCCATTTCCATCCTAATTCTACCCACTCCTCAATAGCATTCATTTTTCTCCATGAAGCATTACCCAAATTACTTTGCCCCCCACCCCCCCCACACACAAAACCAAAAACTAAAAAACTTGTAAAGGAGTTTCTATGCGCTTATTTCTAATACCACACAATTTAACTGATGCTATCTTTTGATCGACGGTATCGAGTATTTATTTACACAAGCCTTTTCACTCTCGCTGGAATGTAAAGACTTCTGTAACAGAGACAAAGTTCTTAACTTTTCTTACTATTCCAGTGATTCCTGACATATCATTCAGGTCACAGAAGATGGTAAAAGATATTTTTTGGTTGAGGAAAGCATCACCGATTAATGATCAATTTTATTTGCAGCAGGTATAGGAAAAGACCAACACGTAGAACTGACATGATTTTTGTGATTCAGGAAAAGGGATCTGTCTCCCGCATCACCAACACTACTTAGCTTCTCTCTCCCAATAATCCAGTAGGTGTCCTGTGGAGACTGGACTAACTTGGGCTTCTTGTGAAAAGCCTTAACGGAAAGCAAACTGGTAAAGAAGTATCATGAAAGGTATCTGAATGCCTCAAAAAATAAAAAAAAGAAAAAAAAAGAAACGTTATGAATTTTGGACCATGATAGAATCAGGAAACTGGTGGACATCTTATAAATAATCTATGAAATCATCATTTTACAGAAGAGCAAAGTAAAACTCAGGGAATGACTTGTCTCATAAGTCAAAGATCCTTCCCACTCTGATCATGATTTAGTTTTCCTACGACATTCTGATGAAACAGGATGCATTCAGTAATTGCAGCCACTTTCCATCAGGAAGCAACGCATCCTAGAAGAAGGGAGGATATGTAGTGGGATGTTCCGTCTCCCCCCATTCCCACGATACACTGCCTCTCTCTCTCTGTGCCAGTTAGTATGATTCCACTTTTATATTCCACAGCCCTGAAATCAACATTTAGGTTCAAACTAAATCATCCAACCAAAGGAACATACCATTCGTTCAACTTTGGGTTAATATTAGGAGTGACTCATGAGGCAGTTCCTGAGAACTGAAAACACCGTGTGCTATCGTAGTGCTCTGGACGAGTGGACTGAAAATTCTTCATGGACAATCTCTGAGGTCTGATAATATGGCTTGTTAAACAATCTTCTAAAGTGGTGTTATTAACTCAATCGGCTCTTATCAAAGTTAAGTTGTTGTTGCATTTGGTTATGTGTGGTCTGCTGGAAATAGTGCAGTCATCTGACTTAGGCAAGCTTTCTTTTCTCCATGATGCTGTGGTGGGAACAGTTGGAGAGTCCATAGTCATTACTGGGCAGCTGATGTGAGGAATTCAATCATTACTTGTTGAGATTTTCTACATCTTTAGAACATCATAAGGAGCTAAGGAGCAATTGTTTTATTGGCCAGGGACTCCCATTAGCTTGGCTGGGGTGAAATAACAAAGTAAACTATCTAGAAAAGTTCTGGCTCGGAATGTTGTATATCCTACAAGGTACTTGCTGAATCGCTCATTTCACACCTATAAAATAGGACACTAATTTTACTTCTTCACTAATTGAGTCAATATATCAGCACTCTGTGAGTCATCGTTGAGGGAACAAACAGCAAACATTCTGTTTTTCCCATTGAATCTCCAGTGGGGGGGGGGGGGGGGGGGGGGGGGGGGGGGGGGGGGGGGGGGGGGGGGGCGGGGAGGGGGTTGAAAAGAGGTTTAGAGGGAGAATACAAAGTCCGCAAGCTAACATTTCAGAAAGATGCTGGGATGACGCTCTTCTCTAGGTCCTTTTCATCAGCTTGACTCCTCCTCCTAAAAGCAGGAGATGGTGATTACTGTCCCTATTTTCAGATGAGAAAAGTAAAGCTTTGATAATTTGAGTAATTTGTCTAAAAGCACCTCGAGTGAGTGATGGAGCGAAGGAGCTGAGTGTGGTGTCCACGTGTAAAACCTCATGCAGTTTCTGCCACATTCTACTGTTTGTTGTATGCTAAACCCAGCCCAATCCAACCAAACCAAAGATAGATCTGCTTGAACGTTGTTAACTCTCATGAAGCAAAAATAGAGGGAATCCAAGTATATGCCCTTTTCACATCAGGGCTACTTGAAGAAACCCTCCAATAACCAAAATAACTAAACATGAGTAACTCTTTCATCAGTTCAAAGGGTTTAGTCAAAGCGGGTAATGTATATAAATATGATATTTAGACCTTATTTTAAGTTTCTGATAACTGTGTGTAAATGTACCATTTTAGAATTGCAAGACGTACGGGCAAAGGATCAACTTCTTCGCTTTCTGTTTGTGCCAGAGGTTTATCTTTTATACAATAGTAATACTTCTCAAACTGTATTTGATGTTAATATGTGTACTGAGAGGGGAGAAAAATAAAGTTAAAATAAAATTTAAAACAACATGAGAAAATATCAGGATGCATGTACTATATGTTACTCTGTTGTCAGACTTCTCTCAGCCTTTAATATACCAATATTCATGGACTGGTTCACAAGCATATTGACCACAGGGCTTTTTTTTTTTTTTTCTGGAGGTTTGCATCTATGACCATCTTATGTTGACTGGGACATGCTTCCCAGTAAACACTTCCTAATATAACAATTTCGAACTTGTTCTCTGGAGATCCTAAAGCCTCAGGATCTCCAAGTTTTGCAAGATTTAAGGGGAGAGCTGTATCTATGACTATAAACCTTGTGATGAATAACTGAAGAAAATGTTTCCAAAATGAACTAAATAGAATTCTATTTATTAAACCAAACAAATATAATACAGAGCTTGTTGAAGAAATCTTCACCAATAACTCTATCAGCCTGTCTCTGACCATCAGATCTAAAGCTCCTCTTGCCCCCTTCACATTTCTTGCGTCCATTTCTATCCTATAATCCTGTTTAGCTTTCCACATAGCACTTAATTGTTATCTGAAATCATCTGGTCTGTCCATACTTAGAATCTGAGATTCCCGAAAGTTGACTCGTTTATATTTTCAGCAACTATTATGGTGCCAAGTTTACAGAGAATAAATGAAAGTTGTTTCATTCATTCATGTATTTATTCACTCAACAAATATTTACTAAATACTTAACATGTATCCCAAACCATTCCTGTCTGGACATAGTAGTAAGTAAAACAGACAGTCTGTTCCATGAATTGTTTGTATGTTGGATTTTTGGAAAAAATAGAATATGACTGCGTTTCCTTTTGGAATAGAATATTTTCAATTCAAATTATCCGTAAGTAACTTACCTAATTCTATAAACATGAATTTTCATAGGACTTGTTTTCATTGTACTTTTTTTAAATTTAAATTTTAGTTAACATATAGTGCAATATTGGTTTCAGAAGTAGAATTCTGTGATTCATCACTTACATACAACACCCAGTGCTCATCACAAGTGCCCTCCTTAGTACCCAACACCCATCTAGCCCATCTCCCATCTACCTCCCTTCACCAACCTTTAGTTTGTTCTCTGTCATTACGAGTCTCTTGTGGTTCGTTCCCCTCTCTTCTCTTCCTTCTCCCTTCCCATTTGTAGTATGCTGTCATTTATTTATTTTTGCTTTTATTATTTGTTGTTGTCACTTGTTTAAAGTAGAAGGACCAAAACATTTGTTTGTATTGCCTCATTTAATCCTGACAACCAGTATGTGCAGGTGGGAACCATTACCTAATAGTGGAGACCATTCCATTTAACACATGAGGAAATTGAGCTAATGGATATAATTTACCCAAGACAGTTCATTAGGACATAGGTAGTATCTGAATACAAGCCTAGGGGATCTGAAATTAAAACCCACATCCTTTTCTACCACACCTACTGCCTTCTTATGATATTAGTATAGGCCAAGAATTATGAAAGGGAAAAAGTCAAAAGCACCAAAAATGACAAAGTCAACAGGACCTTTGTGTCCCATTTTGTAACCACGTGAATTCTCTCTAGCTGATTTTTTTTTTTTGCACGGATGTTCCCTTTCTGAGCTTTGGGCAGTGTATCTTCTTACCTCCCCAAATCCTGTCAGGACTGTAAGTAGGTAGCCTCTACCACCTTAGAGGTAGTGACTTCTGTATTTCTGACACCTACTGTTTTCCTGGTGAATAAGACCAGGCAGTGTGTTTCATTACATGGATACTGCAAAGGGAAGATAAAGCCAACAAAGGAGCTGAAGGAAATCATAGAGAAGAAGGAGGTAAGGAGAGAAAAGTAAGTTCAAAATGAGCCAAATTTAGAAAACATTTGGCATTTCACTGTTCAAGTTACAAAATTTGTCTTGTTTTCCAGCAGTCCAAGTTCGGCCACTAATTTGATGGGCGACCATTATCAGGTCTCTTTGTCCTTCTGGGGGTCAGGTTGGTGACACCATGGAGTGTCAAGCCAGTCCTGGACTGCTGACCTCGGATGTCCTTAATGTGAGATCATGAGCCCTTGTATGTTTACATCAGTGTCACTTTGGGATTTTCCATGATATGCAGCCAAATACAATGTTAATTGAGACAATTGGTGTGTGTGTTTAGTGTTAAAAAAGTACATGTTGAAAGAACTCCTTGAGACTTGACTGACACTCAAAGAAGTGAAAAAGTGGTGATATAAATAGTGATGACGAAGGGAAGAAGAAGAAGAAGAAGAAGAAGAAGAAGAAGAAGAAGGAAGAGGAGGAGGAAAGAAGAGAGGGGAAGGAGCAAGAGAAGGAGGAAAAGGAGGGAAGAGAAGGAGAGGCAAGGAGAGAAGGCAACAGGAATAAAAACAGCGGCAACAACAAACAACAAAACAAGAGAAAGTTCCCTTTCAAATCTAGACCAAAACTGTTCCTTTGACATTTAAGTAATATTTGTCAAACTCTGAGTATCTTTGGAGGTTCCCTTCCTCATCGAATACAATTTTTCACAAAGATTTCATTATTACTTTCTGCTGTCAGTCCCACTAAAACCCATAAAACCAAGGTTCAAATTTCCTCTTGCGTATAATAGGCCAGTTACCATTTTTTCTCTTTTAAGTTAACTTGATCAAACACATAGTTCATCCATTAACTAAATCTTATCAGTTGCTACTCACTAATCCTGGTATTCTGCCAAGGTTCACTCTTTCCTCGCCGAGGCCAACGTCTGCCTGGGGTTTGTATCTGACTTCAATGTTTCAGTCAAATGCCCTTCCCTCTGCCTCCGCGATGCCCCAATCTGGAATAAATTGGTCCTCTCACTCGCCTACAAGTCCAATCTGTCCACAGCCAACTAGTTAGGAGGAACTACGCCAGGATGGTGGCCATTCCCTAGAAGAGGACTGGCCACTGCTCACCCCCAGGGCTCGGGCATGTGATATGATTTGCTTTGTCCAGTTAAATGGGAGAAAAATAAAACTCAAGAAAGAGGAAGGTTTCTGTTCATCACAATTCCCAGATTATAAAGAGATCCTCTGGTGGAAGGAAAGAAAAGATGAGGGGGATACAAGCAGGAGAGGTCACAGGGAAAAGAGAAAGGGTAGGGGCATGATCTGAAGACAAGGGGCAGAGGAGCAGGGTCAGGGTCTGAAGAGGGCCCAGCCTCTTGTCCACCAACGCCTGGCATTAGCTACAGCCAGGGCCAAAGAGGGGCCAGCCTGGAGTCCTCCATTCTCACCTTGCAAGCCCCATGCATCTCTTGTCCTCAAAGGCTGCACTAGCTTTCCCTCCTGCCGGCATAGGATGAAGATTTTTCCTTAGCAGCAATCCTCACCGTGCCTATTTACCAATGAGTAGGGCGACCCTTGTTTGAGCCCCGCCTCTTTGCTTCAGCCAAGTTGGCTTACTTTGCGCAGAGAACCCCCACCCTACCCCTCTCTCTCTCTCTCCGTCTCTGCCCCCACTGGCAGCAGGTCTACTGCCCACAGCACTCATAAACCCACGGAGCCTGTCAAGCTTGTGGAGTGGAGCTAAATGGAAAAGGGCGAGCGTTTAGACTTGGGACCCGGGTGGGCTAAACTCATCCAGCCTGAGGTTCTCCCTAACTTGCAGTCATGTCACGCTATATCTCTGTGCAGCTTGAACTTGTGTCTCTCAGCTTCTGGTTTAGCAGCTGTCTTCAGGTTCACATGCCTACAAGTGTCTCTCCTGCAGGAGCTAATCCTTGGTTTCATTTGCAGCTTCTACTGCTTGGGGTGACCACACTGAGTCACGTCTTTTCCTTTCATATCCTGGCTCTGCCTTCCTTCTTCACCAGCCACCCACTTTCCTGCTGCACATGAGGTGTTTTTTCCAAGCTTAAGAATTAGAGAGGAGTCCGTGGGCCTGTAAGCAGTTAACGGCCCCAACTTGACACTTGAACTCTCGTCTTTACTGGACCAAGGGCCTCTGGTAAAGGCGGGAAGAAAAAAGCAAAGCAAAGAAAAAGAAAAAGAAAACTGGTGAGGTTTCACATGTGAAACCTTGTTTTTTCCAAATCAGAGGGAAATAATTCTAGTGCCTCCTCTCCAACCCCATTCTGTTTTTGGCTTTTGGAGCTAGTGCTTGTGTTTTTATTAATTTGCACCAAATGGATGCTTAGCAACAACAATCAAACATGCTGCATTAAATATAAAACTACTTTTTGAAGGAGTTCAGGATTACAAAAACAAGCTCATTTGGGACACAGCTCTGGAAGACCCATATAAATAGAACATAAACATTTGAAGGATATATAAAGACATTTACCACATTCCATTTATTGATGGATGAAATGCAGTACATCAAATCAGATAAAAATTTTAATCTGGTTCCAATTAACTTTGTTTCATTTCATTTTATGGTACTTGCACTCCAAACTAAGAAAACTTGGTTTAGTTTTCTTCATGGCATGGCAACAGAAACAATCGTCAAGTGATGTTGAAGTTTATTTAAATCTGATTCAAAGGACAGCACAGCATTTAAATTATGGTACAAAATTCTTATGCAAACACATGGGGTTGGATATCTTCTCGAGGCAGCAATCCCCACATTTGAGTGGCTCAACACTGTGGAAGTGTATCATGTGCTTTCTGAACATTTCAATGTGGGTTGGGCTGGGGGGGTGACCCTTCTCCACATATTCAGGGACCCCAACTTCCGCCATCTGTGACCTCACCATCCAGTGGGGCCTCAGAGCCATTCACTGAAACCAAGATGGAAGAAGAGAACAGAGTGGTCCATGGAAGGGTTTTAATAGGCTAGGCCTAGAAATCTACCACTCGAGTCCAAATTCCACTGGTCAGGACTCAGTCACGTGGCCACACCCAAGTGCAAGGAAGGCTGGGGAGATGTAGCGTTGTGTTTCCAGAAGGACAGAGGAAACAGTTTGGTGGAAAAGTTTCTGGCGATCTCAGTGAAGATTGGAAAAGGCTCCTCCTGGCTCAGCCAAGGAAAATCAGAAATAAGAGGAAGTGGCACTGTATGATGGGAAAGGGCACAAAGCAAGGGGTCTGCAGTTTCTACCTTCGTCTTTGCACATGACGGACGTGGACCACAACCTCAGAGCCTCCTCTGGGTGCTGGACGGTGTGGACATGATGCCCTCACTGGAGGTGACACAAGTCCTTTGGCCACTCTTGGATTTTGACGACAGCTGTTCATTCTGCATCCATTGTGTCTAGTGACGTTCTATTTTCTTTTTTCTATGTTGAAATATATTCATCTAATCTTATGATAAAGAAGAATGCCCCATATTTCAGAAAGTCCTAAGAATATGTAGTGTGTGTGTGTGTGTGTGTGTGCGCGCACACACACACACACACACACACACATGTGCTGGTGGGGTTAGTAATAGATGGCTGTTGAGAAGGGAAGCAGACGGTGAGGGAAACACGGCAGTAAATGCAATATTACAGGGCGCCTGGGTGGCTCAGTCGGTTAAGCGTCTGCTTTTGGCTCAGGTCATGTTCTTGCGGCTCATGGGTTTGAGCCCCGTGTGGGGCTCTGTGCTGACAGCTCGGAGCCTGGAGCCTGCTTCGGGTTCTGTGCCTCCCTCTCTCTCTGCCCCTCCCCCACTCATTCTCTGTCTCTCTCTCTCTCTCTCTCTCTCAAAAATAAGCATTAAAATTTTTTTTAAATGCAATGTTTCATAGAAACTAACTACCTGGGGGAATTGGTAGAAGGCTGAATGGACTTTTTCTCCCAACAACAGCATCAAGCATCATAGGGCTGTAATGCTAGAGGCGCTCTTAGGAGGGAGATAGTCTGACTCCCCTATTAACAGAGACATCTTGGAGGGCATGGTGTGCCTCTCTCATTCTCTCTTTGCCTGACACTCTCTTGGCTCATTTAAGATGATGAATGAATGAATGAATGCATGAATGAATATCCTCAAAGGTAGTTTCTTAAATGACATTATAATACAGAAAAAGCTCGGTGGGGCGCCTGGGTGGTTCAGTCAGTTCAGCATCCACCTCTCGATTTCGGCTCTGGTCATGATCTCAGGGTTCGTGAGTTCGAGCCCTGCATCAGACTCTGTGCTAACAGTGCGGAGCCTTCTTGGGATCCTCTCACTCCCTCTCTCTCTCTGCCCCTCCTCTGCTAGAGACACTCTCTTTCTCTCAAAATACATAAGTAAAAACATTAAAAATTTAAAAAATAAAATAAAAAAGAGAAACCTTAGCAAAATCTCAATGTGTAGAGTCTTACAAATTGGATTGTAGTTTGGGGCTCATCTAGAAACATTTTCATGAAGGTTAGTCCATTTATGTTTCAGACAGGGGATAATGCCTTTTTTGTTTATTTTATTTTTGAGATAGAGAGAGTCAGAGCATGAGCAGGGGAGGGACAGAGAGAGAGAGAGAGAGGGAGACACGGAATCCGAAGCAGGCTCCAGGCTCCCAGCGGTCAGCACAGAGCCCGATGCGGGGCTTGAACTCATGAACCACGAGATCGTGACCTGAGCCGAAGTCAGAGGATTAACTGGCTGAGCCACCCAGGTGCCCCGCCTTATTTTTATTTTATTTTGTGCTTGTTACCCTTTTGGCCAGATGAACGATTAACAGAGCATGGGAAAAGAGTGCTGGGAATGTAACCGGGGGCTAGACAGGTTGTTTTGTCCTTCGTGTTTGGTCTTTAGCTCACCCGAGAAAAGCACTGGGACAGAAGAGGCAGGTGCAGGACTCAGCGGGGCGTCTTCCACAAGAGAGAGCAGAGGGGAGAGACGCCTCTAAACATTCGGTTGGGACAGAACCGAAGTTGTTCCCAGCAAGCTGGCCGAGGAGAACGCGAAGGATGTGGGTCTCAGACGAGTGGCCCGTTTTTCTAAAACCATAATGAGAGGGCATCCGGGACGGGAAGAGCAGGGTGGCAGCGCTTACGGCTACTGGAGAAAAACACAGTTGGGTTCCTGGAAATATGACAGCTAGAAATTTCCCAGGTCGAACAAGGCCGAGGGCTATAGTGAATATCAACTGCAATTTGCAGGGGAGCCTACGGGGCCAAGGAGTTGGTCCGGGAACGTTTTAATCCTTGCTGTGCCTTGTCGCTGGATGGCACTTGCCGGGCAGCAGAGTTCACAAAGCGAGTCAGTTTCAACCCCAGGGCGAGGTGGCTATTGTGATTAGCCCTGCTTTACAGGCTGGGAAACTGTGGCCGAAGGGGCCGAAGGGTGGTGAAGACAAGAGTCAGGACTGGGACATGGGGGGGTTTGAATCTAACCTCAGTTCTTTCCACTGCTCCGAGCTGCCTCATCCTTCCTCCCTTCATGACAGAAGATGCAGAAAGGCCTGTAGCTGTGACTTATTTGCCCTCCAGGATGTGGCCCGCAGCGGGCACCTCCCAAGACACCACCACGCCACTGTGCGTGTTGCAATCAGACGTGGGGTTGGCGAAGGGTCTTAGCCTCCCCCAAACAGGCTTCTCGTGTTGCGGAGGGAAAACAAGACCCATGAGGTGTGGCTCAGCCATGCCACCAGGACTCACGTCAGAGTATCTTCCTGTAAACCCCACTGCTAAGCCCAGAAAGGCGTCCTTTCTTTATCCTAGACTCTCGCAACAGGAGAGCAGGTGATCTCGGCCTAGTGTTGCAATGAAAAACCTCGCCTTGGAGCTCTTTTTAAGGGAAAATTCGGCTTCCCTGTCTTCATATGGGGGGATGAACTGAAAACTAAAACCCTATTGCCGATTTCCACCGCAATAGGCAACTGTAAGACAAGCCTCCTCCATAAGCACTATCAGGATGCCTATTTTATGAATCTACTCACCACACTTCTTGCAACTGATGACCAAAATCAGTATCTTCTTATGGAGTGTGGTTCTTGTTTGTTGCGGAAAGAGAAAAGGCAAAGCCTGGAAAGGCCTTCCACAGGCCAAACACAATCAATCGATGTTGACTCTTATTATTAGCATTAGTTTATTATCATTATTATCTTTAACTTGTGGCCTTACTAGGCCAAAATACAGAAACCTTCAGAATGCTCTTATAGAGCAATTTAGTTATTCTGTTTGTTCCCTCCTTTGCTGCACCAGGAGAACGGAATGTAACTATTTCTCCTCACTTCCCGGAACACTTCTAAGTTTAAGCCATTTCTGTCCTTGAGATGTAGCTAGGTTGTGGGTTTTATGAGCTATCAAGGCCAACTCTTAAAGAACAGGGAGAACTGAGGGTCAGGGACACTACAGTGACGTTTGGAGAAGCCAAGAGAGGTTCTCCCTCATTAGAAAGAGCTTCTACTGGACTGACAAGGGTGACTCAGCCTGGGAGACCCGAGTCTTGAAGACTTTGATGGAGATGTGAGACCAAGGGAATCTAGGCCAAACAGAACGTAGGCTCCGGGGTTCTTGCCGTGCTGAGTGAGGCCCAGAACTTATAGGAAGTCATGGGACTTTAATGGACAGCAGTGATGGGAGGGCAGAGGCAGACTGGAAACATTGGTGACCAGGGGGCACTTGTCCCTTTTTCTATTCACCAGGAACATCCTTAATTTTACTATGAAGCTGGGAAGGATGGAGGGCCCTCAGAATGAATTATTCATCTATAGTTTGCAGCTGGCCCAAAAGAACAGGACCTCAGAATCTGGAACAGTGAAGCTTTATGGAGTATTTAATAAGTTGTGGTTTTTGCACAGCTGCCTTGTGTTCTAAGAGTCACACTTACCACATTGCATATTCTTTCCAGTAGACTTTTTTTCACAGTTTTATTGAGATATAATTGCTTTACCATGTAACTCACCCATTTCAATGTAAGATTCAATGACTTTTCAGATATTCACTGAGATGCACAAACCATCACCACAATCAACTGAAAACATTTTATAAAAGTAGCCCTATGTCCCTTAAGCTGTCACTTGTTCAATCATCTCCCCCCCCCCCCGCCCCCACCCCCACCCCAAGCCCTAGGCGATCACTAATCTGCTTTCTCTCTTTGAAGATTTGCCTTTCTGGATATTTCATATAAATGGAATCATACAACATGTGGTCTTTTCTATCTGGCGTCTTCACTCAGCATGTTTTCAAGACTCATCCATGTTGCAGCATTTACCCGTATTTCATTTCTTTTTATTTATTTATTTTTTAACTCTTGTTTTGTTTTGTTTTCTGTTTTTTGTTTTGAGTGAGAGAGAGAGAGGCAGAGGGAGGGAGAATCTTAAGCAGGCTCCACATTCAGCGTGCAGCCTGACGCGGGGCTCGCTTTCATGGCCTGAGCCGAATTCCAGAGTCAGAGGCTTAACCGACTGAGCCACCCAGGCCCCCCTCGTTTCTTTTTTAGATTGGAGAAAAGAGGACTACAGGCATGAAAAAGAACCACAGCCAGATTTCTCAAGAGTGTTCGGGAAGACCCGTTTATGCTGTGGCGGCAAGCATCAGCGTTAACGGCTCGCACTGTATGCCTAGTGCAAATTCGGGGAAAGGATTTTTCCTTCTCATCGAGAGTCAGGGACCCAGGCTGATAGAGGCTCTCTCCCTTTTTGCTGCTAGCTTCCCCCATCACAACATCAGTGAAGGCGGAAAGAAAGGCCATTCATATCTCTAGGGCCGCCCGTGTTTCGACTTGGAATTGACACTCACCGTTTCTACTTACAGATAATTGGCCCCAATTGGTCACATGACCCTGCTTAACTGTCCGGGGGCCCTGGGAAATGTGCGGAAGCGCCCGACATTCAGCAGGCTTGAAATGTCTCTGCCACACAGAGCTTGTCTAGTCCAGCATTTTTCAAAACGTGCTGTTCTGATCCCGGGGGCTCTGCAGCGGTCGTACAAACAATGAGGTAGGGCCGATTAATGCCGAGTTGGGTTTGTCAGCTTTTATCTGCTTTTTTGTTGGGAGATCTACAAATCAACGTGTTGAGGCATGAAAAGTTTTGCTGCCCAAAGGAGTTGGAAATTTCCTTATTTGTTCCATTTTTCTGTCTTCAGAGAATCACTCCCTTAAA
Organism: Prionailurus bengalensis; assembly: GCF_016509475.1. Classification (NCBI taxonomy): domain Eukaryota; kingdom Metazoa; phylum Chordata; class Mammalia; order Carnivora; family Felidae; genus Prionailurus; species Prionailurus bengalensis. Next base: position 43,888,206 of record NC_057349.1, read on the forward strand.
CCCTCTCGCCTGGGGGGTTGTGCTCACCAGGCACCCAACATCCTACAAGGGCACATAACATTCTCCAGCTTGGATTTTAGCTTCTTAAGCGCTAAAACCAGATGTTCGGCTGAAATCTCAAATCATGTTCTCTACACGTTTATTTTCCGCAACAACCACAATGAAAATCAGAGGGTTTATATGCATTGTGAAGCAAAGACCACACCCCTTCCTTCAAGTCACTTTTACAGAATTCTTCCCAAAGTTCCAAGTCACCTGAAGGCAAAGCTTAAACTAAGACTCTTTGGTATTTAGTTAGTTTCTGTCTGTACCAGAAGAGAAAATCCATATATATTCCTTACCCTCTGGCGTCTTGCGTCCCTAATGACCAGGACTATTTTTATCAGGGAAGGAGGTAGGACTATGCTCAAAAAAAGAGTCGATTGCTGTTAATTGATGATACATGATATATTAGGAGAATTTATGACATTTTTTTCGACATTTACATATATATTCCATTACTAAAAGATGCATATTTTCAGACGTTTTTCTTAAAACAGTGAACGGCCCCCTGCCCCATCTGTGGGGTCTAACTCTAGGCCAGTCACTTGCAAGGTTCTCATGAGGGTCGGGGCGGGGTGGAGAAGGAAGCCGAGAAGGAAGGAAATTGGCACCACGAGGAGTCCTTCTCCTCTATTTGTAAAGTAGGCTACACCGCAAATTAGCCACATTTTACCTAAGAGGTAAGAGAGAACCCAGAGTGTGGATTCTGATGACACCAAGGTCAAAGGTGCTGTCACCTGTGGGTACCATTGTCTTTTTTGGAAGGATACAGTGCTGGCTGATGTTAGGAGGACATGTTCTGCAGCCAGACGCCCTGGGTTCAAATCCCGCCTCTGCCACTTAGCAGTTGTGTGATCTCACCCAGTCTCTCCAAGCTCCATTTCTCTCACTTGTAAAATAGGGATAATGATAGAAACAAAGTGAACACATGGGACTGAATGTGTTTATGAGACCAAAGTAAATGGATGGGTGAGACGTGCTTGGCCAAGTGAGTGCCATATAGTAACTGCTCAGGTGACAAAGGTCAGATTGTTGGTTTCTAGAAAGTAACAGGCATTTTGTTAAGAAAACAGGCAGTTAAAACCAGTTGTACCCGTGTCAGCAACAACCTCTAGCCATTTATTAAACTAGCAAAAAATGAGATTATAAAGCTAACAACAAAACTCTAATTAAAGTTTACTTTAATTACCCAAAACCAGATCATGGGGATATTTATTCTATTTTTTTTTTTGAGAGACAGTGCATGAGTGGGGAGGGGAAGAGAGAGAGGGGGAGACGGAGAATCTAAAGCAGGCCCCATGCCCAGCGCAGACAAAGCCCAATGCAAGGCTCGATCTCACGATCATGAGATCATGACCTGAGCCCAAATCAAGAGTTGGATGATTCACCAACTGAGCCACCCAGTGGTCCCTGGGAACGTCTATTCTAAAACAAAAGATACTGTGCTGATAAAAGCTGGGTGCAATGGTCCACTCTCATGGGGATATTCAGAGACGACCACCAGCTCCCGGCCTGCTCTACCAAGAGGCGTGGAACCCAGAGGAGCATTTGTGGGGAGGGTTTTTTTTTTCCTTCCTTTTGAGTGTAATTGACATACGACATCGCGTTCTTTTCAGATGTACAACGCAGTGATTTGACATATACATTACGCCGTGCTCCCCACAAGGGTAGCTACCATCCACCCGGTTACATTACCATCCCAATATCACTGACTCTATCCCCTCCACCGTCTGTGGACGCAGCTAGGAGGGGCTGGCTATGCACCTGCTAGAGGGCCCTCCCTGAATGCCACCATGCCGGGGCCTTCATCCCGGACTTCCCAGCCTCCTGAACGGTGAGAAATACATGTCTGTGGTTTCTAAGCCACCCAGTCTCTTGGCATTTTGTTACAGCAGCCCGGATGGACGAAGACGCTTCCTTTTTGTCACACTGAAATCTCACAGTGACTTGTAAGTCTGAGGAGTGTGATCTCCAACTACATGTGGACACTTGGGTTTCAGCAGGTGACTTCTCAATTTAAGTGTTAATGGCCCTTCCCGCCCCCTCCCCCATTTCCTGCTTCAGTTACAGGTTTCCGGGGGGCACCACCACCGAGTTCTGCTATCCTGTCAGTAAACACACGCACGCTCACTTCTGCTCGCAGGCTGCCAAGGGAAACTGGAGTCATAATCTGCGCCCATTTCTGTCCTCGGAACAAGGAGAGGGAGGGTTAACTCCTATTACCACACGTGCTACAACAGCTGCCTCCAGGAGGATGTTCTGCACGTCTGTATTAAGACACGATCACAACCACAGTCGGAATTTCATTCTCTTCACCTAAGTGCCCGGCCAGCCTCCCCTCGCACGCCTCCCCTCGGACGTTCTCATCCCGCCCCAACTGCTTGTCCTCTGAAACTTGCCATCAAGACGGTCCGTCCTGTGACCACAGCCCTCTGCTGGGTTTCTCACTATTTGCTCCCACTACTTTTATTCTTCGACTCCACATGGAGCCCAGTTTCCTGACTGTTTCTTTTTTGTTGTTACTTTTTAACTTTTTTAATGTTTATTTACTTTTGAGACACACACACACACACACACACACACACACACACAGAGTGCAAGCTGAGGAGGGGCAGAGAGAGAGAGAGAGAGGAAGACACAGAATCCGAAGCAGGCTCCAGGCTCCGAGCTGTCAGCACAGAGCCCGATGTGGGGCTCCAACCCACGGACTGCGAGATCGTGACCTGAGCCGAAGCCGGACGCCGAATCGACTGAGCCACCCAGGCGCCCCGTGACTGATTGTTTCTTCTTTTCAGCCTTTTTCTGCCTCTTCTTCCTTCCCTCTCTGCCTGGCACTCTTAGGTTACCCTCAGCCGCACTTAACCTCTCTTGAACACATTCATCCAATGATCAAGATCCCGATTGCATTAATCCTGTTCTTCCAGCTGTCCTGCAGGCTAGAAGTCCCTTCAGAGCTCACACCACAAACTGCCATGGTATTTCATCATGAAAATATCTCCCCTCCCCTCCCCGCTGCCCCCACTTCTCCATTCCCTCACTCCCAGGAAATAACTCCCCTACCTCTTGACACGGAAAATAAAATCTGTGAAATGAGAATTTGCTCAGTTTCCTGCTACTGCCCTTACCTGAGTCCTTCCTCCTTGCTTCTTTAAGGGTGGAATATGTGACCTTCCTGCCTCCGGTCTACAGCTAATTCCTGTGCATAGGCTCTCTGTCCCAATACCTCCCATCTGAGAGGTTTTGCATGAAAAACTATCTTCTCTATTGTCTCTTATTTCAATGTATCTCTCTCTACAGGCTTCTTCCCAAAGCACTGGAACATGCTAGTGTCTTCCCTGCATCTAAGAAAGGGAGGGAGAGAGAGAGAAAAAGAGAGGGAAGGGAACAAAGGGAAGGAGGAAGGGAAGAAAGTAGGAAGGAGGGATGGAGGGAGGAAGGAAGTCCTTTCGTGTCCCCTTCCAAGCGCCACTCTCCCTTTTCTCCCCTTCACAGGAAAACCCCTTCTGTGTTATGTATGTGTCTCTGTCTCTTTCCTCCTGTGCCTTCTTTAGCATACTGCTTGTGCAACAGCAAGTCTATTCTTCTCTTTTCTTTTTCCTTTCCTTTCCTTTCCTTTCCTTTCCTTTTCTTTTCTTTTCTCTTCTCTTCTTTTTTCCTTTTTAAGTTTACTTATTTTGAGAGACAGAGAGAGCAGGGTAGGGACAGAGAGAGAGAGAGAGAGAGAGAGAGAGAGAGAGAGAATTCCAGGCAGGCTCCATGCTGTCAGCATGGAGTCCGATGTGGGGCCAGAACTCACAAACTGTGAGATCATGACCTGAGCCGCAACCAAGAGTCGGACGCTTAACCTGCTGTGCCACCCAGGCGCCCCGAAAGTCTATTCTTCAACTGCGTTTACACAGGCTTCAAGTAGAAAAACTACAAGACCCACTACAACTTTGACAACCTGCCTCCTAAGATTGGGCGACAAGTTCAACATCAACCCGGATCTCGACAAGCACTTGACACCGGAGTCCTTTCTGGACTTCTATCCAAACAACAAGGACTCTGCCATCTTGTGCCTCCGTGCAAGGCCACCCTACAAGGACATGCCTTCAAGTTCATCAACTGCAAGCAAAGATTACTCTCGCCTCCCCTGTCAGCTCCCCGGGAGCATCTTCAAGCTCTGATTCCACTTCCAGCACTACCACTCCCAGTGGTGATGGGCCAATAGGTAGATGGATACATCTTTAGGATTCCAGAGCATGAGCATGCCTTCTGCAGGTGAAAACCATTTGTCATTTGAAAAGCAGCTCCCGACACACTGCTCAGTCTCTGATGCCTGAACGTGCCGAGTGAATACTCGACCAGACTTCCCGTGATGAGCTGAGTACTGTTCTATTTATGAAGTAAAATACCAGGTGGGCTTGGCAGCAACCCATTATACAATGGCTAGGATACATTTGGGATCAGGTTGGAACAGGACCAGAAGTCAATTACATAACACTCCTTCACTTACCTCTGTTTTGCCGATGTATCTCTCTCGATTCACACCGTTGGCCCATTGGGCATGACTAGCTGACAGAAGAGAAACAAATCACAGGCTTGGATGACATATAGATCGGCTTGATACGATGGAACGAACTGACTTCTACCCCACTCAGCCACCTTCAGGGATGCCCCTAAAAGACAGCGGTGAGGGGAAGTTTTCCCAGCGTTTTGAGCAGTACGCTCGGCCGTGTTCTTTGTGTGGAGGCAGAAATAGGCTGAGGTAAGAATATACATAGACTCTTGGTCAATGGCAAAAGGTTTGGTTGGTTGGTTGAGGCCTAAAAGAAACAAATTTGGATAATGGCTGACAACATGGAGGCTATGTTCTCACTAAAGCTGATGTAGCCACTGCCACAGCTGAACGCCCGACCTACCGGAAGAGGGCAATACTGAGTTCTGAATACACCCCGCTGAAAGGGAGAGCCAGCTACTTTAAACTCTACCCTGGAGAGAGCAGTGATTTAGATCTATAATATAGAGTCCCAGCCTAGGGAAATAAAAAGATACAGGACCTCCAAGTGTATTTCTTTTACCATTATTTTATTTTTATCATTTTTATGGTCAACAGATCTCCCGAGTCTACATCCTTTTTTAAAGCGCATAAGCTTGTCAGCTAACATTCATCCTTACCCAGCAAGAATATGGAGATAAACACTAGCCCTGAGTGGCTACAAATTCAGCTGAAGTGTACATTATAGGCAAATACAGTGTTTCGCTGTGGGCCTCAGCTGTTCAGGAGGCCCAGCGTGCCCTAAGAACACTCCCGCCATTTTTAGCAGAGCCTGCCACGTTTGGTCTGCAAGGCTCAGGTCTGCTGTGGACTTCTACACTGCTTCCGTCAGCCCTTCCTGTCTCCGGACCCCCAACCTGCTTAAGCTAAGCTGCGAGCCGGGAGCTAAGCTTCAGAATCGCTGGATTAGTCTGGAAGAGTTAATGCACTCCAGAGTACTTAATTTTCTCCTAGGGAGTCATCCGCTCATTGGTAGGAAATAGATGAGTAAGCAGTCATTATCAACTCCGCAGGGTAGTTCTAGCACAGGGGAGCAAATAATCCAGAGGACGACATGCACTCAAAGCTTATTTATTGTGAAATAAAGGAGGCAAGCAGCATTTTACTGAATAGAAGTCACATCATGACATCACCGATCGCTCTATTACTAGCATCACACATTTCCCGTGGGCATCACCGGATTTCTTTTCGGGATTTCATAGTACACATTTCAGATAGAAGTCCTAAGTAATCGGTTCAGATGCTGTTACTGGCCTTGAGATCATTTTCTTTGTGTTTCTATACATTAACAAAAATATTACGTCCTAACCCATAATTACCAACACCTTCGATCGAAAGAGTGCTTTCACCTTCATTAAAATACAAATCGAGATATCAGTCAGCACACCTTTACTGAATAAACCTTATAGAGAGTGCTGCCCTAGGTGGAGCTGAGCACAGAATGAGTGTAAGACATGCTCCAGGTCTTAGAAAGCTATCATTTTACCCACCCTTTCAGCACTGGACATGTTTCCCATAAAGAATTATATTACTACAGCTTAAGAATTCCAATTGCCACTTAAGGATCATATAAGAAAAGTAGAAAATTTCCAGAAATTATCGTTCAACATTTTTTTTAGAGTCGAAGACTTTTAGCCTTTTTCAAAACAGAAATTTAAGCATGTTGCCTTCACTATTTACTCAGATTTTCATTCAAATGGCATTATGTCTATTTACAGCTTTAATACAGTTATGCATGAAACCAAACTACAACTTCTTAAGAAGTGCCTCTTTTGTTTGAATCATTTAAACATCTTCTATAAACCACTTTTCAGGTCTCTATATCAGTGAGAGTGATGTCTGATTCTGGGTCTACTCTTACGTTACCAAACACACCTACCATTTCGACATTCTCTTGAATTAAATCCTAAAACAAAGTTAACCAGTAGAGCTCAGGTCTAGATGCTTCCAGGCTAGTGGATGGGGGCAATCACTCTTCCAGAAGGCCCTGGCCCTCCTTAGGCCCAACCGATGTCATTTTCTCTGTTTAAATTCAATGTGGCATTGTCCTTCTGGCTGTTGGACACCTACCAAATGGAGAGAACTCTAAAAGCAGAAATGGAGAAGAAATACAGACATCAAGAGACATAAGCCAACAGTATTAGACCAAAGGTTTATTCAGTGGTGATGACCTCTAAAAGGTACAGAGTCTAGATTTGAAAGAGTGGAAGTATTTGCTTGATGCGTTTCAAAATGTCAGGCATCATTTTTTAGCCTTCCATTCAAGGAAAAGAACATTTGCAACCTGTTCTATCAGCCTTGAGGGCTGAGGGATAGTGAAGAGCAAGGAAATGGTAATCAGTTCAATTTAAATCCTCAGTCTATGGTCAAGTTTGAACACAACAAGGCACAGAATGGGCTTCTTAATAAGGACGTTCTTAGGGGAGTTAAGAGGATGAGTTGCAGGGTTACCAGGGACTCCTTGAAGATGCAACGGCAAATTTGTGTGTATGGAAAGTTATGTTCTTTTCTAGAAAGGGATCCATAGGTTTTGTGAGATTATTTAAGGATCCGTGACCCCCCCCAAAAGGCAAAATGGAACAAAGCCAACCAACCGAATGAGAAAAACTCCACAGCGTTAGCAAAAATGTGCTTGTTTTGGCAAGACAATTGAAGTTGGTCTTATAAATGCCCCAAACGAATAGCTCTCATTGTCAGTATCTGGACACTGCTCCCCGGTCACAGATCTTGTAAAGCTCATTGTTTGCTTCTCAGTGAGAGCTGAAATTAATTTCCTAAGACGCTTTGAGGTAAAATAAAGCACAGGGCTTTTGAAAAATTAAAATTGGGGATTCTAGCGTTTGATTTTTGCTACTACGACAAGTATATTTCTTTGGGGAAGCTGATTTCCAAGCCCAGCGATGCCCTTGTACTTGACAAAAGAGTGTTCAGAACATGCCCTGGCAACCCATCCCCTCCCAACTCTACAAGAGCCCGGTACTGTGAAGGCCGTTTCCTGCATTTTTTTTGATCACCTCATTTTGCAATTTATTAAAATAAGTCCAATAATTAAGTAATTTTAATCGATCTCTTTCTAGAATGAGAATTGCGACGTGAAATGCCACTTGAGATCCTGAGAATTCACTTAGACATAGACTTTTTCTAAACTGAGATAACATTTCTTTTTTTGAGATATTTCTCCCAAAAATGTTCTTAGTAGTGTCAAAACAGAAATAGGATGTGTGTAGAATAGTATGATAAATATAACTAATGGAATTCTTAGCTAGGAAAAAGGACTGGGCAAAATCTTGCCTAAGGAACTGGTCAAAATTACAGACCTCTAGGCTTAGGTGTTACGGGGTTTGGACAAACGTCCTCCTTCTAATCTGATAAGGATTCTCATGTCCTCTCACTGGTGGTAAAATATTTGGAGGGGGAATCAGTCCTGGGCAAAACTGTGACATCTAACTCAGTGGATCAGGAACTAGCATTTGGGGAGTATACGCCTGGCCCTGATCTTCATTTTGACAATGAAACCATACGTGCTAAGAACCTTTGTGACAGGTTTTTTGATTTCCCTTCCATGGTAGGATTTTGAGGGCTTTTCATCCTGGTAGTTACTTGTACTCAAAATAGAAGTGCAAAAGAAATCAGGGGAAAGTGCCGAAATGTGCATATTTATGAGTAATACAACATTGTCTGTGTCACTTAGGCACTTACATAATTTCTATTGAAATGTCACCCAAGAGTTTTATTTATCCCTCCATACATTAGCCTTATTATATCAAGAGTAAATCAAAGCACAATATGCCATGTGAATAGCCCTGAAATTGCAATGCTTGATTTCTGAGCTTCATCCTCAGTTGAAACAGCACCTTTTATCCAGAATCTTCAAAATGACTTCCAAACATTTGAAATTAATTGAACTTTCCCTTATCACCTAGGACAGTGGTCCTCAAAGTGTGTTATCCAGATCAGCAGCATTAGCACCACTGGAAATTGGTTACAAATGCAAATTACTGAGCCCCTCCCTAGATATCCTAGATCAGGTACTCTAGGGGTGGGGCCCAGTATTCTGTGTTCTAAAATGCCCCCCACCTCCCCAGGTCATTCTGATGCTTGCCCCAGTTTGAAAGCCACTGGTCTAGGAGAACAGGCCTGCAGAAACACAGAGGAGTTAAATGACTAGAATATTGAATGGTCAGAGGAAGGAATAAGGTCTTTTCACTTCTGTTTACTGTCTTTACTGCTGCTCACTGTCTTTGCTGCTTTCTGCTATGGTATTGCTTCCCAAATGGACCAAGGGCTATGACTTGCCTCCAAAACTGATGGGTCACTTTTGGACTCACAGACGTGCCTCTCTAGGGAAACAAGCCCAACATCAAGGCCATGTCTATTTAGCACAGGGAACAGGGTCAAAATTGGTAAATTCACTGAGGAGCTCCTTAACACTGTAAATGTGGAAACACTGCTATTTGGTCCCCGTCTTGTGACACTGTGGCACATACATTAGACCCGGAAGTAAGGGAATTAAGGGGCTATCTTCTCAGTCTGGTTTCATGTAAGACCCCCGTTAAAATCAAGTCTAGGTGAGGAAATTAGCAGCTCATCTCTAGTAATTAAAACTAAGGGGTTAGAATTTATACCACATTTGAAAGCCATGGTATTCAAAATTCCAAAAACACTTACCTGTTTTGGTAATGGGTCCAGAAGACTACAGTCATATTTATAAAGTATTAAAATAATACATATTTGAATCTGTAACAGAGCAAACCACCTGAAAGCAAAATATGAAATTGTCAGTGAAAGATGCATAAATCTCTACCAATAGAGAATATTTAGAAAGCACACATACAGATTTCAGAGCAAGTATATTCTTCCACACAATATGAACTTTAACCATCAGAAGGATAGAGTAAGGAAGAATTTATTCTTTTCTTTTATAATTCTGTCTACTGCAGAGGGTAGATGGGATCATTAAATTGCTTAAAAATGTAGGTAAAATGCTTAGCCAGTGAAAGCACTCAATTAATGAGGGCCCAGGTCTCCTTCAAAGTTTTAGATCAGTGCTTCCAGCCATGGTAGCCATTAGCTACACATCGCTATTTAAACATAAATAAATTAAATTTAAACAAAGTTAAAAATTTCAGTTCCTCAGCTGCTCTAGCCATCTTTCAGGTACTCAATAGCCACACGTGGCTACTGGCCTCCCTACTGGACAGCACATCTTTAGAACATTTTGCATGATCACAGAAAGTTCTACTGGACACTCTTGTCTGATTTAGACTCTTTTTGCCCATGAGAAATTACTGCCTGGATGTTCTATAGGCATCTCAAATTCCCCATAACTACCAAATATTGTTACTTTTGTGATCGTTTACTAAGATGTCTCCCAACTTTTTGATCATATACCCTATAATGAAATATTTGAGCATACCCTACAATATATTGATACTCATTTAGTTATAAAGTATATACACATACTACTATATTAGTTTGCTATATACTTTGTAAGACACATACAAATAGAAACTAAAAATATTGAGAGAAAGTATAAATGGAATTCTGCTATTTTTTTTGTGCACCTCTGTGGGTTGTTTTGAGTTCTCCTCAGGGTAGGCAATGCCTTTTAGGAGCCATAACTCTTAGTGAATACGATGAGTCCAACAGGTCAGAAAATTGGAAGTCATCACAGACTCAATCCCCTTCTTCGCTCTCTATATCCAATTAGGCACTGAGTCCTTTTGTTTTATCTTCTAAATACTTCCCCAATCCCTCTGCTTCTTGTCTTATCTCCAGTCCCTCCACTATTCCCTCAGTGCAGTTCATCATGATTTGTCTCCTGGATTACCAGATTAGCTCAGCTTTCAGATTAATTTCGTTGCTTCCAATTTCACTTCCCTCCACTCTGTCCTTCACTTTACCACTGGAGTGAACTTCCCAAAACATAAATCTGTCACTATGTCCTCAGTGTACGTAGACACACACACAATCTGCTGATGCTTCCCATTTCCTTCCAATTGACAACAGAGAATACAGTCTTTGAAGATATGCCCCCACCTCTCTCCCCAGCCTCCTCCCCACTGATAGCTCCTCTTCGACACCCATGTTCTAGCCACCCCGTGTACCTGACAGTTCCCGAACGGTGACGCTCTCTTGCAAGCCCTTCCCCTCCCCAAGGCCCGGTCTCCTCTGGAGGCATTCTCTGACCACTTGCTTCTGAGATGAGATGCCCCTCCTCTCCACTTCTATGGTCCCCTGTGCACATCTCAGCCACTCCACCTATTGCACTGAATTGCAATTGCTTATCGAATTGCCATTTCTCTCCTAGAGGAGGAACTGTATTGTTGGGACTTAACAGTACAGAGCATACTATTGGTGCCTAATCACGTTACCTGAATGAATGAATGAGTGAATGAATGAATGAGTGAGTGAATAGATGATGGAAAGGATGCCTTCCATAAAAGAGATTCAATTTCCTTCCCTTTCTAGCTCTCTTTCTCTGCATTTCTGTGGCACTTAACACATTCCTCCACCAATGTCCTTACCCTCCAATCCTACTATATCCTACCATGTTACAGTTAATGGTTTGTATGTCTGACTCCCCTTATAAACTACAGTATTCACAAACAGTAGCAACCATGTTCTACTCATCTTTGAGTCCTCAATATTTGTTGATGGAGTGAATGAATGAATGTGAATGGCCTGATATTCACCTCAGGTAATTAGGTTTGTTTCCTAGTAGTATTCTTGAAACATCTCGAAACATTCTTGAAGCATCTTACTTCAAATGAAATCGGGAGTATTCCACATGTTGTTATAACCCACTTGGGTGGCACATCACTTCTTCACAAATATTTGTGGTGCATATTTAACCCTACTTATTTATGAGTGCTAAAAATAATTTATTCTAAGAGACTATCAATGGCTATGAAATAGAACATACACAGTCTTTACTGCTTCAAATCAAAGAGCAATGCCAAGAAAAAGCAATTTTTGCTAACCCATGTACAGGTTCAGAATTTCTCACAACTAAATTTCTGCCAGACTTCTAACGAATGGAACTTCTACTTCTGGCCATGTCCTGCCCTAAATAACTCAAAAAACTGAGCAAGAGTCACCGTGTAGGATGAAAATTCCCAAGAGAAAAGGAATCAATGAGGTGAACTCTGCCAGAGAGTCTCCCGTTCTCCGTCCATGGCCGTTTCCAGGTCACGTGCAAGGAGGAGAAAGCCCACGCAGACTGGACAGTCTCACTAGATTAAAAAGACAAGAGATCAAAGTTCAGGGAAGCTAAAGAGACTGGAATTTGCAGGCAAGAATAAAAGAGAGGAGGGAGTTTCACAGAGAGAACAAGAATGCTTCAGAGAGCCACATGGGGGTCTCCTGGAGTATTTGGTTGAGTACTAATCTCAGCATGTGTAAGAGGCAACTGCTGAAGTGAAGATGAGAGATGAAAAAGAAAGCTAAGGAACAATAAGCTGAATAATGCCCAGGGCTCCCACAAGATATGGAAGTCTGTTCCCACATGCAAGAGTGAGGAGATCTTGTAACACATGGACAATTGAATAGGGTCTTTAAAGGTTATAGCCTTCTGGGGCACCTGGGTGGCTCAGTTGGTTAAGCATCTGACTCTTGGTTTCGGCTCAGGTCATGATCTCACGGTTCATGAGTTCAAGTCCTGTGCAGGGCTCCACAATGACGATGCAGAGCCTGACTGGGATTCTCTCTCTCTTTTTCTCTCTCTGACCTTCCCTGCTCTCTCTCTCAAAATAAAAAAAAAATAATAAACTTAAAAAAATAAAGGTTATTGTTTTAATTAGAAGTGCATTATATTATCTTAAATTAAATGCCACTCCTGATTTTACCTTAACAAAGCTTAACAACAAGTCTTGAAAACTCATTTTTCTGAGCAACTTACTACATGCCACAGTAAAGCCTAAAACTAAAGAATACAATAAAATCTAGTATCCATGACACTTAAATTTTTTTTAATGTTTATTTATTTTTGAGAGACAGAGACAGAGACAGAGAGAGAGAGAGAGCAAGAGTGGGGGAAGAGCAGACAGACAGGGAGACACAGAATCCGAAGCAGGCTCCAGGCTCTGAGCTGTCAGCACAGAGCCCAATGCGGGGCTCAAACCCAAGAACCGTTAGATCATGACCTGAGCCAAAGTTGGACGCTTAACCGACAGAGCCACCCAGGCAACTCCTAGTATCTATGACACTTAAAATTCATGTCTTGCATTTATTCAGAAATGGCCATGCATAGAATAAACAGGGAGATATGAAACATGGGTGAGGGAACAATCATTCAAAAGAAACAGACCCAGAAATGACAGATACTGTAGACAGCTAATTAGATATATTCCACATGTTCAAAAGGTAGAAGCACAATGAATAAAGAAATGGAAGATAAAAAAAAAATCAAACCTAACTTCTAGCAATGAAAATACAGTATCTTAAGTGAAAATATACTGGATGGAATTAACAGAAGATAGGACACTACAAAAGAAAAGATCATGGAACTTAATAGAACACTGAAGTGAAGTACATAGATTAAAAAGGGACTGAAAAAAGAAAGAAACAGAGTATCAGTGACCTGTAAAATACTATCACACAGTCTAACATATGTGTAATTTGAAGAAATAGAAGCTGAAACATTTCCAGATTTGTTAAAACTGTTAGTTTACAGAGCTAAGAAGTACAATGAAGCGAAAGCAAAAGAAACATAAAGAAAACTATTCCAAGACAAATCAGAATCAAATCGTTAAAAAAAACAGTGACAAAGAAAAAAGTCCTAAAAGCAGTCGGGGAGTAGGGAGACACAAGGAAGGAAGGAAGGAAGGAAGGAAGGAAGGAAGGAAGGAAGGAAGGAGGGAGGGAGGGAAGGAAGGAAGGAAGAAAGAAGGTCACAGGTCACAAACCTCTCATCAGAAATCATGAAAGCGGAAGACAACAGAACAACATCTTTGAGGGGTGTCTGGGTGGCTTAGTTGGTTAGGCCTCTGAATCTTGCTTTCTGCTCAGGTCATGATCTTACGTTTCGTGAATTCAAGCCCCGCATCGGGCTCTGACCGGACAGTGCAGAACCTACCTGGGATTGTCTCTCTTTCTCCCTCTCTCTTTGCCCCTCCCCTGCTCACTCTCTATCTCTCTCTTAAAATAAATAAATAAACTTAAAAATTTTTAAAAAACAAGAACAACATCTTTGAAGAGTTGAAAGAAAAAAAAAAGTACACATTGTTCTTTATAATAATACGCTGACTCTATTATGAGAGAAACTTGCCTTGATGATTTGGGGGTAAATATTTAATTTCCTCTTTATAGGTTTAAAGTATAGTATCTTGTGGGGAAAAAATGATGGTCTTTGAGACATATGTGAAATAGAGAAAGACAGAGAGATGTTGAAATGGCAGCCAATTATTGAGTAGAGAATTTAAAGGATAAACATGTGTACGTATCTTAAGAGAGTGGGACATGGTGTGCCCATGCCCAGCACAGGGACTGATTGGGGGATCTCAAGTCCCAAGGACAATGGTGGACAGTTGTCCTGAGAGCCCCTGGTGTTATTCTACACTCAGGCTTTAGGAAGGGAGATGGGTCTTTGAGTGAAATCGACACCCCAGGCGCAGGATGAGGTGAAGAGGACAGTGACCACTCTGTGATTATTTTGCAATAGACAAGCACAGCCTGTGTGCAAGGGCCAACGGTAGGAATGGGGGATTTCCTGGGCTATGGGAAAAGAAATATTTTAGGTCCATTTTTTTATCTTTCCCTGACTATTCCACAGGCATACCTTGTTTTGTTGCATTTCACAGATACCGCCTTTTGTACAAACTGAAAGTTGGTGGCAGTCCTGCCTTGAGCAAGTCCTTCGGTGCCATTTTCCAACGCCATGTGCTCACTTTGTGTCTCTGCGTCACATTTGGGCAATTTGCATAAAATTTCAAACTTTTGCACTATTATTATGCTTGGTACGGTGATCTGTGATCAGTAATTACTACTCACTCCAAGTTCAGATTAGCTTACAGTTAGGATTTTTTTTTCTCTAGCAATAAGGTATTTTTAAGGTCAGGTATGTGCACTTTTTAGACATAATGCTACTCCACACTTAACGGGCTATGGTGTAGCACAGAAGCGTAACTTCTATATGCGCTGGGAAACCAAAAATTTCATTTGGCTCACTTTAGTGCGATATTAGCTTTGTTGCAATGGTCTGGAATCAACTGTGTCATTTTTTAAAAAACATCAGTCAAGCGTGATGCATCTTTATGGCCCTGTGTGACACCGCTATGAAGAACAAAGAGATGATAAAATGTCAGGAAGCATGAAGAGCCTCACTTTCCTCTCTCTCCTGGAGACAGGGTCACACAAACAGCGTCTCATCTACCATGAGAAGCTGGGAGTCCAGTAGACATCACAGGACACTACGGGTCAGATTCGGAAGGGACACCTGCGATGTGGATATACGTTACGTGCTTTTCCTCCTTACTCTTCCCGGGAGGGAGGGACATTTATGGGACCAGTGAACAGGCACTGAGGTTACATACTAAGAATTCTGACGATAACATGAGATCTCCATTCATTCATCCATTCAGTGTGCACTGTCTTTATGTGCTTTATGCTCTTCTAAGTGCTGAAGTTACAGCAGTAAACAAACAAACAAAAACACCATTCACACTTTTCATAAGAATGCTTAAATTCTAGAAGAGAGGTAGTAAGCAGGCAGCACATGAACAAGCAATGCATATATCAACCATGAGAATAAGTACTACAGTAACAAATAAGACAAGATAAAGGGAAAGGGAGTGTGGCATGGGCTAAAATATTTCGGATGAGGAAGTCCTCTCTGATGAGGGGACATTTCAGTAGACATTGGAATGATGTAAGAGGGTGCAACATATGAATATCTGGGCACAGAATTCCACACAGAGGGAACAGAAAGTGCACAAATCCAGAGGAAGGAGAATGAGGAAAAAAGAAGAGGCTAGTGTTGCTAGAGATGAGCAAGAAAAGGAGAATGTCAGAGAGACCCCCCCCCCCAGGCAAGTAGAGAGCCCGTGGGGGCCTGCTGAAGACTACATCTCATTCTGTGAGACGGGAAACCATTGAATAGCTCAGAGCAAATGTAACTTAAGTTTCAAGAGAATCATTCTGGCTGCTACATGGAGAACAGAACATATCGTGATGTAAGTGGAAGCCAGAAGACTGGTTGAGGAAGCCATTAGGATTCTTCAGACAATAGAAAGTAGGGCCTTGGACAGGATGGTAGAAATAGTCATGAGCCACACAGAACAGGTGAACACAAGGGAAAGGAAGCAAAAATAATAGGAAAACAGGGAGGGGGACAAAACATAAGAGAGTCTTCAAGAACAAGCAGAGGGTTACGGGAGGGGTGGTGGGAGGGGGGACGGGCTACATGGGTCCGGGGCACTAAGGGATCTACTCCTGAAATCATTGTTGCACTAGATGCTAACTTGGATGTAAATTAAATAAGTAAAAATAAAAATAATAAATAATAAGTTAAGAAAAAGAAAAAGAAATAGTCATGAGCCAGAGTGAGAGACTGGATATACTCTGCACAATGGGCTGACGGTTTGCCTTCTGGATGCAGAAGACTGAGCCAAGAATGAGTTCTGACCTGACGAAATGAGTTTCTGACCTGAGGAAATGCAAGAATACAGTCGCTATTTACCTCAGCCACGGGAAGGACGAAAGGAGGAGCAGGGTGGGGAGCTATCGCCTGGAACTCGGTTCTGGAACTGTTAAGCATAGCTTGCTGTGCACCAGTGGCCTGGAGACATCACTGCAGATGCTGAGTGGAGGCTGAGTAAATGGGCCTGACGTTTAGGAGGGATTCAGTCAGGACTGGAGCCATAAGGGATATAAATACAGAGTCTTCATTATTCAGACGATTATTTAAAGCTGTGGGACAGGATGTGATCACTTAGGAAGTAAGTTAAATAGGAAACAAAACAAAACAAAACAAAACCAACTGGCAATCCGACGAGACCGTGCTGGGGACATTCCAAAGTTTGGAAGTCAGGAAGGTGAGGGAGAGGAGCAAAGGACACTGGTAAGGAGGAGCCAAAGGGGTAGAATAACCAAAAGAGAGCGGTATCTCTAAATCCCCATGAAGTATTGCATGGAGGGCACGAGCCCCGGATCAAATGGAAAACGTGGCAAGGAGCGCCAACATGTGAAATCAGTCACCAAGTTCCCAGCTCCCAAAACGACCAACTCTTCTCAGTACTTAGCGCCCTTCCTGGAAGTAAATTAGATGAGATCACTTCTTCAGATAACTAAGCTGACACTTTGTGTCAGTGGAATAAGCAGTGACTTCCCAGATACTCAGTGTGCTCACCTGGCAAAATACTGGCTACTTTTGCATCTGTGAATTACAAAACAGTTTGGTAGGTTCCACTTTATCCAGATGGTCCTATTTTCTCCTAACTCTGGCTTTGGCACTTCTCTAACGTTACTTTGCTATAGACCGCGCACTTCTCCGAGCTCGGCTCCCTGGCATAAAGGACCTTGGCACTCTGTCCAGTCCTTGGAGGAGAGGCACTGTAGCAGCGTGAGGACAAAATAACCACTTGGGCGGGCAGGGTGGCAGGCGCTCCAGTGGAGAAGGTACTCTGGCCAGAAGGACAACCTGTTCCCAGGCACTGTCTCACAAGGGGCCCTGGAACATCTAGGGCCCCGTGACTGCTTCACACCCTGCCCCACAGAAGGTGAGGTGATGAGAGACGAGACTGGCAGAGTGGGAGGAGTCCGTGGAGGGTTTGAATGACAGTGTTGGGTCTTTGATCCTGAAAAGTGCTACAGACCCAGTGAATAGGTTGTGCTTATTGAAAACTTATACCTATGTGTGAAAATGACATTCCCTTAAGCATTATTACACACAGAAGACCCTCCACGCGGACTTCCTCTATCACACAGATGAGAATGCAAACAATGTTCACAAGCTATTTAGGAGTAAACATGTTAGGGGCACCTAGGTGGCTCAGTTGGTTAAGCATCTGACTTTGGCTCAGGTCATGATCTCATGGTTCATGGGTTCGAGCCCCGTGTCAGACTCCTGGTTGATAACACAGAACCTGCTTTGGATCCTCTGTCCCCTTCTCTCTCTGCCCCTCTCCCACTCATTCTCTCTCTCTCTCTCTCTCTCTCTCTCTCTCTCTCTCAAAGTAGATACACATTTTTTAAAAAAGGGTAAACATGTTAGAAATACTACGCATACTTTGATTAGAAATAATTAGAATATTCACCGATTCATTAGAAGAGCTTCCCACTATAATCTGTAAGGCATTTCCTTAACAAACTTTAGTCCCTGCAATGTTCCTTAAAATCATAAAGCTACACTTCCCTTAAGGTAAAATTACAGTTGAGGCTTTTGACCCACTTCATACTGTGCATTACAGAGGCTTTAATATTTTTCTTCTTTTATCTTTAAGTGTTAAGTTAGTTATTAAGTTCGTATTAGTTATTAGAAGAGCATAAATATTAACATATTTCATACTAGTTCTAACCATTTTGACTGATATCCTAGCTAAAGGAAAGGTAAGATGCATTCATAATACAGACAATAAATAATATGTGCTAAAAATAGTTTTCTCCAAATCCAAGTATTTGAATATTATAGCAAAATTACCTCAGTTATTCACTAAATACGGTCATTTTTTATGCAATTGCAAAAAATAGTGTTTTCTAGCCTTTACCATGTTACTGAATTTTGTTTGAGGCCTGAGATGTCAGAGACTGACACACACGTACCTATGACATTAAAAGCTTTTTATGTCACAGAAAATGGGCTTCCTAAAGTATTTTTAACAGAAGCGAGCTGAGCTATGTTCACGTTAGGGTTGTTTTTGTAATGCTCCTGTGTCAAAACAATGAAGATAATGAGGCATATTATTTATAACAGATTTATTTTTCACACTTACGAGAACCACATAACACATCTACAAATAAAGCTCGTTAAAATATAAACATACTGAAAATTCCTTAAATACGTAGTGCTCGTGTGTCTCCCCCGTTGGTAGATAAATGTTCAAGGAGCACCATACAGACATGGAGAGCACGGAGTCTGACAAAACACACGCTACCTCACAGACCTCACACTAGTAATGCACGTGGAGAGATGCAAAGGGTGACAATATGAGGCCAAGACAGAGACCAAAGGGCTATGGACATTTGGAGCCTGGAGAGAGAGCCCTGTGGTCTGGAGCAATCAACAGGAACTTCTGTGGAGGTCAAACTTGAGCTAGACCTTGATGGAAGGCAACGGGGCTTTAAGGAAGTAGGCCCTCACCTGGAGTCAGGGCATTCCAGACCCAGCGAGCGCAGGAACAAGCGAAGGAATGGGCATTGCAGTTGGGGACGGCTGGTAGCCCCTTTGGGGAGGGCACTGCCAGATGTTCAGAAAGATACAATCGGCCTAGAACTCCAGGCTCTCCGTGACGCTCTGCAGGTGACGTCACCAGAGTCTTAACGCGAGTGACCAACTGAGATGATTATTTGAGGAAAAGCAATCCGCACGCAGTAAGACGGGTTGAAAGAAGAGATGATAGAACCTGGGAGAAGGGTTAAGGAAAGTGCAATGTCACCTGCTGGTGAGGCATGAAGACCTGGTTTAGGAGGGGGGCGGGGGGCATGGAAGGCCAAAAAGAGGAAAGAGCAAAGGGTCACTCTGGAAGGCCAGGGGTCTAGAGCAGTCCTACGTCAAAAAGAAACAGGGAGTACTCAAGGAATGATAAGATTACAGGAAATGAATGATCTTGGTTTTAGATGTCTTGATGTTGAGATCGCCTCCCTCTCTTGCTTTTGGAAGGAAAATCTCTTGCTTTTTTTTTTTTTTTTTTTTTTTTCTCCTACCAGAAGAGTCACTGCGGGCAATGCCAGCATGGGCTGGAAACCTGCCATGGTTGCCAGGGGCAGGGGCTCTGAAGTATATTCCTAGTTGCTACCAGCTGCGGCTTATGAAAATAGAATGATCTCGCCCTGGAATTCAGAGAAGGCAGCAGACAGACATACTTTCACAGGCATCCTCCATGGAAGCATGAGTTATTCAAGTTAAAGGGGAAGTACTGTCCCCACAACCTCATCTGCCCAAGAGATCTTTTAGGAAAATGAAATCAACTTGGTGGCAGGAGGCAAAGCAATCTGGCCCAGCGGTTGTCAAACGTTAGCCTGTGTCAGAATCCCCTGGAAAGCTGGTTAAAACACAGACCGCTGGGCCCCGCTCTGGAAGTTTCCGTTTCGGGGAGGTCTGGGGAAGGGCCCAAGAATTTGCATTTTTTGCAAGTTTCCAGGTAATGTTCCCACCGGTGGTCCGGGAATCACACTTTAAGAATCACTGATCTAGAGGAATTTGATGAGGAGGAAGGGAAAAGACTATGTTAGAAGATGTATTTTATCATCCTTTTTTAGTTGTAGTACTACAATCACAATGATAAAGATTATCTCAGGTATACATACGGGAAGCTCTACGGTTAGGGCACCGGACTCTTGATTGGGGGTGATGGTGAGGGCAGAATGTGTGGAGTGAGCAGGTAGACACTTACATTAAATAAGAATAAGGTGGGAAGGGAAGAGTGGGAACAGGGTAAGGTGGGAAGGGAAGAGTGGGAACAGGGTAAGTGGGAGAGAAGGACAAGAAAAAAGCCTATGGAAAAGGGAAGAGAATGGGAGCTATTTAATAGGGGAAGAGGAGGTGAGAAAGCAGGTAAGAAAACAAACAGGGACAGGATGGGAAAAACCTCTGCCCTTCTTCTAACTTGAGAGATTGTCTTCTGTTTCATCAAAGCGGGAGGGCACTCTCCAGAGGTCACTTTGAGGTGCTACCCATGATCCTGCCGCTACCCCTCCTAGTGGCAGAACTCTCCTATGGATGCAATATGAGCGAGAAAGTTGGATACAACTTTGAACCTTCCTATTCAAGCAAAGGGCACAGGAATAGTACTGAATTCCGTAAGATTAAGTATGCACCAAATAGAAGTGATCTCATGGTATATTTTATTTTATTTTTTAATGTTTATTTTTGAGAGAGAGAGAGAGAGAGAGAGCATGAGCAGGGAGGTGCAGAGAGAAAGAGGGGGACAGAGGATCCAAAGCCAGCTCCACGCTGACAGCAGAAAGCTAGATGTGGGGCTCGAACCCATGAACAGTGAGATCATGACCTGAGCCAAGTCGGACACTCAGCTGACTGAGCCACCCTCACGGTATATTTTAAATTCCAGACCTTCCAGAAAAAATTGAAGATGAGACACTTGCTTTAGTTTTGTGATGCACCCAGAGTAAATGGGTATATCACCCCTCTGCAAAAGCCCATGCTATTTAGAAAGCAATTCATGGATACGGTCAGAGCACGTTAATACAATATTTCACAGAGTGCCACAAACCTTGGAAGCACACTTTTGCTTTTAAGGAAATTATGTTACTTAGGATGCTTTGGGTTGTAAGTGACAGAAAACTCACATCAGACTGGTTTCCATACCGAAGGGAATGCATCGCTTTGTGTGCCTGAAAAACTAGAGCTGGCTGGCCTCGGGCAGAGAGGGCCCAGCAGCTCAGCGATGTTCCCAGAAAGCCAGTTTGCCCCTGCTGCTCTGCCCTGTGGTACCAACTTCACCCTAACGCTGTCTGCTTTTATTGTCTCCGGATAGCTAACAACAATTTGGGGGGCCAAGTGCTTCTTTATTCACATCCTACAGGGAATGATTATTTTTGACCCAGAAGTCTCAACGGGAACCCTCGTAGTTACTTGCACTGCTTAAAACATACGCCAAACACTGAAACCAGTCACCATGGGCAGGGAACTGGGGGACAGGGATGGTATCTGCACATGGGCTTAGGGAACCATGCTCCACTGTTATGGAGCTGGGGGGATGGAATCTGCACCCCAGAATCCCATGGACCCCCGAAAGAAAATGAGGGAGGGGAAGAAAGGAGAAGGCGTTAGATGATAGGGAGGCAGTAACCCACAAGCAGTATGGTGACCCAGCACAGTTTTAATTCAGTCCTCACTTCCTTGCAATTAAACCCTCCTTCTGAACAGGAGACATCTATCCTGTTCAAGAGTAGTCACTGAGTTTGATGAGTGGAGAAAAATAAAAAAAAAAAAATGGGGAGAGCGGTGGAAGATACCCAGCCTGGAGTGCTTTCTTTCTCTCCACAGATACAAATCCTGCGCAGGTTTTCTGTGCACCACAGAGGGGCTGGAGATCTACTTTGTAAATAAAAGGAAAAGAGGGTCTTTGCTATAATTTTTGCCCAGAAACGAACATGCTATATTTCGGAAGCACTTTGGCTTGAGGATCAAAAGTCAGTCCTGAATTGCTTCTTCTGTTCTTGACCGTCTTAAATCTTAGCCTCATAATGAAGTGTCAGAACAAGGTGGCTGGGGAAGCAATGACTACAATTTTGCCAGTGGTTTCTGGGCTCCTTTCCGCGAGTCACTGCTCCTCAGTAAAGCAGTAAGAAGAGAGATACATGGCTAAAAATTAATAAAGGAGTCTGGCAGCCTGACTCAGTCTTGGAATTAACCACATCCACCCTTCCCACCCTCACTCCTAACCCTTTTTATATGCCCTCCAGGACGTGTGCCCACAATAAGGAAAATGTTAGGAAACAATTATATCAGCAAATATAGTTTTTTCAGTTCTACTTGACAACCAGAGTTGAGGGGATGCGTTTGTTTATGTAACAAATGCCTCGGAATAAATTGAATTTGCAAGGTCTCACGAAATCCATTGGGATTTGAGTTTCCTCCCTCTTCAAAGCAGTCAGCTCTTTCTAAGTATAAAAGGGAGAAAAGCTACTTACAGTACTTTGCAGCATACTGCAAAGATATTTTACTGAATAAGGCACAATTATTAAGATACTACCTTGAAAATACACATGTAGAAACAACTGTACACAAAGCTTAAAATCCAAACATACAAGTACATTACGTTACATTATATTACATTACATTACATTCCTACGAGCTTTCTCTATACTGTTTATTGCTTATTACCATCTAGTCCATGCAGCCTTTTCCAATCCCCCTCTTCGAAATTCCTACAGCAGTTACTACGTATACGTGTCATTTGGCATTTCTCACGGGTCATCTGACACTGTTAAGTAGGGCTTGTTTTTCATGTTGCTAGGGTCTCATCTCCCCAGCTATATTATAAGCAACTCAGGAAAGTTATGTGTCTTCAAATTTCCGCAGTGGTTCATGAAGTGACTTGAGTTAGACTATAAGTTCCTTGAGGGAAGGGACTTCATCCCTCATTTTGTTTTCCAAGGTAACTCCTAGAACGCTATCCTGGCATACAACATAGACTCCATAAATACTTCCTGAATGAAAGAATAAACATACTAATATTAGGCGCTCCGTAAATACCTGTTAGGTTGAATACTGCCACTACTAATCTATTACCAGCTGGATCTATGTTTGAATTAATTTTCCCATCACCGTGTGACTTTCTTTAGTAATTCAAGACAAGTCCATGACTTTGTAGCCCAGTACTACCCCAGGATATATGAAGGACCCAAACACACACACACACACACACACACACAATAGAGATCGTAGTTGCTATTCCTGAGGACTCCACGCTTCATTTTTACTTCTCAAGTATTGTAGATTTACTCTTACTACAGCCTCTTCTTCTCCAAGCAAGTTTTTGTAAGTGAGGGGTCTTGCCAAAGATCAGGGCTATTGTTTTACAACTGGGATGTGACCCAGATCAATGAGCACAGGGATACAGCCAACCAGGTATCCTCGTGCAGGGATGGGAAGCAAGAGAAATGGGGGCTGTTGGCTTGCAAGGGGGTGGGGGATGTGGAGGGGGGTGCAGTACAGCAAGCACATCCCTTTGTGCTGAGGTCACAACTCTCAGAGATAGCCACGCCACACTGGAAATCCCCTGTTCTCTTCCTTTGTTTCAATTCATAGCTTCAGAGGAGAACGTCCTCTGTAAGGCAACTCCTCATTCTGCACGCTGCCATTGCCGAAGAAGTCTGACAGTTCATGTTGCTTTCTCCTGTCTGTTTTTCTGTACCACCAGGCTTCTCCAGCAATAGAATTACTGGGAAGAGGTCCCTTCCTGCCTGTACCCAGGAGCTTCCTAGCTACCAGGAAGTGCCCAGCAAGGGGTTCTTCCGGCAAATGTATTTTCAGAATTCCCACTCTGCAGAGCCGGAACAATATTCTTCCATCCTGACTTCTGGTTGGCAGCTGACAGCAGTACCGGGTACTTATTTTGCAAACTCAGCAAAACCTTCTGTGTCCACTAATGAGAGGGCTTCCCACACCGCCTCGGTGGCCTGAACTCTAAGGGATGACAGCTGCGAGGCCACAAGGCTATGTGTTCATGATCAACTGTGGTCGTCGGCTACTTGAAAGGCAATTTTCTCTGACTCACAAAATATTTGGTACACGAGAAAATAAGTTGGCTCTTGGTACATGGATTTAGAATGGGTGCAATTTTCTGAGGATTATGCTAAGGATCTGTGGGATTAAATTTCTAGTAGAGAGATCCATCTTGGTATAAAACTGTCCAAATGAAGTCATTCACTTTCCTGGAAAATCTTCTGTTTTGTTTGTCTTTAAAGACAGAATGTTTCTGGGGTTGGCTATGTAAAATATGTGATGGAAAAGTTAAGGACTTATAAAAGCAGAAACAATAGAAAAATGAGACTATGGGGGTTCTATTTATTGTTACATGTATTCAACATTCACATTTCTCCCACAGATTTTGGTTATATGATACATATTTTGCCACACCTCAGACTAAAAAGGTTTCAAAGGAAAATGTAACATCTTGTCCTCATACTTGCTCCTGCACCTGATTTCTCTATTTTCACCATCTCTTTCAGTCCTCGAATCCTCGAATCCTTCCCCTTGACTGATCCCGTTTCTAATTAGTTTCCAAAATCTGGTAGATTCTACCACTCCATGTCTCTCCTGTGGAATATAGCATAATTATATAACCTAAGCCATGCCCCACTCTAACCCATTCTATACAAAACCTTTTAACACTTCATTAGTGCCTTGTGAGCTGTGTACCAACCTCTCAACCAGGTATTAAGGGGCCTCCCCAATTGGGCCAATGTGTGTATTGAGTCTTTCTTCCCACCACTACCTGTAGTCTGATCTTAATAACAGTGAAACCATAAACCCTTCAACTACATACCCTTGTCCTTAATGACCCTTTGGTCACTCTGTTTTCTCAGTCTAGACATTCACCTAACCCTTCAAAGGCCACTTTCCCCAGGAAATTTAAGATCATTCTGACCAGATATACCCTTTCTCTCAAATCTCCACAGTGTGGTGTTTGGGCATTTCTTACCCTGCATTCCCTGTAGTTATTTATGAACTCAATATCCTTCTTGCCTTCTCCTAGATAATCATCTCCTGAGGGCTGAGAACATGGCTTATTCTTGATTGAAGCTCCTGCAATACCCAGGGCACTGCCTTGCATAGAGGAAGAGCTGAGTACATTAAAAATGTATAGTTTCTGTACAAATAAGATACTTCTAACTAAGCTGAAATGTCATGGTCTCCTCTATCGTACCTATTACTGTCAACCTCCAGCAAATGTCTGTCAGCCCCAAAAGATATCACAATAATTTCATAACAGCCTTTCTTAGAAAACAGTAATCATCAGTTAATCCTTGACCGCTGGCTAATACTACATGCTTCACTGCAGGGCATTTTAGTCCCTGGTTTAAAACATTTCCAGCTCAATTTAAAAGATGGTTATATGGTAGCAGATGGCAGTTACATTGGTGGTGAGCACAGCATAACGTGTAGAGAAGTTGAATCACTGTGTGCTACGCCTGAAACGAATGTAATGTTTTGGGTCAACTATACTGAAAAAATGTAAAACAAAACGAAAAAAAAAAAAAACAAAAAAACCCCAAGATCAATAAATAGTTCAAAATAAACTTCTGTAATAAAAGATAGTTATTAAGAAACTCTTTCGTCGTCATTGGGAATACATGTAAAGGGACCTGAAAAAAGTAACACCTATTGTTTTTAGAAGACCTATTCTGGGTGCACTGATAGTTAGTAGGTGACAAAGCAATAGCTGGGTTACAGGTGTTAAGAACCGCTTCTCCACAGGGGCGCCTAGGTGGCTCAGTCAGTTGAGCGTCCAGGTCTTGATTTCGGCTCAGGTCATGATCCCAGGGTCATGGGATTGAGCTCACGTGTCAGGCTCAGCACTGAGTGTGGAGCCTGCTTAAGATTCTCTGCCCCCCACCCCCACACACCTGTGTGCACGTTCCCACCAAAAAAGAAAAAATGCTTGTCTAAAGTGAAAGTAATATGAAAGTCAGGATGAACATAGAGGTTTTCCTTGATAATGTTTGCTTATTATACTGTGCTCCTAAAGGATCTGCACTCAGTTACAATGTTCGACTTTGGAGTTTCTTGATGTGTAAATCAGCATGCTTTCAGCTCTCAACAATGAAACCTTCAACTCAAACTGCTCTAAAAAATAATGTTTATGTCTATATCCATATATATATATATATATATATACACATATGTCTATGTATATATATATATGGATATAGACATAAACATTATTTTATATATGTACATATATTACATATATATATACCCATATATATGTATATATACATATATATATATACTCATATATATATACATATTCAATGGGAAAGGACAAAGGGGGGCCTCTATCCCAGCTATGGAAGAAAAGTCTCTCCTTTAGGTCTGATCGATGAGTTTAGGTCAACTATCTACTCCAGGACAAATCGTTGCTCCAGGGAAACACTAGGCATCAATTTGCTTACCCTTAGACTCCTAGAATGACTTTTTAAAAGGAAGATACTGGGGCACCTGGGTGACTCAGTCAGTTAAGTGTCTGACTTCAGCTCAGGTCATGATCTCACAGTTCGTGACTTCGAGCCCTGCATTGGGCTCTGTGCTGACAGCTCGGAGCCTGGAACCTGCTTCAGATTCTGTGTCTCCCTCTCTCTGTTCCTTCCCCACTCACTCTCTCTCTCTCTCTCTCTCAAAAATAAATAAAGATTACACTGTCTCTCTCTCTCAAAAATAAAGATTAAAATAAATTAAAATAAATAAGTAAAAATGAAGATAGAATTTCCATGGTTGGCTAAGACTATTTAAAACCATTTTGGGGGAAATATGAATTACTAGAAGCCTACTGATGCTATCAACCATAAAACAAAAGAGGGGTAGAATGCATGCTGTGGAGTAAGTCATAATTATAGATATGGATTAGCATTCCTGCTCAAACAATGAAAACAACTGACTTCTTAAATTTAAAAACTACAGCTTTTGTGATATAAAGACTTTTAAAGAATTTGTACGTTCACTGAGTGAGACTTCGTTACAAACAGATACTAATATTTCTCCAACAGAATCGTCCCTGGTGAAGAAATGGACCTATTTCAGGTAGAGTGTAAGTTTTATGAAGTTGGGGACCAAGTCCATGTTCCTCAGTCCTCTATCCTAATGAACAGAAGGCCTGGCCCAGGCAAGGTGTTCAAAACAGCTTCTGATCACATAAATAAACATAAAATAACTTTCATTAAGTGCTGGACACTTGCACTAGAACACAACATCGCAGTGAGCATCGCAGTCCTAGGGACCAGATTAATGTAACTCTAAAAGGATCCAGAAGAAAGATTTCCTAGAACCAAGCTGCCCCAACAAACAGAAACCATTTAGTAAGGCGCCGCTCTGCTTCAAGCTACGGATGTTCTGTAACCCCAGCACAGGCCCATGAGAATGTTGTAAAGAAATAGTATACTTCGGACTTAATTCTCTAAAAGGTAGAACTCAAGCAACTTCGAATGTATCCTCATAGGAAAGCTGAACATTTGAAACCTAAACCCTGCTTTCATCATGCAGCTGCGACTGTCATATTTGGTTCTGATGAAGTCTCCCATCAGAAGCCACCGTAGACATTCCCACAAGGACATCGTGCAATCCGACCAGCCAACCAAACAAAATGTGGTCTCCCGGATCTCCCTGTAGTTTGGTAATAAAGAAAAGGGAGATTAAGCCAAAGATGTCCCCCCCCTCTGAACCATCGTGTCTCTGCAGACTTTCTGGATAAATGTGGCCCAGCTGTCTCACTGACCTCCCAGGACACTGGTACTTCCCGCTTCCAAATGCCATGAACCCGTCCAAGAAAGCATTCTTCTCTAAATTTGCCTTTTTCCAACGTTCCTGTGGGAAGAAATCATTTTTTTTTTCCAAATCAGTCTTATATAAATAAGCTTAACTTTATTTCTCTAGGCTAAAAATGACTTTGTACAGCTAATCCTTGCATATAAAGTTGCAGGGCTGTTGGTAATTTTTTTTCCAACCTGTTATTCATATCAGGCACAATTGTGTTTTTGGAATGTGAACTAATAAATAAAAAGGTTTAAAAAGAATTTTGTTAAGTGGTAAACGTAAATGATAATGTAAATCAACCACAGAACTGACCTCAGAAAAGGAAGACTATTTATAATAAGATCTCGGGCTCCATCACAAAATTGTCCTTGGTAATAAATCTAGTAAATTACTGGCCGCCCTGCCTATTGGAAGGAGCTTGGGATGTGGAATGAATACATCTGGATGCCATTTTTTTTTTAATTTGTACCTAAAGACAGAGGATGGACTAAATCACCTCTTAAGATTCTGCTTAGCCTTGTAACCCCCCAATTTTAAGAAACAGCAGAGAACAGCTTTAATTTGTCTTGTTTCGTTTGTTTTTAGTACTCCTTGGAAACTAACAACAGGAGCAATTGCCCGATGAATATAAAATAAGTCTTCTTTCAGAACCAGACATATTCACTTTAACATACTTTGCTGGTTTCAGATCATTTATTTTCAAGTTGGTGAAGCTTATTTCAAAAACCTTGCTATCTCATCTGTGTTATACCCATCCATATTACAAGTCTGATTTTTACTCTGTTGTCGACTTGGTTAGATACAGAGAGAAATAGGTCTGCTAAAATGACACAATTGTAGTTAATCTATGAATTCATATTCCCACCATAAAGGAAATTAAAATCAAAGGGTAATGCATGTTGAAAGAGAGGACTTACAGGTTTGAACACTTCAGGTTCAGGAAAATATTTTGGATTTCTGTGCAGCCAAAATGGAGACAACATCAACAAGTCACCGGAAGGAACAGTGTAATTCTATGATAGAAAAATCAGTTTCAAGTTATTTTTGGAAATCTGCTTTAAAGAGAGTTTGGGTCATTAAAAATAATGCTCCAACTATATTGTAGAGAAGACATATACATTTTATAAATCAATGGAGAGAAAATCTAATTCTTTCCTGGAAGGATCGTTTCTGTTTTCCAACTTAAGCAATGACTACATTCTAATTCTGATGATTAGTTACATGTGCATACACATTTGGTTACATGGGGGAAATATATTAGATAAATGTGAAGATATTAGATACTAGTATATGTCTGATGTAATGCAGCTTTGGATGTTTGATACTGGGGTTGGTAGCAAGTGCTTTTGGTGGGAACCACAGTGAATCCCCAGGTCGCGGAATAGAAAAATCTAACTCTGAGACAGGACAGTGGCCATGACAGCACTGAGGGTGGCAACAGTGGGTGTCTCCTATCCCCGGGGACATTGATGACAGTGTCAGGGCCGAGGCAGTAGAGTCTCTCTCTCTCTCTCTCTCTCTCTCTCTCTCTCTCTCTCTCTCTTTTTCCACTCCAGAAACAGCTATTAGGGTAGAAATAATATGAAGAATATGAAGACAACTGGTTAGGAAGACACGGGACACTGAGTGCTGTGTGTTTCTTGGTTGGTTTGGTGTTTGGGAACGCTGTGGCTGTGGGACTGAGGTTAAGCAGTGTGTTTCTGAATTATCCTTCCCCGTTTATGTTATCATAGGTTTTCTAATATATAAACTATACTAAGAACTAAAAACCATGTCATAAAATCACCCTGACTTCATCATGTTCAGGAACCATAGGACAAAGGGCTCTCCCATGGTGTGTAACCAGTAGATAGCTATCAACTTTCCTAAGGCACATTCTGTTAGTAACTCCCATCCCCAATCATTGGAAGTCATATCTATTTAACCCTGCGTAAGTTTGAAATGTCCTCAAGATATTCACAAAAACACTGACCTTCTGCATCTAGAATATGAGCACGTTACAATTACAAATATGTCTTTTTATAATAGCAGGGAGTGGCATATGGGAATGGGCCATCATTTTTTAACCAGAGAGAAACCCTGTTAGCTCCAATGGGGACTGAATATTGCTTAAGGTGTGGCCGCTGCAGTACTAAGTGCTGAGAGAGCTCCCAAACAAGGAAGAGAGAGGGGATTTCACTGGTGTCCTCTTACCATTTTTAAAGTAGAAAAAGACTTAGGAGATCTCAAGCCTATCTGTTCCTTCTACCTCTGGCAAAACTGAGGTTAGAGTGGTCATGCCTGACCTCGAGATCAGCTGCAGAGGGCCTTGATGCGTGTTTGGGGGCAGGACCAGGGACAGCCCTGGGACAGGGCTCCAGGCGGGTCAACTGGTACCCTTCCCCTCCTCACCGCATACACCTCTTTAGTGGCTGGCTGTTGACCCATGACTGTGACTTGGAGACTGACTGCCACAGCCTACAATACAGGCTAGTAGAAGCCTTCAAATGGAATCTCAGTCACAGAATTAACATTAGCAACAGGGAGGACACCAGAAAGAAGTTCCTGTCACAGCAGCAAATGCCAGGCTGATGAATGGCATAAAGGAATGTGAGAGCCGGTTGAACCTCTGAGCAAAGGAACCTCTGAGCAAAAGGACATCATCGTCCCATCTAACAGTCGCTGTCATCGTCTACACGGCACATGAAGGGAAAGACCAAAAGGGAGACGAAACAGTCCTAGGACCAGAACACAGATCGCCATCAAAATCACAGCTTCTCTGTGTTGTAAAACTGTGTCTCTCAGGTAGGCAGCATTGAGCCTGGCCGGCCCCCTTCACAGGGATCCTGTGAGGCCCAGTGAGCTTAATTTGCTAGCGTGGAGATGGGGTTTTCTTAAAGACGGAAGAGAAGGCAGCACTCTTTGTTGTAGCTCAAGAAGGATACTGAGAGCAAAGTGGTTGCAAAGAATGTAGAGTTTTGAAGAGAAAGCAGAAGTCCTATAGAAAGGCAAAACATCCACAGGAGGGGATTCGAGGCCCACACTTTCCTAGCTCTTAACCAGGAACGTGATTACGTCGCAAAAAAAAAAAAAGGCTAAAAATAAAAAAGTACACTCTTTTGCATGATAAAAAATGTTCTCTATCCAAATTTTGGAAAATTCAGAAAAATAGAAAAAGCTAAAAAACAACCAGAAAGCTGACAACAAAAAAACACCCATCAACCGGCTAGACTTCCCTCCAGTACTTTTACCGAACAGTTGAGTGTTGTTGTTGTTAGACATAGTCTTTATCCTGATGAATAGTTAATTTTGGAAACTTAACGTTGTTCACCTAATATTATAGCATAAGTATTTTTTCTTTATCGTGTGGACTCATTGTGAACAGTTTTGTCTCCAATGTCTCTTTCATCTTTCATTGGGCAGATTAATCATAAATAATTTAATCATTCCCTGGGTTTTCTTTCTATAATAAATAATGCCATCAGAAGCATCTTCTTCCATGAAGCGTTTTTTCACATAAAATCTTCTAACATAGATGTTCAGAAAATATAGGGCATGGACATTTTTAAAGGCTGTTAATACATTTTGCTCAACTGTTCCCTCAAATCTGGTAGCTAAATAGGTTTCTACCTGTAATATTTTAGTGTCAATTTCACTGCCCTCTTCTCTGCTAATCTGACATTTAATAGGTTATTTTTGGTTCCTGTATAAATCTTTATGTCTTTGTTGAGCATTTTTCCATGTTAAGTTATTTTCTTCTATGAACTTTTGTGTTCATGTTCTGTCCTCATTAATTTATGCAATATTAGTGCTTTATGTATTGATCTGTGAGTTCTTTAAATATTAACATTATTTACCCCTGTGTTATACTTACATTAACATTTGTTCTTAATTTTTGGTTTACATTTAATTTGGATTATACTTAAAAAAATACATGTTAAATTTTGATGTGATACATTTAAATCTGTTCATCTTTGTGGTTTCATTGATGAATCCCAAGATTTGGCAGCCCTTTTTTCTCTAAAATAGTGGTTCTCAAGCGTTCTCTCTAGAACCTTCTGGGAGTTCTTAAGACCTTTCCAGAGGCTGTGCTAGGTCAAAAATCATGCCTGGGTACAAGATTCAAAGTATAGGACAAACCAGTGGATTTTGACATAACTGAATACAATAAATTCATTGATATTTCAGATTATAACAAACTTTTAGGAAACTCCCACTGATGCATTTCAATGAGGTATTAGAAAGCAGACAGATCTGAAAAAGTTATTGAAATATTGATTCCTTTTCCAGTGACATGTCTGTATGAGGCTGAATTTTCTTCATTTCCATCAATGGAAAGAATATATCACAACAGATTGATTCCAGACACATTTATGGGAACCCAGATGTCCTCTATTAGCAAGGCATTAGACAGATTTGCAAAATCTTAAAATAATGCTATTTTCCCACATTTTTTATGTTTTGGAAAATATAGTTATGTTTCATAAAACCATGCTATTATTTTAACATGTAGTAGGTTTCTTGTTATTTTTAAATTAATTAGCAAATAAATATTATACCAATTTCTCAGTTTTAGTTTCTAATACAGCAAATATTTTTTAATTTTTTTAATGTTTATTTTTGAGAGACAGAGATAAAGCACAAGTGGGAGAGGGGCAGAGAGACAGGGAGACATAGAATCCGAAGCAGGCTCCAGGCTCTAAGCTGTCAGCGCAGAGCGTGATGTGGAGCTCGAACTCACAAACCGTGAGATCATGACCTGAGCCGAAGTCGGACGCTTAACCAACTGAGCCACCCAGGTGCCCCTCTAATACATTAAATATTGATAGATATGACTAACATAGGTAAAAGTCTTTGGGGTCTCTAATAATGCTAAGAGGATAGGGGCACCTGGGTGGCTCAGTGGGTTGAGCGTCCAACTTCAGCTCAGGTCATGATCTCACGGTTTGTGGGTTCCAGCCCCATGTCAGGTCTGTGCTGACAGCTCAGAGCCTGGAGGCTGCTTTGGATTCTGTGTCTCCCTCTCTCTCTGCCCCTCCCCTGCTGGTCTCTCTGTCTCTCAAAAATAAATAAACATAAAAAACAACAACAACAACAACCAATAATGCTAAGAGTATAAAGGGATCCTGAGAGCAAAAAGTTTGAGAACTACTCTAAAAGTTAAAAAATACCCACTTTCTGGCCAGTCATCCCAAACCATATGTTAATCTCTTCCCTCTTCATTGATTTACGATTCACTTATTCTATATTATACTCTTGGATACAAAGGGACTTGTTTCTATGTTACCTATCCAGCCTGTTATATTGATAGTGAACATTAAGTCTGACACCACTACCATACCATTTTAACCGTTGTGGTTTTATAATATGTTTCAATACCTCGAGAAGATAATTAGTATTCTTTAATCATTCATATTTTCTAACACTTCCTTGTTTATTCTTTCCTGGGTATTCTTGAAGATTACCTGCGTACCAAAAGTATGAAACCTTAAAAACAGAGTACAGGTAGAAGTTTAAGAGTTTTGTAAAGATGATATAAGAAAGAAAAGGAAGGAAAAAAAAAAAAGAAAAGAAGGAATAAATCAAAGAAAGCAGATGGCGTATGCCCATCTTAATTTGTTCCAAAAATATAGGAAGGAATCAGTACGGGGACATAAATAAAGGAGACCATGTTCAGACTGCATTAGGAAAGAGCAGTAGGAGAGCACTTCAAGCATTCACAGCAAGAAATGTGACCAGTTGCCCTACAGGGGAGAAAACACGAGCCCCCACCACTACTTGACATGGATGATCCCATTCAAAGCGTTTTTCATAATCCAAATTTCTGGGAACACATCAATATATTCAATAAAGACATTCCACCTGTTTTAGAAAACATATGAAGCCTAGAAGGACCAAGTTGTATGAATTCATACCAAGGAAATAATTACTACTGTAAACCAGGATTTGGCCATATGGATGCCCATCTTTGCCCTGTTTGTCACAGTAAACACCCGGAAGCCATACGCATTCAGGCATAGACAGCTGATTTAGAAATCTATGTTATATCCACATATTAGATCATCATGCTGCAATTCAAAGCTGTGTAGATGTCTTCTGTTGATACAGAAAACTTTTGTAACTATTACTAACATAAAAGCTGATTATGAGAAAATTAGCATAGCATGGTCCTAATTGAATTTTTAAAAATGCACAGACTACAGGAAAAAAAAATCTGAAATTATCAGAATACCAAAATGTTCAAGTGGTTATCAGACTTGTGAAATTTTTAGCAATTTTTATTCTCTTCTTTTAGTGTTTTTTTTATAGTTTCCTTTTTATTATTTTTTTATTTTTTAATGTTTATTTCTTTTTGAGAGAGAGAGAGAGAGAGACAGAGCGTGAGCAGGGGAGGGGCAGAGAGAGACAGAGTAACAGAATCTGAAGCAGGCTCCAGGCTCTGAGCTTTCAGCACAGAGCCGACGTGGGGCTCAAACTCACAAACTGCGAGATCATGACCTGAGCCAAAGTCAGATGCTTAACCTACTGAGCCACCCAGGTGCCTCATTATGGTTTCCTTTTTAAAACTAATTACCAAGATTTGTTTATGAAATAAGAAGAAAAAGCTGTTCAAGTTATTATTTTCAAAATTAAAGCCTCAACTCTGCAGGGAGAAGTTCACAGTGATTAGTTTATGCCTCCTAAAAGGGGAAAGGTTGTATACATTTAATTTATAAAAGAAATAGTAAGTACAGAAACAAAGGTAATATTTGTACCCTTTACAAATATTAAAAATATATTGTAGGGGCGCCTGGGTGGCTCAGTCAGCTAAACATCTGACTTCAGCTCAGGTCATGATCTCACAGTTCATGAGTTCGAGCCCTGCATCGGGCTCTGTGCTGACAGCTCAGAGCCTGGAGCCTGCTTCAGATTCTGTGTCTCCCTTTCTTCTGCACCTCCCCTACTTGCATGGTTTCTCTCTCTCTCTCTCTCAAAAATAAGTAAACATTTAAAAATTTGAAAAAAAAGTTAAAAGTATATGTGAAAAATAAGGAAAAGGAGTTCTAGAACATTCTTGGAAGATAGCAGCCTGAGCGCATGTCTCTGGGTTGCGTGATCAGTAAAAGAGACACCAGCAGGGCTTGGAATGAGCCTGGATCCACTGGCCCCTAGGAAGAAAGTGTGAGTTTGAGGAAGTGGAGATAAGAGATTATGATTTTTTTTCTGCAACTTCTCAAATTGTTTCAGATATCTATCACTTTTAATTAAAAATTTTTATTGAGAATCTATAATGTTGGAATTATAAAAACAGTTCAGTTTTGTAAGAGGATTGTATGCAGTGAATCGTAAATGTGTTTATTCCCTTGGACCAATAATCCACTATTAAAGTATAATTCAAGAATAATTATTAAAAAAATGTACTATGGGGGCGCCTGGGTGGCTCAGTTGGTTAAGCGTCCAACTTCAGCTCAGGTCATGAGCTCACGGTTGGTGGGTTCGAGCCCCGCGTCGGGCTCTGTGCTGACAGCTCGGAGCCCGGAGCCTGCTTCGGATTCTGTGTTTCCCTCTCTCTCTGCCCCTCCCCCACTCATGCTCTGTCTCTGTCTCAAAAATAAATAAAATATTTTTTAAAAATGTACTATGCACAAAGAGGCAAATAATCTCCACATTAAAGTAACCACAAAGGAAACCAACCTAAATTCTCAAGAGTTAGGAAATAATGAAATACCTAAGCTATGAATTCAGTGGACTATTACAAGGCTATCGAGATAAATACGCAAGCGCTGGATGCATGAAAAGTGTAATAATGTTAAAAAGTGTCTAAATGGCAGATTTACACTATAATGAAACATAGGTTTCTGTATTGGTGCCATACAAGGAGCATGTGAGATAGCTGTATGGCTAACGGGTCAAGGGGAGTTGTATACACATGAGTATATACGTGTTGCATATGTTTGAACTTGGGTGTTTTTCTAGGTAAAGTTCTTGAACGAGCAAAATTGCTTTTGAAAAAATATGAGGTGTTAATGGCCACGACAAATTTATAACCTCCCTTAGTTAAGCACAACCCTGGTAAGAACATGTGGTTAAAAGCTCTTCCAAGAGCCACTTTGCTTAAGGATAGAGGTTTTCAGGTTGGTCAATGGAGCAGTAGAATATAGTGACTGTGTTAGTGCCAATATTGCAGCCTGACCCGCAATTAAGTCAGTTGCATGACGAAAAACAAATACATTTGTGACAATACCTTATGGTAAAATAAAAATACAAGGAAGGAAGAAATAGACTGAGTCATCTTCAAGGGTCCCAAAGTGAGAAGCAAACCAAAATAAGCAAAAAACTAACATTTGTCCAGTGGAAAATGTTTTTCCCTCGAAGGGAAAAAATAGGGCACAGCAGACAGATTTCAGGTGG
Organism: Prionailurus bengalensis; assembly: GCF_016509475.1. NCBI lineage: Eukaryota > Metazoa > Chordata > Mammalia > Carnivora > Felidae > Prionailurus > Prionailurus bengalensis. Next base: position 43,924,307 of record NC_057349.1, read on the forward strand.
TGGTACAGTAAAAAATAAAGGAAAAATAAGAGGATAATTAGTGTGGCAAGAGAATAGTAAGGACAAATGGTATCTATTTGAAAAAAGAAGGGTTGAGGTATAAGTATAATCAAGTTAAAAAAAAAAGTAAATGAACAGCATGATGGGGGACGAGGGATGGGGAAATGGGTGATGGGCACTGAGGAGGGCACCTGTTGGGATGAGCACTGGGCGTTGTATGTAAGTGATGAATCACGGAATCTACCCCCAAAACCAAGAACACACTATATACACTGTATGTTAGCTAACTTCACAATGAATTATATATATTTAAAAAAAAAAAAAAAGGAATGCTGAAGGTCAGGATAGCAGAAGCTAAAAAGAATACAATTTCAAAAGTGCACCATGTTGATCGGAAACTGGCATGTGCCTAAAGGTCTTTGGTTTGGGTCAGTCTGCCAGAAAATGTATTTATGTAATAGTTTAAACTTTTTCATTATAAAATTATCATGTGATGGCCTCACATACTGAGCTAATGAAATAGCACAAGCTGGGTGTTAAGTTTGAGAAGGAGGGTATGGAGCAGTCATATATGAGGCAGGCAGAACAATGGTCAAGGAAGTCTGAGACAGAACGTGTTGAAGTCACATAAACCACACTGAAAGTTACAAAGATAATACAAAAGTAACCGGAAGAATGTATCTTATTCTTCCATAGATATGATATAGATAGATATATAGATATGAAGATTCTGGTGGTTTTTTCTCCCTGTTTTAGTGAAGGCATAGTTAGTAAAGAACTATGGAAACTAAAGAACTAAATGGGAACTTAAAAGGAGAGAGGCTTCAGGGGAAAAGGCCTGAAAAATGAGATCAGAAAGAGGAAATGCGAGAAAGAGAAAGAATTAAGTAAGAAGAAGAAAGAGAGAGAGAAAGGAGAGAGAGTGGAAGAGAGAGGAAAGAAGTAAAGAAAGGAATCTGAGTGCTTATGAAAAGAGGGCAGGACAAGCATAAAACATCTTTTAAGAGATTATCATGATATAGAAACCAGACAAGACAGTATGAAAGAAAGAAAGAAAGAAAGAAAGAAAGAAAGAAAGAAAGAAAGAAAGAAAGAAAGAAAGAAAGGTAAGAAAGCAGAAAACAAGACTACAGATCACTATCTCTTAGGAACTTCCAGGCAAAAAATCCTCAACAAAATATTAGTGAAACAGGGGCGCCTGGGTGGCTCAGTCGGTTAAGCGTCCGACTTCAGCTCAGGTCACGATCTCACGGTCCGTGAGTTCGAGCCCCGCGTCGGGCTCTGGGCTGATGGCTCGGAGCCTGGAGCCTGTTTCCGATTCTGTGTCTCCCTCTCTCTCTGCCCCTCCCCTGTTCGTGCTCTGTCTCTCTCTGTCCCCAAAATAAATAAATGTTAAAAAAAAATTAAAAAAATATTAGTGAAACAAATTTAACAATGTATAAAAAGAACTAGACAACATGATCAAATTGACATTTATTCCAGAATGTCATGCCTAGCATGACATGTCTTTCATGTCTATGACAGGCTGGTTCAACATTCAAAAATCCATAAATGTAATCCATCACAGCCATAGGTTAAAGAAGAAAAAGCGTATGATTATATCTACCGATGCAGGAAAAGCACTGGACAAACTCCAACACCCATTCATGATTGAAATTCTCAGTAAATTAGAAATAGAAGCACATTTCCTCAACTTGATAAGAAGCAGCTACCGAAAACGCACCAAAAATCAAGCTTAACAGTGGAAGATTTTCCCCTTAATGCTTTCCCCTTAAGGCAAGAATATCTGTTGTCACTACCGTTATTCAACACAGTGCTGGAAGTCAGAGCCAGGGCAATAAGGCAAGAAAAAGAAATAAAAGAAAGAAAATATCTACATAAAAATTCCCAAGGAATCTATAAAAACACTTGTAGGACCAAAAAGCACAGTGAGTTTTGCAAAGTTGTAAGTACAAGGTGAACACACAAAAATCAACTGCGTTTCTACAAACAAGTAATGTACAATTGAGAACCAAAATTTTTTTTAAATGCCACTCACAAAAGCTCCAAAATAACTGAAATATGTAGGTATAAATCTCACAAAGCATGTATGGCATCTGTATACTTAAAATAACAATCAAGATACCTACCGGCAGACAAATAACTTCTGTATTTCAGCTAATTATCTGTTAGCCAGAATATAAATAAGGTTTAACAAACGTTCAATATAAACTATAGTACTATTCAGAGTAATAAACACATTCCTCTACTCAATTGCACCAAGTTGTTTGATTATATCTCCTCAAAGCATATCTTTTTATACTGATATTTTAAAGTAACTAATAGATTATTTAAAAGCATAAACAGTTAAAATCCCACTAAAACTAAATGCTGTAATGTATGTAAGACCAGTTAAATAAACTATGTCTCCTTTGGGTGTAGCTGCAACTTTTATAAAATTTTGATTTTTTTTGTCTCTTTTGTCTTCCACTACTAAAAACTGTATCAAACTGTATTATTAAAAAGCTAACAAGAGTTGAGAGCTGAGTAAATGTGATCTATCTGGATAATGCAGGCCCTGTCAAGTCATTCTGAAAAAAAAAAAAAATTTTGTTCTGCCTGACTGATTTGCCAAATACGGAATTAAAAGTCAGCCACACGAACATAGCTGCCATGGAGCACTTGCAAATTTTCTCCTACTTTGCTCATAGGAAGGACCTCTCTCCCTCACTCAGCTGCTGACTGCTAATATCAGTTGCTATCACCCACAGCTTTCCCGCTGTTTCCCTGGCTGTTATCTGTAGTCTGAGACTACCTTCCAGTTACCCAAAGGAACTTTCCTCATACCCTCAATTCCTGAACCCATTGCTCAAGATTACTTGCCCATTGGTTCAGCAGACTATCTAATCCACCTGCTTGACCTAAATAGGATCATATTAATTCTGATGTGGAATCACATAGCCAAAATGATCATCGAAGAGTTACGTTTTAGCTAAAATAGTTGCCAACAGATAAATATTCACATTAATAAAAATGTTACGGCACAACTCTCATCCCTAACCTGTTTCCTTAATGGAACTTGAGGAATTATCTAATGACATATGGCAAAATATGTACCTTTTTTCCTTCAAAGGTTGACTATTTTAAAACCAAACCAAAGCTCACCAAAATTTGAACAGGCTTCATCACTTTTCTAGTAATGATACCAGGGGCTCTTAAACGAAGGGTTTCCAAAATACACCATCTGATCAGTGGGAGTTTCTTCAAGTCATCCTCAGATACTTTTATCTTATCTTTACCTGTAGAGAGAATTTCAAAATTTGTTTAAAAGACCGACCTAAAGAGGCCAGAGAGTGATTTCACGGGAGCTTATTAATACAGGTTAGACGCTGCCTTGGACAACAAGTGTTAGCATTGCTATTACTTTTTGCATACCATGTTTAGTAACGCATTGCCTCTTTTTATCATTTTCCTTCTACCAAGAGCCAGTGCAGCCTAAAAAATTAAACCGTTGTCGATTCTTTCAAGGTGATGGACTGGGATCCAACCTTGGGCTTCATCTTCCTATGGCTGTCAAATGATTAAGATGGTATCCGTCGGAAAGGTGTTCCATTTTCACTCCTTTCTTTCTTTCTTGTCTAAATATTCCTTCCACTTAAGGAAACAGCAATAGAAGATTGGCTTCAAACGCATAAAGTAAAAGATCGGAGAAGCCACCTGGCTTGCTATTTCTGCCTCTTCCCTGCTGATTCATTTTTGGTTTTGCTTTTGATTTTTCAATCATACATTTCAGAAGGTCCAAAAAGAACATGAGGAAAGGGACAATGAGGAACATGTATTACATCTGGAATGATGAGCTCTCCCTCTAAACATAGGTGCACCAAACATCCCTAATGTAATGTGCATACCTTAGTTTATGTTTAGATTGAAGGTATCTGAAAAAGGATTGGGATCAATCTTTCCATGACCCAAAATATAGCTGGGCCCTTTCAGTCCACTTAGACATTTTAATTAGTGGTATTTCAAATAAAATGTTTGCATTCTGAAATTTACTTGAAACAACCCAGCTTTCAATTTGTTTTGACAGTATTGGTTAATAAAAGTAAAAGAACACCGTCAGTTTGATTAAGCCAAGTTGCACATTTGCTTCCCAACTGTAGTGGCAATGCATGGATAAGAGTCTCCAGCCGTGCCTTAGATTCTCGACGAATCTGGTTCTAAAGTAAACCCATTCTGCAGGACAGTTATAGGTGGGTGCTACCTGGGAAATCTGACCTGTCAGTACATCTGTAATTCCTGAGTAGTCAGAAGCAAATCTGAAACCAGGCTTTCTAAGCTATAGTTCTACTAATAGCCATAGGGACATCTATACATTCCATTCAACTTGACAGATTCTTGAGCACCAAGTAAGGGCCAGGAGTTGAGTTAGGCTCTACTAGGGTACAATAATTAAGACATTCTTGTGGGGCACCTGGGTGGCTCAGTCAGTTAAGCGTCTGACTTCGGCTCAGGTTATGATCTCACGGTTCATGAGTTCAAGTCCCTCATATGGCTCTGTACTGACAGCTCAGAGCCTGGAGCCTGGTTCGGATTCTATGTCTCTCTCTCTGCTCTCTCCCCACTTGTACTCTGTCTCTCTCTCAAATATAAATAAACATTTAAAAAAGTTTTTTTTTTTTAAAGACATTCTTGCAATGCATTTAGTCTACTAGGAGGTAAAAGATAAGCCTATAGTTAACTGGTACACCATGCAAGTAAGGAAACTGTTCTGTGATGTGTAAAATATTCTGGTATTTTATTCTAATATAAAAGCAGGGAGGTTCAGGGGCACCTGGGTGGCTCAGTCAGATGAGCGACCGACTTCAGCTCAGGTCATGATCTCACAGTTCGTGAGTTTGAGCCCCGCGTCGGGCTCTGTGCTGACAGCTCGGAGCTTGAAGCCTGCTTCGGATTCTGTGTCTCCCTCTCTCTCTGCCCCCCCACCACTCATGCTCTGTCTCTCTCTGTCTCAGAAATAAATAAACATAAAAAAAAAAAGCAGGGAGGTTCGTGTCTAACTAAAAGAAAAGCAAAATATTTTGAGTATCTTTGTCTACAACTATGATTATAATGAGTTCCTTGCAAAGAGTAGACTTTAATAAATAACTGCTGAATTAACAAAGGTCCCACTTCAACATGGGGAGATGGATGAATGAACAGTCCAGGCAAAGGAAAGAGGAAAAGCAAAAGGAAGACTGTACAAAGCACGGGTATGTTTGGAAAATGGCAGTGGGTGTAACGGGTCCAGAAGGTGGTATAAATGTGATGGAACAGTGAGAAATCTCCTGAGGCCATTACAGATGATCCATGACACCATTCTAGAAAATGTGAAGACTCGAGAATCTGGGGGCTTCCTCTCTTGGGCCAAGAAAGGATGAACCTTCCAACAGTGAAATAGTGATACACAGCACTGTTCTTTACTAAGACCTTCTGCTCATTTTCTCAGACCTAAGTAACCTAATATTTAAAAAGAGACCAGTGACCTTAGGGGCCATTTGTTTAACCTTCACGGACATTGTCTCACAAAACTTTTGCTTTTGCTTTTCCATAACAGGGATGGGAAAATAATAGGTATGCCTTCTGCATCTTCACAACCTAAATATCACAGTTTTTCCAAATTGTGTTCTATGAAGCATTTGCAAGATGTCCAAAGTTCAAAGCAGAAAAAACGTTTTACGGCTAACCAAACTAACAGGAAATGTTAGCATTCTCTTGGTGATTCACTGAACACATCAGCGTATTACAGGTTTTGAGAAATCCCACAGGAGAAACAGCTATTTACGCTAACATTCCCAAACTTTTAAAAACTCCCATTATCTACACCAGCATCATCAATAGCTATTTAACCAGGACACAAAAGATAAGTAGCTATATACTGGCTATGGATACTCTCTGAGATAATCCTTCAACAAACAAACAAACCCTGGTTTTCATTTGTCTCAGCATTACCAGCACATATCAAATGCCTCAGCATGCATGTGGCCAAATCTTCTACAAGTAGTTACTGGGAACCAAAGGAATTATTACCATCAGAAAACTATCTTGATATGCCATGGAACAAAAATTTTACTTCTTCTTACTTTCCCTGAACTATCCCTGGACTTTCTAAGCTAATTCAGAAAAAAAGTTAATTTAGAGAATCCACGGTCAGAATCAGAAATTTTTTATTTGAAAAAAAAATGGCTGAGATCATTGCCTATGCAAGAGCTATCACTACTAAACCAAGTGAGCAAATATTTATTTGGCATTTAATGGAGAGCAAAGTGCTAACTAAGCACTGCAGGGGAAACATGAAATTGAAGGTTTAAAGATACTACACTTAAAAAGACAACAAATTCTAAAACTGAAAAAAGGAAGGGTAAGTGCTTTGCCCAGACAGTGTTGAAATGAGGAATTCTGAGGTTCTAACTGATGAGTTTATAAATAGCACACAAACTTAGCATGGTGTCTAACATGAGGTAAGCGTTCAATATAAGGTGGTATTTATTATTGTTATCATTATTATTAGTGAAAATTTAGTAATAACTCTTTAGAAACCACACCTTCCTGATTGATTTTGCTCCGTAGCTAGTAAAGTGATTCTTTTCCCTGAAACCTTAGTTGGGAGAAAGGCTACAGTTTGAAAGCATATCCAATACTAACTGGACACCAGGTCTGTGGAATTCTTCCAATCATTCACCCAACAGATATTTACTGAGAACCTCTTAGCAGTGTCCAAGTGCTGAGGATGAACATGAACGGAAGAACCTTGGCTCTCAAGGTACATAGTCTGATAGAAAAGGCATAGAACTAAAAGTAATTAACATGTGGTAAGTGTTACCACATCAAAATGTGCAATGTGCTATGGGGCACAGTGGTGACAGTGACCACACTGGGGTGGGTGGGGAGGGGCAGGTGTGAAGGGGATGTCAGAGAGGCTCCTCAGAAGAAGTAAAATCAGAACAAAGGCTTAGATACACCAAAGTAAAGGGCATGTTCACATAATAGGAATTCAGCTGGCTGGAACAGAGTTCAGTGTAGGAAGTGACAAGATCAGGGGTCCTCATTGCAGTCCCAGACTGCCCACACCAGCTGAAGCCAGAGCTAATGACAGGTGGCTCCTTTATCCAACCTCTGAATGTGCCCCAGGAGAGTCCAGGTTTCAGTTCTGGGCCTTCCTCTCTTCCCTAACTAGATTCTTTTTCTGTGGTTTTCAAACAAATACTTTTCTATAAAATATCATCAGTGGGCTGGTGAATTTTATCATCTGCCTTTGATCACCTTCCTGAGCTCCATCTTATTTTTATCCAACTGGCTTCTTGATGGCATTGCTTGCACATCTAAAAGGCATCTTGAGGGGCACGTGGGTGGCTCAGTCAGTGGAGCGTCCAACTCTTGGTTTTGGTCTAGGCCATGATCTCACAGTTTGTGAGTTCAAGCCCTGCATCGGGCTCTGCACCAACAATGTAGAGCCTGCTTGGGATTCTGTCTCCCTCTCTCTCTCTGCCCCTCCCCTGCTCGCTGTCTATCTCTCTCTCTCGAAAATAAATAAGTAAACATTAAAAAAAAGAATTAACTGAAAACGTGGTATAAGCTAGACCAGTGGTTCTCAAACATTAAGCATGCCTCAGCATCACCTGGGGGCTTGTTAGAACACAGATCACAAGGCCCTACCCTCCAAGTTTCTGATTCAGTAAGTCTGAAGTAGGGCCCAAGCATCTGCATTTCTGGTAAATTCTCAGGTGCTATTGATGCCTGCTGGCCCAGCAAACATACTCTAAGAACCACTGTGCTGGACTGAAAGAAGTAGAAGAAATTCTTGAATGTTATTAAATAATCTGGCTTTCAAACAGTTTCTATCACCAGTTTTAAAATTATCTCTTTAAGACAATGGAGGGAAACATACTAAGTGGGAAAAAATAAGATTTATATCAGAAGTTCTGAGCAGATGCACAGCTGACCCTTCAACAATGCAGGGGTTAGGGGTGCTGACTATCCCCCCCCCAAACTCCAGTCAAAAATCCACCTATAACTTTTGACTTGCCAACAATTTAGCTACTAATAGCCTAGTATTGACCAGAAGCCTTAATAGTGACATAAACAATTAATAGCACACATTTTATGTTATATATAATATACTGTATTCTTAGAATAAAGTAAACTAGAGAAAAGAGAATGCTAGTAAGCATAAGAAAGCAAGAATACATTTACAATATTGTACTATATATATGATACCATAAATTTATATCATCTGTTTATGAAATGAATCATCTGTCAGTATCTATGTCAATATTGTCTCATATATTTATTCAAAAACTTCATGTATAGTTCAGGCCAGTGTTGTTCAAGGGTCAACTGTATCAACACCAAAGTCACTTGTTTTTATTCACATGAAAGTACAAGACAGCAAAGGGGTTTTCTTACTATGAACCCTAAAACGAAATAACTCCGACTGAAGTTTTAATTAGCCAGGATTTCAGAACTGGCTCAAAATTATATCATTTTTACAGCTACAAAGGTGCCGTCTTCATCAGAATCAGACTGCCAAAGTGCCTTCTGGATATCATTGACTTGAGCTTACATGTAGCCATATATTTGGGTCCTACTCTTCTCTCTTATATAAGGCCATAGTCAAGGACATGGGTTGGCAAACTATGGCCAGTAAGCTAAATCCAGCTTACCGTCTGTTTTTGCAAATAAAGTTTTATTGGAACACAGCAAAACTCGTTTGTTATTTATTGCCTAGGGATGTTTTCACATTACAACGGCAGAGTTGAACAGTGGTGACAGAGACCTTCTGTTCCATAAAGCCTAAAACAATTTACTCTATGGTATTATACAGAAAAAGCTTGCTAATTCCTGACTAAGAAGCATCAAGGGAACAAGCTGCTTGTTTGCTCCTCACTGTACCTCCTATTGCTCAGAAGTCTAGATTTTATTCCAGCATTGGAATTTTACAAGTACCATAAATTCTGTGTGACCTTTATTACACAGATCGTTTATATAACCAAGTCAAGTGGACAATGGCTAGCACAGCATCTGAATAATCCTGTAATATGTGTCTATACGCATGGAAAATATAATCTCTTAGGAAAAGAATGGTTATTGTTTAAAAGATACTGTCGTATAATAGTCTCCAAATCACGTTCATCAACAGAGGGCACATGGACACAATAATGTTAAGGAAACCAATTTTCTGGTACTTCCATATTTATTTACTTCTAAAATGGGTCTGTCTAAGAAAAAACTGTGGCTCAGTTCTCTTTCCCTATCTCCTAACACAATCAACTTTTCCTCACTTTGTAAAAGTTTGCCTTTCAGTCATCTTGATATCCACACTGGCACATTTTCCCTGCAGTATAAAAATCTCTTGAGTGCCAAACAAAAGGGCAAGTACAGAACACGTTGTACCTAAAGAAGGAGCCCTTGAAAGCAAAGTAAAGCAGACACAGAAAAGAAATATTAAAAGCAGACAGGCCTTCTTTCTTTTTTTAAATGTTTATTTATTTTTGAGAGAGAGAGAGGGAGAAACAGAGTGTGAGCAGAGGGAGGGCAGAGAGAGAGGGAGACAGAATCCGAAGCAGGCTCCAGGCTCTGAGCTGTCAGCACAGAGCCCGACGTGGGGCTCGAACTCACAGACCTCAAGATCACGACCTGAGCCGAAGTCGGACGCTTAACCGACTGAGCCACCCAGGCGCCCAAAGACAGGTCTTATCTCATCCATTTCTCCACTAGCCCTTGCACACAAACCAGATAGCTGTTTCCATGTTTGTCCATGTGTCTATCTTAAAATTAGAATTCAAAAGTGAGGGGAGCATCAGAGCAACACACATATGACACATTTATTTGAATTGAATTGAAAAAAATAGGACAGATCTTTCCCATTAGAAAACAAGCTGGATTGGCTGATGAGTTTGATAATAAGAACTGGCTTTGACAATTAGGTTATAAGGCGGCCATTTTCCATAACTGAATGAACTAAATCTACAACTTTTGATATTTAAATATTTTAAACAGACTAAAATCATGCAGGCAATATACCAGGAGTAGTGTCCTTTGGAATTACTGAAGTGCAGGATAATAAATTTTATGCATCAAATTAAAAATGAGGGGATCCAAAATTCTTTTAAAGTGTATTTGAGGAAAGAAAGGAAGGAAGATGGGAAGGAAGGGAGGAAGGGAGGGAGGAAGAAGGGTGGGAGGAGGAAAAAGGAAGAGAAGAAAGAAAACAAAGAAAGGAGGAAAGAAAACTAAATCGCTGACGAATGGCATGCATTAAAAGATGAAGCCCTGTGGGACAAAGCCTGAATGTCCTTGGTCAAACAAAGGGAGAGTCTGTGGCTCTGCACAGGAAGAAGGGACTGGAATTGCTGGAGTCTTCAAGGTAAGTAAGACAAGGCTGGAGATCTGAGAGAACAGAAAGGACCCAGCTACCTAGCAGGTGACTGATTACCTGATAGGAAGCCCAGGAAAATTCTTCAGGGTAATGGCAGATAAGACTTGTAAGAACAGAAGAATATTCAACTTTATGCCAAGTATTCAATTTTAAGTTGTTTCTGGCTGCATTTTCTCTTTCCTTGTTCCATATTTTTAATATTTTGCAAAGTTTGCTAAGAAATAACCTTAAGTGTACACTCAGGGAAATAAAGATCTGGGCGATGTCCAGTGAGGCAATGCAATACCAAAAAGAGGCAAAACATGCAGAAGGGAAGACAGAATGTAAATTGAGAAATCAGCAAATGCAAGAACCATGAGTCAAGAGAAAACTACAAGATATACAAGCTTCCACCTCTGCCATCTCCCTCATTCCTCCCTCCAAGGATTCCTAGAACACCGGGATGGGGTTCCAACCAATTTCACTTTTATCTTGAAAACCAAGATGGCCCCTGGCAAATGGATGTTACAAATAAATTCGCAGTGACCTACAATTCAGATTTTAAATCTTCTTTTAAAAAAAAAAATGTTTTCTCTTTAAAAATCTATTTAGAGAATCTACATTGGACAAACAATCCCTCTTTTTCTTTTTTCTTTTTGTATTTTACATTACTGCAGCTACAGGATACAGAAAAATATTTTTTCTACTTAATTGAGGATAGATGACTACCAAGGACGAGGGTTTGTATTTAAAATCAGATTTGCATGACTCCAAAGTGACCCACCTATAATAAGACAGGCCTAATTCTGGCCTAAAATGTTTGGATTCAAGGAATAGTGAAGTGTTCTGAGCTCTTTTAAAATAAAAATAATAAGGGGAGCCTGGGTGGCTCAATTGGGTAAGTGTCTGACTCACGATTTCAGCTAAGGTCACGATCTCACAGTTCGTGAGTTTGAGCCCCACGCTGAGCTCTGTGCTAACAGTGGGGAGACCATGCTTGGGATTCTCTCTCCCTCGCTCTCTGCCCCTCCCCCACTCATGCGTGTGTGCCTATGCGCACATTCTCTCTCTCAAATAAACTTAAAAAAAATTTTTTTAAATCAAATAAAACAATGCATAAATAAAAACCTTTAAATTAAGTAACCTTATTAAACTAAGTGAACTGTAAACCGCAAAATTAGGGTGCCTGGGTGGCTCGGTCAGTTGAACATTTCTACTCCTGATCTCAGCTCAGGTCATGATCTCATGGTTTGTGGGATCTAGCCCTGCCTTGGGCTCCATGTTGACAGCAAAGAGCTTGCTTGGGATTCTCTCTCTCCCTCTCTCTCTGCCCCTACCCCCGCTCATGCTCTGTCTTTCGGTCTCAAAAATAAGTAAATATTAAAAAAAAATTTTAAACATTAAAAAAGATAAAGCATACAAATGTTTTGTATTATATCACACAGAAACAAAAGTTTGTTTTGAGTTCAAAATACTTAAAATCTAATGTGATATATAAGCTGTTGAAAGAACTTTCGAGGCCCAAGATGGAGCCACTTCTGCTCAGCGGGCTACATCAGTGACTTAGATAACTTTCACATCCCTGTAAATGCTCCACTTGATCAGAAAAACAGTATACCGTCTGCCAATCCCCAAATGCCAAGCCAGGTCTGAACTCTGTACTTATTATTTCCTTGTTTCTTTTCACCCTAGAGAAGGATGACTGTGTGGCCCTAACCAATATTTTCTATTTGTCTCTTCCTTGTTCTTTATTCTTTATCCTACAAAACCTTCCTGCCTTCCAGCCCATTTTGCAGTTCTCCAAAAGGAGACTGTCCATTTCGTGAGGTGTTAAATAAGGTTTGTTTTTATGACTGATATTGTCTTCTTTAATAACTTTTTAAACAAAAATGTATGAGAAATGTAGAGTACTCTTGGAAAATAGATATTTTGATTAGATATCTTTAGTTTCTCAAATCCCAGTGTGATGCTGGACAAACAAGGTAGTATTCTGGGACTAGACAAAGGAAAAGAAAAGGAAATATGCTAAGTTTTCAAACAACATCTTTAGGTTAAAGACTTTTCTTATTATAACTCTCAGAAATGGCTCTGTACCCATACTCTGCATATTTCAATGCACATCTGTGGTTTGTTCTTCCAGCATTTTGACTCTAAAAATAGAAGACTCCATTGGAAGAATGCCAAGGTAATTATCAAAAGAGCTAGAGCCTAATGGGGACTGGGACCAGTACAGAAGACAACCAGGGAAGTTATGGGCAATTTGGGGTAAAATTCAGAAACCATCTGTTTAAGTTCTTGGCATACATGCAATAAAGGTCAAACCACATCTTAGGCCATTTGAAACCAAATAACAGAAAGGATGATTTTGCATTCAGAAACGGTAAACCATTTCTAAAATATATATGGTTTGGGGATTCCATAGGCACAATGGCAAGCATGTTATTGCACAGTGAATCATATCTGCTTAAGTATGTGTCATAGATTAGAATTCCATTACTTTAGCCATTAATTCACTTAAGATAAATTTGCTTCATATTTGTTCTACGCCAGGCCAAGCCTAGAGGCTGTTAAAGAGATAGGAAGAGAATAATACTAATTACTGATCATCTAATGTCACAAATACTTTGGACCACTTCATTTATTCCTCATAACTACCTGCCAGCTATCAAGCCTCAGAGATAATGTGTCCCCGGAGACAACCTTGGACGTGTCAGAGCTGTCTTCAAACCGATACCCACCCAGAAAGCCCTTGCCCTGGCTTACCTTGACCCACCACTTCCCCTAGAGGAGAAAGAGAAGGAATGAGAAAGACACAGTCACTAGTCTCCCTAAAGGATTTTGGACACAAGGACACAAAGTAATATCTGTATATAAATGACTATGATATTAGCTTCCCAAGAGAGGACTTAGGTGGCAAGGGTGTTCGTTCCCCTCTTTCCTATGGCTGGAGTTTCAGCTAAGCCTGGAGGGATGAGTCGGACTCACCCAGGCAGAAAGAAAAGCGACTTAAATTCCAAAATTAATCATAAAACCGTGATTTCTTGGGCTTATAAAAAGGAACATGACTCAAATAGAATCACGAAAGTAAGTTGTTCTTTGAGATGTGGCTCCTCTGTTCCTTAATCCTTACTTAGACACACACGCAAGCATCCACGCACGTGCGCACGTGCACACCCCCCCCCCAAAACAGTAAGTAAATAAGTACAGAAACTATAAACACCCTGCTTCTATAGCTCGGGAATAATATTATGTAAAGATTTAACTAACAACTTGGAGGAAATAATCCAGAAAAGGAGGGGAAGAGTAGGCATGTGCTAAGTCCTTCAGACCTTCTGAGCCGTAATTCTGAGGAGTCTGATTCAGACAGTGGGACTGCAAAATGGGGTTGAAGACTGAGGGGGCTCCATGCTTCTCCACAATGAAAAGCAGGTGTATCTACTGCCCAGGGACATATGGAAAGATGACGAAGAGCAGACATAAACTTCCACAGCAATTTAAAGAGTGCATCGCTACTCATCCCACCACTTCTTTCCATACTTTTGAAAGCATGGATTCTTAGTTCTGTTTGCTTTTCTATGCTGGGAGATCCTTTACAAATGTTGTCTTTTCATATTCATAGAGCAGCTTGTTTAAAATATTTGGGGCTAAGGTGTGTGCAAAAGGTCACAGTACTCATGAAGGAGGGTGGGGCTGGGATAAAAATACATGAGGTCTAGGCTGCAAAATAAAGAAACTGATCTCCTAACCTTGAGCAACGATTCCCACCAAAATCTGGTCAAGAAATTTGCTTCCCAAACTTCATCATAATTTGCTTAAAAACAAAAAATTAAGTAATAAAAGCTAGCGTTTACTTTAGACTTATTTAGGGAAATTATACAACAGCTTTGAAAAAAAATACAGCATTTCTAAAACTTCTACTCAAAAGTAATAAAGCAATGACATCAATTACTGATAAAAAAAAAAATAAGGGTAGGAAATGAGTTTTCTCAACCAGGGACTTGTAGATAAGCTCCTGAAAAAAAGAATCAGTTTTTAGAGAACAGAGACAAAGCTAAAGAGAACTAATCAATAATTTACAATGTTCCAAAGTGGAGAAAAACTATCTTACATCCATGCCTTCACTTCAGGAATTTTAAAAACGTCAATAGGATAAACAGTGTTCAAAAACTCAATTTTTAAAAATTATACCTCTAATTTATTCCAGAAATATTTTCTAATATTTTCAAAATTGCTGTTTTCTTCCCAAGAGAAACTTAGATTCACTGGGGAAAGTTTGTACATCTCAAATAGAGAGAGTAAGAGTGGATAAAATGTCCTGAAATAGTTACTATTATTCATAACAGGTTTTATATGTCAGATGACCGCGTAACAATTATCAGTGGTAAGAATGTGCTAGTACAGATTTCTGGAAATTTTTAGTGAGATGAAGATTTCTTTGTTGGCCTGTCTCCCAATGGGGAAAGCAATCCCTTTGTACACTTATCCTTTTAAACTTAAAAGGAAGTATTGTGAAACTGAGCTTTCATTATTGGAAGGGAAAATTAATTTTCCGTTTTGGATAAAGATTCCAATGACTCTTCCCTTCTCCAAATATGTACCTTCCTCTATTCCTGAGGACTGAGAGACAGTGAGAGAGAGAAAGGCCTAGAACAGGAGTAGACCAGAACTGAGAAACAAAGAGTATCAAGGACAGAAAGAAGAAATGAAAGAATTAATGAGTAAAGAAGGTTGCAGAGTAACGTTGTTTAAGCAAGCTGCAAGTTATGAGGTACTTCATTATTCTGCACAGTAAGACCCAGCTTTTCCCGAATGTGGTGGATTGTGTTTGGGGCTGGACCTTCTCAGGTAGTATGAGCCACAAGACTGGGCGCCACTGGTATCAGTGGGCACAGAGCACACCACAGCCAAATGTCTTTATACAGGAAAAAATCAAGTCTAAATGAATTTCTAGAGCAGATGTGAAAGGAATAAAGGAGATTCAAAAGAGTATGTTGAGGGGTGCCTGGGTGGCGCATTCGGTTAAGCGTCCGACTTCAGCCAGGTCACGATCTCGTGGTCCGGGAGTTCGAGCCCCGCGTCGGGCTCTGGGCTGATGGCTCGGAGCCTGGAGCCTGTTTCCGATTCTGTGTCTCCCTCTCTCTCTGCCCCTCCCCCGTTCATGCTCTCTCTCTGTCCCCAAAAAAATAAATAAACGTTGAAAAAAAAAATTTAAAAAAGAGTATGTTGAGAAAGGGAAAGGCTGTTTTACTTTTCAGAAGGGAGAGGGCGATGGAGAGAGGTCACTAGGCAGGGGGACCTGGGGGATAAATCAGGGGTTCCCCTGTGTCAGAGAGCTGAGCTGTTTAAGAATCCATCTCACCATGGATGACACTCTTCTGGTCTCTAGTCCTTCCCCCTCCCCTTTTCCTTTCCTATCTTCTTGTCTCTTTCTCCTCCCTCTTGGAGAAGGATCAGATCTTTATCCATGTAGTAGGGGGTGACTCTGGATTTATGGCGTCTGAAGATATAGAATGGGAGCTTATTGGGCACCTAAAATAATTAGGAAGTAAATATGATTTTCCACACACACACACACACACACATGCACGCATGCACACGAAGCAAAAAGATCAGAAAAAGATAATGAGTTAATTAAAGAAAGAGTAGAAGAGATCCCTGGAACTGAGTTATATCCTGTTGCCTCATTCAGGTATCTCACAGAAGCCCCTGGAATATGAGGAACAGGCTGAGAGAAGGAGGTCCACTCAGGGAAGCTCCTGAGGCAAGAAAATATATGCAAAAGATAAGATATCTGGACCCTTTTTGAAAATACAAAGCTTGTATTTCAAACATAACAAGCAACTATAACATATCAAGGAAACTATAAGCTTATTGTGTTGAAATCCTTCAAAAACACGATTTAAAAAGTAGGTATTCTGTGTTCTCTCTCCAATATTTCTTTAAAATTTTTTTTCAACGTTTTTGATTTATTTTTGGGACAGAGAGAGACAGAGCATGAATGGGGGAGGGGCAGAGAGAGAGGGAGACACAGAATCGGAAACAGGCTCCAGGCTCTGAGCCATCAGCTCAGAGCCTGATGCGGGGCTCGAACTCACTGACCGCGAGATCGTGACCTGGCTGAAGTCGGACGCTTAACCGACTGCGCCACCCAGGCGCGCCTTCAATATTTCTTTAATAAAGAAAAAAAGATATAGTCTTTGGGTCTTTTTTCCTTACAAAATATTAACTTCATGACTGTCCATGTACATTACACATGTGCCTTATTATACATGTTCTGTGAGACAAAACTTTGTGAGAAAAGATTGTAAATTGGCAGAAAATTCAAGAGTGAGGTGATGGTAGATGAAAGACTATGAAGTACATAGTAGCCTACAAAGTTAAGGGCTTTTAGTTCACTGCTGTTTTCTAT
Source organism: Prionailurus bengalensis (assembly GCF_016509475.1). Classification (NCBI taxonomy): domain Eukaryota; kingdom Metazoa; phylum Chordata; class Mammalia; order Carnivora; family Felidae; genus Prionailurus; species Prionailurus bengalensis. Next base: position 43,941,088 of record NC_057349.1, read on the forward strand.
AAATTCTTTATAGGTATAGTGTCTCCAAGGACTGAGGGTTTCTAGAATATTAATTCATTGCAAACGTTGATGGTTTAAAAACTTTTGCTTCAAGAATGTGCAAGAGGGGGCGCCTGGGTGGCGCAGTCGGTTGAGCGTCCGACTTCAGCCAGGTCACGATCTCACGGTCCGGGAGTTCGAGCCCCGCGTCGGGCTCTGGGCTGATGGCTCAGAGCCTGGAGCCTGTTTCCGATTCTGTGTCTCCCTCTCTCTCTCTGCCCCTCCCCTGTTCATGCTCTGTCTCTCTCTGTCCCCAAAAAAATAAATAAACGTTGAAAAAAAAAAAATTAAAAAAAAAAAAAAAAAAAAAGAATGTGAAAGAGAATTTTTAAAATGATCCTTTTCCTATATTTCTTTTAGTCTTGAAAGAAAAGATTGTGAATTTGCTTTTTTGTAGGCAAAAGGTAAACAAATAAGGGTTATGCCAATCAATTGTATCCCAACTGTGTCCTCTTTTGTTATAGCGGCTTTATAAATAAGTTTTAAAATGAGGTAGGACAAAACTGGCCTTACTAATTTATATTTCCAGTAATTGTTATTTTTATTTACACTTGTTATTCAAAACATATTTAAGTCATTTAGTTACCCCGCTCCAAATCCATTGGAATTCTCATTAAAATTGATTAAATATATATTAACTTGAAAAGGGTTGGCATTTTCATGATATTAAACCTTTCTGTCCAGGAACATGTGTGCTTTTTTTCTTTATTTAGGTTGTTTTGTTTAAAGTATATTTTTATAAAATGTTATTAATTCCTCTATATAGGTCATGTCCTAACCCAATTTCTTTATGCAAGACAAATGCCAGTTAAATGAACAGGAAGGACAGATATAAAATGAATAGGAAGGCCTAAAAAAAAAAAGCAGTTTAAGGCACTGGCAGTGAATACAGATGAGAAAAGTGGATACAGATGGGAAAGCAAAGACGAAGCTGAGAGATTGTCCACAGATTCTGTGAATATGGGCACTAGGGGCTTCAGGGGTTGTCGCTGGAGGCTGGCAAACCATGGCTTCACTCACCCCTTCTAGCCACCAGCTTTTTCCAAACCCCTCAGTCATTTCAGACCTTCCAGGTCTGGTTCTTGTGACTTTTCTAGCGGTAGACATGACTTTTTGGCATCTGAAGGATCTAGGATAAAATTTTATTATCAAAGAGGCACGTTCCTATCATTGGGAAAGTCAGTCTCATGCGCCCAGTCCTTGGACTCCAACTCAGCTGTGTAAGAATGGGCCTTGGGCTTGGATTACTCCTTACCAAGAATAAAGAGCCCATACAGCCTGTGCTGGTCTTATCACCTCGTGTGGGAGTATCCTTCTTTGTGGCAGGCACAGTGAAAGTTCCTTTGTCTCTACTTAAAGCATGTGCACCATCTGACACCTGGCCGCCCCCACTGTTTTATCTGTCTTCCAAGGGGAGAGGGCCCCGGTTCCTTCCACTGAGGCACAAGAGGGATAAGCTAGGGAGAGACCCACTGCTCGGTCTCTTCTGTATGTAAGGGGAGTGTGTTCCATCCAGCGCTTTACTGCTTTGTGTTTTTCCTAAAGACTCTGATACCAAGCTGCAGAAGCATTTAGAGTCCTCCTCTGGGATCAATGACCGGTGCACGGTACTCTGCTTGACGTCTATTGAAATATTGTAAGCAATAATCTTTTGGAAGTAGCCTCTGCTCAGTGGCTTCATTCAGTTCGACATTCATAACCATAGACTGGGTATGTTAAAAAGAGGCAGTGATGACAATGGATTGAGAAAGATACCAACGAATGAATGCAAGGTTGCTTAGAACAGGTTATTATTAGTGAATGTAAGATCAGGAGTTGATAACTAAGGGACTGATGCTCCCCACCCTTTCTTCCATTACATGCACATATAAAAATATCCCAAATCTCATTCTATCATTTTGAGAAAAGCTTAAGGTCACTATACCAAGTCAACTATATAAGATTCTCCTCTGAAAAAAAAAAAAAAACAGTATTTTGTGTTATTTTCAGAAATATCTCTTTCATATATTGCAAAGAGGTTATCAGTTTCCCTACTTACTGGAATATAAAATGAAGCCTGCTTTATAATTACAGTATCTTTTTCAAGGAATAAAGGACATAGTCCAATGGATAATAAATAAAAGAGAGAGAGATTAAGTACACAAGACAACAGTAGGTAGATTATAAAATGTTAAATATATTTTGACCTAGAAATGCCCTTTATTTAAAAACTCTACATAATGACTATGAATTTAAAAAATTTTTTTTTTCAACGTTTTTTTATTTATTTTTGGGACAGAGAGAGACAGAGCATGAACGGGGGAGGGGCAGAGAGAGAGGGAGACACAGAATCGGAAACAGGCTCCAGGCTCCGAGCCATCAGCCCAGAGCCTGACGCGGGGCTCGAACTCACGGACCGCGAGATCGTGACCTGGCTGAAGTCGGACGCTTAACCGACTGCGCCACCCAGGCGCCCCAATAATGACTATGAATTTTTAGATGGTGTTCTCTGGAGAGATGTCAACCCAATCTTAAGGCCTTTACCTCAGTGTTTGCTAAAGGGAGAGGAAGATCATCCAAATGCCTGAATAATTCTCTAACGGAACACATGGAAAAAAGAACTTTGTCAGAATGAGAAATGTAGAGGATAAGTAAAGCGGATGAACAGTGCCCACCAAGTGAGACATGAAACACTTCATAAAATGAGAAGCGCCTGAGTGGGACCTATCTCCAAGCTTGTAAATTTGAACAGGATATCAAATGATCTATAGCTATCTCTTTCAGCCTGTTGAAGCTAGGCAATAAAAGAGAGAGTGATTTCACACAAAATCTCCTGATTTAGAGCACCAGAAGATATGCAATCAGGTATTAGAGGCAGAAAATGTAGGAGGAAATGTATCCACCCGGAAATGTATCCATTGGAATCCATTGGAAATGTATCCAATCTATCGTGGGCCAAAAATCTTATGTTCAAGTTTCACCCTGATCTTTACAGCTAAGTTAGTGGATTGGAAAGTAACAAGTTTTGAGTTCTAAAGTGACACCATCTTGGTCTTTAAGGTCAAAGGAAAAAGAGGATAACAAAATTATATATTCAGAGTGGACTAGAACAGTTCTAGATGGAATATCCTGCATTAATAAACACTTTCTTAGGTAATCTATGTATGTTCTTCAAGGTTGATGAATGACAAGTAGTTTGTGAGAAATTCCAGCATTAACTGAATGTTTGCTGGGTCCATTCCAGTATTTATTTATTTAATTTTTTAAACAACTTTTAGAGAGAGAATGTGATCAGGGGAGAGGGGCAGAGAGGGAGAGAGAGAGAGAGAGAGAGAGAGAGAATCTTAAGCAGGCTCCACACTCAGCACAGAGCTCAATGTGGGGCTCAATCCCTCCACCCTGGGATCATGATCTGAGCCAACCCAAAATCAATACATGTGCCCCACTGTTTTTTTAAATTTATTTTTATTTTTGAGAAGGGCAGACGGAGAGAGAGAGAGAGAGAGAGAGAGAGGGAGAGAGAGAGAATCTTAAGCAGGCTTCATACTGAGCATGGAGCCTGCCATTCTAGTATTTAAAAAGTTGGACTAGCAAAGGAAAACAAGGCTATGCAAGAAATTTTCTGTATGATAAGTTACAGCCTCCAAAACCTCTATATTAAGTACATATTCTCAAGCAACCAGTGGAAGTGGAGAAAAAAATTTTTTTAATTAAATAACTTACCTCTGCTCATGACTCCATTGAAGTGACCTTGGTTCTGCTACTTGACCTTTTTTTCTCAATATTTTGGGCAACAAAGGGCCAAGAATCTATCACAGACACAACTTTGGCTATCAGCCATTGAGCCCTGGCAGGTTGCAGAAGGGTAATGAGAGTGAGCTTCTTCAGTTAGCTGGAGGGACTTGGGTCTTTAATATGTCATGATGGAGTCCTCCAAGAATGTTGTTATTGGTTGGCAAGATGGTATGGAGACATACTCAAGCGGAGGAAAATTGTACACATATTATAATATAGCTAAGAAGTGTACAGATGGGGTTTCAAGAATAAATGAAAATGTTTAAATGCAATGAAGTAAAACCAACGAACTATTTGTAATAATACAAACAATATGGATTTTGCCTAGAACATCACCACAGGTTCTGAACTTCATTCATCACACTGCTAATTTTTATACTTGTTTATAATTAGGGGCAGAGACAGAACCTTTTCTGACCAGTGTATGGTGAGTGTAGCCACATGAGTCAACGTCACCATGTAATAGAGCATCTGGCCACTTGGACAATGTCAGTGACCATGCATCCCCAGTCAGGATTGCTGCTAAATCAGAACACAAGGGAATAAAAAAACATTACTGGTTGTTTCTGAGTAAATTTTCTCTTATATCCAAAGTCACACAACTGGTGAGCGACCAGATTGAAACTTGTAAGTCAATTTCGTGACTCTAATCCCATGAAAATCTGGTAATGTATCTTTCACAATACACAAACAATAACTTCATGTAAGACAGGGATCATTTCTATGTAGGTGCATTTCTATTACTAATCTGGTTCCTTGTATATTAACATAAAAATTTTATTGGGGCGCCTGGGTGGCTCAGTCAGTTGAGCGTCTGACTTTGGCTCAGGTCATGATCTCACAGCTTGTGGGTTCGAGCCCCACGTCAGGCTCTGTGCTGACAGCTCAGAGCCTGGAGCCTGCTTCAGATTCTGTGTTTCCCTCTCTCTCTCTGTCCCTCACCCACTGGCACTCACTCTCCCTCTCTCTCTCTCTGTCTCAAAAATAAATAAGCATTAAAAAAATTTTTTTTAAGTTTTATTAATTTTTCCTTTAAATAAATGCACAGTAAAACTGAATGCAAAAAAAAAAAAAAGTGTTAATGCTCCCTTACATTAAAAAGAATAGGTAGATGGGGTGCTTGGGTGGCTCAGTTGGTTAAGCAACCGACTTGGCTCAGGTCATGATCTCACAGTTCATGGGTTTGAGCCCTGCATCGGGGTCTGTGCTGACAGCTTAGAGCCTGGAGCCTGCTTCAGATTCTGTGTCTCCCTCTTTCCCTGCCCCTCCTCCATTTGTGCTCTGTTTCTCTCTCAAAAATGAATAAAAGTTTTAAAAAAATTTTAAAAAAAAGAAGGGTAGAAAGGGCCAATACAACCAGCTAAAGATTTCAACTGCATTTTTATGGGTTTTGTTTTTAAGATAGAATGACCCTCTCCTGGTGGGCAGACCCTCACCGTGGGAGTCCAAAATTGGAAAAGAAAATTGCTTTTTAATAGCCTAAACAGGTCCCAAATGTGAGTGCCTGAACTTGCTTTTGGTCAGTTGCTCATAAATGTGAGTATTTATGCTGTGTTGGTGAATCTTCTGTGATCCTATAGTCCTTTAGTAGTTATCTAGAGAATACAAAGCACAATGAAGCTAAAAATGCAAGAAGCACCTAAACAAACATGTAGTCCTACATTTTAACTAAAATAAAAAGAAAAGTAAACCAAAATGGTGGGTTAATGGAATGACATACAAATTAAAATGTAAATACTTTAATAAAATCAAATATGGCATAATATGTAGTTTAATGTTAAAGTAAAAATATGAATAACTTTATTTTCTTCTTAGAACAGTTCTATGGGTACAAAGAGCAATGTTCATTATATTGAGAATAGATAAAACCCTTTAGGAAGGGGAAGAGATTCAGAAAAAAACAAAGACAAAAGCTCCTCTTTCTTTATCAAAACACACAAAGTTTGGTTGAACTACAAGTGTGTGAATTTTTAGATACACAGGATGAAGAAGATTAGGGGTGCCTGGGTGGCTCAGTCAGTTAAGTGTCTGACTCTTCATCTCGGCCCACGTCATGATCTCACGGTTCATGAGTTTGAGCCCCGCATCAGGATCTGTACTGAGAGTGTGGAGCCTGCTTGGGATTCTCTCCCCCTTCTCTCTCTGCCCTTACCCTGCCCACTCTCTTTCTCCCTCTCTCTCTTGAAATAAGCTAAAAAAAACTTTTAATAAAAAAAAAATGAGGGGCGCCTGGGTGGCGCAGTCGGTTAAGCGTCCGACTTCATCCAGGTCATGGTCTCGCGGTCCGTGAGTTCGAGCCCCGCGTCGGGCTCTGGGCTGATGGCTCGGAGCCTGGAGCCTGTTTCTGATTCTGTGTCTCCCTCTCTCTCTGCCCCTCCCCCGTTCATGCTCTGTCTCTCTCTGTCCCAAAAATAAATAAACGTTGAAAAAAAAAATTAAAAAAAAAATGAGCATTTGACTTTGGGCAGCACAAAGGTGTGTCAGTCAATTATTGCGCTGTTTTTGAAAATTCATAGTTTATACAAGTACAAAGTGACATGAGAAAGGTGAGAAGATTTAACTGTTCTTTGTCTGCTTTCATGGACTTTGTTAGCAAGGGGTCACCTCACCTGGGAATAGTCAAGGGATGTTATGTGTGTATGTACACAAATATTTAGACATAAAGGTACATATTATATTTATGAAATGTGTTTGCATTTATAAAAATATATTTATATGGTAATATAATAAATATGCTTATTTTCTATACTCACATATATATATACAGATACATATTCCATTACTTACACACACATATCGATATGTGTTAGTTTTGACTATGCAATATCTGCACCCCATGTTTCAGCAGAAGCTTGCCTACCATCACAGAGCTGAAAAATGCTAGATTCTTGCTCCCCTTGCCTCCCTGGAAGCTAGGATGTGAAAATAAGACTTTGCCAATCAGATCTACCAACCCAGACTTTGCATTAAGAGTTAGTGATATAAAAAAGTTGACACTGAGGGGCACCTGGGTGGCTTAGCTGGTTAAGCATCTGACTTGAGCTCAGGTCATGATCTCACGGTTTGTGAGTTCGAGCCCCACATTGGGCCTGCTGCTGTCAGCACAGAGCCCGCTTCAGATCTTCTGTTCCCCTCTCTCCCTCTGCCTGTCCCCTGCTCTTATTCTCTCTCCCTCTTTCTCTCTCTCTGTCACAAAAAAAAAAACAATAAAAAACATTAAAGAAACTTTTTAAATTAAAAAAAAAGCAATTGGAATTGGGTCTGTTAGCCATTATTGTTACTATTGTTTCTACCCTCTAGGATAATATTAGATAGAAATGTCTTCATGATATATTTCTGCTGCATTCAGTCCCTTTAAAGGGATGGCCAACTGATACAAAATAATTCAATTATTGCTGTAAACATTCAAGAAAACTATGGCATTTTAAAAGGAAATGCTAATACTTAAATGTAGAAAAACTCAGAGTCATCACAGTCACTAATATCATGATGTGACAAGATTGTAAAATTTTATACAACTGATACAGGTTATATCAGTTTTGGTCATGGCTAAGATTCATAGAACGACTATAGTTTGACAAATATTGTGCTGTCTGCTTTATATTTGCCATATTCTCCTAACAACTCCATTAGGTGGGCACTCTTATTTTGCCATTTGTCTAAAGAAGAAACAGGCTTAAAGAATTTGGTAACGTGGGGCGCCTGGGTGGCTCAATCGGTTGAGCATCCGACTTTGGCTCAGGTCATGATCTCACAGTTCGACAGTTCAAGCCCCACATCGTGCTCTGTGCTGACAGCTCAGAGCCTGGAGCCTGCTTCAGATTCTGTGTCTCCCTGTCTCTCTGCCCCTCCCCTGCTCATTCTCTCTCTCTCTCTCTCAAAAGTAAATAGACAGTAAAAAAGAAGAAGAAGAAGAAGAAGAAGAAGAAGAAGAAGAAGAAGAAGAAGAAGAAGAAGAATTTGGTAACCTGAGTAAGGAATTAACCAGTAGTTTGTATCTCAGATTGGATTTGAACCCAGGCATTCTGACCCCTGCATTTGGACTAAGTTTTTGAGGTTATGACAGGCAACTGACATAATGTCTGGTGATCTAACAATTAAAATTTAAAACAAAATGACTAATTTCCAGGAATGCCCAAAAACTCTGTAACAAAGCAAAATATTCTTTATCAGATTCTTAATAATTTGATAATGCATATTTCACCCACGATCAATGGATACAATAAAATCGTAGGTAAGAAGATTCTGCACAGAGTTCAAAACCCTAGAGAAATGTTAGTTGGACCTGAGACTACTCAGTGTCTCAAAGTACTGATCAGATATTAGCTGACACTAGCATTCTTCTAACTCAAAAATCAAGTGCAGAAACTCATCAAAAGCTTCTTTACATAAAATATTCATTTCATATAAACTGTCTACTGGGATGGGTGATAGAGCTGCCAATGAAAGTTAAACTAAGACATTCATCTCTTAAAATACATTCTTATACAGGGGCGCCTGGTGGCTCAGTAGGTTAAGCATCTGACTTGGGCTGAGGTCATGATCTCGCGGTATGTGGGTTCGAGCCCCGCATCGGGCTCTGTGCTGACAGCTCAGAGCCTGGAGTCTGCTTCAGATTCTGTGTCTCCCTCTCTCTCTGCCCCTCCCACACTCACGTTCTGTCTCTCTCTTTCTTTCTCTCTCAAAAATAAACATTTTTAAAAAATCAAAATAAATTAAAAATTATATTCTTATACTTGTTCATTAAATTTATTCAGAAAATATTTGTTGAGTAATTTTGGCTCTAGGCAGCTGGGGATACCTACCACAGAGACCAAGATAGACATTGTTCCTGTTGTTAGAGGGGCTATGTTCTGATGAAAAAGGCAGAAGATGATTGATAGATAGATAGATAGATAGATAGATAGACTAATAAACAAAATAATCATTCTTATGAAGGAAATAGTGAGGTGAGTCACAAAATCACTAAGAGTGAGTTAGAGAAAGTGACTTCAGAAAGGGCAAGCCGAAAAGACCTGAGGAAATGACATTCAAGCTTACTAAAACATGAATGAGAACAAGGAAAAGAGTTCTGAGCATAGAAAACCTACAGAATCCATCAACAGGTACACACCTCCGAAGAAACAATGTAAACATTCCTTGTTCTTTCCTAACATCTTCTGGATACTTCCAAATCTGTTTTCATTTTAATAAAGTACACTTCATTCACGAACTTCCTTGAGAGCCCGTACCACAGTTTACTCATCTTCATAGCCCTGATATTTTCACACAATGCCTTGACACCCTCAAAACAGAGTTGAAGAGCAGCTAAATAAATAGATGAATGACGGGTTAACAATGAATTTGAAAGGTTTCTTAAAAGAAATTTTAAAACTTCTGGTGCAGAGTAATGTCAGCAAAAGCGGCAGAGTAAAGGACTCCCAACACTCCCTCTTTAAAATCAATGAAAAATCTGATAAAAATCGCCAGAATCAACTTTTTCAGACCTTTGGAAATTAACCAAAGCTTACAGCAACCCAGGGGGGTTTTATCCAAGAAAAATGGCTAAATCTTGGTAAGAAGAGCAAGCTTAATGACATTTTAATGTGCCCTATTCCCATCCCTCTCGCCATAGATCCACGGTAGCCTTAAAAACCAACCACCTACAATCACAGTGCAGACCAGCAGCTCAACAGCCATCAGAGGGGACAGAATGATATTGGAACTCCTTCAAAACCTCATTCCTAGAGAATGCTCATTATTTGGCCTGTCTGAGGGTTCCCTACAAAGGTCCCACTTACAAGACTATCTTTATCTGACTGGACTTGAAACTTACTCAGCGGAGTAAGTCTTTTCCCCTGGGGTGTTGGTTGGAAACCTTTAAAGATGATGGACTTTGCAGCTCCCCGAGGCAATAGACAACAGTTGGGACACACAACAGGCAAATCAAAAAGAGTGAAATGAAGAGCTAGGGAATGAGATGTCCTAGGGCTTTGCAGAGGTCCAGTGTATTCCTGGGACTATAGAAATGTGTGCTTATAAAGGACAGTACAAATGCCTGGGGCTTTATTCAGGCTCCGGAAAGCCCTGAGAAGGCTCTAAGGTCTGACTCATGGCTGACCTTGGGGCTCTGTGCCAGTGGAAGTGACCATGAAGGCAGAGCTGCCTACTGCCTAGCGGAGTGTTGAAGGCATGATCCGACACGCAAACGAAATCCAAAACATGCAAACCGAGGAGTCTTATTGGTTCTTAGTGTAAGGAAGTCTTCATCCAGCTATTAGTTGAACACTAAACTAACCAAGCAGAAACACAGGTGGCCACACATGATAATGCAAAATTTACAGAATTAGTTAACCAAAGTCAATAAAGAAACACCCAAACAAGAGCTGTGACAAGGAGCAGTGACAATAAACCCTGAGGAGATAGGAGAATCTGATTTCCAGAGCTGCTACATTGTATTATTTAAAGTGTCCCATTATCAACACAAAATTACAAGACATTTAACAGGAAATATGCAAAAGTACGTGGAACAAGAAAATACAGGCCATACACAAGGGGAAAAGCAATCAGTAGGAACCATCCCTGAAGAAAACCAGATGTTGGACTTATTAAAAAGAAAAAGAAAAAAAAAGAGTTTAAATCAGATATTTTAAAACGTGTTCAAAGACTGTAAGAAAAATTATGTTTAAAGAACAAAATAAAGAATATCCCTTTATCAACATAAAGGGATATAAATTATAAATAGTAAAGATCAGGACAGAAATAAAAGAAGTAGTGAATAGAAAAGCAATACGAGAAAATAAAAGCAACAAAACCAGAAGTTAGTTCTTTGAAAACAAAACTGAGAATCCTTTAGCTGCACTGACCAAGACAAGAAGAAAGAGGACACAATCACTAAAATGACAAAAGAGGGAGATGCTTTCCGAGTGGTTTTACGAACACAACAAAGATTACGGGCAATAACATGAATGTAACCAGTCACACAACCTAGATGAAATGGACAAATTCCTTAAAAAGACACAAACCACAAAACTGACTCAAGAAAAAAGAGACAGTGCTCACTCTGGCAGCACATATACTAAATTTGGAACAATACAGAGAAGACTAGCATGGCCCCGGAACAAGGATAACACGCATTTGTGAAGTGTCCCACGTTTTTCTGGGGATGGAATGTACAGCAATGGTATAATAAATACGTGACAGTGTGTTATGTATTTGAAAGTCGGTAAGAGAGCAGATCTTAAAAGTCTGCATCACAAGAAAAAAAATTAACTGTGTGATAATGGGTGTTAACTAAATTTATTGTGGTGATCGTTTCATAATACATGCGTATATCAAATCATTATATTGTGCACCTAAAACTAATATAATGTTATGTGTCAGCTTTATTTCAATTAAAGACAATAAGAAATATACAATCTGAATAAACCTATAGCAAGTAGAGGGGTTGAATTAATTAAAAACTTCTCACAAAGAAAATCTCCGCACCAGATCACCTTGCTGGTAAATCTATCGTATGGTTAAAGAAGAATTAACATCACTCCTTCACAAACACTTTGAAAAATCATAAGAGGAGTGGATACTTCTTAAGTCATTCTATAAAGCCAGAAGTGTCCTGATATCAAACCCAGACAAATCACAAGGAAAGAAAACAACAGATTAATATCCCTTTTTGATATAGATATAAAATACCTTCATAAAATACTAGCAAACTGAAACCAGCAACATAAAAATTACAAATGTCATATGGATGTAAATATATGTATCTGTACACTATGGATATTTTATATCCATAAAAGTTATATGTATTATACACATGCCTAAGTAGGCTTTATCCCAGGAATGCAAGGGTGGTTTAACATCTGAAAATCAATTAATGTAAAATAACATGATATAAAATAAAATACTGTGCCAAGTGAAAGAAGCCAGATACAAAGGACCAATTATTCAATAGCGACTTTTACCCTGAGACTTATTTTATAAGAAAGTTGACCATCATGCCTGGGATGGGCTCTAGTGGTGAGTGTTGAGGCCACAGAGATGTGGAGAGGCATCCAAGTCACTAAGGACATCTCCAAGAAAGAAGTGGTGATCTTGTAACAGAGAAGAGCATTAAGAATGTGAGAACTGCCGTAGGAGTCAGATTCTTGTTCCATGCACTCTAATGTGCTTTCTTTGACAGAATTCATTGTCACACATAGATATCCTCCTTGATATCAACCTTCAAAGAGTGAGTGGCCTCTCACCTCTAAATTCCTGGGCTGCTACTACATCTTATGCATAAACGGATTCTGAATCGTTCCATATACACACAGCAAAGAACATTTGATATTTTAGGTAAACTGTTTCAATTCTGCAAGAGTCTTATAAACTGAAGACATTGATAGATGTAACTATTACACTGGTACTGCTGTTTGAAGGAACATTTTTCTGTCAGAGGAGAAATCCTAAAGATTATGACTTTGGAGAACCTTAAGTCAGGAGAAGACTCCAGTGAGGAAACAGTAAAGGTGAATATGAGACAATCAAAGACACATTCCCTTTTATCCTTTGTAGATGTGCAGGCATGCACATTTCCATTAACTTTGTAGCTCTAAGCCCCATAAGGGCAAGTAGTCTTGTATTCACTAACGTATCTCCAAAATCTAACTTGTTAGCATTGTTGGTGCTCAGTGATTCTAACCCTCACCATATCTGTAGACCCAACCCCGATACCTGCTATTCATACTCAAGGCTCAGAGACAGTATTGCCTGGACAGTCATGTTGATCAAGCCAATTTGATTTTTGGTTTAATTCAACAAGAAGCAGCAGAAAATAAAGAAAACATTTCAAAGAAAATATTTTCAGCAATCATGAAATGGTGGGGGTGGGGGGCGGGACTATCTATTGGCATCAGACTTTCGTCCTATTATTACACTGTTTTCTTCCAAGTCACTTATTATTCTTTTTATATCAGAATACATAATTTGACATATTGAGGTTTTTTAAAAGATGCTACTTCCAAACAGGTCAAATTATGCTACATAAACAAGGGGTTGAGCGCTCTCTTCATTCAAGCTTATTTCTGCTTTTTAAAACAGATGACAAGCATCCCAAACTGAACTAAAAAGTGCAAGGTGGCAATCCCCATCTACAGTCCGAACCCTCCCAAATCTCTAACTCTAACTTTTAAAACAACTCCTTTAGTGACAAAACATTACCTGACATCTATGTTATGTAATATATGCACCATATTACTTTTTACAAAAATCTGGAAAATCCTGAATTCCAAAAACAACTGAAGGGCCAAGAGGTTTGAAGGTCCAAGAGACTTGAAGAAAAAGCCTGCATGTATGTGTGTATATACATATATATGTGTCCATACATATACATATAGTGTGTGTGTGTGTATGTGTGTACACACACACATACACACACACATACACACTGGGATGAGAAAGGACAAATCCAAGTGTCCAAAATGCAACCTTAAAAAAAAAACAAAAAAAAAACCCATGTATCAAACAATACAACCTTCTTTGAAAGTGAATGAAAGTGGACTTAGTATTAGCCCTTAACATTAAAAGAAACTAGCAAATGGGTGATGGGCATTGAGGAGGGCACTTGTTGGGATGAGCCCTGGGTGCTGTATGTAAGCCAATTCGACAATAAATTATATTCATAAAAAAAATAAAAAAAAAGAAACTAGGAAAATGTTTAAGTTAAACTTAAAGGCATGTTAGCGAGTAGCATATTTGAAAACAATATAAAGATATACACATATTTGAAGAAAAAGCCTATATATGTTTGCATTCAAGTATACATATGCATAGTATAAATGTATATATATGCATAGTATAAATATATATACATACACACACACACATATATATATATGCAAGTATATATATACTTGCATTTAAGTAGGAAAATTAAGCAAATCACAATCTTTCTAGCACTTATTTCATGATTTGGAAAGTAAGGGGGTTGCACTAGATGACCTCCAAAATCCTGGACAGTAATTAAATTCTAGGAATCTACCTGACCAGTTTATATCCTGTGTTCAATTTTGGATTATGTTCAACTTCTATAAAATTCTGGGCACTTAGGTTTGCCCGTGACATGTGACAAGCGCGTATTTATTAGATATCTCTTCAACTGTGTAATTCAATTCAGGTTTAGTACCTGCTGTGCCAAACACAGAAGATATGCCTTCCACAATGGTCTTGTGGACACTGGGATGAGACAGGACAAATCCAAGTGTCCAAAATGCAACCTTAAAAATAAAAACAACAACAACAAATCCATGTATCAAACAATACAACCTTCTTTGAAAGTGAGTGAAAGCATACTTAATATTAGCTGTAAACATGAAAAGAAGCCAGGAAAATGTTTAAATTAAACTTAAAAGCACACTGAAGAGCATTTTTGAAAACAGACTTTATGAACAACAGAGATGTTACCCGTCTCTGAGAGCCAAAGCTATAATTTCATTCTGTCACGGTAGTTTAACTATATTGTTTATACAGATTAAACTATCTCTACTAAAATATGAGGCAGGATTTTTTTTTAGTAATTCACATTAGAAGATATTACAGAGGCATACAATAAATATCCAGAAGCAACGAATTATGACACTTAAGAATGTTAATCCAGACAAAAACATTTTCTAAAATTTACTTTCCTTGAAATAGAAATGAAGGAGCAAATCATATATTCTGCAAAGAAAACATGGTAATTTTCAATAAGCCTAGGAAAGTATACCTAAAATACAATAAACTAAAGGATGAGAGTTACTCAGTATCAAAACTAGGGTTCTTTCACACCTGAAGGTTACCAAACATAGCATGCCTGCAAATTCTCTCTCTAGACCAAAGAAAATCATTTCATGTCTTTCCTCACTGTGGTATTACAAGGCAAAGTTATACTGCCATACATTTCAAAAATTAACTTTCCACTAACTTGGGTAGATGTGTTTGCTTCTATTTTTAGGTTACACAGTCACCTTGCATAAAATCGTTAAAAGAAGCTTGGGTTACCCTTTCATCCTTTCTGTAAATATGTATTGTGACAGAACTTTCATCTAGGAAAATCAGTCCTGAAAGACTCAGAAAATACTTAATATTTAAAACACTTAAGTTTTTTTTGTCTTTTTGGTGAGGTAACTTTAAGTACCTTTAAATAATCCCAATACTCCCCTCTGTGGTCAAAGAAGGAAGAGCAATTATCGGAAGGAAGCGCTCAAATAAGCCAAATTCGATACTGCTCAATGGTGTTCCCCTCTGGGGCAGGAACTCTGTCTGTGGGAGGGTAAATATGGCACTGTGTACAAAAACAAAGTGAGTGGGAGAACAAAGGCCGCCGCCATCTGGAGAGCCTCTTTCCGTGGCATTATCCACATTACAAAAGACTTATCCTAGAGATCATCCAGGCCGATTTACACTAGAAGAAACATGCCCAGAAAGCTCTCTTCTCCTGTCTCCCCATTCGGGCTCCTTCTATTATTATCTATGGATGGAAGGGCCAAATTATTGGATTTAATTAATAACCACTCCACCCTCAGTTCATCTTATTTATTAAAGGGTCAGAGTTCACGGGGCGCCTGGGTGGCGGATAAGTCAGTTAAGCATCTGACTTTGGCCCAGGTCGTGATCTCATGGTTCATGAGTTCAAGCCCCACATTGGGCGCTCTGCTGTCAGCATGGAACCCACTTTGGATCCTCTGTCCCCCCCCCCCCCCCCGCCCCTCCCCTGCTTGTGCGCACACACTCGCGCACACTCTCTCTCTCTCTCTCAAAAATAAATATTCAATAAATGACTAAAAGGTCAGAGTTAATATTAGGGGAAAAAACAGCTTAGTGATAGCACATAGACTTTCATTCAGTTGTACAAAAGAGGGGTTCAGAGTTACACTAAATAGTGCCTAGAGTTTTAGACATTCACAAAAATTGGGTAATATTTATTTTTATAACAAACACAAGAAAATCAGCTAAATTATAAATGGCTGTACAATGATGTTATTTATCACTTAAATTTGGTAAAAAAAAAAAAAAGCTCAATTACTTTTTCAAAAAGAAAAGAAAAAGACACATAAAAGACAGCAAAGAGTAGGGGCGCCTGGGTGGCTCAGTCAGTTGAGCATCCAATTCTTGATTCAGCTCAGGTCATGATCTCATGGTCATGGGATGAAGCCTACTTAAGATTCTCTCTCTGACCCTTCCCCTCTCTCTCTTTCTCAAAAAAAAAAAAAAAAAAAAAAGGACAGTAATAAGAAACTAAGAAATTTACATATATTACTGAATCAACAAACAAGACTAAGTGACCACAAGACCTTGGCACTCTCAGTTAAACATTGCTCCCAAAAATGACAATTAGAGTTCTGTCAAAGGGGTGAAGTCCATGGTGAGGGCTGGGCAAAAAGAAAAAGGGTGCCCTGGCTCACTGAACTTCACAAGCAGCCACTATAATGCTTCTGGAGAGGTAAGAACAAAGGTGACAATGGACAAAGAGGAAAGCCCTGCCCAGCTCTGTTAGAGAGAAGATGAATTGGGTATGTTCTTCAGCAGCATTTATTCCCCCATTCAAAAAAAGATTAATAAATATTGAGGGAGTCTCCATAACATGTCAGTCTTCTACAATCATGGTAAACACAAATATGTACAAGACATCATTCCCGCCCAAAGAACTTTACACGTCTAGTTGGGGATATGAAATACAATCAGGTGAAAAAGGAGCCAGGTGTGGTGCCAACAACCCATGCTGTGCGAGTTGAAAGTGAAATGGGGTGGGGTGGGGGGTAGTGGTCACTACCAAAAGGATTTAGAAAGAGCTTCAGAGAAGCGGTCGATATCCAAGACAAAATGTCAGCTGTGAGATTAGTTTTGGAAAAATGTTCTTAAAAAGTTCATTTGAAAGGAATTTCTTGGAATTGGGAAGTGGTTTCCCCACAGGAATAATTTCACAAATTATGGTTAATATTTTGGGCCAGTCCACCAAAGGTCACCTTGACCATAATGGAGCCTTCTAGTGACCTGTCCCAAGCCTATCCTTCAGATAGGTCTGACTTCCATGGGCCTTCCATGGGCAGAGCACAGAGTGGGAGAGAAGAGAAGAAAGGACAGGCCCCACCTCCTGTCCCTCCAGCAGGGCCTGCAGTGATTGTCTAGGCACTTATGGGACATCACAGAAGCCAGGCAACATGGCCACTCCCACCCTGGGGCATTTGGTCCAGGTTTGAGAACCAAGCCAGCTTATAATTAATGGGCCATTGAAAGTAATGATTGACTGGAAGGATGGCCTTACTTTTTATAAAAGAAGAAAGCTAACACTCATTGAGCACCTTCTTTGTGCCAGGGACTGTTAGCCACTTGCCATGTCTTAAAAATACAACCGTCACGACTATCGTATGAGGTAGATCACATTCATCCTATCCTATAGATGAGAATACTGAGGCTCAGAGAGGTTAAACAATCGGTTCACTGTCACCCAGAACGGGGATTTGGCAGTGGGCCTGACTCTCTGAAGCCTTTCGAGGGTGTCTGTCCACACACCAGCTGCCTCTTGGAGATGCCAACAAGCGCCAGCAAGACGGATCTTTCACTAATCATCAGACACTTTCTTTCTGAAATTAATGATTTAAGTCCTTTCAGATGAATGCCAGGAACACGTTCCAAAGAACTGACTTCCCCTGAGTCAGATCAATTGGAGCTTTGTGTCCCTTTTTTCTGGGGGACCTCTCTAATGAGATCTTGAAAATTAATCCTGTGACAGGAGTGGCTGTTTTGTTGCTGCTTTGGGAGCTGTTCTGATGTCTGCCTTTTAATTTTGCTGTAGCTTACTCGGTATCCAAGAACGCTGTCTAAGGAGAAATCAGGGAATAATGTCAGAGGTACATAAAGAAGAGGAAAGGATTAGACGATTCTTATTTGCCCATTCCAGATGAAATACGTAAGACTGACACACATGTGAGCAGAGAGGCCAGTGTTTCTATTTCCGCTTCTTACCCAGTCTGTGTTCCAACAGGTTAAAAGAAACTAGACTATCAGTACTTAGAAAGCCTTCATTCAGAGGAGGGAGAAATAAATAATACTTAAAATATCTTATTTCTATTTGCTAGAAGAAAAAAAGAAAAATGGCTACATGTATCATTAGAGATGGGCTGAATAGTCCCATTTAGTAGAAGACAGATGCATAAAAAAGGTTACTCTTTAATTTCTCAAATAATGTAAGCGCAGCTTAAGCTAATGTGGAATCTTCTGACACAGGTAGCTGGTGCGGATCAAACATGAAGTGGCACACAGCACATGGCTTTGATCTAGTTTATAACAACTTTAAAAGAAACAGTTAAAGGGGCGCCTGGGTGGCTCAGTAGGTTAACTATCTGATTCGGCTCAGGTCACGATCTCACGGTTCATGAGTTCGAGCCCCACGTTGGGCTCTGTGCTGACAGCTCAGAGCCCGGAGCCTGTTTTAGAATCTCCGTCTTCCTTGCTCTCTGCCCCTCCCCTGTTTGCGTTCTGTCCCTCTTTCGCTCAAAAATAAATAAATACTAAAAAAAATAAAAATAAAAAAGAAACAGTTAAAAAGTCTCTGTTCTCGGCGCACCTGGCTGGCTCAGTCGGTTAAGTGTCCAACTCTTGGATTTGGCTCAGGTCATGACCTCAGGATTCGAGTCCTGCTTTGGGCTCTGTGCTGACAGTGTGGAGCCTGCCTGGGATTCTCTCTCTCTCTCTCTCTCTCTCTCTCTCTCTCTGCCCCTCCCTGGCTTCTGTGCTTGTTTTCTCTCTCTCTCTCTCAGAGTAAGTAAACATAAAAAATTCTCTGCTGTCTTCAGAAGTATTGTGAGTTCCAAGGTCACCAGTTCCATTCATGGGGAAGCTTACAGGACATAGATGCCACCTAACACAAACTGATATTCACCGGGTACCAGCGGGGTTTATCTCACTGAATCCTTGCAACAACCTTGTAGAGAAATGAGAGTCACCACTCATTAAGTACCCAAGTCCTAGGACCATACCAGGAGCTGTATTATCCCTTCATTCCCCAAAAGGAAATGGAGGCTGAGGGCTGAAGTTACCTCTTTGAGATTCCACAGCTCTGGAGGGGGATATCTTGATTCCAGCCCAATTCTATCTCAAATTATCCATTTGCCTACTCTCTCCCCAGTAAAATGTTAGAGTCAAGGCCTACTCATTTCAAGCGCTAATACTAAGCATGTTGCCTGACAAACAAAGTGCTCCATAAGCAGTGTTGTCACAATTGACCCCAAAGTGCAAGTTTTTCCCTTAGCCTGGGACGAGCTGCCTTGCAGAGGGCAGAATTCACTTGAGATCTCTGCTTTGCCTCCTCTGTGGTTTTATCAGATTTTACTAGCCATGTGAGTTTTGTTTTCCTAGCTCACAACCAGATCCACTGCTGTCTTTTCTCTTTCCCATAATAGAAAGAACAGAAAGAAAAACGAAGGAAAAAACTTGAAATTGCAGTAGACAGAACTGTAACCCTTACTTTACTAATATACTTACAGGGACAGCATTGGACAGAGAAGCCCAAAGTATTAAAAGCCCATAGTTGGGGCTCTTTTCTTCATTTCTTTCCATCTCTATGATATCCAGCAAAGTCTGCATTAATGTCTGTTTAAAAGAAATACATACTGTCAAACCACAGCTACGTGACAAAGAGTGCTGTTAATAAACAAAGAGCATGCATATTTTTCAAATAAGCTATTTCTGCCATTCCTAGCCTTGCAGCTGGAGGCATGCTAAGGGATATATATTCTTACCAGCAGGATAGTAATTAGGAGTAGGGGCTCTGCTGCTTTACGCACTGGTTCAAATTCTGGCTTAGGTTTTTGTTTTTTTTGTAAAGACTTTAGTTTTTTTAGAGCAGTTTTAGCTTTACAATAAGATTGAGAGGAAGGTACAAAGACTTCCCATATGACCCTCACTCCTACTCATGTACAGCCTTCCCTACTATTAATATCATTCACCAAAATGGTATTTTTTTTTTTTTACCATGGATCAAGGACACGGACACATCATAATCACCTAAAGTCCGTAGTTTACCTTAGGGTTCACTTTTGGCATTATAAACTCTATTGGTTTGGACAAATGCATGATGATATGCAGACATCATTACAATGTCACACAAATTATTTTCACTACCCTAAAAATCCTCTGTGTTCTGCCAATTTACCTCTCCTTCCTCTCCAACAACCACTGGTCTTTTTCCTTTCTCCACATCTTGCCTTTTCCAGAGTGTCACACAGTTGAAACTATACATTACGTAGCCTTCTTAGATGGGCTTCGTTCACTTAGTGCTATGAATTTATGGTTTGTCCATGTCTTTTCATGGCTGCATAGTTCATTCCTTTTGAGTGCTGAATAATATTCCAGTCCCTAGATGTACCACAGTGTATCCATTTACCTACTAAAGGGCATCTTGGGTGCCTTCAAGTTTTAGCAGTTATGAATAAAGCTATTGTAAACATCCATGTGCAGGTTTTTAGTGTGAACATAAGTTTTTAAATCATTTGGGCAAATATCAAGCAGGATAATTGCTACATTTTATGGTAAGAGTATGTTGTTTTGTTGCTTTTTTCTATAAGAAACCACCAAAGTGTTTTCCCAAGTGTTGTACCATTTTGCCCCCTCAACAACGAATGAGAGTTCTTGTTGCTTCGCATCCTCACCAGCAACACCGGTGGTGGTGTCAGTGTTCCAGATTCTGGACAGAATGAGTGTCGTGGTAGTTCAGTGTTGTTTTCATTTACATTTCACTGATGACATATGATGTGGACCTTCTTTTCATACACTTTCATCTTCTCTCATGGGTTGTATTTTTTGGTGTGATACCTAAATAGGCATCACCATACCCCAAGGTCAAGCAGGTTTCCTCCCATGTTATCTTCCAGTAGTTTTATACTCTTGCATTTTACACTTAGGTCCGTGACTCATTTGAGTAAATTTTTGTGAACTGTATAAGATCTGTGTCTAGATTTTTTTTTTTTGCATGTGGGTGTCCCAACTGTTTTAGCACCATCTGTTGAAGAGTCTATCTTTGCTTCTTTATATTGCCTTTGCTTCTTTGTCAAAGGTCAGTTGATTATATTTAAAAGGGTCTATTTCTGGGTTCTCTATTCTGTTCCATCAATCTATTTGTCTATTCTTTCACCAATACCACACCGCCCTGACGACTGTGGCATTACAATAAATCTTGCAGTTGGGGAGCATTGCTCTTTTGAAGAATTTTGTTATTCTCCTTGAATACTGTGCTGGTGATTCTGGGTCTTTTGACTCTCCACATAAACTTTGGAATCAGTTTACTGATATCCATAAAATAACTCGCTGGAATTTTTACTGAGACTACATTGAACGTATAGGTTAAGTTGGGAAGAACTGACATCTTGACAATATCGAATCTTCCTATCCATGAACATAAAATCTCTATTTACTTGGTTCTTTGGTTTTGTTCATCAGAGTTTTGTAGCTTTCCTCATGCAGATCTTATACATCATTTGTTAAGTTTATACCTAAATATTTCATTTGGGGGGGATACTAATGTAAATGGTATTGTGTTTCTAATCTTATACTCCACTCGTTCACTGTTGGTATATGGGAAAGCAATTAACTTTTGTATATTGTCTCCTGCAACTTTGCTATAATTGCTTATTAGTTCTAATAGTTTGTCTGTTGATTCTTTTGGATTTTCAATACATATGATCATGGCATCCAAGAAAAAAGATAGTTTTATGTCTTCTGTCCTGATAAATGTAACTTTAATTTCCTTTTCTTGACTTATTGTATTAGCAAGCATTTTCAGCATCATGTTGAACATGGTGGTAAAGAGGACATCTTTGCTATGGGGTTCTGGTACCAATGTCTAATATGTATGTGTATGGGGAGTGGGGGAGGGAAGTTTCAAACAACGATAAATGATATTCAGGACAGTATCTGGGTGCCCTATAATTCAATTCAATTCTGACACTATCTACCCAGAAATAGCATGAGATTATACAGGTTAAGTGTTAGCCTGTCAGGACTTGTTAGTCCTGGACTTTTTAGTCCTACAAGATTATACCCTTTCTCCACCCTTGCACCTGCCCTTCAGATGCCAGTCACAGGCCAGGTTATTACCTGGAATTTGGACCAATAGGCTACAGACTGGAGGTTCCAAAAACCTCCTCCTTGGGCTTCAGATGCCAGCTGCAACTCCAGGTTGTTATCTGTACTTATAAAAATCAGAGGTTCCCACAACGCCTTCCTGGGGTTCAATTAATTTGCTAAAGGGGCTCACAGAACTCAGAGAAACATTTTATTTACTGGATAACCAGTTTATTACAGAAAGAGATGATAAAGAATATAGAGAGACAACCAAATAACCATATATAATCATTTCATTTATATACAAGCACACATAAGTGTGCATATATATGTATAATCGAATACATTGTTGCTATTATAATTTGAGCAAATTATATCTGTTAGATCAGTTAAGAATAAGGAAAATACATTTTTATTTCAACTTTGTTTATTTCTTTGATGCTCTTCCCTTCTTTATATAGATCTGAGTTTCTGACCTATATTATTTTTCTTCTCTGTAAAGAACTGCTTTATTAATATTTCTTATATAGAAGGGGTATTGGCAACAAATTCCCTCAACTTTTGTTTGTCTGAGAAGGTCTTTATTTCTCCTTCAGTTTTAAAGGATAATTTCACAGGGTATAGAATTCCAGACTGGGGGTGCTTTTTTTCTCACTCGACTCTTTTAATACTTCACTCTACTCTTTTTTTGCTTGCATGGTTTCTAAGGAGAGGTCAGATGTAATTCTCATCTTTGTTCCCCTGGAGATATGGAGTTTTTCCTTCTGGCTTCTTTTGGGATTTTTTATCTTTGGTTTTCTGTAATTTAAAAGTAATATGCTGAGGTGTAGTTTTTGGTGTTTACATGATTGATGTTCTCTGAGCTTCCTGGATCTATGATTTGGTGTCTGACATTAAATGGGGGAAAATTCTGTCATTATCATTGTCAAATATGTCTTCTGTTCCTTTCTCCCTTTTTTTTTTCTCCTTTTGGTATTCCCATTATATGTATACGATGTCTTTTGTAGTTGTCCCACATTTCCACAGTCTTTGGATGTTCTGCTGTATTTTTTTTCAGTGTTTGTTCTCTTTGATTTTCAGTTTTTGGGGATTCAACTGATACATCCTCTAGCTCAGAGATTCTTTTCTCAGCTCTGCCAGCCTACAAATAAGTCCATCAAAGGCATTCTTCATTTCTGCTATAGTGTTTATTATACCTAGCATTTAATTTTGGTTCATTCTAAGGATTGCCATCTCTCTGCCTACATTGTCCATCTGTTCTGGCATTCAGTCTATTTTCTGCATGGACCCCAGTTGTTTCAAAGTCTCAATCTGATAATTCCAACAGTGGTCCATTCCACCTGCTACTTGTTGTTAGGATGGAGTTGCAACTTCCAAGATCCTTATGTGTAACCAGAACCTGGTTTAGTTACTCAAGACCTAGGTAACCTTGGACAAGTTGCTTTAAGCTCATCAATAAAATGGCCATAACACGGTATCTACCTCATAGGATTGTTGTGAGAATTAAATCAGTTACTACCTATAAAGTGCCTAAAACAAAACTTAGTACATAATAGCATTTTGACAATTTTTAAAAAATAAACCTCTGCTTTTTGTTGGTGGGAATGCAAGCTGGTGCAGCCACTCTGGAAAACAGTACAGAGGTTCCTTAAAAAACTAAAAATAGATCTACCCTATGACCCAGCAATCACACTACTAAGCAGTTAACCATGGGATACAGGTGTGCTGTTTTGAAGGGACACAAGCAACCCCATGTTTATAGCAGCACTATGAACAATAGCCAAAGAATGGAAAAAGCCCAAATGTCCATCGGTGGATGAATGGATAAAGATATGGTATATGTATATACAATGGAGTATTACTCGGCAATCAAAAAGAATGAAAGCTTGCCATTTGCAACTACATGGGTGGAACTGGAGGGTATGATGTTAAGTGAAATTAGTCAGTCAGAGAAAGACAAAAATCATATGACTTCACTCATATGAGGACTTTAAGAGACAAAACAGAGGAACATAAGGGAAGGGAGACAAAAATAATGTAAAAACAGGGAGGGGGACAAAACAGAAGAGACTCATAAATAGGGAGAACAAACTGAGGGTTACGGGAGGGGCTGTGGGAGAGGGGATGGGCTAAATGGGTCAGGGGCACTAAGGAATCTACTCCTGAAATCACTGTTGCACTAGATGCTAACTAATTTGGATATAAATTTTTAAAAATAAAAAATAAAAAAATAATAAACCTCTGCTTTTAGGGAAATGCCAGCAACACAGAAACACAGATCTCTGAAGAATTCAAGAAAAAATCCTTTCCCCATTTTCCACGAAGATTCTCAGCCTATACACCATGAAGAAAGTATCGTCAAGCCAGTATATATTATAAATACCGCAACGTGAAGAGAACTGATATTTGGCTGGAATGGTGCCAACTAAGCTCAGAGCCCCATCCAAGACCACCTACAGTTGCTCTCGGGCCACCACACAAATTCCCTGAGCATGTTTTCTTCACTGGGAGGTTTCCTGAACACCCCTTTATCAGCGGCCATTTCCCATCAGGGGGAAGAAATTCAGACACTGTACCATTTTCATTGAGCTGCTCATGCACTTGGAGCCTTCAATAACTCAGGTTTAGGTTACAGAAATGATGGTAGCTAATGCCTAGTCATTGTCTGCTAAGGCGAGTTCTGTTTTATGGGCTTTACAAGTATTTAACCATTCAATCCCCACCACGATTCCAAGAAGTAGATACCATTATCTTCACCGTTTTACATTTGAGGAAACTGAAGCACAATTAAGTTAGGGAACTTTGCCAGGGACAGGCAGCGTGTCGATGATTGAGCTGGGATTCATACCCTTTGAGCCAGGTCCTGGCTCTGGAGCCCACACTCTTAGCTACTACGCTATACTGCCCCATGAGAGATACAACCCACAACTCTCATGGATTAGGGATTAAGAGAACTGCATTTTAACGTTAGTAGTTTTGCTTCGGGTCTTATGATACGAGAAATAACTGTTAAATCACTATCAAAGAAAATACATGGTGGGAGACTATTGCTGTTACTTACAAAGGCATGTAATGTTTCAAAAGTGATTAACCACCCTAATCCTCAGCTTCCTGGTTTTAATAATCCCCAGTTTTCTAGGTATTATAGTGATTGTGAAAAATGAGTCATGAACTTGTGGAATGTGTAACACTACACCTAGCACCGAGTAAGCACCACAGAAATGCTGCCGATGTCTCATTGTTACTGTTTTTGTGACAATGGATTAGCAAAATTGAAAATCCTAGGTTTTATCATACGACGTAAACTGTTGCAACACAAAGTTTGTACCTCATGAAAAATCCTATAGATGGATTTCATTCTCTGGATATGCTATTCTGTAGGTGCAGTCTTAATTTTAAATGAAAATACTAGTTTAATATACATCGAGAATAACAAGAGAGAAATCACCACGTTTGATGTTTATAATGTGATGAAATGTGTGTGTAATATTTTAAAAAAACAAAAACTTCTTCCAGTCTTCTGCTTAACTAGGCCATTGAAATCTACTTATACAGTAGAAGACAACAGAATCTTTTATTTTCTTCTTAGCCCACATTAAAAAAAAAAACTGGGTACAAAACACAAGCTCAGTGTGAACACTGTTGGAAGAAACAGAAATGATACACAAAAAAATGAAAACTTCTCATGAATGTTCAAACTGAGTTCTCTCCCAGTCTTTTAAAAAAACTTTTTAAGTGTTTATTAATTTTTTTTAGAGAAAGAGAGAAAGCGCGAGCAGGGAAGGGGCAGAGAGAGAGGGAGACACAGAATCCGAAGCAGGCTCCAGGCTCTGATCTGTCAGCACAGAGACTGATGTGGGGCTTGAACCCCAGAACCATGGGATCATGACCTGAGCCGAAGTCAGACACTTAACCGACTGCGCCACCCAGGTGCCTCTGTCCTAAAGTCTTAAATGTTGGACTATCTTCAGCAAAGTTCAAAATGTGTCTCTATTCAAATAGCAAGTTGGAGTACCTATGATTAAAAATGCCTCCTTTCGGGGCGCCTGGGTGGCTCAGTCCGTTGGGCGTCCGACTTCGGCTCAGGTCATGATCTCGCGGGCCGTGAGTTCAAGCCCCGCGTCGGGCTCTGGGCTGATGGCTCAGAGCCTGGAGCCTGCTTCCGATTCTGTGTCTCCCTCTCTCTCTGACCTTCCCCCATTCATGCTCTGTCTCTCTCTGTCCCCAAAATGAATAAACGTTAAAAAAAAGTGCCTCCTTTCTTCAGAATAGGAATGAGAAATGTTACTCTAGAAGTATTGTCAGTGGAGAGTTTAACTGTGGCATTAAAAACCCTGTTTCCAGACCCACAAATTGCAGATCTATCTGGATGAATCTTTTACACACATGGGGCTTTTCCCCTCAATCCTGGAAAATTACGCAAACAAAAAATGTATTTGTCTGGGTCTGTTTATAAAATAGAATCCTTAGCTGCAACATCATTTATCAATAAAGGGCATTCCAGAGTAGCTTTCTGTTCTCTTTATTTAGGAGGGAGATACCTAAGCATTTACACATCCCTATTTTTCTAAAGCGACCTTCCTCTCCAGTGTTAAGCAGAGTTGCTTGTGATAACACTTGCTATCATAACATAAAAGCAAGCAAACAGAGATGTTTGGTATCATCTGTAAATACTAAAAGATCTGATTTTTAAGAGGCTAGAGAGGGAGAGAGCCAAAGCATAAGAGAATCATAAAAACTGAGAACAAACTGAGGGTTGATGGGGGGTGGGAGGGAATCTGTGGCACATTGTTATCTACCCCTAATATATATATCTATATATATGGGTGGGTGGGTGATGGGTATTATCTACCCCTAATATATATATCTACATATATGGGTGGGTGGGTGATGGGTATTGAGGAGGGCACATTTTGGGATGAGCACTGGGTGCTGTATGGAAACCAATTTGACAATAAATTTCATATTTAAAAAAAAAGATCTGATTTTTAATGATAATCACATGGTGTAAGCTCTGATGTGGTCCTCACTACTCTCTAATTGCTTCACAAATATTAACTCATTTAAGCCCCACATTCTATGAGGCAGGTGGAGAAACTGAGGCCAAGAGGCGAGGTGCCACGCCCAAGGTCATGTGACTGGAGACCGAAGTTGAGCCCGAGCTCAGACTCAGTGAATCCCAGTCTCTGGGCAGTGGAGGGTAGGGGAAGTCTGGAGAATCAGATAGTTTTCAAAGGTTCCCATAGATTCTGATGAGCAGACAGGGCTGAGAACCTTTCTTCCTTTCATTACGCAAGTGTAAGAACCACCTGGAAGGCCCATCAAAGCACAGACTGGTGGGCTCCACCCCAGAGTTTCCGATTGAGTGGTCCCAAGGCGATGTTGGTACCATTGGTCTAGGGACCACACCTGAAGAACCACAGATCTAGGACCCTTAGGACAGTGGCTCCCAGGGCATTGCTTTTCAAATTATATCTTACCACATCCTTGCGTTTGAAGAGAGAAACAATCAGTGGTAGTGGCATGAAGAACAAAGTCTATGGAGCTTTCTTCTCCTTGCCTGACGCACCATAATTCCTACCTACCATTGCTGACACAAACTGTAGGATACATAAATCAGTAAAACCTTGACCATCTTGTTATATGTTGTTGCCGTAGCCTCAGTTTTTTTCTTTATGTAGAAGACCAATAATACCTACCTCATTGTTGTGAGGATGTAGCCACAGATTAATGTACGTAAACATCCAACACGGTACTTGACACAAACATGTCACCTGAACAATCTTATGAGTTTTTAGCAAACCATCTTTTAAAAACCATAGCTTATGACTGCTTTCATCCCACATATTTTAGAAAAAAAAAAAAACAACTAAGGGATACTTACCACGGAATTATCTTTCGCAGATCTGTATGTTTTTATATCGGGAATGTTTTTCTCAAAGAGTGCTAAAAGCCACTTTTTGGATTTCGACCAGTGACTGGGTGAGGAAAAAGTAGGTGCGTAAGTTAATGGGAAAGCACTTCAGGAATAACCGGTCACGGCGCGAAAGGGGGAATATCTATGGAATTATTTCTCCAAGCTTCGTCTTCAGTTTTGCCAGAATTTCATGCGAGGTCTTCCTTCAGACTTATTAGTCCACAAGAAAAATCGAGGAGGCAAGGCAGCCTCATTTTTAGTGATTTTTTTTTTTTTGCGCGAATAAATGTTTGCATTCTTACAGGATTGGCATCGAATACAAAAAAAAAAAAAAAAAAAAAAAGAGTATGACCTGCTTGCCCTACTTTTCCTCGGGCTGTTGTCAGTTGCTGAAGGATGAAAAACTTGCACAGGGACCGAGGACTGGCTTAAGCCGGGTGAAACAAACCGGCTACGATCTTTTTAATATTATCTGACCAGCCACTACTGCAGACCAGCTGCTAAGGCATTTAAGAATTCATGTGTTATTTTGCATTCAAACCATGGGAGCCAACCATGAGAAATACATTTGACCATGTCTCCTTTTGCCTCAGAGAGACTAAAAACAACAACGTCTATGATCGATGATACTTGGTGATTTAGCATGGTTACAAACTACAGCCACGGCTGTGATAATAATAAGCAGTAAATGAGAGAAATTCTTCATTTCGTGCTGACACTCTCTCTCTCGCTTTCCCTCTCTCCCGTCTCATTTCTGCTCCTCAAAATTAAAAAAAAAAAAAAAGGAAAGAATGCATCTCTCTCTTCTTCAGTTCCTCCAATAATTTAAACACAAACCACAAACAAAATCTGATCATGAGAAGTAGCTTTTGTGTCTTCCACTTGGATGCTGCTCTCCCTACTCAGAAGAGGAAAATGAGACAGGTATGTATTTCTGGGAGGAGCTTGGTTGGTTAATTAATTATAGGGAAAATCTCTCTACCTTAGGAGACACTCTGGCATCTGGGACCCGTACTCGAAACCTTCGTCGTAAGCTTGAAAATGCTGATGGAACTCCCTGATTTTTCTCTCATTTGTGGGGAACAAGCCTTTTTGGAAGAGTATATTCACTGAAACCGGATAAAGCAGATGCCTACAAAGATAAAAACACATAAAAAGTCAGACCCAATGACCAAAGAAGACAGGTACAGGATACAAAAAAAAGGGTGTTACTTTAATAGATATATATTAGGGGTAGATAATAATGTGTCACAGATTCTTTTGGGAAAGTGTTACTCTTAAAAGGTTTTAATATTTGCTCACTGTGGTCAAGATAACTTAGGGGTAACTGAAATTTTGGTTTATTTCTCTGAAGATTTTAAAATGCTTTCTAAGCAAGCATTGTTAGATCTTGACAAATGTGAGATGATACACCAGAAATAAATTGACTCAATGTAATTTCAACAAGCACTTACTTAGCAAGTAATACCAATAACTAA
This sequence comes from Prionailurus bengalensis, assembly GCF_016509475.1. Classification (NCBI taxonomy): domain Eukaryota; kingdom Metazoa; phylum Chordata; class Mammalia; order Carnivora; family Felidae; genus Prionailurus; species Prionailurus bengalensis. Next base: position 43,970,353 of record NC_057349.1, read on the forward strand.
GATACAGCCCATGATTTTAGAGAGCAGCAAAAAATAACCAAAGACTCAGGGCAACACTAGTTACCAAATTTCCTAAGCTCTCACAGGATCCCACAGATCTGAACCACTGCGTACTGAAATATAGTACCTATCGTCATTAAGTTTTGCCATAAGTAAATAAAATGATTACTGTGGCATACTTAAGTGAAAAAAAAATCAAAGATTATTAATACGACTTAGACTAGTGACACCAAGTACTGTTTCATTTTTATTTACCATCCCTTCTTCACTAGTTTTTCAGGATCTGCTTCCCCCAAAGTTTCAAAGACATCCAAGAATTTGCTTTGTTTTGTTGTAGGTACTGGACATGCTACAAGTTTGGATGGCTGCTTATTTTGTTTTTTGGTTTGTTTTCCTCTCTCTCTCTTGTTGGACCTCTAACAAAATATTAAACGCTGTTCTTTTATTATGAATCTGAACTATTGAATCCTGCCCTCGGCATCCCAGTGAGATGGAAAAATGGCCGACGTGGTAACTTCAATTTACCAAATCTCCTTATGCATGCTGGGAATTTTTCTCATGGCTCCCCATGCCCAGCCCTGACCTTTGCCAGAAAGCTTCAGAACACAGCTGAGGCCATTTGGCTTCCTCCACTGCCCTTCCCTGTCTTACCTATCAGCATCCCCTCTAGGTAGATGTGTTCTATGTGGCATGGCATCACTAAAGAGAAATTACTATAAATGTGTTAAAATGATTGTATGGGCTTATTTGCTCACCTTAAAATTGGTGTGCTAACTAAAAACTACCTGTTAATTAGAATTGAAAAGATTAATATAATCTCATAATTACCTACTTAGACTTCATTAATCCACCAGATAATTTTTTACGTTCAATGCACTGGCTGCAGATTTTTTTATCCTCCCCCCCCCCAAAAAAAGACACACATGCAAAAACCCTACAAGATTAACCCCTACTAATGCAACTATTTACCTTACGAAGTTGCTCAGCTCCATTGTCCCATGAGTGCCTAATTTCTCCAGTTGCTCATGTAGTTCCTCAGTCAGTTGTCCAGTGAATTGATATAGGTTCACATTCCCTATTTTCCCTTTGATGATGACATTAAGTTTTTCATGCAGTGTTAAAAAAGTATTTTTTGGAATCGATGCTATAAACAGAGAAAACTATTTTCAAAAGAAGCAATGACTCCTTGAAGCAAATAGTCAACCTACATCTACTATTACTTGGTCAGGAGGGACTAGATCCAAAGTCCTCCCCTTACATAAAATCGCCTCCCACAAATAAGAGCAGGTGAAGATTCAACCTATCCTGTGAGTCAGTAAAAGTCTGTAGGAAGATTCACTCTAAGGGGTGATCTACAAGTGGGTGATTCGGAGGACCTCTGGGAAACATAAATGTAGTGGTTTTATTTTTATCTTTATTTATTTAAAAAAAAAGTTTTGATGTTTATTTTTGAGAGAGAGAGAGAAAGACAGAGCATGAGTGGGGGAGGGGCAGAGAGAGAGGGAGACACAGAATCTGAAGGAGGCTCTAGGCTCCAAGCTGTCAGCACAGAGCCCAACACAGGGCTGCAACTCAGAAACTGAGGTGAGATCACAACCTGAGCCGAAGTCGGACCCTTAACCGACTGAGCCACCCAGGCACCACTTATTTCCACGTTAGGCTTTTGTTGGCTTCCTATCCTTAACAAAGTTTACAAGGCATTCTACTACTTTCTAGTTTTCCCGTGACATTTCCAGCCCCTTCCTGCCCCCCCTCCTGAGATTTGTATTCCAGGTACAGTGTATTCTAATATTTATATTTCCCATCATTTTTATGAGATGTACTATCTGCTCAAAACTCTTTACTTGACCAGCCTCACCCCATTCCCACACACCCACAACTATAAGCCACACATTTATCCTGCCAACTTCTTTTTCTCCTTCAAGTGTTTTACTGAATATCACTTCCGCCAGGAGGCCTTTCCTAATCCCATGAGTAGCTCTTGTTCCTTTGCATTAGTGTTTGTTCATGATCCTTCCATGATACACACACACTCCTTGCTTGAGTTTGGCCAGTAAGAGTATGAATTTTTAAACTCACTAGTCTTACATATTTTTCTTTAATCCTCTTTTATTGTCGGCAAAGTAACTTTTGCAAAAAAATAATGTTTGGTTTTATATTTCATCAGCCTATTATGGGTAGGTTACATTTTATACAAGTTCATTAAAAATAATGTTTAGATCTCCTGAGCATACATCTCTGTAGCAGGGGAATGCACGAGAGGCAAAGGAAGCTGGCTCAAGAGTACTTATATTAACATATTTTGTCTATTAAATAGAAATATTTAAACATGAAAGTCCCCAGTGGAGGCAGAGGTGAAAAAACTTGGCCACTTCTATGCAGCCCTAACACATGAGAGGTTGGCATATTTTTCTGGAGGGATATATGAAGATACAGATCAAGAGCCTTCAGAATATTTCTATTCTTTGATCTGGAATTCCATAGTTTATTTATTTAACTTTTTTAAGTGTATTTATTCTGAGAGAGAGAGAGAGAGAGAGAGAGAGAGAGAGAGAGAGATGAGACAGCATGAGTGGGGGAGGGGCTCGGAGGGAGAGGGAGAGAGAGAGAATCCCAAGCAGGATCTGCACCGTGTGGAGCTCTACATGGGGCCTGAACCGTGAACCGTGAGATCATGACCTGAGCCGAAGTCGGACGCTTAACCAAAAGAGCCACCCAGGTGCCTCTGGACTTCCAGTTTAAATATTAAGAAGCACTAAATCGTCAAAGAATTTGGCCAACGTGTTGTAATTTTCATGCAAGCAAAAAGAAATGATCATCATGCTATCGGTCACTCACAGCTTTTAAAACCGTTCTGTTTTAATGGTAAGAAATGCATGAGAGGCTACATGAAGAGAAAAACTAAGAAAGAAGCAAAAAAAAAAAAAAAAAACAAAAACAAAAACAAAAACAAAAAACCAGAAAAGAAAAGAAAAAGAAACCAAGGAAAAGAAGAATCAGGCACAAAAATGCAATCGCTCTGCATTCTTGGGAGGACAAATGGCTTCAGCACCACACGTTTGCAGCCTGGGAAGAAATAAAGTGGACGGTCACACCAGAAGCATGCTGACAAGTACAATCCAGCAGTCTCTGAGGATGGAGAACAAAAGGCCGCCGATTACATGACGCCAAGCCCCACTTACCTTAATAGCCCTATGGAATGTGTCAGGAAATGCCATAGTAAAGGGCTTACTAAGCAGTGGAATTCTACTTTGAGTGAGCAGAGTAGCAACATGTGATCAAGCCAAGAGCTATAGCCTGAAGAGCACTGTATACACGGCAGCAGATGTTCATGTCCCAGTGAACATCGTGGGAGCTGTAACAGGATACAGATTCCGAATATTTTCCAAATAAACAGCAGCGAGGTAACCTCGTCTCTTACACACGTCTAGTTAAGACCGAAATGAGGCTGCCAAGAATTCGTTTGTCAACTACCAAAATCATCAGATGTTCTTTCTATCTTATGTTCCCACTTTAGAGCATAAAATAAGGGCTGTCATCATTCTCGGTAGAGGAGTGAGGGGTTGTTACCCAAAGCTGCTCTTGGACCAATGCTGTATTCAAACAAACTATCTGAAAATATTCTTTACCTGTACGATAGACGGGCTTTTGCACTGCTAGTTCAAAATTTACTTCTTTGGATTTTAGAAACACATTAATTCCCTCTTCTTCAGTAACAAAGGTCATTCGGGTGCCCATAACAAAGACTGTAAATACTGGTCCATACTGGAAGAAAACACATAAATACAGATATTAGGAAGCATTTCTAATAAATAAGTTATGGGCCATGGGTTACACAAGAACCCCAGTGCTGAAGTTATAGACAAGACACAAATTATTATGCTTATATATAGTAACATTATACATTTTGGCAGATTCAGCCAAATATAAATTATATAAATCATCATTTATTCTGTCCTGATACTTAACCTTCCTTTTGATCATGTTATTTGTTTGAAGCTTCCTTTCTTGTAGTGAGAAATAATAACTAGAAATAATTATTAGAAATTATGTCAACAGTGATGTTTGAACCTTGTTTTCCAGACAGCAGTAGGCTCACGAGCGGTCTACTGCTCAATTTTGTTCAAGAAAAACATACAAAACAGCTGACTGGTTTTACCTTAAATCTGTGGTCACGCAACAATGTCCTGCGATCCTGAAAAGTCCTCTAATGTGTTCACTGTCTCACTTTCCAAAATTACTATTTCCCTTGGATACCTGCCCTACCCACGCCACACAGAGAGAGTTCTGGCTTCGTAGCTCACGAGGAAAATGGAGGCAATCAAGTAAGGGCGCTCTCAAATTGTCACCACCAGATCTTGCCAAGATACCCATTTGTATCCATTCTCCATGCTTCCCTTTGGGTTAGGACAGAGGGGACGTCCTGCTCCTGTGGAATGTCTGCACTCGCTCACTTGCGTCATGGATTCCACACTCTTACCTTCTTTTAACTCCATGTTTATGCACCCTGTCATCCCACATCATCACTCCTGCCCTCCATCAGATCACCAGCAGCCTACAAACACTAGCCCAGAGTTTGATTTCGGGAAGTCCGTGACTTTATCGGGAGAAAAATATATCATTATTTTCATTGACTTCAAATTGTAATTTAGTAGTTTTTTCGATGATGAACGCAGGCAAACAAACCCCAATCTTATCTGTGACTCTATCATCGAAAGAAACCACTGTTCCAACTATATTCTCTTATATTCTGTGTCTCTTTGGCATCCGTTCATCACAGGGCCAATTATATTAACTATATTTCTTATTCTTGATGCTCTGGCATTGGAGTTTCACTACTGGGTAGAGATTGTCCTCCGGGGGCTAGCCAATTCTTCCAGGGAGCAAAGGGCTCAGCCATCCGGGAGCATACCTTTCACATGCAAAATAACCAACCTTGAGTTTATATCACCATCTACTTCCTTATCTAACCCTCACACACCAAGTCAGTATTTCCCCTGCCCGAAATCATCCAAAGGCCAGGTACCAGGCAAGTAGACCCCACCAGTATGGCCCAACGCCCGCAAGAATTATTCAAACTAGCCAGTCCTCAATTGTTTTCCCTGCCCTGCTTGCCTTTCTTGAGGAAGCCCCAACAAAGGCTCAGGCACAGGCTTTTCTCTTGCTGTTAATGTCTGCCTCCTGACTCTTTCTTCCCTGTGGCCCTGCATGGTACCCAGTGGCCACACTCTCGGACCTGTGAGTATAATACACTTCTTCCTTCCAATCCCTCCTTCTCATTTCCTCCTGTGGCGGCTCTGACTTTACAATACCACATGCAACATATACATTCTTAGAACAATTACCCATACTTTCATATCCATCCCATCATTGTTACTGTAAGTATTTCGAAATATTATGCTTGTCACTACTTCGATATTACAACCATTTCTAGGACCGCCCTGAAATGGCATGAGATCATTCCTCTGACACACTGTTGGGCCCGATCAGGCAACTGTGGGCTTGTAACCGTTAAGCCGCCTAACAGTGAAGTCACATTGTCTTACACTGGTGATCTGGACATCTGCATTACTTTCCAGTATTCCTTATCTATAGTTATTTGTTAGTCAATATTTAGAAGCAGATGAAGGATTTCCATTGTTGGGTAAAGTTTTGTTCAAATGAGAATTCCAATTAGGAAAGTGGCCTCTGTAACACATATAGGTACGCAGGCCACAGTGCAGAGCAGATGAGTTCAAACACATTGAATAACTGAGGTAACTGCTGATGCATGGTATTTAAGGTAACTTATCGCAAAACTGTATCGTGCAAATGATCATGTGCGATGTTATAAATTCGCTAACAGGGTTTTTTGGGTCTTATTTGATTTGCTTTTGTTCTTCTGTGCATGATGTCTGAGTGTTATGAAGCAAAGGCAAGCACATACAGTATGTCATAGACATGGCCCTTGTGTGGTGGTTCATTAAAATTCTTCTTTTGAGATAATTACGGACTAGTGCACAGTTATAAGAAATAATACAGAGCAACCCCACGTAGCCATTACTCTGTGGTGCCTAGTGTTAACATCTTGCAAAACTACAGTATGGTATCACATTGGTATTGTGGCCGCTCGTATTGATGAAGTCAAGGTACAGAGCGTTTCCATCATCACAAAGATGCCTCATGCTGCCCTTTTATACTCGCTTCCATTTCCCTCTCACCCCCACCTCTTCCTTAACCCGTGGCAATTGCTAACCTGGTCTTCATTTCTATAATACTGAATTTCCAGAATGTTATACAAAGAGAATCACATTTTTTTTTTTACTTGGCAGAATTCATTTGAGATCCACCCAGGTTGCAGTGCCAATAATTCTTTCCTTCCTTGGGGCACCTGGGTGGCTCAGTTAGTTAAGTGTCCAACTTCCACTCAGGTCATGATCTCATGGTTCATGAGTTTGAGCTCTGCATCAGGCTCTCTGCTGTCAGCACAGAGCCCACTTTGGAACCTCTGTCCTCCACTTTCTCCGCCCCTCCCTCACTCTCTCTCTCTCTCTCAAAAATAAATATAAATATTTAAATAAAATAATTCATTCCTTCACATTTCTGAGTAGTATTCCACGGTATGGATGTACTACAGTGTTTTTTAAACATGTTGAAGGGCATGTGTGTTCTTTTCAGTTTGGGACTATTACAATTACAGTTGCCATAAACATTAATGCACAGATTTTTGTGCGAAGGTAAGTTTTCATTTCTCTAGGATAAGGGCCCAGAAGTGAAATAGCTGGGTCATATGGCAGCTGCATGCTTCATTGTTGAAAGAACTGCCAGAGTGCTTTCCAGAGTAGTTGCATCATTTGACATTTCCACCAGCAAGATGTGAGTGATCTGTATGAGTTTCAATTTATGAGTTTCTCTGTATCCTTACTAGGATCTGAGGTTGTCACTATTTTTTATTTAGCCATTCTTATAGGTGTGTAGTGATAGCTCATTGTGGCTTTAATGTTTATTTGTTTACTTATTTATTTTTGAGAGAGAGACACTGCACACATGAACGGGGGGAGGGCAGAGAGAGAGGAAGACAAATCTGAAGCAGGCCCCAGGCTCTGAGCTATCAGCGTAGAGCCTGATGTGGGGCTCAAACTCCCGAACCATGGGATTATGACCCGAGCCCAAGTCAGACACTCAACCAACTGAGCCACCCAGGCGGTCCTCATTGTGGTTTTCATTTGCATATCCTTATTGTCTAATGATGTTGAATGTTTTTTCATGTGTTTATTTACCATCTGCATATCCCCTTCAATAACCTGTTCCTATGTCATTCGCCATTTCTTTAGTTGACTTGTTGGGGTTTTTTCAATGCTCAGTGTTGAGAGTTCTTTATATATTCTAGATAGCAGTCCTTGTTGGATATGTGGCTTACAAATATTTTCTCTCAGTCTACAGCCTGTCTTTTCAGTCTCCTAACAGGGTCTTTCACAAACAAAAGCTTTTAATTTGGATGAGGTCCAATTTATCAGTTTTTGTTTTTATACATTGTGCTCTCGGTGTCAGGTCTAAGAACTAGTTTTTTGGCCCCAGACATTCTCACTCTTTTCTAAAAGTCATATAGTGTTATGTTTCACATAGAAGTCTATGATCTAGTTTGAGTTAATTTTTATGTAGATGGAAGACTTAGGTCAAGGTTCATTTTGTTTTGTTTTTGTTTTTGGCTTAATGGTGTCTAATTGCTTCACTGCTATTTGCTGAAAAGGCTATCTTTATTTCATTAAATTGCATTTGCAATTAAATTGAACATTTATCGCATCTGAGTTCTCTATTTTGTTTCATCAACCTCTGTATCTATCATTCCACCCACATAATCTTGATTAATGTAGCTATTTAATGAGTCTTGAAATCGAGAAGAATGACTCTTCCCATTCTATTCTTCTTTTTAAGATTATTTTAGGGGCGCCTGGGTGGCGCAGTCGGTTAAGCGTCCGACTTCAGCCAGGTCACGATCTCGTGGTCCGTGAGTTCGAGCCCCGCGTCGGGCTCTGGGCTGATGGCTCAGAGCCTGGAGCCTGTTTCCGATTCTGTGTCTCCCTCTCTCTCTGCCCCTCCCCCGTTCATGCTCTGTCTCTCTCTGTCCCAAAAATAAATAAACGTTGAAAAAAAAAATTTTAAAAAAAAAGATTATTTTAGCTATTCTAGTTCTTTTGTTTTTCCATATAAATTCTGAAATGATCTTGTCTATATCCACACCTTACAGGAAATTTGGTAGGATTTGCATTAAACCTGTATATCAATCTAGGAAGAATTGGCATCTTTACTATGTCGACTTCTGCAATACGTGAACACAGTGTGTCTCTTCATTAACGTCTTTGATTTCTCTCATCAATGTTTTGTAGTCTCCAGAATAAAGTCCTATGCACATTTCATAATTTTTACACCTATTTCTCTTTTTGAGCAACTGCACTGAATTTTTAACTACCATGTGTACATGTTCATTGTTACTATGTAGCGATACAACTAATTTTTGTGTGTTGACTTTGTATCCTGTGACCTTGCTGGATTTACCAGTCAATTCCAGATTTTTTAAGTAAACAGCCACAGCATGTGCAAACAGAGACAGTTTTATTTGTTCCTTTCCCTCTGACTCTTATTTATTTTTCTTGCTTTATTGCACTCATGGAACTTCCAGTACCATGTGGAATAATAGTGGTGGCAGTAGACATCCTTGCTTTTTTTCCAATCAGAGATGGAAATTCTTTCACCATTAAGATTGCTGTTAGCTGTAAATTTTTTGTAGATATTCTTTATCGAGTTGAAGAAGGCTCCTCCTATTACTACCTTTCTGAGAGTTTTTAAAAATCATGAATGGGTGTGGGATTTTGTCAAATGCTTTTTCTGTACAAATTAATGTTAATGTGGTTTTTTTTTTCTCCTCTTACCTATTAATATGGGAGCTTGGACTAACTGATTTTCAAATATTGTACCCGTCTTAAACCCCTGGAATAGACCTCACTTGGTCATAGGTCATATAATTCACTTATACATTGCTGGATTTTATTTGCCGGTATTTTAAGGATTTTGCATCTTTATTCATAAGGAATACTGATCTGTAGCTTTCTTCTTTTGTGCTGTCTTTATCTGGTTTGGTATCAGGGTAGTCCTAGCTTCATAAAATATACTGGGACATGATCCCTTCTTTTCTACTTTTTGGAGGAGATTGTATAAAATTGATGTCAACTCTTCCTTAAACATTTGGCATAATTTCCAGTAGAACAATCTGGGTCTTAAGATTTCCTTTTTTGGGAGCTTTGAAATTATGAACTCAATTTCCTAAATAGTATAGGGCTATTTAAATTATCTAATTTATAATGAATAGTTGTGGTAGTTTGCATTTTGGGGGGGAACTTGGTTCATTTCATCTAAGTTGCCAAAATTTCTATGTGTAGGGTTGCTTATGGTGTTCCCTTATCATCCATTTGATGTCTGCAGTGATATGCCCCATTCTATTCCTGACATTAATAATTTGTGTCTTCTTTTTCTTGCAGAAGGTCTTTCAAAGTAATTGATCTTGTCAGGGATTGGCTCTTTCTTTCACTGATTTTCTCTATTTTTTTCCTGATTTCAATTTCATTCATTTCTGTTCTTTAATATTTCCTTCCTTTTTGCTTGCTTGGGGTTTATTTTGCTCTTTCGTGGGGAAGGGGTTGAAAGACAAGCTTTATTCATTTCACACTTATGTGCTTTTATAATGAAAATATTTAGTGATAATAATTTCCCTCTCAGCACTTCTTTAGCTGTGCCCCCAACTTCTGATAGGTTGCATTTTTATTTTCTTTCGATTCAGCATGATTTTTTATTTCGCTCAAGAATTTCCCTTCAACTCATAGGTTATTTACAAATATGCTGTTTGTTTCCAAGTGTTCAGAGTTTCCTGTCATCTTTCTGTTACTGATTTCTAGTTTCATTCCACTGTAGTCAGAGAATACATAGTACAATTTGAATCATTTTAAATTTTGTGGGGTTTTGTGGACCTGAATATAGTCTATCTTGTCCTATGTCTCATGGGCACTTTGTTAGGTAGAATGCTCTACACATATTCATTAGATCTGTTGGGTTGGTGGTCTTTTATAGTCTAGCTGATTTTCTGCCTAGCTGTTCTACCCATTGTTAAGAGAGCATTATCAAAATGTCTAATTATAACTGGATTTGTCTGTTTCTTCTTTCAGGTCTGGTTTTTGGTTCACATAATTTACAGCTCTGTTGTTTGGTGCGTACAAATTTGGAATTGCTAATTCCTTCTGACCATTTTATAATGGTCATAAATAATCTCATAATGTCTCCCTCTGTCTCTGGTAATTTTACTTGCTCTGAAGGTACTTTTTCTGCTATTAATATAGCCACTCCTACTTTCTTTTGACTGATGCTTACATAATATATCTTTTTCCATAGGTTTTTGTTTTTCACCTGCCTATTTCATTATACTTGAAGTGAGTTTCTAGTATATATCATAGAAGTGGATCACTTTTAAATCCATTTTGCAAATGTCTATCTTTCAATAATTGTATTTGTACCATTTATAACTTAAATTATTGATATATTACGGTTTAAGTCTCTGCTATTTTATTTTTATTTTTCTGTTTATTCTCCCTGGGTTTTGCTTTTCTGTTTTATCTCCTTTCCTGTGTGTTATTTTAACATTGTTTAGAATTCCATTTTAACTTATTTATACTATTTTTAAGTGGACCTTTTGTGTAGAGTTTTTTAGTGATTACTCTAGGTATTACATTAGATATATATAACTTATAGTCAGTTAGTATAGCCACTTTTTAAAGTTTTTTATTTTAATTTCAGTATAGCTAACATACAGTGTTATATTAGTTTCAGGTGTGCAATATAGTGATTCAACAATTCTATACATTACTCAATGCTCATCATGATAACTGTACTCTTTAATCCCCATCACCAATCTCACCCAGCCCTCCACCGCCTCCCCTCTGGCAACCATCAGTTTGTTCTCTCTAGTTAAGAGTCTATTTCTTGGTTTGTCGCTCTTTTTCTTTTGTTTGGTTGTTCCTTAAATTCCACATTTAAGTGAAATCACATGGTATTTGTCTTTGTCTGCCTGACTTATTTTGCTTAGCATTTTACTGTTTAGTTCCATCCATGTTGTTGCAAATGACAAGACCTCATTCTTTTTTATGGCTGAATAATATTCCACTGTATGTATATGTGTGCGTGCGTGTGTGTATCATATCATCTTTATCCATTCATCTGTTAATGGACACTTGGGCTCCCATATCTTGGCTATTGTAAATAAATACTGGGGTGCATGTATCCGTTTGAATTAGTGTTTTTGTATGTGGAGGGTAAATACCCAGTAGTGTAATTACTGGATTATAGGGTAGCTCTATTTTTAACTTTTTGAGGAAACTTCATACTGTCTTCCACAGTGGCTGCATAGTGTAGCCATTTTATCAACTCAAGCAAATCTCTCTTTATGTCCCTTTACCCTCTCCCATTTATAATGTAATTTTCTTAGGTAGTTCCCTTACGTACAACTAGGACAATATCAAACAGTGTTATAATTGTTGCTTCAGGCACCGATAATGATTTAGAAATCCCAAGAAGAGAAGTCTGTTGCACGTACACATCTTTTGTTTACTGTGTCCTTTCTTCCTTCTTGATGTCCAAGATTCGTTCTTTCATTGGTCCTTTTCTGTTTAAAGAACTACTTCTACTCATTTGTTTAGGCTAGTCTTCTAGCAGCAGATTCTCTTAGTTTTCCTTTAACTGAGGATGCCTTGATTCCTCCTTAATTCCTAAGGAATATTTGTCCTGGAGATAGGACTCTAGGCAGACAGTTCTTTTCTTTGAGCCCTTGAAAAACGGTATGCTATTCCTCCTGGCCTACATGGTTTCTGATGAAGAATCTATCATTCCAGTTTCTTTTCCTACCATAATAAGGTTCCATTTGTCTTCTGCTGCTTTTAAAAATTATCTCTGTCTGTAGTTTTCAGAAGTTTGACTTTCATGTGCTTTGCTATGGATTTCCTTGGGTTTATCCTGTTTGGGATTAGCTTGGCTTTTCAAATCTGTAGGTTTATGTCTGTTACCACACTTGGGAAGTTGTCAGTTCTACTTTCTACAAATACTTTTTCAGCTCCACCCTCTTTCTCCTTTCTAGGACTCTGATGACATAAATATTAGGTCTTTTACAGTCCCTGAAGTTCTGCTCATTTGCTTTCAATCTTTCTTCTCTTTGATTTTCATATCGGGTAACTTTTACTGACCTATGTTGAAGTTCACTGATTCTTTTCACTCTTCTCCATTGTGCCATTGCACTCATCCACTAAGTTATTTTTTTCTTTTTTAGTTATTGTATTTTTCAGTTCTAAAATTTCCATGTTTCCCCTTGATATGTACTATTTCTTCGCAGAGACTCTCTGTTTTTTCCTAAGACTTTGTGTTTTTTTTTTCATTTGTTTCCAGCATGCTTATAATTGCTTGTTGAAGCATTTTTATTATAGCTGTCTTAAAATCCTTGTCAGATCATTCTAGTATCTGTGTCATCGGTTGATTGTCTCTTCTTATTCAAGTTGAAATCCTCCTGGTTCTTGGTATGAGGAGTGATTTTCTACTAAAATCTGAACATTTTGGATATAATGTTACGACACTGCATTTTATTTAACTGTTACATTTTTCCAGGCTTCCTTTGGCATTATTCTGATATGGGAAAGGGGATGCTACCTCATTGTTGCCAGGTAGGGGGATGGAAATTTAGGTTCATCACTCAGCATGGGGAGAGAAGAACTCCTTATGACTGCTGAGTGGGGGTGAAAGTTAAGTCTCCCTTCTAGGTTCTTCTTATATCCCTCTGGCTGGGAGAAGAAGGGGTTTTTCATTACTGCTCTCACATGACACCACTGGCCTGGAGGTGTTTGAAGAGCAGCCTCTTTATTGCTGAATGGTGGTGAAAATCCTGGCTCACCCTCTAAGGTTCATGGGTCACCACCTCAGTGAGTAGGAGAGGGACTGCTTGTTATTCCTCAGTGGTGGTACAGTCCATGCTCTAGGTGTGGTCTCCATTAACACTGTTGGAGGGATGGCCTCATTATTGCTGAGCAGTATGGAAAGTCAAGATCCTCCTCTAGGTCTCTTTTGCCACTACCATTGCTAGGAGGGGACGAGTTTTACTTCATTTCACCCTGGCTAGGAGTCAGGGGTAGCCTTTCCACTTGGCACTTGCTGACTGTGGCGACACCATGGTTTTTTTTTTTTCCCTGTGGTGTTTGCCTGGAGCAGTTACAGCCTAAAATTTTTCTATCTTGCTACGCTGCTCCGTTTTTGGACCTTTACCTAGAGAGAGTCGGCTTTTCTTGGGGCTTACTTACTTGCCTGTGGCCACTGGCATCTCTAGGTTGCTGGCGTTTCTGGAGCCCAATCCAGATACATGAAGCAGAAAAAAAAAAATCAAGGAAATTCACTACCATATTGTTCATCAGATCTGGTTCCTAGGTCGCTAGCCTATCAGCCCTCCTCTCTCCACCTTGCAAAATCATCTCACGTTTGTTTTATATATAATGTTTAATTCATATTTAGCTGTACTTAGTGGGAGGAATAGGGGAAAGCACAACTACCCCATCTTTTCAGAAGCAAACATCCCTAATTCGTTCCGTTTTATGTTTTCACTCACAGAATATCTCTGAAAGTGATACAAGAGAATGGAAACATTCTTGTTGGAAGAGAAAGTAAGCAGTTAGAGGACAGAGATGAGACGAAGACCTTTCATTGTATACATGTTCATGCCTTTAGAGTATGGACCTATTTGAAAAAAACACACATTTCTTTAAAGAAGCACACAGCCTTTCAATTCTGGTGGTGATGTCACAGCGACGTGTTTCTGAATTGTTCTACCTCTTTCTTGGAAAGCACACAGAGCCACAAGGAGAAAAACATATGTGCACAAGCAACATTATTGAGCTAGACAACAAGAAGAAAATCTGCTAACTACAAAAAGCGTGACCCACGGCACTTGAAACCAGTAGAACTCTTCGCTCTGCTCTTAGAAGCTATCACAGCACCGTGAGAAAGACGAGGAGCATGTGCAAGGGGTTCGACAATGGAAAAGCCCAGAAGCACCCACTCTGAGATAGGAGAAGGAAGTCTACAGAGTTGGAACCACTATGAGATGGGCTAGGATAAACAGCCCACGGATACTGAGGGAGGTAGCAAAAGATAACACAGAGAGTGGGCTCCCAAAAGCACTTTTTTGTAAAAGCGAAGAGTACACCTGAGAAGACAAGGGTCACCTCTTTTCCTAGCAGCCACTACTGAAGAAAGGCAGTGAGAGCTCAAGTGTGAAAGTTTGCATCCTAAAAAGCAGAGGAGCCATGGGTACACAGAGGCACTATATTTTCACTGTAGCAAGGGAGGATAGGATAAAAGAGCTCTGTCAAGAAACCTGGAAAGCAACTGCCCCCAGCCAAAACCTCCTGCTGACAGCTGGTCCAAGACAACTTAAGACCTTAAAATACAGTTAAATAGAGGCACTTAGGCATCTGGGCTCCGGTCATGATCTCACAGTTCTTGGGTTCGAGCCCCACGTCGGGCTCTGTGCTGACAGCTCGGAGCCTGGAGCCTGCTTCGGATTCTGTCTCCCTCTCTCTCTCTCTCTGCCCCTCCCCTGCTCATGTTCTGTCTCTCTCTGTCTCTCAGAAATAAATGAATGGTAAAAAAATAAAAATAAAAATATGGTTAAACAAAAAAGGAAAACGTCACCACTGTAAGAAAAATTCTTTAAAAAAGGGCAAAAAAGGACATCAGAACTTCCTTACAGATGAAGTAACTCACCAAAAACATTCTGCCATAGGGCACCTAAAACCTGTAATGCAAAATTAGTTTTGGAATCAAAAAAAATTAATCTAATAATTTTGCCAACGGCGAAAGAAATAAGCAAAGAAGAAACATAAGAAGCCATGGAAGAAACAGCCAGACAATAGAGGAAAATTAGGAGATAAAGGAACTGAGGAAAGAAAGAAACAATAAAGACATTTCTAAATAAAAGCTAATAATTACAAGAAGCACAAAGGAGACTATAGGAAATAGTCTAAAGACAATACAATATAGAAATGCAAAAAATATTAAATAGAATTATGTGAAAAGAATTTTAGGGGAAATGATAGCTATAGAAGACAGGCAAAAGAGGTTGAACCTGTGCATCACGGGACGTCTTTTGCAACTCCAAATTCATTCATCCAACTACTTAACTCAGCATTTCCACTTGGATGTCAACATTCCAAACTCCTATGTATCTAAAGCTGCACTTCTGATAACGTCTTCCCTTCCAGTAAGTTCTTGCAATCATGGCGATCTCACTGGACTCCCATTCCCTAGCTACTCAGACCAAACTTCTTGGAGCCATCTTGGACCCTTCGCATTCTTCTACACACCACGTGCAATTAACCAGGAAATCCTGCTGCTTCCACCCTCAACATATACCCAGCCGCTTCGCAAGTTTCCACTGCTATCTCCAAACCACTTGACCTCAAGTTTGAATTACTGCAAAGAACCTTCAAATTATCCTTCTTTTATTCTTACAGTCCTGTTTTTAACAGAGCAGCCAAAGTGAACCTTTAAGATTTAAATCAAATCCCATCATTCCTCTGCTCAAAGCACTCTCAAAAGATTTCCTACTTCACTCTAAATTATAAACGCTTTTATACTTTGAATCTGATCATTCATTCTATGGATACATTTTCACACATACAAATGGGAAACAAACTACTGCATGTCAATTATTAAGTCACTGTTGAAGGAAACTATAATTTAGGGAATACTTTGCAGCTTTTAAAACAAATGCAAAGGCTTCTGTTTTGGTGTAGGATGAGGTAGAACCAGGTGAGATAAGGATTTCACTGGCAGTTAGGAAAAGATGAACAGGTAATAAATCACTATTTAATTCCCTGGTGGCATCTGTGAATTCTTGGTATGGATTGAAGGTCAGGACTGAAATAGGCACCTTTGAAAAATCTACTGCTAACGTCACACTCAAATGTGAGATACTGAACGTGTTTTCGCTAACATTAGGAAAAAGACAAGCTTGTCTAGTCTCACCACTTCTAGTCAACAACGTGTTATAAGTCCGACTGATGGTAATAATATAGGAGAAAGAAACGAAAAGCATAAAAATCAGAAAAAAAGGAAGTACATTTATCTTTTTATAAGACACATCGTTTATGTATAAAAATCCTAAGGAATCTCCAAATTAGCTAGTAGAACTAATAGGGTGAATTTAGCAAAGTCACAGGGAATAAAGTTAACATAAAGAGAACAGATTGTATTTTTTATGTTTCAACGGGATACAACTGGAAAACAAAAATTAAAGCAATTTTATCCACGAGTGCCTCCAAATATAAAATACTTAAAATAACTAACAATCGCATCACAAAAAACTACAGAGTATTTCTGAAAGAAATTATATAGCTAAAAAATGGAGAGATAGACAGTCTTCATAGCTTTGAAGACTTAATATTATTATGAAGTCAATTCTCCCTAATTTCCTAATAGATTTAACAAACTTCCAATCATAATTTCAGCAGTCTTTATGATACATATTGACAAGCCAATTCTAAAACTTATAATAACATGCAAAGAATCTTGAATGCCAAGTCAATTACAGAGAAATATGGAGGGCTATCACTGCCTGGTTTAAACACTTACTATAAAACTACAGTATTTAAGACAGTGTACTAGTAACAAAGGAGTGGGCATATAAATCAATGGACTAGGATATAAAGGTTAGAAATAGATCTACATGTATATGGTCAACTAATTTTTGAGAAGCTGCAAAGGCAACCAGTGAGGAAAGGAGAGTGGAACAATTAGAACAACGAGACCATCCAGATTGGGGAAAAAAATTAACTTCACCCCTGACTCTCCCCCCCCCCCAACACACACACACAAAAGTAATAACTCAAAATGGATCATAGACCTAAATGTAGAATACAAAATCACACACCTTTTAGAAGAAAACAATAATCTTTTTGACCTTGCTTGACCTTCTGAGACAAGCCAGTGAAAACGTTCCTTAAAATTTATTAAAATCGTATGCCCAAGAAAGGCTACCAGAGACAAAGAAACATTCTTTTAAGATATCATTTTTCCTATATCTGGCTCTCAATAATTATGGTATCTAGAGTGGGCTAGATATGAGGAGGTAGGCAATCCCGAACACTCAAAGGAAAAGGTGTATATTGTTACATTTTTTTTTGCAAGGGTAACACAATAATATAAACAATTTAAATATTTATGTCACTGGACTAGGCACTTCCACTTTTAGGAATTTATTCTGAGGAAACAACTGGATAAGTGCCAACAGCACAACCACACGACACACATTCAGCAATGCACCCTGAAGCACTGGTAGCAATAAAGGGAAAAAGTTGGCAGTAACTTATATCCTGTTTTTGAAAGATACACTGTATTTAAAAGCTATTTTAAGGACAAAAACGTCTCGTACAACAACATTACTAATCTTAGTATGCAGTGAAAATGGATCTCATCATCATCAAATAAGAACACCAGCTGAAAATACAGCGCAGGCTAAATTTGAAAAGACCGTTTGTAAGCAATTTTTACAGCAGCCTGGTGTTACTCTCAGTTCGGACACGCATTTACTACACGTTTTCATAAATTTAATTTAACTGTATTTCACTTCTGTGTTTCTGAATTATTGCAAGTTGTTAGCTAATGTGTATACACTTAGAACTTTTAAACTACGGTGAAGTAACTAGCATTTATAAATCATGTATCTACTTCCAAAAGGGCAGCTACGAGCTGATAAAAATCTGTTCATAACCAATAAAAATCTATTTCGAGAAATCTTGCATAAGGAATAGCTGTCAATAGTTGAGTAATGATCGTCTTTATCTGTGGATCTAGGTATGTTCTCCGTATTCTAGTATTGCATTTGAGAACCCGGGAAAGAAAATAAAAAAGAAAACATTACCTCCTCTGCAAACCCCACCTGCTAAGGCCACATACCTTGATTCTTGCTTTCTCTATAAATTCTAGAGGGGCTTTCCCAAACTCAAATCCAGCTCCAATCCAAGGAATCCAGCCCCTTATGCACGGGGGTCCACGCAAATTCTTCCGCTGAAAGAATAATAAAAGAGCAAGGAAACCCAGGATTATAATCACTGTTGGGAAAATTAGTTCCATGTTTTTGTCTAGCGCCTTCCACAATCAGAGAAGGTAAAAATCCTGCCGCCGTGGCACTTGCTCATTCCCTCTTGGGAGGGTGCACCTACTGGACCTGCCAACTTGTCTGTTACTACTTCCGCAGTTTGTCTGCCTTCTAAACTGTAGCCTCTTTTCCCCGCCCCAATTTTTAGATGACTTTTGCAGCATCGCTCCCTCCTCCCACCTCCACTTGTCTTTCCTGCCCTGGCCACTCCGGACCAAACGCTGGGGCTGGACCGAACGGGCGCGGGTGAGGCGGGGCGGAGGGCGGGGCGAACTTGCGCCGTTGCCATGGAGACCGGGGCCGGCGGCGCGGAGGGAGCTTCGCTCCCGGCCAATTGGAGAATGGCGCCCAAGAGGCGCGCAGCCCGGCGGACTACATTTCCCAGAAGCCTCGTGGGCTTCGCGTTGTTGTTCTGCTCTCAGTCCGGTGGACCGCTGCAGCCGGGGCTGCTAGGAAGGCTGCAGGTTCGCGGGGCCGCCTGACTGAGCCGAGCGAGGGAAATGGTCCCCGGCCCGCCGCTCGCCGCTTGAGGACGGGCCGCCCTGGCAGAGGGGCAGGCCAGCCGCGGCGCGGGGCGCCGGCCAGAAGGGGTGCATTGTCGTCCTGTCTTGCTGCTGAATGTCGGTTCCAGAGGATGAGGAGAGGCTTTTGCCGCTCGCCCAGAGATGGCCCCGGGCGAGCAAGTTCCTTCTGTCGGGCTGCGCGGCTACCGTGGCCGAGCTAGGTACCCGGCCGCCCCCTCCTGGGCCTCCCCCGCGAGTCGTCGAGGTGCCGCGCTGGGGGTGGGGGTGAGGGGCACGGGGGTGTTCGGCCGGCTGGGTTGCGCCCTCTTCTTGCACACCTGCCTGGCAGATGTGGCAGGGCGGGGGCAAGGCCGGCCTTGCGAGGAGGACTGGAGGTCACCAAGGTCTTTTCCTAACAATTTCGTCTCCCTCAGAGGTGTGCCATTGTGCCTGAGTGTCTACTCTTGGAAGCTTCATGAGCGGTCATTCCTCTGTAGGAATCCTTTTCCCTTCCGCGAGGATGACCTTCTAATAAAAACACAATCCACTTTGCATCCTCACTGAGATCATCTGATTCATATTCTTACATAGCTTCACTAGATCATTGTCTTTTGGGTCCAAGTTGTGGAACCAACTTGTGGGACTTACGTTATTAACCTGTCACTTACGGATCGTCTACTCAACATCCGTCAGTTGTCCTCCTTGAGCTTAGCTCATCTATACTGTGTTTACCTTGCAGGATTCTGAGAAGTCAAATGCTAAGTCCAAAGTGGGACACTTATTAATTGCAACATTATCATAATAGCTACAATACTAGACTGTGGTGATAGAGCTTAAAAGACTCAACCCTGACCTTACAGGCGGGTGGGGACACATGCAGAGACAGACAGTTCCATTGTGCTAATTATTAATAATGAAGATATCAAGTACCATAAGAGCGTAGAAGATGGACAGTTACATATGCATAAGCAAGTCAGAGAAAACTCGAGACCACCTGGAGAGAATTCGGATGCCCTTGCATGAGCAGGTGGCGTTCTTTCCAAGGATTTTGTAAGCGGAGGGCCTATGTGTTCCCTCTGAAGCCTTCTCTGTGCATTTTAAGAATACCCTTTCATTTTCTTGCCTGTTGCGGGGGGAGGGGGGAACAACAGCTTTGATGTGTTACCATTAAGCAATGGTAGTTTGTCCTCTTGTAAAATGGTGTTTGTATTATTTTGTATTTCCTACAGAGCCAGCACCGTCTGTTGTTTTGCCCTTTATGCTCCTCCACTCTTGCCCTTTGGACCCTCTATGTTTTCTTCATTCTTTTCTAAAGCTGATGGGAAATTTTTGTTATTCATTGCCTTTACTGAGACACACTTCATCGGCTTTTTAAAACATGCAAAATCAGATTGCTGAATTAGGTATTTGCACTTCGTTTGTTTGCTGGTTTGTTTTTTAACTTGATAGTTTCCCCCTGTGACCAATGGCTTTGGCACAGAACCCTTCCTTTTGTTAAAAATTTGTGGAGAATGGTGTGGGGGCTGGGCATGAGAGGTGGGGAAATCAGAGTATGAGATGGTTTGAGTACAAAACAATTTAGGATCGGAACCTGAAGCGTTATTTAAGTAACCAGCAAGTAAACGAAAATTATTTTGAGAGGCACATGGTATAGACGTGCCCATATCATAAGACTTTTCGGGGCTCATATGTTAAGAAAGCATGGCTTAAATTCTCTTCATGCAAACGACTTCTGTTTTAGGGGAACTATCAGCAAGATATTTTTTCCAAAGACCAGTGGTAAGATTTAATATTCCCTTCCCCCCTACTGTCTTCTCTTAGAAAAAGCGTAACTATGGTTTTGTGTCAGGCGGTGGTCATTGAAAAGACTCATGTAATGTCAATAATGTGCATGAGCTTCTCTGAATCTGGTTAAGTTATTCAAGACATTATGCCTATAAAGTTATGAGCTTGATCTTCCTAATGTGGGCCAGTTAGCTTCATCGTTTCAAGGTAAAATGTCTAGCTTGAATTCAAAATGTAATTATTAGAAAAATTGTTTTCAAGTACAGTGGGTACTTGTGAGGAGGCCATACATAAAACTTAGTGCTGGAAAAACGATTCAGTGTGTGCCTTAATCGAAAGTATGTTGAGCATGCTGCCCTTGTATAAAAAGACAACATTATAAACTCTGTATTACATCTTCCATATCTCAAACTTGGGGTCAGTGAGCATCACCCATGAAATTATAGAATTCAGCTCACCTGCATTTATTAGGAACCTGTCATAAGTAGTATAGTATTCTAAAAGTCACATTGTGCCCTAATCATGGTTGCAGTCAAGGGGGCATCACAGAATATGAATATCTGAAGTTAATCCTATGGGAAAGCAAAAATTAAGGACTGAAGTATATTTTAGGCTGAAATTTCTGAGTAAAAAAAGCCCAAATCTTGTCACTTACCCCCCACCCCCAGTGATCTGGGGGGTAATCTGGGACAATGATTCTTAAATTTGGGAGTGCATAAGAATCAGCTGATTTCTAAACCCCCATCAACCTACTGAGAATCCATAAGCATGGGGCTGGGAAATAAATACTTTTTCACAATTTCCCCGGCTGATTCTGATGTACTCTAAAATTTGAGAACCGCCCCTCTTGTAGTGACTAAAATATTAGACCTATGACTTTAGAATTTTAGAATTTTTGTTGGTTTCTGTGAATGTTGCGGGTTTCCCCCTCATTTTGTTTTTCTTTGTTAGCAACCTTTCCCCTCGATCTCACAAAAACTCGACTCCAAATGCAAGGAGAAGCGGCTCTTGCTCGGTTGGGAGACGGTGCAAGAGAGTCGGCTCCCTATAGGGGCATGGTGCGCACAGCCCTAGGGATTGTTCAAGAAGAAGGCTTCCTAAAGCTTTGGCAAGGAGTGACACCTGCCATTTACAGACACGTAGGTATTTATCTTGATTCCATCTGGTAAGTTTGTTACGAGTGCTGTGTTTGTGTCCTCTGCTTTTGTGTTTAGCCGTGTCCAAAAACCAGTAGCTTTTTTCCTATTAATGTGAAAAATGAATATATATTCTCTTAAGAAGAAAATTGACTACCAGTTTAAGGCAATTAAGGAACAATCACCTTAAATTTTTAGAAATGCACATACAAGTATTTAGGGATGAACTGTCATGATGTCTGTAATGGACTTTAAGAAAAAAATGAGTCATAAATATGGAGAACAAACTGAGGGTTACCGGAGGGGTTGTGGGAGGGGGGATGGGCTAAATGGGTAAGGGGCACTAAGGAATCTACTCCTGAAATCATTGTTGCACTAGATGCTAACGAATTTGGATATAAATTTTAAAAAATAAAAAAATAAAATTTAAAAAAAGAAAGAAAAAAATGAGTCAAATATGGCAAAAATGTTAGTTAGCAATTGATCAATCTCAAGGATATAGAGGGAGTCATTTTCTCTACTTCTTCTACATGTTTGAGATGTTTTTAATGTTTATTTATTTTTGAGAGAGAGAGAGCATGAAGAGGAGAGGGGCAGAGAGAGGGAGACACAGAATCTGAAGCAGGCTTCAGGCTCTGAGCTGTCAGCACAGAGCCCATGGTAGGGCTCGAACCGCGAGATCATGACCTGAGCCGACGTCAGACACTTAACTGACCGAGCTACCCAGGCACCCCACATTTGAAGATTTTTAAGAAAAGAAATGAATAATCGATACATTTCTCTACTTTGGAAACTTTAAAACACAAAATTTAAATTTTTCGTGTTCTTTGCAAATTAAAACTTATTTGACTTAAATGCCAAATCTCGCTAGTCTCTGTCCCATATGTCACAGACTAGGTAACTCTGAAAGAAAACAAGGATGACTAATCCTATTCTGGCAATGGAGTAATTGCAGTGCAGCTGATTTTTGCCTCAGTTTCCAAGGCTACCTAACTACCTGTGTGGGCCTTCAGTCATTCTTCCAGGAAAATAGTTGTAACTATGTCATAGCCAGTGAAGATGCTTCTCTGCCCTGCTTCTAAAGTGGCACTCACAAACATAATAGTTGTTGGGTTTTCAGCTTGTGGACGGGAGAACGTAAAACTTGGTATCAAAGGAGGTAGGACAGACATGGCATTTTACCCCTCTACATTCATAATATTTCCTCAAATATGTAGGGACCTTTGACCAGAAAAGTGTCCAGACTTAATATTCACCAGCTTATTATTTTTAAAGTTTCAGTTCTTCAGACGAGTAAGTTAAGAGTGTATTCTTCAAGAGCTATCCAGAAGTATGTGCAGAGACTGTTGGTGTTTTGGTGCTTCGTATATTTTTGCATACATTAAAACCCTTGATCAGACTTCCTGAAATATCACGAAAAGTGCTCTCTGTGAATACCATGTACTGATTTTAATGATTTTTATTTTCCATTCTTTTTTTTTTTTAATTTTCTCCTTTGCTTCCCATGATTGTTCTGATTTCTTTTCATTTGTATTTTGTTGATCATCATATATGGCTTTCCAGTTACGATTCATGTCATATGTTTGATACTTGAGTGAAAAATTACCTTAATATAATAAGTCATCTGATGAAGTTAATGCATGTTTGTTCAAGGAAAATCCCTGCTGTGTACCAAGCTCTGTCCTTGAGAGGGCACACAGAGTAATGAAAACACACAAAGCCTGCCCTGAAAAGCTCACGGTCTGATGGAAAGATAAGCAACAAAGCCAAGTTAATCTCCAATTAATGTGATAAAAGTCCTATTAGATGTATGCCTGGGTAGTTCTGGGAGAACAGAGGAGAAGCATGGCAGGTGCAACGGCAGTCTAGAACAGAGCACTTTTTAGACAACATGTTCTTTGAATTGAATCTTGGAGGACTAGGAGGAGTTAGCAAAGCAGAGAAGGGAGAAGCCATTCAAGAAAGATCAGCCAGCCTGTGAGAAGGCCTGAGGCTTGATGCATGCCACATTTAGAGCAACATCAAGAAAAACCCACGTGTTTGAAGCATAGGGCGCATGAGGGAAAGACACAGCCAAAGAGATCCACTAGCTCAGGTCAAAATGTCCTCTTGTCTTATTAAACATGTAGCCGAATTCACGTTTTAAATGATCTGTTACACAGTGTACTCTGGAGGGCGCATGGTCACTTATGAACATCTCCGTGAAGTTGTGTTTGGCAAAAGTGAAGATAAGCATTATCCTCTTTGGTAAGTTTTGTTTTGAAAATAGTCTGTGCTCTTGCCCCCGAGGCTTTCATGTTTACCCATCAGATACATATAAAATTGTACATTTATGCCACAACTGCCTTGTCATAGGCTTAAAATAAAGAATAATTACAATGTAAATTCAAGTAATTGAGCGTTTACTGCATACAGCATAAAACAAACATGTACATATGTATATTAAGGTTTTATATGTATTATTTAATATTTTAATGTTAAAAGAACTCTTACAGAGCACCTCCTTTATGCCTCTTTCTACTGAGAAAAGAGCTTTCGAGTCAGACAGAGAGAGGCTCAAAAATTCCTGCTCTACTAGTATATATGTAAGCTGATTAAATTACTTGATCGTTTTTATCTTCAGTTTTCTTAGCTGTAGAACTAATACCTACCATCAGGCTTTTGTGTTTGTACGATTAGATGAGATAATGTATGTAAGTGCATATCACTTAGAGTGTTTATAACAGAAACAGAAAAATAGGTTATTATAAATAAATTAAATATAAATAAATTAAAAACATAAAAACACAAAGAAAAATAGGGAAATGATATCAACAGGCAAAATTCACAAAGGGAAAACTATGTGTTTGTTAAACATGTAAAGTGTTCAACCTCACCAGTAATCAAAGCAATTAATCAAAATTATCTTTTAGCCATTACATTAAGCTCTTAATGGGAATATAAGTTATTAGAGAGCTTTTTTTTTGAGAATAAAATTTCTGTTAAAATGTTTAAATGTGTAATCCTTTGACCCAGCAACTCTTCCTTTATGATATAATCACATTCAGAAATACTTGTACCAATGCATAAACACACACACACACAAAGATATCGACTGTAGCAGTGTTGATAATAGTATTTTTTTCCTTTTTTAATTAGATATATTTTTAAATTTTAAATTCAAGTTAGTTAACATATAGTGTAGCGTTGATTGCAGGAGTAGAATTTAGTGACTCATCGTTTACATATAGCACCCAGTTCTCATTCCAAGAAGTGCCCTCCTTAATGCCCATCACCCATTTAGTAATTTTTTTTAAAAAGTAAATATCGGGGCACCCAGGTGGCTCAGTTGGTTAGACGACCGACTTCGGCTCAGATCTTGATCTCGCAGTTTCTGAGTTCAAGCCCCGTGTTAGGCTCTGTGCTGACAGCTCAGAATCTGGAGCCTACTTCAGATTCTGTTCTTCCCCTCTCTCTACCCCTCCCCTGCTACGCTCTGTGTCTCTCTGTCTGTCAGTAATAATAAATAAACGTTAAAAAAATCTAAAAAAAATAAAATAATAAAAAAGTAAATATCAATTGGGAAGTGGGTAAATTTTGATATATTTATACAGAAAAGCATAATGCAGAGCTTTGAAAGACTGAGGTAAGTTTTATATGACTAACCAATAATGATGTCTGTAATAATATCTTTCCTGGCCTAAAAAAAAAGTCGAAGTCACAACTGTAAGGAAAGGGCAATAAGCAGAATTTCACCTTCCAGATGAAATCTGTTGGCTCTGTTTTTTAAAAAGTGTAATGTACTAAGTTACACTAATTGCTTTCCCAGAACTAGTGATAGAATAGATTAATAGTCCTTGCATTTTGTAATCACCCCCCCCCCCCAGCAGAGAAAGATATAGATAAGGGGTTCAAAGGAAATATTTCACTATGAAGTCACCTCTCAGGGTGGATGGGCTTGATGTCCTTTGACCCAGTCCGAACAATTAATTCAGTCAGTAAGTATTTATTGAATGATCATGGCATGCCAGTTCTGTATTTAATACCGAGGCTATCGTAATGAAAAAGATACAGTCCCTGCCATCACTGAGCACACAGTAATAGAGACAGATGCCTAAAGAATTACAATTATGTCACAATTACCAAGGAGGCCATGGTTATGAGATTCTCACAGAGAAAGACAATTATGGTGTACCATGTTCATGATCGTGAGAACCAGGCACTCTGGTAGGCCACTGGTGGCAGTGGAGATTGATATAAAGTCTATGGAAGATAATTTGGCAGGGCCTATCAAACGTCCTGTAAATCTTCAAATTTTTTAAACATTACACCGTTCAAATAAATTGTGGTGTGTCCATAAAGTGGGATGCTATGAAACAATCTTTTTATTTTTATTTTTTTTTTTTAATTTTTTTTTTTTCCAACGTTTATTTATTTTTGGGACAGAGAGAGACAGCGCATGAACGGGGGAGGGGCAGAGAGAGAGGGAGACACAGAATCGGAAACAGGCTCCAGGCTCTGAGCCATCAGCCCAGAGCCTGATGTGGGGCTCGAACTCACGGACCGCGAGATCGTGACCTGGCTGAAGTCGGACGCTTAACCAACTGCGCCACCCAGGCGCCCCTGAAACAATCTTTTTAAACGAGGCAGCTCTGTATGAATTGATAACCTTTGGGATACAGTATTAGGAAAAATATATCTTAAAAGATATTATTAGGGAAAAATCAACGTGTGAAACAGCATACAGCCTGGCATTCTACATTTATGCCTTTCAATAGGAGTATTTATACATACATGTTTGTGTGTACACTGTCAGTTGTAACTTAATGCTTAAGACTCTGTGGTCCAGGGGCTCCTGGGTGGCTCAGTCGGTTAAGTGTCCTACTTCAGCTCAGGTCATGATCTCACAGTTCATGGATTCAAGCCCCACATCAGGCTCTGTGCTGACAGCTCGGAGCCGCTTCGGATTCTGTGTCCCCCGCTCCCCTCTTGTCCCTTCCCTGCTTGCACTCTGTGTCTGTCTGTCTGTCTCTCTCTCTCTCTCTCTCTCTCTCTCTCAAAAATAAATAAACATAAAAAAAAAAAAAAAGACTGGGTGGTCTGCACTCAGACTTCCTGGCGTTATATCTTGGCTGTTCCACTCACTTATATATGATATATATGTTCCACTCACTTATATATAATATATAATATAATAACTTATATTCCCATTAATAGCTTAATGTAATGGCTAACAGATAATCCTAATTAATTTCTTTGATTACTAGTTGTGTGATTTGAGTTATCATTTAACTGCTTTTATGTCTCAGTTTCCTTATCTGTGAAGAGAACGTAACAGCTGTACTAATATCATAGGTTTGACATAAGAATGAAATGATGTTTTTAAACATGCTTAGAACAGTGCCTGACATAATAAGCATTCAGTGAATGCATTACTGTTATGTCCAGGACACCAGAAGAAACTAGCAATTGTGATTATTTCAGAGGAGGGGAACTGGTGATAGGGACCCTTTTTACTCTATACCCATTTGTACCTCTTCTAATACTGTTTTAGAGTAAAAGGAAAGAAAATACCCCCTGTCTCCTAAGAAAAGGTAAAGCATGTTTAAGTGCAGTAGTCTAGACATGATCGCTATTGGCTTTGGGAGGTGAGGAGAAGAAAGTCTAGGGACAGAGAGAGCTTCTTCAAAGAGAGGAAAGTTTTCAAACCCCTTTAACTTTGCAACTACTAAAATAGTAGTTTACAAAATTTGACCAGCTTCTGTCTGTTAGACTGATTACATCTATGCTATTTTTATTTCCCTGTGGTCAGAATTAAGCAACGATTAAATGGTCAGTTCACGTATTTATGTCTTTGAAGCAACTGCCCTTCCTTTGAATTTCAGGCTATGGAAGGCCCCTGAAACCAGATTTGAATTTCAACTCCTTCTAGTCCTTTAACCCTCCCTTCAGTAAACAGACAAACCATCTGCCTTCCCCTGTGATTTGTTTGGGTCTCTCGTTTTCTGCGCTTTGTCTGAAGTCCCCTATGCAGGGGCTGTACCAGCTTGGTACTGTTCACTACAAAATTTGTGAAATTCATAGAAACTATTAAAAATGTATCTCCTTTCATAATTAGGAAGTCAGTGATTGGAGGTATGATGGCTGGTGTTGTTGGCCAATTTTTAGCCAACCCAACTGATCTAGTGAAGGTTCAGATGCAAATGGAAGGAAAAAGGAAACTTGAAGGGAAGCCTTTGCGGTAAGTTCTCCAATTAACTGATACCTTTCCTCTCCCCCATCATACTTTGAACACTTACCTAATGATTTATGCATTTTTGCAATCCACTGTGCAGTAGAGACATTAATTCTGACTTTTTCAGCTTGGAAGATACATTCATTAAGAGGAGAGATAACATGGATCATTTCTTTGCATGTTAAGGTGCACGTGTTCTCTACCAGACAAATTCTATGCATGCGTAGCTCTTAGCTGCTTTTCCCAGCCAAGTCAGCTAGACTTGTCTCCTGCTACAGCTTTTGATATAGCGTCTGATCACCAAAATTTGCCCTAGTGTGAATCCCAGTTTTGCCATTATGGGTTAGTGCTGTGGAGGTCACTTAGCACTCCTCGTCTCTGTTTTTTCATCTTTGAAAAGGTTAATATCAGAAGGTTTGCATGACAGATTGCCTGGCTCATCCATGTCTAAAAGCTAGGTTTCATTCCCTTTCTCCCTGAAAGAAGGGAAATAGCAAGACTGACCTTGCAAGTTCTTTCCACTTCCCTAATTCTGTTCCGTCTCTTTTCCCCAAGTTGAAGGAAGGTTTTCATTTTGACTTTGTGATATAAAATTCTCCTATGGCATTACTCTATTGAAGTCTGACTTTCTTCAAAGGTTTTATGTTAATTTATGAAAACACCACTTGGACTGTTTCCCTGGAAAGAGGGCAAAACCTGAGAGATTGATAGACCTCTCTCAGAAAAGAGGAAAAGTGCAGGATGCCTTGGACTGCTCCTCTGAACACTGCAGGTCTGTGACTGGGCCAGAGGGGAAGGAGGCTTTGGCGGCCCCTTCGAGAGCCCACCACTGACCACTGCTCTCCATTCAGCCCCTCCTCCAGCTGGCTCCGTGAAAAATGAGGTTGGGCTTGGCAGTCCACATCCCCCTTGAGCCCTGCAGACAGAGAGAGGACACCCACCACAGAGGACAAAAGGGTACCACTCTGACTTAACCGAGCAGTTTACAGAATCCCAGGGCCCATTTGATTTTCTTGTAACAACTTTGAGTTAATTACTAAGCAGCAGGGCACAGCTATGTTGCCATGGTTGGATATATGGAGAGAATTATTGGGATCCAGAAAAATCTGACTTTTTAACTAATCTCCTCAATTTTTCCCCCTTGTCTCCACTGTTAGAAATTTTTGGTTTGATGTAGTAGTAAAACATTTCATGTACAGAACATCAACCGTGGGGTCACACATCCTGGGATTCATATCCAGCCTTTGCCACCTTTTAGCTCCAACCCTAGTCAAGTTCCTTAACCTCTCTGAGCCTCAGTTTCCTCAGATGGAAATTGAAATATTAATACATATTTCATAGAGTTTTCAGGAATAAAATTTATCTTATGTATATAAAAAGTCTTGTGCTTAATAAGTGCACAACAGATTTTAGCTACGAGGGCCATCATTTGTGAGTATCACTTCCCATGTAGCATAAGAGCCGTTATGCATGCCCAGTAAATATGTCATACTATCTTTTTGCTGAGACTTAGGGAATGTAATGCCTAAGTAAAAGCCACTCAGCTAGTAATGGTAAAGGAGGCATGGAACAACTCCAGGTATTTCTGACTATATAAAACCCAGACTTTTATTTTATAACAGAGGTTTCCAGATTTGATTCATGGTTCAGCCTCATTTTTTACTTGTGTACCATAAACAAGAGCAAAATCAGGATAGGATAGTAAATTTGTATAAAGCCATAAGTACTCAATTTTAAGAACTCTTATTATGACATTACCCTCCCTACTCTTTGGGCTAAAAATGCCATTTCCTTTCTGAGAATCTTTGGCGATTGATTTTGTAACATTATTTGGTGAAATTACAAAATTTGCAGGTCTCACGGAGTACTAGTAAAATGAACCCAGACATTTGATAGCTTCCCTCCTGGATTTAATATGTGCGTTGATGACTAAATATCAAGAAAGGAATTTTAACCTGCTTAATAATCTGAGAAGAGGATGAGAGTTGATAAAGACTTCAGTAAAAAAATGTTTAAGTCAAATGTCAGCTTTTTTTCCCTAAAAAAAATGGGTTTTTTTTGGAAATTGACTTATATGGATTGCTTTAATTTCTAACAATTCTGGATAATTAAGATGTTATTTTACTCCAAATCATAACAGCTATAGGCAAAGCTCATCCAGCTGCATTCCATGCACAGAAATGCATAGAATTTTCATGTTTAATTATTATTTTTCCTATAGATTTCGTGGTGTGCATCATGCATTTGCAAAAATCTTATCTGAAGGAGGAATACGTGGGCTTTGGGCAGGCTGGGTACCCAATATACAAAGAGCAGCACTGGTGAATATGGGAGGTAATGGAAACTTTATTGAATTCTGAGAAGTCATACTGCCTTGATCACCGTAAGGTTAAGCACTTACATTGGGGAAAATGAAATTTTTTTTTATTAGTTTTAGTAATGTATATTGGCAACAGTCTTATTTTATGTTGTTAATATTTTAATTGAATATTTTCCCTAGAGCATTTTTACTTTTCTCCATGGTGATCTATGAAAAGGATTTCCTAAAACAAGCAAATTGTGACAATAAGGATATTAAGACTAAATAATTTCTGAGGTCTCCTCTCCACCTACACCCTCCCCTAAGACTCAAAGTGGCACATGTAACCATGTGGTAATCACTCTATCCAGACTGTCCAAATTGTTCCCCCAGTAACCCTGCTCCTACTGCTGTATAACCCAGCTTGTGCAGCCAGGCACCCCAGGCTGGAAGCCTGAACATTTCCTTAACTCATCCTGTCCCTCACCTTTGATATTCAGTCACCAATTGCTTCTGTCTTCTAAATATTTCTTAAAAGTGTCCCCCCCCCCAATACATAACACCATAGTGTCCTTAAAACCACCATTTTTACAACACTCACCATCAAAGCCACATAGCTAGAGCACTGACACCGCCATCCAGCAGATGTCATTCTTTGTCCTCATTATTTGTACCCAATACCCAGAGGGATTTATCTAAAATACACATCTGAACATGGTACTGGGACCCTTAAAACCCTTCACTGGCTTCTCATCCCTCACAGAACAAAGTGGAAATTTCATCACATAACACAGAAAGTCTGCACAATCCCACTGGTGCTTCGGGGAATTGAGCAATTCATTGATGGAGGAGTAAAGAATGAAGTAGAGAGTCACAAACTAGAAGGTTCCACTGCCTACACGTATCACACTGTTCTTCACCTCATACTTTGTTCTTCCCTCTCTTCTATCTAGTTTCCTCCTGCAGATCACTTAGCACCAGCTGAAGTGTCTCTCCACCATGTAATTTTCCTGAACCCCATAACCACCCTGCCCTAGCCATGTTGTGTTAGATGTCCTTTCATGTGTTTCTGAAGTTCCCGGTGCTATCTCTGTTATTGCTTGTACCTCATTCCATTGCTTTCTAGTATATGTTTATCTCCACTAGATTATGAGTTCTCTGAAGGCAAGGACCATGTTTTATTTATCATTATTTTCCTAGTCCCTTACATGTAGTCACTAAACAGTTGATGAATGAATTAATGAATGAAAGAACCATTTCTAAGACCAAAATTATATGATTCTAGGAAATTAACAGATAGCCTTTTTGAGGGGTGTAGGCACATATCACATAAACCTCAAAGAAAGCAAATCTGTTTTTTTATTATTATTATTTTGCCATTTCAGTCCATCCATGTCTACTGTATCATACTTGTGGATATTTTGGTTACCAGGAATCTTGTCTGATTGTAGTTTCTCAATTCGATGCTTCAAAATCTCTTGTAGCTCAGATTCCTCTCCGAGGTTCCCAGTTATTTACTCAGAATGTTCACTTAGGTTTTCTCAAATACATTGCTTTGTATCCAAACCACACTCATTATCAAACCACTTCCTTCTCCATTCTTCCCAATCTCAGAATATGATAAAATCACCTTCTCATCTGACCAACGCAGAAACCTAAGCATGATTTTTTGTCTCTTTCCTTTCACTTCAAGTCCAGCCACTTCTGTCTCCTAGCTAAATCTCACATCCACCTACTTCTTCTTGTCCAAGGAGCCACTCCTTTGTCCAAGTATAATTTATCTTCCCTTACTGGATCACTACAAAAGCCTCCAAACTGGTCTCCCCATATCCACCCTACAGCCATTGTGTGCCACCTTGCATCTGAAAGTGCTCCCATCAAGGTCACCAATCCATCATCTTACTTAAAACATTTTAAATTGGCCAGTTCTCATTTTCACCATCTCCAAAAATGTCAGCCCTGCTGACAGACAGAGTGTTTAAACCCAAAATGTTATAGTCCTCTTTGATCCCTTTCCTTCTCTCTCTATACAGTCTGCTGGCTAATCCTGTTGATTCTGCCTTTAAAACTTGTCCTGGGGGCGCCTGGGTGGCGCAGTCGGTTAAGCGTCCGACTTCAGCCAGGTCACGATCTCGCGGTCCGGGAGTTCGAGCCCCGCGTCGGGCTCTGGGCTGATGCCTCGGAGCCTGGAGCCTGTTTCCAATTCTGTGTCTCTCTCTCTCTCTGCCCCTCCCCCGTTCATGCTCTGTCTCTCTCTGTCCCAAAAATAAATAAACGTTGAAAAAAAAAATTAAATAAAAAAAAAAAACAAAAAACAAAAAACTTGTCCTGAATCTGACCAGCGCTTCACAACTCCCTTGTCCAAACCATCATCATCTCTTCCCAGAAAAAATGCAATCGTCTCATGTCTCATCTGCCTTGTCTCCCTATAGTCTCCTCACAGCCAAATAAGCAGAGTAGTCCTTGTAAAGAATAGCTTAGATCAGTTCACTGCTCTGCTCAAAACCCTCCCTTGGCTTCTGTTGCTCTCCACCTCTGGACTTGTACTTCTCTGACACTTGCTCCTGTTAGACCAGTATTCTTGCTGTTCCTCTAACGCACGAAGCTGACTGTCACCTCAGGGGTATAATGCATACTGTTGTTTTTCCTGGAACACTTTCTCTTAGATTATCTCCAAGGTCTGTTTTTTCATGTTTTCTTTAGGCTGCTGCTCAGATGTTATTAAGAAGCCTTCTCTGATCACCATCTTTAAAATTGATATACGTTCTTCTTCTCCACCCTCTGGTCGTCTTATCCCCCTTGCTTGGCCTTATTGGTTATTTGTATCTGAAATGCCATGTGGTTTACTTCTTTGTTCATTGTTCATCCCTCAACAAAGAATGAGAATTTTGTTCGGTTTGTCCACGGCTCTTTTCCCCAGCGTCTAGAATAATGCCTACCACATGGTAGATGCTCACACATCTAGTGAATGATCAAATGCATCTATCCATTCTTGCCTCTTTACAGTTCACTTCCCTGTGCTTCACTGTAGGTAATCTTTATAAGACTCCAGTGTTGTGAGATACCACTGCCCTGTTTAAAGCTCTTTAACAGCTCTGCATTGTCATTAGGAAAGAAAAAAAAAACCATAAAAAGCTTAACAGAGAGTAATAGGACCTTTTATTATAAGTGACAGAATTGCAACTCAACTTAAATTAGGATTAAAAAAAGGAATTTATCAGCTCAAATACTGAGAAAGGCCACCAGTTGAGCTGACTTTATGCTTAGCTGGATTCAGATGTTCAAACGATATAATTGAGTGTCTGTCTCTCTTCCTCTTCTCCTCCCCCTCCATCCGTGGCTTGCTTTCCTCTGCTTGAGAACAATAATGGTGTCTTTCATTCCCGCCCCCAGCCGAACATATTCACAACATGAAAGACATTTGTTGTTC
Organism: Prionailurus bengalensis; assembly: GCF_016509475.1. Lineage (NCBI taxonomy): Eukaryota > Metazoa > Chordata > Mammalia > Carnivora > Felidae > Prionailurus > Prionailurus bengalensis. Next base: position 44,003,934 of record NC_057349.1, read on the forward strand.
AATGAATGAATATTCCAGCCTTCTTTTTCTTTTTAATTGCCAGATTTAACCACTTATGATACAGTGAAACACTATTTGGTACTGAATACACCACTTGAGGACAATATCACGACTCATGGTTTATCAAGGTAAGTGATTATTTTAGTTTGATTGATTTTTTTGTGTGTCACTTTCCTTGCATATTTGGCATCAATTCTAACCTTCTGTCTCTTTTGATTGAGAATCTAGTGATATTACCCTTAGAGTAAGGTGATAATACAAAGGACAGATTTTCTTTACAAAGGACAATTTTCTTAAAGATAGTTGCAGTTACTATGCTAAGTGAAATTAGTCAGAGAAAAGACAAATATCTCATGACTTCACTCATATGATGACTTTAAGATACAAAACAGGTGAACATACGGGAAGGGAAGCGAAAATAATATAAAAACAGGGAGGGGGACAAAACATAAGAGACTCTTAAATACAGAGCACAAACAGGGTTGCTGGAGGGGTTGTGGGAGGGAGGATGGGCTAAATGGGTAAGGGGCGTTAAGGAATCTACTCCTGAAATCATTGTTGCACTATATGCTGACTAACTTGGATGTAAATTTAAAAATAAATAGATTATTGGGGCGCCTGGGTGGCTCAGTCGGTTGAGTGTCCGACTTCGGCTCAGTTCATCATCTCGCAGTTTGTGAGTTTGAGCCCCGCGTCGGGCTCTGTGCTGACAGCTCGGAGCCTGGAGCCTGCTTTGGATTCTGTGTCTCCCTCTCTCTCTGCCCCTCCCCCACTGTTCTCTGTCTCTCTCTATCAAAAATAAATAAATGTAAAAAAAATACATTAAAAGATAGATTATTAAAATTAAAAAAAAATAGTTGCAGTTAAAACGGGGGAGAGACAGAGGTGCAGAATGTTTCATATTAAACCTTCCCGAATATTTGCACCTTGATGGGACCCTCCTGGGGTCAGATTCTGGTGATTCAGTTCTCAAATTCAGTCCCACAGATATGTTTGAGCATCTTTTTGATAAAGGCACCTGCAGGGCTCTGCAGTGGGTACAGAAGGTAACCCAGGCTCCTTTGCAAGAAGTTGACCGAGGGGAAAGCAAGACAAGTATAAAAACAACATAAGGTAAATGCTGAAAGAAAGTGACTACTTACTGTAGCATTCGAAGAGGAAGAAAAAAGTAACCATCTGGAGGGGCCTATAAAGAAGACAGGATTAGCTAAGTGTTTTGAAGGGCTGGAGTCTTGACAGAGACAGGAAGTAGAACACTCCAGGAAGGAGCAGTACCTTAATCTCTTTGCAACACAATTTCAAATTATCCATTGGAGTGGTTACTTTATAAATATCTAGTATCCTGAACATTATAATGATTTTATTTAGCTTCTGATCATGTGTCCAAATTCCAGGACCCTTTATGCCATTTAAAGAACCCCAAAAGTATATTAATAGTGTCAAACCAATGACATTTGGCGATATAGAGATAGAAGTCATTCCTCATTTCAGATTCACCTTAATATTCCTTGAGTAGCTTTTCTTTATTCCTCCACTTTAAATATAAGTGTTATCCTTAGTGCTACTAGGGCAATCTCTGTATATGTCTTTGCTTACCATCCTTTCCATTCCAAATTCTCACCCACATGTGTTCCCAAGCTACACCATACTTTCCGTAGCCAATAGTCTGGCCTCCTCTTTCAGAGGAAACTCAGGATTTCAGCTTCCTTCTGCTTCTTACTTCCATCCTTGTACACATAAGTATTACATCTGTACCCACCCTTACCATCTTTCCTGCACTGTCTTTGTTCATGCTGTTCACTCTGCCCAGGAGTCGTTCGTCTCCCATTTCGACCTAGTCAGGTCATCTTGTGAGACTCTCTCATGTTTCAAGACACTGTGTGTTCCAGTGTTATGATCTACTCTAGGAGCAGGATATTCAGAGCTGTCCTGGGGTCCTACACTGATATTGCCACTCTTTCCTTTTCATTGTCTTTCTATCCAAATGGTTTCTGAAGTACCACACTTCTAACCAAAGAACCATGGATTTCCCAGCGAGTGTAAATCTTCCTACCGTATACTACTCCACCAAACAGGTCTGTCTTTTTTGGAAAGACGTAAGATTTTCAGCTATATATATTCCAGCCCTAATCTGAAATAACATAGTCTGATTATTCTCTAATTCAGGTTTTAGGAAAATGAATTCTCTCATTCAGTTTTTAGGGCATTTGGTACATTTTTGAGCTCTACCCACCAGATCAGGTTTTTTAATGGGTTGATATGAATATGTGTGGTATATGAGGCAGCTCAAAATTTGCTAACCATGAACTCTAAGTAAGTAAACAGTGCTGTGTGATCTGGAAGTTCTGGATACTGTGTCATAGAATAAAATGAATGCTCATGGAGGCTTGAAGGGGACTGCAGCTGTACAATCAGAGAGCTTTATATGAGCCATCGACACCGAGGGAAAAATGAGTTTGATATAAATAAAAATGGTATAAGCACTGAACTGCGCACTTAAAAATGGTCAAAATGGGGGAGCCTGGGTGGCGCAGTCGGTTAAGCGTCCGACTTCAGCCAGGTCACGATCTCGTGGTCCGGGAGTTCGAGCCCCGCGTCGGGCTCTGGGCTGATGGCTCAGAGCCTGGAGCCTGTTTCTGATTCTGTGTCTCCCTCTCTCTCTGCCCCTCCCCCGTTCATGCTCTGTCTCTCTCTGTCCCAAAAATAAATAAACGTTGAAAAAAAAAATTAAAAAAAAAAAAAAGGTCAAAATGGGGGCGCCTGGGTGGCGCAGTCGGTTAAGCGTCCGACTTCAGCCAGGTCACGATCTCGCGGTCCGGGAGTTCGAGCCCCGCATCAAGCTCTGGGCTGATGGCCTGGAGCCTGGAGCCTGTTTCCGATTCTGTGTCTCCCTCTCTCTCTGCCCCTCCCCCGTTCATGCTCTGTCTCTCTCTGTCCCAAAAATAAATAAACGTTGAAAAAAAAAAATTAAAAGAAAAAAAAAGGTCAAAATGGGGGCGCCTGGGTGGCGCAGTCGGTTAAGCGTCCGACTTCAGCCAGATCACGATCTCGCGGTCCGTGAGTTCGAGCCCCGCGTCAGGCTCTGGGCTGATGGCTCAGAGCCTGGAGCCTGTTTCCGATTCTGTGTCTCCCTCTCTCTCTGCCCCTCCCCCGTTCATGCTCTGTCTCTCTCTGTCCCAAAAATAAATAAACGTTGAAAAAAAAATTAAAAAAAAAAAAAAAGGTCAAAATGGGGGCGCCTGGGTGGCGCAGTCGGTTAAGCGTCCGACTTCAGCCAGGTCAGGATCTTGCGGTCCGTGAGTTCGAGCCCCGCCTCAGGCTCTGGGCTGATGGCTCAGAGCCTGGAGCCTGTTTCTGATTCTGTGTCTCCCTCTCTCTCTGCCCCTCCCCCGTTCATGCTCTGTCTCTCTCTGTCCCAAAAATAAATAAACGTTGAAAAAAAAATTTTTTTTTAAAAATGGTCAAAATGGTAAATTTTGTGCTGTGTGTATTTAACCACAGTTTTTAAAAATGGTGTAAGTAAAAGTACCTCTCCCAGGGTAGAGCAGGAACAGTAAAAGACAAGTCAGGATTTTAGTGAGCTGAGAAAGCAGGTGACAAGTTATGTTTAATAAAGAAAGCAGAGGAACAGTGGAGAGTTGAATTAATGGTCAGGCGATGATAAAGAACAGAAAGGCCAGAATAATCTTTTTTTTTCTTATTTTTTTAATGTTTTTTTTTTTTTTTTGAGAGGATTGAGTGGGAGGGAGGGAGGGGGGGAGAGAGAGAGAGAGAGAGAGAGAGAAGAGGGAGAGGGAATCCCAAGCAGGCTCTGATCAGGCTCTGCTTTCTGACCAAAGTGGGGCTCAGTCTCAAGAACCGTGAGATCACGACCTGAGCCGAAACCAAGAGCTGGACTCTTACCTGACTGAACCACCCAGGCACGCCTTTTTTCTTCTTTTCAAATCATGAGGCTATTGAGAGGTAAAACTGGCTAGTTTACTCTCTGTGAAGATGGTACATGAGCATGATTATTTAGTTCATCCTTGAGAGGATCACTTTCTCTGAAACAGTGCTGATGGAATATCTGACACTGGTCTTGCAGATAGCCATTGGGCCTTCTGGAGAAGACTCACCCGGTCACTTTCTGTCCATTATCACTTCAGCTGTGGCCTGGGCTTCATCTGGGGGTATTACTAGCAAGGAGCGATAAAGGCCAATGGCAAAAAGCAGCAACGTCCATTTCAGTGCAAGTAGCTTGAGCAAAATCCATGTTCCTTTTATTGCCCTATCTTTTCATTTTGACCCCAGATACCATCTTACTTGAGGCCTCTTTAACACATTATTTGCTCTTTCAATGTTTATTTTTTTAAAGAAGTCTAGCCAAAGCACACTATGTCCTTAGGTGTTAGTTAAGATTTTCTGTGTGAAAATATGAAGGTGTATTAAAACTGATGGTATTAAGCTTTCAAAGAATCTGAACTAATAGGAAAGAATATGAAAAGAGCAGTTGTGTGCACCTACTGGAAAGCATATGGTGAAACAAGAGCTCTTCCCACATAGACAGTGGCTGTTATGTGGACAGAGACGCAAGAGAGTTATTAGGTCATTTGCTGTAGCATATGAAATAGGCTGTACGTACATGACATACAGTTGGGTCATTTGCTGTAATATGAAATAGGTTCTATGATTTCCTTCTCTCAAATTCAAGTATTTCTAAAGTAATTTTCTCCTTTGAATTATAAATCCCGGCTGGAAAGAGGGAGACAGAGTCTGGGTACTTCCTAGAGTGAGAGAGAGTATGAAAATTCCTAAGGTAGCTTCAACTTCCTGCCATAGAGCCTTCAGAGATTTCAAAAGCCTTGGCACAGAAGCCAGTGGTCCCTGTCTTTGTGAGGTATTTGATGTCCTGGAAGGACCTAAAAGTTTTCCACGGTTTTCCTTTCCAGCTTTCCATTGGCTGTTTATGTTTATAAGCCGTTACGCTTACTGCCAGGATCCCAGTCTGCGGATTCGGCTTCTGGGACATGGGACTTCCATTCTCTATGACTCAGGTCAACCACCCTTTTACTCATCGTATGTCTTTCTCATGGAAAAGTTTCAAAAAGTTCATGGGTTTTCAGTGTGTGGATGCTCATGCTCTGTAATTGCCTCTCATGCCCACATATATAATGAACTGCTGGTGGTTTCTTCACTTCTCAGTCTCTTGATTAACTTCTCAGTATCTTCTCAGAATCTTGATTTACTCTGCAGTAGGCTGACCACATCCATTTTGTCTTTTCTGAGTAACTGACACGCCATTTTCAAGAAGGAGTGATTAGCCTTGGTGGATAAAGGAAGAAGGGATAAGCCTAAACTTCCTAGCCCTTATGCCTGAACATAGATTCAAGGAAAAACAGGAATTTTCCTACTAGATGGGGGTGCAGGACATTCCAAATGGAAGAACTGAAGACACGGAGGTGTTACATAGTATGGGGAGTAGAGAGAACTACACTTAGTTATGTTGTTAGAGCACAATGGGCAAAGAGGGATGTGATTTTGGAGTAATGTGTGCGGCAGCCAGTGTAGAAGCTAAATCAGGTAATAGGGAACGAGTCTTAGATGCCTCTAAGTAGGGAAAAATGACATAGTTAGACTTGTATTTTAGAAAGATCCTTTAGGCTGGCAGGAAAAGGTAAGGTTATTATATTCAAATCAAACAGCTTAGTGAAGTGAGGCTTAAACAGTGGTCAGAGTGAACTTTTTCTTATTTGTTAACTATTAACCAAAGTAGGTGATTCCCTTGCTTCCGATCCTCTCGATGACTTCCTTTCATATCTAGGATAAAATCAGACTCCTTAAATAACCTTCATGGGCTGATCTCTGCCTGCTTCTTTAGTCTTTCACATGGCTGGCCTCCCTCCTTCAGGACGCCATAGCCATGCTGGCCGCCTTCTGGCCGTTAAGCACACCAAGGGCACTTTCTGACTCACGGCTTCTCCTGGGCTGTTCCTCTTGCCCACAACATTCTTCCTCCGTGTCTTCACACGGATGCTTCTCACCATTCAGGTCTCGGTTCTGCTGCTGCCCCAGAGCCTCTCCCCAGCTGCCTGTCACCCAGTTACTCCCTAGCACACTGGCCCTTTTTTTTTTTTTTTTTATTGCACTTACCTGCATCTGAAATTATTCATTTCCTCTCTGCCTCTTCCCAACTAAGTGCCTCAGGGACAGGACCGGGTGTGTCTTCCCCACTGCCTAGAAGAGTGCCTGCCACCAGCAGGTGTTCCGTGTATACTTGTTGACTGGACATTATTTTTAGTTTTTCTTTTTTCTACCTCTTTAGTGAATTCATTAAGCATTGACTTTAAGGTAAACGAAGATCATTATGAAGAATAATACAATGATACATACATTCTTTCTGTCTACGTATCAAATTTCCCTTTCTCAAAATTTAGAAACCCCTATGTTTATTATCTTTCAAATTCATTTCTTTGTATTTACAGTTTATGTTCTGGCCTGGTAGCTTCTATTCTGGGAACACCTGCTGATGTCATCAAAAGCCGAATAATGAATCAACCACGAGATAAACAAGGAAGGTAGATAGAAAGTCTTCACTATTCACGTGTTCGAATGTCTGTAATAATAATGTTTCTTTAAGATGTTTCCCTGCATTTATTCTTGTTAGAAATGAATACGTGTGTTCGTGTGTTCAACCAGCAAACTGTTTGTATGTAATTACTTGCTCTTTGTCTGATGGAAAAATACTGTGCATTTGAGGCTATAAACTAATTTAATGATCATATTATTTAGACACAAGGTATTTATTGTGATTTTATTGTTTTCAAAGAGTTTATGAAAATATACTCTGCTGAGAATTTACAGAGCACTTTCTTCAGAAGCTTATGACTTACAGGTAACACGGAGAATTTGATTTGATATAAAACACTATATTCTCTCTGGAAGAGATCAGGTAGAGCGAATTCTAAGTATAAGACTAAGGGTGGGATGAATCAGAAGAGTCAGCCTTAGACATCTAAAGAAAATACCTTTAAACTCAAAAGAGGTGATTTATATATACTGAACTACAAATATTATTTGTTCTAAGCTAGCAGAAAATATTTAAGTTTCATTAGAGTATGTTTGCTTAGACTATTTTTTATTTACGTTTTCTTTACACATCCATTTACACACAAGAAATTTAGAACTGTCTTCTTTCCTTTTTAGGGGACTTTTGTATAAATCATCAACTGACTGCTTGATTCAGGCTGTTCAAGGAGAAGGATTCATGAGTCTATATAAAGGCTTTTTACCGTCTTGGCTGAGAATGGTAACGTCAGGTTTTTCCTTTGTTTTTGTTTTCTTTGTACTTAAATTGCTTTTAATCTGTAAATATTTTCCCCTTTCTCTTTTGGTTTTTAGCATGGCTCTACCCCCAAACCACAATTCTTTCTCTTTTTTATATCTTTTTTTGTTTTCTTTTTACCTCTCCTCAGAGTCCTGTTACCTTTCTTGGTAGAATAAAGTAAAATAATTCAGTTACATCCAGAAATAAATAAGTTGATATTCTGTTGTTATAAAGCCAGAGGAGAGGGTTTTCCTGCAATTTAAAAACCTTTAGTGGTCTATTTAGTCAAAGTACTGTAGTTTGGGACAGGTATAAAGATTTTATGCTAGAGACCATTCCTATGGAAATGTTACTGTTTCAAACAAATTTTTGTTACTTTGATGGCAAATGTTGCATTATCCATTAATACTTATCACCACAAAGCTCTGCTTCGTAAGAAAGCCTTATGTCATTTTTATTAGGTCTGGATGTTATTTTTTATGGAGGTGAACAAAGATGTAGTGTGAAACTTATTCAAGTAACAACATATATAATAAACACAGGGTACTCAAGGACTTTGTAAGTTGGAACATATTTGAAAGACTGAGTCGTGCATTTAGAAATTCAAACAATCAATACTTTACACAATGTGATAATATTTATTGAGCACCTACTCCATGCAAAGCCCTGTACTCAATGCCTGGTTTGGGGGGATGAACAGAAGAGTCTCACCCCCTGCTCTAGTGCCAGAGCTGCTGGTTTGATAAGGCCAAACACTGAATAAAAAACTGGAAGTGATGAGTGGTAGAGGAAAAGTGCAAGGTGCTATGGCAAGATATAGCAAGGGCATACAGCCTAGGCCTGGAGATTAAGAATACCTCCATGGACAATGGACTTCAGAATTGAGTTTTGAAGAATGGGTAGGACTTAGCCAGGTAAAAAAGAGCAGAAAAAACATTCTAGGTAGAGGGAATCATTGGAATGGACAGAGAACATGAGGAGTTCGAGGAACTGAAGGAAACCCAGCCGGCCGAGGCATGAAGACATGGAGGAGAGAGGTACTAGGTGAGGCCAGAGAGAGGCAGAGATCAGTGTGGGAAGAGTCATAGGACCCATAAGAGTGAGGGGCACCGGCTTGATGATACGTGTATTTTTAAAAAGATCATTCCGGGGCGCCTGGGTGGCGCAGTCGGTTAAGCGTCCGACTTCAGCCAGGTCACGATCTCGCGGTCCGGGAGTTCGAGCCCCGCGTCAGGCTCTGGGCTGACGGCTCAGAGCCTGGAGCCTGTTTCCGATTCTGTGTCTCCCTCTCTCTCTGCCCCTCCCCCGTTCATGCTCTGTCTTTCTCTGTCCCAAAAATAAATAAACGTTGAAAAAAAAATTTTTTTTTAAATAAATAAAATAAATAAATAAATAAATAAATAAATAAATAAAAAGATCATTCCAGCTGCCATGTGGATTAGAGAAAGGCCAGGAACAGTAGTAGATGAGACATAATGATAGTGTGGACTAGAGTACCACAATGGGGAAAGAAAAAGATAGATCTACAAAATAATTTAGGAGAAAGCAAGGAGCTGGAAGCATGACAAGCATGACTGGATGAGGAGGGGAAAATGGTCAAAGAAGGCAAGAAATGCTGGGTTTCATTCCCGGATTCCCAACCTGAGCAACGGATGATGTAATATCCTAACACGGAGATCATTTGTAGGGATGATTTCATGGTAGAATCACAAGTTTAGCTCTAGATTTGTTAAGTTTTGAATACTCATAGGACATCTAAGAACAGAGGTCTAGATAACTAGCTTCGTATATTGATCTGGATCTTACAGAAAATATGGGGATGGAGATTTAGAGGGGAGCACTGTCTACATATAGATGGGAATTGAAGCTCTGAGAATAAGTGACATCACCAAGCAATAGTAGGTATCTATTAACATAGATTTAATAGCCAAAGCCCTGGGCAATAGCTGTTCCAAAAGTGTACCCAAGTGTAAAACCTTATTTTGATTGTCTAGATTATATCTTGAAATTATCTCAAATCTATGGATGTTTCTTAACGGAAAGGAGGATTTTGATTTGGCCTGCCACGAACCAGGCACTATCGTAAGTGCTGGTAGCCCTAGGGAATAAGTTTTTTGCCTGAGAGGAGCTTATAATGTGATGGAAAATGTAGACATGTAAATAGTGAAAATTACAGAAATAATAAAGTTAACATTATTAAATCACTTGGTAAGAGCACCAACACCGTGCTCATCATTTTCACGGATTAACTCACTGAACTCTCCCAACAGTCTCTTCAGTAGGTTATTGTGATTTCTCTCTTAGAGAGGAGTAACAAAAGCTTAGAGTATAAAGAACTCAGCCAGGCTAGGTAGTTATCAATTAGTGGCATCAGGGAGGCAAACCCAGCAAGTCTGACTCCAGAGGACATGGTCTTACTAAGCAGTTTGTATTACTGCTCTACTAGTGGTAGAAACAAAATGTGTTGGGAACACGGGTAGTGAAGTAAACATGGCTCTGACTGGGAAGGCACAAAAGTCTTCTGCAGAGGCACGTTTGATCCGAGCTTTGAAAGATCAGTAGGCATTTATCAAGAAAAGCAGTATGAGCCTAGGGAACAACTCATGCGTGGACCCAGTAGGTTGGGGCAACTGCAGAAAATTCGGTGTAGCTGGAGAATAGGTCCTCAGGGGAGACGTGGTGGGACAGAATTCTAGAGAAATCTCTATGGACTGGGTTATAAAAGGACCTTACTGGGGTCAGTTTGCTGGTTTAGGTAAAACCCCGGAGCAAGCAAGCAGCTGTTTAATCATGGGAGGAAAGTACTCAGGTTTGTTTGAGGACAGGACTACTTTGGCAGCAATATAGAAGATACATTTAAAGCCAGGACCCAAGAAAGGAAGTTTTATCCGCACTCTATCCTGGAGATGATTGTAAAAATGGAGCAAAGATATATTCTAGAGACATATACGGTTAACTCCACAGGACTTAACTGACTCTATGTAAAAGGTGAGGAGGGAACAAAGGAAATGGAACTTTTGTATGTCTAGTGTGGGAGACTGTGAGGATGGTGAGGCCATTGGTGAAAAAATCAGGGGCAGGAGGTGTGAGGGCAGGGAGAATATCCAAGTCCAAAGGAATACCGAGACCACTGAATCTGACCCATTCTCTTTATGCGTGAGACTCAGGGAATATAAATGAGAAAAAAAGAGTACTTCACATAGGACAGGCACTGTGCGAAGTCTTTGAGAACCTAGTAAAACAGGTGGTGTTATCCTCATTTTTCAGATGAGAAAAACATGGCTCAAAGGATGAGACACTTGCCCAAGTTCATTTAGCTGGTATGTGGCAGAGCTGGGAACTAGCTGTGGGTCTGTTCAGCTCTGAAGCCATGCTCCTAGCTCATACAGTGTAGTGAATCTCTCAAGATCCTGCAGGTAGCTATGGAAGTCGTCAGGGAAAAGAGTGCGTGCTGATAGAGAGATGTTCCCCAAACAGCTGGCTAACCAGCAGAGATCTCCAGGGTGGCACTGCCTTGTTGGTCTGCCACAGTGCAGGACCCTGAGCTTAGAAACCTGACTCATGAAACCTGCAAGTAAATTGGCCTTGCAAATACAGATTCACTTCGACCGTACTCGTTGAAACTGACGATCAGACCACGGCACTGGCCCCTTCACACTGAGAAACACACTTGGCAAGTGATCCAGGCGCTGAAGTCCTTTGGACAGTGTGCTTCCTAAATTCAAGCTGTACGTGAAGGCAGGTTACAATCAGGAGGCTGCTTGCTGCACACAGAAAGATAACAGGAAGAGCTTATTTGTAATCTTAGTATTTAAGAATATCATCCCAAGAGCCCTTATGTGTTCAGCCCCACAGTGAAAGGCATGGAGAAGGACTCTTTTGAGCAGTCACAGCAATAGCCAGACCAGAGCAGACCACATGGGTTCATATTCACTTGGATTCTTTACGGCAGTATAACTATACTGGTGAAGAAAAACCAAGTGCACATGCACCACCTACATGTGATCCTGCGCAGACGCTCCAAGGATCCCATCTATGTAGTACCCCTGTTAGTGGCTGTATGCTCTCCCTGTCCAACTCCCATTCAGAGGCCAGCTAAACTCAAGCCCAGTCCCTTCCACTACGTGAAAGCAGTATGGCCTTGCTTTGCTCAATCCCTAATTAATATTTCTTTCATTCGCGTACAGAAGTCTGATTACCAGAACAGTTAGGAATGATTATATAGTCCAGTCTTAACCAAGACCTCTAATTCCTTGATCTGATTGCAATTATATCCGTGGCTCACTTGATTTTTGTTGTCACAAGAATATGATATCGTCATGGCTTCACCTTCTTTATTTTGTGTCCGTCTTGACACATTTAACTAATCAAGATGTGTTCTCCTAAACCCACCAGTAAAGTCTCCGTCTCCTATAACATACTCCGTATTTCTAAACACGTGACCTAAATATTGCGTCACAAAGTGTCTAACCAAATGCATTTTATAGTCTAATTGCTCAGGCTTCTATTTTGATTCTAGTGTGATAGTTTTTCTCTGATCTATATTACCTATAACCTATGAACCAAACCATACAGGAACTGGATCCAAGATACTCTTTCCCTGACGATTCCTTCCAGTGTTTCCTCTGTGATTTCCTTCCACGTTTATATCTTCTATTGTTGAATAACCCCCTTCCCTTTAATTCCTTTTGACACAGTTATATCAAGATAAGCATGTCTCCCTGAGCTGGAAGCTCTTTTCTCTCTTTAATGGGAATTTTTCTGTCCACTTTGTGAGAGATCAGGTGTTGAGTTTATGGTTTACATCTCAGGGGCTAATCTTCTGTCTTCAGTTTCAAGTTCTTAAATGTCTCCTTGTCCATCTCCACACAGAAAGTACACACAGAAGAGCCCAGCCTAGAATTCAGGCATGGCGAGTCCTAGCCTTTTAGCTAGTAATGGTTCAGTGAAAAGAACCCTAGAATGGAAGCCAGAAGCCTGTAGTCTAGCTCTATCATATGTTAATAGGTATTCGATTGCCAAGCCTCAGTGCCCTCATCTGTAAAATAGGGGTGTCAGTACCTTTCCTTTCTATTGTAAATTGTTCAGAGAAATCTATGAAAAATAAGATATGAAAATGTTTCGTCAATTATAAAGTGCTCTTTAAAGGTGAAATACCAAAATATTTGTTTGCAGCCTAAGTGGATTCAAAATGACTTGGTCATTCAAAGATGTATATGCGTATATGTAGAATATTCATAATCGCTTTGAAATATGCACTAACTTCTTTGGTTAATCTTTCAGACCCCTTGGTCACTGGTGTTCTGGCTTACTTATGAAAAAATCAGAGAGATGAGTGGAGTCAGTCCATTTTAAGCCCTTAAAGATGCAGCCCTTAAAGATACAGTGTTCAGTATCATTGAAATATGGGCACCTACAACACACACCCCTATTATTTCTACCTCTTTAGGAAGACACTGTACTCCACAGAGACTGTGATTTATAGGGGGCAGCACTTTATTTTTCTCTGGAAACCCAAGTTCTCTTTGACTCCTCTTTTTGTTCAAAAGCAATCTGGTTGGATTACACAAGGCCACCCAGTGAGACCCAGCACAGAATTTTCAAGAAGATTGAATCCTGAGCACTTCCCTTGGGCCAGAAGATTTGACCTTTGAGATGCTATTCTGTGCTGAGGAGCCTACTTAGAAAAGTGCCACAAGGGGGCATCTCAGACCTGAAGTAGACAATAGGAATGTGGAAGAATACATACATACTTAGTGATTAAGAAATACATTGAAACTGTTGTATTTTCAGCTGAAACTCGGGGATTCATTGTTGTTGTTAACATGCACATACTGTAAATTAAAGGGAGGTGACTGAAAATTCATAAATAAACATTTTGAGTCTCCCTAGTGGTGACGGAAGTTGATGTACCTTTTCTTGCCAAGAGGACCAAAAAACGTCAATTTGACATGATGTTTGGATTTCAAGGAAAGAAGCTCCCTTCTGTCTGTGTCCCGTCTTTAGTTAGATCTGTGTTACTGGTCAGCACTCCACTGCACACGCTTAGGACTTCCTGCCAGCCACAGACCGAGTCTTGATGAAAGCAGAGAAGAGTGTTTGCTTCATTACATATGCCATTGCGACCAGAGTTTGCTGCTTGCTCCTGAGAATCTCGATATATAAGAACATGCAACTTGTTTGATTAACGCTTAAGCGGACAGCTTAAGTTGCTTGAGTTGCTTATGCTTAAGTTGCTTTTCATAAAGCAACTTGTTATTATCATTATCAGCCTTTGAATTTTAAACTGTGGCATTTTAAAAGCAAGGCTGAGATGATGTCAGCCACTTTTGACAAGCATCCTTTCTTATCTTCCCTTCCTTAACACTAAAGGCCTGAAGGAGAGATAACTAAGGAATCATACTGAAGCCGTCTCTGGCCTGAACCTTACTCCATTTTGACAAAGCTTCCTGCCTAGTGAGAAGTATAAATTGCCTGTGATATATGGTTATGTCTCTAATTATCAGATCATACCCTTTTTCTTACTTTAGAAAGGTGAGAGATTTCTTCAGATTGACCTGTATACCACCTGCTCCCACACCCACAGACAGTGGGCATTTCTGGATAGATGGATACAGTTGTAGGTAGAGGCTATAACTCTCAACATAGGAAAACTCAAAACGCTTAGACCCAAGAAAGACAGTGGAGTTGAACAGACAGAATTTGTTGTCCATGGGTGTCATCACCCATGGACATGGGTGATGTTGAACCACAAAAAAAAAAAGTTTACAAGTGCTCTGTGGTTGCACTAATGTATAATCACTGCCATTTAAAAGAGGATGTATACTTTAAATATATATTTTAATGTGATGTATGAATATGCAGTGGCTTATTGTTTTTCTATGAAATTTTCAGATTGTGGAGTTTAATCAGAATCTGTTGGTGGTCTACTTTTCCATTGCATCTGTCAATCTGTGTGAATTGAGTTGTTAAATATATTTAAAATAATATTGTGTTCTTAAATTCCCAAGTGTTCTGCATTGGGACCACTTTGGGGGACTCTTGGGTTTTCATGTTTTATAACTTTTAAAATTAAGTAAAGACTGGATCAAAATATGCAAACTGGACCATGAAAAGTTTGTTTAGCTTTATTCTTTGAGGGGCTTGGGGGTAAAAACACTGCTTAAGTACTGAGTACTATTCCTTGATCTCTGGATTCAACATGAATAACTGGAATTTTTAAACCTGAAGACTCCTTGGGATCATCTGGTTTAACGTTCTTATTTTACATGTTGTGAAACAGAGGGCCAGAGAAGTAGAGATGTTCATGCTCATAGGTCACTTGATGGCAGAGCCTGGATAAAAATACAGATCTCCAGGGGCGCCTGGGTGGCGCAGTCGGTTGAGCGTCCGACTTCAGCCAGGTCACGATCTTGCGGTCCGTGAGTTCAAGCCCCGTGTCAGGCTCTGGGCTGATGGCTCAGAGCCTGGAGCCTGTTTCCGATTCTGTGTCTCCCTCTCTCTCTGCCCCTCCCCCGTTCATGCTCTGTCTCTCTCTGTCCCAAAAATAAATAATAAAAACGTTGAAAAAAAAAATTAAAAAAAAAAATACAGATCTCCTAATTATTATTATAATTGGCAGTTATTATATTCTAATTAGGTATACAGCAAATGCCTTATGTTATCTTCACAACAACCCAGTCCAGTGCTCTTGAATCTTCTAAAAGTAGATTTTTCTTTACGGCATTTTTTTTTTTTGTCTCGTACATTTTAAATAAATTTGAATGGTCTTTAATCCAACTTTTAGAATGGAGTCGCCATGCCTTATCTCGAGCATTAAGACCCTCCATAATCTGACCAAATCCTTTATATCCAACACATATGTCTCTTCCCATTTCATACTTTTCCAGTGAAGTCATTTTCATTAATGTATCTTGGAATTTCACTTTATTTTTACCAACTTGAAATCATCTTGATCTGCTTCAAAATAATCCACAGTAAATAAAAAGGAATTAAAATTTCAGTAAAGATGTAACCATTTCAGTCTCACTTTCTTCTACTACTATATGTAGTATTTATCTTCAGTATTGATAATAACTAACATTTAAGTTTGTTTTGCTTCTAGCTTCCGCATTTTTCTCTTCCCAAATGATTTTCTCTCATTGAAAAATATATAGCGATTGTTACATACAATTCTTTGTTCTTTATACATATAAGTGAATTAGCATATATATCTAAATAGAGATAACATTACTGAAATTTGCTTTCAGTAAGGAATAAAGTATCTATCAAGTGCTCCAAATCCTATTTGATTATAAGCCACTAGTGGTGGGACCATGTCTTATTTTTATATACGTCTTTATGCTCATTGGCAGCATTTCTTTGCTGTGAGGTACTCAACAATTTTTTTTTTACAGCTACAGATAACATAAATCAATTAATTTTGTCTTCCTTATTTTAAGAATGTCTATCATAAGACTAGTCTGAAATTTCTTTCACTTCGCTAAGAAAAAAAGGAAAATTCAGGGAGATTTTAAATGTAAAAAAATGCTATTCTGCCATCATCTTCAATTTTTTAACCACAACATTTATTTACAGCCAAAATAGTTATACATGTTCTTCTCTGTTTGTGAAAACAGATTACCTCCACTGGAAAAAAAATGTGTATTTTAATATATGAGGGTTAAAAATTGGGTGGGAGGAGGGAAGTATTCAATTCTCTTCTCCTCAGTTAAACTAGGATTCTTTAAAAATGATTACCAAACAAATATATGTTATTATTTAATGCCAGGTGATGTGGAGGAATGATTGAGCTTGAATTCTAAAGACCTTTATCCAACTCAGGTTCTACTTATGACAAAGTAGTATAACTAGATTAAGTCCTTTCACTTCTCTTGATTTCCATGCCTTTATAAGATGAAGTGCTGGAACTCTAGAATCTTCTAGAATCTTAACTTGCACATACTTGAGGGGGGCCATTATACTGATGTCATGTGGAAAAAAAAAACGAGATTAAAAATTTGTTGGGATTTGCTTTTTCCTGAATTTGATTAACTTCTCATATTTCAAGCTTGGTTAAGGTTTACCCAGACCTTAAAGTACAATACAAATTTTTATATAGATGGCCTGCGTCACGGGAAAATCCTCCCTCACAGAGTGGCAGACTCTTCTTCCTTTAAGCAATTCTGGACACGTCACTCTACGTTCTTCTTCAGCTGCTCCTCATACACACATAATAAAGGCACAAATCTTTAATACCACGTCCGAGCCCCTCTCAATCTGACTCCAAGCCATTTTCCTAACCTTTGCATTTCACCGCATACCTGCACTCCACCTTCTTGCAAAGGCATTCCTCCACGTCTTTCTCTGGAGCTGTTCTTCACTTGGCCGCTTCTCATGCCACGTTCCCACTGTGTGCTCCCATCACCACTGCCCATTCATCCTCATGTGGGGGTTAAAGCCTACTTTAATATCTAGAATGACCTCCGGAGACTTCCACATTTGCAACACCTCTGTGCTCCCATTGCCTCCCCTCCTAAGAACACATGACTGTGTATATGGATTTATGCCTGCTTCCCCCGTACAGAATGAACTGCTTGCAAGCAAGGACCATGTAACACATCTCCGTTTCTCTTAAAACTCCAAATAGAAGCCACTCAGAAGGTATTTGTTGCATTCAGAGAATTTTTGGGGGGGTGGAGAGAGAAAAACATTTATGCACACGCAGGATTCTTTAAAAACGATTCCCCCCAAAATATATATGATTACTAAATGCCAGGTCGTGTGGAGGAATGATTGAGCATGAATTCTAAAGACCTTATATCCATAACAACTCATGTGTTGTATTCCTCCTACCTTCAGAATAATTGTGTTGGGTCAGTTAACACTTGATTTCATGAGATTCTTCACCAAACTGTTTAGCTGCACTTCCAAAAGGTTGTGTTTTTGAACACGCGTAATTATTACAATGTTTACGAAGTAGTCATCAGTTTAATAGCTATGCCACAAAACTCTAGGGTTTAACACAAAGTATTTGGCGAGTTAATAGCTAATAACGGGACACGTGTATATTATTCATTTTAGAGTGTGTATGGAAATTACATCACTATTTTGGCCTTCGTTGGTGCCATACAAATGCACATTTGCCCGCTCAAGTGTTTTATTATTTCTGAATTTTGAGGAATGCGTGATTATTTTTCTCTCCCCATACTTTACCCCCAACAGGCTGCTGTGATTGTCAACAGCAGCAGGAGCCACTTTGAAGGTTTGATAAAAGCAGATGAAGAGGCTTAAAGATGTCTGTTTGCTGAAAATATCTGGTAACAAACAGGAATATATGTGAGTAAATATAGCGCATCATTCTGATTTTTTTAAATAAATGTTTTAAAAACGCCTGATGGGTTGTAAAAGGTTTTGTTGTGTCCTGGTGCGGCTTTGCCCTGGTGTTATTTTTAAATGATGATAATAAATTTAGAGATGATTTTTAAGTCTTAATCTGTACTTTCCACAACTGAAATAAAAACAGGCTTAATTTAGATGTCAGCTTTGAAATGTTAGCAAAAAGGATGCTCATACCTTGTCACTACAAGCTTGTTAATTTATAATAAATCCCGCTCTGCCATTGACCCAGTTTTCCTATTAATTCGGTTCTGCTGGGACTAGAAAGGATATCTAATAAATTACAGTGATGGACATGATCACTGGCTGAGGACCGAAGAGGAAAATAACACTGGAATTCCTTGAAACATTGGAGAATCAGCTCTCCTTTTTAAATACCATATTTTACTTTGATTTCAAAATACTATTCCCTCCTGCTGCTTCCTATTTTGCAGTCTCTATTGGCTATTTCTTTGCTGCACAGTACTTAAATTTTGGTTCTTCGGGGTTGTGTTCTTGGCCCTCTTGCCAATTGTCACTCTCTCTGTCTCTCGGGAGAGTCCTGCAGTTCTGTGACTCCAGCTACTACACTTAGGCTGGGAATTCGTGAACGTTTACCATTACTCAAGAAACGGCAGATGCTCCCATCATCTGTCTTCCTGGTTCTTACTCGTTCTCAGGTTTTGATCGTGTTCCCTCAGTTGCCAACTATATACCTCCTCCAGGAGGGCCACAGTCCTTGTGAGCTGAACTTTCCCAATATTACAACAGTACTTTTTGTACACATCCTTCCTCCCTGTCCTTTAAAACCTGGTCCTGCTCCAGGATTCTCTGTGGCACTACAAACTCACCAACACAACCAAGAAACCTCAGGACAGCCCTGACTTTTTTTTTTTTTATTATTCCTGTCCCAAATGCTTAAATCTATCTATAAACAGAGACCACTACAGACCAACGTCTTTTATGAACATAGGTGCAAAATTCATGAGGACCACTTCATACCCATGAGGATGGCTGTTAAAAACAGCAACAGAAAATAACAAGTGCTGGTGAGAACGTGGGGAAACGTGGCTGATGAGAATGTAAAACTATGCAAAACAGTGTAGAGGTTCCTCAAAAAAAACCTGAACATAGCATTATCGTATGACCCAGCAATCCGGGTCTAGGTCCCTACCCCAAAGAATTGAAATCAGGGACTTGAACAGCTACTTGCACACCAATGTCCAGAGCAGCAGTTTTCACAGAGCCAAAAGGTGGAAACCCAGATGTCTGCTGACGATGTATGAAGGGATAAACAAAATGGTGTGTGTGTGTGTGTGTGTGTGTGTGTGTGTGCGCGCGCGCGCATAATGTAATATTACTCCACCTTAAAAAGCAGGGGAATTCTGAGACATGCTGCAACACGGATGAATCTTGAAAACATGGTGCCGAGTGAAGTAAGCCAGGCAGAAACGGACACAGACCGTATGATCCTACTTATGCGAGATAACCCGGGGTAACCAAATTCATAGAAAGGAGAATCGTGGTTACTAATGGGCTGGAATGGGAGAGAATGAGAAGTCTGTGTTTAATGGCTACAGAGTTTGGGATGAGGAAAACGTTCTGGAGATGGATGGTGGTAGCAGGAGCTTAATCCTCACGGCACAGTGGTCTGATTTTTGAAGCTCCCTGTCCAGCAGCAGAGCAATGCAGGGCAAATAAAGCTACCTCCCCCAGACACAGAAGAGGGGGGACACTGGGAACATCTGGGAGGATGGGAGGAACAGGTTCTCAGCCCATTATAGCCACATGATATGCCCTGACATTCAGGAGTCAAGGCACTGAGCCATGCAAGGAGGTTAGGAGACAAGTTCAACAGAAGACAAGTCATTTCCACTATCTACAGCCCTGTGGTCTCTGTAAGGGTTTGGTTATACTGCTTGAGCTGAAACAGAGAATTGAAACCTCCATGATTCCGTGGGATGATCAAACAATTCCAGATGATAATAAGACCATTTTATAATGAACTCCTTCCTTCCACCATAAAGGACACAGTGCCAGATAATCTGCTTATTCTCTTGTTCAACATTTATTGCGTACTAACTAAAAGTCCAGTACTGTGCTAGGCACTGAGAATATAAAAAATGAGAAGAGTTCTTGCCTTTAAGAAGTTCATACTGGGGTAAAAAGGAGAAATAGTAAACAATTGCATGGTGTGACATCATATGTCACAAAAACTAAATGTAACAGAGGGGGCGGGGGGCTAGCCAGTTCTGCCTGGGTGAATAGTAGAGTCATGAAGAAGAAACATTTGAGCTACATCTTGCTATTTTTTTTTAACGTTTATTTTTGAGAAGGAGAGAGAGACAGAGCACACGTGGGGGCGGGGGCAGGGGCAGAGAGACAGAGACACAGAATCTGAAGCAGGCTCCAGGCTCTGAACTGTCAGCACAGAGCCTGACGTGGGGCTGGAAGCACAAACTGGGAGATCATGACCTGAGCCGAAGTCGGAAGCTTAACCGACTGAACCACCCAGGTACCCCTAGATCTTGCTAGATGTTTTTAAATCAAATGTTTTTCTTCCATCATGAATATAAAACATTACAGAAAAATTGGAAACTGAAACTGAATTGTCAAGGAATGTTTATCAGATAAAAATCTAACTTCTTAAGGAAACCAAATGATTCTTGTATTTATTCATCCAGCAAGTACTTACTGTGTCAGCCCCATGTTAGGTCCCAGGAATGCAACCAACAGTTATTGCCACAAGGAGTGTTTAAGTTGGTGGGATGCCAAAGTGCTCAAAGCCAACCGCAACACAATGTGAAAGTGCCATTAAAACGTATGGGGGGAGGGGCACCTTGGTGGCTCAGTCGGTTAAGTGTCCGACTTCAGCTCAGGTCATGATCTCATGGTTGGTGGGTTCAAGCCCCATGTCGGACTCTGTGCTGACAGCTCAGAGCCTGGAGCCTGCTTCAGATTCTGTATCTCCTTCTTTCTCTGAATCTCTCTCTCTCTCTCAAATAAAAATAGACATTAAAAAAAAAATTAAAAAAAAAAACGTATGGGGGGAGAAGGCTGGGGGGATACTCAGTCCCTAGTCCCCTCAGACTGGGGGTCCCCTCAGTCCCTAGTGCCTCTTGATCCCAGGGTTATGAGTTGAAGCCCCGCCTAGAGCTTACTTTAAAAAAATAAATATTAAAAAAAAAAAAAAAACTTGAAAGAAGTAAGCATGGGAGGTTTCGGCAGAAGGAGGTTACTTCTAACCCGGATAGATTGAAAACTCTGAGATTTAATAGCCCAGGATTGTATTAAGAACTGTTTTGATTTTATTTACATTGTATTTGATGGTATTTCTTTTTCTTTTTTCTTGTTTTAATTTTTTTTCATGTTTATTTTTTGAAATAGAGAGAGAGCAGGGGAGGGGCAGAGAGAGAGAGAGAGAGAGAGAGAGAGAGAGAAGCACAAAGTCTGAAGCAGGTGCAGGCTCTGAGCTGTCAGCACACAGCTGGGAGGGATGGGAGAACCCACAAACCGTGAGATCATGACCTGGGTGAAGACCCACCCTTAACCGACTGAGCCACCCAGGCGCCCCTTGATGATATTTCAAAATGTGAAGGAGTGACACGAGAAACTCCCACGAACGTGACTGGCTTTGCGAATGAACAAAAATCTATTCTAGGCATATGTCTGGGAGCTACACACAGACCCCCCCCCCCACCACCCTGCACTTTCCCCTTCCACTCCCTCCCCCTGCAGTCTTCTAAGGGTTCTCTTGCTAAGATTTCAATGAGGGAACAGAACAAGAGGACAGCCAAGAGGTCCCCTGCCATAGTAGATACAGCAAGATACCAAGGCGTGTTTCTTCCGTTCCTCCAGACTTCCTTTTGTTAAGTCCGGTTCTGCGCTAGCCCTGTGAGTAAAAGAATAAATGCCTGCAAAACCGAGAGGCCAGAATTAGGCCAAAAAAGCAGAGCAAGTCAAGCCCAGTAGCTGTGGGGAAGATGTAACAGTCTCCAAATACATTCATACTTTATTGTAACCCTCTTAACAACTTCATCAATTCAAGCGACTAAACAGGTTCAAGAAGAGGGTAAGCAACTTGCTCAAGGTCACAAGACCGAATGGGGAATGCGCGGCACGCAAGCACCCCGCCCGCGGGGCGCAGGGGCATCCCGGTCGGCCTCCGCCCAGGAGCCCCGGGCCCTCTGAGCGTTCGGCCCTAACGCCCGGGCACGTGCCCTCGGCGCCCCCAGGTCTCCTCCCGTTCCTCCGGAGCCTAGCACGGGCACACGGGGCTCCAGCAGCACTAGGTGGACGGCCAAGAGCCTGCCCCCCTTCGGTGTCGCTCCCCACCCCCACCCCCACCCCCACCCCGCCCTCCGCCAGGCCCGCCCACTGCGCCCTCCTCGGCGGAAGGCGCTCTTTCGAGAAGTAGGTTGGATCGCGACCCCGACACCCCGTGGCCTCGGGAACAGCCCTCCCAGCCCCTTCGGCCAAATCGCAGGCCTCGCCCCGCGCCGCGCCGCGCCGCGCCGGGGCCCAGCTCCCCCGCGCCTCGCCGAGCCCGCGGGCCCGGCCGGCCTCCCGCGACCAGAAGCGGGGCGCCGCGCGCTGCAAATGCATGCGCGGCGCGAACGCGGCGGTTGGTCCCGCCGCCGGTCTTACCAGTCGGCGCGAGTCCCGGAGACCCGGCGTCGGAGACCTTGCCTTCGGGGCGCCTCGCCGGGCGTCCTTCCCGGTCCCTCTGTGCCCGGAGCCTGGGGCCGTGGGGCCGTCCCTCCCGCGGCACTGGCGCGGGGGCGCTGGCGGCTGGGTGCGCCAGCGCGGAACCGCGCCGCGGAGATGTCCTCGACGCCCGGTCTGCCCACCCCGGGGACCTCGCTGGTCCTGCGGGTGTCGTTCGTGGACGTGCGCCCTGAGGTGATCCCCGTGCAGCTCTGGGGGCTGGTGGGCGAGCGGCGGGAGGAGTACTTGCGCCTGAACCGGGAGATTCAGGAAGCGGCGGCCACGCGCCTCCCGTGGGCGCCGGGCAGCGCCACGGCCTCTCCGGGCGAGCTGTGCCTGGTGCAGGTGGGGCTCGTATGGCACCGCTGCCGCGTGGTCAGCCAGCAGGCGCAGGAGAGCCGCGTCTTCCTGCTCGACGAGGGCCGCACCGTCACGGCGGACGCGGGCTCCCTGGCGCCGGGGCGCAGCGAGTTCTTCCACCTGCCCTCCGAGGTGCTGGGCTGCGTGCTGGCCGGCCTGGTGCCGGCGGGCGGCGGCGGCGCGGGCGGGGGCGAGCCCCAGCCCTGGCCGCCCAGCGCCGTGGACTTCCTCAGCAGCCTGCAGGGCGGGCAGGTGCACGGGCGCGTGCTGGACGTGCTGCTGCTCCATCGCCTGGTCCTTCTGGAGGTGCCCGGGCTGTCGCAGCAGATGCAGGAGCTCAGCCTGGCGCGGCAGGTGCCCGACAGCCTCTTCCGCTCGCTGCTCAAGCGCTACCTGACGGCGGCCGCTGCCGGCCTAGGCTCGGGGGCCCGGGTCCTCCCGCGAGTCCCTCCGAAGCAGGAGCACCCTGGCCTGGACTATTTCTACCCGCAGCTGCAGCTGGGCGTGACGGAGCCGGTGGTGGTGACCCAGGTGTGCCACCCCCACCGCATTCACTGCCAGCTCCGGAGCCTCTCGCAGGAGATCCACCGCCTGTCCGAGAGCATGGCCCAGATATACTGGGGTTCCACGGGGACGGGGGATGAGAACTCTCCCAGTGCCACCCGGGAGGAGAGGGAGGAGAGCCCAGACAAGCCTGGCTCTCCGTGTGCCTCCTGTGGGTTGGACGGACATTGGTACAGAGCGCTCTTGTTGGAGACGTTTCGGCCCCAGCGCTGTGCCCAGGTGCTCCACGTAGACTATGGAAGGAAGGAGTTAGTGAGCTGCAGCAGTCTCCGCTACTTGCTGCCCGAGTATTTTCGAATGCCCGTGGTGACCTACCCCTGTGCCTTGTATGGGCTCTGGGACGGTGGGAGAGGCTGGTCTCGGTCACAGGTGGGTGACCTGAAGACACTGATACTGGGCCAGGCGGTGAATGCAAAGATTGAATTTTACTGTTCCTTTGAGCACGTGTATTATGTCACTCTGTATGGAAAAGATGGGACCAACCTGAACTGTGTATTCGGGCTACAGTCCTGTTGCCTGGCCGACCAATTCCTGCAGAGCCAGGGAAGGGAGGAGGAGGAGGAGGAGGAGGAGGAGGAAGGGGAAGAAGAGGAGGAAGAGGAGAAGGGACAAGCCACAGCTCTTCAGTCTCAGTCTCCTACTGAAGAAGCGGATGAAGAGATTCCACTCCCGGCCTTAAGATCTACCAGGTTGAAGATAAACGCCTTCTATGATGCCCAGGTAGAGTTTGTTAAAAATCCGTCCGAGTTTTGGATTAGGTTGAGGAAGCACAATGGCACCTTCAGCAAGCTGATGAGGAGGATGTGCAGTTTCTATTCCTCAGCCAGTAAGCTGGAGGGGGTGGTGTTGAAACCCAAACCCAATGACCTTTGCTGTGTCAAATGGAAAGAGAACGGCTATTATCGGGCCATGGTCACCAGATTAGATGACAAGAGTGTGGCCGTATTCCTAGTTGACCGGGGCAGTTTGGAAAACGTGGATTGGTACGACGTGAGGATGCTGCTTCCTCAGTTTAGACGACTGCCAGTGTTGGCTCTGAGGTGCACGCTGGCCGATATTTGGCCTTTGGGGGAAAGCTGGAGCCAGGAGGCAGTTTCCTTTTTCAAAAAGACTGTGCTCCACAAAGAATTGGTTATCCATGTCCTTGATAAGCAGGATAAGCAATATGTTATTGAGATTCTCGATGAATCAAGAACAGGGGAAGAAAACATTAGTAAGGTAATGGCTCAAGCCGGATATGCAAAGTATCAGGAATTTGAAACACAGGAGAACGTTCTCATAAGTGCCCATTCTCCAGGGCGTGTTTCAAACCATTTTCCTGCCGAGAATAACAAAATCTCTCCTGCCAAGAGGGGAGACGTAGAACAGAAGGCCCAGAGAGACAACACAACTAGCTCTGTTGCAGAAATTTTGACTGATCCGCCAGTCGCTGCAGATACCCCGGCTGGACTAGTGGTGCAGGAGAAAGAAAAAAGAGTATCTGTTTATTCTCCTCTGGTGCAGAACTTCCTGGAAATTACGCCAGACTCTTCTTGTAAAGGAGAGGTGAGAGTCGGAAGTACAGTAGGAGTCAAAGTGTCTTCTGTTGAAAACCCCGGCTACTTCTGGTGCCAGCTGACCAGGAACATTCAAGACTTTAAAACTCTGATGTGTGATATCCAGGACTACTGCGAGAACACAGCTGCTCCTTACCAGGGGACCGCCCCCGCTTGTCTGGCAAAACGCACGGTAAATGGAAAATGGTCCAGAGCTGTGATCCGCGGGGCACAATCTTCACAGCGCGTCAGAGTAATGTTTGTAGATTATGGAGACGAAGATATGGTGGCTGTGAAGAATATTTGCTCAATTAGTGAAGAGTTTCTCAAGGTTAAGGCTCAGGCTTTTCGGTGCAGTCTTTATAATTTAATTCAACCAACGGGTCAAAATCCTTTTGCTTGGAATGAAAAGGCAATCCAAGCTTTTAGGGAATTTGTAGACAACGCATGGGAAGACAATCTCGAATTGAAATGCACAGTATTTGCTTTGGCTTCAGCGCATGACGAAGAGCTGTTTAACATAGTGGATTTGCTAACACCGTTTCAGAGTGCCTGCCACTTTTTGGTAGAAAAGAGACTCGCAAGGCCAGTGAAACTTCAGAAGCCCCTGGAGTCCTCCGTTCAGCTACATTCTTACTACTATTCGACACACGAGATGAAAATTGGAAGTGAAGAATTGGTGTATATAACGCACGTCGACGACCCTTGGACATTTTATTGCCAACTGGGAAGAAACGCAAATATTTTAGAACAGTTGTCCTGTAATATTACACAATTGAGTAAAGTTTTGCCGAATTTGAAAACATCCCCCTTGACCCCTGGAACCTTGTGCCTTGCCAAGTACACTGATGGAAACTGGTATAGGGGGATGACAATAGGAAAAGAACCAAAGAAAGTCTTTTTTGTTGATTTTGGAAACATTTATGTGGTAACCAGCGATGATCTGCTTCCGCTACCTAGGGATGCGTATGATGTCTTACTTCTGCCCATGCAAGCTGTTAAGTGTTCATTGTCTGACATACCCGATCACATACCAGACGAAATTACAACATGGTTCCAGGAGACTGTTTTAGATAAGTCATTGAAGGCTTTGGTGGTGGCAAAAGATCCAGATGGGAGACTGATTATAGAACTCTATGACGACAGTATCCAAATCAACGCTAATATCAATGAGAAGTTAGGGTTACTTGGCTACAAGGGTGGGACAAGAAAAAAAGAAGAAAGCAAAGATCTCACCACCACGACAGAAACTCTTGAAGTAAAGAAGGAAAATCTCAAGTTGTCACCTACGGAGTATTCAAGCAAATCAGTAGAGAACTCTGCATTATGTAGCATGGAGATCTTGGGAGAACCACACAAATCTAAGACCAGCCCAGCATGTAGGGAAACCAAGCTTTTACGAAGTTCGACAAAGACAAACTTAGTCACTCAGTATCAGGACTCCGTGGGAAATAAAGATAATCAAATGTGTCCCTTCACAGCCGAGAAGAAAGAAGAAAGTTCTGCTGAGTCGCCTTTGAAAGCCACAAGACTAGAAGCTACCCTTTCAGAGAGAAACATAGGAGATTCGTGTAACAAAGATTTGCCTCTAAAATTTTCTGAGCTCCCTCAGAAGATTATAATGCCTGGCTTTAAAACAGTGGTGTATGTTTCCCACATAAATGACCTTTCAGACTTTTATGTTCAACTAACAGAAGATGAAGCTGAAATCACTAGTCTTTCAGAGAGATTAAATGATGTTAGGACCAGGCCAGAATTTTATTCAGGTCCACCTTTGCAGAGAGGAGATGTAACATGTGCCATTTTTCCAGAAGACAGTTTGTGGTATCGGGCTGTGGTCAGGGAACAACAACCCAATGACCTTCTGTGTGTACAGTTTATAGATTATGGCAATGTTTCTGTGGTCCATACTAACAAGATAGGTAAGCTGGACCTTCTTAACGCACTGGTACCAGCCCTGTGCATTCACTGCTCCTTGAGAGGACTTTGGGTTCCCGAGATTTTAAACTGTAAGGCAGTGACGCGTTACTTTTCCCGAAGGACAGATGAGGTTCAAATAAGATGTGAATTTGTTCAATTCCAAGACAGATGGGAAGTTATTCTTGCTGATGAACATGGGATCATAGCAGAAGACATGATTAACAGATATGCTTTCAGTGACAAATCTCAAGTAGGACTTTCTGACCAAATCATTAAAGGTGCCTGTTCAAAGTCTGTCCACAAAACAGACATTGGCACTTCACGGTTTCTTAACTGGTACAACCCAAAGATGAAGACGATAAGAGCATATGCCACTGTGATAGATGGACCTGAATATTTTTGGTGTCAGTTTGCTGATACCGAGAAACTTCAGTTTTTAGAAGTAGAAGTACAAACTGCTGGAGAACAAGTAACGGCTTGGAGAAGTTGTGTCCCATGCCCTCATATTGGAGATCCTTGCATAGTGAGATATAGAGAAGATGGGCATTATTACAGGGCACTTATCACCAATATTTGTGATGATTATCTGGTATCTGTCAGGCTTGTGGACTTTGGAAACATCGAAGACTGCGTGGACCCCAAAGCACTCTGGAATATTCCTTCTGAACTCTTGGTGGTTCCCATGCAAGCCTTTCCATGTTGCCTCTCAGGATTTAATATTTCAGAAGGTGCGTGCCGTCAAGAGGGAAATGACTATTTTTATGAAATAGTAACAGAAGATGTGTTGGAGCTAACAATATTAGAAATCAAAAGGGATGTTTGTAATATCCCTTTAGCAATCGTTGACTTGAAAAGCAAAGGCGAAAGTATTAATCAGAAGATGAAGAAATATTCTAAGATTGGCGTTAGTAACAGCGATCTGCCCTATGAAAAACATGACCCGGAGATAAAGGGAGCTCTTGGGTCCCTCAGTCCTGAGGTTGGATTTAAGAAACCAAGTAGTAAAGCTGGACAAGAGAAAGCCCTATATGTCGAGTCCCAGACAGATGAGCTCTCTGAAAGAATTGAAAAAGATTTAAACATCACTGAAGCCAAAGCAACTAAGTTCTATGACCCTGACACTGACAACATTTTTGAAGCTTTCGAAAACCCACGCAAAGATAAAATAGGCATCGAGGTACTGGAAGGTAAAAGAGAGTGCCATCTGGTTGACGAAGCAAAGTTTGATGATAAATACCTCATGACGGGATTTAACACGTTACTTCCACTGCAGGCTAGTGAAACCAAGGAGATATTAGAACTGAACTCACTCGAGGTGCCACTTTCTCCTGATGATGAATCAAAAGAGTTCCTGGAGCTGGAGTCCATTGAGTTACAGCATTCTCTAGTCGGGGATGAAGAAAAAGAGCCAGGCCGGGTGCCTCCACTTGTGCCCCTCCCCCAGGGCTGTGACACAGAAGCCACCCTGCATCCATGTACAGCGCAGCTTCCCCTCAACTGTCAATCTGAGAAACAGCCGGAACTAGAATTACCCACAGCCCAGCTGTGTTTAGACGACAAAATAAACCCTTTGTCTCTACGAGTCGGTCAGAGAGCCCAAGACCCCACGTGCGCTGAGGACGCAAGGAAGTCAAGTTGTATGGAATGTTTTGACGACCAGCCTAGGTTACCCTTGCACCTACACGGAATGAATTGCGATCCCAACAGGCAAGCTGAAATGAACATATATAAAGAAGAATTTACAGAGTACAAAAGCAGAGATGCCATTTCACCACTGACTTCGTTCTCCGAAGAAGAATCCAGAGACGGAAGGAAGCGCAATAATGCTTTACAAGATCGCGTCTCAGGTATGTAATTTCTTATACTTTTACTTAACTTAGTGTTTTTCAAAAAATACCTACTTGTCTTAAAGACAATAATTCTTATTTACTTTTTGCCTTGTTTTTTTCTTCATTCATTTTTGGGGGGAAAGATTAAAACCTGAAAAGAGAATCAGATTTGGATTTCATGACGAGCATTTTAAGTGTGGGGAGATGAAGTTGCGAAATCAGTGTAGAACCATACCTTGTAGGCTGGATGAAATGCTGCTAAATTATTAATTTTGTGTTTAAGAATAAAATGCTTAGAATCAGTGTTTCCAAAAAGTAATCATGTTTCAAATGTAAGCAAATAATCTTTACAATCAAAAGTTCCGTTTTTTGGTAAGTCTTAAAAAAACATGTTGTTCCTTTGCTAAGCACTACTGTAGGCGTGAATTGACGATAGGGATCATTTTTGCAGAGTTTTCAAATTTAACCATTTTGTTCATGCATACACCTTGTCATTTATTTAGAAACCCCTAAACAAACACTAGATTTGGGGAGCTTATAGTAACCAAGCAAGAGACCAGCCATGAGTCAATATTGGAGAAGATTTATTATGAACTTTTTAAGTAAACTACATGTATGGCTGTTTTCTTTCTACTTAATAAGATTTAAAAGTTACATGAAATGGGGGCCCCTGGGTGGCTCAGTTGGCTGAGCATCCAACTCTTGATTTGGGCTCAGGTCGTGATCCCGGAGTCGTGGGACTGAGCCCCACGTCTGGCTCCGCGCTGAGCATGGAGTGTGTTTAAGATTCTCACACTCTAAATTAAACAAGCAAACAAACAAAACAAAGTTACACGAAATGCCTAACTTTTAGGGCTTGGGAAATAATCAATGTTAGACTTCTTATATGTCAATTTTTACTTATTATCATTATTATTATTATTATTTTTATCTGAGAGAGAGAATGTGTCCCGGGGGGTGGGGGGAGGGTGGGCAGAGGGGGGGAGGGAGAGAGAGAGAACCTTAGATGGTCTCCATGCTCAGCACAGAGCTCGATCCCAAGACTGGGATCATGAGCTGAGCCGAAATCAAGGGTCGGACGCTGACGGTTCAGCCAGGTGCCCCATATGTCAATTTTTAGATTATTAAATTTGAGCCATTATACAAAATAGAGAAAACAGTAGTCTAGGGAGAATGAAAATCTCCCATATCACCATAAGCCTGCCACTATTAAAGCTGTAGTGCACTTCTTTCCTGTTGTCTTTCACCCTGTGTCTATTTACATACAGTTTAAAGAACTAAATAGAAATCGTATTATCGGGGCGCCTGGGTGGCTTGGTCGGTTAAGCATCCGACTTCGGCTCAGGTCATGATCTCACAGTCCGTGAGTTCGAGCCCCACGTCGGGCTCTGTGCTGACAGCTCAGAGCCTGGAGCCTGTTTCGGATTCTGTGTCTCCCTCTCTCTCTGCCCCTCCCCGTTCATGCTCTGTCTCTCTCTGTCTCAAAAATAAATAAACGTTAAAAAAATTTTTTAAAAATCATATTATCATAGTGTCAAATCCTGCATTTTAATCCCTTAAACCTGTTTTCAAAATATTTTAACTCTCTAGGATTCCATTCAGTGGCTGTACTACAATTCATTTAAATATTATCCTAGGTTTTTAGTCCCCCTTGCCACATTTTATTAATAGTAAGTAATAGCTCTGTGATAAGAATGTCTACCAATTTGTAATATGCTGCTTCAGAAACAGCTGTTGTAACCATAGACCACATCGCATGTGGCAACAATAACCAGCTGCCAACAGCTGAATTCAGGAATCAGATTCATATTCTTTTTTTTTTTTTTTTAATGTTTTACTTATTTTTGAGAAAGAGAGAGAGACAGAGCATAAGCGAGGGAGGGGCAGAGAGAGAGGGACACAGAATCCAGAGCAGACTCCAGGCTCTGAGCTGTCGGCACAGAGCCCGACGCGGGGCTCGAACTCACAAGCGCTGAGATCATGACCTGAGCCGAAGTTGGACGCCCAACCAACTGAGCCACCCAGGCGCCCCCAGATTCATATTCTTAAAAGACGCATCACATCATGCTGGTATTTTTTTTTTTTTTTTAAATTTTTTTTTTCAATGTTTATTTATTTTTGGGACAGAGAGAAACAGAGCATGAACGGGGGAGGGGCAGAGAGAGAGGGAGACCCAGAATCGGAAACAGGCTCCAGGCTCCGAGCCATCAGCCCAGAGCCTGACGCGGGGCTCGAACTCCCGGACCGCGAGATCGTGACCTGGCTGAAGTCGGACGCTTAACCGACTGCGCCACCCAGGCGCCCCCATGCTGGTATTTTTTGAAGAAAGTGATAAGGAATTTTATTGGGAAAGGGCCCTGGAAGAATTTAAAATGAAATCCAGGAAAAGATACAGACTGAGACCATCTGTGACATTGATTATATAGGAATAGTCAATGCAGATAAGAAAATGCTTTGCTTGTGTATTTAACATCAAGGGATTAAGAGGTACACGCTGAGTCTTTATTCAATTTGGCAGCTCAAGCAGAGAAGACCTACACTCTGGAAGGATTTGCCGTTGGATCCAAGTGTGTTGTGTGGTCAAGTCTAAGAAACACATGGTCTAAATGTGAGATTCTGGAAATAGGTGAAGAAGGCACAAGGGTAAGTGAAATGGAAGCACTTTATCTCAAAAGTTACTTTGGAGACTGTTGAGGAAATTTTAGCCAACTTCACCAGACTAGAAAATGCACTTGAACAGACGTTTACCTGATCATTCCCCTTAAAATTTGGTGCAGTGCAGAACTCATCTCGAAGATCAGATGTAAGCATCCTGGCAAGAAATCATCCCCGACTCTTGTATCTTCCTTGCCTCTGAAATCCTATCAGTCACCAAATCCTATCAGTCACACTTTCCACTTCTTATCACTTAGTTAAAACTTTTTACACCTACTGTCACTGCCTTGGTGTGAAGTCCCTTATTTTACAAGTGGATTACTCTATTAACCTATTTCGGTTTACTTCTTCTAGTGTTCCTTCAGCTGACTCTCTACACTACCAGTGTGACACTTTGTCAGATGCAAATCTGACGACAGAATTCCTGTGTGTAAAACTCCTTGGGGACATCCAGTTGATTGTGTTTCTCCTGTGGTCCCAAAAAACCACCTGTGTCAGAATCACCTGGTGGGTTTCTTAAGCAGTCGATTCCTGCACCTTGCCCTGGCTGGCTACTACAGAATTTCTGGGGGTAGGACCAGGAACGAGCATTCTCTTACCATTAAAATTTGAGAGCCACTGGTCTAGGATAGAAAAACCAAGCCATGCTCACTAACATGGCATGGTCCTCTAGGGGACCTGAGGTCTTCTAGGGCTGAGTGTCCGTATTCTTCTCCAGTCTTAGGTTTACTCCTTTATGTTTTGTAACTTATATTGGATGGGCACCAAATTGCTCGCTCTCTCTTATATATATCATTCCACAGGGCTCCTTCAATATATTTAATAATGCAGATCCAGTCACTTGTATTCTATCCCCCTCCCATACTGGCTCATTTTCACTTTTATTTTTATTTTGTTATTATTTTATTTTTAGATAGGCCTTATTTTTGGAAGAGTTTTCGGTTGCAGAAAAATCATGAAGGTAGTACAGAGGCACCTAATTTCCACCATTGTTTTTTTTTTTTTTAATTTTGCATCCAAATTAGTTAGCATCTAGTGCAACAATGATTTCAGGAGTAGATTCCTTAGTGCCCCTTAGCCATTTAGCCCATCCCCCCTCCCACACCCCTCCCGTAACCCTCAGCTGGTTCTCCATATTTATGAGTCTCTTCTGTTTTGTCCCCTTCCCTTGTTTTTACATTATTTTTGTTTCCCTTCCCTTATGTTCATCTGTTTTGTCTCTTAAAGTCCTCATATGAGTGAAGTCATATGATTTTTGTCTTTCTCTGACTGACTAATTTCACTTAGCATCATACCCTCCAGTTCCATCCATGTAGTTGCAATATTTTTATTTTTTTGAGAGAGGAGAGAGTGTGAGCAGGAGAGAGGGACAGAGGGAGAGAGAGAATGAATCTTAAACAGGCTCTGTGCTCAGCGAGGAGCCCAATGCAGGGCTTAATCCCATGAACCTGGAATCATGGCCTGAGCTGAAATCAAGAACCAGACTCTCGCCAACTGATCCACCTGAGTGCCCCGATTTTCACTTATTTTTGGAAGATTTTCATTGCGTCTTCATTTTCGTTTTGCATTGCCTCTTCCAGGGAGCATTCACTAGCATTATTTCTAAATCTCTCCATCTCTTCACCCTCCCCACACACCAAAAACTTTATACCTATATTATATTCCCACTTCTCCTGCTACAGAGGTCTGTACTTACTACGATGTAATGATCTGCTTAGAGATCTGTTTCTCCACAAAATGTTGAGCTTCTTAAGATCTCATTTTTAGCTACCTTTGACATCTAGGCATGCTCAATATGTTTTTTGAACAGAAGTTCCATAGAGTTAAAAGCGTAAAGTTGAAGTTTAATAAAATGATTTTCATTGCCTTTTGAGGTATTTCAGTTGAAGAAGGATTGCCAGGGTCCATAAATCAGTTACAGTTTTTGGAAACTACCAAGTTTTATTAAATACCTTTTTTCTCTTGTAGGTTTTGAACCTTTCAAATGGTATGGAGGAGATAGTGAACCCTGAGAATGTCTGGAATGGCATACCCAAATTAGATAAGAGTCCATCTGAGGTATGAATATAAATACTAATTAATGAGAGCATTGTGTCTCATTTTGAAAGGTAATTTAAACTATTTCCAAAGCCCTTGTGTTTGGGAATAATCAAGAAAAAAGAATACTAATACTGGAATTAATGACAATGAAAAGCAACAATAACAAAATCAGTGATTCCGGACTTTATGCCAAGTATCCCTTTGGGCAAACTGGTTATTAATGTTTTATACCTTGATTCGGGGGAGAGGGGATTTTAAAAATGAAAATTGTTTGGTGTCTGAGATCTTTATAAAATACATCTGATGTAGAAAATCTGGAAAAATGGCAAATTTGAAACAAAGTATCTATAACCTATAATACATCCGTCTAAGACAAAGAGCTTGATCGGTTTCATTTTATTTCATAATTTTTCTATTTATATGGAATGTACGTATGTCATCGACATATTTTGTGCATAATTGATTTCATTCTGCATACAGTTTTATATTTTGTGTTCTGTATTTTATATTTTGTGTTCAATTTCCCATGCCATTATAATATCTGGGCATTTGAGTTTATTCTGTTTGACATTTGTTGACGTTTTTACTTTAAAATATGTATCTGATAGTTCCAATATCTGGTCACCTCAGGGCTTGCCATCTACTGATCCCCTTGAAATATGATTAGCTTTTCCTAGTTCTTTGTATGTTGAGTAATTTTGGATTATGTCCCAAATGTTTTGAACATTATGTTGCAAGACTTTGGATCCTATTAAAATCTTCTAGAAAATATTGAAGTCTTTATTTTAGCAGGTGGTCAACCCAGTTGGGTTCATACCACAAGTTCTGTCTCTCCTTCTTTGCTTGTGGGTTCCAATGTCAGTTTAGTTTTCAGAGACTTTGCTTTGGTGTTTGCATCCGCCCAGAGCATAAGCCTCCCAGGGACTTAGGTAGCAGTTTATATAGTAGATCGGGTGTTAAAGATTGCTATGCTTAGTTGGTTCTCTTCTGCATATGCATAGTTGAGGGTTGACCTTGGGATTTATATCACTTCATTTATAGTATTAGGGATTCATATTTTTCAATTCCTTTTCTCTCTGAGATTTCCTCCACACTTGCTGGCCTCAAGGATCTTCTTTATTATTATTATTATTTTTTTTTAATGTTTATTCATTTTTGAGAGACACAGAGTGTGAGTGGAAGAGGGGCAGAGAGAGAGGGAGACAGATTCTGAAGCAGGCTCCAGGCTCTGAGCTGTCAACACAGAGCCCGACGCAGGGCTCGAACTCAAGAACTGTGAGATCATGACCTGAGCCGAAGTTGAGCGCTTAACTGACTGAGCCACCCAGGTGTCCCTCAAGGATCTTCTTTAATCCAGCTCCTAGGGGCTCTTTTTCTTGCTCCTCTAGACAGAGAGCATGTTTCTCTCAAGGTTTCCTTCTTTGCTGTCATGCAATTCTGTTTGACTGAGCCTGCCTTTGGAGTGAAGCAGAGAGAGAAACAAGAAAAATCAATCCCCACCCCCCCATTTCCAGATAACAAACAGCCCTTTTCCCGTTCCACTGGTCAGAGTCTTCTCTCGGACTTTCAGTTGGGGCTGCTCTCATGACAGGGTCAGAAGGTAAAAAAGAAAAAATAGTGAAGAGATTTCCCATTCATTCGTCACTTTCTAGCATTCAGGGGGCCTCTTTTCCCAATCTGCTGGCTAGAAATAGGGATCTCCGTCAGAGTTTTGCCATCCACACAGGCTGGGCAGCTCTGATTTGGTCCAGGCTCAAGTCAAAACTAAGAGACAAAGAAGGAAAAAAATAAGGAAAGGAAAGGAGAGGAGAGGAGAGGAATGAAGAGGAGAGGAATGAAGAGGAGAGGAGAGGAGAGGAGAGAAGAAGGAGGGGAGGGGAGGGAGGAGGAAGAAGGAAGGAAGGAAGGAAGGAAGGAAGGAAGGAAGGAAGGAAGGGAGGGAGGAAAGAAACATCTGTGAATCCACCCCTGTTATGAGTCATTATTCAGGTTTTTACTTCAGTCCTCAATCTGCCTGTTCCTATTTACTTTTCAGAGCCCACGGTTACTTTTTGTATACTTTCCAGAATTTTTAGTTGTAGCAAGTATAAGAGAAGCAGGCTAGGGGCGCCTGGTTGGCGCAGTCGGTTAAGCGTCCGACTTCAGCCAGGTCACGATCTCGCGGTCCGTGAGTTCGAGCCCCGCGTCAGGCTCTGGGCTGATGGCTCAGAGCCTGGAGCCTGTTTCCGATTCTGTGTCTCCCTCTCTCTCTGCCCCTCCCCCGTTCATGCTCTGTCTCTCTCTGTCCCAAAAATAAATAAACGTTGAAAAAAAAATTAAAAAAAAAAAAAAAAAGAGAAGCAGGCTATAGTCAACTCACTCCATCTTGGCCACAGCCAGAAGGCCATAGTTGCATAATCTTATATGACACAAATGGTCAGTCATTTGTTAAACCATTTCTTGTAGTGGTGGACATTTATGTCATTTGAAATTTTTCCACTGTGAAAAACCACTGAACATCTTTCTTCACCTTCTCATATTAATTTCGTGTTTTTGTTTACTTGTCAAAAATAACAGCTTGCTTCACTTAGGTTGCATAAGTATTTACTGAAGTTTTTCTTTTACATTCTGATCTTTTCCATTCATTACTTTTCAAGAATCCACAGCCAAATGCATAGATGTACACATATGGGATTCTATTTGGATAAACTACCCTATGCCTGCCAAATAGCGAACTATGTAAGGCAACTCAGAGTGTTCATAAAATAGTATAGACACAACTGGCTTTTACATCAGTTAGCAAATATAGAAGCTACTTATGGATAAGGCTTTACTTTTTAAAATTTGGTTATTAATTTTATTTATTAAATGATCCTTTCCTCAAATTCGAAGGAACTCTTAGATATGTGTCTACAAATAAGCTGGTTTTCCTTTACAAGTGGATATTGTGAGGTATTAAATTATGCATGACTTTTTTGGTCAAGTCACTGTGATCTGATTGCATTTTTTAAGGATTTTTTTTTTTTTTTATCTGAGAGATTTCATTTTATTGTAAGAATATGTCTCGTGAATCAATTTCTGTATAGACTTCATGCATACACACAATGCTGTTACTTGTTGAAAGGAATATAGGAGAAATATCCCTCTTCAGTAAGTCTTTAGTAAAGGATCTGTGGCTCACCGTGGATAATGTGTTTGCATAGGAGCCCTTTGAGAAAGGCATCAGACACCAAAGTTGTGGGAGATTGGGAGCTGAAAATTGGAAAAGGCTACTTTACTCCCGGTATGGGACGCTCCAGTAGAGATGTTCCAGAGAAATGAGTATTGGAAGGATAGAAAATGTTCTTGGGTGATTCTTCACTACAAAATCAGATTGCCACACTTTCAAGAGGCTTAGTTTTTCATTGTTTACCATTTTTTTCTGGTTTATCTACGGTCCCTTTCTGATTTTAATCATTTTGTGTCTATAACAAAGAATTGGTGGTAATCCAAAGGTTCCTTTTGTTAGGCTGTATTCCAAACAGTGGGGAAAGATCTCTACTTCATGTCATTGGATTATACTACAATTGAAGGTGATTTGTGTCTTTAACAGAAAATAGCTTTTATTAACAGATTGCCAAGCCTTAAAGGTAACATTATTCTGAATCCTCAAACAAAAATGGTTTATCAATTTCCTTGGATGTTAGTAGTAGAAAATTTTTAGCTAAAAATGTTAAATGTGCATCTGGGAATAAATAACAAAGAAGAGGATTTCTTGAAATATCATAGAAAATTTGTGGGTTGAATTAATCTTGAAAGTTAAATTGTGAATATGATAAATTTATATTTTATTAAAAAAAATTTTTTTTTTCAACGTTTATTTATTTTTGGGACAGAGAGAGAGCATGAACGGGGGTGGGGCAGAGAGAGAGGGAGACACAGAATCGGAAACAGGCTCCAGGCTCTGAGCCATCAGCCCAGAGCCTGACGCGGGGCTCGAACTCCCGGACCGCGAGATCGTGACCTGGCTGAAGTCGGACGCTTAACCGACTGCGCCACCCAGGCGCCCCGATAAATTTATATTTTAAAGGATTTTAAAGAATTTTCTCAGCGTTGACTAGCTCATACATTCAAGTGACCTTCATATATTAAATGATCTCTCAGAATTTCTTTCTGGGTTTTTAGTTTCTCTCGTGATAAGATTCAATTTGTTGGAAGTTACTGGTTATTGCATGATCTTGTTCATAAGTAGCACATGGTCCTTAGAACTGAGGTACATTGAGAGTGAAATCCGCTCTTGGTGGCTTTCCCATTATTTGAAAAATACATACTAGTGAAAGAGAACAAAGGACTGTTCAGTTATCAGCTTTACTAACATCATTCTAGAAAAATATAAAATATGCCAGTTATATATTTTAGAGAAACTTTGATAATAGGTAGAGTGTGAGAACCAAAATGCTAAAAGACAAAAAACATTTCTGTAGGAATAATTCTCCATAGAATAATTCTCACCATTTTGAAAGGACATTAAATTTGTTGTGGTAGCACTCGTGTAGATAATTTTCTTGTTTTTCTTTCTCAACTTGAGGTTTCTGTCTCTTCTCTCTCTCTTTTTTTTCCAGAAAAGGGGTCTGGAGGTGATATAGATTTAACTGTGGATCCATAGATGTGGCCAATCTGTCCGAAACTGCTCTTAAACATGTGGCATCTTGCCCAGACCGACAGAGTATTTGAGCAAGTCGAGAGCATATGATCACAAGAAGTTGTCATTTTTGAAAACTCTGATATGCACTGAAAACAAAATAGATCTCAGGGCCACTACGAAATGTATTTATAGTGGTTTTGCCGTAACATATGGATCTGGGATCTTTCTTCTCCCTTTAAATATGTTCTGTTTCTAATCAGTTAAGTGGATTTATTTTGCTAAACAATATGCTAACACATTACTCAAATTTAAAAAAAAAAAAAAAAAAAAACAACCCACCCCTATTTCTGTTTCTTTTGAATATAGTGTTTAAATTAAAATAGAAAATGCTAGGTTTATGGCAAGTATATTATATGATACTACTTATAGGGATGGCTTTGTTAGCAATAACTCCTTCAGATTTTTGTTTTGTTTCTGAGCTTTGTCTTGTTGGTCTAGTTAACATTTGATCAATATTCTGTTTGATTTTGGAAGTATTCTAATATGACACAATATTTGAATAAAGTTTCTCCTTAAAGGTGTGGTAGTCTCATTTTATTAAAAAGGAGGGACGCTGGGGTGGCTCAGTCAGTTAAGATTCCAATTCTTAGTCTTGGCTCAGGTCATGATCTCACAGTTCCTGAGATCAAGCCCCACATTGGGCTCTATGCTGATTGTGCAGAGCCTGCTTGGGATTCTCTCTTTCCCTCTCTCTGTCCCTCTCCGACTTGTTCTCTTTCCCTCCCTCCCTCCCTCTCTCTCAAAATAAATAAATAAATAAATAGACTTAAAAAAAATAAAAAGGAGGGGTGCCTGGGCAGCTCAGTCGGTTAAGCGTCTGACTCCAGCTCCAGTCATAATCTCATGGCTCATGAGTTCAAGCCCTGCATCAGGCTCTGTGCTGACGGATCAGAGCCTGGAGCCTGCTCTGGATTCTGTGACTCCCTCTCTCTCTCTCTGCCCCTCCCCTGCTCATGCTCTGTCTCTCAAAAAATAAATGAATGTTAAAAAAAATTTTTTTTAAGTTAAAAAGGAAATATGGGACACATCAAAGGCAGTCATAAGAGGGAAGTATATAGCAATCCAGGCCTTCCTAAAGAAGGAAGAAATGTCTCAAACATATAATCTAACCTTACACCTAAAGGAGCTGGAAAAGGAACTGCAAATAAAATCCAAAACCAGCAGAAGAAGGGAAATAATAAAGATTAGAGCAGAAATCAATGATAGAAAAATCAAAAAAACAGTAGAACAGATCAACGAAACTAGGGGCTGTTTCTTTGAAAGAATTAACAAAGTTGACAAGCCCCTAGCCAGACTTATCAAAAAGAAAAAGGACCTAAATAAATCATGAATGAAAGAGGACAGATCACAACCAACACTGCAGAAATACAAACAATAATAAGAGAATATTATGAGCAATTATATGCCAACAAATTGGGCAATCCGGAAGAAAAGGATAAATTCCTAGAAACATATAAACTACCAAAACTGAAACAGGAAGAAACAGAAGATTTGAATAGACCCACAATCAGTAAAAATATGTTGAGTCCGTAATCAAAAATCTCCCAACAAACAAAGAGTCCAGGGCTGGATGACTTCCCAGGGGAATTCTACCAAACATTTAAGGAAGAGTTAATACCTATTCTTTTGAAACTGTTCCAAAAAATAGAAATGGAAGGAAAACTTCCAAACTCATTCTATTAGCCCAGTATTACCTTGATTCCAAAACCAGACAGAGACCCCACTAAAAAAGAATTACAGACCAGAAACCCCACTAAAAAAGAATTACAGACCAATTTCCTTGATGAACATGGATGCAAAAATTCTCAACAAGGTCCTAGGAAAATGAATCCCATAATACATTAAAAGAATTATTCACCACAATCAACTGGGATTTATTCCCGGGCTGCAGGGGTGGTTCAATATCCACAAATCAATCAATGTGATACATCACATTAATAGAAGAAAAGATAAGAACCATACGATCCTCTCAATAGATGCTGAAAAAGCGTTTGACAAAATACAACATCCTTTCTTTATAAAAACCCTCAAGAAAGTATGGATACAAGGAACATACCTCAACATCATAAAGACCATATACGAAAGACCCACAGCTAATATCTATCATCCTCGATGGGAAAAAATCAGAGCTTTCCCCCTAAGGTCAGGAACATGACAGGGATGTCCACTCTCACCACTGTTGTTCAACATAGTACTGGAAGTCCTAGCCTCAGCAATCAGACAACAAAATGAAATAAGAGGCATCCAAATTGACAAGGAAAAAGTCAAACTTTCACTCTTCACAGACAACATGATACTCTGTGGAAAACCTGAAAGAATCCACCAAAAAACTGCTGGAACTGGCCCATGAATTCAGCAAAGTTTCAGGATATAAAATCAACATACAGAAATGTTGCATTTATAGACACCAATAATGAAGCAGCAGAAAGAGAAATCAAGGAATCTATCCCATTTATGATTACACCAAAGCCCATAAGATACCTAGGAATAAACCTAACCAAAGAAGTAAAAGATCTGTACGCTGAAACTATAGAATACTTATGAAAGAAGCTGAAGAAGACACAAAGAAATGGAAAAACATTCCATACTCATGGATAGGAAGACCAAATATGTTAAAATAGCAATGCTAACCAAAGCAATCCACACATGCAGTGCAATCCTTATCCAAACAATACTACCATTCTTCACAGAACTAGTACAAACAATTCTAAAATTTGTATGGTACCAGAAAAGACCCCAAATAGCCAAAGTAATGTTGAAAATGAAAACCAGAGCTGGAGGCATCATAGTCCCAGACTTAAAGCTGTATTACAAAGCTATAATCATCAAGACAGTATGGTACTGGCACAAAATCAGACATAGAGATCATTGGAACAGAACTCAAAACCCAGAAACGGACCCACAAATATATGGTCAACTAATCTTTGACAAAGAATGAAAGAGTATCCCATGGAAAAAAGACAGTCTCTTCAGCAAATGGTGTTGGGAAAACTGGACAGCAACATGCAGAAGAATGAACGTGGACCAGTTGCTTACACCATACACAAATAAACTCAAAATGGGTGAAAGACCTAAATGTAAGACAAGAAACCATCAAAATCCTACAGGAGAAAACACGCAACCTCTTTGACCTTGGCCACAGCAACTTCTTACTAGGTATGTCGCCAGAGGCAAGGGGAATTTGGGGGACCTCATCAAGAAAAAAAGCTTCTGCACAGTGAAGGAAACAATCAGCAAAACTAAAAGCAACCGATGGAATGGGAGAAGATATTTGCAAATGACATCAGATAAAGGGTTAGTATCCAAAATCTATAAAGAACTTATCAAACTCAACAGTCAAAACCCAAATAATCCAGTGAAGAAATGGGCAGAAGACATGAACAGGCACTTTTCCAATGAAGACATCCAGATGGATAACAGACACATGAAAAGATGCTCAACATCACTCATCATCAGGGAAACACAGACCAAAACCACAATGAGATACAGGTGTGAGGACACTTGTCAGAATGGCAAAAATTAACAACTCAGGAAACAATAGATGCTGGCAGGGATGCAGAGAAAGGGGAGCCCTTTTGTACTGAGAATGAACACTGGTGCATCCAGTCTGGAAAACAGTATGGAGGTTCCTCACAAAAATTTAAAATATAACTGCTCTATGACCTAGCAGTTGCACTATAAGGATTTTATCTAAAGGACACAAAAATGCTGATTCAAAGGGGCACATGTACCCCAATGTTTATAGCAGTGCCATCAACGATAGCCAAATTATGGAAAGAGCCCAAATGTCCATTGACTGATAAATGGATAAAGAAGATGTGTATATACAATGGAATATTATGCGGCACTCAAAAAGAATGAAATCTTGCCATTTGCAACAACGTGGATAGAACTAGAGTGTCTAATGCTAAGCGAAGTAAGTCAGAGACAAATATATTTCACTCATATGTGGAATTTAAGAAACAAAACAGATGAACATGAACATATGGGAGGAAAAAGAATAAGATAAAAACAGAGAGGGAGGCAACAATGAGAGACTCTTTTTTTAAAAGCGTATTTATTTTTTGAAAGGGAGGGAGGGAGGAAGGGAGACAGAGAAAGAGCAGGGAAGGGGCAGAGAGAAAGGGAGAGAGAGAGAATCCCAAACAGGCTCCACGCTGTCAAACAAACGATTTCCCATGATGCCCGACGTATAAGTGCGTGAAGTTTTAAGCCAGCTTTTTACCTCCATTTACAGCTATACCTGAGAGAGATGTGGATTCGGCTCCAGATCACCACAAACACCACAATGAAGCACGTCAAATAACTTTTTTGGTTTCCCAGTGTGTATACAAGTTATGTTTACACTAGAGTGTAGTCTATTAAATGTGCAATAGCATCTCTAAACAAAGCAACGTACATACCTTAATTTAAAAATACTTGATTGCTATAAAAATGCTAACCATCATCTGAGCTTTCAGTGAGTCATAATCTTTTTGCTGGTGGACAGTCCTGACTCCATGCTGATGGCTGCTGACTGATCAGGAGGCTGCTCATGGCTCCGGTGGCTGTGGCACCCAAAATGGGGGCGCCTGGGTGACTCAGTCAGTTGAGCACCTGACTTCAGCTCAGGTCATGATCTCACGGTTCGTGAATTCAAGCCCCGCATCAGGCTCTGCACAGACAGCACAGAGCCCACTTCAGATCTTCTGTCCCCCCCCCCCCCCCGCCTCTCTCAAAAATAAACACTTTAAAAAAAAGCGTCTTTTAAAAAGACAATGAAGTTTGCCGCATTGACTTCCTTCCATGAACAATTTCTCCGCAGCACGTGATGCCGTGCGGTAGCCTTTTACCCCCAGTAGAACTTCTTTCAAAATCGGAGTTCATCCCTTCACACCCTGCGGCTGCTCTGTCAACTAAGTGTACCTCGTATTCTAAATCCTATGTTGTCATTTCCACAGTCTTCCCGGCATCTTCACCAGGAGTAGATTCCATCTCAAGAAACCACTTCCTGTGCTCATCCGTAAGAGGCAACCCCTCATCCGTTCAAATTTGATCATGAGCTTGCAGCAATTCGGGCACATCTTCAGGCTCCACGTCTGATTCTAGTTCTCTTGCTATTTCCACCACAGCTGCACGCACTTACTTCCTCCACGGAAGTCCTGAACCTTCAACGTGTAAAAAATTCAGTATCTGTCCTGTGCAATAAAGCAAGGTATGCCTGTGTTGTGCTATTCCACTTCTACCACTGCATACACAATTTAAAACATACATAAAACCAACTAGAAAAACAAACCAATTAAAAGCAATTCTGTTTCCTTTGTTATCCTTCACAGGCTTCGGCTGCATAACTAATATGTTATAACTGGAATCCCTGGCCCGGGTCTCGTGCACCTTTCTTGAGTAGGTGGAATCCATCAGAGATAAAGCATTAAGTAAATGCAAACAAATTATAAACTCTCTTTAATCCATTTTAATCTGCTGCCTTTGCCTTGTCTCCAATACTCTTATCCTTGGCCACTCCCCTAATTTAGTTTTCATATTGAAATTGTACAGTATCCCTAGTCCTGTGGTAAATCAGTGCTTTTATCATCTGTGTGATCTAATTTTTCTCACCATGACCAAAAGTCAAAGGGGAGTGCTTCCAAAGTCTACCTAGAATACCATATTGCCAAAACTCAATTCTACTCATAATAGAAAAGAGAGGCAAAAAAAAAAAAAAAAAAAAATCTGTATTTATTGTATTTGGAGGGAGTTAGTTATGTCATTGCAACATGTTTTCATTAGCATTGTGCCTGTTTTGATATACTTGTCCACTAAAGGAATGTAAAAATAGTTATTAATTTTGACACTGAAAAAGTATCATCTTAGTAAAATAAAAATTTAGGCTGGTATGATTGTTATACATAGCAGTCATTCTTTACATTTAAAGAAAAAAATTCCAGTACAAGCTTCAATCACTGTTATGATATAGTCTACATTTTATAATAGAGTTATTTGAGAAAAAAAACAAACATTAAAATCACACACATACACACACTTTTAGACAGCTTTTTAAAAAGTGCTCTTGATCTAAATTCTATTTCTCTCTTCCTGTAGAGTTCTGTAGAGTGACATGCTGGTTGGTTGTGTCAATGTTGGTCCCTGGAATAAGATTATCATCTTCTCCTTCAATTAAAGAATCCCACTGATCAAAATCTTTCTGCAGTCCTGGAAGAGAAAAATGTTAACAAGAATATGAAGCTTTGGAGAGTACGAGACAGCTCAGTGCCTCTAGGTGGCAGGACAGCCTCACAAATTACACCACAAACAGCCACCAAGTCTGCACAGAAAGACGATTCCCTTTAACAAGCTAGACTTCCAGGGCGCCTGGGTGGCTCAGTCCCTTAAGTGTCTGGCTTCAGCTCAGGTCACGGTCCCACGGTTTGTGGGTTTGAGCCCCACGTTGAGCTCTGTGCTGACAGCTCAGAGCCTGGAGCCTGCTTCAGATTCTCTCTCGTTCTCTCTCTCTGCCCGTCCCCTGCTCATGCTCTGCCTCAAAGATAAATTAACAGGTAGACTTCCCATCTGTGATATGTAGCATGAGAAGCAGCAAAACTCAATCTCTCAAGTTTCTTTCTTCAAACTGATTTACTGTTCTGGGACATTGTAAACCAACTGGAGACAGTTAAAATGGGACTCACACTGCAATAAAACAGTTTTGTCTTAAG
Organism: Prionailurus bengalensis; assembly: GCF_016509475.1. Lineage (NCBI taxonomy): Eukaryota > Metazoa > Chordata > Mammalia > Carnivora > Felidae > Prionailurus > Prionailurus bengalensis. The sequence goes on from NC_057349.1 coordinate 44,048,555, forward strand.
AAGCACCTGGTTTGTGTCATGAGACACTCTTAGTTTCTTACCTAAATGCTTTTGTAAGAATGCTAATGAAGCTTTGTTGCTAAGATCAATTGCTACATTTGAATCGATATCTCCTTTTAAAGTGAACATGTATCCAATTATTTTGCCAGTTGCAAAAGTGAAATCCACAAAATTCTGATGCACTGAACCCCTGAAAGAGAAATGAGAGGTTTATAAATCACATTGTTTGACAAAATTATTTTGGTACTTAGGATGCAGGAAGGATAGTGGTCTAGGTAGCCTATTGAGTGAAAACTAAGGAAACAAAACTTGTAGATTTGATCTCTGTAGATGTGTTTGTGGGTCACAGGCTGTGCATCTTAGTATCTATACATCTTCCCCTCTAGATAAACAAAGATTCCTGAGTTCCTTGGCATCTTGGTTTTAGAAGAAATGATTCCAGCTTTTCGGTGGGCTAGAATAGTCCCAATTTGAGCTGACAAAATGTGTTACGTGTTGCAGGGACTGTATACTCAGAGCCAGAAGCCTTTACCAACGCTGTTTAATTTCGTATCTATGTGATGCTATTCAAAACACACTGCACCTAAACCTTGGATTAAATATTTGGTGGGGGGGAACCTCTTTTCCTTGTATTATTTAAGCTGTAAACACCTTACAGATATCATTTACACTGCTCTTTAAATCTACCTAACATCAAGTAAATGGCCTTTTTTGGTGATCACATTCCACTGCCTCTAAGACATTTGACACTTTCTTGCCGTTTTCTTTTTCCTTTTGTTTCTCTGATCTCCTTTCCCTTGTTTGTACCTTCCCTTCTTCCCCTAACAACTCTGTTCTCTTCACACACATATAGACATTCCTCGATATTCTGCTCTCAGACCACTTCTTCCCCTACTTGGTGGCTCTTATCTACTTGGTGGTCTTATCTACTCCCAAGGTTTCAGGTGTAAGACACAAATTCTGTCCTGCCCGGTTTGTGGCCAGACATCTCTACCCTGGTTTCCCCGTCCCAAGCTAAGAAATTCCGAGATGAAAACGTATGTCTCCAGCCCCGAATGGTGCAACTCTTCCTCTTCACCTTGCTGCTGCTTCTAAGCAAACACCACTCTTTCCGTTATCTGTACTCAACCCAGAGCCACCTGCCTCCTGCTCCTTCTTCCCTGCTTCCAAACACAACGTGAGTGTCAGAAGGTAGAACCGGGTCATGAGAGGGCTGGGAGTAGAAAACTGGATGCTATCAACAGTGGAGGAATGGCCTCAGGAGAAGGAGAGGGTCGGGGAGAAAGGGAGGGTGCAGTCTAGATGGAGGGAGGAGCAGGAAAGAGTAGGGGTGTGGGAACCAGGGGAGGAGAAACAGAGGGAGTCCACAGTGTCTAACGGATGCAGAGAGCAAGGCTGAGGCTGCGAATAGGCTGCTGGGCCTTTTATGTCCTCCACAGGACGCATTTCGGTACATTGGTGGCATTCAGCTGGTCCACAGGAGTCAAAGTGGAAATGGAAGTCAGGATGAGCTCTTAAGTACGAGCTATTCTTTCCAGGCTCCTCGCAGAGAAAGGATGAAAAAGGTAAAGAGCCTAGTAAGGAAGTGGGGTTGAGGGAGGGTAGGCGTTCTGCATTACCTCTGTTTTAGAATTAGACTTATACATACAAATATTGAAGTCCTTAACTAACTTGAAGCTAAATTGAGGTCCGTAACTAAACCACCTTAGACCCTCCTATCTGTTTAACGTCTCTTGATCCTTCAAGGCCAATTCTATTCCCATGTCTTCCACGGTGTCTTCTGACCACATCAGATAGAAAAGACTCCATTCTCCGACCCTATCACAGCGTTTATCACCTATGCTCTTTGTGTTTCCTTCCTGCCACCACTTGTCTTCTTTGAAATAAACCATGTTTCAGATAGAAGAGGAATGCCCCCTACCCTATAACATCACATCGTGAGTTCAAAACTCTTTTGGGATTTCTTTTTCACATTCATGATATACGTGTATCACGGATGCTCAAGGGGGTCCCATTATAGCTTTGGGGAATTTCAAGATTCTTTCCAAACAGGTAAACACATTGCCGATCTCAACAGATGCTCTGACTGTTTTTCCAAAGAGTTCCCAGCCTGGCTTAATGATACAATACCTCTCCCTACCCTCGCCCCCCAAATGCATAAGCCTGCTCTTGTGTTTACATAAAAATAGCATGTATCCTAATGCAAATTTTAATGATCAATATATGAATGACATATGTTAACACTACTCAAAACATTTGCATTTTAAAGAGTAAACACAAAGGCTCTTAGACCCTGAAAGTATCTAATATTCTCCCTTATTGAAAGTCTAAACAGTGAATTTAACAACTCTGCGACGGCTACCAATGGTACTTTGGGATGCTTATCCAAGTTTCAAGTTTCTTTTCAGAGGATGAAATAAATCACTAATACTTACCTGATTGTAATCATTTTTCTTTCTTTGTCAGGTGAGTAGCATTTTTTCATTTTTATGATATTAGCAGGATATTGGAACCGTTCCGAGTTGATAAAAAAGAGGGGCTGAGGAATTCTGGAATATACTTCATCACCCAATGGAAGCATCCATGCATCCAGGGCAATACCACACCTGCAGGTGTTTGTAGACAATGATAAAAGAAAGCTGGATACACGCTGGCCGACAGACATACAGCGTTCCTGATGATGCCAGGATTAATGGACATGCACCACACTGGTTCATTACAGGTTAATCTCACTGGTACTATACTTCAGTGTGGGAAGGGAATATGATTAGCTTCATATGGCAGTCGACTTGGCATTACATAATCATTTTCTTTAGGAGACATTTAGGAATCGTGACCTTTAGAACGATATAATATGCTTAAAATGTTTTCATTTTTGTTACGGTCTTCAAAATACATTCTCGAACAAGTAACGATTTCTTCAGAACTGTAGGGTGTCTGAAGAAATACAATACATGCACTATCGCCCGTTTCCAGCACATACGGCCAGTCTGTGGTTGATTTATTATGCCTTTTTCAGAGTAACCATTGGACCACTTGCTTTGAGGTACTACACCTGAAAAAGTGGGGCTTGAAGAAAAACATAGGGGGCGTATCATTCGAAAATGTAACTTTCTTTTTAAAAGTAAGTTTATCCTGTTTCTGGACCTTTTGGACACTCCATTTTATGTGCTAAATGGGCAAACTAAGATAATTCCTTTAAATGGAAACCGATTTTAAGGAAGAAATGTGAGATGAAGTTTCAGAGATGATCCTACCCACTTTCTTACTGGTTGGCTCTACATGATCTCATTAGTCTGTGATGACATAGTTCAAGAAAGAAAGTATTTTTTCCTGGGGTCTGGTCCTGACTGTCACCCAAGTTAAGTGTAATTTAAGACCTCTGTCCATCTTAAGGATGGGAAAAAAAAATTAAAAATGCCCTGCATATTGAAGAAGTCTAGAAATACTACAAGACGCATTACTGGCATCACAATCATATGTCATATATGAAATGTATACAGGGGCGCCTGGGTGCTCAGTCGGTTGGGCGTCCGACTTCGACTCAGGTCATGATCTCGCGGCTGTGGGTGCGATCCCCACATCAGGCTCTGTGCTGACAGCTCAGAGCTGGAAACCGCTTCGGATTCTGTGTCTCCCTCTCTCTCTGCCCCTCCCCCGCTCACGCTCTGTCTCTCTCTCCCCAAAATAAACAAACACTAAAAAATAGTAATAAAATAAAATGATGTATAAAGATAAATTTCCAAATGAAAATGTTAAGTGCTTAAGCAGATAAATAAGAATGATGAAGAAAAATATATAGAAATGGGGAGATCTTATGATAGCCAGAGAAGTAGATTATTTCTGTCTAGGAAAATTCATACAGAGTACTTATGGAGGCAAAAGAACAGACTTATAAGCCCTGAAGGGTCCCTTCCTCATTAAGAATTTGAAAAATACTCTATCTCACATGGGTTATCACTTCCTCTCTTCCAATAGCTTACTGTTTTCTCTCTTTGCCTCCTCTTACCTGAATCTCTGGTCTTCACTAAGAGTCTGAATAACTGTGGCTCCACCAAAAGAATGTCCAATTACTGCTAATTTATTCCTGTCAATAGAGTCCTATATGAAAAAGCATGATATATATTCATAACTATCTCACAGGTTGTTAGAATAGACTAAATTAGTTTTTAAATTATAAAATTATTAATAATTTCATGGGCATGGTTAAGTACCTTGATTTCTTATAAAAGAAATACATACATACATACATACACACAAATATACACATATACATACACGTGTATGTATACATATATGTATATACGTATACACAAATAACACACACACACATGCACACACATTGAGCATTCATAGAAGTTCAGAAGTGAACTTAATGATCGATCTTCCTAGGCACCCACACTTGCAACACCAGCATCATTGCTGCCTTCTGCCTCTCCCTCTGTCCACATTTAATTAGTTTGTTCATTTCATGAGTATCTATTGAACACCTGCTCTGTGCCAGGCACCGTAGTTCACTTTCAATGAGCTCCCAGTCTATCAGTGAAGAAAGAGACATGGACACGTGATGCAAATACAACAGGGTGGTGCCAAGGAGCTAGGAGGGTGATAGATAGTTCGCCAGTCCAGGGCTGGGGTGACAATGGGGTCCAAGAAAGCTTCTCGGAGGAGGTGACGCCTGACTTGAGATGAAGATTAAGCAGGACTCAGGGAGAAGAATGTGTCAGGCCAAGGGGAAAACATGTACAAAATCATGGAGACACGAGAGGGAGTAGATGGTCGAGGGACAAGAAACTCTTCACTGTGTCAGGAGAACAGACGATCATCTTCTACCCAGACTGAAGCCCTTCTACCTCGTACCCTCTACTCCCTGTCCTCCGTCCTCCATACACACTCTTGGGTATTTGTGCATGCCCTCCACTTTGATACTCTTCCACCTCCTGTCCATATTCTGCTGAAAACTTTTGGCCACCATTTCAGGATCACGCTCAACAATATGCAGGAGCCATCCGAGAAATGACGACACTTCTACTGGAGCTCTTGAGTTGAACCACAGAAACGGCTGCTTCTGTAGCTCAAAGCTGACTGTGGGCAATCTCATCTACAGTTCAGCCTAGTTCATTCCTCATCACTATAATACTTCACATACACTTTTTTTTTTTTTTTAATTTGCAGCCTTTTGTCACACGGTTCCATGCATTACAGCAGAAAAGCAGATGATAAGGAACAATAAAGAACTACAGGACAACGGAAATGACTTTTTTCAAGCTCACCTTCAGTTGTTCCATATCAAACTCTACATCTAATGCATTCTTCACTGGCCTTCCACGATCAATGTCCAGAATCAAATCGAGAGCCTGGGAACACTCCTTTGCCCTTTGGCGCACCTAGTGTGATTATTAGAACACGGAAATGACCAGTAAAGAAGCTGCGATACTTATTTTAAAGTGTGTGTACGAGTTGCGTGTGGGAAAGACGATTGATTGCTTATAAACTACAAATGTCTCAGTGATTAGTGACTGGAACACAACCTAGTGTAAGGACACAGGCTTTAGCCCTGCAGGTAGTTACAGCTGAGTCCAGATCCTGTCTCTGCTGCTTCCCCACGGTGTGACTTCAGACGGTTTCCTTAACTTCCGCAGCTCCCATTTGTTGTGTAATAATGCCTACCTCAGTGAAATGTGGGTGGGGTTAGATGCAATGACATATGGAAAACACCCATTGTAGTAAAGCTTGGCACAAAGGTGGAAGCCAATGTGCCCTCTATCACTTATCTTCCAGACTCCCCCGTGAGCCAAATACGGTTATTATTCACTACTTTGCAACAGGTAAAACATAGAAGCAAAATAGAGTAAGTCGCTTGATCGAGATCATCCCACTAGGAAGCGAGGGCATCAGGATTCAAACATAGAAATTTGGATTCTAAGGCCTGGACTCAATATTGTCCTATATTGCTTCTCCAAAAAGTAGTGCTTTTAATATTGCCTTGGCAGCGAGGGTATTTATGGATTCCTTTTCTAGCACCTCTGAGATTCTAAAATTAGAAGTTCTTTTTTCTTTTTTAAATTTTTAAAATATTTATTTATTTATTTTTGAGACAGAGAGAGACAGAGCATGAATGGGGGAGGGTCAGAGAGAGAGGGAGGCACAGAATCGGAAGCAAGAGCTGTCAGCACAGAGCCTGACGCGGGGCTCGAACTCACGGACCGTGAGATCATGACCTGAGCCGAAGTCGGACGCTCAACCGACTGAGCCAGCCAGGCGCCCCTAACATTAGAAGTTCTGATGCCAATGATTTCTGAATATCTACTGTCATCTCTCAAGATTTTTATGTTGGTCTTTTGTTTTTACCAGATCCAGATCTGATCCAGACTTTTCATCAAGGGAGCTGTATCACTCTGAAGATCTTCCAACAGGCCTTTTGGGAATGGGAAATGGGAGAGCTCGGAGCAGACCTTACCATGTGCAAATTAAATCAGCAAGCATCATCATCGTGCATACGATTTTTAGTCACCACGCCTCCTCCTGCTGCTGCAATGTACCTGCTCATTTCGTAGAGGCACCTCCTGGTCCCCTGGTTTTAGGGTTTTAAGATAGAGCCAAGACTTGTTCCCTATTTCTACAGCAGACTGGTCCCTGAAATAGTAAGTCGCAGACGCAGATCCGTCTCTACAACACAAACAAATCAATTACTTACATTCGCTCTTCCTCATCCCCATCCCGCACTTCACTCTGATCTTTCCGACTTCCCTTTCTTCTTCCACTCTACCTTTGTTTTAAAACCGTTCTCACTCGTCTGTGGACTGTGAGGAACTTAACAGAAGACCGTGGGGGAAGGGAAGGGGAAAAAAAATAGTCACAAACAGAGAGGGAGGCAAACCAGAAGAGACTCTGAAATACAGAGAACAAACTGAGGGTTGTGGGGGGGGGGGGAGGGGCGGAGGAGAGGGGGAAAATGGGTGATGGGCATTCAGGAGGGCACTCGCTGGGATGAGCACTGGGTGTTGTAATTAAGGGATGAATCACGGGAATCTACTCCCGAAGCCAAGAGCACACTGTGTGATGGCTAACTTGACAATAAATTATATTTTAAAAATAAATAAATGAAAATAAAAATAAAACCAAAGAGGCCCCCAAGGGAGTCATCAGAAAGAGCCATCGCTGCAGGTCAAGTCAACCCGTCCTATCGTCATTGTTCTAGGAGGCCCCCTCGCAAACTCATGCGTGCAATCCAATCCCAGTGCTGACATTTTTTCACTGTGTGATTTACAGCAAGTTACTCAACCTTTCCCAGCTTCATTTTTCCTCCTCCTTAAAAGAGTGACAACAGTAACCATTTCAGAGGGTTGTTCCAAAGATTAAATGATGTATGAACATGGCACACAATGACAACTCTCGAAATGTTAGCTGGTTTTCAACTCTTGACAATTTAACTCAGACCCCTTTTATCCCCTCATCACGTAACCATAGTTGACAATTTCACTGATTTCTTTTTATAAATCTTCTTGGAAGTCAGAGCCCAGGCGACATACCTGTGTTCTACAGCAGCAACTATGAACCCATGAGATGCAAGATCAATGCCAACAGCAGAATAAATTGTCCTTCAAAACAAAACAAACAAACAGGAAGCACTGAAATAGCTGTCATGCAAAGGCGGGGTCCACTAATGAGCCTCGGAATGTGGAAGCCATCACACCCCTGTGGTAGTGTCCAGGGGTACACCAGAGAGCTGTGGTTCTCAAAGGGGGCACACTTCTGCCTCTCGGGGGATACCTGACAATGTCTGGAGGTAACTGCATTATCATGACCGGGCAGAGGGTGCTGTTGGCATCCAGTGGATAGAGGGATGCTGTTAAAAATCCTACAGTGCACAGGGCTACCCTCCACGATAAGAAATTCTGAGAAATGTCAGTAGTCCTGAGGTTGAGAAACCGTGATGCAGTGATTCTAAATATTGCCTTTGAGAGCGCTGGATTTTAATCTTGGTCCTACCACCGACCAGGTATATAACTTTAGGCAATTGCATGACCAGATCTTTGTCTGCACCTGTAAAATGGGACTTTATAAAGCCTTTGCTTTAGAACAGTTAGAAGGTTTTGCTAAGACAGCGTACGTAGGAAGGCAGTGCAGTGTGGTGCTGAAGAGAACACGACCTGCTGTCTGACCACTACATTTGAATCTGCCACTGCTTTGGATAAGTCACTTATCTGTCCTCTGCAACACTATGATAACTGGTGGGATTCTTGTAAGGATTAAGTACATTAATATGTTTTCAGTGCTTATAACCACATCTAAAACAGGGGAAAGGCTGAACACGTGTCAACTGTTATTTATTTAAATGACTGGAAACAATCATGTGCTAAGTAAGCTGCATTGACCCCTTCCAGTTCCTCATTCTGGATGATCTTCTCGTGTCATGCATTCAATAGGAAATGGCAATAGAGAACCAAAGAGAGGTAGTGGGAACGATGTCCTCTATTGTTGAAGATATGCAATCTACCGAGGAAGGGGAAATGGGTCTAGTACAGGGATCAGCAAACGTCTTCTGTAAAAGGCCAGAGTGTAAATATTCCCAGCTCAGTGGGCAATACGATATCTGTCACAGCTGCTCAACTCTGCTGTCGTAGCACAAAAGTCACCGCAGACAATGCGAAAGACGAATGAGTGTGGATGTGTTTCAGTAAAGCTTTATTTATAGAACTGAGCAGCAGGCTAGCATTGGTCCTCAGATTCTAACGTGCCAACCACTGGTCTGGTAGAAATCAAAGAAATGGCTCCAATTGAAGTACCGAAGATAATTTCTTATTGCAGAAGCTACCCAACTTCTGGCCAACTAAAAGTCACCTTTAATTTTCTGAAAGTCTTATAATCCTCTGAGGTAGAAAGAAAGGTAGGCAGTTGAGAAAACAGAGGAGGCGTGGGCGTGGCGGTCATGAAAACGTGCCACTCTGAGATCATGCCACAGAGAGCGTAGTTGACTAAAGACCCCACTGAGCCCCTTCCCCTTTGGATCCACCACCCCCAGCTAAGCTTCCTGTGGGCTGTGCCCAGTGACTGGGCATGGCACGGGTACCAATGGAGACCCATTCCCGTGAGATGCGAGGCTCCTTTGATGAGCAACTTCGAGTTAAGCACTCTCTCATTTGGCCTGGTCCAGTCTCTGCTAGAACTGTGCTGTAATCTGGGATTCTCCATACCCAATCTCTCCATTCCCCATCTCCTTCCCAAGTGTCCAACCTGCATCATGATCTGAAGATTCTGTCTTTTCCTCTCTGTTCCCTCTATCCTTCACGGGCATTTCTCTCCATAAATGTCTTTTATAAGCCAATCCAATCTTGGTGCACACTTCTCAGAAGACCTGAGCTAATCCAGGGGATGGTTGTGAGAGTGTATTGTACTATAGAAGGGTGACAGCCCCAAATGCCACCTCTTCTGTTCTCGTCATGAGGCTAGTCCCCATGAGCTGGAAGGAGAGAACAAACTACTTGACCAGATAGGGCTGGACTGATCAATAGACCATGGTCAACATTTGAGGAACCCCAATTCCTCCAAGACGGGGGTGACCATGATACTCCAAACTCTGCTCTTCTTTTTGCGAGGGGAGGGCAGGGAATGCATTGCCATTGGACCTTAAGGGTTAAAAGTTTTCCTCTCACACGTTACCGGAATGCTCCAAGACCATGAGAAAAAACTATTAGTGGGTATTTTTCACCAGTCCTCAGAGGAGAATTCCAGTTTGCAGGAGTTGTCATTGAACCTAGACAACAATGAGAGATTATAATTAGTGTTTGCTCTGACTTGAATGTTGCCGCTTAATTTAATTTACATCTTCTTAGTAGAAATCCTAACTCATGGAATTTATACTTATGTTTTTATGGACTAATAGTAAATTCATTAAAAAGTCTGCTGCTAGATACTTAACACCCAAAGACCTGAAGCATGTAGTTTTTCCTAAGACCGTAAAATCATGAATTATCAGTTTTCACTGCCAGCTCTGAACTGAGGGTGAGACACTTACACCCTTACACCCTTACAGGTGTATTCAGAAGGCTGTTCCTGAGCACCAACCCCGGGTCTTGGTGAAACTTCAAAGGGAATATTCTGAAACCAAACTACGGAATAAACCTCAGGAGCGTTACCCTGAGAACCAGAATCTTCAAATCTCCTTTCATTCCATGCTAATTTGGTAATGATCAAGACAGACCGCTGACTTCATACTCGGCTGTGCCTTTGGATGCAGCTCTACCACTTACTATTGACCTCGAGCAAGTAACGAGAACTCTCCGAGTCTCCGATTCCTCTTTTGCACAATGGAGGAAATGACACCTGATAGGGCTTTTGTGAGAATGTTATCTAAGTAGGCAACATATGTAAAGCGCCTATCTCGTGCCGTAAGAAGGGACTCACAACGTGGAAGGCACTGTCTTCCCTCGTTTCACTTCTCCATTGCTATTGTCATTATCACCATGAGTTATTTGTGTTTCATTTTCTCATTTATAAAATGGAGAGGCAGTCATAAAGCTTGAATGTGATGATTGCCGTGGAAGTGATCTGTAACTTATTCGGCACCATAAAGAGGTGTTAGTTACGGTTCCATCATTTCTGCTATTAGGTGGTTTTTAGGAAAACTCCAAGGAGATGTTTCAAAGAATGCCAAAAGTGGCAGGCAGTTTTGAGAGGGAAATTTGAAGATGTAGTCGACACTGGCCCAACAGTAGTGTCTGGTCAAACAGGTAAGGAAGGAAACGTCTATATTAGTTATAAGTAGACAAATGAAGTGGGGAATGCACATCAGATTGTCTTGGTGAGGGAGGCTGGTCCCTTGGCGGGTAGGAGATGGGAATGAGAGCGGAGTCTCATCATTTACGACGGGTGAGAAATTAGTTTTCACTTTCGTACAAAGCATACAAAAGGGAAGTGGGCACTTTACCAGATTATTGCTTCCCTGCAGTATATGAGCAGGAATATCAAAGAATATCTGCCACAGGCAGATATTACAGCCGTCTTTAAGTCTGGCACTTTCCCTACCTCCATATACCCCGATATATGCAAAACGAACAAAACGAGAACCCCTGCTTCTCTGACAGTTGCCTGGGATTTTGAGAAGCAATTTGTCGGGGCGCCTGGGTGGCGCAGTCGGTTAAGCGTCCGACTTCAGCCAGGTCACGATCTTGCGGTCCGTGAGTTCGAGCCCCGCCTCAGGCTCTGGGCTGATGGCTCAGAGCCTGGAGCCTGTTTCCGATTCTGTGTCTCCCTCTCTCTCTGCCCCTCCCCCGTTCATGCTCTGTCTCTCTCTGTCCCAAAAAATAAATAAACGTTGAAAAAAAAAATTTGAAAAAAAGAAGCAATTTGTCATCTTAGAAGTTTAGACTGGAGAAAATCTACTTTGATCTTTGACAGAAACTTCTGCTGTTTTCAAGGTTTTCTTATATTCTAGAGCCTACCAAAGCAGGATCAACAGAAATCTTACCAAAAAAGAAGCTCAGTATTTTGCCCATAAGCCAGTGTGTTCCAAGAAATTTACTAAGACCAAAAAAATATTCTTTGTTTGGGATCCAAAGGGTGTCAGAGTGGTCATCCTCTTGGGATGGATAATACAAACGCAAGAAGGTGCCCTGGAGAGGAAAAGAAATCAATGTACTTTTAGTGAAGTTGCTTCTCCATTATGTCCCAACAGCTATTTGGCATATTTAATTAGAGGGGAAACCTCGGTTGTTCACAAGGAGGTCCAGAGAGAACTTTTTAAGCTGCTGTGGTGCCTGAATACAGTAGAAAGAGAAGGGGAAACATGTTTTCTGAGTGAAAAGAAAGCATGAGCAGGCTGGTTTCAACCATTAAGGAAGGGGAAAATAGAGCCTATAGATAAATAAATCAGATGATAGCAACAAATCTGGGAAAGACTTACATAGCAAAAGGCTTCTTATGCAACAACATAAATAACAACATGAGTCATTCTCAGGTGAGGGCAAGAGCAAGTTTCAAAACCTTCTAGGGGACCACAGGAACAGTCCATGTCAGAACATAAAGATTAGTGCTATTAATCAAAGCATTACCTTATTACTGTAATCAAACATCAAGTCTGTGCAACCGACAGAATAAGAGCCATTTCCTTTGGGAATTTTAGTTTGGCCTAAGCTTGCAGCAGCCATCAGAGCTTGTATTTTATTGACCCATGCTGAAAAAAAAAAAAAAAAAAGTGAATATTATCTCACTGTCATCCATTACACCCAGACTTTATCATGCAAAAGGAAATTCCAAGGGAATTAAGTTACACCCCTTAGTTTTTGGCCTCCTTCATTTCTTTACCTAACTAGTAAAATATACAAATAATTATTAAAGGCCTGATATAAGCAAAGTATTGTGGGGGAATAAAGATAGAGGTAGACATTTCTTAAGATGCTTAAGACCATCACCTCCTAACACTTACAGCCTTGCCTTTAGGCTCTGCTCTGATCCAGATCATGTTAAAAACCCCTTCCCCCGACTGTTTTTCCCAAACAGGAACCTTATCTCACACTTCAGATTTGGGCTTACAACTTCCCGTTGGGTGCCTCTACCTGCTATCCGTCCCTGAGGAACATCAAGGCCAATGGTCCAAAATAAGATCGAATGGCCATCTCACAACTCTCCTTCCTCATCCCCCAACCACACAGCCTGCAGCTCCAGCACTTCCTAGCTCGTGTATCCCGAGTCAGAAACCTGGGAATCCTCCTCCTATGTCCTTCTCATCAAACCCCTCCATCCAACGAGTCTCAATTTTAACATTTTGTTTTTAGCCTAAAATTCTCTCTCCAGTATAGCCCTGATCCCCTAATTGTCTATTTACACTTTCAAGGTCTCAGACAGTGGTCATCTCTCCTAACTGTCCTATTCATCTTGGATCTTAACCTTCAAATGCATCCTTCACATTTTACCAGGCTACTCTTCTTAGAATTTGTCAATGGCTTCCGATCACTAAGTGGCTATTTCTGAATGAGGAATATATTGGAATCTTTTTGGAAGGCAGTCTGTAGACGGTATTTAAATCTACACGTCTTCCTAAGCTACTTCCGTTGCTACTTGAGGCACGAATGTGGCCTATCCTTCCAATGTTCTGGAGTTGAAATGTGTAGATTTCATAGGGGCATAAGTTACATCCCAAGTTCTTGGGCACTGTAAGAAAGACCCTCAGTGATCTGAAGGTCTACTGCCTTGTACTCTTCTGCTTTTTCTTTACCTGCCTTCCATGGGCTCCAACACTCCTGAGCGATACACGGAGCTGTTCGACGCCTCGGCACCTTTATAAATTCTATTCCTTGTGTTTGAAATCCCAGGGGCAGACTCCTGTTCACCCTTTAACATCTTGATCAGATGTCAGGTCTTCTCCGAAGCCTTCCCTCATTCCCCAGACTTGTTTCATTCTCATTATTAAATCAGTTCCCTCTATGTGTTTCTATCATTCTTTTTTTCCTATCATATTAAAATTATGTGTTTGTACGCTCTGCTTCCCATACTAGGCTATTTCCTAAGAGCTGTGTACTTTTGTATCTTCAGATCTTAATGTTGGCACACAGCTGGTGCTCCATAAATCTTTGTGAAAGTAAGCTGAGCTGAGCTTTTCCACGGCTCACCAGGCTCTCATCTGCATCAACCCCTTTATGGTATATATTCTTTTACCCACCCACTCTTGAAACCTTCTTTGGTGCCTAAACTCTTCAACACACCTGCAGTTTTGCCTGTTACCCTCCTTTCTGAATCCCAGTTGAACCCGTATTTACTTGGTAAGATGGTGAGTCCAACTATCATTATAGCCAGACTTTCACTTTTCTATTTGTCTTTCCGAGCTTGCCTACTTGATACTGTGAGAGTCGATTTCACTGCTCGACAGACTCCTTCAAGCTTTCCATCGCATTCTGCCTCTGCCACTAAGACACAGGGAGCCGTTTTAGGTATGGAACTTATGTCGATATCATGGGGCATCACCCAGAAATGTTCTGAGGTCTGAGAAGAAGCCTGTCTTTCATGTCGGTGACTAATGTGTGAAGCACTTGCCAGCGATGAGCCCTTCAATACATGAGGCTTGCTAGTCAAAGTTGGTCCCTGAATCAGCATCACTGGGAGCTTGGAAATCAGGATCTTCAGCCGTACCCCAATTCTACTAAATCAGAAAGGCTGTGCCTATTCAAATTTACAAAACGACTAGGCGAAGGTACCAGACCACCTGATCTGCCATTCATACTCCAATAGTAGGAGCTAGTTCCAAGGAAGGTGGGAGTGAGATGAATGGCCTGGGGTATTGGAGCCAGGTAATTCTATTTTGGATTCCAGCTGTACCCCTGAGAAGCTATGGCGCTCTGGCCTAGGCAAGTTGCTCCCCTCTCTTATTCTCATTTCTAAAATGGCGGAAAAAAGCACTTGACAACCTGCAGGACAGCTGTGAGAATGAAGTGATGGTAGATTCAAAATCCAAAGTATTTCCTCAGACATTTAAACAACAACAACAACAACAACAACCCACTTTACCTGTAAAGGCTAACGGTTTCAGTGGTATTTAGAATCACAAAAGGCTCTTTCTTTCCCATTTAAGAGTGTCTACCAAGTCAGGCTTCCTGGTGCAACAGGGAGATGTTAAGCCCTGCCTTTCCCTCTGTGAGGGGCAGGCTGTGTCCGGCTGTGCCCCCACCCACATCAGCCATGATGTGATGGTACGGGCATCGAAGGGGAGGGCTACGGCTCATGGAGTTTGGTGAGGAGCCCAGAGAACGCACAGCCGCCTTGGAGGTACTCTACCTCTGGAAATTAGGAGTTCAGTTCTAGAGTAATGGGAGGGTTCCAAGGCCCACAAGGTTTCTCTTGTGAGATCTCAATTCCACCTCGGCTCTGGGAACCTTCTCCAATTACCTCGGAGTGCCCTCGTTCTCTAAATCCTGCTCTACCAAAAAGCCCCCTCGCTCAGCATTCAGGAGCCGCAGGTCAAGGTGAGTCTACAGTTCTGCCCATTTGAAGACGGCCCCTCAGGAATCTTGGAGCTAACCCAGGTGTGGGTGTAGGTCTACAGAGCCCTGTGGCTGTTCAGTGCCAGGGGGGTACAGAAAAGTTTCATCAGCCTGCAGGTAATCCAGTCACTGTCCCCGGTTTCCTGTTCTCCAATCATCTATCAGGACTCATCATGAAGGGAGAAACGAGGAGTCTTATCAGGTTGAGCGTCCATCCTCTAGATGATACAGTCTGTGGTTCAGAACTCATAGGTGTCACTCCTTGTTTTTCCTCAACTTTATTTTAATAGGAGCGTTGGAACCTCTGGACTATTTATAGGCTATTAATCTTACGATACATTTTTTGGGGTGTTCATTTGTCAAATATTCCTGATACTCACTCCTGGGTTTCAAGATGGATTGTATACACGCTAGGAACATAACATTTTCTTACACAGCTTTATGTACTCCATTAACAAAAAGGCTATTTCTAGCCCATACTTTACCTGCATAACCATGTTTTCTACATGCTCACTTAGTTAGGATATGAACAACCATCTATTATCCTAATCCTTTATTTAACCAAGGATTTCTAACAATTTACAAAACATGTATGCGTTCGGTTGCTCAAGACCGAATGGGACACTGGCCTTGACTGTGGGACTACAAAAGATGAATAAGGTAGTGTCCCTGTTCTTAAGTTTCTGCCAGTCCAATGACAGCCTTCCCGTGACTTTGAAACATGGGATATAAAACATGTTTTGAAATTCCCACCCTGAGCCAATAAAAAGTGCATGATGTAAATGTCTCCTAGCTGATAATCCGTCCGTCGGGTAAGATGTTACTCGTTCCCAATCCTTGGAAAACGTAATGGGAAAATGAACTTCACTAGGCTGGAAGGTCCTTGAGCTTGACCACAAGCTCACTGTCTTAGTCACCGGTGTATCAGCGATGACTCAACTTCCTGATAAGTGTTGTTGAATGAATGCACCTGTGAGATATTATGCCATTTCCTGTGTAAATACAGATACAACATAGAGTCTGTCCGACCGATGCATTTGCTTTGCCAACTACAAAGCAAGGCAGTATTTATCAGGTGCAGGGTTATGAAAGCCCTTTTGTAAATGTTACAGTAAGGAGTCACCCATCAAACCTGAACAGCTAGATCCAGAGTCACCAGGTCTGTGGCTTCAGAAGCCACCTACACTGCTCACCTGAGGAGAAGCTGGACAGAGAAGACTGTGCATCACCATGCTCTGGGATTTGCAGGAACCCACAAAACTCTGGAAGCAATCTCTTTGCAATACAGGTCCTTCTTGGTGATGACAGATGTACCTTTCTAGAGGTGGCTGTCCCACTCTGGCCACCTCTTCTGGGCCTGACTAAACCTGCTCCTCCTCCCCTTCCCTCCCACCACAAGGTAAGAGAGAGCAAGAGATGTGCATCCATTCTCCCC
The DNA here is from genome assembly GCF_016509475.1 of Prionailurus bengalensis. Taxonomy (NCBI): domain Eukaryota; kingdom Metazoa; phylum Chordata; class Mammalia; order Carnivora; family Felidae; genus Prionailurus; species Prionailurus bengalensis. The sequence continues at coordinate 44,064,965 of NC_057349.1, forward strand.
TGGAGCTCTTCAGCTGGTCCCTGCTTCCCCTCGTGATAACATAGAAAACATGGTTTCCCTCTGGACCCCAAGAGCCTAAATGGTCGTCTTCTCACATCACCCCCCCCTCCCAGTACTAACCAAGACTACACCTGTTGATCAAGACACCTGCCTCTCCTTCACCTGCATGGGAGCAGGTTTTGAGGTTGCCTCTGAGAGAACTCCAGGGGCTTTGTGTCACTGCGCCTGAGTGAGAGCGGGCTAGGGCAGTGAGGGACAGAAGGGGCCACGTTGAGGAAGTTCTCCACAGTGGTTGCCAGCTGAGCTTCCAGTCTGAAAATGCCTCATCTTGGTTCTGTCCTGAGTCATGATATTGAAGAAGACAGGTGCTTCTTCAGTTTCAGTTGCAATGAGGAGAAAGCGAGGCTCTCTCCCCGACCCCAGGAGAACAGGTCTCCATGAGCCTTTTTGTAATAGAACTTGGTTAGAAGTCCACACATGTGGACCACGTGGAATCCACATGTGGCCACGTGGAATCTGGCCACAGATCAGTTGCTCAAGCCCTGGAACAAAGATGCCTCTTACCTGATGATCTAATATGGGCAACAGGATTTAGGTCTTGCCAGTCAAAAGGATGAACCAGTGCGAGGCTGCTCCAGAGGCAGAAAAGCGCATGCAATTTGGATGGCAACATCTTGGAAGCTGAGGAGTGGTTTCAGCTTAACCTTCTTCAAGGCAGGTTATTAAAAGAAAAAAAAAAAAACAAAACACATGCAATCAAGAGGACTTTAATAGGCTGACAAATCAGGGAGATTAAGGCACTAGCAACATGATTTTACATACAATTATGGGAAGAAACCACCTGGAAAAAAACAGAATATGCATTTTCTGGGCCGGGTTTTTGAAAGGCATCAAGGTGGCCAAATCCTTGGGAATGCCGGATCATATCATAGCGCGTAGAAATAACACGTTGAGGCAGTCATAGTAGGTTTCTGGTCACTAATTCTCTAACTCTGTAGCAGTCTAGTTTGGTTATAAAGAACAGCATCGAAATAGAATAATTGTAGCAATCACAGATGGCAGTCAGTAATGTCCTAGCACATTCGTAAACACTCCGGGAGTTCTGGCTAATGTTTCCGTCACAATTATAAAATGATCATATTGCTGCAGAGATGACGTTTCATTTTTGGTGATCTCTATGCCTCTTCTACACTGAAACCTTCCCGGAGGCAGCAAGGTCAGGCCTTATGTATTCTTCCCACTGCCCACCAGGGGCCTGGCATGCCGTGGGTGTTGCATAAATGTTTACAGAATTTGTGAAGGAATGATTGTAGTCCAACACGTGGTATATTAGACTCATGATAATAACAAATGATATTACAACTGGGCGCTATGCTAACATCTTATTAGCAAAAGCCTATCTTGTATTTGTGCATCATCTTTACCTTCTAGAACTTCTCCCTTCATAAAACTGAATTGTTTCCTCACTGGTAATAACTTGCTAACAGACTTTTGTTTTCAGATGTATTTCTATGCTTGAATACATGCATAGAATACATACATAGCTATAAATACACACATACATGTAAATATCAATATGTAAAACTATACTCTTAAAATTTATTTGCAGAACTTCATTTCAAGTTACCCTTTTATTTATTTATTTTAACGTTTATTTAGTTTTTTGTTTTTTTTTTTAAATTTTTTTTTCAACGTTTATTTATTTTTGGGACAGAGAGAGACAGAGCATGAACGGGGGAGGGGCAGAGAGAGAGGGAGACACAGAATCGGAAACAGGCTCCAGGCTCTGAGCCATCAGCCCAGAGCCCGACGCGGGGCTCGAACCCACGGACCGCAAGATCATGACCTGGCTGAAGTCGGACGCTTAACCGACTGCGCCACCCAGGCGCCAACATTTATTTAGTTTTGAGAGAGAGAGAGAGAGACAGAGCATGAGCAGGGGAGGGGCAGAGAGAGAGGGAGACCCAGAATCCAAAGCAGGCTCCAGGCTCTGAGGTGTCAGCACAGAGCCCGATGCGGGGCTCGAACTCACAAGCTGTGAAATTATGACTTGAACCGAAGCCAGACGCTTAACAGACTGGGCCACTCAGGTGACCCTCAAGTTACACTTTTAATTTGATAATACGGTTAGAGTCTTTTCATATGAGTATACGGCACTATAGTTTGTCTTTTTATGTAAAATGGCACTTAGGAGTTCCTCAAAAAAGCTTGTTCACTAAACAAATGATAACATTGCCAACATTTGAAGGCTTATTATGCGCCCAGCATTTTTCATAGTTTCTGGCATGTGTTTTCTTATTCAGTTCGCCCTAAAACAATCTGTGAGGGAGATTTAAGTATCCCCATTGTATTCATGAGGAAATTGAGGCAAGGAAAAAACATTTTTTATATAATTTATCAGGTTGGCTAACATACATCATATCCAGTGTGCTCTTGGGTTTCGGGAGTAGATTCTTGTGATTCATCCCTTACATACAACACCCAGTGCTCATCCCAACAAGTCCCCTCCTCAATGCCCATCACCCATTTTCCCCATCCCCTTCCACCCTCAGTTTGTTCTCTGGATTTAAGAGTCTCTTATGGGGGCGCCTGGGTGGCTCAATCGGTTAAGTGTCCGACTTCAGCTCAGATCATGATCTCACAGTGCGTGAGATCGAGCCCTACATCGGGCTCTGTGCTGACAGCTCGGAGCCTGGAGCCTGCTTCCGATTCTGTGTCTCCCTCTCTCTCTGCCCCTCCCCTGCTCATGCTCTGTCTCTCTCTCACAAGTAAATAAACATTATTATTTTTTTTTTTTTAAAGAGGGCCTCTTATGGTTTGCCTCCCTCTCTGATTATAATTTTTTTTCTTTCTCTTCCCTCATGGTCTTCTGTTAAGCTTCTCAATTTCCACATATGAGTGAAAACATATGATACCTGTCTTTCTCTGACTCATTTATTTCATTTAGCGTAAGACCCTCTAGTCCCATCCACGTTGTTGCAAATGGCATGATTTCATTCTTCTTCAGAGGCAAGGATAATTTAACTGACTTGTCCTAATCAAACAGCTAGCAAGGGCTGGAGGCGGGGCTTGAACCCAGACTATCTGAGGCACTGCTTTTAACCACAACTTTGGGCGGCACCAATTTCTCTTCACCTTAAAATGATAATCTTCTAAAGTTAACGAACACAACGCCTATTTTAATGACGCTAATGTGTTTAGGAACTTCCTGGATTGAAAAGAGGGCTTAATAGGGGCGCCTGGGTGACTCAGTCGGTTAAGGGTACGACTCTGGCGCAAGTCGTGGTCTCGTGGTTCATGGATTCAAGCCCCACATCAAGCTGTCTGTTGTCGCTTGCTTCGAATCCTTTCCCCCCCTCTCTCTGTCCCTCCCCCCCACAAACAGGAATAAACATTTTTTAAAAATTTTTTTTTAACGTTTTTATTTTATTTTTTTTCAGACAGAGAGAGACAGAGCATGAACGGGGGAGGGTCAGAGAGAGGGAGACACAGAACCCGAAACAGGCTCCAGGCTCTGAGCTGTCAGCACAGAGCCCGACGCGGGGCTCGAACTCACGGACCGTGAGATCATGACCTGAGCCGAAGTCGGCCGCTTAACCGACTGAGCCACCCAGGCGCCCCTAAACATTTTTTTTTTAAAAAGATGACTTAAGTGCTCGCTTCGGCAGCACATATACTAAAAAGATGACTTAATAAAGGGCTAGAAACTGTTCTCTAAAGAGAGGAGACTCTGTCTCATCGTTCTTGCCCTAATTCATATTTGGAGCAACATGCTAGAACCCTTGGAGACAGCAGAGTGCTGTGTATGCATCCAGAGAAACAGCTACTGAGTTTCCCAAATAAGCAGCAGACGAAGTCGAACAGAAGTCAGGTGATCCGCTCCCCAGCCTCTACCAACCACTCTCCTGTTATACCGTCACAACTGGGGTTTTCACCAAATGACACCATCCGCAGAAAGTATTTACAGGGCCATGAGCAGAGGGCTTTAGAAAATTCTACCCCTGGTGCTCCAGCCCATGGCTGAGTTAGAGGAGCTTCATTTGGCCATCTGGAAAATCACTGGGGATGAAGATGAGGAAGAAGGAAGGCCACGTGAAACACACAAGGAGCTCAACAGAGAGTTTTAGGAACACTGCACTAACCCAAAGAAAGTTAGCTTGCCCACAGCTCTGTGGTACTCATGACAGCTTCCCTGTTAACAACCTCAGGAAGAGCTAGAGACGGCCAGTTGCTGGAAGGGCTTCGCCAGGTCCTCCACTCAGGACTGGGGTGCTCTGCCCACCCCCCATGTTTCTACCAGACCTGTGCCAATGCCATCACCGTCGGTCCTCAGAGTGAAGCAGGACAGACTGAAGGCCAGGTGAAATGGCACATTAGAGTTCCCACCCTGACCTCATGCTAGCTACAATGGCTCTTGGGGAACCTCAGAACAGACTGCTTCCTGAGTCCCACCCAGACCTACTGACTCAGAATTTTTATTTATTTTTTTTTTAATTTTTTTTCAACGTTTTTTATTTATTTTTGGGACAGAGCATGAATGGGGGAGGGGCAGAGAGAGAGGGAGACACAGAATCGGAAACAGGCTCCAGGCTCTGAGCCATCAGCCCAGAGCCTGACGCGGGGCTCGAACTCACGGACCACGAGATCGTGACCTGGCTGAAGTCGGACGCTTAACCGACTGCGCCACCCAGGCGCCCCTTGACTCAGAATTTTTAGAAGGCACGTTGGGGCATCTGCACTTTAGTTCTTGAAGGATCCCGACATAGCCACTCCCAGAATGTAGCATTTGGAAACTGCTGCAGTGGGACGAAAAGAGTACTATTCAGTTAGTATTATTAATTAACTCACTATTTTTTTTTTTATTTAAGTCATCTCCACTCCCTCCGTGGGGCTCGAACTCATGACCCCAAGGTCAAGAGACACGTGCTCTGCGAACTGAGCCAGCCAGGCGCCCAGAGAGTACTACCTGTTTAGAGGTTTTCACCACCCTCTTATAATGTGCTATCTGATCTCATCCTCAAGAGAGTAAGCCTCTAAATAATTTAATGATTGGCTGACTCGTTCATTCGTTCATTTGTTCATGTACTCATGCACTCAATTTTAAGAGCGCCAATGTGTCAGCCCACGTTCGGGATAAAAATGCCTTTTAAATCCAATTTTTTTTTTTTTAATAGATGTGATTTTTTTATCCTAAAAATTCCGGTGGGCAGAGAGACTTTCAAACAATTGTGGTAAATGCCGTAACAGATTATTTACAAAATGTAGGGGGATTAAAGGTTTAGTGGAAATAAAGGAGAAGCAAACTTTAGCACTTGCATTTTTCCTTTTGGGGGAAGAAGGTCAAGGAAACACAGAAACTCAGGCTCCGGCCTGAGGTCACCTAGTCACTGTTTGCGGCCAGGAATGGACGGAGGGTCTTCTACCTTTGGCCCCCATGTACCGAGTGACAGAAGGATCCAGATGGGATCCTCCCTGCTTTCCACCCCACCCCCACCCCCCGTGCCACAGAATGAACTGCCTTCCCCTGCTGCCTCCTGCTGGTGTGCTTTGTGGGATGAAACGATATGCCAACACTGTCCCCAGCTGATGGCAAGACAGCTGGGTCCAAAGCAGTGGACAATCGTCACCAAGGTTTCCCTGCAGTCGGGAAAGGAGGCCTTCTCTGGGCCTGGCTCCTCAAGGGCACCAAGGAAGAAAGCATTTCCCACCCCAGAGAACAGGGGCTCCTGTGCCCTGGAGCCACTAGCAACACAGAAGTCTGCCCCCCTCTGGTAGCATTCTTGTTATTTTTTTTAACTTTTTTATTTATTTTTTTTAACGTTTATTTATTATTGAGAGACAGAGAGAGACAGAGCATGAGCATGGGGTGGGGGGCAGAGTTGCGGGGAGGCACAGAACCCGCACCAGGCTCCAGGCTCCGAGCTGTCAGCACAGAGCCCGACGCGGGGCTCGAACTCACAAACTGCGAGATCCTGACTTGAGCCGAAGTCAGATGCTCAACCAACTGAGCCACCCAGGCGCCCCTCTGGCAGCATTCTATACACGTCCTCCTTTGGATACTTTGCAGCCTCCAGTACAATGCTCTGTTTACAGAATTGTTTCACCCTTAGCCTGTGAGCTCCTCCAGGGCAGGGATTGGTCTCATTTACCTCTTCACTACTTACAAAGGGGCCAGTATATAGCAAGTATGAGTAAATACTTCCTTAATGAGGATGAAGAATCCTGTTTTCTTTTTGGTACGGGCTACCAAGCAGCCCAGAAACACATTCCCAGATGATTTCACACCAGGGGTGACTTCTCAGTACACCAAAGTGGGTAGGGGTCAATTACTTGGGCTTTAGTGCCTAGAGCCCAACTGCCTGGGTCTGAATCCCAGCCTGGACGCTGGTAGCGTGACCCTCGGCAAACTGTGGAATCCCTCTCTGCCTTATTCCCTCATCCGTGAAATGGGGCTGAGGATGATAATAATATTACCCAGGGTTAAGTGATTAACATGCGTAACACAGTGTTTTTGTATGGAGCTAGATGCAAACATTAGCATACTCGTTTTGCATTCCTAGCACCGTGGGTCACTCCCAGGTAGGGAGTTGCTCAATAAGTGTCATCCAAATAAAAGCTAGTGTGCCAATCGAGACCTTGAGATAGAAACAGGAAGTCATGCTTGGTCATCATCCCCTTTGTCCATAGGTGGTTCTGCTGAATAGATCTTCTAGGTTTCATTAAGGGCTCCAATATCTCCCAAACACTGTAATTAGCATCTCCCCTATAATTCTGGGGGAACTTTGTATTCACTGGCCTTCTACCCCTCTGCAGGCTGCTGGTGCCCCCATAATGCCTGCGCACCTCTTATCATCTACAACCTGCCTCTTAAGACTTCTCAAATGTGCCACCTTTCAGCTCCTCACGTGGCTTCTCAGAGTGACAGCTCCCCAGTCTCGCAAGCTGCTACAAGGTACTGGTGTGTTCATGGGGGCTTTCCTCATCAACTTCCAAAATAACAGCCCTTTCCTTTAGCCAAGCTCTCCCGGAGGCAATCTATCAAAGCCCCTGAAGATTTACTCCCAAGGAAAGAATCATAAGCTATTGGGAAGAAACGCTTTGGGGAAAAAAGGCTTTTCAAAGTCCTGCAAGTCAGATCCTGTGGTCAGTAATCCGCTCTGGCTACCCCAGCACCCTCTGGCCTCCAAGCTTCAGGCAAGAGTGAGCGAGCTGTGCTCTACCATTCGGTACGGCACTGAAGAGACACTCTATAAACTAAGGGACTGAAATGTCCCGAGTATAGTTTGTGATGTAACTTTTGTGTTTGAAGGAGATAGGTAACAGACAGTACTTAAGGGGTACAAACAGCTCTGTTCTTGGGATGCAACTTCTCATAATTTAAAAAAAAAAAAGGGAAAATTGGTTTTTTTGAAACCATTCTTTTCTCCCTGTATTTGGGACAGTATCAGCCAGTACTCTCTCAGGAGGTTTAGTAGTGAAACAGGCAATCCTGGGCAATAAGTCCTTTTAAAACTAAACTAGGGAGGGGTGCCTGGGCGGCTCGGTCCGTTGAGTGGCCGACTCTTGATTTCAGCTCAGGTCATGATCCCGGGGGCGTGGACTGGAGCCCCACCTTGGACTCTGTGCTTAGCATGGAGCCCACTTAAAATTCTCTGTCTTCCTCTGACCCTCTCCCCCAGCTCGCGAGCACACTCTCTCGTTCTCTCAAATAAAAGAACAAACCAAACAAACTCGTGATGTTATGAAAAAAGCTAAAGAAGTAATAAGATAATAAGAAAGAGGATTTTGATACACATTTTTAAATGTATTTTAATCAGTTTTACATTTTCTTTTCTTTTTTTTTTATGATTTTATTTTTAGGTAATCTCTACACCCAGTGTGGGGCTCAAACTCACAACCCTGAGATCAAGAGCCACAGGCTCTACAGACTGAGCCAGCCAGGTCCCCAGTTTTACATTTGCTTAAAACCTGAATGAGCACTCCCTGGCCCAGGAGAAGGACTTGCTGAAGCATGCTTCTGGAAGTCTCCAGGGATGCTCCTGATTAACATACCGTAGGCATCTGAGAAAAGACTTGGAGATTAGTTTTCCAGTGTCTCAACTTGTTGCCTTTGGTTTTGGTTTACGTGACTTATCGCAGAAACTCTAAAGATAAACAAAGAAGTATGTTCACTGCAACTCAGTTCTCCTGAATCTAAAACCTGATTACTGGTTAAGAAATTTTAAAAAGGATACGAGGTGTAAATGACTATCTTACCTACTTAGGTGAACATGAGCCCCACTCTGGGTAAAACAGGAGTCCTGCTTCAGGTGAGCCCCACTTCTCTCTCTCTCTCTCTCTCTCTCTCTCTCTGCCCCTCCTGGGATTCTCTCTCTGTCCCTCGCTCACTTGCGCCTTCTCTCTCTCAAAAAAAAAAAAAGTGGGTGAAGGAAAAGACAGGCCTACCTTATCGAGGAGATGGGGCAAAACCACACAGTCAATAAAGACCAGAGTTGAAAACCATCGATTTTAAGAGAAAGAACTTTCATTAGGAGCCCTCTTGCTAAGCAGGTAGGTTGATCTAACAGTAAACATAGGGTTGGGTGGTTGGTTTAGGTTTACCAAGAGATGTGAATTCTTCAGTAATGTATTCAACTTGTGATATGCACGCGCCCTCACACTTGCCTTTCATCTTACTCTCCCCGTAGTCTAGTTGGGGATCTTTTGCTGAGATGCCCATGATGGTTTCCCCGAGCGGAGGCACCTGCCCTTCCCCACAGTGTCCACATATTTGTTCCTCCCAAATGGTGTGTACTTTCCTCCACAATGCACTGTGCCACAACAGCCTCTATGCCAGGCCATCCGTTGGCCCATCCCTCCACTCAAGCATTTCCTAAGCACCATCACTGTGCCCGGTCTTGAGAGCTAAATGGATGGCTGGCACCTATAAGCCAAACCCTATATGATATATATACATATATATCATGTATACATATATACATGTATACATATATATATGATATATATGATACATATATATCATATATACGATACATATGATACATATGTATCATATATATCATATATATGATACATATGTATCATATATATGATATATATGTAACATATGTATCATATATATGATATATATGTATCATATATATGATATATATGTATCATATATATATATATATATATATATATATATATATAAGCACGCCAATCCCTATGAAGGGAAATCGTGTGGCAAGGGCTCCAAAGCTAGGAGAAAATTTCAGTTTTGATAAATTTATTTACAATATTTCAATCAAAAAGTCTATAAACGAATTATTCTAAATTAATATATGCACAGGTTTTACGTGTGATTTTTGGCTTAGGATAGTCTTCATCTTGCATTACAGGTAGAGGACGGGGACGCTGTAGTATATTTGCAACACTTGTAGCTTCTAAAGGTCTTAACCCTCCTTTGGCTAAATGCAGAGGAGGCACAGAGAGAGCCAAGGATTTATTAAAATGCAATTTGGAGTATGAGATGTTTTGATAAAAGTGGGTTCGGTGCGGACACCAAGGAGGATGGTCAATTTCAGGGGGTGGGCATGCCGGGAGGTGTGGAAAGCCCTAGAAGAGGAGGTCACGCTGGAGCTGAGGCTCCCAAGAGGAGGACGCCTTAGCGGACTGGCCGGGGTTGATGAGGAGACAGAAGGCATGCCCCAGAGGAGGCTGTAAGTGAAGGCACTGTGGGGATGCAGCCTGGGAATCGGTGAGGCGTAGAGGGTGGTAGGAGACTGGAGGCAAGGGCAGGGGCCAGAGCACAGAGACCCTTACAACAGTGCATCTCAGGGGGGACTTTTGTCCTACCCGTAGTGATACTTCCCGCTGCGCCCAGCAGTGAGGGCCTTTCAACCAGCAGGTGACCAATGAAGATGTGCTGAATTAACACAGGAATGACTTGGGCAGTGCACAGTGCTGTCTGTGGATGTCCTTAGCCCAGTGATGTGTGTATGCATGTGCACGTGTGTGTGTTTGGGGTTTACAGGGGATGCAAAGTGCAGGGCTCTGGGGCTTCAGCACAGCCACCGAGCACAGTGCAGAGTAAAGTGCAGGGCTGGGGCTTCAGCACAGCCCCAGGCCACAGTTCAGTCTACGACTCGTGTCCCCGTGATGTCACGGCAGCCCCTTGACCCTTTAGCTCATTTCTTCCTGCTAGGTGAAAATCATGGCTCCCTTAAATGATGCACTCTCCTTCTCCCTGCCCTCCTGTTCCCTACAACTGAAGATGTGAAAGCTTCCCCAAGGAAAACGGAAACCCCAGGAGGACACTCCCTCCGGAGCCTTTCTCTCTGCCTTCGATTCAATTCCAGACCACGGCTCACCCCCCCCCCCCCACCGCAGTCCCAGGCTGTGGCCCCACACCTCCTCATCAAGGGGATCTGAGCTCCTTAACGGTAACATCCACTCCCCCAGTGCCTCCTCAGCACCCCAAAACCATGCTCACTCTATCCCATTACGTTGCAGTTAATTCGTGTGTCACTTTGTCACATTTAAAAATCGTGTCCATTTTCTTACCCCACATAGACTGAAGCTGCTCCTGAAAAAGGTCCAGTATCCTTCACCTTTTCAAATTTTGCCGTTTTATGGACCTTCACAATACATTCTTTTGGTTTCTAATCCATTTCTCTAACTTTGTTTCTTACATGAGCTGTTTTGTTGCTTCATGTGATTTTATTATAAGCAACTACCAATCCTCTCTGGAGGTACTACCCATTTTAGATCAATATGACCAAACAGTTCCCATATTATTAAAATGAAAAGCGCAAAAAAAAAAAAAAAAAAGAAAGAAAGAAAGAAAGAAAAGAAAAGTGCTTCTTGCTTTTCTGAACAAAGGGCTACTATCACCGGCTACAAGTCCCTGGCTTTCTCAAACACTGGCTTCTTTTATCTTCTGATGGCCATTGAGATGTCTGAGAAGAGGACTAGGGAGGCCTCTGAATCCAAACAGAGGGATAATTCATAAGTCTGTTAGCTGTCATGGTTCCCCTTCCACAGAAAAGTACCTTTTTCCCAACTGCGGGCTTTGAGTTAGCTAGAAATGTATTTACATCTGAAAACGAGGGCCCTGAACAGTCTAATATTGACTTTGGACATTTACAACTGGAGAATCCAAGGCGACAGTGCTAAAACGTTTGATCCTGCAACCTTACTAATCATAACGTTTGAGGATTCGTTACTAACGGCGACAGCCAATACAAAATCTTCATTGAGAAAGATGTACCTGGCCAGGCAGAGCAGTAACTGGTAAGCCAAAGGCTGGAGAACACAGGATTTACCTTTTTCTTTAACACTGTGAAATTTACCAAAGCAAAGTCAGCAGTTCTAGCGGGAGTATAAATAGGTACTCTGACTTTTGGAAGGTGATTTGGCAAGCTTTAAGTTGCCCATATCCTTGGACCTTTTCACTTCATTCCTGAGATCAGCACACACGAAAAAAATCTTATTCACAAGGAAGGAAAAGCCTAAAAATATAATGCACTATGGTGTTCATTCCAGTTCCATTTATGAGAGCCAATCCACACATACACACACAAATCCTTGGAAACCCTACGGATTTCAAGCAATATGAGAATATCGTCAATGGGATTTTATTCAGTTACTAACAACATATTTACAAAACAATTCATTATGACTTAGGAAACTCTTTACAATGCAATTTTGATTGAAAAAATAAAATAAAATGATGCTGTGTAAAAATTCACACTAAGGGGCGCCTGGGTGGCTCAGTCGGTTAAGCGTCCGACTTCAGCTCAGGTCACGATCTCACGGTCCGTGAGTTCGAGCCCCGCGTCGGGCTCTGGGCTGATGATGGCCCAGAGCCTGGAGCCTGCTTCCGATTCTGTGTCTCCCTCTCTCTCTGACCCTCCCCGTTCATGCTCTGCCTCTCTCTGTCTCAAAAATAAATAAACGTTAAAAAAAAAAAATTTTTTTAATTCACACTAAAAAGACTATTGATATAATAAGGGTGAGAGAATTATGTGATTTTCCCATGAAGTTTCATGTTTTCTTTTACAATAAAACATAGTGCTTTATTGTTAACAATTTAATTTTTTTCTAAAGTTGATTTGTTTATTTTGGAGAGAGAGAGAGTGAGCAAGTGAGAGACGGGCAGAGAGAGAGGAAGAGAGAGAGAATCCCAGGCAGGCTCCGAGATGCCAGCCCAGAGCCCAACGGGGGCTTGAACTCACGAACGGTGAGGTCATGACCTGAGCTGAAATCAAAGGTCGGACGCTTAACCAACTGAGCCATCCGGGTGCCCCCTAACAAATAATTTTAAAAGAATATCTAGTAGAGTTGGTATGACCATGGAAAGTGTTTACTTTTAATATTAAGTAAACTGTTATGTGGAGAATAAAAAGATCTGAGATTACCCACAATCTCAGATACATAAATGAGGAAGAAGGAGTGTGGGGGAGTTGGGGGGGGGGAGGACGGCGGGACAAGAAGAAGACCCAAAATCAATAAAAGAAATAACAAACATTTACAACGTTTACCTTCTTGGAAGAGTTTTGTATAGGTAAAAACTGAAGGTAATTTTCTATCCTTTCTACTTTTCCCTTGGCCCAGATCTTAAATCAATGAGAACATTTACTTTAAAAAAAAAAAAAAATCACTACTTTTTAAAATAATAAAACCTGAGAAGCATTTTCTTCAATTTTGATGCCCTGACCATGACATAAAATGCCATGCTGATAGATCAAGAAGACCCTTTAAAGAGAGCTCAAAGAACATCTTCTTTCTAAATCCATCTAAAAGTTAATACCTTCTTGGGGCGCCTGGCTGGCTCAGTTGGTTGAGCATGCCTCTTGATCTCAGGGTCATGACTCCAAGCCCCACGGTAGATACAGAGATTACTTAAAAAAAAAAAAAGTTGATACTGTCTTTTCTCCTGTACTTCCGTCTGTCCCTCAAGCCACAGTCCCCTACTTGCCCTTCTAATCTCAGCTGAGATCTCTATATAACGCCGTGACCTCTGCTAACCCTCTGTTCCCCTATCGGTCACTAGTAAACTCTTATCAGGCATCATTTCCGTTTCTGAAACAAAAGACAAACCAAAATAGTAAGCAAGATGTCCACTCTTGAGTCCAGGATTTATGTCAAGAGCTGAGAGGTAAACCTGTGTAAATCCCAATCCTGGTGAGAGATTAGAGCATGGGCCTTAACTCTACTGTTCTTGGTAAAGAGAAAAGAAATGGTTCTTTCACAAGTGCCAGTACTCTGTTCCTCAGATTCTTTCTGATGAACTTCTGGAATGGGGGTATAAGGCAGACAGAATAGCGACACTCCCCAAATTCCACATCTTAATCCCCAGAACACGTAAATATGTTTTCACGTGGCGAAAGGGAATCACGATTACAGATGGAATTAAGGTGGCTAATCCGTTGACTTTGAAATAGATTATCCTGGGGGTGCCTGAGTGGCTCAGTCGGCTAAGCGTCCGACTTCGGCTCAGGTCATGATCTCACTGTTCACGGGTTCGAGCCCCGCATCGGGCTCCATGTTGACAACTCGGAGCCTGGAGCCTACTTCAGGTTTGTGTCTCCCTCTCTCTCTGCCCCTCCCCTGCTCACATTCTGTCTCTCTCACAAAAATAAATAAACATGAAAAAAACAGATTATTCTGGGGACGCCTGGGTGGCTCAGTCGGTTGAGCATCCGACTTCGGCTCAGGTCATGATCTTGCGGTTTATGAGTTCGAGCCCCACGTCGGGCTCTGTGCTGACAGCTCGGAGCCTGGAGCCTGCTTCAGATTCTGTGTCTCCTCCTCTCTCTGCCCCTCCCATGCTCATGCTCTGTCTCTCTCTGTCTCTCAATAATAAATAAATGTTAAAAAATAAAAATAAAAAATAAATAGATTATTCTGGATTATCCAGGTGGGCCCAATGTAATCATGTGTCTTTAAAAGTGAAGAGGGGGGCGCCTGGGTGGCACAGTTGGTTGAGCGTCTGACTTCAGCCAGGTCACGATCTCGCGGTCTGTGAGTTCGAGCCCCGCGTCGGGCTCTGGGCTGATGGCTCAGAGCCTGGAGCCTGTTTCCGATTCTGTGTCTCCCTCTCTCTCTGCCCCTCCCCCGTTCATGCTCTGTCTCTCTCTGTCCCAAAAATAAATAAACGTTGAAAAAAAAAATTAAAAAAAAAATAAAAGTGAAGAGGGAGGGTGGCCAAAGAGGGCTTTGTGTCTCGAGACCAGACACTGTGCTGTGTGGTCCTTGGGTGCAAGCCAAGAACCCTGGGTTCAACACAGCGAAGTCCCCAGTCCCTGGTAGTCCCTCGAGGCTCTCCGAGTGCCTCTGTGGATGCCTGAGACACACACGCAAGGTGACCACCGCAGTGGGTGTGGATGCATCCGACAAGATGATGAGCCAAACCCTAGTGGTGCTCCTGGTTTGTGGCTCCCTCAGTCCCATCCCCAACGAGCAGCGGCGTCTGTCTGAGGTGGCCAGAGACTGCCGATGCCAAATGAGCAGGTCAGTTGGGGGGGGCCACGTCCAACGGAAGAACCAGTACGACTGGGCCTCCTTGGGCTTTGCTGACGGTTGTCATCATTGCCATTATTAACACTGCTCAGTTTATGAACTCACGGCATAACTGGGGCCGTACGTTTCCTCCATCATATTTGAAGAGCTGACGCCCCGTAGCCCCGTGACACGTGTACAAGTCATACCCCCGGCCATAGTTGAACACTTCTCAGTGTCCACCAGCCACTGCCATCTCCCGTTGCCCATGAATGCCAGAAAGACCTTGGGCACTTTATGGGGCGCCTGGCTGGCTCGATCAGTAGAGCTTGATCTTGGGATTGTGAGTTTGAGCCCCACACCGGGTGTAGATTACAAATAAATAAATAAATAAATAAATAAATAAAATAAAATGAAATGAAATGAAATAAAATAAAATAAAATAAAATAAAATAAGAAAGATGCTGAGCACTTTCTAGAAACTGCATCTCAGGGCATTCTTTCTGGTATTCCCAGGAAGCATCTACCTACACAGCCAGATGAATGGGTAGCATGTGCCTCTAAGAACTCTTGTGATTCTTCAGTGGGAAAGCAAATATGCTGTAATGGGAATTTCGGCATTATCTTCTTTGAAAGACTAGATGCTAGACAAGTACAAATTAACCATCTGGCCTGTGGGGCGTTTCCAGTACAGGTGGTATGGCTTTGCTAGACATATTTAATCAGCTGGGAATAGTTAATCTCGAAATACTTCATCTCTTTGACTTCCCAGTTTATCTTTAAGAGAATAAGACGGCATTTGGGATCTGAAAAAACAAATAAATAAAAGTGGAACAGGCGGGAAGAAGAGGAAGTCAGAGTGATGAGATGTGAGAAGAACTTAACCCACAATTGGTGGCTTTGAAGATGGAGGAAGGGAGTCATGAGACAAGGAATATGGGCAGCGTCTAGAGTCTGGAAAAGTTAAGGAGACGAATTCTCCCCTAGAGCCTCCAGAAAGGAATGAAACCCTAAAGACACCTTGAGGTTAGCCCAGGGAAGTCGTGTTAGACTTCCGACGGATGGAGCATTAGGGTAATAAAGTTGGGTTGCTTTAAACCAATAAATTTGTGATAAATCATTACAGCAGCAATAGAAAACTCACAGAGCACATAAAGCTACAGAATGAAAGCAGAGAACAAATATAGGCTGATTCACTTTCAACCAAAGTTAAAAAATAAAAAGTGCTTTAAATATCTCAAAATTGACCCAATATCAAACTGAATGATTGAAGAAGATAAAATCTTCTGTTTTGGATCTTTTACAATAGGATGAAGGCAGGAGACTGTCAATTTTCCAGCCCTGATTTCTAAGCAATCTAGTACTTTTTTTTTTATGTTTATTTATTTTTGAGAGAGAGAGAGAGACACAGCACCAGTGGGGGAGGGGCAGAAAGAGAGAGAGAGAGAGAGGGAGACACAGAATCCGTACTAGACTCCAGGCTCTGAGCTATCAGCACAGAGCCTGACGCAGGGCTCAAACTTAAGGACTGCAAGATCATGACCTGAGCCGGAGTGAGATACTCCACACTCACAGCGTGGAGCCTGCTAGGAATTCTCTCCCTCCCTCTCTCTCTCTGCCCCTCCCCCACTCACTCTCTCCAAATAAATAATAAACTTTTGAAAAATATAGGGGGAGGGGCACCTGGGTGGCTCAGTCGGTTAAGCGTCCAACTTTGGCCCAGGTCATGATCTCAAGGTCCATGGGTTCAAGCCCCACTTTGGGCATTGTGCTGACAGCTCTGAGCCTGGAGCCTGCTTCAGATTCTGTCTCTCTCTCTGTCTCTCTCTCTCTCTCTGCCCCTCCCCCACTCATGCTCTGTCTCTCCCCATCTCTTAAAAATGAATAAACATTAAAAAAGATTTTTTTTAAATATATAGGGGGTGCCTGAATGGCGTAGTCAGTTAAGCATCTGACTTCAGCTCAGGTCATGATCTCATGGTTCATGGGTTGGAGCCCGTGTTGGGGTTGAACCATATATATATGGTCCAAAAGGTCAGTAATGCTGTGGCTGAGAACCCTGGTCTAAAAGCAGACTGGAGAAACTATATCCTTGTTTAATAAGGAAGATATTTCTTTCATTCTGAAACCGGCTAGAGGAAGGTGGATGCCTCAGCAACACAAGGAAGAACTTTTTAATGATCAGGCTGTTTGTGACGTATACCTTACAGTGTGGAGAGAGTCCTCTGTCATGAGAAGGGTTCGAGCATTGCTAACTGGCCCTCTGCCAGGGACACTGGAAAAGGGATCGATGCATTGTTCTGGCTGGACTCCGAGGTTCCATCTTCTTCTAAGATATAGGACTCCTTTTAAAAGCATCAGCAAAAGGGCATCTGGGTAGCTCAGGCGGTTAAGCATCTGACGTCAGCTCAGGTCATGATCTTGGGGTTTGTCAGCTCGAGCCCTGCGTCGGGCTCTGTGTTGACAGCTCAGAGCCTGGAGCCTGCTTCAGATCCTGTGTCCCCTCTCTCTGTGGCCCTCCCCTGCTCACACTCTATCTCTCTCTCAAAAATAAATAAACATTAGAAAAATGTTTAAAAAACTTAAAAATAATAAAAATAAAAATAAAAGCATCAGTAAAAAGTTCCAGCCTCAGACTTGCTAGTACTGAAACTCAAAAAGAAAAAAGATAGTACCTAATCTATTAATATCATTTTTGCTCTGCCGTTTTAGCTAAGGGAATCAACACTTCATCTGGACATTGTCTCAAATGAATGCACGACTCTCAAAGGACTTCTGCAAAGTCTCTAAAGCCTCTTATCTTGGGCACAGCAGACACAACTCTTGTGTAATCATTTCACAACCCAAGAAAAAATATAGATTCCAAAAAGCAAGATAAGAGTCAGTTCCCTATTGTGCGAGTAATTTAATAAAACACACGCTCACAAGCGTAAGCACTGAACAGCTGCAAACAAAACGTGATGAACTGATTCTACTCACACGTTGAAAATGTGCACTCACCTGCATCTGGTTTCCAAACGTTTGGTGCCCTACATGGCTTCCAGGCCACAAATGTTAACGGTTAACCTAAGATCGCTGGACAGTTTGCGGCCGCGCTGGAAGCATATCGGTATATTCCACACCGGTTAAACCCCACCTCACTGAACTGGTCAGGTTTTGAGGACTTCAACAAATGACAGTTTATGCAGAAGGACAATCGCTGAACAATAACCAGACTGATAAGGGAACAAGGCAACAAATCAAAAGAAAAGCTGTTCAAGGCACCAGGGATGTTTACTCTGGGGGAGACACGGATGGCACATGGCCGCCACAGTTCCATGGAAAGAGGACATGTTGTATATACACCCAGACTGGAGAACTCTGTATCAGCAGCCTTTCAACAGTTACCATGTTCAATCAGAGGAGCAATGTAAATGCAGGTCTGGGGACTCCTAGCAAAGACACTGAAAAGGGGACTGTTGCATTGGCTAGAGGTAGAAATGGGATGCACAGGCTGGGCTAGGTAACCCTAAACCTGAGGTTTAAGATCAGAAGTCTGCAACGGCCAGCCAGGTAACTCAGATGAGCTAAACGGGACGTGCGTGAAAGACAAAAACAGTGGTGGGGTCAGGGGCAAACAAGACCAGCTGAAAAGGAACACCACCACCCTGTTCCAGTTGATTGCTGTCATGTAAGGTTGATAGCTCCATGGTACTAGATTTTCTTCTTTCCAAGAAAAGCCGGGAAACCGTATTTGTATGTACAATCTACTGACTCTATTGATTTTTAAAGGATAGCGGCTAATTCAACATTTCAAAACATTACGGAAGTCAAAGAGAATAATTAGTCGTCTCTAGGAGAAACTATAATCTCTCCCTCAAAGATGCCCCCATTACTCCCAACCCCAAGGGGAGATACAGATCCCACAATTATTGTCATATTTTGTCTGCAGTTTGAATCACCAGACTGGCCACCTCAAGCTAAAATCAGATGCCCGAGCCAATAAATAATTCATGGGGTCTGGGGCGCCTGGGTGGCTCAGTCGGTTGAGTGTCCGACTTCGGCTCATGATCTCCCGGTTTGTGAGTTCAAGCCCCACGTCCGGCTCTGTGCTGACAGCTCGGAGCCTGGAGCCTGCTTCCGATTCTGTGTCTCCCTCTCTCTCTGCCCCTCTCCTGCTCGTGCTCTGTCTCTCTCTCTCAAAAATAAATAGACATTAAAAAAATAATTAATGGGGTCTGGCAAATGAAGATAAATGACAGCCCATTCCCAGAGCAGAATCCTCCACTGCACACAGTGTAAATGAGGAAGGACTTCTATTTCCTTGTAAACAGATACATCTCCTCTTAGTATGTTGCATGTCAAAACGAGGCAGGAAAGAGAAATAGCGTTGCCTCATTGTGGCAGTTAGTTGTCCCGTCCCTGAGACGGTCATCCCTACCCCAGTTGGTAAACAACTTTGAAACTCCTCCCTGGCCCTCTAATATTTAGTCAGTTATCAATCAGGGAAAGTTCAAGAGTCCCCTCTGAGAGAGAATGCTTCACTAAGGGAAGCAATCTCCGGAAATTCTGGTGCCACGAATAGACTTTCAATTATCAACAGACCTTTGCACTCAGATCTCTGCATACAGCCCTATCCAGGACAAAAGGAAATCGGCTAACTTCCTTGTGAACTGTTTTCAGCTTCAAATACTCTGTTTTGAACTTTACCCCATCACATTCGACTCCTCACTCGCATCCTTTTGCTCCACTCTGAGATGGCGCGTGTAATTGGTAACTCTTAGTTGAGATATTCCAATCTTCTGAGCAGATCAAGGTATTTTTTACGTGCAATACACATAATTTCTTGTAACGAGTAAAGTAAGTGAAAAGAATGAAATCTATGGTAAACTTCTTGAAAACGAAGCACAGAAAATCCCAAGTAACGCGGCATTAGCACACAATGCCAGTAATAAAGTCTTACCCTTAAGAGCATAATCAATCGCTAGCTTATTTATTTTTACAAGCTAAGTGGACCAGGCGTAGCAATGGCATCCCCACCAAGTAGAAGGGAAGTCTGAGAGAAAAACATTAAGGAACTTCCTACTCTGCTTCCCCAAACAGCTTCTGCCCACCTACGGCTACCGTCATCTTCCAGGTCACCATAAAAAGCCTGGGGCTAGTCTCCTTCTTGCCCTTCTTTCCCTGCAATCCATTCTTCACAAGGCACCGAGAGTAACTTCTGAGGAAACGTTAAGTCTATTATGGCACGCCCCTGCTTTCGGTTTACCACTGCCCTCGAAGTCCAGACAGTGTGCCCGAGCCCAAGAGGCTCTGCATGACCTCGCCCCTGGCCCTCAACCTGACTCCTTCGTTCTCTTCCCTCGCCCTGTTCCAGCCACGCTGCCCTCCGACTATGTCTGGAACACACTGAGCTCGTGGTCAGAGCTGCGTGATTGCGGTTCCTTCACCAGAACAACCTGTCAATGTCCTGGGAGCTCATCTCAAGGCCATCTCTCAGAAAAATCTCTCCTGAAAACCCAATCTAAGAAGCTGGGCCTCTCCCACCATCTCTGTCCCTGTCTCTGTCTCTCTATCTTCCTCCCTCCTTCTTTCTCTCTTTCTCTCACACACACACTCATCACAGTACTCTACCACAGCACTCTGTTGCCTTTGCTTTAAAACACCTAGTGGTATGGGGCGCCTGGGTGGCTCGTCAGTTAAGCGTCTGACTTTGGCTCAGGTCATGATCTCACAGTCTGTGGGTTCGAGCCCCGCATCGGGCTCTGTGCTGACAGCTCAGAGCCTGGAGCCTGCTTCCGATTCTGTGTCTCCCTCTCTCTCTGGCCCTCCCCTGCTCATGTTCTGTCTCTCTCTGTCGCAAAAATAAATAAAAACATTAAAAAAAAATTTAAAAAAAAACACCTAGTGGTATCTGAATTTACCTTGCTCATCCCTCGATTCTAGAAAGTGAACTCTCTGAGAACAGAGACCACATCTGTCTTATTCACTGCTCTATACTCAGTGCCAGGCACATAGTAGGTGCTCAATAAATATTTATTGACGTCAATGAAGGAATGCACAAACTTGTATCAGGAATCAACTAGCCCATTGAATCCAATCTGTATTGATTCTTACAGCTGATTTTTTTCTTTCTCAACTAAGTTTCTTTTTTTAAAAAAATGACAAGCCCATATATATCAGACTGTTTCGATTAGTGTGTTATGAGTCATACCTGTAAAATGGAGCAAAGTGACAGTGAAGGTACATAATAAGTGCCTGGCTTCATAGAGAGAGGCCGTAAGAATCTGCTGCCCGTCCCTTCAAAACACAAAGGCTCCTCAGAATTCTGGTACAGTGCAGTTTTAGAACCAGACATTCCCCTTCAATTGCCCTTCACTCAATACTTTCTCTTCAATGCTTCACTTTAATGTAAATTTCTCAATACCTCCAGAGGTCAGTCTAACCAATAACCATGGATCTTGGGGGGAAAAAAAAAGGTTCATCAACCTTCAGATGAATCAAAGTACAAATAACCTGATGATCACCTTCCTTTCCAGGAAATAATCCGTTTTCTGGGGTGTCACTGAAAGGAATACAGATTCCTAAGCTCCGGTGACATTCCCAAGGGTTCCACTCGTGTTGCTCAGGTACCTGGTCAGCACTTGTCTCAATGCTCTACGATGAGACTCTCAAAACAGTATGGTAAAACCTAACTGGGTAGGGAAGGCGTACTCCTCACTACTGAAGTTCAAAGGGCACGGACATACAATGGACAGGAAATGAGGAACCAGCTGTCCAGGGCTCTCTTTACAGGAAAGCCTTGGGGTGCTGGGCAAACCCCTTCGACACCTCGGAAAGGATTTCTCTACTATAACATGAGTGGCTGAACCAGATTAATATCCCTCACAATTCATAGTGTCCGCCTTGAGTACAAAGGGTCCCGTTCAACGAAGAGCATCACCATGCCATCCACGGCGGCAACCCCTGCGCGAATGTCTGGGGACGGGAGAGAACCTACAGTGCCCACACGCAATGAGTGGACGCTGGGAAATCCAAGGAGGTAGGTTCCCACCAGCTTCTAGGAGACCACCAGAATTCCCTGCCTGAGGAGATCTGTGGGGTGCTAACAGCTCACCAGTCCCTTGTGGTGGCCAATACTTAATGCCCTGGTCTCCTGAGTTCAAGGGGAGCCCAAGATTTGGTCCTGAGCCTTTTGGGATTGTCCACACTTTAAGGGATACGCTTTCCAGCTCCTACTCCCATACCAGTCTCCCAGCTCAGGATTCTCGCCTGGGTCAAAGGTAATTTGCACAAGTCTGATTTGTTCACACAAATCTCTCCCAAACCTGAGCTCACGTGTCCTTCAAAAATGGTGAGCTCTCCTTTATGAACCCTACACACCTCTCCTTTCTCCTGCCTCATCACCTCTGCAGCAACCGCAAGAACCAAAGACCTGAATGAAAGCCTGACCTTTTCGTTCTCTGGGGCTAGAAACTTCTACCAGAAGCTCCAGAGTATGATGGGAGGAGAATGCTCTCTGCTGTCTGGTTTTGTGTGACTTTCTACAAGCAAGCTTCCCCTTTACTCTGGGTAGAGCCGGGGTGATGGTGGCTGAAGGGGTGGGGGTCGGGGTGGGGGGGGCGGCGGGGGGAGGCGTGGGACCCGCGGAGCCTGTGAGCAAAGCAGAGGTAGTGCTTTTTATTACCCTAGTGGTACGGCAGCTACTCGGAACTGGGCTCTGGAAAACGCCACACGCCCCAAAGAGAAGTGTCCGTTTTGTCCCGGCACAGGATACCTAGAGATAAGAAACCTCCCCGTGTCCCCTGATTCCCTCTGGGCACCGAATTCTTAGGTTAGGAGGGTTGCCTCCTCGGTGGGGTGGGGGTGGGGGAACAGGCGTGGGAGAACTGGGCTCCAATTCCGTGACCCTCCCCGCAAAGATCCCAGCTCGCTGTCGCCAGGCGGCAGGGACGCCGAGCCAACCCCGGGCAGGATGCGGCGCGGCTCCCCCCCACCCCCCCACCCTCCCACCCTCCCGACGCCCGTGGCCGCTCCGGGATCGCCGGCCTCCCGCGCCAGGGCCGCGAGGGTCCGGCCCGAGCCCGGCGCGCCCCGCGTTCGCTCCTCACCCGGGCGCTGCGGTGAGCTGCACGTCTGAACCAGGAGCCCTGGACCGCTCCTCGCCGCCAGCGCTGCAGTTCCCCCGGGGCGCGCGCGGCTGGCGGGTGGGCTGCGCGCAGGTTTTGCCCTCGGTCCGCCCCGGTGGGGGGTGGGGAGGGACGGGGCGGAGCGTGTGGCCGCCGGCCTCCCATAGGCAGAGGCGCGTGGGAAGCCAGCGCGCTCGAGCGCACCCAGCACCCTCCCCGCGGCCCCGGGGTCCCGCACCCCGCACCCGCTGGATAACGCCACACGCCCCGGGGACGGACCCGGACATGCCTCGGGTGGGTGCTGTGCCGCCCAATTTCTGTTCCCAGACTCCGGCCTGATCAGATCCGCTCCCTGCTGCACTCCGCATCCAGCCAACCTTGTCTGTCCTGCTCACTTTCCAGGCACTCTGCTTCCATCTGTAATCCCAAATAGCCTGCGCCTTCCTCATTTCCCGACCCTTGTGCGTTCGACTCCGACTCGGACACACGTGGGCTGCGCTCAGGTTTGGAAAGCCTGCCACTGTGTCGGTTTCATTTCTGCGTGGAGATGCGGGGGAGGGCCATCAGAAGAGCATTTATGACGGGAAACGTAAGAAGGGCCAATCTCGTAGCTCAATTTAAAGCAATTATTTGGGGTTTAGCTGACATTTCTTCCGTTTCCCAATGCCTTCTCCTCAGTCTGCTTTCTAATGAAAACATACTCATTTGAAACTTCATTTAGAGACTCGGGGAAAATAGTTTGAAATTCCTGCGTGGCATTATTAAAGTTCTGTAGGTTTAAAATAGTGAATTTTGGTTTTGGGTGAGGTGACCGAATGACTCTGGGCACGGTTTTGTTTTGTTTTGTTTTGTTTTGTTTTGTTTTTTCCCTTAAATCCCTTCTGCTTCTCAGTTTCCTCACCAGTAAAATGGAGATAATCAAAACACATCAGTCGATGGCCTCTTGGAAGAATGAAATGCCTGTGCATGTGAAATGCAAGGACAGAGCAGTCACCTGGGAAACAGTCACACTGTTATCTCGTATCAGTATCTTTAAAGAAGCAGGCACTTATTTAAACCTAGCAGTAGATGAAAATTTAAATAAAACTTGATCAGCTTAACGACATTTTCCTGTACTTCCTGGGCTGACCTCCTGTGAAGCAAACTGTCCCAGAATATTCATGGAAAAGGGTACATGTGCCCTACGTACGAGATCTCTAAGGACCTCAAGACCTGATGAAGAAGCTGGAAACTCAGCATCACACCTAAAAATGTGGTGGGCTTTGAAAGCGGGTCTGGAAGGTGAGTATGAAATATTGTATTTGTTTCTTTCAGTGCCAGCCAGCTCTATGCTTTTCCCATCGTAATAAGATCAGATTCTCTGATGGGATGACAGTGGTTGGCATTTTATAGGTTAGTGCCCTGAGAAAATACCCAGTGTAGGGTTGCCAGATTTAGCAACAAAAAACAAAAAACAAAAAATAAAAACAGGATACCCAGTTAAAGGGAATTTCAGATAAACAACAAAAGCTAAAAAGCTTTATATATATGTATAAGTAGGTTCCATGGGACTTGGAAACAAATGAGCAGAGAAAGGGAATCCCAAGATGACAGCTAGGCCTAGCCTGGAAGCCAACCCATCCTGATGAAAATAATAAGCTAGAGGAGAAAATGGGATTCAATAAAACTGAAGATATGACTGGGAACTTGGAAACCCCTGAAGCTCTTAGCTGGTGACAGAATGCAAAAAAAAAAAAAAAAAAAAAATTAACAGATTGTGGGGGGAATAAGCTTAGAAATTCCCTGGCTTACACCAATGGGTTACCAAGGCATAAATAAATACAAAGCCATAGGATTTGGCTTAGTATGCCAACACACTGAGCTCACAAGATTAGGAGAATAAGGATAGAGAAAGGGGGCTTAGGCCCCCAGAATGGGGGGCGGGGAGAGAGGTGCAGAGCCCCCACGATAGAGAGGGAGGGGCAAAGGCCTCAAAATAAGGGCACAAAGGTGCCCAATACATAGGTATATGAAATAAACAAGATTAGGTATTCAGGGTGGAAGCACCCCCCAATTTAGTACTATAGCATCAGGAAGATGCTATCTTAGTACTTAGATATTAGTACTATCTTTACAGGAAGAAAGGACCAAGTTAGGTAAACAGGTAAATTGGGCTATAGACCACTGCGCTGCAGGTAAGCAGCCCAGAGCAGAGATGATTAACAAAAGAAAAGGTGCCTTGTTAATTCTGAGGTCACGTGTCCTACCTGTCCCATCCCCTGGGCTAGCTAAGATAAACAAGGGAGGTGCCTCATGTCTTCTGTAAACAACCTTCTACCTGACTGCCCAGTGTCAGGATTTTGCTTTGTATTAACCCAAACCCCTAACCCCGAATATCTTCAAGACCTCTTCCCTCACATCCACAAGTTAATGTTCACAGATTCATCGTCTCTTTGTGCACACCCATCACCATGTTTGTAAGCCTTCTGATCCTAATAAAAATGGGGCAAGTACCCTTATTTGAAGCTCTTGTCTTTTCCCGGACGTTAGCCATCTCTTGCTTTTCATCCTGCATCCTGCTCTTTTGCTGGCCGAAAGAGAACTTCAGACTTAGAGTCTATGACAAAAAAGAAAATTAATTAAATTTAAAAATTTAAAAATTATCCTTTGGATATATACCTAGTAGTGCAAAAATGTTGATTCAAAGAGGCACATGCACCCCAATGTTTATAGTAGCACTATCAACAATAGCCAAATCATGGAAGGAACTCAAATGTCCATCAACTGATGAATGGATAAAGAAGATGAATAAGGAAGATGGAACATTACTCAGTGATAAACAAGAATGAAATCTTGCCATTTGCCACAATGTGGATGTAACTAGAATATATTATGCTAAGGGAAATAAGTCAATCAGAGAAAGATAAATATCATATGATTTCACCCATATGTGAAATGAAAACAAAGCAGATGAACATAAGGGAAGGGAAGGAAAAATAAGATAAGAACAAAGAAGGAGGCAAACCATAATAGACTCTTAAATACAGAGAACAAACTGGGGGTTATTGGAGGGGTGTGGGGTGGGGTGGGGCTGAGCTAAATGGGTGATGAGCATTAAGGAGGGCACTTGTTGGGATGAGTACTGGGTGTTATAGGTAAGTGATGAATCACTACACTCTATTCCTGAAATCTTTATTAAACTGTATGTTAACTAACTTGGATTTAAATAAAATTTAAAAAATAAAATAAAATAAAAGTAGGAGCTCCAAGAGAGGAATTGTCCAGGAAAGGCCTAACGCTAGTGTGACACAGCTTACAATAGATTGATTTTGAACTACTGAGTGGTATCTAAATATAGAAACTACATTTAAACCAGAAATCCAAGAATATACCTCTCTGAATGGCCCAAAGAAAAAAATATGAGCAGTGTGCTCTATTAGACTATTGGAGACAATATTCAGATAGTCTAATAATGGGAACATTGCTTATTGGTTTTCAACTTTTAGAATCACCTTATAAACAAGCCAAAGTAGAATAAACTATGATTACACAAGAAAATGTAAATAGATTAATTTTTAAATGTAAAAATAAAGGTAGGTAGGTAGAAGGAAATAGAACTGGGGAGGAGGGTGGAGAGAAGGTTGGGTTACTAAGGGTCTCATTTTAGAAAATCGAGAGATTCTGTCTATAGTTGGTAGGACAGAAATAAAGTTCTGGATGTATAGCAATTCTGCAGAGGAGAGAACAAGTAGACAGCATGAATATACAGAAGTAATTCTATCAGGAGGCTCAGGGAAGAGAAAAGATAGGGCCGGTGTGTTTGTGCGCCAAATGCTCACTCTCTTTGTAGAAATTAGATAGATAGTGCCTAAGATGACCCACTAAGAAATAATAGTACCAGGTATTATTTTGGAAACACAGGGAGATCACCAAAAATCCAACAAGAAACACTGTTAAGATTGATTATCTGAATTAGACTGGGGTAGGGATGGAAGAGTCTGACTTTTCTGTTCTAGTACTTCTTTTCTGTTCTAGAACACCTTAACAATTTGAAGTATGTGCATGATTACATTGAATAAATATTTAAAATTTTTTAAAATAGGCATTTGTGCAAAGGAAGGCTTCACAGACAGTGGCTTTTGTGAATGAGTGGGAGGTCATCTGGAAGAAAGAAAGCAAGAGCACGTAGAATGCTGGAACAGAATGTAGAACTGTATGAGCAAAGGCACAGGGACCTAAAGGTGAATGACGTTCCTTGGGAATGTCAAGTTCCCCACTGTGGCAAGCATCAGGTGTATAGATGGGGTGGGCCAGAAGTTAAGGATGACAAGATAAGCTGGGATTACTATAAGAGTCTTCCGAGTGAGGCAATGAGGTGTAGAGTGTGAGCTCCTTAAGGACAAGAACTCTGTCATTTTTATTCCCCTGCATCCAGTACAGAGCCTAGCACACAGTAGTTGCCCTCTGGAATATTTAAATGAATGCAAAACATCGTGAGGCAATGGGAAACCATCAACATTTGTAAGCAGAGCAGTAGCATTACTGATTTTTGGAAAACAATACTGTACTAAAAAAAATTGAGATTGGAGAAATTGAAAACGGGATGAATTGGGAGGCTATGGGGTGAAAGGTGGTGATATAAACTGGGATAGTGACAGTGGGAACTGAGGTAGGAAGATCTACTTAAGGGATATCAGCAAGGTATAAAGGATAAAGCAGAGGGATGAAACCAAAATGGCCCCGAGACCTCTAGTGGGGAAACCAGGTAGATGATAGAGCCATTAATTGAGAAAGGAAAAGCAGGAAGAGGAGCAGGTTGTTGAAAGTGAGATAATAAATGCAGTTCTGTACACATTGAGTTTGAAAGACTTGAAGATGATGTTTTTAAATTGTGAGTCTTGAACCTTTAATGGCTTATTAAATGTACTTAGTGAGTTGAGACACATATTTTTGAACGAAATGAAACGTGATAGATTTCAAAGTATGTCACATGTGATAAGGTTATGTTGTTTCACAGAACAACTTTGTTCCAATCGTATACATATTCAGGTAACTGACATAGAATGCGTTTTCTACCATATGTTAAAAAATAATGTTTGAGAGCCTTTGGCCTTGGATACCAGGCAGAACGAGTGGGGGTGTGGAGTTGACTTATTCCTGTTCAACCCCTGCCTGTGCACATCTCTTTCCAGCTCTGTAGTCAGTGACTTCGCTCTGATAGCTTGAGATCAGCCATAGGGAGGGCTTCATGTCACAGAAATCAGCAAACACTACAAAATGATCCTTTCTTCCAGTGAGCTAGCACATCTGGGTGGAACCATCTCCTGGGCCGTTAGTTATGCAGGTCCGAAACTCAGTCTCAAACCTGGGCAGAAGTCATTTATTTGGAAGTGAAAACACTGAGAACTCATGGGATTGGCCATCAAGGGTTTGCAGAGAGAGCAGAGGTGGAAGAATTCTAAAGAACATCACAGTCATGGACGGTAGGGGGAGGAGAAGCTGGTGAATGAAATTGAGACAGGCTAGTCACAGTGCGGATAGAAAATGGGAAAGAGAAGCTCTGTGGAATCAAGAGAGGAAAGAGGTTTTAAAAGGTAAGTAAGACCAACACTGTTGATGAGATAGAAGGAATGAAGGCTGAGGAAAGGGTCATGAGGCTTAGCAATTAGAAAGACGTGATGACCCCTAAAACTAACAGTATCATGACTGAGGGGTGAAGTCAGAGTCTGTAAGGAGTAGAAATGCAGATGCAAAGACAATGAGTGTAGACTACTTTTAAGATAGTTGATGGAGAAGAAAAGGAAGGAGATACGGCTGTGAGTTGGGTAACAGTAAAGCATGAAGAGAGTGATAATGTGGGAGATGGTCCTGGGCTCTCCCTGAGGCTGTTTGAAGCTTTCTGAGCCCCATGGTGGCTGGAATTCACTCCTTAGTCATGGAGTCAGTCTGTCTGGTGATGTGCATTCCCGGATGATGTTTGCTCTTCCAGGAACAAGACCAGAGTGGCGGCTTATCTGGTCTTGCAAAATTAGACAGCAGATTGACCAAAGGCAGAGAAAATGAGGGAACTGATGGTAATTTGAAAAGAGATTTTTTTTTCTAGTTAAGATGAAATAATACATTCCTGTTGTTAGAAATCTAAACAAAACAGCAAACGTAGGAAGCGGGTGGGTCACGCAACCCCAACTTCACGAAGTAGGTATTTAACATTTGGTGCATATCTTCCTGACATTTTTTTCCAGACATAGTGTGGTAATTAAGAAGGCTGAGTCAGACAGAGCTGGGCTTGAATCCAGTTCTACCTTGACTAGCTCTCAAGGCCTTTGGCAACTTCCGTGCCCTTGTAACCCTTCAGTTTCCTAATCTGTAAAGCAGAAATAAGAATAGTATTTGTATCACAAGGTTGCAGTAAGAACTGAAAGGGATAATGCATGTAAATTGCTTAGGACAATACTAGGCAAGCATTTGAAATACATATGCTTGTGTATGTATGTGAACATACACATTGTACGTATATATGTACAGTAAGACCTTGGTTTGGAAGCATAATTCATTCCAGAAACGTGCTGGCAATCCAAAGCACTTGTATATCAAAGCAAATTTCCCCATAAGCAATCATGGAACGCAGACAATTCCTTCCACAACCTAAAAATACTCACACAAAAAATGATTACAATACTGTAATATAATACAAAATAATAAAGAAGATACATAATAGAAAGAGAAATAAACAGCACTTACCTTTGAAAACCTTCCTGGAGGGTGTGAGGGAGATAAGAGAGAGGAGGGTTACTGTGTAGGAGATCTTTCACTATCACTAATGGAATCACTGCTATCTATCGGCTCAGTGGAATCTTTCCCATTTTGTGCAACTTTAGCAAGGAACCTATCTAATGACGTTGGTTTTGCCTCCCTTTGAGGCTTTCGCAGAAATGTGACATTGCCTTGTCCTTAAACAGATTCACCGCTCTCACTGCTACAGCCTTATTCGGGTGGTGCTTTCCTACAGAATTTTGCACTGTTTCTCACATTTTACACATCTCCCTAATCTCATTTGAAGTGAGGGATTCAGTTCCTCTGCAGACGAGGTCGAGATATAGACTTCTTCTTCTTTTTTTTTTTTTTTTTATTTTTGGGACAGAGAGAGACAGAGCATGAACGGGGAAGGGGCAGAGAGAGAGGGAGACACAGAATCGGAAACAGGCTCCAGGCTCTGAGCCATCACCCCAGAGCCTGACGCGGGGCTCGAACTCACGGACCGCGAGATCGTGACCTGGCTGAAGTCGGACGCTTAACCGACTGCACCACCCAGGCGCCCCGAGATATAGACTTCTTATAAAATCTTGCAATTTTGGCCACTCGCATACCTTGTACATACTTCTTGACGATTTCCTTCTTAACTTCCACAGCAATCATCTCCTTCTCACCGCCTTTCTTTTCAACCTTTTTCTGCGTGGGGGCCATCGTATACACTCACACGGATGTTGACTGTGGTACAGTGTTAATAAACTCTTGTCATATACCGTATTTAATGTAACTGGCAGTAAGAGGAAAGGGTCTATATCTGCAGGCAGCCTGACCTAGAATGAAGCAAAGCATTCGTCAGCTTCCTCTTGAATGGAAAAGCAAAGGACTGTCCATAGGTGTTTCGAAGTGACGAAAAATACATTAGTGCCAGGTGTGGGCGCCTTCCAACGTTCCGAAAAATCACTGGTTTTTGCCAAACACCGCAGCCTGAGACCAAGCATCTGGGCATCCCACAATCTCACAGCGAGAGAGAAAAGAACCATTGGCTCAGTTGTGATCTTGTGACATTCGGCATCCCGTACTACCACTCGGATTGTAAGACATCACTCCTTTATCAAGTTAAAATTTATTAGAAATGTTTGCTCATCTTGCGGAACACTCGCAGAACAAGTTACTCACAATCCAAGGTTTTACTGTATGCGGGAAAGAGAATTAATATATATAAATGCACACATACATACATAACATGAATAACCAAGAAAAACTGAGAAATATTGGTGACGTGGGTGGTTTGAAAGACAAGAGAGAGGAGGGTTATTATTGCAAGCCTTTGACTCTTGGTTTTGGCTCAGGTCATGATCTCATGGTCCATGAGTTCAAGCCCGGCATTGGGCTCCATGCTGTGGGTGCAGAGCCTGCTTGGAATTCTCTCTCTCCCTCTTTCTCTGTCCCTCTCTTGCTTGCTCATGTGCTCTTTTTCTCTGTCTCTTTTTCTCTCAAAATAAATAAATACATTTTAAAAAAAGATTGATGAGTAATATCCCAAACACCTAGAATAATGCCTGATGCACAAAGGCATTCAACAAATATCTCATTTTTTCCCATCACTCCCAGATGCCAGATCACCATTCTGTCCTCCCCATTGTATTGCCTCCTCACAAGTATTGCTTTGAGAACAAAGTCTATATAGGTTTGTTGTTATCAACTTCTTTAGAATTGGAGGGAGGCAGAAGAAAATCAAATCATGGTGTTCTGAG
This sequence comes from Prionailurus bengalensis, assembly GCF_016509475.1. Classification (NCBI taxonomy): domain Eukaryota; kingdom Metazoa; phylum Chordata; class Mammalia; order Carnivora; family Felidae; genus Prionailurus; species Prionailurus bengalensis. The sequence continues at coordinate 44,096,040 of NC_057349.1, forward strand.
CAGAGGTCAACAGTAAGCAGTAAATATAGAATGGAGTGACAAAACGGCCCAGCCAACCCTTGAACTTGTGGTCACTGAGCATCTCTTATATATCCTGAGTTTAGTTAGGGTGGGGAATGTGGGGGATAAGTTTAGGAATTCCCTGAACTTGCACCAATGGGTTAAGAAGGTTTAGGTTGAAAGCATCTGAGATTAGGTAAACAGAGCAGAAGCGCCCCCAACATAGTACAAAAGCAGAAAGCTGCTTTCACAGGAAGGGAGGTCCAGAATAGGTAAACAGGTAGACAGGGCCATAGACCTCAGTAGGGTGAAACTGACTGGAGTAGGGCTAATTAGCAAAAGTAAGGTGCCTTGTGGACCCATGCTCTGTCTTACCCCTAGGCAAGCTACGATAAACAGAAGGCTCTCCTTGTGCCTGTGGTAAACAACCATCGGCCCAGTGCCAGGATTTTGTTTTGTATTGACCCAAACCCCTATCACAGGATATCTTCAAAACCCCCTTTCTCTCGCACACATGAGTTAATGTTCGTGGTTTCATGGTCTCTTTCTGCACGTCCGTCATGTTTGTAGGCCTTCTGATCCTAATAAAAATAGAGCAAGGACCCTTACTTGGGGCTCTTGTCTCCTCCCAGACATTACATCCTCTCTCACATTTTAATTCTGTGTCCGCTCTCTTGCTGGACAAGAGAGAACTTCAGGCTCAAAGTCTGTGACAGGGGGAGATGGTAAGAGATGCATTAAAACACAGTGGCTGTGTGAATTAATCAAATCACATAATGTCAACGGATCGCAACATTCTCATCTCTAAATGAATTTTTGAATCACGATTTCTGAAGTCCCTTCCTGATCTAAAAATGGCTTCTATGGAGAAGATACTCAGCGGCAGTCACTTCAGCCAGAAATGCTAGTCCCAGTGCTTGAGCCAGTGTGACCAAAGGTCAATGTCTGGCCCATAGATGTTGCCGGGTGGCCTCTGTGTCCTATCACAATATAAGCAAGTGACCCTTGAGGGTAGATTATTGACATTCACCCCAGATGAAGGCATTCATTCAGTCATAATTTTTTAAAAAATTAAAATTTTGACAGAAATAGCACACAAAGCTTTATAAACATAAGATGAAGATAAATTCTGATCTTGCAACAATATCAATTCTTTGTACACTGCAAGAAGTAGACTCTGCTAATGGAATACTGAATTTGTGTAGTAAATGCTTTCAACATGGTCTGTCTTTTACTTTGGACTCTCAGCTCGAAGAAGAAAGGAACATGAGTCTTGTTCTCCACAGAGGCTAGGACAGTATATAAGGCATTCAGTAAACACATGTGGGAAGAAAGGTAGCAGAGAAATGATAGGAGAAAGAAAAAAAAAGAATGAAAGAGGGGGGAAGAGAAAGAGAGGGAGGGGGAGAGAGATAAAGGGGGGGAGGAAGAAGAAAGGAAGGAAGGAAAGGAGGGAGGGAGAGAGAGAGAAAAGGGAGACAGGAAGACCAGCATCACCATAAAGATAGGAGATGCTAGAGTAAGGGATCAAAAACGAGGAGGCCATGAGAAATTGACTGAAGGCTTTCTCCTTCCTCCACCCTGTTAGCAGGTGCTTTATCAATTATTTCAGCTACGCATCTTTTGTTGCCGTATGAGAAAAGCATCCTTTGTCGCCGTATGAGAAAAGTGTTAAAACTTCCTTTCATTGGTGAGAATTGAGTTTCAGCAAATTTAAGGGTCTTGTGCAAGATCCCAAGCTGGTTCTGAGAGTGCGGGGTGCACGTCATCTACGCCACCCCGCGGTGGTCACCGGGCAGCGTGTTTCCTTCACAGTGCCCTGTGGACTGGCAATCTGTTTTTCCACTTTCATGCATTTGGATGAAATGCTACTTGAAGAGAAGCTGTCAAGGACCACACTCAGACTACAGAAGCAGGCCAGGACCGCTGACCAGCTTCAGTGGAAGCAAAGGGGCAGTCCCCTTTCCTCCAGCAAGCACCTCCTCCCGGAGGCCTACCTTGATTGACAGGCTTTACTGAGGAAGGAGGGGCCAGTTTCCATGGTGTGAACAAAACAAACCTCTGGCCCCTAAGACGCCTGCCCGTGCTGGGTGCCTCAGATCTCAAGCAAGAGAGTAAGTATTTTTATATTACTCCTGCCTTCAGCTTTTTACACCTATTATGGATCATTCATATTATTAGAACTTATATTTACTGGCTACTTCTTTACATTTGGGCGCCTGTACCAGAAAGACAGAAATTCAGGTGCACTTCATGAAATTTATGAAGATTCATGTGATGGAAAGTTTGCTAAATTTCAGTAGTCAGTTGCAGGCTAGTGAATTGGACGTTGTCTACAATCTTTTTTTTAAAGAAAGCCTCTAGCAGTATCATTTATTTTTTAATTTATTTTTTAAAAATTTTAATGCTTATTTATTTTGGGGGGGGGGAGGGGCAGAGAGAGGGCGACACAGAATCGGAAGCAGACTCCAGGCTCTGAGTTGTCAACACAGAGCCGGAGGCGTGGCTCAAACCCACGAACCATGAGATCATGACCTGAACTGAAGTCGGAGGCTTAACCGACTGAGCCACCCAGGCACCCCCTCATTTATTGTTTTTAAACGGCTTTATTGAGCTATAATTCACATGCCATAAAATTCATTTATTTATAGTACATAATTCAGTGGTTTTTAATATATTCAAAGTTATGAAAGCGTCACTTGCCCCTGCCTAATTTTAGAACGTTTCATCACCCCCCCCCCCCCGCCCCCAAAGAAATCCTATCCCCATTAGTAGTCACTTCCTACCCCCGCCTCCTCCCAGTTCAGGCAATCAATAATCTACACTCTATCTCTGTGGATTTGCCTATCCTGGACACTTCACATAATTGGAATCTTACAATGTGTGGTCTCTTGCGCCTGGCTTCTTTCATTTAGTGTGTTTTCAAGGTCCATTCGTGTCGTATCAGGTGTCTGTACTTTATTCCTTTCCTTTGTCAAATAATGTTACATCGTATGAACTCCCACATTTTATTCATGCATTCACCTACTGAGGGACATTTGGGTTGTTTCCACTCTTGGCTATTATGAATAATGCTGCTGGAAACATGCGTGTAACAAGTTTTTGGGTGGATATATATTTTCATTTCTGTAGGTAAATAGCTAAGTGTGGAGTTACAGGTCATATGATAAGTCTATGTTTAACTTTTTGAACCACTGCCAAACTGTCTTCCAAAGCAGCTGCCCCATTTTATATCCCTACCACATCTGTGAGGGGTTCAATTTCCCCACATCCTCAGTGACACTTGACATTGTCTGTCTTTTTGATTACAGTTATTCTAGAGGGTGTGAGTGGTGCTTCAGTATGGTTTTCATTTGCATTTCCTTCATGACTAATGATGTTGAGCTAATGATGCTGAGCATTTTTTTCAGGTGCTTATTATTTTGTGCGTATCTTCATGTGCCTATTCTTTTGGAGAAACTTCTGTTTATATTCCTTGACGATTGTTAATGGAGCTTTTTTTTTTTTTATTATTGTTGAATTATAAGAGTTCTGTATGTATTCTGGATACAAATCTCTTATCAGATATATAATTTTCAAATATTTTCTCCCATATTTGCTTTTATACTTTTCCTAAGGTATTGTTTGTAGAAAAAAAAGTTTCTAATTTTGGTAAAATTCAATTTATCTGTTTGTTCTCTTTTGTTTCCTGTGCTTTTGCCGTCCTGTCTATGAACCGTTCCATTGTCTAACCCAAAGTAATGAAGATTTGCTCCCATGTTTTCTTCTAAATGTTTTAGTTTTAGGTCTTCTATAAGTCTGCAATTCATTTTAAGTTCAGTTTTGTGTGTGGCATGAGGGGAAGGATTAACTTAATTCTTGAGTATGTGAATACTCAAGCATTCGCTGTGTCAGTGTCTCTGTGTCACCGTGACTCAGCTGTGTCAGCACCATTCGGAAAGACTACGATTTTCCTGGCACCTTTGCTGAAAACCAAATGACCATAATGTAAGCGTTTATTTCTGGACTCCCAATTCTGTCCCTTTTCTCTCTCTGTATCTATTTCTATGCCACACAGTGTACTTTGTATCACACCTTTTTGGCTACTGTATCTTTACAGTACGTTTAGAAATCGGGAAGTTTGAGTCCTCCGACTGTGGTCTTTTGCAAGATTGTTTGGCCTATTCTGAGCCCTTTGTATTTCCACATGAAGTTTTAGGATCACTTCATCAATTTCTCTGCAAATAAATGTAGCTACTCATTGGAAACTTCTACTTGAATTGCAGCTTCTCTGTGGGAAGTTGTGGAATCTCCTTGGTATGAACACAAACGTGACACCAATGGAGTTGATTTAAGCCCAAACCTGGTTAAAGGTTGGCGTGAAATGTAAGCAGAGGCTTCCAGACAACTGATTCTAAAAATGGTTTGGTTTTTGTGACACCTGCAGGTCGGAAAGCCTCCAGCACTTGTTCACTATTTGATTTATCATCGATCAAATCCTCCGGTGTAAGGGTTTTCTTACTAAAACAAGCCAAAAAGAGGAAACACATCCCATGCCATCTTCTCTTACCTAACATATACTGAGCGCTCACTTCATGCAAAAAGGCACGTCCTTGTCCGACACATCTAGTGACTCTGAAGCACTTCAGGCCGAGGCCCGGGCATCTATTTTTTAAAACTCACCAGTAATTTTCACGTAGTCCTTCAGTGAGGAACAACAGCCACATCCTTACTGCTTCTCCCTTACTTCAAGTCTCTCCCCTGCCTTGTAGCCAGAGACATTGCTACCCAGTGAACTGGTAGTTGTCGTGTTGACTTGTTACAAATGCAGCCTCTCAGGTCTCCTCCTAGACCTACTGAATCAGAATCTGCATTTTAACAAGATCCCAGATGCTTTATATGGACCAGAGGTTGGTAAACTACGGTCTACGGGCCAAGTGTGGCTCGCTCCATTTTTTTAGGCATGCGGTCACCACTTATGATGATGGCTCTCGGGGGGCAAGCACGGTGAGCTTTGGAGAGCTAACTGCTCTCTAGTCTGCTCTTAGCACTTGTCCGCTGAGCTCACGTCTGTGCCTTATCCCTGCCCAGGGCCCTGCTGGTCAGCGCCTACACTTTGGGGACTCTGCTGTCGGCAGTGGGCGATAGGAATGGTCCAGCCAAGTTACCTTGCCTCCCACCAGCTGTCAACTTGAACTGATTGGGCTGTTGGAGAGGAGAGAGGGCATGCTGGGATCTGGGCATCACTGGAGTAAAGGGCAAGTGACCATCCTTTCAGCCAGACCCCTCCTCCCCGGACTGGTTGCTCTTGGCCCTGAGAATGTCTCCAGCTGAGCGTGACTGGGCACAAAGGACGCTCACCCACCACCACCGATCCTTCCCCTCCCAGGATGGCCCGCCTCTGGCAAGAGGTTTTCTCTTGTTGCATAATAGTTAGGTAACGTTAAATAATAGCCTTGAGTTTTGCCTCTTGGCCTATAAAGGCTAAGAAGTTTCATATCCAGCCCTTTATAGGAAACATTTGTGGATCCTTTGTCTGTATGTCAAAGTTCGAGCCACTTGCTTTTTGCAGAATGTGCCTCCCTCCCCACTCCCGATGCGCTGTTGTTGCCTGGGCTGGATCTTCCACTATGGCCATGCCCGAGAAGATTCTTACTCATCCTTTTGGGACTCGGCTTAGGTCACTTTTGGAAAAAAGTCCCTTTCACTTCCTAGTCCTGGGGAAATGTCCTTTCCTTCTGTCCCCAGAAAAATCACTGCCATTATAACATTTAGGACACTGCATGTTAATTATGTTACGCACTTCTCTCCCCCTCTAAGGCTGTCCTCATATTTCCGTCTACATCAGGAGATCTGATATGAGGCTCAATAATTCACATTTCTAATAAATTCCTAGGCGCTGCTGCTGCTGCTGGGGCACAATGTGTCTGGCTGACTCCAAATTCTTCTTGAGATCTCAACTGAAATGTTGAGATCAAAGAGACATTCTCACTGGCCCCACCGCAAGTGGCTCTCTCCTCATTCTTTAATTCTATTCCAACCCCTGGGGTGCCTGGGTGGCCCAGTTGGCTAAGCGTCCGACTTCGGTTCAGGTTGTGATCTCACAGTTCGTGGGTTCGAGCCCCGTGTCAGGCTCTGTGCTGACAGCTCAGAGCCTGGAGCCTGCTTCGGATTCTGTGTCTCCCTCTCTCTCCGCCCCTTCCCCACTTGCAGTCTGCCTCTCTCTCTCTCTCAAAAATAAGTAAACATTTAAAAAATTTCTATCCCAATCCCTTATTTTGTTTATATCTGTAGTTCCCAAACTTGTTGGTCTCAGGACTCCTTTACCTTATTGTTTACCTTATTAGAAATTAAAACTGAGAAAAAATTTAAATGTTTATTAAGTCACTTACAAAAATCATAACAAGCCTAATATACAATAACATAAAAATATTTTTATGAAAAATAATTACATTTTCTAAGGCAAAAGAAATGAGAAGAGTAACATTGTTTATGTATGTATGTATGTATGTAGTTGAATCCCTATAATACGTGGCTTAATAGAAGATAGGTGGGTTCTTAGATCTTCTGTATTCAGTTTGTTGTTTTGGCTGAAATATTGAAAGAAAATCTGGTTCCACATATATTGGAAAAGGGAAGAGTATTTTGTAGCCTTTTCAGATAACTGCGGATATTCTCTGATACTATGCCCAAACTGACACATGGCTGTGCTTTTTAGTGACTTGGAATCTGAAACAACCTCAGTGTATTTTTTGTCCTCTGTCTCACTAAAATCCACAGGTCTATCTTGAATGGGTCTCTTTACCCATGCATGATTTTGTAGCATCATCCACTTGTCATTTGGAAGACATCAGTTCAGGGAGTTATGCAGACTTCCCAAATGTTGACACATTTCGTTACAGAATCTTTTAAAATAACTTTTGTGAAGGCATGCAATTAAGGGTCAACATGCATAGTTCTTATTACTTTAGTTTCTTGGTTGAAACTACCTTTTCGTTTTTTTTGTTTGTTTGTTTGTTTTTAATATTTATTTATTTTTGAGACAGAGACAGAGCATGAACAGGGGAAGGGCAGAGAAAGAGGGAGACACAGAATCTGAAGCAGCTCCAGGCTCCGAGCTGTCAGCACAGTGCTGACACGGGGCTCGAACTCACGAACTGTGAGATCATGACCTGAGCTGAAGTCGGACACTTAACCGACTGAGCCACCCAGGTGCTCCCCTTTTCATTTGTTTTTGACTCTACATGTGTGATGCCACTGCCTTGCTTCATGCTGAGGCAACAGCAGCTTTGTACCTCATTGCTTTTCAACCCTCAGGGCAAATGTCGGCACAGTGAACAAGGCCAATGGCATTTTCATATTATAATGAAAATAGTTTTGACTTCATGCATCCCCTGAAAGAGTCCTAGAGATTCCTAAGCATCTGTAGACTATAGCTTGAGAACTGTCGGTTTCTGCATTAATGTTGTAGATAACTTGTAGCTGTGTTGTTTGCATGTTTACATCTACTCCATCTGAATTGGTGTGCCAATAGTATTAACTTTCTCTGGAGTCCCTTCTCTGCATTCAGTCAGTAAACTTTTCACATAGATTGTCATTGTACCCTCACAACAACTCCGGCAAGTTGTCTCCAGGTTATAGATGAGAAAGCCAAGGCGCAGCATCACACAACTAATTCAGAATCGCACCACCAGCCCTTTGGAACGGGAACTGGAGATAGCACTGGAAAGTGGTTTGAGGCCAAATAGAAAATGCCAGCCCACGAGTTCAGCCTGTATGCCTGGAGGCAGAGGGGAGCGTCGATAGATTTTAGGTAAGGGACTGGCATGTACTAACCATGGTGGCTGAGATCCAAATACACCCTCAGCAGCGCACACACATGCAAATTTGTGAGCTGAGAAAGAAAGTAAATGGTAAAGAATCCCGTGGAATCACTTACTGAGAAGAAAGAGCTGTAGAGAACTTCCTAAGGGGCATGTTTCCCTCCCCCCCCCCCCCATTATTTCAGTCATGGAATCGACCAAAATGTCAGACATGACAAAGCTCCACCAAGCTGTGGCTGTTGGGGATTACAGTTTAGTGAAAAAGATTTTGAAGAAAGGTCTCTGTGACCCAAACTACAAGGATGTGGACTGGAATGACCGAACTCCACTTCACTGGGCTGCAATCAAAGGTGAGTGGGCAGTGCCTGGGTAGAATCCATCTTTTTGTGAGGTGACCAGTCTGTGTGGGGTAGTAGAAAGAACATTTCTTGAGAGCCAAATGGAACATTTCAACCCTGGCACCACCACTTACTGGTTGTAGCACCTTCAGCAAATTATTTAATGTCTCTGGGCCTTAAGTGAGTTATCTACATAATGGAAACTGATGCTACCTTGGAATCTTGTGGTGAGGGTTCACTAAGATAATGGATGTACAGTGCCCAGCCCATAATTTGCTCTCAATTGATATTAGTCTTCTGCCCTCTTGACCTCCAACAAGAAAGGGAACATCATTGCCGAGGTCGGACGGGGACTCTGCCTTGTTCATTGCTATAACCCCCATGCCTCACATGGCTCGGTTACAGAATTCAAGGAGGATAGTAGCAAAAGCAGCCAATGGGCCTATCAAGGCCTTCAGCAATGGAACACCATGGAAGGATGTCAAGTAAGAGAGTGTTCCGTTTGCTTTTTAAAATTTTGTTTTGACTTCTATATGGAGAATGGATTGGCGGGAAGCACGACTGGATGCAGAGAAATCAGTTGGTAGAATTTTGCAGAAACTTAAGTACAAGGTGATGGTAGCTATAATGAAGCACCTTTTAGGGAACATTTGCTTTATGCTGGGCACTGTGCTGTATACATTATGTCTGTGATTTCATTTGTACTTCACAAGAACTCGCTGAGGGAGGTGATAATATTTTTAATTTCCAAACGAGGAAACTGAGCCTCACACCTTCGTTTCTCGTCTGGGATGCCGTAGTTAGCAGCTGTTATTTACTGGCAGGTATGAGCCCGCATCCGTCGTCCCCCAAAAGCCTGGGCTCTTAACTGGTGCTAACTATAAAGTCGGTGGGACTTAAAATATTTTTTATCGAGGTGTAATTAATATACAGCATTATATCAGTTTCAGATGTTCAACAACACAATGACTAAATATTTTTTATGTGTTGCTAAATGAGCACCACAGTAACTGAAGTTAAAATCTGTCACCATTTGTAGTTACCAAAAAGCTTTCTTCGGGTAAGTTTTAAGACCTGCTCTCTTGGCAGCTTTCAAATCTGCAACACAGCCTCATTAACTATAGTCACCCTGTGGTACGTTGCATCGTCGGGACTTACTTATTTGATAACTGATGTTTGTGCCTTTTGCCGGTCTTTACTCGTTTCTCCGACCCCTTACCCCCCACCTCTGGCAACCACCAGTTTGTTCACTGAACCAGGGATATTGGTGTGTTTGTGTGTGTGTGTGAGGTGTCTGTTGCTGCTGCTGTTGTTGTAGATCCCACGTACAAGTGAGATCCTAAGGTATTTCTTTTTCTCTGGCTTATTTCCACTCGGCGTAATGCCCTCAAGGCCCATCCCTGTTGTTGCAAAATGTTTGTTTTTCAATCACCATTGACACTGCCAAAAGCTGAGTGAGCCTGACCAGTGCCCTACAAGCATGAATACAGCGCCTTAGGAGGGAAAGCAAGATTCCTAGGAAGGGATTGGGGGGAAGGGAATGCCCTGGAGGGAGGGAGTAGAGGGAATAGTTGGAGGGCCCGGGCCTCTGGTAGGAGCAAGGTTCATGGGGTGAACGTGGGGCACTGAGTCCCTGGTAAGAAGGGGCAGGCGGAAGGAGAGGGAGGGTGAGGAGGGGCTTCCCAGCAAATGTCTTCCCTTCTTTTGGACAACCTAGGCTAGTTCTGGCCTCCGCGGGGGCAGAGACATTTTAATCTTAACCTCCTCCCGTTTCTTCCCGTTACATCTAAGGGCATGTGGAGGTGATGCAGCTCCTTATAGAATACGGAGCCAGGCCCTGCCTGGTGACTGATGTGGGCTGGACCCCAGCTCACTTTGCAGCTGAGTCAGGCCATGTGAGTGTGCTCAAAATTCTCCATGCATTGCATGCGGCCATCGACGCCCCTGACTTCTTTGGAGACACGCCGAAGAGGATCGCACAGATCTATGGGCAGACCGCCTGTGTGGCGTTTCTGGAGAAGTAAGTTTCCTTTATTTCCAGCTAGAGAAGTGGCAGAGAAACAGGAGCCTGTGATCAGGATATTTGCCAACTCAGTGGTCTCGGCTCCGTCCAAGGGAATGAGCAAATTCAGCTAACAGTTGTCTGAGTTGTTTTTATTAACTTTTCACAGAAATGACTAGTTTGGGGGGAAGCGACATTACTGCAGATTATGTGAAATCTATTGTTTTTGTATTATACCAAAATTATAGTTATTTTAATGACACATATTTATAATAATGTTAACAACAAACATCTCATTGTTATAATTACTATTTTAGATTGCACAAAAATTATCTCAGCTAAGAGAGGTGAGACACCAAGTTTGCCAATGGGACGTGGGACAAGATTCATGCAGCCCCTGCAGATTCCTGAAAGGTATTCATACTAGCTCTGTGACCTTGGGCAAGTTAAGCCACCTTGCTGGCTCAGTTTTCGTATTAAAAATGAACCCGGTGAATGAGGCTATCAGCTGTAAGGTCCCCTCTACCTTTTAAAATTGCTGTTCGCCTATGAATCTTCTATTCTCACACTCACCAAACATAAGGACTCTTCTAGCACTTGTTAATCTTTTCTCTCACCCACACATTCAAATGGAATTAAGTGTCAGTTATGCACGTGACAGTTACAGCTTCGGGAGGCATGGAAATAACATTTAGGAATTTATGATCCGGTTGGGTTAATCAGTAGTTCCGTACACGAGGCAGTCAAGTAACAGAATGAGGGTGGCGTTGCCTGAAAACCAAAATGAGATGCGTAGCAAATCTGACTCCAGGGCAGGGCAGTTCATGGTGGGGAGGGGGGATGACCGTGAAATCACCTTCTAAGAACTTGAAGATAAAGTTATCTTCTGTAAAGTAAAATAGTAGCTTACAATGAGGTTAGATATCTGTAGAAGGAACCAAAGAGACCTTCCCTTAAGAAGGTGTTCCACAGTAAAATATACTCAAGCAGTGCCTGGGTGGTTCAGTCTGTGAAACCCCTGGCTCTTGATTTTGGCTCAGGTCATGATCCCAGGGTGGTGGGGTCAAGCCCCGTGTTGGGCTCCGTGCTGAGCACAGAGCCTGCTTGGGATGCTCTCTCTCCTTTTCTCTCTGCCCTCTGCCACGTGTACACACGCACGTGCTCTGTCTCTCTTTCTCTATCTCAAAAATAAATAAATAAATAAATATCACGATTGAGGTGATTTGGAGGTTAAAGAGACAGAACCTTGAGTCCTGACTCGAAGACTCTTCTCCCCAATCCTGCATCATCCCCTACATTCAGTGAGCGTCATCCATGGTGGACCTCCGCATCTGCAGCATTGTTCTCTGAACTTTTAAAAACTCTTAACATATCACTATGTGAGCGTGGTGCCCTCTCTTCGTTTTGCCAGTTCCTGGATCACCACACGGGGATTTGAATGCATCAAGACCTCTCCTCATTCAGCTTCTCCTTTCCCTCCCGATCCGTCGTCTGCCGGAAGGTTCCACGATCTTCCGTCTGTCTGCCATCTGGACGCCATGATACACTGCTTCTTCCACTCTGTTCCCATGATTCTTAAGTTTCCAACCGTTTGTCCTTCTGTACCATATGACCCAGCATTCCCACCCTTGAGTCAGCGTCTGTCTTCTCCACTCCTGTGCCTGTTCTGGTGGAGAAAAGCCCACAACGACGTACACAGGCACCGTCAGACATTCCGGGATTCCTGTCTTCAGCTGAGCCCTCAGAACAGTTGGACAATCCCCTCCTTGTCCTGCTCCTTCACTGACGACTCACGTCCCCATCGTACCTCCACCTGTTCCTCAGACAGTAGGCTTTCCCCTTCATAGAGAAGATTGAAGCCAAGAGCATATGTATTTCAACCTCCTACACCTACATGTGGTATATACACCACATCCGTTGCTTCTTACCTTCCTGTCTGTCCTTCTGGGAGGAGTGTTATCTCTCCATATAGGCCCTGACCCAAATCTTTGTACCTCCTACAAGGCCATCGTTCCCAGACTCTCTGTTGCATCTCTTATCCTCTCTTCTGTGTTTTTGGCTTTTTTCCTACTCCTTCCCTTCGGTCCTCATTGGCCTTTGAACCTGTTCAAATAGATCTTACGGAACAAACACACAGACGATTAGAGGTCCCTCTACTGTCTGCTGTTTCTTTTCTCTTCCTGCATTTCTGTGCTACTTGAATGTTAATCTGTGTAATCGTCTCTCCTTCCTCACCCACCTTTGTGCTTCTTCCCCACTGTTGTATGAATCAGTGCTCATCCGGGGAGGTCCTTGTTGCTAAATGAGTGACCTCTTATCAGTTCTCATCTCCCTTAATTTGGTATTTGACTGCCCTTCTCTTTTGGCATGTCTCCTTGGATAACTTTTTATCCTCTCTGATGCTACTCTCTTCTATTTCTCCTTGTACCTATCTGATCATTTCTTCTCATGATTCTCTTGAGCTCTGATTCTCGCTTGCCTTTTAGATGCTGAAATTCCTCAGCACCTTATCGTTGGCTGTCCTCTGCTGAAGCTCTCTGCATAATCTCATCCCCTTCCTAGTGACCTGTGGGTGGATAAGCATGATACATGAGCCCAGCATAACTGAAGTGGAAGATGGGTGGTTCCTCCAAATAGCGGGGGTGGGGGTGGGGTGCTAGTACCAGGAAAAGTGGGCCTGCAGGGCTGAGCCGACAAAAACAACAACGATCAGCCACATCACGTGTCGGTCATGTTTAGGTATCATCATCTTCCATGTGGAACTTCCCTTTTGACAGTTGAAAGGGGTTAGAGAGAAGGAATCCTGGTGAAGAGGAAATTAATCTGGACCTTGAAGGATAGCTAAGGCCTGACTAATGCAGGAGGGAGAAAGATTCTTGATTTGGAGAGAAGGGCACCAAGTCAGAAGTGTGCAGAGCTTGTGCATACGTGGGAGGGAGTGGAGGGGGAGTGAAAGGATGAGTGGCCTGGCTAAGTACACCACTCATGCTAGAGAGAAGTGGAGAATAAGGTTGGGTGGGTGGGTGACCATTATGGGATGGGCGAGCAGATGAGTGTGAACTCATCCAGGCATTGAGGAGAGGAAACAGATGCTCTAGCAAAGTCCCTTCTGTAGGGGAAGAGACAGCAGGGGTGGTATGCAGCTAGGATTGGAGGCGCTCAGACCATAAGTAGGGAGGTCACTGAGGAATTTCTTAACGCCTCATGTTGCAAGTAGGTGCTCTCCTGGGCTAGGATGACGAAAAGAAAGGATATAAGAGAATTTCAGAAAAAGCCTGGACAGTATTTGACAACTTGCTGAATATCCCAGGGGTCCTAGTGAAACAATTCAACTTTTGATTCGGCTTCCTCTAAGCCGTGCATTCAACAAATATTTTGGAGCCCTACCTACCATGCCCATTGCTTTGAACTCGATACCACAAAGGATTTAAAGATAAATCAGATACAGTGTTGGCTGTCAAGTTCCCTGTGTGAGAGGAGAGATACTTGTTTACATAAATAGTGCTACTAGGGGACAGAAGGTGGCAAAGCCCAAAAAGAGCAGGGCAGAGGAAGGATGTTATGGGGTCTAAATACGGAGCGGTCACTTCTTGCTGTTAAGGGGACAAGCAGGTTTGCTATCTCCTTATTGAACTGTGCTTTTTATAAAACTTTGTACTTGAACTACTTCAAATGATACTGTTGTCTGCTTTCCTTTGTCCATGTGGGTATGATGATCTATTTGCCCATTCCTCTCTTACCTCTTCTATTGTTCCATATCTATCACCTGTCTGTATCTCGTGTAAGTATTCTTTTCACAAATCCTTCTATATACAAATAATGCATATGTGATTATGAGTACTTTTCTTTCTTTTTTAAGTGTTTCCATAATTTCAATTCTTACACAACAAGGGTGCCTGAGCGGCTCAGATGGTTAAGCACCAGCTTTGGCTCAGGGCATGATCTCTCAGTTCGTGGGTTCAAGCCCTGCGTGGGGCTCTGTGCTGACAGCTGAGCCCGGAGCCTGCTGCGGATTCTGCGTTTCCCTCTCCCATTTGCACTCTCACTCTTTCAAAAATAAGTAAACATTAAAAAATTTTTTTAATAAAAAAATAAAATCTTATGCAACAAATGTACATGGTTTTATAATTAAGGAAAAAATACAAGGGAAAAAGAAACGAAGGAAAACAGCCTCCTAGTAATATGCTGGTGGCTCTGTGAATGTGAGTCCTTCAGCATTAGCAGTGTCGTCTTCGCGCTAAGCGCCCATCCTTCTATGAACTTCCCAGTCTGGGCATGCCATTTTTCTCCACCTCAGTAGCTTCTTTAGTGTCTGAGGTCCCCGAAGCGTACACTTGGAGATGCTGGAGCTTGGCCCCCTTCTTTCCCTCCCGGACTCCTGAGGTGGCCAGGCTGTGTGCAGAGGGCTGGAAGAGACGCCCACGTCGATGCCAGCCCAGGGTCTCCTATCCGGGTACTGAGAGCCGCCATCTTGCCCACACAGGCTGTCCCATCCGGGTACTGAGAGCCGCCATCTTGCCCACACAGGCTGTCCCATCCGGGTACTGAGAGCCGCCATCTTGCCCCTCTCCAGGGCCGAGCCCGAGTGCCAGGACCATCGCCGCACTGCCAGGCAGAAGGGGCTGCCTCTGGACCAGAGGGACGAAGACTGGGATGCCAAGAAAAGGGAGCTGGAGCTGTCTCTTCCCTCCTCGAATCAAAAAACTAATAAGAAAACGATTAAAAAAATCCGAGGCCCCACCAGGCTGAGCCATCCCAAGGAGAGGAGAATGTGAGGACAGCGTTGGTGGCTCTGGCACCCATGTTTTCTGCGGAAATAGCTTTCCCTGGCACCAGACTAGGAGTGGTTAGATCTGTGCTGTCTTTACATGATTCTAGAGACCATTCTGTAAGACCATTCTGTAGACCGGCCTTCCACCGGCAGCTCATGACCTGTCATTCAACCCAAAGCCTTGCTGGGTGTTCCCTACAGGAGCTGCTGCCTCCTTGCTGATCCAAGCTGTCCACAAGTATTGCCAGAAAGGGACAAGTGTTAGCTGCTTGTGTTTGGCCACGAGTCCTTTGCACTGTCAGCACCCCATGACCCACTATATGCAATTATTGAATTACAGGGGGCAAAGAAAGAGCTCTCCCTAAGGAAACTGGATTGTTTCAATGAAAAAAAAAGTAACAATACAATTCCAATAATTTCCAACCTACTCAGTTCAGTTAATCTATGAAAAAAAAAAAAAAAAGGTATTTGTTATCACGTAAACCAAGCAAGGAGGTGAACAAATGTAGCTCCCAGTTTCCAGCTTTTTTTTTTTTCTTTGCAGAGTAGGGGCTCACAATCTCAGCATGGTCATTTGATCCATGATCACTTTCACATAAGAAAAACGGTGTGGGTGATGGACCAACTCAGTGAGCGATAACCGGAAACCCCGACAAAAATTCATTTCATCCCACATAAGAAATGAGAGGTAGCAAGCATAGCGGACCATGTGAATACAGCTCTACTTGTGCAATGTGTATTTCAGGGAATCTGAACACAGATCAGGTATTTCTAATGAAAATATTGCATCCAAACTGAGATCTGCTCTAACTGCAAAATATATACCAGTATTTGAATACTTAGAAAAAATGTAAAACAGCTCATTAATGTTATTGATTACATGTTGAAATGATAATATGTTAGATATTGAGTTAAATAAAACGTCTTACTAACATGAATTTTATCTTTTTCTATCCGCTTTTTGAAACACGTGGCTGCCAGTGGAGTGCCTGGGTGATTCAGTCCGTTAAGCGTCTGATTTTTGATTTTGTATCGGGCCTCAGGTCACGATCTCATGGCATGTGAGTTCAGTTGGAGCCCTGCATCCGGCTCCGTGCTGACAGCACACAGCCTGCTTGGGATCCTCTGCCACCTCCCCCACCCCCTTCCTTCTCTCCCCACCCCGTGCGTGTTCTCTTTCTCTCTCAAAAATAAATAAAAGCTGAAAAGAAAAAAAGAAAATATGCGACTGCTAGAATGTTTAAAATTCTGTAGGTGGCTTGCCCTTTTTTTTTTTTTTTTTTCCTCCTGACAGCACTGCAGGAGAAACCAGAAAATATTTACAGCCTCCACCGGGCAGATGGCCTGAGGCGCTCCAATTGGCTACTCTATGTTCTAGATTTACTAGCTTCTCTACCTAACTCAGTGTCTTTAAGCATCTAACGTCTTCATTACGCCTTCCTCAATTCATGTTTGTGTTAATACAGGCCGTGCTCGGTTTGAATTACCTGAAATGAACAAATGCTTGAACGTCTTATAGGAAAGTAGCATAGCTGTGGAGGGTACGCTTTCCAGTGTCTATATCCGTCCTGAGCATCAGTCCCCTTTCTCCTTGCTCAGCAATGCACCAGGGTGGCTCCCGCTCCCCTTGATCCTGTTGGTCCTCAACCAGTATGAACTTCGGAAGGCACCTGACTCAAGCTGGTCCAATAGGATTCTTCTCCCGGGAGCGTCAAAATGGAGGCTCTGGGGCAGCTGGTTCTGGGGTATGAGACTAAGCTCTGGGTGGAGCAGTGTCTCTGACTCTGTCCTGACACCACCCCACCCGCCCCCCCCCCCCCCACTGCCCTTGATGTCTGCACAGAGCCCATCTTCTCTCTCTCTCTCTCTCTCTCTCATTCACACTTCCCTCCACTTCAAGACACAACACACACGGAGGATTGTAGGTGGAGGTCGTGGGGGTAGGATGGAAAAAGGCCCAGGCTGCAACACAGAGCCCCCTCCCCCACCCCCACTCCCCCAAGTTGGGGGGAAAAATGCCTGTAGTTTTCTGTCATCGCTCATCCCGAGACCCAGTCTTCTCACCAGTCACCCCCATCCCACCACTGATGGACCCTTCACGAATGAACCCCCTCCCTCATTGAACCTTCATTCCTCTCACTAAACCCCCTCCATCTCAAAGCCCTCACTCCCCTCAAAGAACCCCCTGTCCACAATTTCCCCTCCACCCACAGCACTGGCTAGGCCTTCAGAAAGACCGCCATCAGAGCCTGTGACTGAGCTGGGCCATGGTCGGGGTCGGGCTCTGTGCCTCCCCTCTTGACTGGGCCTTTCTGGGGTCCCTGCTTCCCTGTGAATCCTCAGGAGCAGAGGAGTCCCCATTACCACCCCATGCCTCAACATTGCCTCTGCCCCTGAGCAACCCACAATGGGTCTTCCTCTGGAGCAATATGTCCCCCTCAGCACCAGCCACCGTGTGCTGGGCTGAAAACCAGTAGGGAAATCTTGCCCAGAGGTTGGAGCTGGAGGGTGGTAGTCTCGCCTGTTTCAGAGGAACACTGATGACCGGAGCTTGTGGCCCAGGGGCTGGGGTGGGACGAACCATGGGGCTGAGGCCCCCTCCCAGGCCTGCCCCTCAGCCTTGGTAGGCCTCGTGAAGGAGACTTAATAGAGGTAAGAACAGTGTAAAGGAGGATATTTTAACAGCCAGGACGCCCACAATTAAACTGGCTGTCCTGGAGGTGTCCACACTGAGACAGGTGAGCACACTGTGGGGGTATACAAGACTCCCACATACGAGTGGGCTGGACTCAAGAATTTCTGTGGCCCAGCTCAGATTTCACACCTGGGTCATAAATACATACATACATAAATATGTAAATAAATAAAAGATTCTTCTCCTGCTAACTGGAAAAGAAATCTTCATGAGAGGATGGGCCAGTAGCCTATAACCTCAGAACTGTGGAGTGGCTAATTCTACACAAGGCTGAGGAAGTGTTGGGAGGTGCTCCACGGAGAGAAAGAAAAGACTGAGGGAAAAGATGGCGGGTGGGGGGTGTGGGGGGGATGAGGGTGGGGACGGGGTTCAGTGAGAACACGCAAGCACATGCACAGCTTTCTAGTTTCCAGTTCTGGTTCCTTACTCAGGAAATGTGTGAAAAACTACTTACATAATAATATTTCCTCTTTTGCTTACAGCGTATTGAATTGATCCCTCCCCCTCTTTTTTTTTTTTCTAAAAAATCTTTTCTAAAAAGGACACTATTTTAAGATCATAGGCTTAGGAGTCAAGTTGATTTAGGTTTATGTCCTCCTCTATGAAATAGGCAAAATAATCCTTACTTCTTGGGGTTGTGCAGTGAGGATGAGATGAGATGTGCAGCCTAATGCTGGCATTGGCACTCTAACAGGTCGGTGTGATGGCTATTATGTTTCTATAGGAGTGAGCTCAGTTGTCTCCTGAGAATCCCAAAGGGGTCCAGGAACAATGCTCTGTAGGGGTCAATTGAGGGTCTCCCATTGTTCAGTCCATAAACACGCCCGGTCTAGTTTCCGTCTTCCATCAGCTTCACAGACCCGGACCAAACTGATAAGTGTTCTCAGGGTCCTTTACTGCAGCTACGGCCTCCCAGTGTCCTTGCCGAGTCCCTCGTTCATGGTTAGTCTCATTGAGACACTAGAAAGAAGAGATTGTGTATAGTAAATGAAAGCAATAGGAAGAAGACACTGAGGGCTCTGTTGGAATGTGGATTCTGTACTAAGCATGTATTATATCTAATCTCCATGACCCACCTGCAGAGTAGGTCTTACTGTCCCCCTGTGACACCACAAACTGAAATTCTGAGAGGTTGTGTGACTTGCCCTAAGCCCCTGGCTAACACTCCTATAGCCTTGAAATTCTGCCCGCATTGGAAGGCGTTCTAACCCTTCAAGCTCTGGGATCTCAGTCAGATTGCTTAACTTCTCTAGAGTCCTCACCTGTTAACTGAATTTTAGCTGAGTTCGCAACAATTCTGAGAATTTGAGACAGAAGACACGCACTTCCTCAACCCCTCCATTTTAAATGATGCTCTCAGCAATGCTCTCAGCGATGTTTAACCTCATTTCTCCTCTGTATTCCAAGAATCGAGACCAGCTGAGGAAATACACACTGGGGAGTGCAAGTGGTTAGTAATAAACACCAGCTATGACCATGTGATCAATTTCAGAGATAAGGACTGTGATTCTCATAAGTATCCCTCCTCATTTTGTTATGAACATGTTTGGTGTGTGTGTGCATGTGTGTGTGTGTGTGTGTGTGTATGCATGTGTGTGAATGCAAAATGGTACAGCCACTTTGGAAAGCAATTTGGCAGTTTCGTATGTGGTTAAATATACACTTACCATATGACCCAGCACCCCCAATCCTGGATTTCACTCAGGTGAAACAAAACTTACATTCATATACAATCTGTAAGTATTTATAGCAGCTTTACTCATAATTGCCAGAAACTATGGGGACTGTCCAAACGTCCTTAACTGGTGAATGGATAAACAAACTTGGGGCATCAATATCAGAAATAAGTATTACTTAGAAATAGAAGGGAATGAACTACTTTTGCACAAACACCATGCATGAACCCCAAGTCCATTATGATAAATATAAGAAGGGCAGATCAAAGCCTGTATGAATCATTTGTAGGACAATCTGGAAAGGACACAACTAGGACAGAAAGCACATCAGTTGTTGGCAGGGACTGTCTACCAGAGGGAAGAGAGAGGGAAGGACTATCTATGAATTTTACCTGTATAAAATTTTAGGGTGATATAACTGTTCCATATCTTGATAGCTGTTGTAGATGTATGATTATCCGACACACAAAAAAGTATGAATGTTACTGTATGCAAATTATATCTTAAATACTTTTTTTATAGGAGGAAGGAATTAATGACTACTTAACTCATACACTGAGATAAATCTTTCAAACTACCGGGTCCACGAAAGTTGAGAGTGGAAAAGGGAATATATATCAGAAATTCTTGGAGAAATTCCTTGGAAATACTAAGAGTTCAATGAATTCCTTGATTGCCTGTGCAACAGAATCACCTTTGGGATTTATAGAAAATGTACGTGGCTTTGGCTTCAGAGATTCTAATTCAACAAGTCACGGCTAGGTCCCAGGAATTTCTATTTCTTCAATATTCACTAAATTGTTGTGAAACCCATCTTGGTTTAGAACCCCTGAGACATAATTGCTAACGTCCTTTCCAAACTAAGCATTCCCATGACTGCATAGAAATTAGAATTTATGTCAACTTCTCTGGTGGAAAAAAAAAAAAAACCAACAAAACAATCTTTACTTTTACTAATACTGATATTTAGCATTTCTTTCAATTATGAGTTGGGTAATGAAACTCAAATATTAGGGGTGCTTGGGTGGTTCAGTCGGTTGGGCGTCTGACGTCGGCTCAGGTCATGATCTTGCGGTCCGTGAGTTTGAGCCCTGCATCGGGCTCTGGGCTGACAGCTCAGATCCTGGAGCCTGTTTCAGATTCTGTGTCTCCCTCTCTCTCTGCTCCTCCCCTGCTCATGCTCTGTCTCTCTCTGTCTCAAAAATAAATAAATGTTAAAAAAAAATTAAAAACAAAACAAAACTCAAATATTAGCAGTTTCTATGACTTTGCTGCACACAGACACCTCATGTATTTTCATTACATATTGACATAATATAAATCATGGTATTTCAGATTATTAAATATCTAGATATGTTAGATCTCTTGAAATAACATTAACACTCATCATTAGTTGGAAATTATGATAACTATTAGAATTATCTTTGTGTCTAGTTAAACTACATTAATAAACATACATATTATATCACAAGCTATTATTTCAACATTTTGATAATTGCATCTTAATAAAATTAGTTTCCTTTATACTCTTTTACATTTTATTTTATTAAAAAATTTTTTTTTAATGTTTTTATTTATTTTTGAGACACAGAGCAACAGAGCATGAGCAGGGGAGGGGCAGAGAGAGAGGGAGACACAGAATCGGAAGCAGGCTCCAGGCTCTGAGCTGTCAGCACAGAGCCCGATGCGGGGCTCGAACTCACGGACCGTGAGATCATGACCTGAGCCGAAGTCAGACGCTCAACCGACTGAGCCACCCAGGCGCCCCTACATTTTATTTTATTCATTTATAAACACTTATTCTAGGGTTGGCTCAGTTGGTTGAACTTCTGACTTCAGCTCAGGTCATGATCTCACAGTTAGTGAGTTCCAACCCTTCTTCGAGGCTTTCAGCACAGAGCCCACTTTGGACCTTCCGTCCCCCTCTCTTTGCCCCTGCCCCACTAGTGCTCTCTCTCTGTTACAAAGAAATTAAAAAACATAAAAAAATACTTTAAAAACACTTTCTCTAGAAGAGGTCCAGTGCTTTCCCAGATGACCAAAGGGGCTCACAGCACAACAGACTTAAGCACTTTCATGGTAAGTCTTCTGGATTTGAAGTGTGATAACTTCCATAAATGAGACACACCCTTATTTAAATAAAAGCAGAGGGGAAGACTGGTCTAAAATACAAATAGCCACTGGGTTTTGGGTCACCTAAAGTATTTCTGGTGAACAACGCCCTTCTGCTCAATCAGGTTGGCAAGGGAATTTGTTTACTTGTTTGACCCAAGTTGACAGGTTGAGGGTAACAAGCCTGGGGCTTGAGAGCCACGCTGAGCTAAATCTGAGCAATCCCCTATCACACACGCCGATACTTCCACATATGCACCTGATGAGACCTCTTCTTCACCTACGCTTTCAAGAGCATGACAAAACAAAGCAAAGAAATCAAGCCCAGCCAAGGTTCTGAACTGGGCGCAAAGGTGTCGATTTGTAAAAGCAACAGATATCATGGAATACACACAAGTACACAAACACACACAAACGCATGCATAGAATCAAACAGTAAATGTTAAGCTCTATTGACGAAGGGCCACATAATTTATATATCCTCTTTTAAGATACTATACTTAATTATTTATTTTTATTATTTCAGTGTTTGGTTTTGAGAGGAGGGGGAGCATGAGTGGGCGTGGGGGGCGGGGGTGCCAGAGAGAGAGAGAGGGAGACAGAATCTGAAGCAGGCTTCAGGCTCTGAGCTATCAGCATAGAGTCTGACGCAGTGCTCGAACCCATGAGCCACGAGATCATGACCCGGGCTGAAGTCGGTCGCTTCACTGACTGAGCCGCCCACGTGCCCCTAAGGTACTATATTTAAAGCTCTGATCATAGCACAGTGAATAAACCATGAGGTGTTTTGATCGTTGCTATTGTTTCATTTGTCTGTAAAAGATATTAATTGCCTATGGAAAAAAATCCCTAGTGGAAATGAGCAAATATTATCAAAGTGAAGGCATAATGACTACTTTTGGAAAAGTACCGTGTCAGAGGGCATAAGAACATGAGGGTACGAGTCTAGCCTTTAGCCCAAGAGACATATAGACTCTATTGCTTCCTAGCTAAGCGATACTGAGTGAGCTGCTTACCTTCATGACCTCATCCTTTATCCATAAGGCGGGATTGTACCTGCTACCTTGGCTCTTGTGATGATTGAATGGTATGTGGACAGGGAGAAAAGATTGAGAAAATGTGATGGGAGAAGCCTTTCTCCAAAGATCAAAATCAAGGGATTCCGTAAAAAATAAGATAGATGGAGGAAGAGAGGGATGCATAGGTATTTGGCTTGATGTGTGGCGAAGTGAGCAGTGAGAACTAGTAGGAAATCAGTGTAAGGGTGTTTACTGTAAAATTCTTTCAATGGTTCTGTAGGCTTAAAAGTTCTCTAAATACAATGTTGGGGAAAATAATCAAGAGGCTTTTCTGTAGCAGTGAGTGGCCTTTGGAAATGTCGATGGTGCCAGGAAATGAGGAACGACTCCTTCACGTTCCACTGTGTGGTTGGGTTTAGGGCCCAGTGTAGAGTAGACAGATTTGGGCAGGTCCAAGTAATTTTGTTTCCAAGCACTTTGAACTTGAGCAATTTTTGTAGCCTGACTTGTCCTCATTTTCATCCATGACAAACAATGAGGACCATGCCTGCCTCTTAGGACGGAATGCAAATGTTCCCGGCACTTATGATTAGGAAAATGGTTAGGGAATGAAAATTATTATTATTTTTTTTATCAGAGTCAAGAACACCTTAAAATTCATCTAATCCCAAACCCTCATTTTACAGATGGACAAGCAGATGCTCAGAGGGGAAAAGTGATTTCTCCTAAGTCACACAGCTGATTAGTTGTAGAACCAGAATTTGAATTCACATCTTCTGTGTTCCAGTCCTGTAATCTGTCTCTTGAATCGCTCTTTCTCCCAAGACCGGTTTCTTAAATCTTATAGAATTACATGAACCAACTCCATGGCAATCAAGTATCGTCAATCAATCCCAATGCAAAAGAGCAAATGCCTAGTAAGAGACAGCCCAAGGCTGGAATGGTGGAGTTCTCTCCCCTGCTGGTTTTGCTGATCTACCCTCAGGCAGTCCCAGATTCACAGGCATCAAGAGATTTTGGAGCTGCCCGCTTGGAGCCCTCCAGGGATCTTGGGCCTGAGAAGCACCGTGGTTCTCCCACTGGGGCACAGGGCATGTGGTAACTTCACAGGTGTAGCTGCAGCCCCTTACCAAAACATTCCTTGTCCGGTCTCATTTGACAAGATCAGGGCAAAGAAGCAGTCCTACTGGAATATGACTGGGGTCCCAAGGCCTGCCTGTTCCCACATATGCTCCCCACGTTGGGCCAGACAGCTCCAAATTCTTGCTGAACTTGCAGAAGGGAAATCAGAGAACTTCTACCCCTTGGGAACCACATGACTATTTAGCAACATTCCACCGAGAATTCAGCAATTGGAGAAAACAGCTTCTACTGTCTGAGTCATTCTCCAATCTCTGGCCGGCTCACACGGGGACATTTCTTCAGCCTTATCTAACCGGGACACACGCCGTGCTAGTCTTAGAGAAAATTAATCTACAAACATTTCTTCTTTAATGTTCGGTACAGGAATTCTCATGGCAATATGATTCTGGGCTTCCTTATCAGTTGCCATGAAACTTGATGATTGTAGACCCTGAAGAATCTAAAGTAGCAAAATACTTTCCACAGAGAAGTTCAAGTTGTGTATGAAACAATGAAATGTGAGGTCTGGATATCATTGTTTTTATAAAAATGTTAAGCTACATCAGATTTTCGGATCGCTTTCCTGCCGTCAGAAAAAACATCTCTGGAACTGGCTGGCAATGAGCGAGCAGATACTGGATGCGTTCTTTTTTTTTTTTTTAAGTTTATTTATTTTGAGGGGGGTAGGGGCAGAGATAGGAAAAGAGAGCATCCTAATCACACTCTGCACTGTCAGCACAGAGCCCTACATGGGGCTCAAACTCAAGAACTGTAGGATCATGACCTGAGTCGAAACCAAGAGCCTGATGCTTAACCGACTGAGCCACCCACGTGCCCCTAGATGCATTCTTTAAATTTGTTTTTTATTGCGGTGTAACTTACATGCCATTGTCATGGCTCTCATTTTAAGGGTACTTACTGTTCAATGATTTTTAGTTAATCGAAAGAGTTGCACAACTATCACCCCAGTCCAGTTTGAGAACATATCCATCACACCAAGGAGATGCCTCCTGCTAGTTAGGCAGGCACTCTCCATTTCCACTCCCAGCCCTTGGCAACTGCCAATCGACTTTCTTTCTCTATAGATTTACGTTTTCTAGAAATCATACAAATGGGTAGATGGCTTCTTAAGAGCTGAGAATCATAAATATATTACTCACAGATTCAATCAACCACTTACCAATGTATATTATGCATACCAGTTGCTTGCGAGTGAAACAGACTAGTTCCTGTCCAGCTAAGAAGGCAAGAAGTTAAAACAACTAAAACCAAGAAAAGCTGATGGTCTATGAAAGGGGAGGTCCAGGGCTCTCTGGGAATGCTTATCTGGAGTTCATAAAGTAGCCTGGAAAAGTCAGAGGAGTCCTCTTGGAGGAAGTGGCATATGAGTGAAAGACTCAAGAGTAGGCTGGAGGTAAGCAGGAGAATTGGGAGATAACTCTGCAGCCCAGACATAGAGGATGTGTGTTGAATCTGAGGGACCCAAGCAGGTTTGGCAAGGCTGAAAATATAATCTGTGTGAAGGAGCAGGGAAGGTCAGGGGACATGGTGACCACGGCGGTTGGCCTTGGAGGGTACATAAAGCCAGGTCACAGTCGGCCATGGTGTGATGCTCGGATGGTGTCCTGAAGGCAAGAAGAAGCCTCGAGGAGGTTCAGGCAAGGTTGCATGTGACATCACAAACAGACTGGAGCAGGCAAGAATGCAGACAGGAAGACCAGCTAGGAAAGTGCTGGAATAATCTAGGCGAGAGATGCCACTGGGAGGCAGCATAGCCATGTGGTTAAAAGCTTTGGATTTTTCCAGAGAAGACATGCAGATGGGGATGTGGAGAAAAAAGGAATAAGGAGCTGGCTTACACAATGACAGAGGCTGGCAAATCCAAAACCTGCAGAGCTGATGTTCAAATTCAAGTTCAGTAGTTGGCAGTTGTCATAGTACCAGGAAGAGTGGATATCTCAGTTAAAAGGCTGTCAGTTAAAAAGAGTGGATATCTCAGTTAAAAGGCTCAGTTAAAAGGATATCTCAGTTAAAAGGTAGCTCAGGTAGGAGAATTCTCTCTTACTTGGGGGAGTGTCAGCCACTTCTTCTATTCAGGCCTTCAACTGATTGGAGGAGGCCCACCCACATTAAAGAAGGCTATCTATCAATTGCTTAATCTATCAATTTAAATGTTAATTCCGTTCAAGAAGACCCTCACAGAAAGACCCAGAATAATGTTGAGCCAAATACCTGGGCACCCCATGGCCCAGTCAAAATTAACTATCATCTAGGTTAAGAGTAAAGGTAGTAGCTAGGGGTACTGTTTTATAAAGAGGAGTCAGGGAAGGTATCTCCAAGGAGAAGCCATTTGAACAGTGACCTAAGTGAAGTAAAAGCAAGATGCTATGGAGGAGGGTCACTTTGGGTGGAGGGAACAATAAGTACCTAGGGCAAATCCAGAACATCTGAGCTACAGTAAGAAGCCACCATGGCTGGAGCAGGAAGCTGGTGGGGGACGCCTCAGGGAAGGAGCTGAGGTTGAAGAGGCGGTCAGCAGCAGGCTCATGTCAACCTTGTGAGCCACGGCGAAAATCGGGCATCTCGTTTTAAGGGCCGTGGAAAACTACTGCAGAATTTTAACCACATTTCTGACTCCTGTGCTGAGACTAGGTTGCAGAGGGGCAAGAGAGGGAGCAGGGACACCAGTAATGGAATTTATTGTGATCAGGCTAGAGATGATGGTGGCTTGGGCTGTAGTGAAGGCTGTAAGAAGCAGCCGGATTACAGGCATACTTTGGAGGGAGAGCAGAGGACCTGATGGTAGGGTAAACAGACACATTAATAGACAAGAGACAAATCCTCAGGATGTGCCCCATCAACCCTTTTCACAGACCTCAATTATGCTCAATGACAATTCAGCTTTCACACAGGGAAACCCTTTGCTGGGGTGGCCTCTGTCAGCTGATGCTTTTTCTGAATGGCTGTGGATGTGCTCACTCTTCTGGAAAGTTGCTCTTGCTCTATTCATCACTATATGCTTCTGTCTGTTTGCCAGGAAAGCTATCTGTGCACGTGCTGCCTTCACTAGATCTTGGTAGCTCAGCTTTGCTTTGTGAGAGCTTCTTGGCTAAATATCAGGGACTTGTTTGTTTGCTTTTGTCTTATTTTTCTGAAGAACTACAATGTTATTGAGGTCTAATATACATATGTCAAAGGCACAAAGCTTACGTGAACTGTTTAATGTGTATATTTGTGAAATCTACACTCTAAACAGGATTAGAACATTCTCATTGCCCAAGAAAGTTTTCGCATGCACACTTCCAGTCCAACCGCACCACCCTTGTCTCTGTTCCCCAAACCTCTGTTCTGATATCTGTCACCATAAATTAGTTTGGGATATTCAATGTGATATAAGGAACTCATTAGTATGCCTTATCTGCGTCTGGCTTTTTGCATTCAACATGATGTATTTGGACCATTCATCTATGGTATCGATTGTGTCAGTGGTTCATTCCCTAGATGAAGAGAGCATAATTTACTTATTAATTTACTACTTGGCGGACATATGAGTCGTTTAAAGTTTGAGGTCATTATGCTTAAACTTCAGTGAAGCATTGTTGACAACAGCCAAGAGGCGGACATAACCTGGATGTCCACTGATAGACGTATGGATAAAAAAGATGTGGGGTATACACATAATGGAATAGTATTAAGCCTTAAAAAGGAAGGAAATCCTGCAATATGTGACAGCATGGGTGAACCTCGTGGACACTATGATAAATGCAATAAGCCATCACGAAAGGACAAATACTGTATGATTCCACTTCTACGAGGTCTCTAAACTGGCCAGAGTCATAGAAGCAGAGCGTAGAATGGTGATTGCCAGGGGCTGGGGAGAGGGAGAAATTGGGAGTTGCTATTCAACGGGGAAAAAGTTTCAGTTACGTAGGATGAATAAGTTCTAGATATCTGCTCTACAACATGGTGCCTACGTTAACAATATTTTACACTTAAAATTTTGCGAAATGCATAGATCTAATGTTGAATGCTTTTACTACAATAAAAAATTGCAATGAACACTGGGTACATGACTTTTTATTTCCACATATTTTCATTTCTCTTTGGTAAATACCTGGGAGGGGAACCGCTTGGTCACAGGGAAGGTGTATGTTAAGTTTTAACAGAGTTTTGTTTTCAATTTAGTTTTCACGCGTGGGAAGGCACATAGGACACCCCCTTAAAGGCTTTTGTCAATAGGCCTTAGAAGGGAAACAATACGTGGGGATAATGATAAACATAAAAATTATGGGGTGCCTGGGTGGCTCAGTGAGTTGAGTGCCCAACTCTTGATTTGAGCTCAGGTAATCATCCCACGGTCATGGGATGGAGCTCAGCATGGAGCCTGCTTGAGATTCTCTCTCTCTCTCCCCCTCTGTCCCTCCCCCACTCCCTCTCTCTCTGTCTCTGTGTCTCTCTCTCTTATTAAAA
This sequence comes from Prionailurus bengalensis, assembly GCF_016509475.1. Lineage (NCBI taxonomy): Eukaryota > Metazoa > Chordata > Mammalia > Carnivora > Felidae > Prionailurus > Prionailurus bengalensis. Next base: position 44,124,047 of record NC_057349.1, read on the forward strand.
AAAAACAACACGATAATGGGGCTCCTGGGTGGCTCAGTTGGTTGGGCGTCCGACTTTGACTCAGGTCATGATCTCACAGTTTGTGAGTTCAAGCCCCGCGTCGGGCGCTGCGCTGACAGCTCGGAGCCTGGAGCCTGCTTCGGATTCTGTGTCTCCCTCTCTCTCTGCCCCTCCCACACTTACACTCTGTCTCTCTCAAAAATAAACACTAAAAAAAATTTTTTTTAAAAGATAAAAATGATGATAAAGAGAAAGAGAGGATCATGATGGTGGTGATGTTTTTGTAGTACTTACCATGTATAGCTTCATATTTGTTAATTTATTACATCCTTACAATAACACTGAGAGGTAGGTATTAACTCTAGTCGTTTTACAGTTGAAGAGACTGAGGCTTGGAGATGTGAACCAATGTTCTCCAGGTCATTCAAACCCATATTGAAGAAGCCCATATTTTTCAACGAATTGTACCACGTCCTATAACACGTCCTATGGCCATCATCTCTCGCATCTTCTCCCAATGCCCTGACCATCCTTCTGGGTGGCTGCTTTGCTTTTTGGTGGACCTTTTGGAACCCTGTTGTGTCCAGTTTGCCTGGCGGCTGCTCTCTCGTGTCTGAAGTGCTAACAACGTTTGCCTGCCTAGAGGGTCCCTTTGACCAGTTTGTTTGCCTTCCTCCGACCCCCTCCCGTTGGTCTCCACACCCCTCTCTCTTCCCCTTCCTTATCCCTACCCGCTTCGCCCAATCCTCCGTCATTACTGCACCCCCACTGCCAGACCCCATTATCATTTACCTAAAGCCCATAAACATGCATCCTGGAATCAACTTCTCTCAATGGTTAGAAGAATCTTCCCTCCAAACGGCTTATTTGCTCTCCAAAGTATTTTGTTGTTTTTGTGAAGAATTGTGTCCAGAATCGTTTTTATAATGAAAGTATTTGACTCAATGTCCTTATTTTGGTTAAACCACCTTGTAGCATCAAAACTATGATGCTGCTGAACACAGACGTGCTGTTTATGTGGGTACCTTTCTTCTATCCGATGGGGATTTCAAATGAATGGATTTCAAGGGAAAAAAAACCCACTGGATTTGTTATGATTTCATTTCACTTTTTTCTTCTAGATAAGTCTAATTATAGTTAAAACAATTAACACACACCCCGAGTCTTGGTTTTTCAGCAATAAACTCCTGCCTAATAACAACATACTTGAGTAGCCATTTTCATATCTTTTAAATTAATCTCCATGAAACCCTCCAAGGTAGATCCAGCAGAAGTAAGTGGGAAACACAGACATTAAGTAGGAACGTGGCTAAAGAATGGAGATTGTCTTGAGTTTGGAATAGAACCTCCAGTTCAACTTCATGCAAATTTCATATATTTCGTAACTCCAATATCAGGGGGAAAATAACAAATTCAACCCGTTGTGGAGACGCTCTTTTTAAAACATTGAAATCAGTTTGTACTAACAATTATCTTAAGTTGTTTATAATGCTGTGCTCGCTGAAATGTCCCTGAAATGTAGGAGATGATTTCTGTGAAGCCAAGGCGCTGATGTCCGATTTGCTAGAAAGTCGGCGCCCCCTGGTGGACTGTAGAACAACAAAGGGATTTCTGTCAGGAAGTTCCAGGCTAAACAGGACAGATAGCCTTCACCCAAGTACACACTGAATCCCTAGCATTGGATTATAACAGTAAATAAAAATTTGAAAGCGGGCGGTTAAGTTTATTCAAGACATCATAGAACCTTCGAATTTGAGGTGCTAGATCATCAAGGTATAACATCATTTTACAGATAAGGAAACCAAAGCTCAAAGAAGTCAAACCATAAAGCATCAAGAGACACAAAACGTAAGAAAATACCGAACAAGTCACAAAGCTGAAGAAGACAATAACTAAACCAAAAAATACACTAGAAATATTCAATAGCAGACTGATGAAGCAGAAGAAAGGATCAGTTACCTAGAATACAAGGCAGTGGAACTCACCCAAACAGAGCCCCAGAAAGAAAAAAAGAATTTAAAACAGTGAAGATAGCTTAAGAGACTGATAGGAAAACATCAAGAGGAATAACATTTGCATTATAGGGTTCGAAGAAGAAGAAGAAGAAGAAGAAGAAGGAGAAGGAGAAGGAAAAGAGAAAGAAAGGGATAGAAAGCTTATTTGAAGAAATAATGCCTGAAAACGTCTCTCACCCAGGTGGGGAAGGAAACAGACATCAGATGCAAGAATGTCAAGAAGTTCCAAAGAAGATGAACCCCAAATAATTCACACCAGAACACACTAAATTTAAACTTAAAAGTTAAAGAGAAAATCATAAAAGCAGCAAGAGAAAAAAGCTGGCTACGTACAAAGCAGCCCATGGGACTGTCAGTAGTGTGTTTTTGCAGAAACTTTGGAAGCTAGAGAGAGTGGCACGGTGTCCTCAAAGATATGAAGACCTTTCACGAAAACAGAGTTAACATGCTCAGTAACCACACAGGCATACATATCAAGAGAAATACCTATAGAAGGTATGGCAAATGTGAAAATGTTTATTAATACCCTACTGTTCTGCATTCCTTAAACATTCTTGATGTTTCCCACCCCACATAGAGTGAATTGGTGGAGAGGCAGGTTAGGAGGCTGATGCGGTCATGCAAGGGAGTGGTTATACTCATCTGAGACGGGGTGGAGGCTCTCGGAAGGGTGGCAAGCAGATGGTTTTGAGAGTTGGTTATGAAGGCGAATCCACACCCCTACTGCCATTAATTTCTGGGAGAAGGAAAAGGCAAGGATTGTTCCTAACGTTCTTGTTTGGGGCCATTGGGTGGATGGTAACAGAGTCGGGGAATAGAAGATCAAGACCAAAGGAGAAGACTTTGGAACATTAGACCAAGATTGTTTAATAGTGGATTTTCAGGAACTGAGACATCTGATAAAGAACATGTCTTGGGGCCCAGAAGGGCTGAATATAGTGTCTCAAATCACACTTGAACTAGTCCCCATTTCCCCCTCCTAGGGTGAAGGGGATAAAGCAGATAGAACATGGACTGTGGCATCAGACACAGGTGAATTTAAAAGCTGGATTGGGGTACCTGGGTGGCTCAGTCAGTTGAGCGCCCGACTTTGGCTCAGATCATGATCTCATGGTTCATGGGTTCAAGCCCCGCATCGGGCTCTGTGCTGGCAGCTCGGAGCCTGGAGCCTGCTTCACATTCTGTGTCTCCCTCTCTCTCTGTTCCTCCCCTGCTCTGCTCTGTCTCTCTCTCTCTCTCTCTCTCTCAAAAATAAATATTTTTTAAAAATTTAAAGTAATTATTGATAGGTATGTACTTACTGCTATTTTGTTAATTGTTTCTTGGCTGTTCTTTTTCTCTTGTTATTTTCCCTTGTGATTTGATGATTTCTTTAGTGTTAGGCTTAGATCCTTTCTCAACTTTTGTGTATCTCCTATAGGTTTTTGTTTTCTGGTTACCATGAGGCTCACCCCCTATAATATATGCAGTCTATTCTAAGTTGATAGTGATATAAGTTTTTTTTTTTTAATATTTTTTTTTAACGTTTATTTATTTTTGGGACAGAGAGAGACAGAGCATGAACGGGGGAGGGGCAGAGAGAGAGGGAGACACAGAATCGGAAACAGGCTCCAGGCTCTGAGCCATCACCCCAGAGCCTGACGTGGGGCTCGAATTCACGGACCGCGAGATCGTGACCTGGCTGAAGTCGGACGCTTAACCGACTGCGCCACCCAGGCGCCCCGATAGTGATATAAGTTTAAATGCACTCTAAAACTCTTCATTTTTACCCCCCCATTTTATGTTTCTGAAGTCACATTTTACATCTTTATATTTTTTTGTATCCCTTAGCTGTTTATTGTGGTTATAGTTATTTTTACTACTTTTGTCTTTTAACCTTCATTCTAGCTTTATAAGTGATTAATCCACTACCTTTACTGTATATTTACTTTTGCTGGTGGGATTTATACTTTCACATGTTTTTGTCTTATTAATTAATGCCCTTTCTTTTCAGCTTAAAGAAGTCCCTTTAACATTTCTTGTAAGGCTAGTTCAATGGTAATAAACTCCGTTAGCTTTTTTTTTTTTTTTTTTTTTTTTTTTTTTTTTTAAACCTGGAAAGCTCTATCTCTCCTTCAATTCTGAATGATAACCTTGCCGGGTAAAGTATTCTCAGCTGGAAGTTTTTCCCTTCCAGCACTTTGAGGACACCATGCCACTCTCTCTAGCTTGCAAAGTTTCTGCAAAAACACACTACTGACAGTCCCATGGGCTGCTTTGTACATAGCAAGCTTTTTTCTCTTGCTGCTTTTATGATTTTCTCTTTAACTTTTAAGTTTAATTTTAATGTGTTCTGGTGTGAATTATTAGGGGTTCATCTTCTTTGGAACTTTCTGACATTCTTGCATCTGATGTCTGTTTCCTTCCCCACCTGGGTGAGGGACGTTTTCAGGCATTATTTCTTCAAATAAGCTTTCTATCCCTTTCTTTCTCTTTTCCTTCTCCTTCTCCTTCTCCTTCTCCTTCTCCTTCTCCTTCTCCTTCTTCTTCGAACCCTATAATGCAAATGTTATTCCACTTGATGTTTTCCTATCAGTCTCTTAAGCTATCTTCACTGTTTTAAATTCTTTTTTTCTTTCTGGGGCTCTGTTTGGGTGAGTTCCACTGCCTTGTATTCTAGGTAACTGATCCTTTCTTCTGCTTCATCAGTCTGCTATTGAATATTTCTAGTGTATTTTTTGGTTTAGTTATTGTCTTCTTCAGCTTTGTGACTTGTTCGGTATTTTCTTACGTTTTGTGTCTCTGTTGAAGTTCTCACTGTGTTCATCCATTCTGTCAAGTTCGGTAAACATTTTTATGACCATTACTTTAACTCTTTTTTTTTTAACATTTTATTTATTTTTGAGACAGAGAGAGAGAGAGAGAGCATGAACAGGGGAGGGTCAGAGAAAGAGGGAGACACAGAGTCTGAAACAGGCTCCAGGCTCTGAGCTGTCAGCACAGAGCCCGACACGGGGCTCGAACCCACGGACCGCGAGATCATGACCTGAGCCGAAGTCGGATGCTTAACTGACTGAACCACCCAGGCGCCCCTACTTTAAACTCTTTATCAGGTAACTTACTTCTCTCTGCTTCATTATTATTATTTTTTCCTGAGGTTTCATCTTATTCTTTCATTTGGAACATATCCCTCTGTTTCCTCATTTTGTTTTTCTCTCCGTGTTTATTTCTATGTATTAGGCGAAACAGCTACCTCTTTCAGTCTTCAAGGAACGGCCTTGTATAGGAGATGAGCTTTATCTTTCGACTTTGCCCTAGCTCTTGGTTGTCTCTTAAGCCTTTGTGATTGCCTATGCAGGTTGATTTATTCTTAATAGGTCCCAGTTGTTGAGGGTGTGCCAAGACCTATCAAGTTTTCAAAGGGACGGGCAAGATATATCTCAGTCAGCACCTCGTTTCAGGTTGATTGGAAGCCAGACCTTAGCAGAAGCTTTTAAAGTATGCAAATATAGACAATTCTGCAAATATATACAGTGCATACAATTGCAAATGCAGATATTTACTGTAGGATTGACCATGATAAGTCCCACAGTCACCCCTGGTGGCCTCCAGATCAGGAGAGCTGGAGATGTTCCTTGGGTAAAAAGCTCCTTTCTGGAAGATAGCAGGAGATGTAGCACTGCCAAGAGAGATCACAAGCCTGGCACTTCCCAGCCTATATTCCCCGAGATCTCCTCCATAGCCTCTAGATACCTGGAAAACCTGAATTCTGCCTTTTAGACTGAAGCTCCAAGAAAAGAAAGTAGGTCTTTTTCGCAGAAAAGGGGGCATAGTTTTTGTCTGCTGCTTATGTAGCACCGTGGGGATGTTAGCCTGACAAAAACTATCTCTCCATTTATAGTTACAGTCTTCTGGGGCCCAGGAATACAAGCCCCTTGACCCAGAGCCATTCAATCAAGGAGCATCCCCTGTGTGGGCTGCACATGCCCACCACCTTTAGCAGGGCAGGGTTGTGGGAGAGCACAGGGCTGGGGCACGCCCACTGACACTATCAAGATAGAGAGAGAGCACAAAAATTATTCCTGCCATTGCCTCCATCCCTGGAGAGAGCCTCAACAGGCCTCTGCTCCTCTGGCAGATGCTTTAAGATCACAAATGAATTTCCTTCATGTATAATCTGGGTACTTTTTAAAGTGCTGCTTTTGCACTGGTCTCTGGGGTGAGTGAGTCTGTGCACAAGCGCTTTAAGAAATGTATCTCCTGGACAGGAGCCCCATTGGTTTTCAAAGCCAGACATTTTGGGGGTTCCTCCTTTCACTGCAGGTTCCAAGGGCTGGAGTGCCTGATGTGGGGCACAAACCCCTCAGATCTCAGGGAGAAGTTCCGGATTCATGAGACACTTCCTGATTGTGCATTGCCACACCGTGGGTGGCGTGTGGGGCGAGACTATGTCTCTGTCACTCCTATGCATCTGGATGTAGACTTCTTATTCTTTGTTGTGAAAGAGTTGTTCAGCTAGTTTTTACGTCTTTTCCAGAGGGAATTGATCCATATGTAGTTGTAGATTCAGTGTGTCTGTGGGAGAAGGTGAGTTCAGAATCTTTCTATGATGCCTTGAAAAGTCCTGTCCTGTTTCCCTCCTAAAGGGTTAATTCTGCATTCTTTGGGTCTTTGGCTAACGGACTTTGAATGACCTTCACCTTTCTGTGACATGGTTTCAGAGGGTGAGGAAATTAGAGATTCTCTTAAAATTACCTTTCTCAAAAATAAATAAATAAATAAATAAAACAACTCAATACATCAACTCAGCAATTCCACTTATTGGAATTTGTTCTAAGGCAATAACATGAAGTACATACAATTGCAAACGCAGATATGTACTGTAGTATTGACCATGATAAGCAAAATCAACTGAAAATAACCACTCTATCCACAACACAGACTTCATTAGTTAAAGCCAGTATATCCATTCAATGGAACTATATGTAGCCCCGGAAAGGCATTTTGTTAAAGAATATCTATTGACATGGGGAAACATTTATAAGCCCAGCTACGAATGTAATATAACTAGCATTTGTACAAAAAAAAAAAAAAAAGCATGGAGAAAATTCTAGGACATATACTAAGATGTTAACTGATTATTTTGGGTAGTGGGATTAAAGTTAGCATTTTCCTACAGTGTTTTCCAGTCTTTCACACTGAATAACTACTAATTAAGTTTATAAAAGAAACTAGTAAGTTTGTAACTATAAATTAATTTTATAACAAAACTGAATAAATACTATTTTTCAAAAGCTGAGGTATCTGAAGATGCCACAGTTTTTTGTTGTTGTTATTGTTGTTGTTTTGGGTGGGGCTGTTCATTGGTGAGAGCCAGTTGAGGGAAAATTGAGCGCTGATATATGCTCTCAAGAAGGATAATTTAGCAAAAATAGATGAAATTCTAACTCAATATTTCCTTTAAAGACTTGATGACCAAAAACTAAGTGAATAAAAATTTATATCACTATTATATATATATATTTATATACATATATACATATATACTATATATACATATATAATATGTATATACACTATATATACATATATAATATATATACAAATTTTTTTAATTTTTTTATTTTATTTATCATTAAAAAAATTTTTTTTAACGTTTGTTTATTTTTTTGAGACAGAGAGAGACAGAGCATGAACGGGGGAGGGTCAGAGAGAGGGGGACACAGAATCTGAAACGGGCTCTAGGCTCTGAGCTGTCAGCACAGAGCCCGACGCGGGGCTCGAACTCACGGACCACGAGATCATGACCTGAGCCGAAGTCGGCCGCTTAACCGACTGAGCCACCCAGGCGCCCCTATACAAAATTTTTTTAAATGAAAGATTACTGACTATGTCAAAAGTAAGACTTATGGTGACTTTTCTCTTCTTTTTAATATATTTTTAAACTTTAAATATTATATACTTCATAATGTATGCGTTACCACGCTATAAATATATATTTTTTTCCTGATCCAGTAAATGAAAAGGCTGAACTCTCAGGAAAAGCTAAGTTTAAGGGCCTTGAGGACAAAAATGTGCAAGGTTCTTCTTGGTTTCTCCTTAGCATCCACCATGGACCCAAGTGCATTTTGGTAACTGGATCAAATACCAGCTGGATGGTTACTGTGTCAGGGTGGATTCATGTTCCTTCTGTGTGAGTAACTGTAAACTCAGTGACATGTTAAACTAAATAAATACATTAAATAAATAAAGATGTGGGGCGCCTGGGTGGCGCAGTCGGTTGGGCGTCCGACTTCAGCCAGGTGACGATCTCGCGGTCCGTGAGTTCGAGCCCCGCGTCAGGCTCTGGGCTGATGGCTCGGAGCCTGGAGCCTGTTTCCGATTCTGTGTCTCCCTCTCTCTCTGCCCCTCCCCCGTTCATGCTCTGTCTCTCTCTGTCCCCAAAATAAATAAACGTTGAAAAAAAAATTAAAAATAAATAAAGATGAATAGCATAAGAATTGTTTTCAGAATTGAGAATAGAGCAGTTCTGTTTCTTCGGGAAAATAGTTGGCGGTGAAGCGATAGATCCCGGGATGAGACTCAAGAGCTTTTCTAAACATACAGCCAACCATCAATTGCTCTTTCGGTTTTGTGGCCAGAATCTGGGGATCCACCCTCAGCATTTGTCTCTTATCCAGACAGACTTGTCTGGATACGGACTTGTTAACTACGTAGGGATGTGTGGTGATTGGGAAAAAGCATCAGAACAACGTTGTTTCCATTCGCTCAGTAACTTGATGGTCCAAATCCAAAGCAGATGGTTGCAGTCTTCTCTAAAACATGTGGACTCAGGACTATGAAACCCTGCCTGAGGCTCAGAGGCTGTTAAGAAACCTATCAAATTAAATTCATTCTAGGCCTCTGGGAATGGAGATGGCATTCCTCCATGGAGATAGTCCTCAGTGCGGAAACAATAACAGTTAAATTACGTATTGATAAAGCATTTGATACATGGTAAAACATTTCTCCACATTTAAAATTCCCTTGACCTAGTAGTAAAAGAGGGAGAACACGTCTCATTAGCCCCATATTTTTGAAGAATAAATCCAAACATAGACTATTCTGCCCAATGTCATCTGGTGCGTTAGTGGAGGAGATAGGATGTGAACACCAGGGTTCCTGATTTTTTTTTTTATTAAAAATTTTTTTTTTCAACGTTTATTTATTTTTGGGACAGAGAGAGACAGAGCATGAACGGGGGAGGGGCAGAGAGAGAGGGAGACACAGAATCGGAAACAGGCTCCAGGCCCTGAGCCATCAGCCCAGAGCCTGATGCGGGGCTCGAACTCACGGACCACGAGATCGTGACCTGGCTGAAGTCGGACGCTTAACCGACTGCGCCACCCGGGCCCCCCCCTGATTTTTTTTTTAAAGTCAGTCTTATTGACATATAATTTACATACAACAAAATCTGCCAATTTTAAGTGTACACGCCTTGATTTTTGACAAACTCATACGGTTACATAACCACCAACATAGTCAGGATATAGAATATTTTCATTATTCCCACAAATTTCTTTCTGTCCTTGGTAGTCCGTCTCCTTCTACTGCCATCCTTTGGTCCCTGGCAACTGCTGATTTGGATTCTACTACTATAGTTTTGCTTTTTCTGGTGTTTTATATAAGTGGAGTCACACAACATATGGTCTTGTATCTGACTTTGAAAGCTCAGCATCACGCTTTTGAGGTTTATCCATGTTCTTGTGTGTGCCAATAGTCCAATTGTTTTTTTATTGTTTAGGAGTACTCAACGGTGACAGTGTTTTATTGTGCATTCTATTTTATTTTAGTAGAAGTCTGCTGTGATCTATGTAATCAGTGAATACATCATGATTTGTTCATCTATTTCCCTTTGGCCCATCTTTACCTTGGGACCTACTAGTAACGCTGAGAGATGCTTGCCTCCCCATGATGTTCACCTCTATCTAAGCTCCGTGAGGGCAAGGACAGTGTCTGTCTGGTTCACGGGTGTTTTCCTAATGCCTAAGACAATGCCTGGCACAGAGGACGTGCTCAATAAAGGAATTGTGGACAAATGCATGGATGAACAAAGGAATGAATGAACCCAATATGATGGTCTAGCTAATCAGCTAAGAAGGAAACTGCCCTGGAAAGAGAATCACATTACTAAGCTCATTTCTCTGTTTTGATATTTTTCAGGTTCTGGGTACTATATACAACCTCTCTGAGCTCAGGCTTATAAAATGAGGACAATAGTTTTTACCTTATGGGATTGCTATGAGAATTGAATGAATTGGCTTATGTAAAGCATCTTACACAGTGCCAGGTCATAAGTGCCTAATAAGTCATCTGGTTAGTATCATCATAATTGCTCTTATTTGGATAAGAAGAAATGGCGCCCAAGGTAGGAAACTTTGTAGGCAGTTAGCAAAGTGCTCTTTCCAGAAATTCTATTAAAAAACCTAAGGGACGGCTAGTTTTCTTCCTTTCCTGTTACGTAGCGTCACTCAGCCAATCCATTCACAGGACGTCAGTGACTGGCATCCTTGCTTGCATGTTTGTGCAGAGCTGTCCTCATGCGTGTTTTGCAAAGTGGCTGCCACAGTAGTCTTCCTGCTCTCGCCATTGGTAATTAGAAGATGAATTTATGTTTAAAAATTTGATTCGGCATACAAATGTGAGCAGACCGGACAGATGAATGTCAGGAAGACCTCTTAGCTCATCTATTTACTGTGACTAATTACTCTCAGAATTTCCAGTAATGCCCCCACATAGGTCCTCCTGATACCTTCCCCCTGTGCTAACTCAGATTCCTATTAAGGTGTCAGATATTGCAACTGGCCCTGAAAATAGGGGATGGCCACTTGCATAAGAGAATCTGCTGTCCCCAAAACAATTTTGTGGTTTTCAAGGGGAAATGGGATTGTAATTCCCATTTGTCTTCTAAAACGATTGACCTTCTTGTTCTCTGGATTGAGTTACATGTGTGACTTACCATCATCTTGCTTCCATTAAATGACCTCTGAAACTGAATGACCTCTACCAGGACAAAGAAAAATCCTCAAGCCAAGCCTCACCCATTCTTTCTCCGACAGCATCTCTTTCTGAAGAATTTCATCTGTCCACGCGTGACTCACCCTACCCTGTAGCTTTGGTGTTATTCTCAATGACTAACACTGTCTCCCTCCTTAAAACACTTTAGAGCCCCAAAATCCTCAGATGGCCAGGAAGGTCTTTGTATCTAATAATTAAGCATCCCTTTTGCAATTTAAGCTTGTTTCTTTGTACCCTAACTTCAAGGACAGCAGTGTCGAAATAAATTTCCAAGCCCAGATGGAGCCACTCTTGCCCAGTAAACGGAACTTCTGTGATCCTGTAAATGCTCTGTGTGACCAGAAATGCAATGTATCCAGTCAACCAGTCCCCAGCCACCAAGCCGACCTCAGGCTTTATGGTTATTTCTTGTTCCTCCATCTAAATAAGGTCAGATATGCGACCCCCGTCGATCACGCCCTGTTTCTGTGTTGCCACTTCCAATGCTTTGTGGAACATGCTCTTGCCCAAAATCCCTCGGGAGGAGCATGCCACTGTTCGTGAGCCACAGTGCCCCATCCCCATCTGTGGATTATTTCCCTTGGATAAGGGACATCAAACTTATTGCTCAGTTGTTTTACGTTTGTCATTTGACACTAGAAACCCGAACTCTTCCACTTTAGAACCACGTTTCCTTTTAAAGGAAAGCCCATCCCAATGGTGTTCCCTTTACTCAGTAATTCCCATGTGTTTGGTCTTCCTCCTAGATGCCATGGTCTAACCTGGCCTCTTGGGCAGTAATGATCTTTGTAATTAGCAGAGGTTATAGATTTTTCCTAAAATCAGGGGCAATGTTGTATCTTTCCGCTGAGTCTGTTTCAACTTCAATACGTAGGAAGGGAATCGGCAAACAGAAAAGTAAGTCTCTTGTCTGATTCTTCCCCACAGCATGAAAGATGGGTGACTGTATGCTCTTTCGATCCTACAAAGAAAGAAAAGCTGAAACCAAACCCACTGAATGCCGACCTGGATACGGAGAGTAGCTTATCAGGGGTCTCAGTGCCCAGGATAGTAGGACGTCTCTACTTGGCTCTCCAATGGAGGCCACTGGGATTGGTCTTGGTTACAGGGCAACGTGGAATTGCCTGCACAGATCAGTGGGTCTCATATTTTCCATATAGGATTCACTGTCATGCTTGTTAAAAATGCAAAATGTCAAGCTGCACCCCAGAGAGGCTGTTCCTGGACGTGTTCTGAAGTGGATTTCTGCACCAAAGATCTTTCTAATTCTTTTTTTAAATTTTTTTTCAATGTTTATTTATTTTTGGGACAGAGAGAGACAGAGCATGAATGGGGGAGGGGCAGAGAGAGAGGGAGACACAGAATCGGAAACAGGCTCCAGGTTCTGAGCCATCAGCCCAGAGCCTGACGCGGGGCTCGAACTCACTGGACCGCGAGATCGTGACCTGGCTGAAGTCGGACGCTTAACCGACTGCGCCACCCAGGCGCCCCCTAATTCTTAATATTGTATATGTCCCTGCTAGGAAAAACTGGAGGCTGCTATGATCTTTTGATTTATTTTTTATTTTTATTTTTTTATAAAAAAGGAACCGAGTGTAAGCTAACTACTAACCACAATCAGAATGGAAGCATCTGGTTATTGTCAATTCCCCAGGGTCCTGTTTATCAAAGTGTCTTCCATAGACTACCTGGCTGTCACCCTCAGGTAGATTCCTGGCTCTTACCCCTGACCTGAATTAGAATTTCCAAGTCCCAGGCCCAGCCATGTTTATTTATTTATTTTGAGAGAGACAGCGCAAGTGGGGGAGGGGCAGAGGGAGAGAGAGAGAGGGGAGAGAGAGAGAATCCCAAGCAGGCTCCACACCTGTCAGCACAGAGCCCGATGCGGGGCTTGAACTCACGAACCTCGAGATCATGACCTGAGCCGAAAACCAAGAGCCGGAGGCTTGCCTGCCTGAGCCATCCAGGTGCCCCAGGAATCTGTACTTTAAACGACTTTCCAGGGTGCTTTTGAAAGATACTATAGCTGTTTTCCTAGCGGCTAAGTCTTCTTAGTAAAAGGTTGGAGACGGACGCTATTGGAATGGGGGCCCTACATGCTGCGGCCTGATGGCCGAGCCTCTCGCCTGGGCTGTAGCTGTAGGTAGAAACAGCTGACTCACAGGTGGTATTTTAGGAACATTGCCAGGAGCCCTGTGGGTTTGGTCAGGTCTCTTCATCTTTCTGTGTCAGTGTTTTAGTCTTTACCATGGGCATGAGAGGAGTGCCTGCTTCATGGAATTGTTGTGGGGATTCAAGGAATAGCTATACTTTAGATCCGCGGAACAGCGTCTGGCCCACAGTAAAAGCCGTGGACATGACAAGTTGCTGCTGCCGCTCACTTCGACAGTTTGCCAGTTCTTGCTCTGAGCACCTTTGAGTCCCGGTTACACGTCGATCGCCTGGAGCAGCAGCAAAGGCAGTTGTGTCAGAGGTTAACCGATGGACTGATAGTCTGTTGAGGGCAAGCTCGGTGAGTGAAGCAGAAAGGGGCATGTGGAGGAGGCAGAGGGCAGGAAGCATCCCTGAGAAGGGCCTGGGGGGATAGGACTTTGCTGGTCTGGAGGGGGGTCCTGGCCTCCGCTTGGACGAGGTGAGAAGGTGTTTGACAACAGGGGAGGGCTTCCCTGGCCCCACCTGCCACTGGCTTTTCTCTTCCAATCGTCACAGTACTTTCTCAATCGGTCAGTTTATGAAACGTCCTCCCTGAGATCAAAGCAAACCACTGCACCCAATAGCTTCAGAGAAAATTCCATCTTACTGTATTTCATCCCACATGATTACAAAGTGCCTACTGTGCGCTGGACACCGGAGCAGGTACGGAAAGTAAAATGTGACCCTTGCCCCGTGGAGCGCCTGATCTAGCTTTGAACTGCAAAGCCATAAACTCTTTAAACCTGGGACTTAAGACTCCAGCCTTGCTCACTTGACACTCCGGGACATGAAGTGCCTAGGACTGCAAACAGCTGGTAACTGATTAACGTCGGCAGTCAAGATCATGAAAAGAAAGTCGTTAGAGACAGGTTGTGTCTGCCGAAGACCTATGATCCCATCGGTGGATGTTCGGCTGAGCAAGGAGTGTGCTGGGCTTTCGTGTTCTTATGGCCTGTCTTTTGCCAGAAGGCAGTGTGTACGGTGGGAAAGAGCTATAGCTTACTGAGCGCTTCCTAGGTTTCCGGTGCCTGTGGTTTCCGTAGGTTATCTTTCAATCCTTACAGTAGCTTCATTAACTAGGCACTGCTGTCCATGTCACACACGGAAAGCAGGTGCTCAAAATGGCACAGCTAGTCAACGGCAGAAGTGGGATTTGAGTTCCTGTCCATCCGATTCCCAGAGCCGTTGTTAGAGTATATCGTTTAGATAAGGATAAGAAGGAAGGGAACGATAAATGCACATCGGGAGGCAGGGAAAGGCGGGGAGAATTCAACAGCCCCGCAAGTGCCTGTTTGAAAAGCTAACAGGAGAGATTTTAGCAGGAGGGGGACCAAGGCAAGAGTGTTGCCCTTTTCTTTAGAAAACAAATAGCAAAGTCCTAAACCCCTGCTTCCTGGCTTCGGAACGAACAAATATTCATTCTTTTAATTGCTTCAAAATTTGAGAAAAATTAAACCATACATTTAAGAAATTAAAGCCTCCTGTGTTTTCCTCTCTTATACTCAGAGCCAATTATTCTCACAAAGTTTATGTTTCTCATGAAGTCTCCTGTTTATCTAGTCCCTCCCCACCCCCCTTTTTTAATCATCAAGATTGTATTTGCTGACCTAAGCCATCTTTAGCCGTTGGGCAAGTTCGGGTCCTTTTTGAGAACACTGGTGGCTTCCCGTGGTTCGAGAGTGTGGGCAATGGCTCTCTACCCGCCCTTACGACCTCACACTCGATGGCTGCAGTGACAAGGAAGTCCGTCGCAGATCTCTGCCCATCCAAGGCTGACTCCGGGCTGTCATGCCTCCTGTTTTATTGTTCCGGAAGCCCACTCTCTGCCTGAGGAAATGCTTTTCTGACAGGAAGTGCTCTTCTGACCACAGGACTGGCCCACCTGCCCACAAAGTAGGTCTGAGATGGAGACAGGCAGGCCCTGGACCTTGAAGATTGCTGATATCAGAGACTGTCATACGTCCTGCATGCAAGAGTCGGAGGGCATGTAAATATACGCAGTCCTGTGCTGGGGCAGGTACAGCCCATACTGAACACCTCTTCCCCACACTGCATTCGGTGGCATAGTGTTGGTAGCTTGAAATTAACCATGGTAGGGATATTTACAGCCAGGAAATCAACAAACACTACACGTAAAAGCTTGTTCCCTCTGAGATCTGGTTGTTGAACATTTATCCGTGCATGACTGATACTTTCTTTCTCCCAGTATAAATACATTTTTCCAGTTCTTTACTATTACAAAAAAAAAAAAAAACAACAAAAACAACCCACAATGATATGGTACTTCGTTATATGGTACTTTGTATACACGTCTGTGAATCTCTATTTAGAGTATATAACTGGAAGTGGAGTTTTTAGCTTGTAAACTATGCACATTTCAACTTACTAGATAGCATCGATTGCTGGTCTGCCAGCAATGTGTAAGATTTCCTATTTCCTCACTTTCTTATTGGCATTTGGTATGGCCAGCCTTCTTCATTTATGCCAATCTGAGCTTGAGGTAGCATTCATTGTTATTTAAACTGGTATTTTTTGGGGCGCCTGGGTGGCTCAGTCGGTCAAGCGTCCGACTTCAGCTCAGGTCACGATCTCGCGGTCTGTGAGTTCGAGTCCTGCGTCGGGCTCTGTGCTGATGGCTCAGAGCCTGGAGCCTGCTTCCGATTCTGTGTCTCCCTCTCTCTCTGCCCCTCCCCCGTTCATGCTCTGTCTCTCTCTGTCTCAAAAATAAATAAACATTAAAAAAAACTGATATTTTTCTGATTACTTGGGAGGTTGAAAATCTTTTTACATGTTTATTGGACATTTGGGAGGTTTGTGGTGAATTTTGTGTTCACACTTTGCCCATTTTTTCTCTCGGATCATCTCTCTCTCTATTTCATATTTATTTGTAGGTATTCCTTTATATACCCTGGATAACTTACTCTCACTCAATTATAGGCAGTATCAATGTCTTCTTCCATCTGTGGCTGATCTTTTAACTATACTGTTGTGTCTTTTGTCACAAAAATTTTAAATCCTGATATAGTCAAACTTACTATGCTTTATATGGTTTTTTTTTATTGTTTAAGCAATATTTTCTGACCTCAAGGTTAAAAGCATTTTTTCCTATATTTTTTCAAAGTTTAGATTTTTGTATATACATCTTTAATCTATTCAGTTTGTGTGTGTGTGTGTGTGTGTGTGTGTGTATGAATGGTGTATGAATTTAATTTTTTCCTCATATGGAAATGCTGTTGTCCCCACATTACTGTTGAAAGACTAAAGTTTCCCTATTGACTTTTTGGCTCCTGTCATGTGAAATTCCCATATAGTCTTGCATCTGTTTTGATAGTCTATTCCATTCTGTAGACTGATTTTTTTGTCTTTTTTGGCAATAACACACTCTCTACTATAACTTCAAAAAATTCTTGATATTCCATTAGGGCAGTTCTTTCTCCTTGTTCTTTCTTTTCAGTTTTCTGATCTACTTTTGGAAGTTTACTTTTTCATGTAAATTTCAGAAAGGGCTTGTCAGTTCATCAAGTTTCAC
Organism: Prionailurus bengalensis; assembly: GCF_016509475.1. NCBI lineage: Eukaryota > Metazoa > Chordata > Mammalia > Carnivora > Felidae > Prionailurus > Prionailurus bengalensis. Next base: position 44,140,820 of record NC_057349.1, read on the forward strand.
AAGAAACTTGGCAAGATTTTTATTGGAAAATCACTTAATTTATAGACAAATATCAAAATAATGACCATCTTTATTACATGAAGTCTTCCCATTCATGAATATTTTATAGATATAAATATGTGTGTGTGTGTGTGTATGAATAGATCTATGTCCTCTGATAATTGCTCAAAACATTTCCATAAAATTTTAATATTTTTATTGGATTTAAGTACTTTATAGATATTTTATAGATTGTTTTGATTTATACTGTGGAATGGGTTTTTTTTATCTGTTATATTACATGAACAGGTTTTGCTGCTATATAGGAATGTTATTGCTGGTGTATAGAAATGTTACAGGTTTTTATATATTCATCTCAATATTATCCTTTTCAAACCTTTCCCTGGTCTGGGGAGCTGGAGATTTTATGTTAAACTTGGTATCTGTTCTTAAAAGGATCAATGACATTTCCTTTGGCTATTTTTTTTTTTTTTAATGCCACAGTACATATGTGAGGGTCAAAGTTTCTAAAATGACGGCCAGGGCAAGGTCCGAAAAGTATTTATCACAAGGTGTATTTGCTAAATGTGTTCACTTGCAACAATGATTTGGATTAGATCCACTTGTGTTCTGTCTTTCATCTTGTTTTGTGCCCACATAGCAGCTGTATCTGTAAGTAGACTTCTTCTGTTATGAGTGTTCAGAAATATTAATTCTGGTATATGTTATCCATTTTCTGTATATTTATTTCTTTCAGATTAAACATCTCTCTAAAGGAAATGGTAAGAATCCATTGAAATGCATAGAGAGTGTTTCTGAACTTTCTTTTGTTCAGCAAGATTAATAAGAATTTTCCCCTACTTTTAACAGTGCATGATGAAGATTTTGATGAACAGAGGGATATTTCAGAAATCAATTTTGGTGGGTATAATTTCTGCATTATTAATGCCTTGAAATAATTTTAAATCTTATGATACAATTGCTGAACAGCTCTTATCTCCATGATAGAGTATTGGGTAACTTTAGGGGAGAAATGTCTATTGGTGTTTCATTGGAATATGCTAAGTTTCTGAAAAATGGAAATGATAGACCACATTTTCTAGAGAAACTAGTGAGTGCTCCATGGATTTAGAAACATATAACATGATTTTTGTTTACAAAGATTTCAGTGTTCCTGTCTTTATTTTGAAAAAAGGAAAGAAAAGTAGATGATTATTCTGTTTGATATATATATATATATATATATATATATATATATTTGTATGTACATGTAATATATGCCTAGAGCTATATTTAGTGGGGGAGGGGGGAACCCAGCCCCTCTACTGGTGTGTCATATTCATTAACACCTGTTTGCTTAGGATTTAGAGAGTGTAAAGGTATTCCATTTCAACATCTTGGCTGCAAACATTTTTATTGAAGAACTCCAGCAATCTGGTCCACTACCAAGAGGAGAGAGAAGCTTTTCTCTCTCTCGTTCTGTTTCTAAAATGAAGGAGAAGCCTTTACATTCTGGGTATGTTTGGTTAGGATCGGTGGGAAACAGATATTCACGATCCTAAATACCTTATCAAGAGCTTTCCTATCCAATTGCCAAATCCTGTAATAGAGTAAGTGCTAATTTTCATTTTGCAAGAAGGGACAGGAAGCTCCTTGTGGTGGAGGTGATCTGCCCAGATCACAGATGGCAATGATGGGGCTCACTTCAGTTCTTCTAACTCAACCCAGTGCTATTTGCAGACTACAAAACTGGAAAAACCCAGAGCTAAAGGTCAAATTTCCGTGGCTTTGTCCCATTTACAGGAAAGGGAGGCTAGCTGACATATAATTGGAAAAGCTTGAAATAGTTTTAAAGAAATAGTTTGGTAAGGTAAATGGGTGAACAGGTCCCAAGACTTCAGAGCTAGGCGTGAAATAATCTCTCTTTAGTCAGACGATCAAGGTGTAAGTACCTGAGAGGATCGGCTGTATTTTAAAACAGGGCTGGCACTAGAGTTAGAGTTTTTTCCTTATCACATCCTTATTTTTCTAGACAAGATCATTCTTTTATATTAGAGCCATTGTTTTCATCTCCACCACCCGCTCTGAGCTGTGTGACTCCAATGAAGAACTTTTACCATGTGGGTTTTTTCTCTCTTTAGGTCATAAGCTGCTAGGATTGTTAGGGTTAGCTACCTAACAATGTAGCCGGATTCTACATCACAAAAACTGTTCGGGAGAAACCACACACCGGAAATTGTTACCTTTTTACCTATCTTGTCTCCATGCCTCACAATTTAACCTTTCTAGCCCAAGAGTTGCTTTTTTTCAGACTTTTCATTTCACTTAAAGAAATTCCCCCCCGTCTGGATCCGTAGGCTCAGATCCTCAGAGCTGCCCCAACTCTTATCTGTCTCCCAACATGCACACCATCTATCAGCAAATGCTATTAGATCTACCATCAAATTATATCACGAGTTGTGACTTTTGAGCACTTTCCCTTTTCCTGTCTTGGTCTAAGGCATCTGGGTCTGGCCAGGTTCTTGCGGTGGCCTCATAACTGTTCTTGCCTTCCTGCCCTCACCCTGCACAAGGCTCTTCCTCCCAAAGTAGGCAGAGCTCTCCTTCTGATATGATTCGGGCCATGTCACTTCTCTTATCCAATCTTCCAATCTTCCAACACTGACCAGTGCTGGTTGACATCTTGTCCAGCACAGAATAAAGCCCCTGGAACCTTGATTCCCCAAATGTGTCCTGCAGGTCAGTATCACTTGAACCACCTAAGAGCTTTCCTAGAAATGCGGCATCTTGGGTCTCACCCCCACCTCCCTTTTTACAGACCCCAGCTGATTCCCTGCACATTAGAGTCTGAGATGAGCTGAACTTAGCCAGCCGTCTGATCTCTCTTTTTTTTTTTTTTTTCTACTTTTTCCCTTAATTACTTGGATTTTCCAGCCACCCTGACCTCATAGCTATTCCTCTGCAAAGGTGGTTCTCAGTGTGTGGTCCCCCAGCCAGAAGCATTAGCATCGCCAGAGAACTTATTAGAAAATTCTCGGACCAGAAGCATTAGCATCTCCAGAGAACTTATTAGAAATGAAAATTCTCAAAATTCTCGGGCCCTGCCCCAGACTTGCCCACTGAGAAGCCCTGAGGGTAGGCTCCACCATCTGTGTTTAAGAAGCCCTCAGGGGATTCTCAGGCTAAAGTTTGGAAAGCTGCTCTGAGACATCAAGGCTTTCCTCATTTCTATTTGCTGGTGCCTTTGCCCTCAATACTCTTCCTTTATTCCCCATTCCATCAGATTTCTGCTTAAATGCCACCTTCTCAGGGAAGCCTCCCCTGACCACCCTTTATAAAATGTCAACCCTCCCCTGCCTCAACACTTTCCCCCTGTTGTTCTTTTTTTCTTTTATTGCTCTTTTCCCCATCTGCTACTCAAGTTCATTTATTTGTGTGTCTCTCCTCCCTCCCCAGTCAAGAATATCACCTCCTTGAGGGCTTTGTTTTATTCCGTTACATCCCCAGCAGGTAGGACAAAGTCTGGGACACATTAGGCGCTTAATAAATATATGCTGCACGAGCAACTTGGGTAGTGAATCTCCTGAGGCTTCTTTTTAAGGGATATGTGCTTCTTTGAGAATTCCTCCCCCCAGCTGCTCTACTCTCTCACACCTCCATGACCTCATCTATGCTGACCAGCCTGGGCGCCAAGGTCTGAATGGGCTTGTTCATATCACTCTGGAAGAGTCCAGCTCTCACCTGCATCCCTAATCCAAACCAGGTGTCAGGAAATGTATGCTTTTGTTCATGACATGCCTAAGGCAGAGAGGGGATAGACCAGCACATACTACCCCTATCAAAAAGGCAATTCTACGCCGATGAGGCAGTCGTGTCATTGCTATTTGTTTTTGTTTAATTGTGCTGTGATTGTATACATAGGTTAGGCTTATGCAGGTTAGGAAATGTGTGCATGGAGAGGCACCTGGGTGGCTCAGTTGGTTGAGTGTCTGACTCTTGACTTCAGCTCAGGTCGCGATCTTGCAGGTCATGGGTTCAAGCCCTGCACTGGTCTCTGTGCTGATGGTGTGGTCCTGCTTGGAATTTTCTCTCTCTCCCTCTCTTTCTGTCCCTCACACACTCTCTCTCTCAAGATAAATAAATAAACTAAAAAAAAAAAAAAAAAGAGATGTGTGCATGGGGAAAGGGATGATACAAGGGTAGCCTTAGTCATTAGGAAGTGAAACCACAGCTTCTCCTAATACCTACAACCCCAGGGGTGTCCTTTATCATGAATGAGCCATCAGCTTTGCCAAATGGGACCTCTGTTACCATGTGAGGCTGTGGTGATAATTCTCTAGCTTGGTTTCCCAGCTGTAAATCAGGAACTGTTCTCACAATGATATAATCTACCGACCCTGTTTGAAGTCCTTTGTGTTTTACCGGGGAGGCTGCTTATCAAATAGGGTTATGATAAGAAGAGACATTCTTTTACATGCCCATAATTTTCCCCACAAGGGTCTTCCCTTTTAAGAATCCTATTTTCAGAAACACAATGAGGCCAGACTCCAAGAATACCATCAGGGAGAAATTTTATCGTGCTAAGCTCCTGATAGATATTTGGAGATACAGTTTGAGTGGATTTATCCATATTTGCCTGGTCTTTATTGCAAGGGCATTATCTTGAGTTTGGCTTTGGAGAGTATCATTGTTTATTCATGGGGCAGAGAAAAATCAACCCATTTACCTACAGTCATGAAGAAGGATGGAACAATAGCAGAGAGTGCCCTGAAAAGGAAGTCAGGAGTTCTCAAGCTCCCTCAACTGTTGACCACCTAGTGCCTTACTTCCTGTCTCAAGATTCCCTTGTGCCCTCCTCAAGTATGAGAGATTTGGAGTCAATGATCAAAAAGACGCCTTCTAATTCATCGCTTACTTTTAAGATTCTTGGACCAGGTTTCTTGTTGCAAAATGAGACCAACGAGGTGATAAGACATGATATTTATGGGTTGTTTACATTTACTCGATTAGAGGAAATTTTGCCTATTTCAAAGCGACTTTTATCACATGAAGATGAACACTAAAGATTTACAATGGAAAAGATTAATTTTATTATGAGAAATGCCTTTTAGTAATGCTCACTCAAATATATATATTTTTTAAATCTGCATCTAGCTGAAGGCTTGGATCTCTTTCAAGGGGACATCCTCCTAAGGGTGAGTACCTGTTAAGGACATAATGACGATCCTCAGTACTGGCTGTTTTTTTTTTTTTTTTAATTTTTTTTTTCAACGTTTATTTATTTTTGGGACAGAGAGAGACAAAGCATGAACGGGGGAGGGGCAGAGAGAGAGGGAGACACAGAATCGGAAACAGGCTCCAGGCTCTGAGCCATCAGCCCAGAGCCCGACGCGGGGCTCGAACTCCCGGGCCACGAGATCGTGACCTGGCTGAAGTCGGACGCTCAACCGACTGCGCCACCCAGGCGCCCCAGTACTGACTGTTTTTTATGACTGGGAGCCTCTGCTGTGTCCAGCCCTGGCATGGGCACTGTGGAGGACATGAAAGAATCTAATCTATCATCTGTACCCACAGGGGCTTCAACTGTGGTCGATGATGACAAAAACAGATGAAAAATAAGTAAACAGTACAAAGAGTCTATAATTACCATATTACATGTTCACATATTTTTCCCAGTAAGTGAATGAGAGAAGGAAATGCACCAATATATGTATCTATTTTTGAGAGACAGAGACATAACACAAGCAGGGGAGGGGCAGAGAGAGAGAAAGAGACACAGAATCCGAAGCAGGCTCAGGCTCTGAGCTGTCAGTACAGAGCCCAACACGGGGCTTGAACTCACAAGCCGTGAGATCATGACCTGAGCCAAAGTTGTATGCTTAACCGACTGAGCCACCCAGGTGCCCCAATGCACCAATATGCTTAAAGTGACTATCTCAACTTTTAGAAATTGTAGGTCTTTTAAATTTTGTCCTTAATAATTTCTCTGAAGTTTCCAAATTGTCTGTAATGAACTTCAATCACTTTGGTCATCAGAAGACAAATGTGATTGAGTTGTTTGAATTGTATGACAGGTTGTTTGTGGTGTGAAAATTTAGTGAAAGAGGAGGCCAGGGGGGCCTCAAGGATTGCCTTCCTGGTCATCTTTGCCTTGTTTCCACAGAACTCCAGAAATGGCCTGAGAGACCCTAACACCAGATGGAAGTTCCCCATCCCTTACATTCTGGCTGACAATTTGGGTAATATTAATTGTTTTAATTAGACACTTTGGGTTTTACTCTTCTCCCTCCCCACTCCTCCTGTTCATCAGCTTCAGATTGGGAGTAACACCATTGCATATGAGGGGTTCCAAGTCCTGATGGTTCTTTATCCCATGGAATTGAATGTATGACATTACACTGACACCGGGGCAGCTTAACTGGTTGGAGATACAAGAGGTAATTTTAAAAATTACAGAATATCAAATAACAATTTAAAAATGCATGACACATTACACGTTAATAAAACCAAGGGCACCATAAAGAACAAAAATACAATGAAATATAATTTGGCTTCACCACGGTGAAAAACTTACACTTTATTTTTTTTAATTAATTTACTTTTTTTATGTTCATGTCAGTATTTTCTTTTTCTTTCTTTTTTTTTGTTTAAATATGAAATTTATTGTCAAATTGGTTTCCATACAACACCCAGTGCTCATCCCAACAGGTGCCCTCCTCAATAGCCATCACCTACCCTCCCCTCCCTCCCACCTCCCATCAACCCTCAGTTTGTTCTCAGTTTTTAAGAGTCTCTTATGGTTTGCCTCCCTCTCTCTCTAACCTCTTTTTTTTTTCTCCTTCCCCTCCCCCATGGTCTTCTGTTAAGTTTCTCAGGATCCACATAAGAGTGAAAACATATGATGTCTTTCTCTGTATGACTTATTTCACTTAGCATAACACTGTTCAGTTCCATCCACGTTGCTACAAAAGGCCAGATTTCATTCTTTCTCATTGTCAAGTAGTACTCCATTGTGTATATAAACCACAACTTCTTTATCCATTCATCAGTTGATGGACATGTAGGCTCTTTCCATAATTTGGCTATTGTTGAAAGTGCTGCTGTAAACATTGGGGTACAATTGTCCCTACGCATCAGTACTCCTGTATCCCTTGGGTAAATTCCTAGCAGTGCTACTGCTGGGTCATAGGGTAGGTCTATTTTTAATTTTTTGAGGAACCTGCACACTGTTTTCCAGAGTGGCTGCACCAGTTTGCATTCCCACCAACAGTGCAAGAGGGTTCCCGTTTCTCCACATCCTCGCCAGCGTCTATAGTCTCCTGATTTGTTCATTTTAGCCACTCCGACTGGTGTGAGGTGGTATCTGAGTGTGGTTTTGATTTGTATTTCTCTGATGAGGAGCAACGTTGAGCATCTTTTCGTGTGCCTCTTGGCCATCTGGATGTCTTCTTTAGAGAAGTGTCTATTCATGTTTTCTGCCCATTTCTTCACTGGGTTATTTGTTTTTCTGGTGTGGAGTTTGATGAGCTCTTTATAGATTTTGGATACTAGCCCTTTGTCTGATATGTCATTTGCAAAGATCTTTTCCCATTCTGTCGGTCGCCTTTTAGTTTTGTTGATTGTTTCCTTTGCAGAAGCTTTTTATCTTCATGAGGTTTGCCTTTGGGGATGTGTCAAGTAAGAAATTACTTCAGCTGAGGTCAGAGAGGTTTTTTCCTGCTTTCTCCTCTAGGGTTTTGATGGTTCCCTGTGTCACATTCAGGTCCTTCATCCATTTTGAGTTTATTTTTGTGAACAGTGTAAGAAAATGGTCTAATTTCATTTTTCTGCATGTTGCTGTCCAGTTCTCCCAGCACCATTTGTTAAAGAGACTGTCTTTTTTCCATTGGATATTCTTTCCTGCTTTGTGAAAGATGAGTTGGCCATACATTTGTGGGTCCAATTCTGGAGTCTCTATTCTATTCCAATTTTCTATGTGTCTGTTTGTGCCAATACCATGCTGTCTTGATGATTACAGCTTTGTAGTAGAGGCTAAAGTCTGGGATTGTGATGCTTCCCGCTTTGGTCTTCTTCTTCAATATTACTTTGGCTATTCACGGTCTTTTGTGGTTCCATACAAATTTTAGGATTGCTTGTTCTAGCTTGAGAAGAATGCTGGTGCAATTTTGATTGGGATTGCATTGAATGTATAGATTGTTTTGGGTAGTATTGACATTTTAACAATATTTATTCTTGCAATCCATGAGCATGGAATGTTTTTCCATTTCTTTGTATCTTCTTCAATTTCCTTCATAAGGTTTCTATAGTTTTCAGCATACAGATCTTTTACATCTTTGGTTAGGTTTATTCCTAGGTATTTTATGCTTCTTGGTGCAATTGTGAATGGGATCAGTTTTTTTATTTGTCTTTCTGTTGCTTCATTATTAGTGTATAAGAATGCAACTGATTTCTGTACATTGATTTTGTATCCTGCGACTTTGCTGAATTCATGTATCAGTTCTAGCAGACTTTTGGTGGAGTCTATCGGGTTTTCCATGTGTAGCATCATGTCATTTGCAAAAAGTGAAAGCTTGACTTCGTCTTTGCCAATTCCGATGCCTTTGATTTCACTTTGTTTTCTGATTGCTGATGCTAGAACTTCCAACACTATGTTAAACAACAGTGGTGAGAATGGACATCCCTCTTGTGTTCCTCATTTCAGGGGGAAAGCTCTCAGTTTTTCCCCATTGAGGATGATATCAGCTGTGGGCTTTTCATAAATGGCTTTTATGATATTTAAGTATGTTCCTTCTATCCCGACTTTGTCAAGGGTTTTTATTAAGAAAGAATGCTGAATTTTGTCAAATGCTTTTTCTGCATCGATTGACAGGATCATATGGTTCTTATCTTTTCTTTTATTAATGTGATGTATCACATTGATTGATTTGCGAATGTTGAACCAGCCCTACAGCCCAGGAGTGAATCCCACTTGATCATGGTGAATAATTCTTTTTATATGCTGTTGAATTCGATTTGCTAGTATCTCATTGAGAATTTTTGCATCCATATTCATCAGGGATATTGGCCTGTAGTTCTCTTTTTTTTTGATACAAGAGGTAATTTTAAAAATTACAGAATATCAAATAACAATTTTAAAAATGCCTGACACATTATCATGTTAATAAAACCAAGAGCACCATAAAGAACAAAAATACAATAAAATATAATTTGGCTTCACCACAGCGAAAAATTTACACTTTAAATAATAATAGAGGTGAATCTAAATATATTGTCAGCATACTGATGTCTTCCCCTGTTGTTGCAAAACAAACACTCCATCCTTTTGAGAAATAGAGAAGTCTATATTTCACATTTTCAGAGCCCTTCCTCCTCAGAAGTAATAATTTCAATTCTTTTCTCTCTTAAGATAAAGGACTGGATAAGTTATAGTTCGCTCATTGTTAGAAATAACACTTGGGGGAAATAAATAAATATTTGAAGTCACGTGTGGACACTGCCTGACCTCAAGAAGGTAACTGACAGCTGAACAGCCACGATGATGCAATGCCTGTGAGGCCCATCTCATGGATGCGGGAAGGTCAGAGGAGAGGGGAGGCTGGGACAGGCTTGCTCTATCTTAATGGGCTGCCAGGCTACTCCCACTCTCAGGAGACATAGCTTATGTTTCAATATTTTCCACCGCTGTTATTAGTGCTGATCCCTTTTCTGGAGAAGAGCTAGATATAAACAAATGCTGTTGTCCTCAGTTATTTATTTATTTATTTATTTATGGGAATTTGAGTTCTTATTCCCCCAGTGTTTGCCAGCACGTTTGCAAATTCATGGAGCACCCATATTTATTGACATGTGATTGAAGAAACATCAACTTTTGAGAGGGGTATTTTCCCCATTACACTTTTTCTTCCTGTCTGTCGCACCTGCTGTGTCCCCCTTCCATCAAGACATGGACATGATTTTTGAATCACTATTATGTGCTGGCCACTGTGCCTTCACCTAATATTGTATTTATGTCTCGGTGAGGCAAAAGTCAGTGCCTCACAGACCTTAATGTGCGTAAGGCCCCCCTGAGGATCTTGTGAAATTGCAGAGTGGGTCAGGGGTGAGGTCTGAGATGCTGCGCAGTCCCCCAGCTGATGCTAATGTTTTTGGTCTGCCGGCCACGGCTTGAGTAGCAAGGTCTCTTTAGCAGTAATGTAGGTCACAGATTAAAAGAGCAAGCTGGAAGACAGATGGCCTGAAATAAGGTAGCAGCAGTAAAGATACAACAGTGGTTCTTAAGTAGCATCACAGGAGAATCACCTTTAGGGTTAAGAAAAGTTCAGATGCCTGGGGCCAAACCATTGGAAAGAGCCAACTTACTAGTTTCATTTTCGTTTATAATTCTTTTATCAAAGTTAAATTTACATGGATTGAAATTCACAAATCAGCGTAAAAGTCAGTGGCTTTTGATAAACACGTAAACTTATGTAACCCATGCTCCCATCACTCCAGAAATTTCCTGTGTGCATTGCCAGCCAATCTCTACCCCACGCTCCAAAAGACACGACCATTCTTTTACCTTATACATTAGTTGTACTAATGTATACCGATTTACCGATTTACTAATGTATACTGGTTTACCGATAAATGGAATCACACAGTATGTACTGTTTTGTATCCAGCTTCTTTTGCTCAACACGTTTTTGAAGATTTTCCATATTGTTGTGGACCAGTACTTAATTCTTGTTTTACTACTCAGAAATATTCCTCAGTATTATGGCAGCTGTTTATCCCTTTTTCAGTTGATGGACATTGGGTTGTTTCACATTTGTGAAAGTCTTGTGTACAAGACTCTGATCATTGTGTACAAGTCTTTGTGGAAATGTATTTTTTAATTTATCTTGGGCCAATGTCTAGAAACAGAGTTGCTTGATCATATGGCAAATATATGTTTAACTTCAATAAAAATGCCAAGCAGGTTTCCGAAGTGGCTGTACCATTTTTCATTCTCACTAACAATGTAGCAGTGTTCCATTTGTTCCACATTTTCAGTAACATTGGCAATGTTTACCTTTTTAATTGTAGCCATTCTGGTGGTTGTAAAATGGACTCTCATTGTGATTTTAATTTGCACTTTCCTAATGACCAATGATATTTCCCACATTGTCATGTGCTATTGGTCATTTGTGTATCTTTTTTTATGAAATGTCTGTTCAACTCTTACCATGATTTTTTAAAAAGTTTTATTATAGTGAATATTTTCTCCCAGTCTATGACTTGCTTTTTTTTGTTTGTTTTTTAAGCAGTGTATTGATTTATTAATCTTTTCAAAGAAGCAACTTTTGACTTGTTAATTTTCTCTTGTTTGTCTGCTTTCTATTTTGTTACTTTTCGCTTGTCTTTATTATTTCCTTTCTTCTACTTCCTTCCAGTTTAATTTGCTCTTCTTTTTTTATTTTTATTTTTTATTATTTATTTATTTTTTTAATGTTTTATTTATTTTTGAGACAGGGAGAGACAGAGCATGAACAGGGGAGGGTCAGAGAGAGGGAGACACAGAATCTGAAACAGGCTCCAGGCTCTGAGCTGTCAGCACAGAGCCCGACGCGGGGCTGGAACCCACGGACCGCGAGATCATGACCTGAGCTGAAGTCGGCGGCTTAACCGACTGAGCCACCCAGGCGCCCCTGCTCTTCTTTTTTTTAAAGTGAAGGTGGAAATTTATATCATTGATTTTAAAACTTCATTTTTAGAATATAATATCTAAATCTGTACATTTTATTTGAAACTATGCTTTTACTGTTTTTCACAAATTTTGCTATGGTTGTGTCTTTATTAAAATTTAGTTTAGATATGCTCTAATTTCCTTTGCAATTTTTTTAAATCAATGGGTCAATTAGAAGTGTGCTTTTCAATTTACAAATGTCTGTAGCTCTTCTAGATATTCTATTATTAATTTCTAGTTTAATTTTGTTGAGGTCAGAGAACATATTGTATAAGATTTCAATCTTTTGAAATTTACTGAGACATGTTTCATGGTCTACCTTTGTAACTATTCCATGTGCACTGGAAAAGAACTTGTATTTGGCTGGTTTGGAGCATGTTATTTTATCAACGTCAAATAAGTCAAGGTGACTGTGTTGTTCAAATACTTATATCTGCATAGAGTTTTGGACTTATTGTTTTATCTGTTACTGAGAGAGAGGTGTTAAACTCTTTGACTATAATTGCGCATTTGTTTATTTCTTCTTTTTGCACTTGCGTGAAACTGCTCTTCTGTGCAAGCACATTGTCATATCATCTTGCTAAATTGACTCTTCTCATTTAGAGAAGTATCTCTTTATGTCTGGCAATCTTCTCTGTTTTGAAGTCTACTTTGTCTAATTTAAATCTAGCTACACCAACTTTATAAAACTTACTGTTTGCACTGTGCATCTTGTGCAACTTTTTACTTCCAACCTATCAATTTTTTTATATTTGAAGTGTCTCTTTTTCAGACAGTATATATTTGGGTCTTACTTTTTTATACTAGTCTATCAACCTCTGAATTTTAACTACAGTATTTGGTGTATTTATATTTAATGTAATTATTGATATAGTTTGATTTAGAACTAACAGTTATTATTTGTCTTTTATTTTTGCTTTTATTTCTTCTTGCCTTCTTTTGGTTAAATCCAAGAATTTAAAATTTCACTTGGGGCCTGTAGTGGCTTTTCAGCTCAATCCCTTCGTATTGTTTTGTGAGACTTTGCAGTAGGGATTACAATTTGTAGACCTAATATGTGACAGTATCCTTAGACTTAATATTGTGCTGTTTTGCATAAAATGTAAGCATTTTAGAACAGTATAGTTTCATTTATAACCCTTTCTTTTGTGCTATTGTGGCTTATACTTTTCAACTGTATACTTCATAAACCTCATAATACAGTGTTATCATTTTTGCTTTAATCAGTTGTCTCTTAAAGTAATGAATGAAAAAAATTATCTATATTTACTTTTATACTTGATATTTCTGGTTCTGTTCATTCCCCCTGGAGATCCGGGTTCTTAGCTGGTGTCATCTCTCTTTAGCCTAATGAACTTTCTTTAGCATTTTTTGTAGAGCAAAACTGTTGGTGACAAATTCTCTTCTTTCTTCAAAATCACCTCTTTTTTGTCTTCATTTTGAAGGACTTTTTTTTTTTTACTGGAAATAGAATGTAAGCTGATAGGATTTTTCTTTCTTTCTTTAAAGTTGTAATTATTATCCTTTTCCACATTTTATTATGAAAAAACTTAAACATACAAAAAGCTAAAGCCATTGTACAGTGAACACTCATATACTTATCACCTACATTATACAAACAACATTCTGCTATATTTGCTTTATCTCATCTATCCATCCTGTCCACCTTTCTAAACTTCCGTCAATACATTCTATTTTTGATACATTTCAGAGTAATTTGCAGGGACCAGTATGCTTTACCCCAAACACCTGAGCATGCATATCTTTAACTGAAATTTAATATTTATTTATAGTTCTTTTTAATGTAAGATGTACAGAGAGTATAATGCATGAGTCTTAACTGAACAGTTCAGTGGGTTTTATATATTACACTTCTACAATGTAAACATATTCATACAACTCCTATTAAGAGCACTTTTATCGGGTGCCTGGGTGGCTCAGTGGGTTAAGCCTCTGACTATTGGCTTTGGCTCAGGTCATGACCTCCTGGTTCATAGGATTGAACCCTGTGTCAGGCTCTGCACTGGCAGCATGAAGTCTACTTGGGATTCTCTCTGTCCCTCTCTCTCTGCTCCTCCCTCCCTCTCTTTCTCTTTCTCTCTCTCAAAACAAATAAATAAACTTAAAAAAAAAAAGAGCATTTTTATTATCCCAGAAAGTTCTCTCATGCTTTTTATAGTTCTTCTCACCCTTCCAGAAACAACTCCTTTTTTGTTGTTGTTGTTTTTGCCTGTTCTAGAATTTCATAGGAATGGAATCGTATTTTATGGGGTTTTTTTTTGATTACCCAGTAAAATGTCTTTGAGATTCACCAATGTTGTTGTGTTTATCAATAGTTTGTTCCTTTTTATTACTGAGTGGCATTCCATTGCGTGAATACAGTATATCACAGCTTATTTAACTAATCTCCTGTTTATAGACAACGGGCATTGATTCTATGTTTGAGCTATGATGACTAAAGCTACTCTGAACATTCTTGTACATGCCTGTTTGGAATATATGCGTTCATATTCATGTCTCTGGTGTAAGTATCAAAAGTGAGGGATGCCTGGGTGACTCAGTCGGTTAAGCATCCGACTTGGCCCAGGTCATGATCTCATGGTTTGTGGGTTCGAGCCCTGCGATGCGCTCTGTGCTGAGACCTCGGAGCCTGGAGCTTGCTTTGGATTCTGTGTCCCCCTCTCTCTCTCTGTCCCTCCCTGCTCGCACTCTGTCTCTCTCTCAAAACTAAATAAACCTTAAAAAAAATTTTTTTAAGTGAAATTGTTGGGTTATAATACAGACATAGGTTTAGTGTTGGATCTCTTTCAAAGTGCTCGTACATTTTTACAAATTTCTACAAATGAGGAATGAAAGTTCATTTACACCACTTTCCAACATTCGTTGCTGTTATTTTTTTAAATTTTAGCCATACTGGTGGACATGTAGTGGTATGTAATTGTGGTTTTAGTTTACTTATTGTCATTTTACGTTCCTTTTTATTTACTTCTTGTTCATTTGTATGTCTTCCTGTGTAAAATACCTGTTTAAATAGTTTGCCCATTTAAAAGATTAGTTATTTGTCTTTCTTCTTTGAGTTGTAGGAGAGTTTTACATATTCTGGATGCAAGTCTTTTGTCAGATATGTATTTTGCAAACATTGTGTCCCAGTTTGTGACAACTTTCGTGACAACTAAGCTGTCTTGAGTACAAATATTCATATTAGAGATGTCACAGAGGATAGGTAAAACTTCATGAAAATCTGTCATGTTGTCGTTGTTACCTGTGTTGCTTCCACAAGTAATTTACTGATTATTCCATTGATTATTTATTTAATGACCTTGATCTAATCTTACGACATCTGAACTGTGAATCTCTAATTTGGTAGTTTATTAAATGACATAGGGTCAGGAAACCATAAAGTAAGTACGGAGTAAACTGCCAAGAACTATAAACTCTTTGAGAGAATGCACAAAAGCAAATGTACAATAAATATAATGTAACTTTATATAACATAGCTTAATTTTTAACTTAGAGCCCTACCTTCAATGAGTTGATGGGAGAAAAAAGGACACACACTAAGTAAAACATAATCTCTGTTCCTCCAGAGTATCTTTCCTCCCCACCCCATGCTTATCTTTTGCAATGTCAGCATGTGTGCTTGTTAGGGGACAGGAAAGACATTTGATCTTTGGTCATTGGTCCTAACCTACAGTTTACCAGTAAGCATCTATTGTGCTGGCCTCTTCAGGTCCATTAGGCTTCTGCTGCTTTGGCTCCAAGTTTGGGTTATAGAAATCTTTTCCAGGGGCACCTGCGTGGCTCAGTTGGTTAAACGTCCGACTTCGGCTCAGGTCATGATCCCGCGGTTCGAGTCCGGCATCAGGCTCTGTGCTGACAGCTTGGAGCCTGGAACCTGCTTCGGATTCTGTGTCTCCCTCTCTCTCTTCTCCTCCCCCACTTGCACTCTGTCTTTCTCTCTCTCTCTCTCCAAAAATAAATATTAAAAATTTTTTTCTTAAAAAAAAGAAAAAAGGAAATCTTTCCCAAGGCTGTTTCCAGCGCTGTTTAGTCTTGTCATCTCTCCAGAAACCTTGCCGGGAAGCAAAGTGAAATACCAGATGCGCTTCTCATGCTCTTAGAGCCCATAAACTTCTCAAAACTCTGCTGTCTTCCTCCAGCAAGAAGGTTATTTTTTTAGACTGCAGTGAGCACCATTCTCACTGCTTCTCTACAAGGTACTTTATTCACACAGAAGACAAATGGCTTGCAGTCTTCTGCTCTGCAGTGGGACTCTCCTGAGGCAATTGCACTCAGGATCTCTGCTTGAATGGGGAAAGGGGAAGGGAGGAAATAAGGAAGTCAGTTTATAATTTTGTTCAGCTACACATAGGAGTGTATTCTTATTTAGTAGTTATATTTACATTATATATTTAAAGTTTGCACTTAATGTTTTTAAAACAATTTTTTTAATGCTTATTTATTTTTGAGACAGAGAGACAGAGCGCAAGTGGGGGAGGGTCAGAGAGGGAGACATAGAATCCTTAGCAGGCTCTAGGCTCTGAACTATCAGCACAGAGCTGGATGCGGGGCTCGAACCCACAAACCGCGAAACCATGACCTGAGCTGAAGTTGGATGCTTAACTGACTGAGCCACCCATGCGCCCCAACACTTAATGTTTATATACAGGACTAGTTTTATAGTTGTAGTTTCCAAAGAATCTACTAACTACCAAAAAATATACCCATAAACCTCTGTGGATTTCATGTGGTGGCAAGATTTTCTCTGAACCATGTTATATATATTATCTAAGGTTTAAGTAACGCTCATGGATACTTTTACTGATTTCTGCAGGGCTGAACGCCAAAGGAGCCATTCTTTACGCCTTTGAAATGTTCCGCCTCAGGTCCTGTGTGGATTTCAAGCCCTATGAAGGAGAGAGCTCATACATCATATTTCAGAAGTTTTCTGGGTAAGTATGAAATTTTACAAAGTGTGAAGCGACACATGTCTTTCAAAAGAAGAAACCGGAAAGAAACGGAAAGCAGAATCAAGTCTTGCTCTGTGAATTTTGAAACTATCGTATTTTTAATGTTCTAGATGAAGAATGAGTCGTTTGGCTATGTCTGGGCAACAGAGAGATTTATCTCAATTCTTTTCCTGGGTTTAGGTCATGTTTTAACTTGCGGAGTGTTTTTTTTTTTTTAGGTCAGGTGTATTAAAGTATAAATTACACTCTTTTTATGGTACTGTTTAAAATTTTTTTTTAACGTTTATTTATTTTTGAGACAGGGAGAGACAGAGCATGAACGGGGGAGGGTCAGAGAGAGAGGGAGACACAGAATCTGAAACAGGCTCCAGGCTCTGAGCAGTCAGCACAGAGCCCGACGCAGGGCTCGAACTCACAGACCGTGAAATCATGACCTGAGCCGAAGTCGGATGCTTAACCGACCAAGCCACCCAGGCGCCCCTTTATGGTACTGTTTTAAATTATAGTACTCTATTGGGTGGACCTATACATAGAAAAGTTCTATGTACAGTTTTTACTTTGTATTTCTCCTAGGAAATAAATGATATATCAAGAAAGAAGCTCTTCTTTCCCAGTGGTATTTATGTCAACCAACCTGGGCTAGATGCAGTGGGAAAGCCAAGCTGTCATCTGCTGTGACGGCCCCTCTGTGTCTTTCAGCACACATTTCCTCATGCTGTAGTTCCCCAAACTGCCTCTAGGTGTTGCCTGGATTTGGTTGTCTCCTTCTGATGGTGGTTTTGTTAATCATGGATGGATAGGAGATGGGGAAGGAAGTTAGCATATGATTTAGCCTCTCAAGAAAAAAAAATATGCAAAAAAAAAGCAGTGAAAAAAGTAAAAGTTGTGGCAACCACTTAGACACAAGTTCCTTACTTACCTGAATGGTTTTTCCTTAGCTCGGACTTTTATTAAAACTGCAATGTATGCACACCTACTCTGTGCCAGGAAGTGTGTTAGTCTCTAGACACAAAGAAGCATGCTGCAGGGTCTTAGATCCCACAAGGTTTACAGCTGGCAGCTGGGGGTGGTGGAGAAAAACAACAGTTATATATGCTAAGGGGAGTGCCGTGGGCCATAAGAGGGCAGAAGCAGGAACTCTCATTTAGCATGTAGTGAAGCATCAGGGAAAGCCACACTGCTTGTTAAATGAAGACGGGAGAAGGACATAGAGGCAGAAGAGAGGGAGGTACAAAATGGGGGATGGGAAGAGTTGGGGGGAGAAGAAAGAAGAGGAAGAGGAAGAGAAGAGAGACAAGAAAAAAGCAAACATAAACACGAATGTGTCTTACTAGGAGAACTCATGTAAGGAGCATGTAAGGGGCAGTGAGATGAGCCGTGGAGCCAGGCGATAAAACGGAAGCCTGGTAATAGACAAACCACGCGCGCAGGAGTGCCCTCTTCTGTGCATGATTCATTATATATTCAGTTTTCCATTTTGGAAAGATTACTCTAGCAACCGTGGATAAAGAATCGAAGTAGGGGCAAGACTGGTGGCGGGAGACCAATGAAAGAATGTCCCAATCGTCCAGGACAGAAATGAAATGGACACACACTAAAGAAGAGGCAGTTGGAATAGAAAAAAGGGAATGAATTTCAAAACAATGAACACAGGGGGACTTCTCGAAAGCTGGTGGCTAGTTGATGGGAAGGGTTAAGAAGAACGAGGAATGTAAGATTTTTGATTCAGTGACTGCCAGGTGGTTACTTCATTCACTGAGCTTGGGAATATTGCCAGAAGAACCGCTTTCAGGGTAAGAGACTGAATGTGTCCCTGGACATGCTCTGAGGTTCTTGTGGGTCATGTAAGTGGAGATAACCAATAGTGTTCCCACAGTTCCTCTTTTTGTGAAGGAAAAACATGTAAAGTACACCTCGGACCTCGCCAAGAACACGGATTTTAGAGTTTCTCTGCTTTTGACATGTTCATTTTGTCCCTTGGCGACCTTTGCACTTCAAGAAAGTACGGAAGCCGGGGTGCTGGGTGGCTCAGTTGGTTAAGTATCTGACTTCGGCTCAGGTCATGATCTCATGGGTTCGTGAGGTTGGGCTCTTGTGCTGACAGCTCAGAGCCTGGAGCTTGCTTCAGATTCTGTGTCTCCCTCTCTCTCCGTCCCTCCCCCACTCACACTCTGTCTCTTTCTTTCTCTCAAAAATAAATAAACATTAAAAAAAAATTTTTTTTTTAAAGTACCAAAACCTTTAATTATTTATTGAAGGTTTCAGGGAAAAAAGTTCATTTTCTTAACACTTTATTTCCATTTGTAGCTACCACGGTTTCTCTTTTTTTTTCTCTTAAAAATAAAATGAAGCTAATGCAATCACTTTCCAAAAGTTCTCTTTCCCCTAGTAAAATTCTCTGGACTTCTTCTCAGTTTGTAACTCAATCCCCAAGTACTTGATGAAGGGGAAGTTCAGTTTTGAGGGATGTTCTTTCTTGTGAAATCTGAGTCTGGG
Source organism: Prionailurus bengalensis (assembly GCF_016509475.1). NCBI lineage: Eukaryota > Metazoa > Chordata > Mammalia > Carnivora > Felidae > Prionailurus > Prionailurus bengalensis. Next base: position 44,159,969 of record NC_057349.1, read on the forward strand.
AGATTCTTACTGCCTGTGGCTTAAGTTAGGGGAACGGAAAAAGGAGGAAGAATGGTGAAAAAACTGGACCAAAGGGCCCAAAAACCTTCAAGGCCCTGGTCCCCTGAAGGGGGTGGGGGAGTTAACTGGGCTCTTTCTAGAAAGACAAGGTAAAAGAGTCAGACAGGCAGAGTTGTGGCATTTTTGCAACTTACACATTACTGTTGGGAGAGGGATGTTTAAAAACAAGATAAATAAGTACTTCCTCTGGATTGTGGGTATTTTGCAGAGTCAACTCTAGTTTGGAATAAAATGCCACCGTCAGAGATGCAAAATGATCATGGTGATGCTTGCATAACTCAATACATTTACAAAAGAGCATTGATTGTATTCTTAAAATTGGTGGATTTCATGGTATGTGAATTATACCTTAAAAAGTTGTTGGAAGATAATTAGGATCTATCTTTGAGTAGAAACCAAAGTCATTAGCATTTGAAGGTATATGATGTTAGCAATCTTGGTGACAACAATGGTGGGTAAGACATTGTGATTGTCATCAAAGAACTTCTAATCCATTGGTCACACTTAAAAGATGGGCCGGGGCACCTGGGTGGCTCAGTTGGTTGAACTTCAGACTTCAGCTCAGCTCTTGATCTCACAGGTTCGTGAGTTCAAGCCCCCATGTAGGGCTCTGCGCTGACAGCTCAGAGCCTGGAGCCTGCTTCAGATTCTGTGTTTTCCTCCCTCTGCCCCTCCCCTGCTCACACTCTGTCTCTCTCTCTCTCAGAAATGGATGAACATTAAGAAAAAATTTAAAGTATGAGCAGATCTCTTATTCTGTTGAGCACTGGTTAGAGTATAGATCCTGTTCCACAACTTAAAGCAGAGGAGACAATTCGTGGAAAGCTTCAGATTTGCTACTAGAGGCGGAAAGTTGGATTTATGAGGAAAGACAAAAAATAATTGGGAAAAAAAGGGGCAAGAGACTGCACCGTGATGAATTTAGAGAATCGGCCAGCAGTTGCTGAGTCTATTGCTTTCTGTGAGAAGTTATGGGTCCTTCTTGCCCTGAGTCTGTAGAATTAGAAGGCAGCCAGCCCTGTGCTTTCGTAGTGCTGCAGGTTGGCCGACAGCCAAAGAAGTAGACTCGTCTGATACCTGCTCATTATAGGAAATTTGGAAATTTCATTAAAGTACAAAGGAGAAAAATTTAAATCAACCACAGCCACTACCCAGAGACAACTTAATACTGTGGTACAAAGGCATTAGTGTTATACTGTGGAATGTCCTTTGAGTTTGTGGAGGTGAGAAAGAATGCCAACTTTTACTTTTTTCTACCTGGTGCATTATTAGGATTGATTTGCCTCTGAGTAGGTATCACACTGATCATCGACCATCACTTTTATTTTATTTTTTTAATTTTATTGATTTATTTTGAGAGAGAGAGAGAGAGAGAGAGAGAGAACAAGCATGACCATTGTGGAGGGGCAGTTGGGGGTGGGGGGAAGCAGAGAGAGAACCTCAAGCAGGCTCTGCATTGTCAACATGGAGCCCAATGCAGGGCTCGAACTCAGAAACCATGAGATCATGACCTGAGCTGAAATCAGGAGTTGGAAGCTTAACTGACTGAGCCACTCAGGGGCCACTGGACCACCACTTTCAAAGACTGTATGTTATTCCCTGTAGGGAATGTTGCTCAGTTAACTAGTCCCCTATTTTGAACTATTAGCTTATGAGAATGCCGGTAACAGTTCCTTTTTTTTTTTTTAATTTTTTTTTTCAACGTTTATCCATTTTTTGGGGGACAGAGAGAGACAGAGCATGAACAGGGGAGGGGCAGAGAGAGAGGGAGACACAGAATCGGAAACAGGCTCCAGGCTCTGAGCCATCAGCCCAGAGCCCGACGCGGGGCTCGAACTCACGGACCGCGAGATCGTGACCTGGCTGAAGTCGGACGCTTAACCGACTGCACCACCCAGGCGCCCCATCAGTTCCTTTTTTAAAATCAAACCTAACTTCCTTCAAATTTGTGTTCTGGAACCCCATGAATTACAGCCACTTGAGAGTTCTTTAGGAGAAAATCTCCCTCTCCTCTTCTTTAAAGGTGCTGGTCTGAGGTTGGCGATCAACACGTGGGACAGAACCTTTCCATTGGCCAGGGGTGTGACTATAAGGCCATCATTGAACATGAGATTCTCCACGCTTTGGGATTTTACCATGAGCAGTCAAGAACTGACCGGGATGACTATGTGAACATCTGGTGGGATGAAATTCTTCCAGGTGTGTACAGACCCAAGGGAGTTGGGTGGGATTTACCTTTATCGCTTGTTGGGACCAACCTTGGGACATCTAAGCCACACCGGTGTGCAGACAGAAGCTTCAGCTAGAGCACAGCGGAGGAAAAGTGTATTATTTGTTGGCCTATTCTGTGGGTGTTGCTCATCTGATCCTAACTGACCCCAGAGAAGGGCCTTAGGGAGTGATGTGTGTTGGCTAACTCAATGCCAACTGAAAGTTCATCGGAAGCTTTTGCTTTGTTTCGGTGTTTTTATTGAAAATCCATCTAGAATGCTATTGTCCTGTCATTGTAAATTGAATTAGGCTTCTGAGGATGTCATGGCCATTTTTCTGGGTGTGAAATCTCATGTAGGTCTAGGAGTCTGCATGAAGTTTAGCTGAACAAAAGACGACTCTAATATACACTCAAGAACTTCGCTGGTGCTTTGCCAAATCAATGATAGGTGTTTAAAAACAGACCAAAACAGGGGCGCCTGGGTGGCTCAGTCGGTTAAGCGGCCGACTTTGGCGCAGGTCATGATCTCGCGGTCCGTGAGTTCGAGCCCCGCGTCGGGCTCTGTGCTGACAGCTCGGAGCCTGGACCCTGTTTCAGATTCTGTGTCTCCCTCTCTCTCTGACCCTCCCCTGTTCATGCTCTGTCTCTCCCTGTCTCAAAAATAAGTAAAACATTAAAAAAAATTAAAAAAAAAACCCAAAACAACAACAAAAATGAATTCTTTCATCTGAAATTGTCTCCCTAATTGTGTTAACTCTGGCTGATGATCTGAGTTCTAGTTAGTCAAAATTTACTGGCCTTTCTTCCTCCTGTACCCCTCCTCCCCTTCCTTCTCCTCCTTCTTTCTTCCTAAATACCTCTCTCCTCCTGCCCCCAGCCACATTGTACAAGGGATAACACAGTCTTATTTCACTTATTGTTATGCAGGTATGTTATTCTAACAATTTCTGTGTTCTGTAGTTTCTTTAGACTTCCTCAGCATTACCTTTCCTGGTTGTTTGAGACAACTAAATGGTGCTCTTAGGTATATGAAAAACACTCTTTTATCAAACAGCTTCCCGATGTGCTGGGAAGAAAGCCAATACTGTGTTTCTGAAAACACCTAGTTTTTAATTAGGACTTAGTTCAGGAAGTGGGAAAACATCTTTTTTGGCAGCAATAGATTAATAAAACTTTCATGTATTAAAATGCCTTTACCATTACCAGTCGTGGTTTTCACAAAGCAAGTGATTGTCTTATAATTATCTGTTTTATTTAGATACCAGTTTCACATATGGGTTCATATACGGCAGTGCGTCTATAATGATTCGACTCTGAGGGACTTGTCAGAACCACGATTAACCCCCCCCACACACTTCCACCGATCCTACCACCCAACCACTGAGCTAAAGTAATATTTTTCTTCGCCCTTCAGTCCAATCTGGAGATATATTAGCAAGTATTCACCCGGACATGAAATAACATCAAATTTAATGCATTTGTCTCCTAGATGCAAGTGTGTTAGAACTGGGTCTGTGTAGGAGGGAAAGGAGAGTGGGGGTCATTGGTCCAGGGCACTGGTAGACTGCCTGTATTTGCCTCTAGGCTTGACTTTCTTACCTCCCAGTACATATACTTGGTTCTGCTGAACATTCAATAAGGATGCAGAGAACGTTCACATTTTTCAGTCTTGGAGAACACAACGGTTAGTGTTTTAATACCATTTTAGGCCAAATGATTTCTCTTTCTCAGAGGGAGCCAATGCATTTGACAGGGTAATTTTCAGACTGGCTCAGCTCTTGGCTGAACATGAATTACTCAACACATGTTGTTTATCTCCTCCTCCCTATATTTTCATATTCCATATATCTAAATTGCTCACCGTCTCTGGAGAACTGTTCTCAAATGAGACATCGAATTAATAAGACAGTAAGGGAGGGCACTATTATTGCTCAGGGTAATTTATAACTTTCGTTGCGTCTCATCTTTCGTAGATGACAATCTAATTGTTCAACCTAAGAAGATAGTATACTGGCAACATAGTTCTCTCCCCAAATCCGTCTCTGTCTCCGTCTCCGTCTCTTAAGCCAGAAGTGTGTTTTCTGGATCATTTCTCTCCCACCAAGGAAAGACCTCAATTTCTGAGGTCAAGCAGGATTCCGCAAACCACAGCTTGTAGGTCATATCCACTTGCTCTTGTAAATAAAGTTTTATGGCAACACAGCCATGCCCATTTATTCACCTATTTCCTATGGCTGCTTTTGTGCTACAATGACAGAGTTGAGTAGCTGTGACAGAGACCATATGGCTCCCAAAGTCAAAAATATTTTCAGCCCGACCCTTTACACAAGAGATTTGCTGACTGGCCTCTCTGGGGTACAAGATGGCTCCCTCTTCGAGGCTGTCAGCTGCGAGTTCCCTGAAGGCAGGACCTGGCCCATCCTACTCACTGCCAGGGGCCACCACCACTTAGCATAGCTCCTCAGATATAGATAGTAGGCACAGCAAAAATGTGTTGAATAAAATTTAAAAAATTACTCAAAACATTTATGTCGTGAAGCATTGTGAAAAGAATCCTTGAGTAGTAAAGAATGAAATGATCTATTCTAACCCGGTGATTTTAGTTAAAGTTAAGGAAAACCTATCCGGTGAATTTGAGAGTGCTTTTCTTAAGGTTTCATCACAAGTCACCAGGAGATCCCAGACCAAGCCTCAGTCCTCACACTGGCTGGATGTTCTTTCTAGTTCTATCCCTTAGGGTAGGACAACCTAGGGCCAAGTGCTCTGGAAGGAGTTACTTTCCCCTTCTGTTTGGCTCATTTGTTTCTTACGGTCCTGTGCCACCTTCGAAAATGCTTTGATCCCTTTCAGGTTAAGTCTCCATGAAATCCCATGAATTGGGAGGATGAAGCGTTGGTATTCTCATTTACAGTTAAAATCAAGTTTTGATCAGCAGGGTTCATGGCTTTTCCAAAAGCATTTAGAGACTCCCTCCAGCACTCGCTAGACCACTTCACGTTGTGCCACTCTTCTTCAATCCTAAATGCACCCACGTTGATGTCTTCGTAAGGTAGTTAAAAACAACGGGATGGGAAACTAGAAAAGGAGAAATACATGAAGACAGGAAGTCACGATTGGGGGAGTTATGAGCCTTCTCATTCAGTTTTCCTGCCACTCCCTAAGAAGGAAATTAAAAATCTGTGAACTTCTCATGATTGCTGCTGAAACAGTAAATTCCTGATGGCTAGATGGTCCAAAGATGGTCCAAAGGAACATCTGATTGGTTTTCTGATTCCAGCATTTCACTCTGCAATATATATTATCTTACTTGTGTTAATCTCATAAAAATATTTTCCTTTTCTATTTTGGACAGAAAGTCAATTTTGTGCTTCCTATTTTATTTTTCTGTCCATGAGGCCATTTCTGGAAAAGGATGTGAGCCTTGATTGACAGGATGCCCCTTTCTTGGCATCTACTGGCCTTTCCTTCTGCCCCTTGAATTGACTTTCTAACCTATGAAATTGCTGACCAGGTACAGCTTTTGGTGGATGAGGTACTTGCTTATTAGCAAGATGTATCAATCCTGAATATTTTTCTGAATTCACAAATTTCCTTTTCCTGCCGTTTGGAACACCTGCCTCTGCTTTAATGTTTTATCTTCTCTTTCTTAAAAGCTTATACGTATACACATACACACACACACACACACACATTTATTTATTCATTTATTTGTGAAATGAATCTTTGATGTAAATGTATACAAATATTTAATAAATTGTATGCAAATTTATAAATTAATTATAACATGTGTTTTTATATTTATTTTTAAATACACTTTTAATTTTTATAAGTGGACATACTATTATATCATATATTAATGTAATTAAAATATGATTTGTTAGGGGCACCTGGGTGGCTCAGTCAGTTAAGTGTCTGACTTTTTTTTTTAACATTTATTTATTTTTGAGAGACAGAGTGAGACAGAGCACGAGTTGGGGGGGCGCAGAGAAAGAAGAAGAGAGAATCAAGCAAGATCTCAACTCAGGTCTTGATCTTAGGGTCGTGATATTCAGGGCTGTGTTGGGCTCCACTCTGGGCATGAAGCCTACTTAAAAAAAATTATTTGTTGCTATTAATTAATAATATGTATTGCGGGGCGCCTGGGTGGCACAGTCGGTTAAGCGTCCGACTTCAGCCAGGTCACGATCTCGCGGTCCGGGAGTTCGAGCCCCGCGTCAGGCTCTGGGCTGACGGCTCAGAGCCTAGAGCCTGTTTCCGATTCTGTGTCTCCCTCTCTCTCTGCCCCTCCCCGTTCATGCTCTGTCTCTCTCTGTCCCAAAAATAGATAAACGTTGAAAAAAAAATTAAAAAAAAAATAATATGTATTGATATTGTGTACATTATGCTAGTATAAAATATGTTAAGTATATATATATATTTAAATCAAATGTTCATTTTTTCTTTGTGGTCTCTGCTTAAGTATCTAGTCAAAGGGGGCACGACAGGGGAAACGATATAACTAAAAAGGACCCATCGATGCTCTCTCTGATAGGTTTTGAGCACAACTTTAACACCTATGATGACAGCTTCATCACAGACCTCAACACGCCCTATGACTACGAGTCTTTGATGCACTACGAGCCTTTCTCATTTAACAAGAATGAAAGCGCTCCTACCATCACGGCCAAGATCCCTGAGTTTAACACCATCATTGGGCAGCGCCTGGACTTCAGTGCCACTGATTTGGAGAGGCTGAACCGAATGTATAATTGCAGTGAGTACTGCTGGGTCTGAGAAGTAGGTAATCGAACCTCAACAGGGTTTCCTCTGCTCCCCCAGTTTCCCCTATATTTCCCTTCACTATTCTTTCCTGTTCTAGTGAAGGACAGTGGACAAGCCACATAACCTTAACTTATCGCTAGATTAGAAAAAATGGTAACACCTGCCTCACAGGATGGTTATGAACATCAATTACGTGGTTGTGTTTTGCAAAGTAAAAGTATTGGACCAATGATGTAAGAAGCTGTAATTGTCCAGCTTCTTTAGCATCCTTTTGAATGGTGCATCATTCTGTAAATCTCAAGATAGGGGACAAGCTTGGAAGTATTTTTTATCCTGCAAAATTCTTTACCCAGAGTAGTTGTTCTAGAGCAATCTACTGCTCAGAGATGGGATGTTTTTTAAAATGACTCTACTAGTCTTGAGAGACACATTCTTTAATTCTGTCCAATATGTATGTACAGAAGACTTACTACATACAAAGATCTACTAGGTACCTCCTTCTTGATCTAAAGGAGTTCTTGGTTGGCATTTATAGCAAAGCATGATGACAGGTCTTTTTATCATTTGACTCTGTGAGGTGGGTAGGGCTGCATCTATGTTGGATGTCCTAAGATGTAATAGAGGACAGCAGAATTTGCATTTGAGAAAAGTCAAGAAAGTGTGCTGTATCTGAACAATGAGGTCTTTTTAGCACAAGACATCAGGCATTTGAAATAAGAGGACTTAAACTTTAAACCAGGTGACAAAAATATCATTTGCAGCCACAACTCACACCCTTTTGGACCACTGTGCTTTTGAGAAGGCAAACATCTGTGGGATGATTCAGGGGACCAGAGATGATGCTGACTGGGTCCATGAGGACAGTTCGCAGCCTGGACAAGTGGACCACACCTTGGTGGGACAATGCACGGGTGAGTGAGGGCAGAAAGTAGGAACTCTGCAGTGGTTCACCAGGTTCAGTCAGGGAATGGCAGCTTACATGTTTTGTCTCAATTGCAATGTTAGTTATCCAACATGGAAATCTGAACAAGCACAAAGAACATTTCTCGTATCTTATTAGCTCAACAAAAAGCATGCAGGTTCTGGGTATGCAACAGAAAGATGCATTTAGGTCATGACAAAACTAATACAGACATGTGGTTGCTAATACATGATTTTGTAAATAAAGGTCATGTCTCTAGAACAGTGCCCTCCAATTGAACTATAATACAAGTCACATACATAATGTGAAATTTTCTAGTAGCTACATAAAAAAGAAACAAGAGAAATTGTCTCTAGCTACACATTTTATTGAACCCGATCTATTCAAAATATTGGCATTTTGACATGCTATCAATATTAAAGTTATTAATAAGCTACTCCACACTTTTGTACTAGGTATTTAAAATCTGGTGTGTATTTTACCCTTGTAGCACATCTCAGTCCGGATTGGTCACAATTCAAGTGCTCAATTTACCACGTTTGGTAGCCGCCATATTGGATGGCACAGCTTCAGATCGTTCTTAGGTGTGTTTTGTACAGTGAAAAATTCATAAAGTCAGATGGGCCCGGACAGGAAATCTGGCCCCACCACTTGCTAATTGTAACCACAGAAAGTTGTTTTTGTGGGTGCCTTTTTTTTTTTAAGTCTTCGCTTTTGTCATACTCTCTGAGCATTCCAGGATTTTGACACTTAAACATGAAGATGGAAGGAAATAATGCATACAAATCCTCTGGCTGCAGACCAGCAGCTGCCCTCTCTATTTTTTTTTCTATCTTCCCTTTCTGTCCAGAGGTTCCATTCATTTTTTTTATTTCTACTTTAGCAGCTTTTTATTTAGTGCCTGTCTTAGAAAAACATCTCAACCCTATAGATTATAGTCAGTTTCTAAAGACTAAACTGTTACTGCCTGTGGGAGTTGGTTATATTTCCTTCACAGAAGGGACCCGACTTGTCACCCAGTTGCCAGGCCACTGGGCTCAGAGGTTGTAAACAATTGTCACTCTCCCTCCAGCCTCGGCAAAGGGTGAAAGTCTCTGTCACACATCATATTACTAAACACATAATCTCAAGTGTCCAAAGGGTGATCTAAGTCTGAAGTTCCCTCTAAATTCCCATCAGAGCTTCCCACCCACTCTCTCCCGTGGGCTGGCTGACAGGCCAATGTACAGTTTCAGGCTAAACAGAAGGGTGACCTTCATGTGAGAGGTCCCAGTACCCTAACAGGAACAACGTCCCAGCACCTTAATAGGAAAGGAAAGAAGAAATATCTAAAAGGTTTTATCAGGTTAGCTTGACAAGCCATTATGCAACTTCCACGGGGGACATTTAATGGGTGTGTGTTCCCTCTGCTAGAGGGCAATGGTGGTGGTAAGGTAGATGTATAGACTCAAAGAGCACAAAGGATCCCTTGGGATAGAAGCCACCTCCCATCTGAAACCAGGAGAGATGAATGGGCACCTTCTAGTTAGTGGCAGAGCATGGGCAAGAATTCAGGTGCCCCGATTCCCAAGTCTGAGTTATTGGACTTTCATTTCCTACCCTTCAGTGCACCTGGGTGAAATTCCTCAGCAAGGACCACCTGGAGACCCTCTTAGCCATGCGACCTCTTGTATTTGACCCAAGCACTCAGTAATTCAGAACGCAGACAATTCAGGCTAGTAAGTTCAAGTACTCGGAAGAACATGCAAGAAAATATCATGTTTCCCGATATAACATTAAAGCCATTATGATATCGTTAAGCTTTGTATATTTAACCACTGATGCTTGCTGCCATTGGGGAAGGTACAGTGCCCCATGTATGACGCTGGATGAAGCAGAGAGTCATATTGCCAAAGTACCTAGAACTGTACTAGAAGCTCACTTCGTTTGTACTTTGTGAGATATTTTGAGTGGGATGTTTGGTAAGAAGTTGAACGCTGTGATACAGCTTGAAGGACTTCTTTATATGCAAGAATTGTTCTTTGTGGTTGACTTTGACGTGCTGATTTTCCATATGACATATTCCTTGAGCTGCCTGCTTCTTTTGGGGGAGAGAGTTCTGAGGTTTAGGAGTTGGACAAATCCCAGCCTGGTTACAAATACAGACATTTTGCACCCTCCTTTTCAGTGTTCTTTCGAAGCTTTCCTTACAGGCAGGAGAAATCTTCAACTAGTCCCCTTAATATGCCTCGAATGCCCCTTCTTAAGGCACAGTAAGTGTGATTCTTTACCATCAATAATACATCCAATTGCAGGCTAGAAACAGGTGAGACTGAATCTTTATTATCATAAATATTTAAATTCCAGTTTCCAAATATGGGGAGCGCACAGTTTGTTATACAACCAGGAAGTCAGCTTTTTTCCTTGGAATGAATCTCTAATTCAAACAAGAAAGCCAATGGGGAGGATAGAATTCATCTCAGAGATGAATTTGCTTGAAGCCCATGTCTCCTTAAGTCAGAAGTATACATTTCACAAGCCTGGGGACAAAGGCATCAGAAGAGGCACTGGGGCGCTGGGGCTTTAGCTGGGGAGTCAGTTCATGGAGACACAAAGGAGACTTACTGACAAGCCATCTTTGTTCATTTTCCCCAGTAGAGTTCTCGCTTGTGTTGCCTGGATAATGGCCATTGTTCACTATTTCACTTGGCTGGCATCCAGGGCCCCCTGGGCTGTGGGCAGCTGGAGATGGGTCATTGGGGTGCTCTCGCCACAGGTGCCGGCTACTTCATGCACTTCAGCACCAGACTGGGGGTGGCAGAAGAGGCAGCCCTGCTGGAGTCACGGATTCTTTACCCAAAGAGGAAGCAGCAGTGCCTGCAATTTTTCTATAAAATGACAGGAAGCCCTTCAGATCGGCTCGTCATCTGGGTCAAGAGGGATGACAGCACGGGCAACGTTCGCAAGCTGGTCAAGGTGCAGACCTTCCAAGGTACCTAGAGACATTCATGCAGGGGCTGATTTGGCTTAAATCTGGGATCCTGCTCCTTCTTCCCCTTTCCCTTCCCCTTCTGTTGCTCCCTTCCCCCCCCTCTTTGTTCCTTCTCCTCTTCTTTCTCCTCTCCTTCTTCTTCCTCCCTTTTCCTGCATTCCCCCCCCCCCACCCCCACTCCTGCTCTTCTAAGAGCCCAGCATAATGTCTGGTATGTTTTAACCCCTCGGTGAATATTTTAACCACTCAGAAGTCAGAAATAGCATCAAAAATTTAAGTGAGGCTGAAATACACTTTTGCAAGAGGTCCTAGACCCTCAAGATCCTTTCTGGTTTCTTACGCTGTCCAGCCCAGGACCCCATGTTCTAGAATGACCTCACTTCTTACTCAGTTCTTTATTCAGAATTATTACTTCCCATTCAGTCTCAGGAAAAAAGCAAATAGACCTAGTTTTCACTAGAATGTGAATATCTGGATAGTAGCAACCCTGATTGTATTATTTGCTTCCTGAAAGAGGATGGATCCCCTAGTTGGTGGAATTTCAGATAATATGGAAAACAGAAACAATTAGGTGTTAGTGGGTGAGTCGGTTCTGCATAGGGGAGATCCAGCTTGTCCTGTATGTGAGCATTTAATGTAGAGTCTGTCATATATCTCTCTAGCATCAAGTCATAGGTTGGACCATATGAAGTTGCCATTATTTGACTTTGAGTTTACAAAATGATTGTTTTATATGGTTCAGACTAATATTTAGGTATTCAGTGCAAACATTAGGGGCTGGGGTGCATTTATGCCATGAAACCCATGGGGGAACACAGAACCTATGGAATTTAATAATAATGGAAAACAAATTCTGGTTAAGATTTGAATATGAGGGGTGTCTGGGTGGCTCAGTTGGTTAAGCATCTGACTTTGGCTCAGGTCATGATCTCGCCATTTGTGGGTTCAAGCCCTGTGTCGGGCTCTGTGCTGACAGTGTGGAGCCTGCCTGGAATTCTCTCTCTCTCCCTCTCTCTCTGCCTTTGCACTCTCTCTCTCTCTTTCTCTCAAAAATAAATAAACTTAAAAAAAGATTTGAATATGCATGTGAAAATAAATTATAGTGTATCTTTTTACAGTTATTTTCCTTCAGTAGGTATGTGACTTTGGAGAAGTTCCTTAACCAGTTTATAACAGTATCTACCCCATAGGGATGCTATGAGGATTACATTAGATAATTCATATAAATCTCTTGGCCTGGTACCAGATTCATGGTCCGTGCTCAATAAATGTTGGCCACAGTTGTCACCAACCTTATTCTCTGTCCTTAGGAGATTTGGACCAAAATTGGAAAATTGCCCATGTGACACTTAGAGAAGAAACGAAGTTTCGCTACCTTTTCCAGGGCTCCAAAGGTGACCCCCAGAACTCAAATGGGGGAATTTACCTAGATGATATCACCCTGACGGAAACCCCATGCCCCACAGGCGTTTGGACAGTACGGAATTTCTCGCAGGTCCTTCAGAGCACAGTTAAAGGGGACAAGCTCCTGAGTCCTCGATTCTACAATTCAGAGGGATATGGTTTTGGGTTGACTTTGTACCCTCATGGCAGAGCAAGCTACAGTCCATCTGGCTACTTAGGAGTTGCTTTTCACCTGTGCAGTGGGGAGAATGATGCTATCCTGGAGTGGCCAGTGGAAAACAGACAGGTGATAATGACAATACTCGACCAGGAACCCGATGCCAGGAATAGAATGTCCTCAAGCATGGTGTTCACTACCTCTAAGTCCCATACATCTTCAGGTAGGTGCTCTAAGATCTGCCACTCGACCCAAAAGGGCCAACAGATGTGGTTCCCATCTGTGTACAAGAGATTAACACCTCCTCTCACATTTCCTCTTCGGGTGTATCAACAGCATAGTCATGTGGGAATAGTCAGCTGAAAATTTTCAATGTCGTTGCATCTCCCTTCTCTTTTCAGAATTTACTCTTCAAGCATTTATTAAGGACTTGCACTGGGCCAAACTCAGTGCCCTGTACCCAGCATAGAAGCAAATCAGGCAGTTCCTGCTTCGTCTAACTCAGTCTAAATGAGAGGACAGAAACTGCTAATCATTTATCAAATACTCAGAATTTCCTAGCCTCTGTGCCGAACTAATGCACTGACTCCTAGAATATTAGTGATCGTCAACATGTCAATGAAACAAGCTTGTATCAATAAAGAAATGCACAGACTTTTTCATTTTCAAATGAAGAACCTTAAGCCTTAAAAGGAAGAGGCTATCGCCATCCTGTCTTTCCCTCTTCCCTGAGGAAGTGACCTAGTAATGGACAAATGACCATTCAGAGCTCTGGTTCTCTGCCCCTCCCCCTTCCCAATTCCGAGTTTTGATTCTCCTGGAAAGCATAAATAATCTGGTTTTTTCCAACTTGTTTTTTTTTTTTCTAAGAAAGCTCTATATACTCATTAAAGACAAGTTGGAGAGTGAAGTATAAAGAGGTAATGTGATGTTATGTTACCTATAACTTTGCAGCCATAAATGCCTCCGTCATCTGGGACAGGCCGTCGATTGTGGGATCCTATCATAAGGACTGTGATTGTTTTAGAAGCATCGACTGGGGCTGGAGTAATTTTCTCTCCCACGAAATGCTAAAAAGGAAGAGTTTCCTTAAAAATGACGACCTTATACTTTTTGTGGACTTTGAAGGTACTTTTCCTGATTTTCCTGAATAACTAAGCCTATGTTCTGGGGCTTCTACTGATTTTACAGCGATTTTTAAGCATCTCATGGGCGATAGGGATTGTTTTGAGGACCAGGTTAAGAAAAAAAAAAAAAAAGATGTGCTCTAGGAGAGCTATTGCTCAAGGACTCTCATCTTTATTTTGACAGTCCTTGGGAGAAACTAAAACTTCAGTGTCATCTTTTTTTGATAATTTATCAAATATGACAGCTTGTTGACCTCAATTTAGTTTGGGTCGGTGTATCTATGCTAGCTTGGTGCTTCTTTTTCAAGCTGGATAAATAAAAATGTGATTGCATTAGTTTGAAAAGAAAAACAGCTAGCATGCGAATCAGCCGGATTCAAAGCCACCTCTCCATGGCACTGAAGGTGATGTCCACGAGGGATAGGGGTGGCCCAGGGAACTTTCTCCAGAAGTGGAAGTTAATTGTAGTCAGATATTAAGTATAGATGTTCCTCACCACCCTTTGTCTAATTCCTCAAGATATAACACACCTTCTCCAGACTGAAGTTCAAATTGAAGACACAAGGCTGATTCCCCAAGGCCTCGTTCTCCAGGGCCGGGAGCAGCAGACCTCAGAAGAAGGCACAGGAAAGGGCTTGTTAGAGAAAGCCCTACCCAGCAACCTGGACCAGGGGCAGCCCAGCCGACCGAAGCGGTCAGTGGAGAACACAGGCCCCTTGGAAGACCACAATTGGCCCCAGTACTTCAGAGACCCATGTGACCCGAACCCTTGCCAAAATGAAGGCATCTGTGTGAACGTGAAGGGGATGGCGAGCTGCAGGTAGGCTCCCTGGCCATGTTGGGGCGGTGGGGAGGCAGGCAGGCAGTGGGTCAGCAGAGGTGAGCCCAACATTTGCTTCCCCCTGGTAAAACGTTAGGACAATGACTACATCAGATGGTCAACTGGACGTGTCAGTCCCTGACTCCACAAAGCTGTGCTCTGAATCAGTGGGCCTGTGCTGTTGGGGCACAGAAGGGGTCCTGCCAGGGCAAAGGGGTCCCACATCTCCTATCTCTTGACGTTTATCCCTTCCCCTGCTCTGGGATGTGATCAACAGGGTCTTGAATGTTGTGATTTTGAACTCCACTGCAGCGCTCACAAAAGTTCCAGGGACTTTCTACTCCATGACCTGCCTCAGTGGGACTTAGGGCCAAGCTTATGTTTACTGACTGCCAATGTTGTTCATTATGATTTCTGTTGTCTGTTCTGTTGTACTATTTTTATAGCTATGTTTTTAATAATAGTAATAAGGACATCTGATATTTTTCGACTGCTTGCTCTGGGTCTTGGGGTCTCCTGAGTAGTGAACATGCATGCTCTAAATTATTTGTCACATCCACCCTGGGACATAAGGACCCCCCTTATCCCCATTTGGTGCTTAAGGGAGCTGAAGTTTAGAGAGGTTAAATAATTTGTCTAAAATTACCCAGACATCAAATACTGAAGCTGAGACTTGCATCCAGGTCTGTCTCTAGGCACAGTTCGCTGTATTTAATTGTTCTTTTTATAATGTTTGTTGTTTGCATAAAATACTTCATGAGAGGATATACGTGAGGACAGAAGCATCGATTTCATCTGGCGGGATAGTAGCAGAGGTAGCGACCAGTCTGCTCGGCTCAAAATACCTACGTTTCTTCGGAGTTCTTTTCAATCTCCACTTTGTTTCTTCTTCTGTAAACTCTTAGTTTGAAATAATTTTAGATTTACAGGTACATTGCGAAAATACTGCAGAGCTCCCCATTCCCTAATGTTCACATCTTACCTAACCACAGTACAATCAACAAAGCCAAGAAATGAACATTAATGCAACAAAATAGTGTTAACAATAGCATTACACCAAACTACAGACCTTATTCAGATCTCTCCAGTCTTTTCACCAATGTCCTTTTTTGTTCCAGGATCCGGCGTAGGGCCCCACAACATATTTCGTTTCCCGTGTCCTTAAGCCTCCTTCAATCTAGGACAATCCCCCAGTCTTTCCTTCCCTTTCACTACTTTGACAACTTGGAAGAGTACTGGTCAACTATTTTGTAAATTGTTCCTCAATTTGCATGTATCTAATGTTTTGTCATGAGTAGGTTGAGGTTGTACATTTTTGGCAAGAGTCGGGACACCTGATGCCAATGGGCGTTATGACTGGTGCTTCTAACCTTGATCATGTGGCCAAGGGGTGTCCGTTCCTTACTCTGTTGCTAATATATGTCTTGGGAGAGACATTCAGAGATCATGCAGCATCCTGCTTTCCTAAATTCCTCATCCACTGATGTCAGTGCCCCTCGGTGACACCGCAGCAACAATACCTCTGCAATATTCCAACGGTGATTTCCCATTCCCCCCAATCCCTCCGCATGCATTAAGTGACATTCTTCTGTAAAGAATAACTGTCCACTCCTCACCATTCATTTATTCGTGCCATTACTTATTTCTATCGCTAGGGACACACAAATGTTGATTTTATCCTATGGGCTATAGTTCCACAATGCCAGTATTTCTTATATTGCTCACATTGTCCCAGCCTTGGCCTTTGGGAGTCCTTCCAGACTGGCTCCTGTGTCCTTTTTGCACACACTCATTTTTCCATGAACACAATTTTACCTTCTGGCACCACAGGATACTCCAGGCTTATCTTTTATTTTCCCTGTCCCAGCCCTGGAACGAACTGCTTTTCCAAAGAGCCCTGGTTCCTTTTATTGGAGAATGTCCTCCTTGTAGAGTGCTCCACAGCCATGGGTCTGCACTGCTTAGCTGATAGGTCCTTGGATGCCAGATTTCCATATTTCCCAACTGGCTTCCTCCTCAGAGCAAGGACAGCCAGTGGTTTCCACTTGTGTGTCACCCTCTGCTAAACCCAATGATTCCTTTTCCACAAACCTACAGCTTGTGGTATAAGCTCCTCTAAGGTAATGCGAGGGAATTAATTAAACTGTATTTGGAGGGGACTGGGCCAGAAAAAAGATTGAATGAACTTGCTGTTATGCACTGATTTGTAAGAAGCCGACGTCTAGTTTGGAGGAAGATAAAATAGTTCCGGCGTTAGTAAGAGCAGTCTGTGACTTCTGATTGTCACATTCCACTCTGTGATTAGACTTAGTGGTGAGGAGATTGTTTGAAACAAAGGCTAGAATGGCTGCCATGGAAAGGATGAAACATCCCCCTCAATGCCCTGCTTCTGAGGTTAGTTGATCTCTGTACCAAATGACATTAAAAAACAAACCAGCAAACCCAGGGGGTGGCCATTGTGTGCCTACTGCGTACCAAACATGACAATAAGCACAGCGTGCTCACAATCTGGCATATTTCAGGGCAGCCTGGGATACAGGTGACAGGATGCTCATGTTACAGCAAAATTCAAATTGACATTGTTGGAAGATCTTGGGCTCCCACCAAAGCACTGAGCCAGACTCTTTCTGGAGAATTTCCCCTGTAGCTTATAGTCCGAGCCAGCGTGGACAGCGTATTCTTCAAGTACCCCAAACCTTCCTCCTAAGCCTTGCACGTGGTGGCCAAGAGTCCCAGGTCTGGAGACGGACCTCCGGAAATTAGGCTTTTAAGTGTGAAACACTAACCGTGTGACCTTGAGCAAGTGACTTAACCTTTCCTGCAAGGACAGGATAATAAGAATAAGGATAATAAGATAATAAGGATAATAAGAAGGACCTGGGAATAACTACCACCTCCTAGGGCTGTTACAAGGTTGTATCGACTCATGCAAAGCCTGGAACGGGGCCAGGCACGCAGAGCCGCTCCGCCGGAGGCTCGGGTGGCTCCCACACTCCTCCTGTGTCCTGTTCCCCTAGGTGCGTCTCCAGCCAAGCCTTCTTCTACACGGGGGACCGCTGTCAGGCCATGCAGGTGCACGGCAGCCTCCTGGGCCTGATGATCGGAGGCACAGCCGGCGTACTCTTCTTGACCTTCACCATCATCAACATCCTGTCTCAGAAGCCAAGGCAGTGACACGCCTGCTGACAGCAGCCAGATCACAGAAGCACCTTTGCTACTTCAGACCTTCCTTTCTGGGCCTCAGCACAGTTTGGGGCAATTTTTAGCAGCCTTGCTTTGAATAGGCCTCCAGCCTCCGGTGTGGCCATAATGGTTCTTCTGCCCCTGATTCCCACATGGTTCTGTGACCCTACTGTGTGCTCCGAAAGGATCTAGCGTGTCCTGGGACAGCATCCACGACACTTCAGTGCGAATCACTTATTTAATTGGCTCTCTTTCCCGTAGACTGTAAGCTCCATGTGGGCAGGCCCTCATTTATCACGTTAGCTCCAATGCCTGGGGGCACACCTGGCTGGCACATCATGAGGACTCAGTAAATACGAATGAATGAAATACTAATGAATGAAGAGCTAAGTTATAGAAACTCTCACTCCTACTGCAGATAAAATAGATACAGTGATACTTGTATGTCATTTATATTAAAATCAAATACTTATTTTTCATCAGACACCATAGTACTCAATACACAATAGTACATCAGACACAATAGTGTCGTGGGTGAGAGGAACATTCCTCTTTGCAGCAGGCTTAATGGCATTTGCTTTCTTCCTCCTCTGATTCTAAAAAGAGGCCTTTAATAAATTCAATAAATATTGACTCGGTACCTTCTGTGTGTCCAACATTGCATGTAAATTTGTGTGTGTGTGTGTGCGTGTGTGTGTGTGTGTGGGTGGGTGTGTGGAGAGGGAGGGTTGTCCAAAGCTCCCTCAGATCTGTTTAAGTTTAAAGTATATTTTATCTACTGTTCATGTATAAAATTACTATATTAATAAACAGAAAGCATCTGGTAGAAGAAAGTTAAAATTTTTTTAATGTTGATTTATTTTAGAGACCGAAGAGGGAGAGAGAGAGGCTGAGTGAACAGGGAGGAGCAGAGAGAGAGAGGGAGACATAGAATCCAAAGCAGGCTCCAGGCTCCAAGCTGTCAGCACAGAGCCTGACGTGGGGCTCGAGCTCACAAACCACGAGATCATAACTTGAGCTGATCTTGGACGCTTACCTGAGTGGGCCACCTAGGCACCCCAAGAAAGTTTTAAAGAAGTATTTTTCGACGCCCTTTCTTTCTGCAGTTCCTAAGGAGATAAAACTGTCTGGTGCAAGAAAGTTCCAAGATAGGTCAAGCTGAGATTCCCATCCCCAGTTGGCACAGACACCACAGAGGCTGGCTCTGGATGTTTAATAAAGGAAAATACATCAAGGAGCCTGAGTGGTCCAGGAGTTAGGGTACCAACTTCCTAAGTACACAGTACACACTTTATCCATTCTGTAAACAAACATGATGGGTTAAGAAGAATCCCTTGAATAGAAAGGTGTGGGGAGAGTACGTAGCAGGTGCAAACATCACCTCTTGGGAACTGACTCTCCAGTCTGAGTGCGTCGGTGTCCCCGGGGACCTGGTCAAAGCACAGATCGAGGGCACCACCCAGAGTTTCTGACTCAGTAAGTCAAAGGTGGGTCTAAGAATCTGCACTTCTAGCACATTCCCAGGTGACATTACTGTTACTGGTCCCTGGACGGCACTCGGAACCGCGGCTCTGATGGAAAACGGGTCTGGACGTCAGATACCTTAGACACATCTAACCAGCCGTGCAATTTTAGTAAAGTCACGTAAGCTCTGGGTCTTAGTTTCCTCATTTGTCAAACGGAAGTAATAGTGGACCACCTCCTCTCACCCCACTTTAACACATCCCGGGGTGCAGAGTAATAAAGTGGGATCATGGGTCAGAACGTATTCTAGAGTTGAATGCGTGCAGATGTTACCTTTTAGTTTTCAGACCAGATGGGACCCTATCCAGCCACCAGCCTAGACTTCTATCTCCAAAAACCGAATTGAAAATAAACAGCTTCCCTATGGGCTTTGCAGCCTACGAACCCACACTGCCTTTCCAGCTAGGCCTGGAGGTCGTTCCCTCCACAACCTTCCAGTGTCTTACCTCAGAAGGGAGCTCCGCGGGGCACCTGGGTGGCGCAGGAGGTTAAGCGTCCTACTCTTTATTTTAGCTCGGGTCACGATCTCACCTTTGGTGGGTTTGAGCCCTACACTGGGCTCTGTGTTGACAGAGGGGAGCCTGCTTGGGATCCTGCCTCCCTCTCTCTCTCCCCTTACCCACTCACACTCTCTCTATGGCTGTCTCTCAAAAATAAATAAATAAACATTTAAAAATAACCTCGTCAAAACGACGGTAAGAAGGTACCAGGGTGAGGGTCAAATATTTTGATATTTCTCTGTAGGGTCTCACAACCAGTAGCACACCTACTATATAGGTGCATCTCCGTCGATGATTGATGGTCATTTCTATCGGTTAAGAATTGAGTACCTCATGGACTGGACACGGCATTTAGTTTTTCTTTGAGCCTGAAGTTTTCAATCATTCCCGGAGGGTTGGAAGATATCTTATTCTTCTGAGGTGTTGGGGTGGTGATGGAAAAAATAGGCATTCGTGACAGGCGAGAGAAATGCACATTTCATCACCTCTGGGCAGGATGGGATTTAGACGGGCAAGGTGAGAAGGCAGGAAATTCTCTGTATCTGGGTGCTTGGTTCCTTGGTCTTAGTGGGAAGGAGGCAGAGTAGTTTCAACATCTGAAAATGTCTCGTGCTTCCCCCCCACTTCTCCCATCCCTGGTCCTTTCCCCTTCCCCCAACCGGCTCATTTCCTTCTGTGAAGTGGCCTGGGCCGATCTGGCCATCCACCAATGTCAAGTTCTTCGGTTATAGCTGGAGCATGTGGGTGGGAGAAGTGCTCGGGACCTACATGCCTTTACTTCAAATGTTACAATGAAACAAGATTCTAAATTCTGTCACACATTAGCATATTTGTCATCCATCAAGCCCCACAAAGGTCATCTAACTTGTTTTGTAAATGTAGTGAAGTGTCTGCTCTGTGAAGTTGCTCTCCAACGAGCATCTTAGATTAAAGGTTCATTCTAGGAACGTGCAAGCAAATAATTTGAAGGCCAGGAACAGAATCGTCCAGCTCACGATCTCTCACCTGGGCACTACTGACATTTTAAACTAGATATTCTTTGCTGGGGGCTGTTCCGTGCATTGTAGGATGTCAGCCGTGTCCTAGCCTCTGCTCACTAGACATCGATGCACCACCTTCCCGGTTACAAAGACTGAAAATGTGTCTAGATGTTGCCCAATGTCCCATGGGGGCTAAAATCATCCTGGTGGAGAACCACGGATCTAACTGGATCAGCCAATGGAATATTCCCTCAAGTGAGGAAAATCAGAACCAAATATAGTTGTAATCCGAGATTCTACTCCACATTTAGTTCACTGGGCCTGCCAGAGTTTTGCACCTATAAGTGTTTGATAATTCCATTTTACTGATGCAAAGACAAGTTCATCCTTTATACTAAGGAAAACCTTCTGGTGTGGTTTGAGATAGCAATATTCAAGTTTTTGACATAGAGGGGCGCCTGGGTGGCTCAGTCGGTTGAGCATCCGACTTTGGCTCAGGTCATGATCTCGCAGTTTTTGTGTTTGAGCCCCACGTCGGGCTCTGTGCTGATGGCTCAGAGCCTGGAGTCTGCTTCCGATTCTGTGTCTCCCTCTCTCTGCGCCCCTCCCCTGCTCGTGCTCTCTCTCTCTCAAAACTAAATAAACATTCAAAAATTTAAAAGGAGAAAAGGTTTTACCATATGTATTTCTGCAGTACAGTCTTTTGGTTAGGGCCCTTCAAGGCTAACTACCATGGTAACGTTGCAAAGTACTTTGACAAGCGTCTCACCCCCTCCAGCTGGGGATCACAGGTGACCTGAATACTGTATCCTGTGTAATATGATATCGATGCAGCCCTGCATGCAGGCAAATTACAATCTAACACCTCTTCTCCAGGTCCTCCTTTCTGATGAATTATGTCATCCACTTTACGGCTTGGGGGAAACCTAGGGATCCTGAGGTTCCATTCAGATATGTGAGTAAAGTGGGCCGATTCTAGAGAGAATGAGTGCTTTCGTCGGGTCAAAGATCCCTTTATTTATTTATTTATTTATTTATTTATTTTTTTAATTTTTTTTCAACGTTTATTTATTTTTGGGACAGAGAGAGACAGAGCATGAACGGGTGAGGGGCAGAGAGAGAGGGAGACACAGAATCGGAAACAGGCTCCAGGCTCTGAGCCATCAGCCCAGAGCCCGACGCGGGGCTCGAACTCACGGACCGCGAGATTGTGACCCGGCTGAAGTCGGACGCTTAACCGACTGAGCCACCCAGGCGCCCCAAAGATCCCTTTAATCTATTGTCCCCTTTGGGCTACCAGGGAAACTTAATAAGACCAGTAGTTTGGGGAGAGGTGATGTGTGTGTGTGTGTGTGTGTGTGTGTGTGTATGTGTGTACATGCATATTAGAATCTGTAAGAGATACAGCTAAAAGTCAGATGGGAGAAGACAGTGAAGACAAAACCTATCTTTCTCCACCTTTCACAATTTGGCCAAGGGCTGGTTCTGCAGTCCCAGAATGGATTGAGACACGGCCTTGTGTTGGGCACAGATTCCCCTGGGCCTAGACAAATTTAGGACAGTTATAACCAAGTGTGACTCAACAGCTCAGTGGAAATCATCAGGAACATTTAAAGATTTCTGCCTGGTCAAGAGAGTAAAATGTCCCTAAACTGGCTGTCAATCAGCGCTGAAGACAGCCCAGGGCTCTCACAAATGAATCGGAGAATCCAAATAATTCACTTAGCAAATCAGGAGCTGCTTCAGTCTGCATATCACAGGGGAAATCACGACGTAGCCAAGTTTATTCGGACAAATGTCTCAATTCTTCACTTGTGTTTAAACGCCACCTTGAAGTACCTGGGTGGCTCAGTCGGTTAGGCGTCAGACTTCAGCTCAGGTCAAGATCGCGCGGTTCGTGAGTTCAAACCCTGCATCAGGCTCTGTGCTGACAGCTCAGAGCCTGGAGCCTGCTTCGGATTCTGTGTCTCCCTCTCCCTGTGCCCCCCTCTCAAAAATAAATAAACATTAAAAAAATTTAAACACCACCTTAGAAACATACTTCATTTCTGAGAAATCCTTTTCTTCTGTGTGTTTAAATGGCCCCCAACACTCCGAAAGTGCTCGATGGATCTCTGGCAAGAGTAAAACAGCATCGCTGGTGACAAGAACCTCATGGAAGTTCGTCTGAATGAAGCCCAAGATTGAAATGGCTGCTCCATTTGGGAAGTCAACTAGGTGGCTAATGTGAAATCTGCTTTCAAGAAAGCAACACGGTGGGAATCCTTTTATGCTCCATCAGAGACCAAAGAAGGAAGTGGACCAACTCCCAAGTTTGCCAGAACACTGGTCATTGTGTCCTGGGCTGGCTCTGTGTGAAATCATAAGGGAAGATTAAGGTTGGAGACGCCTTCCCTTCTCCAAGCTTTCCATCACTACTGCTCTCTCTCTCTCCCATCTTGTGTACCCGGAACTCTCCCTGCTATTGGACTGTACAGGCATCGGGTTGCATGAAGAAGCAACAGAGAGAGGTGGCGATGTGCACGTATTCCAGGTCAGACCCTCTGCATTCAGTACCTGGCTCCACCATTCTTGAGCTGTGTGACCTTGGGCGTTAGTAACTTCCCTGTACTTAGTTCATTCATCTGCAGAGTAAAAAGAACGTCTACTCAACCCAGGGTTGCTGTAAGGCTTAAATGAGATTATATGCATTAAAAGCTCAGGACGGGCACCAAACATGTGCTGAGAACTCAATAAATATTGGCATAGATACTTATCAGCCATCTGCATTGGAGGGTAAATTTTATTTCATTTGCTGTGTACTTCTCTCCCAGAGGTTTTTGCACGGTAAGCCTCATCTCTCCTTGAGATTTGGTTTTCGGTTAGAAGGATGTCCCATAAGGGAGAAGGTGGCAGAGTTATTCTGGAAGGGGGGTGGGGTGGGGGCTGTGTAAGCAACATCCCAAAGCATATGGCATTGTCCCATGTTCAGAAGTTGTCTGCTCCCTTACACAAGGCCGGGTCAGCATGTTCCTTTGTGCCAAGGATTAGCCTTCGTAGCAATTGGTACTGTTTACTTCTTCTGGGTTTTCTTGGATCACACTCTGGTTGGCCAAGCCAGCAGCCTCCTCTTGAATGAATGTCCAGAAACTAGACCAAAACTCACCAGCTGGCCTCAGCAGTGGGCTGCGTGTCAGAGAGCCCTGGGACAGCTGTGGGTCCAGCGTGGGTGGAAAATGAAAACCCAGCTTGGCAGTAATTTCCCATGGGTGGAGTAGAATAGGGAATCAGGTCTACCCTAGTTCATCCTTCTGAAGGTGTATTTGTGGGAACAGCGTGAAGGCCCTGTAAAAAACGGAAGGCATCCGTCTGGCTTCCTCAAACTACCTTCCAGACAGACTGCTGTCTGAAAGGGGAAACCAGGTGATTTCTGGGCTTGCCTTTTGGCTTTGGCTTTGCCTTTGCTTGGGTGCAGAAGATTCGGTCAGTAAGGCGGAGCCCCCTCCGAGGACCACAAGGTGGCGATCGAGCCTCAGCAGAAGCCTGTGGGCCCCGCGAGGAACCCCCCCCCCCCCCCCCAGCAGGAGGCCAGCTGTCTGTCAACTGCGGAGCCCAGCTGGAGATTCCTGTCGGTTCCGCTTTGACTCGGACAGACAGCTGCGGGAGAGCGCCTCCGGGCCTGGGCCTGGGAACCGCTCACTGTTCCAGAAAAACATTCCTCCTCGGGAAAGCAAAATCGAACACCTCCTTCCACCGCAACCGGGGGGTGTGGAGGCTGGTTGGCAGGATGGAGGAGGAGGACACGGGATGGCACAAAATGGAAATTGCTTCCCAGAAGGCGGGGCCCGCGACACTCTTGGAGGTGCTGTTCAACGGAGGAAGTGAGCTGCGAGGACCGTCTTCCCGTGACTTGCCCCTTCAGTTCCTGTTGCTTTTCGTGCTGAGAAAAAGCCTCTTTTTTTTTTTTTTTTTTTTTTTTTTTTCCTGGGCTCCTGGGTGTGTTATGTGTGGTTTGTAATAGTCTGCGGCCTGCCTTCCTGGGACTTGGCTCTGCATTAGAGAATGAAACCCTGGGGCATGATCCGTCTCACCTCTCCCCTACCCCACCGCCCATTTGTGCAGAGGGGGCCCTGGTGACCTTGCAACTCTCTCTCTCTCTCTCTCTCTTTTTTTTTTAATTTTTTTTTATTTTGGGGACAGAGAGAGACAGAACATGAACGGGCGAGGGGCAGCGAGAGAGGGAGACACAGAATCGGAAACAGGCTCCAGGCTCTGAGCCATCAGCCCAGAGCCCGACGTGGGGCTCGAACTCACGGACCTCGAGATCGTGACCTGGCTGAAGTCGGACGCTTAACCGACTGCGCCACCCAGGCGCCCCGCTCTCTCTTTTTTTTTAATATAAAGTTTATTTACTTATTTTAATTTTTTTTAATGTTTGTTCATTTTGAGAGAGAGAGAGAGAGAGAGAGGGAGAAAGAAGGGCAGAGAGAGAGGGAGACACAGAATCCCAAGCAGGCTCCAGGCTCTGAGCTGAGCACAGAGCCTGAAGTCAGGCTCCAGCCCACCAACTGTAAGATCGTGACCCGAGCTGGGGTCGGATGCTTTAACCCACTGAGCCACCCAGGTGCCCCATAAAATTTATTTATTTATTTTTGAGAGACAGAAAGAGAGCGAAAGGCGAAGGAGCAGGGAGACAGAGAGAGAGAGAACCCCAGGCAGGTTCCACACTGGCAGCGCTCCACGTGCGGGGCTGGAATTCACAAACCGGGACATCATGACCTGAGCGGAAATCAACGGTCGGTCGGACCCTTAACCCCCACAACCGACTGAGGCAGCCAGGAGCCCCGCCCTTGCAAGTCTTCATCCCAGAGTTTAAAGGTCAAAGGTTAAGAACGGGTAGCTAGAAAATCACTTAGAAAGCAGCAAAGATGATGGTAGCTACGTTGTGGGGGACCCCCCCCCCCCCACCACGGGAAATTGGTGTCTGGAGATAAATGACAGGGGCCTGCCACGGGGTAGGCTTCAGGGATTGTGCCTTCTCGTTCTGTGTGCTCCACAGTCACTGAGCATAGAAAACTTGTGAAGATGGTTTCCTCTCTAGAAGGTGCTAGAAGATAAACTTAGGTATCTGTCTGTACCGGACATAAGGAGAGATGGGGTGGAGCTGCGGGGGAGGCGGCGGGTGAGTGGATAGAACCCTAACCCTTGAGGTTGGTAAATGGGAAGCAATCAGGTGCTTTCTCGCTGCCCCACTCCTTCAGAATCACTGAGGGGGACCAGAGAGAAGGGGCGGATACATCACAGGCGTGGCCCAGGGGGCCAGTTCCACTCTCTCAAAGTCCACACTGCTGGGCATCTGCAGCCCCGAGGGATCATTTGATAGGAGCCTCCCCCCGGGGGTCAGGCTGTATTTGGATTTTGCTGCTGCTGCTGGCTGGCCTGGAGGAAAGAGGCACCTGGAGGTCTGCTGCGTGGACCCATTTGATGCTGGAAAGCGTTACTCAAAGCAGGCCTTCCCTGGGAACCCACTAATCACACTTAAAAAGCTTTCCTGCTTCCCCAAACTTTCATCCTCCTGGACCATCCGGTCTCCAGGCCCCGGCTCAAGGGCCCAGAAGGAGTTGCAGGGGAAAGTTGATCCACAGGGGAGCCCGGTCCTCAGAGTTCTGAAGGCCCCTGGGGTGGTGGGACAGGCCTGGGCCTCCGGCGATCTTCCCTGTACCGTGGGCCACTTCTGGGCTGTGTGTGCTGGGGACTGAGCCCTGACCTGTGACCCAGATTCTGAGGCAAGGAAGAAGGCTGGACTCTTCCGGGAAGTGTGGACGGTCTATGTGGAGGTACGTCTGCATATGTGCTTTGGGGCCTCGTAGGAAAAGTCATCTTGTTACGTACAGGATTAGCTTGCAGGAGATCTTTGGAGCCAGTAATTTGTTCAGGACTCATTTCCTCATAGGTACCTCACGAACTGTGACCTAACCTTCCTGATCCAGGGTCCTCCTGATAACCCCCTAGATGCCCAGGGCTTAGAATGCCCCTGGAACCCCATTGGAATCACCAGAACTTAATGCCCCTCCTTACAGCTGTCTGTGGGCAGCCTCTATCTGCCTTTCAAAGAGATATTGGGAGTAATCTTTTGTTTGAATGCTTGACAGGCTTACGAAATCTGTTTTTATGTAAACGGTGCTTTGTAAGCCTGACCACAGCCTTGGGAGGTAATTAGAATGATCTCCAGGTTTTAGGTGAGCGAACCAAAGACCAGAGAGGTTTAGGGAAGGCTCAGGTGAGCGAGGAATCGTGTGTTTCTGTTCTAGGAGCCGTGTTCTTTCTGCTACACCATACTGACGAGACGGCAAGCTGCTTCCCCAAGAAAGAAGGCTGATGGAGGTTCCAGACACTTCCTCCTTCCTAAGGAAGAGGTGTAACTGTGATTTGTTTTTTTTTTTTTTTTTAGTTTATTTATTTATTTATTTGGAGAGACAGAGGTAGGGAAGGGCAGAGAGAGAGAAGGAGAGAGAGAGAGAATCCCAAGCAGCCTCCAAGCTGTCAGTGTGGAGCCTGATCCAGGGCTTGAACTCATGAACCATGAGATCATGACCGGAGCGGAAATCAGGAGTCGGGCACTTAACCGCCTGAGCCTCCCAGGCACCCCAGAGCTGTGATTTTCGGAGGCAAATGCCCCATGCTTGTCACAAGTCTCGGAGGAGAGTTTTGAATGGTGTGGCTTTCAGGCCAACTTGGAGGGGCAGGGGTGATAGGGAAGAGAGGTGTTTGGGGCCTTATGGAGCTCTGCCCCCTCCCCCCTGCCCCAATGTGTGCAGGGTCTCTGCACAGACCAGCACGGGTGGTGTGGTACAGGTTTTCTTTAAATTCATTCTGCTGCCTTCCTGTCGGCATACACAAGGCAGAATAGCAGAAAGCCTTTGTCTCTGGTTTATGCTCTAAAGCTGCGTTGTCCAATGCAGTAGCCTCTAGAGACGGGTGGCTGTTGAACACTTGAAATATGGCTGAGCCATTTGGTTAGTGTGAGATGCACACTGGCATTTCAACACTTAGTACAAAAAAGAGAGAGAAAGGAATGTAAAATGTCTCATTAACACATTTACATCAATGGCATCTGGAAACGACAGCGTTTGGGATATACTCAGTAACATAAAAGCATTATCGCAGTTAATTTTACCTACTCCCCTTTTTGTAACTGGGCCGCTAAAAGTTCAAAATTCTCACGTTCTAGTTCCTCGAGACAACGCAGCTTACAAGGTGTTACCGAATAGTTCAAAGGAAGCTGCGTTCATGTTCACATAAAGTGTTCATAGGAAGCCTGCTTTTCTTCCTGTTTATATGAAGAAAGTATAAACGTCGTAAAGCTGGGGTGGGGGGAAATCTTCAAAACACAAAAATAAACAATCTTCCTTCTGAAAGATGTATACGTTTTCGTACAAAGGAAAAAACTCGGTGCAAAAGAGCAGGAAACTCCAGACAAGTTGCTGTGACCCGTAAGAGCATATGAGAGATCTGTGGGTTTATGGAGGATGAGATGTTCCCAGTCCTGGGTGTGAACGACAGGCTCCCAGTGTCATCACTGCACGGGGAGCCTTGAAGGACGAGAAAGTGCCCAGCACAGGAGGAGCACTTCGGCTTTATTTTAATTTTTAAAAAATTTTTATGTTGATTTTTGAGAGAGAATGAGTAGGGGAGGGGCAGAGAGAGAGGGGGACACAGAATCTGAAGCAGGCTCCAGGCTCTGAGCTGGCAGCACAGAGTCCGACGCGGGGCTCGAACCCACGAACTGTGAGACCGTGACCTGAGCCGAAGTCAGATGCTCAATTGACTGAGCCACCCAGGTACCCCGGCATTGAAATACTTGAGTCACAAGAGCCTTATTACTGACACTGCCTGAGAGACCCTTTAAAGTGTGATTACTGGTATGGATAAAGAAACATTTTCAGGTCACATATCCACAGCTAATGCGTCAGAGAGAATCTACAGAGTAGTGTTGGGTCCTTAATGTTGTTTGCTTGTTTAAACAATCTGATGAAACATCTTGTGTGATACTCCCCCATTAACTGTGAGCAGGACCTGTAAATATGATATCACTCCCACGAGTAGATTCCATTATGTGGCAAAGGTGAAGGGATTTTGCAGAGGTAATCAAGGCCCCTAATCACCCGACTTTGAATTAATCACAAGGGTGATTATCGCGGGTGGGCCTGACCTAATCAGGTGAGTCCTTTAAAAGAGGGTCTAGGATCAGAAACTGAAGGAGGCAGGGAGATTCGAAGCAGTACAGAAGTCCTCCTGCTGACTTTACAGAAGCAAACGACCATGTTGTGGAGAAGGCCATATGGCAGGGAATGGCAGGACACCTCTAGATGCCGAAGGCCTCAAGCCTATAACTGTAAAGAACGAATTTCACCGAACAACCGATGAGCTTGGAGGAGAAGCCCAACGTTCCGATGAATCCACAGCCCCGGCTGACAGCTTGAGGTCAGCCTGGGAAGACCCTGAACAGAGGACCTAGTTAAGCCGTGCCCAGACTTCTGACCCACAGAAACCATGCGATAACAAGGCGAGTGCTGTTTTAAAGCCTCTAAGTTTACGGTAACATGTTACACCCCAATAGAATATTAATACAGGGCATATGGGCCCATGTTGCAGAAATACCTGTTGTTAACAGAACTCATGGGACGCTGTTTTCAGCTGTCGGTGAAAATTCCAACCAAGCCACACACAACTGTTAGACTAGATATTTGTTTAGTTGGGTGCTGAGAGCTTTACTTCAAGGTCCCGTGTTTAAGCCCTCTGTAAGCCTCCAGGATTCACACGCTGCATCGGGGTATGGCTGGTGTGATGGGAGACGTCAGTGCTGTCAGCCAATGGAGCTCTGCTGGGAGCTTCTGGGAGCCCCCCACCCCAAGCCTGGAGAATGGAGTTAAATTCTGGTTGGATTTCCGGTGGGGGAGCCTGAGACCACAGCACTGACCTACTGCGAAAGAGCAGACAATCTGTATAAAGAGAGTTCCAGGAGACCTCGCTGGGTATTTTCCTGTTACAAGCATGGAAAGCCCACATAGAGTTTGCCGACACACTATTGTGACCCGATTTAATACCCCCAGTCATAATATTAGAAACCTATAGCATCTCGTTTCAGAGCTAATGGTTTTCAAATGATGAGACACGATTTCCATGGCCTTTTAAACAATAACACAAGGAAGATAAATCTCCAACCGTAAGCCCCTCCTTTATTTTGGACACTCAGGGAATCAGCCTTCCCCTGGCCTGTGTCACCGATGCTCTTTGGGATGCAGAGTGCCCTTTGACATCAACTTCCCACGCCACAAATAAAATGCATTTCGCCTACACGGGATTTCTGTGACTAGACTTGTTTCCTTTTGGTCTCCTCAAAATCGGTTGTGACTTTCCTTTCCTCTCACCTCAGAATAACTCCCTCCCCCGTTTCTGCATTTACTGGTCACTGTCGGCTTCCTCCTCTCCACGTCACTTTTTGTTTTTTTTAGCCTTCCAACCCTGATCTCTCTGCCGCTCTCTACACAAACCACAAAATGCTATCACTTGCCAGTGTTTCTTTTTTTAAAATTCATTCATTCATTATTTATTTAGAAAGAGAAAGCAGGCGTGCACAGGGGAGAGGGAGGGAGAGAATCCCAAGCAGACTCCGCACTGTCAGCACAGAGCCCGACATGGGGCTCGATCTCACAAACTGTGAGATCACGACCTGAGCCCAAAATCAAGAGTCAGGCACTTAACCGACCGGGCCACCCAGGTGTCCCACTTCGCAGCGTTTCTCAGTTTCTTAGCAACTTCTATCCTGAAAACCCCATGGATGTTTATTTACCTCTTTCTCCATATATAAGAGATGGGCGGGGAGGGGGAGAGGAGAGTAGCCACATGGGTCATTCAAGACATGATGTGTTACCAATATTCCCAGAGAATATTTCCATAGTTTATTTTAATTTCTCATTTGCCTTTTTTTTTTAAGTTTATTTATTTATTTTGAGAGGGAGGAAGAGAGAGAGAGGCAAAGAGAGAAGGGGAGAGAGAATCCCAAGCAGGCTTTGCACTGTCAGCAGGGCTCGATCTCACACATTGTGAGATCACGACCTGCGTTAGACGCTTAACCAACTGAGCCACCCACGTGCCCGAATTATTCACAAATAATTGCTATTTGTGACTGCTCTGACCTCACGACCTCTGAAGTATTAGCACAGATCCCTTTGCAAGAAACTGACTTACCAGAAGGCCCTTAATGCAAGCAAGTCCTGGCCCATGGAACTTTACCCACTGAGGGAGGTCAGGAACACACACACATCCCACTTTGCCCCATCAGAGCCAACATTCCTTCTCCCTCGTCCTCAGAAATCTGCGGCCAAACCCTTGCAATCCTTGCTGACTGAAAACTAGTGAACGCAGGGCCTGGCGGGGCTCCCGCTTCCATAGGCCTTCCAGATTCATGGGCTGCTCTCTCTCACAATTTTGAATTCTATTGTTTATTTTAGGATAATCTTGGCAAACCGCAGCGGTTGAACTATGTATCTTGCAGTTGGGCAGAAAACCAGCAAGTATCGCTCTAATTTTTTTTTTTTTAATTTTTCATAGGCTTTCTGGAATTTGGATCTGATATTGTGGCTTGAAAGGTGGAAAGTGCACGCACACACACGTGTGTGTGTTGGGGGTAAGGGAACGTGCTCCAGTGAATGCACGTGGGCAAAGGGCCAAAGCCACATCCTATGGAACTCTGCAAAGGTTCCTGCCATTATGGAGGATCCCCCCCATGAACACAATGATTCCCAAGGTTATCCCTGCTGACGTGGGGGGAAGTTCTATGTTTCTTGTCCCGTTGTGTTTTTGAACGCCCCCTGAGTGCTAGGCTTTCCTTGGCTGATCATGTCACGATGGTCATGCTCACATGTTGTACTATATAACCAAGCCTCCATCATCCCTGCCATTACTACAGGAACCAGCCCCGGCAAAGCCATTACGATCTCTAATTCTCCTTCCGTCCATCCTGGAGCCTAGCCTCCGGCTCTGTCTCCTCAGGACTGAGCTCTGCCCAAAGGTGACCATTCCTGGAGAATTGTATAGCTGAATCATTTCCTTTGTGACTATTTCCAGGCAAGCATGGGAGTAGAGGTCTACACCATTTGGGAACACGTAGAAATGAAGAGCTCATTTACTTGAAACGTGATTGGGACTTCTATCTGTCCCACCTCCTTCTCCCCATGAAGAACAGAGAGGCAGAAGTAAGAGTTTTAAACTACAAATAAAAAGAAGGGATGTCAAAGAGTTAGAATATTAAAAAGAAACCCTGGCAACCCTTGAGTTCCTTTCGGAACTCAATAAATAAACGGTTTCTGTGTCACAGCCTCTTGGTTCCTACCTTCCTGATGGTGAGGCCTGTTTTGGTTCTCAGCCCTTACGAAGACCACGCAGCCCACATTTCCCGAGGAGCCTCACGTTTTTATCGTGTTTTGCTCTGTCTCTGCGATCAGACTTCACTTTGGAACGTATGGTTGCTGTGGCTACAGCCGACTTTAATATGGAGGCGATTTTAATAATAGTTGTATTTTTATGAAATGCACACAGCACGAGAAACACACACACCTGCACCTAATTCATAAACAGTCACCTCCTTGGGAAAAGCTCCACCATCTGCTCATTGAGGTAAAGGGTCATTAGGAGCGTAGACTGAGCCAGCTGTAAAATTTCTTTCCAGAAGATTGCCAAGTGGTCGGAATAAACACAAGTTAGACAATGCAAAACTCTTAACGTATATTGGTCTCGGAACTCAAGCACTTAGAGAGCTAATGCATAGGGAGCTACACAACACACCAAGGGCCACGAAATCCACGGTAGCAACAACAGGAACAATAAACCGTGCCATACGATTATTAAAATCTACTCTATTGTGCCCAGAGAAGTACCTGGTTAAAGCTGTTAAATACAGTATATGACAGGCGGGATCTGTTTTCAGTGCAATATATCACACTTATATCACATTATATCACATTTGGCAAGTGATGGATATAAAAAAATATATTTGTGGCCTTCAAAAAAGTGGAATAAACCAACACGTAAGGCTTTTCCCGATAAACTTTAGAAGATGCAATTAGCCGTTGGGTCTGCTGGGATCTAATAAAGAGCCTCAATCACGCTTCCTCTGCCTACTCGGTCCACTGAGCTCAAACCTCAGCACGAACTAATAGCATCTGTGTGTGTGTTTAGCATCAGGAGAATTACATCTCCTTCCATGCATTTCTTATAAATATTATTATCCACTTGAAAGCATCTTCATGTTACAATTTCCTCCCTGTCTTTTCCCACTGTCCTTTTTTTTTTCTCTCTCTCTTTCTGTCCCTCTCTCGTAGCTAAGAAAATACCAGGAAGATACCAGACTTTCCCCCTGGCTTATTTCAGTTTCCGTTTTGAGCCATTTTTGTATTCTCCATGTGGCAGTGTCTGAATAATTACATTAACATGGAAGTAATGTAGTTTTTAATGTTTTTCTCTATCTTTTTTCTTTTTTCCTGTTTCCTTCCTTCCTTCCTTCCTTCCTTCCTTCCTTCCTTCCTTCTTAGAATTCACTGAAGTAGTTCCTAGGTATTAGCCTTGTACCTAGGAAAGCTTATTTTTGTGTCCAACGTGTGAAAAGGAACAATGCCTCTTTGAAATTCTATTTTACAATACAGACAGGGAAATTGGGCCTCGGGGGACTTGAGTTTCACTTAAATACTATACACATTTAGTATCACACAAGAGGTGGGGGTGGGGCAGCAAATAAACTTAACAATGACTTTGAGTCCGTCCTGATGAAAGAAAGCTTCTTCCCCTAATGAAACAGTCTCTTCAGCATCCGCTCCAGGAAGCCTGTGGAGAAAACAGTTCACCCGTGGCTTTGGAAGGACTTTTTTCAGAGTGCATCCACTGTCCTTTAAGAAGTCGTATGGGTGGATTTTCCTGTTGTTAGTTGAGCAACGAGTAAGCACTGGATGTATTTTCCAGGGATGAGCTGGTTGTTTCTGGGGTGGAGACATTGTACGTGCCTGAAAAACAGAGCAGCAGCTCGGCCTTAAGGACAAGACTTCCTGATCACTGCGGTGTGAGCCTCTCCTAATGGCCCAAGGGGAGCTCTAGCCCGAGAGCCAGGGAAGCTCGGCCATGCCTGGAAACACACCCATGCCTGCCCTCCTCCCAGGACCCAGAAGTGCCAGAGAACAAAGCTGTTGTTCTCAAGCATGCGCGGCAGCCCACGAGACACGCGCTAACTGCTTCACATCAAACCAGCAGCCAGGTTTCTACAAAGGCCAGGGACTTACGAACTCTGGGCAGCCCTCCACATGCCACCACATGCATGGGCCTGGGGACATCTGTGTGAGGGAACCTCCCTGGCCCCCTGGGGTTGGAGTGACTTGGGAAGGTCTTGGGGGGGGGGGGGTGGAGCCAGAGGCTGAGCTGAAAGGTGAGGGTGGCGGTTGGGGGAGGGGGGAAGGGGAACAAGAAGCGAAAGGAGAAAATTACAAGGGAAGGAAAGACAGGACTGGGAAAGAAGCAGAAGTCAGGGGATGCTAATGAAAGTGCAGCTGAGGGGGCAGCCACGGAGCAACCACAGGGGCTGGTGTCAGCGGGAGGCGGGGACTGAGCACAGGGCGAGTGAGGGTGGGGTTGGGCAAGGAGGGGACACGGTGCCCACCCTACCATCAGACTGGTGAGCTGCCACTGCTAACAAGGTTTCCGTCACTGCCTGGGGGGCCCTGCGGGGCTGCCGACAACATAAACCAAAGTTACAGTGATTACGGGACCCTCAGGTAGGCCAGTAGGGCGCTGCGTTAATGACCTTCGAGGGGTCATTGAATGGCAGTGACTGGAAATCTCAGGCCCTGGGACCTCAGGAGCAGAGCCCCAACTCCACCTTTGAGCGGACTGGTTCAAAATCAAAGAGCACATTTTATCGGCCTTGCATATTGTGTCATTCTGATTCGGTAGAATCATTTTGCAGAGTTTTAACCCGAGCGCGAATGGTCAACACATTCCAGCGACAGTGCCGGCCAAGTGCAGTGGTTGTACTACACCCTGAAGATTTGATAATTTCACACCAGCTGCCATCGGTGACTTGCCAAATCGCAAGTGAAGGTCCTCCGGTTTCATGAGTAACGCATCAGGTCGAAGCAAAAAAACACCAAGTCCTCCGGAGTTTTAACAAACGGTAGGCATTCTCAATTGATTTTATAGGAAGAGCCTTAGTCTGGAATAATGACGCTTTTCTAGATTCGGCATTTGTGAGATCTGTTCAGTTTCAAGAAGCTGGAGGGAGTTTTGGTGCTTATTTTCCTGGGGGTGGGGGCATAGCGGGCAGAGGTTTCAACTTGCCCGACTAGCTGAGACCCATTGCTTAAAGTCATTCACATTATTGATTTTATACCTCCAAGGTAGCAATTTAACTGTGCATGTTCCTAACAGAACAGCTAACTTGGGTGATTCTTCCTCTATGCATGCACGGTTTTATACATGCCCATATATAAAACAAGCACGCTCCCCTCCACCCAAAAAAAAAGAAAAAAAAAGGGGAAAGAAATCCACAGCACGTGATCCTGTAGTAGTTTTCTAAATATATTTTTTTGCCGTACCTTAACCCATAAACATGACCTGCCTATTCTTATTTAACGCGAATAGCAATGAACTCCGCATTTGACAAGGCTAGCAATTTACAGTTCCCACTTTTGTGGTGGATACGGTTTTGACAGCTCTCCACAGGCTTGTCTAGATTCTCCAAATCTTATCCTTTTTAAGTTATTATCAGCTGCCCGCTGAAGGCAGTTGCTCTCTCTACAACCTGCTGGTGGTTTGGGACATGGAAGCGAGTTCCTGTATTTAACCTCTGGCCCAAATGAGGCTGTTCATGGTAAACGCCACAAAGTGGGAAGGTAGGGGTGTGAGAGTCTGCATCAGGGCAAATTTGCTCAAGTCGACCCAAACTAAGTACCCCAGGGAGTGAGCTAGAGGTCACCACGTACCTGTTTTACCAAACAAATTGTTAAATCTTCTTGATATCGGAGAACTCATAGAAAATACTGGTGTAGATGAACCGAGGGATGTTGACTGAAAAAGAAAAAAAGACAATTAGCAAGCCAATGTTAACCCAAAGCCCTGTTTTGATTCCTCCTTTTTTAATTTTTTTTTTTAACGTTTATTTATTCCTGAGAGAGAAAGAGGCAGAGCATGAGTTGGGGAGAGTGAGGGAGGCACAGACTCGGAAGCAGGCTCCAGGCTCCGCGCTGTCAGCACGGAGCCGGACGCGGGGCTCGAACTCACAAACTGTGAGATCATGACCTGAGCCAAAGCCTGCCGCTCAACTGACTGGGCCACCCAGGTGCTCCACCAAAGCCCTCTTTTGATCTCTCTGATGGTTTGTTTGCTGCCCTCTAGTGGTCACTGCCTGCATCTCTCATTCCGCTTGAAAGTGAGCCTGAAAGAGCATGAATTTCAAGTTCAAACAAATCAAGTAGGAGGGCCACCTTGAAACATCGGACTCTCACCAGAATTAGGAAAATAACTTTCGAATATGTGTTTTACTGTTCTATAGGGTTTAGTGTCTTCTGATGTGTGAAAACAGTCAACTCTGTTTGAGCGCAATCGTTATTTTCCAAAAAGAACTACCAACAATCTCTGCGTTATTCCTCACATTCTGTTCTCTATTGTCTTCGATGTCCCCAGAAAACTTCTTGTTTCTCACTGAACTTGGATTTTTGACCTCCAGCTGGTATTGTCTGTGCTACCTGATCCCTACTTAAAGATGTGGGACAGCATCTTAGTGAAAGCTCCGTGGCTGACTTTAATAGGCAGAATCAGGTGAGACGCACAAGCAGTGGAATAATCTACGGTGAATCAGGCTGTGGAGAGGGAAGGGTTTGCCAAAGTCCCTGCAAAGGAAGGACTTGCCTTTGAGTGCTGTGAAGACCATCTTGACAGTGAAAACTTCTTCAGCAAGGCTTCCTGCACCTGCAGTTGTTTAAAGGAAGCCCTCGTAAGTTCAACATGCCACAAACACTGGACTTTTCTGGGAGCACGAAACTGTGATTGTTCTTACCTTCTGATCCCAGAGGCACCCAAAGAGTAAAATGAATAGCCCCTGAAAAAAGAATTGGCAGGAAGTACATTTTAATCTTATGATTTTATGGTTTAAAATTATGATTATAATTCAATACGATTTTAATCATGTTCTATTGTCCGGCAACATAGGAAGTATTGTTACCCCGGCAATGAATTCGTACTATGTCTTCCCACTTCTGTGTTTATGGAATGGGTCTGGTAGATAATAATGTTCAAAGGGATTCAGTAGGTCCACACCAAGAGACCTTAAATGTTATAATGTTATAAGGATATCATTCTATTTCCTTATCCCCGCCCCTTTGTGAACTGGAGGTCCTATTGGCTATGCTGTTAAGTACATCTCTTACGTCTCCGTAGGGTTCACATAATTGTGATGAGGACCTGGGGCATGGGGTGACGTTACCAGTCCCTTGTAGTCAAGCCATACTATAAACTTCATTAGATATGAGCCATATAGTTTGAGGCCACGGGCCTAGCAGAAGTTAGGATCTGGCATGAGCATCGGGGCAGTGTCTCAACTTCACCTCCAGACCCACTGCCCCCTCACCAGCTCGTGAGGACCTGTGCTTACCACCCACCTACTGGTTGAATCAGAATTAAGCATTCCCTTCCCTGTGCTCCAAACGCTTGTTGTCTGTACCTCTGCTAAAGTTCTTCTAACAATTGGACTTATTTTATAGTTATTTATGTGCTATGTGCTATGTGCTATGGGAGAGCAAAGAGTGTGTCTTTTTTTTTTTAAAGTGTATTTATTTTGGGAGAGACAGAGACAGCACGAGTGGGGGGAGGGGCAGAGAGAGAGGGAGACAGAGAATCCCAAGCGGGCTCTGCTCTCAATGTGGGGCTCAAACTTAATGAAACTGTGAGATCGTGACCTGAGCTGAAACCAAGAGTTGGACGTCTAACCGACTGAGCCACCCAGGCACCCCAAGAGTGTGTCTTTTTCATTTTAGTATAATACAGCAGAATGTCTACCTTACATAGGACATTCATTCTTCCTTCTTCAGCAAATGTTTCTAGGGAACTTACTATGTGGTACATAGCACTCATTTTATTTAGCAGATGGTTATCGAGCACCTAGTCTGGGTCAAGTTCTTTTTTAGGTACTACTAGGGATACAGCGATAAGTGAGATAGATGTTATCCCTGACCCCACAAAGATAGAGTTCATTTAATGCTTGGAGAAATTTAACTGGAGAGATTACTTGGTTTTATAGTGGTATTTTCAATTAGGAGATAATAGGTGGCATCCTGATAATGTTGGATAAATAGCAAAATCCTGTGTAGGGAAGGGACTTTCCTCTTACGTGTAGTATCAGGGCTTTTCAAAGAGAGTCATGCATGCAACTAAGTTATAATACCAGTGATAAGAGGTATGAGGTTCCATGGGAGCTGAGGAATGTGTCCATTCTATATCACCGAGTGCTTGTAATTACACGCACTTTAGGGCTCTGAACTAAAATCCTTCCCCATTCCTACCCTTGTTTGTGTTGCTATCATTAATTTGTCCCACCAGTACAGATACTTCCTGAGAGCCCTGTAGAGTGGAACTTACCTGAAAGGCATTGAGGAGAGTGAATATGATATGGAACACAGCATTGCTTCCTTGGAACACAGTGGCAAGACCAAATCCCCAGGTGAGCCCCAAGAGCGGCGTGAGGACCCCAATGCTCTTGCTGATCTGAAACAGACTACTCTTCTCCTGCTTGCTTGGCTTGTCCCCGATGGAAGGTCTCAGGATCTTGGAGATGACCACAATCATGATGGTCATGTTCACCACCACGATGATCAGTGCTGGGATGACGAAGGCCAGCAGGGCCTTGGTATCCTCCCAGTTGAGCCAGCAGGCATTCTTCCTCGTGTAGACTTCTTGGGGCTGGGTGGCCCCCACTGTGATGACCGAGATGACCAGGGGGCAGCCATAGCCAAGAGAAAAGGCAATAGTCTTCTGAATGGACTTGCTTGCGTCATGCAGGATGAAAACCAGGCGGTAAAAGAGCATGAGGCCCAGAGTCAGCATCCAGAAAAAGACACTGAGGTAGAAGAAATGGATAAAGAAGGTGGCGGCCACACAGGCTGTCTTGTTGAGTGGGTGATAATGGTTATGAATGGCAGCGGCTACAATGAACCAGCTGTCAGCCACCAGAAGGGAGGCGGCGATGTTCACTATGCAGATGTGGCGCATATAGGAAGTCCGGTTCTTGGTCACTGATTTCCACACCACGGCTTCCACGACTAGACAGGCTGCCAAGCTCAAGATGGAAAAGCACAACCCAATGTAGGAAATGATGTCCAGCAGTATTTCCAAGAGAGAACCAGGGTACGGAGAGTCAGGGGACATGAGGATGGAGAACGACGTTAGGTGGTCACAGATGCAGGAGACGCTGTCCTCATCGACTTTGTTCACGTAACACCCACTGCTGTCCCACCCCCCTGTGTGGTTGGCGAGGTCGAAATTCCAGAAGACACATCGCGGTACTGCACCTGAAGGGTTGATGTTCTTAAAAGTCATTGAGATACTGAATGGCAAGGTTATATTGTGGCTGACGGTGGTTGTCATCACTAAGCTGTTGGCAAAATTCTTTCCTGGGACATCTTGGGCGAGGATGGTTTTGAGAGTTGGAAAAGCCACAGTGACAATAGATGAATCTCGCTGCAGGTTTCCCAGCTGGCAGTTTTCAATGGCCACATTACCCCACAGGTCTGAGTCTGAGAAAACAAAGCTCTGTTTGTAGGCTTTTGGATGGCCAGGTTTTATCACCATGCTCCTCATCTGCACATTAGTTTGGTTGATGGACAGAACAGTGCTATCTTCTGGCCGTAATGCTCGGGAAAATCTTTCCACTGAATCCAGTAGCTGTGAGCTCTGGTTGGTCTGTTGCTGTTGTACCACCTTCCATGTACTCAAGACAGGCTTGCTGAGAATGGTGTTAACCGTAGACAGAACGTGCTGTAATTGACATGGCATGGGGTCAGACCAATCAAATTCTTTCAATCATAAAAGGGAGAAAAAAGAACATCTCCCTGGAAACTGGTTGCATGGGTACAGGTAAGAGGAAAAGAGAAGAGAAAAATGAGGCCTCGCAGGCTGTAGGGACCTGTGTCCCACCTTCTTACGGCAGGGAGTTAGCAGAGGATGTGTCCCCAAGGCTATGAGACTTTGTTAAATTTTTACCAAGAGTCACCCCTGACACACACCCACTGAGACCAATTTAGCAGGCTGGGGGAGATTTATTAGTGGTTTTATTTTCCTTTAAATCCCAAGCCTGTAAAGGGTGATAGTTTACCGGCAAGGGCAAAGTAGTTTCAAAAAACCCTCTCCAATGCTGAGCACCAAATTGTTGGCAAAGGCATCATTCTTTTTTTTTTTTTTTTTTTTTCCTGAACATTTTGATGTTCTCTCCTATGAACTCGGGCTTGTCATTTTCCATTTGTGCTTTCTCTCAATATAATTTCTTTGCCTTTCTTTGCCTCATTCCGTTCAGTCTGAAACTATGAGCCTTGTAGTTCGTCGAATGGTGGCCCCCCGAATAATCTGTCCCAATACCCAGACCCTGTGAATGTGACTTTCTTTGGGGGAAGGGTCTTTGCAGATGTAATTAAGGATCTCGAGAGGAAATCATCCCAGAGTAGCTAGGTGGGCCCTAACTCCAATGTCAAGTATCCTTTTGAGAGACAGAAGAGGAGAAGACAAATGGGGAAGAGGAGAAGGCCATGTGAAGACAAACTCGGAGGGTGTAATGAGGCAGCTGCAAGCCAAAGAATGCTGGAACTACTCGGAGCTGGAGGAGGCAGGGAAAGACTCCCCCCTGGAGACTTCAGAAAGAACGTGGTCTGGCAGACAACTTGATTTCAGACTGCTAGCTTTGAGATCTGTGAGAGAATAAGTTCCTGTCATGGTGAGCCACCCAGTTTGTGGCAACTCCTGGGGCTCCTTGTAGCCCCAGGAGGTCCACATAACCTCCTTGGACCCTTGTTACCCAAGCTGCTTTCCAGATGCCTCCGGCTGGGTTGCACATCACGGAGCACTGGCAGGAGATGGGATGGTGGGAGAAGAAAGAGGCGGAAATATATTTTCCCACTACCCACCGCAGCCACGCCCTCGCCCCTACACACATGCTGTCCTCAACGCATCTGTGGTGCCCCAAATGAATACTAGAAACACTCCCTGTGACCCTAACAGCCACGGCTGGCAGAGCATGCTACCTGACCCTAATATCCAGTGTATTTCTCTGCACATTAGTGTGCAGAGAAATCCTAATATCCAGTGTATTTCTCCGGAGAAGACAAAGAAGAGGCTGCAGTGGGGGAGGGGTAGTTATGTTTCTTGACTACACGTCCCAAGGGGTGAAAAGATGAGACCCAAAGCTCCTATAAGGCCCCAGACAAACTCACCGTCATCATTTCTGAATTCACTTGGGTTGGAACCGTTGAGAGCAAATCAAGGATGTTAATGATGGCTCCCAGGCTCCCAGGAAACGAGCTGACTTCGTGTTTCACCTTGCCTGTGCTAACAGAAAGATCCTTTAGGTACGTCGGGAGTTTCGCATCCTGATAGGGGCTCTTGATCAAAGCCTAGTAAAACAAAAGCCAACACAGACAAAGGGAAAACTTGCCGGTTGGTCTGGTCATCAAATCCTGCTGATCCATCATCCATGATGAAAATCTCTTACATCCGTGGTTTCCTTTTCTCCATTCCTAGAAGTACATCCTATAAGGTAATTTACTTATCTCTTAATTTAATCTGTGTGCCATTCAGACTAGAATATTATGTAAGTCCTCACACATAGAAAGGGAACAGTAAAACTCATGTTAACCTGATGACTAGTTTTTTTTTTTTTTTTAAAGGAGAGTAGATGTGATTGCTAGACAACTAGATTAAAATTGAGTAAATCGTCATTTGGTGGTCTGTATGGAAGCCACGTTGCCACTCTGCTTTTTCTCATCGCTTACCTTGCTGGCCATTGGAGGGGTGACTGTCCATCCCAATTTTCCCGGGACAGTTCTGTTTTTTTTTTTTTTTAATTTTTTTTTTTCAACGTTTATTTATTTTTGGGACAGAGAGAGACAGAGCATGAACGGGGGAGGGGCAGAGAGAGAGGGAGACACAGAATCGGAAACAGGCTCCAGGCTCTGAGCCATCAGCCCAGAGCCCGACGTGGGGCTCGAACTCACGGAGTGCAAGATCGTGACCTGGCTGAAGTCGGACGCTTAACCGACTGCGCCACCCAGGCGCCCCGGGACAGTTCTGTTTTATATCTGCTGTCCCGGTGTAATGATTACTAGTGCCCTCTTTTGTTTTCAAAATGCATCCTGGTTTGGATGATAAATTATATGGTCACCCTATCTATAATGATCACACTTCTGTTTTCTAATTAGCTAACTACCTATATTATAATGACACAATTAATTAAACTACTTATAATTAAAGATTTCAAATTCTGTCTCCTCCATAAAGAACTTTGATGAGTATTCCAACGTAAGGGAGTTTCTTCCTCTGAATGCAAAGTGTTTGTTATTTTATATACTTTACATTTGTGACATTTCTGTTTGTGACAACGTCATCTTGTGTTTTAATTTCAATATCTCTCCAATTAAATTATAAGCTCCTTGGGGCGCCTGGGTGGCGCAGTCGGTTAAGCGTCCGACTTCAGCCAGGTCACGATCTCGCGGTCCGTGAGTTCGAGCCCCGCGTCAGGCTCTGGGCTGATGGCTCAGAGCCTGGAGCCTGTTTCCGATTCTGTGTCTCCCTCTCTCTCTGCCCCTCCCCCATTCATGCTCTGTCTCTCTTTGTCCCAAAAAGAAATAAAAAATGAAAAAAAAAATTAAAAAAAAAAACTATAAGCTCCTTAATATTATGAAATGTGTTATATTCCTTCTGATATCCTATAATGCCTCACAGAGCATAAGCCATATAGGTTGGCGCATAGTAGGTATTCCATAAATATATATGGAATGGATAAATCAAATAAAGCATGATAGACCAACATGCCCCTTTTCCATTGAAAATGTATCTAGGTATCTAGAATTGGGACCAGGGCCCAACAGGGAGTTCAAGTTATAACATTTCTATCTTTCTTGATTAGGAAAATTTATATCACTGATGTATCCTTCATCAAGGCCCAAATCGGATGCCAAGTTTTTCAAGCAGACCTTTCCCGATTATCCTAAGCAAAATTAGTGTGTATATAACTACTCAACTGGATTATGTTCTCTAGAAAATCAGAGACCAAGTTCTGATTTGGTCTCTTTACCCTGATAGCACCTACAATAATGCTTTGTGCCTAGTATTTTAACGAATTTGCGCCTAAATTTTAACGAATTTAGTGTCAGGCAAGAAAAGAGACAGAAGATGATCAGAGGAGACACAAATCAATATTACCCCTTTTCCTTAATTCTTCTTCCAATGGTGAGAGCATTTGGAACCACTTGGCTAATGATATCATTAATTATAACCACTAAGTATAACTAGTAGTTGCCTCATCAATGTTGAC
This sequence comes from Prionailurus bengalensis, assembly GCF_016509475.1. Classification (NCBI taxonomy): domain Eukaryota; kingdom Metazoa; phylum Chordata; class Mammalia; order Carnivora; family Felidae; genus Prionailurus; species Prionailurus bengalensis. Next base: position 44,203,184 of record NC_057349.1, read on the forward strand.
TTATTGTAATTCATTGGGATTTGCATTTTAGGAGTCTCTACTCTAAGCAACTTCAGTATGAGGTCACATTTATTTTGATGAAAAGAAATTTTTCCCTACCATATGGCAGTAACCTCTCTTCTAGGTAAGAGAGGCAGGCTAGTTACATCTCCCATTACTATAGGGTTACCTCTAAGATTGAGGAAATCTCAGACCTGTAAAAGCATAAAGCCCAAGTATATATATTTTTTGCACCAATGAACCTTATTTTGTAAGTGTCTCCTTTTTCTGAAAAGATTAGAGCTACTCGCTTGATATCAAGATTATTCAAAGGGGATCGATAAGAGAGGATAATTCTACCTGCACCTTCAAGGTAATAGAAACAAGGCACTGAGAAGTCAAGGGAAAAAGGCATACAGCTGGTCCTAGGGCAGAATGCGTATTTTGTTGTCTCCAAATTTGTATGTAAGAAAAATGTAAAGCATTTCTAGGTTTGCATCTTCTTTGGAAATAAACAAGTAAAAGTCGCTCTGGGAGCAACACAAACCAGCCCAAGGCCCATTTGCTGAGAAATAAGATAAGCTAGAGATATCTCCCCAACAAGAGCTCGGAGTCAAATATTCAAGGATCACCTTGGCCAGCTGGAGAAGACTATTTATTGGGGCAGAGATGCAGTCATTCTTCTTCACCTTCCACCGGGAGCCTACACATTTGTACGTTACGATCCCACCAGTGGGACTTCCAGGGCTGCTGGGAACACTTGAGAACTGGCACAGTTTCTGGATGACTTTCCCAGGCTCCCCAACACCTATTATGGGATCTTGGCACATGATGTTCTCTCCTGCATTAGGAACATGGAAATAAAAGGGACTGTTTGAAAAGGAGGAGAAAAGATAGTCGAAGCAGGGTCAGGCCTAGGTAGAATATTGATGTTTGAATTCATTTTTTTCTTTGCTTTCAATGACCTTCCCAGAGTTACCCACTTTTTTTATTTTGCACCTGACTTTTCAAAGCCCCTCTTTGTGCTTTCAACACAAATCTGACTTTCATCTGCACTTGCTTTTCCTAACAGAACTTATTTCCTCTATGCCTCGTCACCATCTCCAGTCCACAGGAATCTTCTCTCCGCTGCCTGTAAAATCTAAAGCATGGAAAAATGAGAGCTTAATGTGTGCTCATCTAGATAAGAGACAATCAAGGTACTAGGAATCTTCAGGAACATAATGCCTAATCCAAGGGATTCTCAACTTTGGCATATTAGAATCACCTGGGGATCTTGGAAAATACCAATGTCCAGTCTCACTCCTGCTCAAATATAGGAACCTCTTGGGCTGGGATTTAGACATTGGCAGTTTTTTAACTTTCCCCGGTGATTCCAGTGTGCAGTCAAGGTTGAGAGGCACTGCCTTCATTCAAATATGTAATTAATGGTCGGAATTCCAGGCACCCATGACCTGAATATTCTAATCAATATTTGTAAACATTTGTTCCTTCTGGCTTCCCTTAGTGGTGACTCCATTTCACTTCTACTCAAGACCAGACTTGCATGGGAAAATGACATTTGTTGAAGAACCTCTAATCTCGAGGGGACCTTGATTCTCTGATGAGCAGATCCCTTTCTCACCAACTTACAAATTTAGCATTAAGTTCTCAGTCATTGTATAAAGTCTTGAAATACTAAGTAGTTTCTACTAGGAAAAGGAAGTGGAATCACACCTGGGATGAGGAAAGAGGAGAAGAACAAGGATAAGTCAATAAAATATGTCAATGCCTGGGTGAAGATACGGCATGGGGGACAGTGAAGAAGTGGCCTGGGTTACCCCCCCCAAGAAGAGGTGTGCTTAGTAGGGTCAAGGGACCGTGACTCAGAGAGATGGGGAATTCTAAATTCCTACTTTGATGTCCAGGGCTCAGTCACCAATACACGTGAAAATGACCACAAATCACTAAGTAAACCCAAACATGATTCGTGATAGAGCTATGAGTCCCTTGGATATCAGAGGTGCTATTACAGAGAAGGGTTCTGGGGGAGGGGATTGCTTCTTGCAGAAGCCCAGGACCATCCTTTATTCACTTGCCTCTCTGCTGCTCCTGAGGAGAGCTCTTGGTCATGGGCCATTACAGAAATGGCCACAAACCATGACCTTCAACCTTGAAAATACGTGGGGTGATATTGGCCCAGTGATGACAAAGGATGACAAAGATGGTTGCCTATTTTTTAGATTGATTCTTTTCATGTAGCCCTGTCTAGTAGGGACACTTTTCCTTTGCTGAAAGTTCAAAGATACTGTGCACTTCCCAGTACAGTGCTTAGCCTCCCAGACTCCACTGAAATAGGGCTTCGTCCACAAGGTTTTCTTGATTGTTTGCTCCCTACCATCACTAGGAGAGTTAAACCTGGAAGCCTCTTTGGACTGCCCACAGCATCTCGAGTTCAGCCCTTACTGCGTTAGATGTAATAACATTTTTTATCACATCCATCTTTTCCCTATGCCTGAGACCAGTCAACATGGCTTAGTTCTTTTCAAATCCCCCACCCTTAGCCCAAGGCCTGCCCCATGAAGGTGCTTAATACATATTTATTGAATGGATGAATGAAGGAATGAATGACTAAATGAATACCTTGCTCATGACTATAATATTTTAAAATAATTTAAAATGCTCTTACCAGGAACCAGGTTAAGCTTCATAGAGGGGCTCTGGACTGAATTATTAGCAGCATTGGTAAAGTGACAAAATATGTTGAGCTTTTTTGGACACCAGGAAACTGAGCTTGCCATGAAATTATATTTGTAGCACACTTGCTTTCCATTAACTTCTTTTTCTGAGATAGAATTATAGAAAGAATTAAGTCACAAGATGAGTCTCCAAAGCACACATTTTTTTTTTTCAGGTAATCCAATATGGATATGTGTGTCCAGACTTTTCCAAGGAATGTGCCACATTGATTTTTTGATATGGGTTTAAAAATGGCCCTAGTGTAGAAGTAAGTCAGCCCACATTTACACTGTACTCACCTCACCGTTACCTCTACCATTCATGACTCCAAATCTGTGCCCGTACAGTTTGGACAATCAGAACGCCTTTCAGCTTCTCTCTCCTCCTTCTGCCTGTCGAAATCCCAGCATGTCCTGTGCATTTATTCTGTCTTGCCTTCACCACATTGGTTTAGAGTCACCTCTTTATGGACCTGTCTCCTCCATTAGACCATAAAGTCTTGGAGAGAAGGTGTCTGGTCTTACTTATTGCATCTCCCAATGTCTAGCTGAGTATTTGGCACACAGAGAGCCTTGAATGCACGCATGTTAAACATAGAATGTTGAAATGTTTAAATACTTCAGTATCCAGATTGATTCTAGACCCTCCTACCATACAACCTTCTCTAAATTCTCATCTTAATTGGGTCCTGCTTTTCTGAACTTCCAGTGTTCTTTTGATCTGAGTTGCTCATTTTAGAAATGCATTGCTATACCCATTGTCTTTTTTGACATGAACACTTTCAGCTAGATATTAATATATGTGCCCCACCTTCTTTTGTCTTCTTTTAATTGACTACTATAGTGTTTTGCATTGGGCATGTCTCTATGAATAGTTGTTCAATGAATGAATGAATGAATGAGCTTGTAAATCCTTCAAGAAGGTGTCTGTGTTTTGAGATTTGGGGTTGTGAGCTCATATTTGGTTGACCTTAATCTGTAGGAATCCTGAGGTCCATGGATTGAGGGTACATCCTACCTTAGAGGATTTGCATTTTTTTGGCAGGTACCATTGGGTGCTACCAGTAGGCCACTTTGAATTAGTCACTCTTCAGTGTGGAGTTCCTGGACCCCATAGGTAGTATAAATTCAAACCCCAAACCTGAGTGGGGGCAAGACAGTCATAATTCTTAGGGGAAATTTTTGCCCACCCAGAAATGAGGCTAAGCTCTTAACTCTGGCAGACAAATTTTGTTTTTCTGCTTATCCTCTTACTGAGTGAGCATCTCACCCTTTGAGGGTTCTGACTTTGTGCTGGTGATGTAGGGTGCCTTAAGTTACTGCCTAGAGAGGCCTCTTCCGGAATGTCCTTCAGAGCCTTAAAACCCAAGGTGCTGCATTTCTGACACTGGCAGATGCCTTCAGAGAAGGCCCAGCAGTACTAAAACATTTCTATTTTTTTTTTCTTTATGCTCTTGGCCTCTTACTTTCTTGAATGCTCAACTGTGCGTAGTTAAAAGGATTTTTGAGGTACTTTTGAAGCATGCTGATTCATAGCGTGGGGGGAGGGACTACCAGAATTTCTAGTCTGATGTACTGAGGAAGTAGAAGGCCTGTGAAAGTATTCTAGCACTGTCCTCGACAGCTCCCAGTAAAACCAATGGGCTTCCTTCACCCTCACAGACCCTCCAGATTTTGCCACAAACCAACAAGCCATGGGTCACACAACAAAACAGAAGGTATTAAAGTTTCATGGGGTTCTCTCTGTTACGTTCTGTCTCTGATGCAGTCTTCATATCTCTTTTCCTCTCTTTTAAGATGAGATGTTTAGACTCCACATGAAGGAGGTGTGCCTCACAATGCAGCAATTACTGTCTTACCTGCAAGAAAGGATAGGGAGTCCATTTGGAAAGTGACTTTGTAGTCTTCATTCTCCTCAATGCAACACTTGAAGTGATGGGAACCATTACACGGAATTGTAGCTTCCAAGGGATCAACCATGATGTTTGGCTCCAGAGGCAGCGGGTAAACAGTCACATCTTTTGTAGCGACACTGTATGAATTCTTATATCTAAATATGCAATGATAGGTTCCTGAGTAGAAGGAAACAAAAATGAGATGGAGTGTAGTCACTGCTCCAAAATAGCGTTTGCTGGGAAGGTTAAGAAGAGGATTAAATTTCCCTGTCAAGCACGGGCAAGGGCACATCATACCTTCCTCTGGATATTGGACAAGGGAATGTTTGATCACCTCTCCTCCTGGGTTCTCTATGTATTTGAAGGACCAACCAATAGCTTACATAAAACTCCAAATAAAATTAAGTGGCTTATCCAAAGTTATACAGCCTGTTGGCTGTGGAATTGCATTTGAAGCCAGGTTCTTTCCCAATACCTACTCCCAAAGTTCTTTTATTAACCCAGGGGGAAAGATGGGAGTTTTGGTGTGTGCTGAGATGGGGTGTTCTTTGAGGGGAGTCGTCAGCCAGATGGAGCACTGAGGTGTTGTGATGTCTCCTCTCCCCATCTCTGAGTGAGTGGTTTCCTCAGGTTCCAGGGCACCATGACGCCACTAAAGAGTGTGGAAGGGGCAGGGGCAGGCTAAAATTCTTGAGAGAGCTTCATCTGTGGGCTCTGGAGTTAGATGTATGATGCCTGACTCCTATCTAGAAAAGTCTAACGATGAGAGGCTGGCTGGCTTTGCCAGAGTACAGAAGGAAGGCTACAGCAGGAGTAGCCTGTGACCCTGTGCTTGGTGAGGCAGAATAGACTGTGCACAGTACTTGGGTTGAGCTTCTGGAGAGGATCTTTTCCCAGTGGACTTTATGGCAGAGCCCATCAGAGGATGAACCACCACCTGAACAGGTGCCATGAGGACAGTGCAGGAAGATTATAACAGCACCTATAGTTCAGTAAGACCCTTTGATTTTCTTTACTTTCTTTAAGAAAGACCCTTAAAGAAAGGGTCTTTCTTTAAGACCCTTTGATTCTCTTTTCCCCAACTCTGGGGTGGCCAGAGCAGCAACTAGCCAGAGGAAAAACAGCTAGAACAAAGACCGAGAACAAACCCCTTTCAATTTCTGTTGGGAGGAAGGGAAGCTTAAATTCAACATAAAATAAAAGTGTAGTCAGTTCAGAGGACAATAGTTTTTTTTTTTTTTTTTTAGTACCTGAGTATAGGACTGCTAAATAGTTTATGTGACTGGAAAAGCTATAGCTTCTTCTCAGTTACGGCTTCTCAGTAAGAACGAGCATTTGGACAGAGTAGATGTAAGTCCAGCGTGAGAGAAAAATACTCCCATTTCCTGACTGCATTCTACCAAGGCCAGCCAAACAATGACTAGCTCTTTCTACGATGTTGCCCAGGCCTTATATGGACAAATAGAGATGACCTGGGACTTGGAGGACCTGGACTGATTAACTTTATGGTTAAGGAAAGGCTTCAGAGTAGAGCGGTCAATCAAGAGTTGGCCACTGGAGCCAGTCAGTCTCAGTTTCACCCTGGATCTGCCATTTATCAAAGGTATAACCTTGGGTATTTTACTTATACTCACTGGGCCTCAGTTCCTTCATCTTTAAAGTGGGGACACTAATACCACTATCCTCTAGGTTTATTGTTTTAATTGAACTAACCCACTTAAATACTTAGCACTGTGCCTATCACATACTAAGGACTCATTAAATGTCAGCTATTATTACAACCATTCTATCAAATTCTCTTTTTTCCCCTCCAAATATTTGCATTTCTTTCCAACATGAATAATGTGTAGCGATAAATAGGAAATAAAAACGCTCCCTTCTTTGGAACTAGGCATATAAATCCTTTACCTAGATTTTTTTTTTTTTACATCACGATTGGGTGAAAAACTCTAAAAGTCTGGTGAAACTACTTTTTTTTTTAATTTTTTTTTTTTCAACGTTTATTTATTTTGGGGACAGAGAGAGACAGAGCATGAACGGGCGAGGGGCAGAGAGAGAGGGAGACACAGAATTGGAAACAGGCTCCAGGCTCTGAGCCATCAGCCCAGAGCCTGACGCGGGGCTCGAACTCACGGACCGCAAGATCGTGACCTGGCTGAAGTCGGACGCTTAACCGACTGCGCCACCCAGGCGCCCCTGGTGAAACTACTTTTAAAAGCAGTCCTCTTAACTTCATGGCAAGAGCACAGGCTCTTGAATTGGAGACGAGTTCCAATCCTGTCTCTGCAACTTAAGATGTAGAAGCCTAGGTGTATTTGTTAATCTCTCTGGGCCTCAGTTTCCACATCTGTAAAATGGAGATAGTGACATCTTCCCCTAAAGGGCTCTTGCATGAAATGTGATGACATAGGCCCTCCAGGGGCCTCTCATAGGGTGTTTCCGGGGGTCCCGGCAGCAGAGTGGGGTCCGGGGTCTTTCACTCACCATTCCACTCCCGGGTCACGGTGTTCACTGTGAGTACTGACTCTGCTCCATCAGCATACCTCTTCGTGGTGTAAAACTTTGGGTATATTTTAATTCCAGCAGAAGTGTTCCAGTATACCTCATCATAGTTACTCACATCGCTGATGCACTTTATGGAAAAGTTTTGCCCCTCAGAAACAGAAATTGGGTCCCGGGTTATTGTTAGGTTGGCTGAAAGAATGCAAACAAAACAGACAAAAGAAAAACCAACAACAGGCACAATGTTTAGTCTTGCTGGTGACATTGACACGCGAGTGAAATTTCAGACAGAGACAGAAAGTGTGGGCCGTCCTCACTCTACTTGTGTCAATGCGGGACTGGTACCTTGCTGTTCCTGGGCTTTACTGGTTTCTAGGCTGTTCCCGGTGGTGCTCTGAACTGTACTCATTTCCATCACATGCCTTAGGAGCTCGTGCACTTTCCCATTGTGGCTGGAATTATTTCCTGATGATCAGCAGGGCAAAAGGTTGCAAACTTAGGGGTGTTGACTTAACCCATGTGTTCATGAGGAATTCTTCAACAAAAACGTTAACCGGACCCTTAACAAATGTAAGAGCTTACATGAACATTCCACTGTGTTTGCCCCTGCTTCTCTCTTTCCATTCCTCTTTGAGCGTGTCATTGACATTTCAAAATGCCATTCACTTTGATCTTCTATAAGCGAACAGTTTCATGCCTTGAGCCCACTGATGCCAGCTTGCTTTTTCAATCAGTGTAAAATTTTACTCTTGGTCACAGTCAAAAGAAATCAGGGCTCCCCATTGTGCCCTTTAGAAGCTGGGATCCCAACGTTCAGATATAGTCCCTCAGTTCCATAAGCATGGATTGCTGTGTCCCTCCCCCTGCCCTCATTGGCTGTAGGGATCTCGGGTAGAGATGCCTTTCTACAGTCTGGCGGTTTCTGAGAGTGGAAAGGTAGGAACCATGGATCCACGGAACCATGAATCTGTTCCTCTTGATTCTCAGGTGAGCTCCAAACTACCGGACCAGTGGTTTTCCGTGAAGTCTAAATACGTTTCTAAGACAGCCTGAACCCCACATAATCAATACAACTCAGAGTCAGAACTGGAAGTGTATAACTGCACCCACTATAGACAATTGCAAATCATTGCTCAAAAGACCCCCGAACTCATCCATGGCAGTAATGTTTTCAGATAAACATAGTCTTGATCTTTGTAAAAATGCTAAGTCATAAGAGCAGAAAATGTGAATGAGACTAATAAGTATTGTTCATATGAACCTTTGTCCAAATTGTTCAAAGGGGTCTGATGATTGACCTAAGTAGTTTTTCAGGGTTTTTTTGTGTGTGTGGTTTTTTTTGTTTTTGTGAGATGGGTGGAAAAACAAGTTTGACCACCCCTTTTTTTTGCAGATAGGGGTGAAGTTATCATGTTTTATTGTACGGGGAGAAGAAATGACACTTTTAAGAGGCCTAACTCAGTCAAAAGGCTAAAAACGACTCATGACAACTGTAAAATAACCACAAAGTATCAGATTTTTAAAGCTTTCTGCAGCATCCTCTCTAGAACAGGTGGAGTGGGAGAGAAGGATGCCAGAGCAGGTGAAGGGTGGTAGGCAGTGAGCCAGGCTACTGGAAGGGAGGGAGGATAGGATTATGGGGGGAAAGGGGAAAATTAGGGGCGCTACCCTCATTAGAAATTCAGGGATTAAACAGAACTAATCCAAGCCTGAAACTGTATTTCCCAGTTCACTTTCTGCTTTATCAGCACGATGCAGGCCTTGGCCTTCCCTGCAGCCATGTCTTCACAGCCCCATCCTCCTTTCTTTTAAAGACTCCATCTGAATTTAGTTTTTATTTTTTTTAAATATAACTTATTGTCAAGTTAGCTAACATACGGTGTATACAGTGTGCTCTTGGTTTCGGGAGGAGATTCCCATGACTCATCGCTTACATATGACACCCAGTGCTCATCCCAACAAGGTGCCCTCCCCAACGCGCATCACCCATTTTCCCTTCTCCCCATACCCGCCCCCCATCAACCCCCAGTTTGTTCTCTGTATTTAAGAATCTCTTATGGTTTGCCTCCCTCCCTCTCTGTTTGAAACTGTTTTTTCCCCTTCCCTTCCCCCATGGTCTTTGTTAAGTTTCGCAAGTTTCAAGTAAGAGTGAAAACATGACTTCATCTGCATTTAAATGGTAGACAGGGAAATCCTCTTCTGTCTCCCGTTAGTGATTTACCCCAAGCACACCCCCACTACCAGGGGAGGCCCTGCTTGATTGCGCCTCGATATTCCCAGGGGATTCATGGCCCTTGGCTTGAGGGGCAAAGCCAAAGATCCCAGTGAAGGAGTCCTTACCCACAGAGGTGAACGTCACTTCTATGCTCTTACTGCCTCTGGCTCCGTGCTCGCTGATGAACTCACACACATAGGTGACCCTCACGCCACCCAGGCTGCTTGGACACTGTCTCCCGTCGGCCTTGAGGGTGTATCTGCTGCAGCCAGAATCTGTGTCTGTTTCAGGGTTTCCTGCAGCGACACAAGCATTTTGTTTGTTTGTTTGTTTTGCTACCATCGCTGGGTGACTATTTGATTTAGGAGCAAAGAGGCCAAATCAGTGCCGAAGAGTTATTATTTAAGTCAGCTTTCTTCTTTTTTGGAGAAGGAGGATTGTTACGGTGGTGACCACTTACAAGCAGGGTAGTGTTAAGAAAGTCACTAGACTGCTCTGGGCAGAGAGAGAGAAGCAAGGTGTTTGGATATGATTTCAACGGCAAGGAAAAAAGATGTCAGATTATTTAGACTATTATTATTGAAAGGAGAAAGAAGCCTGGAGCCTGTGATATTTGTCTCATTGGAGAAATGTTTCATCATGACGTGTCCCCTCTTACGAGTCTGTATGTTTCCGTGGAAGTTGCGACTTCATGCTTTCTCAGGTTACCAGCTGTTTCCCCTTCAAAATACCTCCTCTGCCTGAGGCACCTGGGTGGCTCAGTTGGTTAAGCGTCTGACTTCAGCTCAGGTCACGAACTCATGGTTTGTGGGTTCGAGCCCTGTGTCCAGCTGACAGGTCGGAACCTGCTTCGGATTCCGTGTCTCCTCTCTCTGTCCCTCCCTGGTTTGCACTCTCTCTCTCTCTCTCTCTCTCTCAAACATAAATAAGCATTAAAAAAAATACCTCCTCTTTCACATTTTCCTTTCCGTTCCCAAGTTGCCATCCCCGCCATCTTTACTTCCTGTTAACGACTCTCTAACTCCCTCCCTCCTTCCATCCAACCCTGCCTACCACCACCTCCTCATCAGGCTTCTTCAAATACTGTCCAATCTTCCAACAACCAAGGAAAATGATAAGCTTTCTGATAAGCTCCAGCATAAATGCATCTTTTCCAGCCTTGGTTGGATGACCACTGATGTTCGAAATACTCTGATTAATACATAACCAGCTTTCATCCCCAGTCCCCCAAATGTTCCGAACTCCAAACCGATCTCCATCTTCCCCCACTTGATTGGATGGGCTCCAAGCTCAGAGGCACAAGCGTCAGCTCTAAGGCTCACCTCTCCACTTGGCCCTTGAAAACCCACTTCTCCCAACTCTCCCAGGACCTCATTCTATCCTTTATCTTTTTCCCCCTCCCTTGTGACTTGAATTTTCCCTCCTGTTCTTTCACATCAGCCATCAGATCTATGCAAGCCCACGATTCCTATTTTAGATTCTATATGTGGATGGCTCCCGACTCTGTAAGAGAAACGCTCTTGTTGGAAATTCTAGAAACAGATTCCCAAGCATTGATTTCACCTCTTAGGTACCTCCAACTCAACATGTTCAGTTAAGAGCTGACCTTTCTTCTCCTGGACAAAACCTGCACATTTTCTGTTTCTTCTCTTGCCTTGGCAGCTCCTAGAATTAAAGGTCTTAAAAGCATTTCCTCACATTCTACTCCCACTCACTTGTAAACATCTTCTGGCTTATTCCTCTGAAACATTTCAGAACTGTCTTACATACTCCAAACATCCACAAGGTTTTGTAAAAATGGGTAGCGTCATCACTATTTAACAGATGAAAGTGTGATCAGTGAGGTGACCCGACTTGCCCGGCGTCAGGAAGAGGGCACGCGGCAGAGACGGGATTGCAGCTTTCTGGGAGTAGGTTATAATCGTCCTGGAGAGCACGGGTCATAAGGAGGATTTTTTCAGGACAGACGACTTGGCTCAAGTTCTCCCTTTTTCTTGTACTCAATTCTGTGGGCGTTCCCACAAGCAGAGGAATCACTATTGAAAATCGGATTTGAGGGGCTCAGTCAGTTAAGCGTCCGACTTCGGCTCAGGTCATGATCTCACGGTTTGTGAGTTTGAGCCCCACGTCAGGCTCTGTGCTGACAGCTCGGAGCCCGGAGCCTGCTTTGGACTCTGTGTCTCCCTCTCTCTCTCTGCCCCTCTCCTGCTCACGCTCTGTCTCTCTCTGTCTCAAAAATAAATTTAAAAAACATGAAAAAAAATAAAAATAAAATAAAATCGGATTTGTCTATGGCATCTGTAGGAACACATAGAGAAACACAGAGGAGGAGAAAGAGTAGTTGCTGAGATGGGGCATCCCTTGCTACTCTTGGGGAGACACGGGGCAGCACACAGAAAGCCTCCGTTTCTCGTGTGCAAAATGAGGAACTAGGCTAAAGACACGGTCCTCACTCCCCTATGCCCAACAAAAGTTCCTGCCAAATTCAAGAAAATATGCCACTGCCTGGATCCCAAACCCAGAGATCCTGACACGATTGCTCTAGGGTAGAGCCCTGACAGCTGGTCTTTTTCATAGACACCTGGGGTGACCCCACGTGCAGAGGAACGGAGAACACAGCCACCCATGATGCTATCTGCTACTTCCAGCTGCTTCTCTACATAGGTCTTGCCTCAGACCCTGAAGCCAGCCTACCTCCAGTGGCACGTCATGAAGGGACTCCAAAGCCACAAGACTGATTTCTACTCAGTAAAGAAAAACAACCAGTCTCCCTTCTTTCTCTCTCACTGACGCCCTGTTTGGGTGCGACAACAAAACAACACAAACAAAACACACAACCCCAAATAAAATCCATTTGGGGCAGCACACAAGCGCACAGAATAATACATGCTTAAACATTTCAGCAGAGAAATCAGAAGAAAAGACACAAGAAAGGGGACTGTGGAGTTTAAAGCTGTTCCCTCTAATGTCATCCAATGTCTGTCAGCCAAGAGGGAGCTGGCACCCTCTTATAAAGATTCAGTTTTTTGGGGCGCCTGTGTGGCGCAGTCGGTTGAGCGTCCGACTTCAGCCAGGTCACGATCTCGCGGTCTGTGAGTTCGAGCCCCGCGTCGGGCTCTGGGCTGATGGCTCGGAGCCTGGAGCCTGTTTCCGATTCTGTGTCTCCCTCTCTCTGTGCCCCTACCCCGTTCATGCTCTGTCTCTGTCCCAAAAATAAATAAAAACGTTAAAAAAAAATTAAAAAAAAATAAATAAAGATTCAGTTTTTTCTGAATACTCCATATGGTGATGGGCCACTGGATGTGGTAGGCAGGTCCACGAAGAAGTTTATGAACTCACTTGGGAACGGCTGTAACTTGTGAGCCAGGAGGGAATTAAGGCTCCCATTTTTTTTTAATGTTCATTTATTTTTGCGAGACGGAGAGACAGAGTGCGAGCAGGGGAGGGGCAGAGACAGAGGGAGACACAGAATCGGAAGGGGGGCTCCAGGCTCCGAGCTGTCAGCACAGAGTCCGACGCGGGGCTCGAACTCACAAGCGGCGAGATCATGAATGAGCCGAGGTTGGACGCTCAACCGACTGAGCCACCCACGCGCCCCATGGCTCCATTATTTTTTATCATCACACCACATAAGAGCCACAGGGAGGCTACCAAGTCTGTTGCTCGTCACTTCCCCCAGCCTGTCAATCCGTTTCCATGTAGGCCATACAGGCCGACTAGACGCTGCACTAATAACAATAACTGTGAGTACCTTTACTATTACCAGCGGCAGGAGCAGTATTGATGCTCTTACCTCTGTACCGTTACCATTTATATCATCAGTTGCTGCCTGATGAGTTGAAAAGCTCCAAAAAGCCCTCTGCGTTGTATGAAGACCACCTTCTTAACACTAGAAATTCTATCAGGCTGATCACTGTCTTGCTGTCTTATCCCTTGGGTTTTGAAAATGGAATGCACCTGTTTCTGACGTGAGGCAGTACTTTCAGTCCCACCTGCGTTCCAGTGAATTATTTTGCTTGACTGTTTCCTACTGACCTTGACAGATGGGTGCTGACAACCTCGTGGAATTTGGAGAGAGAGAGAGAGAGAGAGAGAGGGAGAACTTCAGGAGTGGGGCACCGGGAGGAAGGCAAGGTGCTGAAGGCAGAGGCTAAGTTCATCAGAGAACAGACGGTACAGGTCCCCAGGTGGCCAGCCCCGTGGCAGGAAAGCCATTGTTCTGCAGTCGGACCGGCACTGGGTATTAGGAATGTCTGAAGCAGTGGCGGCCACCGAGAGGTCCCTGTGCATCTGTACTACAGGCTTCCTGGTTCCTCTGCCAGAGGGCAAGGTTTTTCACCTCTCAGAGTTGAAAGCTTATGAAGTCAGTACCAAGGGAACTTTGCAAGGTCTTTCTCCCATCTGGCAATTCCTCCAGGGTGCCTGCCTACACCTCCTCTTCCTGAAAAATCAAGGAAGTGACTAAACGTATCATGTGTCAACATTTTCAGCAGTTACCAGATGCCTTTCCCATTCTTGGGAGTATTTAAAGTGAAATACAAATGGGGCAGGTGAAATGTGCTTTGCAAATAGATGTGCTCAGGAAAAGGTGCATGGAAATTCATCATCGTTTTGTCTTTTTTTTTTATAACTTAATATCGTCTGGTAGCAAAGGCTTTGTAAAATAGAGCCTTGCCACGCTGATGGGTAAAACCACATTTTACTTTAATGATTTTTTTTAGTTTAAAAAGGAACACATAAAACTGTCATTTCTTAAGGGAAGGACTGGATCTTGTTACATGAAGTTTCTAGACAAAAAGCAATCTTCTGCTTCAGAACAAACTCTGCCAGATCAGTGCCGACTCCAGCACTGGCTCATCAGGCATGGGAAAAATAGTTTTGCCAAGGTAAACACTGGTCTTGTGAAATCAGACCTGAGGTGAATCTTTTCCTTCTTTCTTTCTTTCTTTCTTTCTTTCTTTCTCTTTCTTTCCTTCCTTCCTTCTTTCTTCTTTCTTTCTTTCTTTCTTTCCTTTTTCTTTCTTTCTTTCTTTCTTTCTTTCTTTCCTTTTTCTTTCTTTCTTTCTTCCTTTTCTTTCTTTTCTTTCTTTCTTTCTTTCTTTCTTTCTCTTTCTTTCCTTCCTTCCTTCTTTCTTCTTTCTTTCTTTCTTTCTTTCCTTTTTCTTTCTTTCTTTCTTTTCTTTCTTTCTTTCTTTCTTTCTTTCTTTCTTTTCTTTCTTTCTTTCTTTTCTTTCTGTCTTTTCTTTCTTTCCTTTTTCTTTCTTTCTTCCTTTTCTTTCTTTTCTTTCTTTCTTTCTTTCTTTCTTTCTTTCTTTCTTTCCTATTGTGACAAACTTGAATAAGTCATTGTAGACCTCAATTTCCTTATTTGCAAAGTGGAGGCAAAAAAAGCCAGCGTCAAGTGTGTGATCAAGGTTAAATACGATTAAAAGTGATAACAGATTTTCAAAACTGGTTAATCATAAAGTGTTATACAAAACAGGGTCTGTGTAGGGGATCAGAAATTGGTGTGGAACAATTGAGAGACACACAGGTCTACACAGAGAGATTTTAAAAAGAGAGAGAGAGAGAGAGAGAATTAGGTAATACTGAAGGATCTGAATACAGAGGTGGAGGCATGAGAAGGACAGACACCAGGAGAAGAGACACAGAAAAGAGAAATTCCAAGTCAGGCTCCAAAGCAAAGCCAGTGACCTCATCCTTAGGTCTTTGCTGAAGATGAAGAGGAGAAAAAGGTGGGGCAAACTTTTGTACAAGTGGGAGATACTATGGTCCAAAGTCATCAGGTCTTCTCTGCCAGGATCTTGTCTACAACCCAAGCATGACAGTTATATGCATATATTTTTGGAATGTTCTAGAATAGCGAAGCTGGAGCTGGCATCAAGCCTAGTACTTTTTCACAGTGTGAAGTTTGGGAAAAAACAGCCGTCTGACATTTCCTCTTCTACCCAGTGCCTCTCCCATTTTTACTTGGCCAAGAGGCAAAAATGTATATGCACAAGGGCATCTAACATCCTTACCTGGAATGTTTATTTTCCCCTGCTGCTTCCATTCTATCGTGCTCCAATTAACGTTAATCTCGCTGCAGCAGTTCAAAGATACAGGATTGTTATCACACGTCACCTTCATCTCTTCAGTTGCCAAAATTCGGATGGGTGTAACATCCATTTTTTTTCTGGACTCATATTCAAAAATATCTAATGTCAGCTTGCAAATATATTCACCTGCATAGAATATACAAATGCATTTTTTATGGCCATGTATATGTATTTCCTTAGGAGAATGATAGCCTCGTCTCATGGGTCATGACAGTATTTCGCCAAACATCGTTTGCAAAAGCATCCAAGGCTTGCTCTAAACAACCCTGAAGACACATTCAGGAAGTGCAGAAAGTCAATGCAGATCATTTCTGATGCCGCAAGTTAAATGAGTAGAGAGATGTTCTAAGGAAGGAGCAGAAATCTCAGTCTTTGCTGGTAAGAAAAAAAATGTGTGGGGATGGAAGAGGTAGCAAGGAGAGTTAGAAGACTGTGGATGATTTGGGCGTTCTATTTAACTCTGCGGCAAAATCAGAATCAATAAAGATGAACAGGACCCGTGGGTCTGCAACCCAACTTCTCAGTCAGAGAAAAAGAGGTGCCCGCCCCCACTGCCCCATTCACATCTGGGTTCCAACGGGGTTATTAAATTCTAGAATGTCAGGTTTCAGACTTCTGCTTCTGTTGTTTTGGGGGACGGAGAGATTACAACAGAATGCAAGAAAACTGGGCAGGGGGTGATGGAGGGCGGTGGTCCTGACGAGGGTGGTAGTTTCACAGGTCTATACATATGTCAAAACTTGTTAAACTGTTAAACTGTACAAGTTTTGAGTATGTACAGCTTATTGTATGTCTCAACAAAGCTCTTTAAAAGTTTTTGAAAATGAAAAACAAAAGTCAGCTTTTCCTCTCACTTTCTAACTCATAAGCCCTTGGTAAATGTGGAAACCGGTTTTTGTCTCCAATGCTATCTATATTCGCTTACGCATGTGCCATGGGATTCATTTTCAATTTTGAAAAGTTGAGCCTGGTGACTTCTTTCCAGAGAGGAAAACACCATATACACATTCCACGGCTTGTTTCTTTATGAGTTTTTTGTTCCTTTCCCTGCACCAGTTATTGGATGAAATCCCACCTGCGTCCCCCTGAGTGATGTTGTAAATAGTGAGGCGCGATATCGAGGTCATGTTGTTGAGCACGAAGGTGTAAACCGAGAATCTGCTGTTGTTCTGGAGGTCGGAGTGCCTTTCGACATGGTGCCAGGACACGTTCGAGGACAAAACTTCAGTTTCACACATCAGAGTGACCGTGTCCCCTTCAAAAATGATTTCTGGCACGATGGTGAACTTAGTTTCATCTGGAAACCCAAAGAAAAGGTAGTAAGATGCCAAGGCCAATGAATGTAATTCACGCTACCCACCGGACGCCCCCACCACATGGGTCCGTGGTGCTGTCTGGAATGAGGCAACACATCCTCCTCATTCCATGACCGGATAGCTGGTGTCTGAGGCCCAGAGGCTTACCAGCTGCCAGATACCGGGGACATGGCTTCCAGTTTGGAATCTTTGCACAATGGTAGTAAGAACCCTCAATGGTAGTAACGGGAATTTCAAAGCTCTTTTCAATATTTCGAAGAGTCTGGTGGAAAATTGCTCGTTTGCTGCTAAAAAAGCCACCCCAGCTAATTTAAACATCGAGCTTCTTTGCTACTGACTCAATAATATCAACAGCTTCCTGCTGATAACAAATACCCCACACCACTGAATGCTCTGCCCTATGTCTTTGATGAATTATAAACAGGGAAAAAATAATTTCTTGCAATAGTCTGTTAAGATTTTTTTTTTTTTTTAAAGACTCAATACCCACGGGCCCGTAAGAAGGAAAGCTTGTTAGACATACAGGTCCAGATTTGAATTTTGGTTCTGTGCCACACATAGCTGTGTGGCCCTAGGGAATTTACTAAGCCTCTCTGAGCCGCAGCTCCCTTGTCTGGGAAACAGTAGCAGCAAGAGCTATCATGGGAGGTGATCTGGGGGAATGGTACCTATTACTGTTTTCACAGTAAAATTCTGGAGAACGATGGCATGAAGTCATTTTACGGGTAGCAATAAAACACAACATTTACTATTTTTGTGCGTGTGTTTTATGGCTGTCCTTTGCTCACACGACATGCAGTTTATGCCCTGTAAGCCGTGTTTCTTATTCTATGTCCTTCATGAATTCCACGTGTTGAGGGAATCAGAGGGGCTGGATTAAGAAGCTGTATGAGACCTCTTTTACACGGGCGTCAGGCTCAGGCCAGACCCTTTCCATATTGTAAACATGGGACCAAAACACCGTAAAATTAATTTGGGGAGCTATGATGTTCCAGTCAAAATATCAAGGTATCTAAATATTTCTTATCTCTTTTTTTAGGCTCCTGAATTAAATAAGATTTTAAAATATCACATTTAACTGTTAAGAAGCCAGGCCTTCTGTGAATATTTAATGTAGTTGACAGATTCTGAAGTCATACAAACTTATGTTACTTACTATGTGTTCTTGAGCACATTCTTTACCCTCTCTCAGCTTCCATTTCCTCACCTATTAAAATGGAGATAATAGTACCTATCTCACAGGATATATGAAGACAAAATATGTGTAACCCTCTGGGCTTAACACAGGAAAGACACAATAACAATGTCTCTCTTCATTATCATTGTCGCCAATAACAATGATTAGTAAGACTGCCATTAGAATGTGGTTATGTGGAATTGACCATAAATCTATCGGCAGTGATTAAAGGAGCATTCTGGTTAAGTGACCCTGCTAATTAACCAAACATTAATTATATTGAGGATTAATATACCACCAAATAAATGGAAATGTTCTGAACATTGCCCTGTGCCCTTTGCAGTTCATAAAGGTTTAAAATAAGTTCCTGATGCTCATTCGGTCGGCTCTTTTTCTTTCTGGTTCTGTTCGTCTCCTCTGCCTCCAAATATAACTATGAGTTAAACACAAACACCCAGTCACTTGACCTTCTGGATATTTATATTCTAGGTAAATCCCACCAACACTATGGAAAGCAGGATGATGTCTGAGCTCTCCCGTGGAATTGCACATGACATAAGTTCGTGTTTCTTGGTCTGAGTCCGTGCACATCCCAGGATCACCCTGGATGTAAACCCTCTGTAGAAGCCGGGTCAAGTGCCGTTCACAATGGCTTCATTGCTCTTTGGAAGAATAAGGCACAAACTCCAAAGCGCCTTTGTGAACTGCATTGTCAACACCATGTTTCTGGACCGGCAGTCAGCCACCAACCAGTAAAACTCGTTTAAGCGGCTAATCTCAACACAATTGAAATTTGGAGGAGAGAGTAATCATCACCAAAGCTTACCTCTGCGAGAGGCCGATATTGTCCTCGGCCCTCAGAACCATAAATACAGGGACTTGTTCAAGGCAAAACCTGTGTGGGTTGGGGGGGTGGTGTTGGGGGTCAGGCAGGGGTGGCATGGCTGGCTGCCTTCCATGGGAATCTGAATTTTAGGCCACTCACTCCTCTTCCTTCAGTTTTCCAGTTTCCACCCGTGTCGTTGCCGCCTTATTTATTCCAATTGTTATTTTTCTCTTCTCCTTGCTTCGGTTGTAGCACTTTCTTACCACTGTGCATATCTCTTTTAACAGTTTGTTTTTGAAAATGACCTGGCATCTAAAACTACCGGAGAATGTAAAGACGAGCAGTGTAAATCTGTTGTGGGGACGGCCTAACCCCTGTGCCCTGTCTCCCAGAGGCGCCCGCAACTGACCTTTCAGAGTCCTCCCCGAATGGACGCAGCGTGGTTCTGAAGAGGCATAGACTTTATGCTGGAACCACGTACCAGAATTATCTAGAACGTCTGCCTCCAAATTCTTGCCTGCCGAATCTCTGCCCAGCTGGCTCTCTCCTTTCTATTTCCCAAGTGACAATAGGTCCACCCACCTGGTAACACACCAGAACACAACTCTGTACCCATCTGTAAATTGGGGGAAAGCATCTGAAAATCCCAGGATTTTCACCACTGCTCTATGGGATCCAAAGCAGAGGTTCTCAAACTTTCCCACACATTAGAATCACTTGAAGGGCTGGTGGAAACGCAGATCGCTCTGATTGGTTGCGGTGGCCCTAGGAATTTGTATTTCTAACAAGTTCCAGGGGATGCTGACGCTGCTGGTTTGGCGGGGGGGGGGGGGGGGGGGGCATACTTTAAGAACTACTTCTCTAAAATAACAGTAGCAATTGTTTAATATCAATGCATTTCATGAATGTCCCAACCCCACTCTAATGTTAGTTTTTGGATGTTTTGGGACTTTTTTTTTTTTTTTTTTGAGAGCAAGAGAGAGAGTGGGGGAGGAGCAGAGAGAGAGAAAGAGAGAGAGAGAGAGAGAGAGAGAGAGAGAGAGAATCCCAAGCAGGCTCCATGCTTTCAGGGCTCTGTCCTGATCACATGAACCACGAGATCATAACCTGAGCCTAAATCAAGAGTTGGCTGCTTAACCGACTGAGCCACGCAGGCGCCCAGATGATGTGGGACTTCCGATTATGTGTTTATTTTTTTATTTTTAATTTTTTTTAACATTTATTTAATTTTGAGAGACAGAGCATGAGTAGGGGAGGGGCAGAGAGAGAGAGGGAGAGACAGCATCTCAAGCAGGCTCTGGGCTCCGAGCTGTCAGCACAGAGCCTGACGCGGGGCTCGAACTCACAGACCGTGAGATCATGACCTGAGCCGAAGTGGGACGCCCAACCGACTGAGCCACCCAGGCGCCCCCAGACTTCTGACTAAAAACGAAACGAAACAAAACAAAGCCCTCCATCGACCCAGATGGCTCTGGGACCCTCTTGCAAAATCTCTCCCCCCTGCAACCCCTTTCCCAACTGCAGTGACATTAGCCTGGTTGGCAGGATCTGTAACGGTGCCTCAGACGGGAAGCCTCTGTGCCAGGAACCAGACAGCCTGTCCCCATGGAGGACACTGTAATGTAATTTCCTGGTTTTAAGCATAATGATAAATACCATTGCTATAGCTAAATAGAATCCATGTATAGGAAAAACGTGGAGATGTCCTACTTACTGCTAGTAACTACTTGAAAGGAATTGTAGTCCATTTTGTAGGTCTGATTAAGGTTCCGCATTACTTGATCATTTGCTTTACGCATCAATTCAGGTGATGGTGTTGTAGTCTTGACCTCGTATGTCACAACCACACTTCCGGGCCTGGATGGAGACCACTCAGTTCAGTAAGGCAGTAAGTGACCTGGAAGAGTCTAGATCCTTATGGTTTATTTACATGGGAAAACAAAATGGCAAGCACAGCCTGGGTACTTTTTATCTTCAAAGGTTCACTCAAATCAACCCGGTTTCAGGCTCTAGCTGAAAGCCTGAGACAAAGGCTTGCACACTCAAATGTCTGCAGACAGGTAACATAAGTGAGCAAAACGGCTGGACGGGAATGAGTGAAGTGAATCACATAAGTTGGTCATAGGGTCACAGCCACAGTGCAGAGACTGTTGTCACACAGCCATGCTGGCCCGAGGTTACCAGATATGCTGAATGTCAACGGAAGCAGAATCCCGAATGTTTCTGTGAACATTCTTCATTGTTAAAATTGGCATCCAACTTTTTGAAACACTGCGCATACCTCCTTAGGGCTGCCGTGGAGCCCAACTCCAGGCGGAGCCATTTACACAGCAGCGTGCAACTCTGTGCCCGTGGCTGGCTGGACAACTTTTCTTGAATAAAGGCATCATGCATGACATTCTTTCACTTTTGTATTTTGGAACTCCCTAGTCTGTGGACTTATCCCTTATCTGTTTGCAAAACCCCTGCAGGCACAGAATAAACACACGTCTTGGGCTCATTTTCCATTTAAGCAGGTGTATCTGTGAGGAGCGAGTTATTGCCTCCCTCTTTGCATTGTCTCCACCTCTACCAAACTGCTCTAGATGATGCCCCTCTAACGGGTTGTTTCTTCTTCACTAACGTAGTGGTCTCTGCCGTTGGGCAGGAATGACCCGATTACAGCTTCTTACCTGAACCCTGTCACAGTCACCAATTTGAAGCCTGGTAAAATACTGTAACCTTTCCAGAACTGGAAAACAAAGAAAGACAAGTGTCATGTATCAAGGTCCAGTGAGAGATAAGTCAAAAGGTTGAAAGCAGAGTAAAAGGCACATATTTTTTCTTATCATCCCAGGTAAAACTTTCTCCTGTATATTTTGTTAAGGCTAACGCCGACAGAACTTTGAAGAAGTAATTCCTCTTGACCTATGTCAGCCTGGGTCTCCAAGAAGCAAACAAACACCAGATTTAATGTGCCAAAAATTTCGCTCAGGGAAATGCCTGGCAGAGAAAATGGGGAGGTTTCTCTGAACACCCATCCCAGGGAATTCATTTTGATTCAAGTCACATTTACGAGTAGATGCAACATGCAAAGCACTGTGGGTGCAGAGCACCGTGCCAGGAAGCTGGGTTGGTAGGATCCAAAGATGAATATGCAACTCTCTCTTCCCTCAAAAGCATATAATTGAGGGAGCAGCGTGTGCGGAAGGTTCTCACGCTGTGTAGCGCTATCACATGCCAGATATGCACATAGGATGTTCAAGAGCCCTTCGGCGCTTCAGCATGGCACCCACAGAAAACGAAACCTCATTCATGTGGTTTCCAAGGGTAAGCTGAGGCTGCTCCTGGCCTGAGGCAGGGGCTTGGCTGCCCAGAGAGTTAAGGGAAGTCATTATCTCAGCCCCCCTGTAATAATTTGTACCACACCAACTGGGACGCTCTATCGCAAATGAGTTCACTCAAGCAAAGCCTTTAGGTTCAGATGAATTAATCCAGTGTAAATCACTTAGAGTAATGTCTGGCACTCAGTTAATACCCCGGGAATATTCTCTATTTTTATATGAGTAAATCGAAATCTGTCTTAAGTGAGAATGCCTCATGACCTTTAATGCGGAATGATTTGAAACCACGGTGCCAGCCTTGGGCTGATCTGCCCAAAAGACGTTAGGGCTTCATCCGTGAAGTGTGGGAAGACAAATAGAAATGCGCCACCAGGTGCTTCTAGACCTGAATTGGATTCAGTGGGCTGATGACACCAAGTCTTCTCTGAATCAATTCTACCCTGGGAGGAAGTTCCACCTATAGGTCGAGATGACGTAAAATCATCCCCTGCGCACTGTTGGATTTGAACACTCCGTAATTCATCATCCCAGATATCTAGGAATATTTTTGATGCCCATATTCATAAACTCTGACAGAATTTATCCTTGGTGAATGCAACAGATTCAGACCAGCCCAAAGAACTTGTTGGCTAAGACGTTCTTGGGGTCAAAACCTACCGCTGTTTCCAAGTCAGTCTTGTAGGACCTATAGAGAGCAGAGGAAGAGTTCTTGAGGTCTTGTTGAAAGCCCACATTGAGTCGGACTGACATTCTTAGGGTAACATCTGCTGAAAGAATCACAGGGCAGTATTTCAAAATCTCATGTTAGCGTTTGAATACACACAGGGCCGAGAAACATTTGCCTGAGTTGATATCGGTCAGTCAACAAACAAACAAACAAACAAACACTTAATCAACAGTTACTTACCTCCCTGGAGCTGGCAAAAAGGTCCCTTGGGAGGTAGTCCTTTAAGGCAACTGCAACGATGCCCTGCAGGGAAGCCATCATGCTCTTGACAAGTGAGATTGTGGAGACACCTTTCTTGAGGCCACCTATAGCCTGTCTCACACGAGCACCAGATTTCATTTCCGGTAGGTCTGCAGACTATCAACAACCAGAACAGTGAGGAGAGAGAAGGTGCTCGCCACCTTTACATGTATAGACTGTAAGTATTTATACTCTGTAGAAAATTCTAACTTGACCCCACATCGCCCTTTGGGAAGTTCAACAGTACTACGTGAGATTCCTGTGATTCCCGTACACATCACCACGCTATTAGGTATGGCCGTCTGAAGGATGACAGCGGATGCCTACAATAATAAGGTGATAGACAGATTTCTGGGCACAAAGTGTATGGTAGCCAGCTTCCAAGGCAGCCCCTGACCACCCCTGTTTCTGACTATTAACACCGTTTTGTCACTCACTCTCATGTTGCCCTAGACTTAGTCTGTGTGACCAACAGAATATGGCAGAAGTGATGATATATCACTCGTGAGATTAGGATATAAGACGCTGTGGCTTCCTTCGGTGATGTCTGTCTCTCACCACTTGCTCCAGGGGGGAAGCCAGCTGCCATTGCATGAGGGCATGTCATGGAGAGGCCAACATGGTGAGAAGCAAGTCTCCAGTCAACAGCTAGTGAGGAGCTGAGTCCTGCCAACAACCATGTGAGTGGGCTTCAGAGAGGATTTTCTAGCTGCAGTGGAGCCTTCGGAGAACTGCTACTCTGCCCGAAGCTTGACTGCACCCTCATAAGAGACCCTGAGCCAGAGTCACCCAGCTAAGCTCCTTCTGAATTCTTAGCCCTCAGAAGCTCTATGGTACGATAAATGTTTGTTGTTTTAGGATGCTAAGTTTTGGGGTAATTTGTTAAACAGCAAATACAGAGTATAAATAAAATTGTGCCTGTTACATTTCTAGTCACACATAAACAAACCAAATACTTTCTAATCCCCCTGGGGACATTGGAAAATGCTCTGAAAATAGTGGGCTTTGAATTTATTTCTAAAACTCGATCGAAGTCATGTTATGGGGAGCTGTCTATTCTAAGAGTGACTACCCAAAGGAAAGTCATCAGAGCACTGCTCCTGAAATAGGAGAGGCACCCAAGCTCTAGTGAATCTGTGGACACTGATGCAGTCCTTTACTACAGCATAGGTGGGAAGGCATCCAGAGGGATCTAGGAAGCAGCCATTTCGGGTTCAGCTAGCATATATTAAGAATAAAAAATTGGATTGGGGTGTTTGGTGGCTCAGTTGGTGACCTGGGTGGCTCCACCGAGTGTGGAGCCTGCTTAAGACTCTCTCTCTCTCCCTCTCTGCCTCTCTCTCCCATTCACATTCTCTCTCTCTCTCTCTCTCTCTCTCTCAGAATCAAAGGAATAAACATTGGAATGCATAGACTAATGCTGATGAACTAGTTGAAATATAATTCAAAAAATTCTTGAAAGACAAGAATTTTATTCTTGCCTCCATTTTAGAATCATGAAACCCCAAATCTGTTAGTGTTTGCAAGGCAATACCTTTGTTTGGGACAAGGGGGACTCCCATATCATAGCTTCCCAGGTGATGGTGCCTGAGAAATAGGACAGCTCGCATAACCTCAAAAGGGAGGCAGCGACCAGAAAATCCCGTTGCACGGCCTTAGAGTTTCTGTATTATGTCTTGCTTCCAAATCCAGGTGTGTACCTGGTTCCCATTTCCTGACCTATGCTGCCAAAATGAAGGGAACTTGCTCCTTATTAATACCTGAACCAGTCCTTGCCGGACCCACTGACTACCCAGATGGATGGGACCAAGCAGCCTGTTGTGAAGGACCTGGAAGTATCTTGGGACCATTTTGTGACAACCAATACACAAACTACCAAGCAAACATTTGGCTCCCATTTGAGATAAGGCACTGGCTATGGAGTCTGCCAAGAGGGGCTGCATTCTGGAAGGCCGTGAAGTCATAAAATCACACATCAGGCCTTTTTGAGTCACGTCACTTGCCTACGAATTGCAATTTGCTGTGACAGTAAGGAGCTCGGACAGCTTCTCTCCTGATATTCCCAACCCTCCATTCTATAGCCACGGGCCTTTGACTCACCTGTGGTCACCTCAATGCTTAAAATGGTGGTGGTGGCTTGGTCAGTGCTGTTCCCTTGAATTGGGAAACTGAGGCTGTTCAAGTAAGTTTTGATAGGCTCCAGGAAGGAGGCGTTTTCAAAACTGATCTCCACATCAACAGTGTACTCTTCAGCCGCAACTCTGCTTGAGGCAACTGAAAGGAAAGCATAGGAACCTGTGAGAATTCACCACGGCGGGGGGGGGGTTGGCGGGCAGAGAGGGAGCATGGCGGACAGTTCCACATTTAAAGGCAATAACAGGACTATGTGGATGCTGGCACATCAGCCTTGCCCCCTTCATGGTGCTCCCTGTCTATGACTTTACCATTTAAAGAAGGAAGGCAACTGATCTTTCTGGTCTAAGTGTAGTGGCCTCTGGCCATTTGAGAGATTCACAGGCTAAGCTCAGGACCTGTCTAGAACAGAAGCAGGGAGATCTAGCAGGGGGCCTTGGCAACATCCAGACAATAAAGCCACGGTCCTGACTCAGAGAAATGAGTCAGGGTGTTTCCAACACCATTCAACCGACATGTGTATATTTTGAGATCTGAACTACGCATGGCTTGAAGGCCTCCAGGAAGAGTCATCCTGTTAATTCCCTTTGCCCTTAGCCTACGCACATAGCATGGGCTCTTAGTTCTCGCTGTGTACCTCTGGTGTCCTGAACATGATGGGTACTCAACAAAAGTAAAATTTGCCCAGGAGAACGTAAAATCAGAGATATCTCCAGCTCTTCATCGCCCTTCCAAATGGCCTCCAGGCTGTTTCTGTGTCTGGCATCCTAGATGCATTTGGTCCAACACATACCCACCCACCAGCAAGCCAGACAATATATAAACTGGAATGTCCTTTCATAATTTCCTGTATTACAGCATGTCTGGTTCACTAGTTGTAAGCTTCTCAAGGGCAGGAACTATTTCTTTCACTTCTCATGGCTTGACTCCATCTGGCACGGAGCTCACCCCATAATAAACATGTGCCCAATTAGCTCTTATTAAAATTGTGACCCTCTAAGAGAGCCACACATTCACCTCCCCATCACTGCCCGAATCTTTAGCTCATTCTTGGCTGAAATACATAAGAGGAGCAGAAGCCAAGGACGAGTTTCATAGCTAATGATGAACCTTCAAAGATTAGGAGAAATTTTTACACAGATGCGTTGAGAAGACAAATTGTGGCTTATTTGATCTTGTCAGTCAAAGAAGGAAAAGGTTAGAGAATACTTGCAAAAGTATTACTTGAAAATTTAAGTCAAATCTGATGTATATTTTGCATGATGTATATTTTGCCAAAAAAATCAATTCTATGTTTTCTAAAAGGGCAAAAATTTTTCCCATAATATTGCCAGATTTGTTTAAAACTTTCCAAGGAATATTGATGTGAAGGACTAAAAATGAGTTAAGTTCATTGTGGGAAACTCCAGTAAATACGTTTTTATTACAGAAAGCTGTAATATTTGTAAACTGATAGTTATAAACTATGCCTTGGAAGGTTGATTTTAGAATCACTCACTAAATTCTACTCCTAAAACCAATGCTACACTACATGTAACTAATTTGAATTTACACAAAATCTTGGAAGAAAATAGGCAAACAAACAAACAAACAAATAAGAAGAAGTTGGGTTTTACTCATCAGCCTTGTTGAGAAGTATTTCATTTTGGCATCCGTCCTGCAACTTGCTGTAATTAACTCAAACTGTGAAAAAAGTCTTTGTCTATCTCTCAAAATTAAGACTGCATCTTAAGGTACATTTCCTCCTTATAAAAATGTATTTACAAGCAGAGTATTTACAAGCAGAGCAAAAAGCCTTTTAAAACCCAACGCAGAGTCACAGGCTGTCATGATACCACAGCGATGCCTAAAATTTCCTGTTTTCTTTCTGATTCTCTGATGGTCCTGTGATGAAAACAGGCTTCCCGGAAGAATTGCTAACCTTAATCTGTGTGAGCCTAACTCTAGACACGGTGGGTTGCCCACAGGGAACATTTGAGAGGAGGGCGGCTGCATAATATTTATAAAGTCTGCCTTGGAGCATATTCTTTTTCCTGAAAAGTAATGCAATGTTTATACCCTCCAGCGCATTCCTAGCTCCAGGATTCTCTTTGTCCGTAGGCAGTCTATCTCCTCCCTTGAATGTAAACAGGATATCCTAGACGGTAGGGTTTTTTAGCAGAGTGAAGTCAATAACAATCCCACATCCCCCACTTCCTCACCCCAGGGTCTGACCCCCACCAGAGCCTCAATGCCTGCCGGCTCACCATTCCTCCCGCTCATCCCTGAGCCCACCTCTCTGTGCCCTTTCCAGACACAGTTGCGGAACAAGCGAATGCCTGGAAAGCACATGGTGATTCATCAATGGCATCATTCCCCACTGAAACCAAGGTGGTCCTTCCAGTGAGATCTTGCAGGGAACTGAGCCACAAGCTTAAAATACGAACAGGAAAGTTCCTATGGTTTTAGCAAATTCTCTTCCACGGGATTCGTGCAACTGTAATTAAAGCACTAGCCTCTAAGTTCCTCTCCGCTCATCTGCTTTTTATGTTCTTCAACGACTTCTAAAGGAGTTTCAGAACTCCTGAGTGCCACTTCTCCCTAGAGGCTGATAAAGATGGGGACCTCTACTAGAGAAGGAAATGCCGTCAGCATGGAAATAGTTCTTTAAAACAAGCTCAACAACCCAATAGTAACTCAAAAAGCTAGGGGCTTGCCCTTGGAAGTCGTCTATTCCAGTGGTCTGCACTTGACTGATGATTATGTACATCTAGGGAATTCAACACACATGAATACTTTGGAGTCTCAACCCAGGTGAGTCAAAGTAAAATCTTCATGGATTAGGTCCAGAAATGTGTGTGTGTGTGTGTGTGTGTGTGTGTGTGTGTGTGTTTCAATTCCCACTGGTGATTCTGGATCAGGCAGGTTTAGGATTTAATGTTCTAATCCAAGTGAGGAAACCAAGAAGGTAATCCTGGAGAGCCAATATTAGCGCCTAAACTTGTTTTTTTTACGTGTGTGTGTTTTGTTGTTTGTTTGTCTTTGTTTTGTTTTTGCTTTTGCTTTGTTTGTTGTTGTTGTTGCTGTTTTCAGACACCCCCTGCTTCTGGTCCTATGGAGACAGTCAGGTGGCCTCCAAGTGCATTTATGCACGTCTTTCTTCAGTCATACCAGATGGATCAAAAGTGATCATAACAAAAGTAACAATAATAATAGCAGCTGCCATTTATTCATTGGCCAGCAGGGTCTGAGGTCATGAGGAAAGTATGCATATACCCATTTTGCAGATGATAAAACTGAGGCTTGATGGGTTAAAGCCACGTAAATAGCAAATGTTAAAGCTGGGGTTTGACACCATATTTTCTTAACTCCAAAGTTCATTTTATTTTTTTTTCCCTTAAATGTTTTATTTAATTTTGAGAGAGAGAGCGAGAGAGAGAGAGCGCGAACATGAGTGGGGGAGGGGCAGGGAGAGAGAGAGAGACAGAGGATCTGAAGCGGGCCAAGCACTGACAGCAGAGAGCCTGTTGTGGGGCTGAAACTCACAAACTGTGAGATCATGACCTGAGCTGAAGTCAGACGCTCAACCCACTGAGTCATCCAGGCGCCCCAAAGTCTATTTTTTCTTTTTAAAAATTTTTTTATGTTTATTTATTTTTGAGAGGGAGAGAGACAGAGTGCAAGGAGGGGAGGGTCAGAGACAGAGGGAGACACAGAATCTGCAGCAGCCTCCAGTCTCCAAGCTGTCAGCACAGAGCCCGATGCACGGTTGAACTCATGGACCACGAGCTGAAGTCCGATAGTTAACTGACTGAGCCACCCAGGCACCCCAAGTCCATTTTCTTTTAACCACTCCTTGTCACAACTCTAATGGAAGAAGATAATGAAAGTGACCACTTTGTAAACCCTAACGTACTCTAAAAGACAAAGCAGGCATTATTATGAAATGTGTCTTTAGAACTAGTGTGCAATTCTCAAAGTCAATTTCAAAATAAAAAGCATATCCAAGAGCAAGATCATTAATAATAAATGGAAGAATTATCTAAAACGTTGTTCTATTTGTTTCAGCATCATAAATGTCTTAGAAATCCACACTGAGGACAAACACACTGTGACCCCTCATTGACACTCATGGATTTTGATCTTAAGTCTAGCTAGGTTTATTCATTTGTGCCCTAGTTTCTTGACTTATCGATTCATAAGTAACTTTACTGTTGGCTGAGTGCCTACTTCCCAGGCACGATGCTAGGTGCTGGGGACCTGGCGTAAATAAGAGAGGCAGAGCTCTACCTACTTCCATGGATCTCCTGCACCCGTGCGGGAGGTAAAGGTAGGCTGAAACTTCAGTGTCAGGCAGTTCTGGAGGGCATGGAGATACTAACGCAGGGTCAAAAAACAGCGGCAGGCAGAGTGAGGGCAGAGTGGCATTTTAACCATCTAGAATGGTTAGAAAAGACCTTTCTAAAGCCATAAACGTTGAGCAAAGATGCAAATGAGAGGAGGAGATTGCCATGTGCATATTCGGGGCCTCTTACTCCAGGAAGAGAAAATCAGGACCAAAGCCCCGAGAGTGATTTCCATGGCCTGCCTGAGGAACAGAAGATACCCTCGGGATCTGGGTCATTCCTGTCCCTGTATGGCCCTGGGGGAGTGTCTGATTTGATGTGCAGGTGTCATTGTGACCCACAGGTGGGTGGGACCAGAGGCACACTGTAGTCACAGCCCTCAGGCAGACCCACAGTTTGGGATGGAAATGCCAACTCCTGCTTGCCTCGCCTCTCCCAAATCTGAGGACTTTGGAGCTGGGGAGAGTGATGTTCCTTGATCTGCCCCAGGCTACAAGGGGGCTCAGGAGGAACAGGGGATGGTTTTCCCACCTCTGTGTCATTGTGTGTCCTTTTAGAGCCCCTTAAGTTCTTCTCTGCTGCCTCTGGACCATCTGATTCCAGAGTTTAATGTGTTTGCTTTTTCTTGGGCTCCTGTGGCCTCCTGCCGTTTGCCTGAACTTTTCTGACTCAACCGATGCCCCAAGTGGAAGGTAGCACATTCCAGGTGTCATCAGTGTCACAGATGGAGGTCTATCGACCCCACCAGGATTTCCCTTCTCCTTTCTCATAAATCGCTGCCCGACACGCAGCACTTATCTTAAAGAGACATTTCTGGAAAGTTGGCCACAAAGTGCGACAAGTAGTTCTGGGTCTTAATCTCAGCTGTTTAAGCAAACAATATTATTTTTGCCTGGCAACTCTAATGGGAATTGTGGCTTCTCAGAAGGTGGAGACTGAGTATGCCTAAATCAATCTCCCAAGAGAAAGGAGGTTGGTGTAATCTTTCTCTTGACCAAAAAGGGACGATGCTTCGTGATCACTGAAGGCTTGGCTCCCTTGTTTCTCACCCTGGAGTAGGTAAATATTAACAGCTGCCTGTCTTTCTGCTTGTTTCTTGCTATGTTCTAGTAGGTAGCAGTTTGGCTACACATCTGTCTCTGATTGCACCATTGTCAACAGATAGACCAAGGATCCTGTTCTCCATTTGGATTTTAGAAAGGTTTGTTCACGCAGGGGAAAACCACCAGAGCCCCAGGCTATGGCTCACCGGCAGGTGTGGATGGGAGAGAGGGTGAGCATCATGGCGTGTCATAGAACGCTGGGCTGTAAAGTCTGGAGAAATGAATCGTTTCTACTAGTTTGTCACATACCCAGGTCAGACCCGTAGAAAGCTCTTTTCCCGCTAAGTTGAAGACGGTGCTCTGTACTCCTTACCCTGTGAAGCTGCTCTAATAACCGTGGAATGGAATCTAATGGGCAGGAGCCAGAAACACATGTTGAAAATTATTAACTCTGCACTATGAGCATGGACTGTGGAGCCAGTGAGAGGGGCAGCGGAATACCTTCCAAAAAAAATTTTTTTAATGTTTTATTTATTTCTGAGACAGGGAGAGACAGAGCATGAGCAGGGGAGGGGCAGAGAGAGAGGGAGACACAGAATCCAAAGCAGGCTCCGGGCTCCGAGCTGTCAGCACAGAGCCCGACGCGGGGCTCGAACTCACGAACCGCGAGATCGTGACCTGAGCCAAAGTCGGACACTTAACCGACTGACCCACTCAGGCGCCCCCGGAATACCTTCTTACCTGGACAGGCCATTTAGCCTCTGTGAGCCACACTTTGCCATGTGTGAAAAAAGGAGTGATATCTTCTCTGCAGAATTGCTGCTAAGGAGTTGGTATGAAGGCCCCTAGCAAATTGTCTGGCCTATAGTAGCCCTTTTGAAACAGCAGGTAGAAAGAATAATATTAATGATAGTAAGTGTGATGATGATATTACAGGCAGACGCCCCCTGGTAGGTCAAGAAAAGCTAATGCTACTCCAATGGTCTCACCTTTGAGACTGTTACACAAACAAACGACACTAATCAGAAATTAAAAGGGGGGTGCCTGGGTGGCTCAGTCAGTTAAGCGTCTGACTCTTGATTTTGGTTCAGGTTATGAGGAGATCGAGCCGTGCATCGGGCTCCATGCTGAGTGTAGTGTGGAGCCTGTTCAAGATTCTCTCTCCCTCTCTCTTTGCTCTTCTCCCCCGCTCATGCTCCTTCTCTCTCTCTCTCTCTCAAAAAAATTGTTTTAATTAAAAAAAAAAAAAAGAAATTGGGGCACCTGGATGGCTCAGTCGGTTGAGCGTCCGACTTCGGGTCAGGTCATGATCTCGCGGTTCGTGGGTTCGAGCCCCGTGTCGGGCTCTGTGCTGACAGCTCGGAGCCTAGAGCCTGCTTCAGATTCTGTGTCTCCTTCTCTCTGCCCCCACCCCCCCTGCTCACGCTTTGTCTCACTCCGTTTCTCAAAAATAAATAAATGTAAAATAAAAAGAAAAGAAATTAAAAGGAAAAAGCATTCCCAACACATGGAACAATCAACCCTAAAACCGACCCCAGACCTTGGGCCGAGAGCGCCTCATTCTTGCCATCTCACTCTGCCACCACCTCCACTTGCTCAGGGCACTAAATGCCGTGTGTTATCCTAAGAAAGACAAAAACATAACCCCCGCTCCCCGAAATACGTTCCTCAACCTAGACAATGCACAGCATTTCCTGGACCCAGATGAAGGGCGAGCACACACTGGGGCCGCCAGGTCTGCAGAAAGATTGAGATCCCCACACCAGCAGCCAACAGCCCAATTTCCTCACTAGGTAGGTACGTACACGTGAGCCCTTCCTGCACGGGGCTAGGACACCCTGGGTCTCCCTTTCTCGAAAAGATGTCCATTCAGTCATTCCTTCTGAAACCAAAGAAGAACCCACGAGGACTTTGCAGCCCAGGACCCAAGAATATTCCCCAATCGGGCTCAGAAACCTGGCAGAGAGCACTTCCACACTGACACGGAGAACACATGCGTGTTACTTCTAACCAATAAAGACACGTCCACTCGCACTCCCCTGAGAAGACTGCCCTTAAGAGTAACTTTGGAGCTTCCTGGCAAACCTCCGAGACAAGAATCCCACTCCAGCTGTGGTTCTCCCTGTGGCCTCCACATCCCTCAGACACCCAGGTCTGTGTGCTCCTACCGTATCACGTGGATCACCGCTACCCTTCACCCTATGTCAAGTCTGTCTCCACGTCTTCTTGACCCGCTCCTTGTATGGTCTTTCACAAATGTTCCCCTTTCTCCTTCCCTGTTTCACTCGAGGAACCAGGACCAGTGATGATCCATGCTGCTGAGCCTCCTCGCTGGTCTCCCGAGCATTGACTTCTTCCTCTAATTCGTTCAGCCATAACCACCTGGCTAATTTTCACTTCAGGTGGCTTCCATAGGTCCCTTCTGTGTGCCAGCCTCTCAGCCGATCTAGAATCCACTTCCTGGTTTCATCGGGACATAACTCTGGATGCTCTGTCCTATTCTGATTTTCCCCCTGCCCCCCAGTAGCCTCTCTGCTCTAACTGGCAGATCCACCCTTCTTCTGATCCCCTGGCCTCTAAGTGTTTGTGCAGACTCCTCTTCCCCAACAGGGCTCTGAATTCGTCTTCCTAAAACACTACTGGTATGCCATGGCTTCCCTTCTCCTGCCTTCAGTGGCTATACGGGAACTTCTTTGCACCAGGGATTTTAGGCTCTTTCAAATGCAATATTATTTCTATAAATAAATCTTTGTTTTTAATGAAAAAAACACACGAAGAAATCCCTAGATAACCCTAGTAACATTTAAATAAAATGTACATAATATTATTTAATCGTCTCAACAACTCTGAAATGTTATAACTCATATAGGTACTTGCATGCAATTATATGTCTGTGTTTGTATGATGTATGTAATATACATACACATACACATATATGTACATGTGTGTGCATATCAGGGCCCAGTGAAGGTACATAACTGACCAGAGTAACTTAGGAAGAAGCCCAGAGTGCTCTGAGCATAAAAGTGAGTGCAGATCCTACTTTTAAAGATGATTCTATCTATCCCAAACCCTAAAGCTTTGATCCAGTGCCTCAAAAGGAAATGCCTGTCGACAATTCTCTTTTCTCGGAAACTTTGTTTGCCTCCTGTTGGTTTCTTCCATTGTTTTCCTCGAGAATGGTGCTCTCCATCGCAATTTATATTTCAGCTCTCTGAGGTCTAGCCCCTGAGTCTTTCCATAGCCACTCCTTACTTTGGTGATTTTGTAGAAGCCCCAAGGTCAAACCGTCTTCTGCAGATGATGGGTTGAGTCCTTATCACCTTCCAAAACGACTCTAAAAGCCTAAGCGCACAGAGGATCATGTATAATAAACGGAAAATATATTTTTATGGTAATTTATTATCATCATGACTGTTTTCAATGAAAGCACATCTGGAAAATTTTGGAATGTCAAATCCTCAGACGCAGACGTGGCTTCCTTCCAAAAGGCTAACCTCTCACGATGTCACCACGGGTCACAGACAGCCAGGCCCGGAAGCGCAGGAAGACGCTACTTTTACAGCTGTATGGTCACCAACTGTCCCCGAGGAGGCTGGCAGCCTGGGCCTTACAGGAGCCTGGGAGAAACCTGGAGCTGGAACTCACCCGCAAGTACTTTGGTTCTTAAAAAGAAAATCGTTCAAAGTACCGAATGGGGACATCTCCAGCTCCGCTCCTGTCACAGGGCGCCAGGGGGCTCAGGGGATGGGAGTGCCTGCACTGATGCTTTGTTTAAACGCACAGGGGCGCCTGGGTGGCGCAGTCGGTTAAGCGTCCGACTTCAGCCAGGTCACGATCTCGCGGTCCGTGAGTTCGAGCCCCGCGTCGGGCTCCGGGCTGATGGCTCGGAGCCTGGAGCCTGTTTCCGATTCTGTGTCTCCCTCTCTCTCTGCCCCTCCCCCGTTCATGCTCCGTCTCTCTCTGTCCCAAAAATAAATAAAAAACGTTGAAAAAAAAATTAAAAAAAAAAATAAAATAAACGCACAGAAAGTGCCACCTGTGTGCTTCGGACCGCTTCAGGGAAGGAGGGGAGTGGGAGAGTGAGGGTCTATAAGGATATAAAACAAAGCCGAAACAGAAAAGGAAGGAAAGAAAAGGCAAAGGAAGAAAAAATGAAGGTATGACCTTCCAGCGAACATTTTGAGTCCTTAATAAAATGTGATCGAATTGTCATTTCAAGCACTGGGCAGAGGTCGATCTGGTTGGTGCTCTGAGAAGCTCCAACAGACACCTTTATCCTGGCCCCCGGGAAAGCCCACCCTCTTCGGCGGCTTTATGACTCCTGCAGATGACAAGGCCAAACAGACCAAACCACGGCATGTCTGGGCGTGATTCAGTCATAATCCTGAAGGTTAAGAAGTTCTACCTTCTCCAAAATTGGTACAGACACTGGGCCAGCAGCTTTGGCGGTAGGAACCCACCCTCGACTCACAAAGGGGCAGCTGCGACAGGGACATACGCTCTCTATTTGTTCACTCATTTACTGAGAAACTGGGCTCAGTGCCAGGCTACACAGATGAGGAGGGTTCAAGGGAACTCATGTCTACTGGGGATGACAAACGGGAAGTAAAATTATTACAAAGCATTGGGACGCATCTTGTGCTATGGGAATGTGACAAGAGCAGTGGGAACCCAGGAAAACGGCCCCTCCCTGTCTGGGGAATCAATGGAAAGCCTTACGTGGCAGGAGCCCATGTGAATGGAGTCTCTCCGACAAACAAAGGAGGGTGGTGGGTGGGCAGCGACCATGTGAAAGGAAACAGAAGGAGAATGAGTGGGAAAATCACGTGGGGTCTGCTAAGAATCCAGCAGGTGATTGGATTTGAGAAAATCCTTGGAGAGATCCAAGGCATTTGGGAGCCCATGAAAGATTTTATATGGGGAATCAGATTGGTGTTTTTGAAAGGCTAGGAAGTGGGAGTTGAGGAGAGAGCCACTGGGGACAGACTCTTCAGGATCTCGGGAGCAGAGAGGGGGGAGGTGAGGGGCTTGTAACGTGCTGCTAAAATCCATTTAATATCATTAGGTAGAGGAGGGAATGGAGTTCCCTTGTAATTGCTTCTAGAAATTGAACCCTGATACACTCGGAGACTGCATTATAGGGATCACAGGGTTTGAAAAGTTACAGCAAATGTCATTTGATCGGGCTTACTAGAAGAGGTTGCCAAGCAAAGGCCTTACGTACCTGCTCGTTTTTGCCTTAGTGGCTCCTTCCCCGCTAGTTCATGTTCACGGAGAATCTGAAAGAACATTTTAGGAGACTGTCAGTGAGGGTTAGAGATGTCTTATCTCCTTGGCTTCCTGCTCATGTGCTCTGAAACGTAGGAGCTGAGCGTAGGGCTGCGGATTCTGGGTGAGCATCTTGTACCCCGAGGATGGTGGGAACTCTATGAATGTGAGCTGGCGTTCACTTTTCATAGACCAGTCTCTAGGCCCAGGAGCGGAACCAATCACCACATCTGAGTTTCTCCGAGTCCCCGTAGTTTGAGTCGGGTCAAGAAATACAAATTATGGTGTTTTTAACTTGTGCTCTCTGCCTAAGACTTGAACCCTGAGTCATTCCGGTGACGTGTCTTAGACAAGTCTGAGACATGACCTCTCCTCAGCACTCAGCCTGTCCCCACCCCAATCTTTCTGCTGCGTTAGGGCTGTTTACGTTATGCATGCTTAGAAATCATCTTCTCCTCCTTTGTTCCTTTTTCTCCTGGATGGTTCTATTGTTGCTTTCTGTGGCAGGGGCTGTGAGAGCTAGCTCTGGAGTCAGACTGCCCGGGAACAAGGTTGTGCTGCTTACTAGTTATGTGACCTGGGGGAACTTACTTACCCTCTCTGAGCCTCAGTCTTCTTTTCTGTAAAATGGAATAATAATATTTCCGACCTCATAGAACTGTTATCAACTGCATGTGACACATAGTAAGCCCTTAATAAAGTTGAATTATACCATAGACTATAATAGTTAAGAGCAAAGACCCTACGGACATTGAGTTCAAATCCTAGCTCTGCTGTTAAGTGGCTGCGTGAACTTGGGCAAGTTATTTAACCTCTCTGTGCCTCCGTACTCATCTATAATA
Source organism: Prionailurus bengalensis (assembly GCF_016509475.1). Lineage (NCBI taxonomy): Eukaryota > Metazoa > Chordata > Mammalia > Carnivora > Felidae > Prionailurus > Prionailurus bengalensis. Next base: position 44,239,813 of record NC_057349.1, read on the forward strand.
TAGGAATAAAAATAGTCTGCCTCGGGAGGTTGTCATTAGGATCAAATGATTAACAAATGTAAGGCACCGAGAATAGTTTGGTGACGTTGTAAGAGCTATTCTGGGACAAAGCGTCACGCTCTTCTAGAAGCACCATTGCCATGGACCCTTTCATCCACACATTGACACTCACTTCGTCTCTATAAAGCTCTTGTCCTGTCATCACGCAGCTTTCTTTAAGAGTTGACTTTGATTGGCTTTGTTGGGATCACTGCCAATTCTGCGGCTGGTAACCACACCTTGACCTGACCTGGGTTTCCTAGTTCATCCCTGCTAGGCTGTGCGTCCCAATCCAGACTCCCTTCAAGGCTCAACAGGAGAGCCATACGGCCCCTACCCTCTGTGGTGTGTCCTTTCCCATGAGCTCAACACATCCATGAACGCCACCCCAGGCAAAGCTCATTCTACCATCGGTGGTATTTTTCATTATTTTCTAGTTATCTCCCGTCATAACAATTATAAAAATATGAATGCCTAAAATATATCCAACACTCCTGTGTCGGGCACTGTTGAGTACTTGATGTGCGCTTAGGTATTTAATCCCCACGACAATCTAAGGCATAGGTACTATGATTATTCACATTTCCCTGATGAGAAAGCACAGGTGCAGAGAGGTCAAATGACTTGCCTAAGGTCACACAGCCTTTAAAGGGCAGAACCAGGACTCCAACCGGGCTAGCCTGGCTCCAGAGTCTGCACGTGTCCACACGGGCATTGAATGATTTTATCAGGAGATACCCCGGGAAACTGTGGGTCTGTCTCCGTGACCTCAGCTCTCTTACCTAGCACCCTTTCTTTCTCTGTCACCTCCTCCTATCCCCTCCTTCTTTTCGATGACAGTGTTAAGAGCCATGAGGATCTGTACAGGAGTGGTGTGCCTGACAGTTCATAAATGTTCTTGAAGAAACACGTAGAGGAACGATGCATGACGATTGGAATGTCAGAAGCCCAAATGCTCTTTTGTTTGCAGCGGGCTTATCTTAGCTGTACCTAAATGCGCAGCAACCAAGAGGGAGCAAAGTCAGTGCATAGGGCTGGTTCCTGTCCAGCTTCTCCCGGAGACTGCTTTGGCTCTGTGCCCAGGCAGAAGGGAAGGGGCTTCTGCTGTATTCCTGCCTGCATCCTCTCTGGGGGGCTAGGGGTAGGGAGTGGGGAGCCACCAGCAAGGCTTCTCCATCCACTCTTCATGGGCTGTGGTTGGGGGACTCGGCCCAGGAGAAGGTGATCCCTGGCAATCACCTTCGGGAAGCTCTCCAACGTCTCGATTTCATTTGCTCCATTTTCTGGAGGGGCTAAAGGCTTGAGGTTAAAACAATTCAGGTGCAGTCAATTCCCTCGTAGATAGCATTTCAATCTGTGACCGTAAGGATCACTTCCCTTGGCTCCCCCCCAGTCCAGGTTAGCAGGTCTGGGGTGCGGTGACAAAAACTGTCTTTTTAATGGGCACATCTCTGGACATGAGGCCATCTTTTGAGAAACACTACTTTTGAACTATTTCCTGCATTCTTATGGTGGGCATCGGGAACTGTCAGGGGACATCTCGGCAAAGCACCGCCTCTGTAGCTCTGTCACCTACTGCCTCTGTCGTCCTTCCAGCGAGGATGCACAGCCTCTTGTGAGAATAACCCATTTTTTGTTTTAAGTCCCGCAATCGTTGGGGCAAATGCGGCAAAAATACTGAAAGCAATAAAGTCTTTGAGAGTCCCCTGCGGGGGTGGTGGTGAATACCCTTGGCTCTCCCAGATTTGAGAAGGTACAAAGAGATGGGTTGCAAGGTCAGGAAAGGGTTGCAAGAGATGGGTTGCAAGGTCAGGGGGGGCCTGGATTTCAACAAGGCAAACGTTAGAATCGCACCAAGCACCGAATCCCACCACCTCCCCCTCTTCCTGGTTGGAAAAGTCACTCGCTCATTCTGAGGCTCAGTTTCTCACGTCGTGGAAAGCAATGTTCTCAGGCACACCAGTTGCTCGTACGGTTTCTGGCAGTGGAATGTGTCTGTGTGTCAGGCTGGCTTGGGACTCACCAGAGGCCATCCTTGCCCTCCTGAGTCCTCGTGTCACCCCCATTCAGGGACCGCTGTGACTCCGGCACTTGTCTTTTCTCTTAAACATTGGGTACTGAGGAGAACTCTTAGGGGAGCATAGATCTTCTCAGATGAGTCTTTACTTCGCAGAAGAAAACAGAACCTCCAGGGAACTTCCTCCTGCTTGTCCATGTAGAGGTACCCAGATGAGTCTCTGAGGACAATGGCCATCCCCATCCAAAGGGGATTTCCTGATGGCCAAGTCTCAGCCAGAAGACACAAGGTCACCAAATCCAGGAAATGCCCCACCTCTTGGACATGATGACTTTAAAATAATTGTGTATGGGTTTGGGTGGGGGAAGGGATGGCCTGGAGTGATCATGGGCGATCAGTCAGGAATGAGAGGTGGCATTTTATGTGGAAAAAAAAAAAAAATCCCAGGGAACAGGATGACAAATAAGGTGGTGACTAAAGGCTCCAGGGTCGTCAGATCTCTCTCCTCCTCGCCAAGGCCCTGTCCCTCACTCCTCTTTTTCTTGAGCTGGACTCCCCAGCTTGACATCTTTGCCTCCAGTTAGATAATTATCACCTCGCAAAGGCATCCTAGCATGGGTTTACGTGTGCTAGCAAAGTAAAAGTAAACAACTCTGTACCAAATCTTAAGTGTTGGCCCTGTGCTGGTATGAGAGCGTCTGACCCTCACAACAAAGCAATGGAGGAGATGCTGTTTATTCTCATGCTATGTAGAGGAAACAGGTTCAGGGAGACGGAGAAAAGACGAAATTTCCCAGGCTGACCAGAGCTGGGTTTCACACTCAGCGACGATGCGGGGGCTGTGTGTCTACAGTCTTGCGGCTCAAAGCACAGCCACCGGAGCAGGCACGACGTCAACTTGTCAGAAATGCAACATCCGGGCCCCACCCCAGACTTCCTGAGTTGAGATCTGCACTTTGATCAGGTGCGCCGGTGGGTTCATACGCACGTTGAAGTTTGAGGGGCTCCGTTGCCACACTTTGAGAGCCCACCACCCCACCTTTTCACACGCAGGCTCGCTGCGGCATTACTCAGAATAGCCTAGACATAAAAGCAGCCCAAGTGTCCATGAATGGGTAGACGGATAAACAAAATGTGGGATATACGTCCAACGGATCATTATTCAGACTTAAGCAAGGAAGGAAATTCTGACGCATGTCACAACGTAGGTAAATTTTGAGAACATTATGCTAAGTGAAATAAGTTAGTCACGAAAAGGCAAATACTGGATGACTCCACTTACGTGAGGTACCTAAAGTAGTGGAAATCATAAAAAGAGAGTAATAATAGTGATTGCCAGGAGCTGGACGAAAGGGGGGAATGGGAAGTTCTTGTTTAACGGGGTTAGGTCTTCAGTTTTGCAAGGTGAAAAAGTTCTGCACACTTATTGCATGGCAATGTGGATCTATTTAACGCCACTGAACTTAAAAATGGTTAAGGTAGGGCGCCTGGGTGGCTCAGTTGGTTGGGCATCCGACTTCGGCTCAGGTCATGATCTCACGGTCCGTGGGTTCAAGCCCCGTGTGGGGCTCTGTGCTGACAGCTCAGAGCCTGGAGCCTGCTTCGGATTCTGTGTCTCCCTCTCTCTGCCCCTCCCCCGCTCAAGCTCTGTCTCTGTCTCTCTCAAAAATACATAAACATTTAAAAAAATTAAAAAAAATAAACATTAGATTTTTTTAAATGGTTAAGATGGTAAATGGTATGTATGTTACCACAATATTTTTTTAAAACCCATCAGCACAGGGCTGCATTTGAAATGGTAGAAGGTCAGCCTTGGGAACGGATGGGCATCTTAGGGCAGTACAGGCTGATGAGGCAGGTTCAGGTGTATCTCTCCAATGAGATGGTCTTTGGCCTTTGGGTTGTATGAAGATATTATATCTCAAAGGCAGATCTAGAGAGGAAAAGTGGAGACCTCTGGGATAGAGGTGGGAGTTTCTAGAAAGATGGAATTTGAACACAACCAGAAGCCTTGGGAAGTCACTGGCTTATCCTCTGACCAGCCAATGCTCCCAGATGGATGGAGGGGCTTTGTTGGGGCCACAGCAACGGGGGCCATCCTGGCCAAGGGCGGAGGGCATAGTTGAAGCCAGGAGGCCAGGAGTGGTAGGAAATTCTGGAATAAAGGTCAAGCTGACTGTATTGCTGAGATCACCTCAGCCTCGGGCTTTCTGCCCACACGTCTGAGTAACTAGAACTCCGCGCTGACCCCGTGAAGTCATAGGAGGTGTGAATGTTTCTCTCCCATTTACCTGGGCAAACTGCTGCCTATGATCACACAAGGGGAACCTCACACTGGAGTTTGGGAGAAGAGACACATAATGCACACCTCCCAAGTCATAACAGAAATAATGAAAAAGACAAAGCAAACCTAGGCCAAATGAAAGACACAAAAACAGAAGAGGAATTAAGTGCATCAAGTTCTAAAACACAACCCTGAAAGTAAGATCAAGCATCTTCTATATGATATTAAATGTGAATAAACTATGCTCCCCCAAGCAAAGTCAGATTTACTCAGATTTTGTTGAAAAGAAAAAAACAAGATGAAACTTCAAACACATGTTGTTTATAAGAGGACTTCCAACACAAAGTGGTCCGTTAAAGGCTAAACAAAAAACAAAGAACAAAGATTGGGCAAACACGAATATAAAAACAAATTTGATAACGGAAACAGGGGACAAAGAATTAAAATTAAAAAGTACCCAGCAGAGGGGCGCCTGGGTGTCTCAACTGGTTGCGTGCCTGACTCTCAATCTCGGCTCAGGTCATGATCTCACGGTTTGTGGGGTCAAGCCCCGTGTCAGGCTTGTGCTGACAGCACGGAGCCTGCTTGGGACTCTTTCTCTCCCTCTCTCTCTGTCCCTTCCCTGCTTACGCTGTCTCTGTCTCTCTCAAAAATAAATACATAATTTTTTTTTAAGTACTAAGAAGACCGAAAGAGACAGTCTATAATGCCACAAAGTACCAGTGAAACTCTAACAATAGTGACAGACTGAATACAACAGTGCTAAAATACCTTTTAAAAAAATCAGTAGCAAAAAATGCCATTACAGTAGAGAAATAGCAGCAGAAACAACACCACAGCTTTTATTATGTGCCAGGCACTGTTCTAAGGCATCTCACACATATTAACTGACCTAATTCTCGTAGCAAGCAGGAAATTGGTACTACTCTCATTATGAGACAGGTGAAGAAATTGAACCACAGCGAGAATTACATCGGTTTCCCAAGATTTCAAAACCAGTAACATGCCCTGTCTCTGGTGCACGAAGTGGCTTAAGGAAGGAATAACTAATAATTTCCATAAGGAAGGAGGGAGTATTTATTATCCTCTGTCTTGTCTTCCCAAAGACAAGACAAAACCACCTGGATAATTTGTCAGCAAAGAGTTTAAATGACATCGACGGCCCCTTCAGCTATATCCATCTGTGATTCTCACACACACACACACACACACACACATTTTGAAATGTGTTCTAGTCTGATGCTCACGTTAAAATAAATGCTTTGAGAACGTGTCCTGCCCCCAGTCCTCAAAATCTGCCTTCTGGTCATTGTTGTCAGTTTCAGAGTAGAGTTTCAGGCCTCAAAGTGGCCATTTACTTAAGGAGGGAAGCCTGAGGGATGTTCCCTTGACCACCACTAATGGCGGAGTATGGTAAGTTGTAGCCAGGTAGACAAACGAACATCCATGTATGTCTACCACCCCCTCCTCGCATTTGCAACATTTTCTCAAAGGCCCCAAGAAACATTTTTTAAAGCAATTTCCATCTGCAACAGTCCCAGGAAGTCAGAAAAATTTGACAGGGAAAAATATAGCACACATGGATGTACTCACCAAGGGATGAACAATAGACTCTAAATTCAAGTTCGGTGTAGCTTGGGAAAAATAAATCACAATAATCATACAGCACAGCGTGGTTCTCCTTGGGGATTTCATTTCTTTACGTTTGAGGTGCTTTGCCTGAAATGTAAATATGATGGTTTAGAGATGGAAGAATTTGTTTATTACACATAGAAAGAACTAGCAAACCCTGTTTCGAGCGTCACACTACCAAAGGACCTTTGCAAACAGAGGAGAACAGAAGGGGCATGAAAATATCAACTATAGAGGACAGTCCTTGCTTCAGACCCAGGGATGAGGATATGATCATGTCAGGATGGGTGAGGGTTGGGGCGGGTTGTGGAGGGACCTGTACATAGGACAGGTAGCGGATGTTTGTGTACCCGTCCTATATACACAGAGAAGGAGACAGAGAATGAAGGAGAAAGGAGAAAGGGGGGAGGGAGGGAACAAAGCAAGAAAAAAGGAAAGACTTCTCAGCAAGAAATACTTTAAACATCGTGATCCAGTATACCTAACATACGAACAAAAGGATTCAGAGAACATTACTTGCCTTTGCTACATTCAACACACTGTGATATTTCCAATTGTATTCTATCCTACCTTACCCTATTTTTCCTTTTAATTCTGGTAGCAACCCATTAAATTGACTTCATGATGCATAATAATGGGCGAGGGACCCATTAGTATGAAAAATCTTGGATTTAGCCATAAAAATATAACCTGTAATTTATAGTCTTTTATGGTATTACAGTAAATAACACAGAATATTAATACAATATGTCCCATCTTATGCATTGATTTTTGATATCAACCTCTTTATAATACTGGTGATTAAGATGAAGTTTTTGGTGACCAGATTAATCATCTATGCATTTAAAAGGTAGAATACACAGGGGCACCTGGGTGGCTCAGTTGGTTAAGCATCTGACTTCAGCTTGGGTCACTATCTCGCAGTCTGTGAGTTCGAGCCCCCCGTTGGGCTCTGTGCCGACAGCTCAGAGCCTGGAACCTGCTTCAGATTCTGTGTCTCCCTCTCTCTCTGCCCCTCTCTCATTTGTGCGCTCTCTCTGTCTCTCAAAAATAAATAAACATTAAAAAATATTTTTTTAATTTTTTTTTAACGTTTATTCATTTTTGAAACAGAGAGAGACAGAGCATGAATGGGGGAGGGGCAGAGAGAGAGGGAGACACAGAATCGGAAGCAGGCTCCAGGCTCTGAGCCATCAGCCCAGAGCCCGATGTGGGGCTCGAACTCACGGACCGTGAGATTGTGACCTGAGCTGAAGTCAGACGCTTAACCGACTGAGCCACCCAGGCGCCCCTAAAAAAATTTTTTTAAAGAAGAATATCGCATTGCATAATCCCAATCCAATGAAGTGGACCCAGACAAACCACTTCGTACAGATTCCTTTCCTTACCAACTTTTTTACAGCCATGTATTTTCATGAAAAGAACACTAGACCAAGAGACAGAAGATATGGGTTAAGATGCAGAATCACCATAAACTGTATCCTTGAGTAAAGTCACTCACTTTCACTGAGCCCAATATTCCCCATCTATGAAATGGGGATAATTATACCTCCTCTAATTTTCTCACAGACTTTCCTGAGGTTCAGATGATTAAAAACCATGGGGGGTCTCGGTGGCTCAGTCAGTTAAGCGTCTGATTCTTGGTTTCAGTTCAGGTCATGAACTCACGGTTCATAGGAGCGAGCCCCGAGCCAGGCTAGGTGTTAGTGCCCAGCCTGCTTGGGATTCTCTCCCTCCCTCTCTCTGCCCCTCTCCCATTCTCCCTCCCTCTAAAAATAAATAAGCTAAATAAAAGTTTTGGGGCGCCTGGGTGGCTCTGTCAGTTAAGCATCTGACTTTGGCTCAGGTCACAGTCTCATGGTTGAGCCCCATGTCGGGCTCTGTGCTGAACCTGTCTGGGATTTTCTCTTTCCCTCTGCTTCTCTGCTTCTCTGTCTCTTCTGTCTCTCAAAAACAAATAAACTTTTTTTTTTTAAGTTAATCTGTTAAAAGCCATGAAGACCAGCAGGGGTCCAGGCTGCCGTGGTTTCACCCTGATTGTTAGTGGAATCCAGAGGGCAGTCATCAGGAAGGGCAGGCCTTGGCCCAGGCATTCGAGGGAGTGCCAGGGGATCGTGGCCAGGATAACACACAGACGGTAGCCAAGACCTACGTGCCAGGGAGAATTGTGTTTCAATCACCAGCTGCTGACTGCCTCCTTTTCCTTTTCCCCCGTGGAAAAGGGGGAAGCAGAAGGCCCTGGAAAAGTGACCCAATTTGCAGATCTGGCAATCAAATACGTTTCTAAAATTCTGCAACTCAATGGCTTTTGGAAAATGCTTTGCAATTTAGGTTGCGAGAATAGATATCTAAACCAGATGCATCTGCTGTAGGGCAATTGTAGCAACTGATTCTTTGTTCAAAGGGAACAGGCTTTTGTGGGTATTGAGCAGACTGAGCGGGGTGATAACAACTGCTCCCGGGATGAATTGGGTATTCAGGAGGTGAGGTAACCTTTTCGTGCCTCACCTTCGTGCACTATGCTAGCTGGTTCTGGATTGAGACAGTTAATCAAAAGGATGAGATTTAGTCACTGAATGGTTAATGAGCCTCCCTTGACTCATGATGGTCAGGGAGGGACCCAGGTGTTAGAGGGACTGGAGCTGACTCTATATCCTTTTTACCATTCCCCAGAGGTGGCTTTTCTGTCAGAATTAGCAAGAATTATAATGTCTCCAAGTGGTCATATGTGGTCCTTTTGTATAAGCCATTGGCCAATACTGTCCATTGTCCCCATCTTCTCCCAGCTCCCTAGAGACAGGTATTGATTAAATTAACACTCTCTATTGACCTAGTTGGTGACAACAAAATCACAAGTCAATAGAGATGTCGAAAGGACCCCACTGTGGGGAAGGGAATGTTCCCTGGATTCAGGGGCATGAGAACAGGTACATAGCCATTGCTTACTCAGTAAGGGTGAGAGGTGGGTTCTCCACTTGAGAGAAGAATGCCACCACTTTGAAGGAGAGGTAACGTTAAAAGTATTTGACAACCAGTTGTGTATGGGCCTGGCCAATCAGAACAGTGATACCAGCTGAAGATCAGTTCAGCTTTTGGGGTTCCTACATTTTGGGAGATATCTGAAGACAAACTTCCTTTACCTATATCAATAATTTTTCAGTAACTCTCCAGCTCACAGCTGGTTTTCATCTGTGAGGAGGCCAGTGGAGACTGTGGGGGCTACTTAGCATGGCTAATGGGCAGAAAAATCCAAATTCACCCAATCAAATGCATGAAGTAGAACCCCAGATTCAAGGCAATATATCTTCACCAGAATCTCTTTAATTGTAAATCCCCTAGAGGTTCTTATGCATTCTATATTCCTGGATTAAATGGCGGACAACAACCAAGAAACACAGAGACAAACGGAGGCAGAGAAGAAAGAAAATTATCTGATGTTCTCAATTTCATTCTCTTTTTAAATTATAAATCTGGGATACTGTCTACTAAAACTCACCAACCTGAATGAGCTGGCTGTGTCTCAGAACCAACTGGGAACTATGATCTCATACTCAGTACAAACCCTGGGGTGATGAGCAACTTCCAGATCTTCTCTGGCCCTATTTTCCTGTCTGTGAAGTTAAGGAACAGGGAGAGGGAAATCAAGCACCCTGACATCATTTGCCAGGAATAGGTCCTCAGGATTCCCAGAAGCCCTGCACTTGCAGGATGAGGGTCTGGCTTCCTTGAAGCAGTCTATAATGACATTCTCTTGCAGAGTGATTATGCATCAGGAACTGCCACTGTGAGACTGGCCTGAAACACATTAGGGAATTATTCTCCCAAATCTTAAAATCACCCACTTTCCTGGAAACCCTTCATCAGCCCTGACTGGCCCATACTTTATCGGAGGAGTGGGAGGAGAAGAAAATGGCCTTGCATGCCTTTGCGAGGTTAGAAGCATGTTCACGAAATGGCCACATCTGTGAGGCTCGATGCCCCAATGTCACCAAGTTGTGTTTCCACACTCCGTCTAAGTAGGGCAAGAGTGAGATTCATTCTGGAAATGATTTATTTCCTAAGCCCTACACAGCTCTGCCTTTTCAGGCTCTCTGGTATCCTCAACCCCTGTCCTCTGGGGACCCTAGCCCAGATACTCTCCTGGTTCCTTCTGGAGAGGAGGAAGGTAAGATGACAATGTGAGCCCACACTTGCTCAGCCTCTGTGACCAGGGCTCTGCTCCCCACTCTAGTCCCACACACATTGCCTCCCTTAGCATTGCCTAGGGGAAAAAGTTCCCTGGAGTATTTGTACATCATCTGCTTCAGTGGTTCTTTGCCCTGGCTGTGCATCGGAAGCATCACCTGGGGAGTTTCTTATTTTCCTTTTTCCATTTGTTTGTTTGTTATTTTAAAATCACCCTAGACCACTTGAGTTGGAATGTCTAAGGGGTGGAATCTGAAATTCTCCACCTACCAGAGCTGTTTCTGATGCAAGGGAGGTTTGAGGTCTACAGATCCATATTTTCGGCCACCTATTGTCCTTTCTACATTTCCTTGCACGTTGGTACCTTCTATCACCAGCCTATAGCGCTCTCTACTAAAGAACTTACATAGAAACAGAAGTTTGAGGGGATGCATTTAGGAAGCAGTCAATTATGAATGAATGAATGAATGAATGAATGAATGGAAGTGTGGGCTCCAACGTGATCTTCCCACCAGTTTTTGATACAATCCAATAGCCAAGGCCGTTAATTGAGATTGTGTTCAACGTCTCATACAATTATCAAATGTGTTGCACACTTGTGCACTGGCAAATTCAGAGTGTTTTCTGCAGTCCCCAAATTGTGCTCTGCCTGCATAAATTGAAGTGAGCCATGGTCCTTGCCTCCGGGAAGCTCCCAGTCTCATTGGGAAGGCACGCAACATAGACTGAAAAAATATCAATGTAAAAACCACTATGTACTGATGGTCTACTACGTTCCAGGCACGCTGCTAAGTGCAGTAAATAGGTTAGCGCACTTAGTTTCCCTGTCACGATGACCCTGTGAGGTAGGTACTTTTATCCTAATTCATAGATGAGAAAATGAAGGCCCAGAGAGGCTGCAGAATTCACCCAGGCCACCCAGCTAGTTGAGTAACAGAGCCAGATCCGCCCCCACGAGGGTCTATCTCCCAAGTGAGCTGCACTGTGCGAGTGTTAAGCATGCCTGGAACTGAAGATGGGGGAAAGCTGGGTGAGTTTGGGAGTGATTAGGGTCAGTGGCCAGACTTTGAAGGATGGGTGATGCTTTCATGTGTAACAAGGAAAGAAAAGAGAGTCTCAGGTGAAGGAGAACAGCATACGCAGGGGAACCAAGAGCCCAAAGGGGGAGATTTAGTAGTCCCTTGAGCCCCTCCTGGAGGTTCCCTTGAGCAGCTTGCCCGGCCGCTGTGCAGTAGGCTCAGCCACGGTCCTTAGGAGGGCTTTGTTCTCCTGAACAATTACTGGCACCAAAGAAGGCAGATCTATTTTTGCTCTGACTTGGAAGGAGAATTTGGTGGCATTACAGTTCAGGCGATTCCCTTTTTCCTGTAGTAGACTACAGTGGAAAGAGCACCAGTTTGGAAGCGAAACAGGGTTGTATTCTGACTCAAGCTCCACCGCTCGGTAACCATGGTGAGACACTCACCCCCACCGAGCCTCAGTTTGCTGATATGAATGGCAAGGATCCCAGGGCTCGCCTTGCGGCACCGCTGTGGAGATTAGAGATCATGCCCACAAAGCACAAAAGGGCCTGGTCTTCGTTGCAACTTGTTCTGGGCTGCGTTGTATCCCTCCAAAATTAGTATGTTGAAGTCTAACCCCCAGTCCCTCGGAATGTGACCTTTAATTGAAGATAGGGTCTTTAAAAAGGTAACTTAGTTAAAACGAGGTCATTAGAGTGGGTCCTCATCCAGTACAGCCAGTGGCTTTATGAGAAGAGGAGATTAGGACACAAACAGACACAGAGGAAAGACCACGTGAAGACCCCGAAAGATGATGACCATCTACCAGCCCAGGAGAGAGGCCTCTGAAGAAATCAACCCTGCTGACATGTTGATGTCCAATTCTAAGCTCCAGAACTGTGAGAAAAGAGATTTCTGTTGTGTAAACCACCCCGTCTGTGGGACTTTGTTATGGCAGCCCTGGAAAATTAATTCGAATTCAGTAAAAATGATACCATTCTTTTTTTATTTAAAAAGGGTAAGTGTGGCCCTCTGGTCTGTTGCTTAATATTTATTGAGTGTTTATTTTGAGTATGTTTTTGATGAACATTGAAAAATGGATTATCGGTGTGTCTGAACAGAGCAAAAGAACACACACAATCTGAATTAGAAGACAAATTAGAATTTATCTCTAGTTCCAGCACTGCCTCCATGGAAGTGTGGGCTCCCCTTAGTTTTTCAGATGAGAAAACTAAGGCCTAGAAAGGACTATGTGCCTCAGGAGACCCCACCAAGCATTCTTACATTCTAGATGACAATATCGTCCTACAGTCGGGCAAACCATTTGTGATAGAATTGTGGATAGTGACTGTCATCAAAGATGATGATGAGAAGTATAGATCTCTGTAATTTATTAGGTGCTCACTGAAGTTTGCCTCTGAAGTCCCATTACTATTCAAAGAGTCTAAAATTTCTCACATTTATTTCAAATCCAAGGTAAACCTCATGTAGGCTTCTGAGCCTAACCATGATGATCTCTTGTATTTATCCAACCCACCTCTGACTTACTAGGCAGTTCAGGCCTTCACCGCCTCTCTCGTGCACCATTGCAATGGCTTGCATTCTTTCCCTCTCCGCCCCATTGTCTACATGGACGCAAGATTAACCTTCCAGAAGTGCCCTTCTCACATGTTATTCCCTGTTCAGCTCCCCATTGCTTTTTGAGTAAAGGCAGTTGCTTTCATTGATACTCAAGGCCTTCCATGACCTAGATTGTATATTCCAGAGCAAGTATATGTAATAAGCATCTATTAGATTTTCACCACTGAAGGTGGCTGATTTTTCATAATTGAAAATAGAGTGAGAGGTTTTCTGGTATTCACACCAAAGTAAAAATGCAAAAGCTAATCAGGACTGAGAATCAATCCTGGCGGTGGAGAGGAGCAGTTATTATTGTCAAACTATTTTTGAATGTTTGGTAAAACCAAACGAATCCTACCATTTACTTGGTTTGTTAATCTCCATCTTTCCCCGCCCTTTGGCCTCGGGATAATCACTGCATACTCCAGTTCAATCCATCCTTCAATGACAAGGCAAAAGGCTGCCTCCTGGCTGGAGGTTCCTTGATCTGCCTAGCTATAAATAGTCTCTACTTCCTCTTAATCTAGGTCCTTAACCTTCCTCCTTGTATTATATTTGTTCTCGTAAGCATAGCATGAAGCAAATCTATTTATTCCCTTACTCATGTATCCATTTCTGTATTCATTCACTGGGGAAACATTTATTAAGTCCTGCTAAGTGCCAGGCGCTCTGCTAGGTGCAGAGAAAGGAGCAGAAAACAAGCAAATGATCCCTGTCTCCATGGAGCTTAGAGTCTAATGGAGTAGATGAGCATCATTAAAGGATCAGTCACTGAATTCACTGTTTGACCATGACCATGAAAGTGTGACCGAGGAAAATAATCATGACACTAATATGTTGTTGAGCACTTACTATGTGCCAGGCGCAGAGCTGAGCATTGACTGTATTAAATCTTTTAATCCTCATTGCAATTCCAGTATAGGGATTTTAGTATAGTATCTACTTAACAGTATGATATCAAATGAACTGAGCCACAGAATGGTTAAGTAATTTTCCCCAAATTACACAAGATGGTAAGTGGCAGAGCCAGAATGTGAACCGAAAAAGCCTAATTCCAGAGCCCATATTTTTCACCACTGTGCTGAATTTTCTAATAAAGTCTATTAACAGAGGGACATGACCTAGTCCTGGGGATCTGTGGAAGGTATCGTGAAGGAAGTATTTAGTTGAGCTGAAATCTGAAGTGTGAGTTGGAATTAGCTAAAAATAAAAGGGAGCTCAGAGGGGGAGGAGGTTGAGAGTTCCAGGTAGAACAAAGATCATGTGCAAAGGCCCTGAGGCAGAAAAATGCACAGTACATTCAAGGAGCTGCAAATGGGCCAGAGTGGCTGGAACACCAAAAGGAGCAAGGGATGTATACTGGAGGGCTTGTGAGGTGAGCAGGAGCCAGGACAGGCAGGGTAATTGCAACCACAGGAGTGTTAAGATTGATTAGGAAGACAGTAGAGAGAGGAGAGATGACAGCCAAGAACTGAGGCCCAGAGAATTCCAGCAACCAGAGGTCCTGTCAAGGAAGATGATGGAGCGAAGATGTTTGCGAATGAGAGACCAGAGAGGCAGGAAGGAAACAAGGTTAGAAGAGAGTATGGAACCAGGGAAAACCAGGTTTCAAGAAGCAGACTGTCACAACTGTGTCCAGTGGTGCTGAAAGGCCCACACGGAGGGGGCTGATTTTGCCCATGGGATTTGGAGACATGATATGTTCTCAGCAAGGGCAATGTACTCGTGATATGTGCTCAGCTCTCCTTGGGGCGAGTAGGGAGGAAATCACATTGGGGGTAGCTGTAGACTATGTGCAAGATGAGTGAGTGTATACAACTTAGGAGATTTGCAAGGTGGAAGAGAGAGTGGAGATGCCTCCCATTTGTAACCTGCTTGGCTCTCATGTCGCATGGAGTAGTGATATTATATGTGTGACTTTCTTTTTTTTTATTATTAATTTTTTAAATGTCTATTTACTTTTGAGAGAGAGAGAGAAAGAATGCCAGTGGGGGAGAGGAAGAGAAAGAGGGAGACACAGAACCCAAGGCAGGCTCCAGGTTCTGAGCTGCCAGCACAGAGCCCCACATGGGGCTCGAACTCATGAACGGTGAGATCATGACCTGAGCTGAAGTTGGACACCCAACCAACTGAGCCACCCAGGAGCCCCATGTGACTTTCTTTTTAAGAAAAGAACTCAATGTATTGCACGCGAGGACTGTATCAAGGGAAGCCATGCCTCTTACTCAACCTTGGCCTGTGGCTGGCCAACTAGACAAGTTACCGTCCCCTTTGAGAGAGACCACATGCATATCTCCCCGTGTCCTGCTTTGCATGTTCTGGGGAACAGCCTAGATGTTCGGGTAGTTATTTTTTAAACACGTACTTCTGATCAACATAGTAGGTGAGAGACTGAACGTAGATCGGCACATACCTCATTCTACTCCTGGAGAATAATTCAGAGCAGATTCCTTTTGATGACAGGTGCTAAATTGTAACACCAAATTCCAGGAGGGCTTCAACTGCAAATTCTGCTGTGATTATTACTCATCTCCATGAGGCACAGGGTATCAGCCATAACCTCCCTCCTGAACTTGAGGATTAAAAATCCTCATGTATAACCTTAAGAGCCTGCCTTCATAGATCTGTATTTTCCACGGCAGAGGTGACAAGACTTATCTTTGCCGACATTATTTAATTAGATGATTCATCCCTCACACATGCAGAAGTATAAGCTAAATATTTATTTAACACAAACACGAAACACAATACCAATTAAAGGACTACCTCGAACATTTTTTTTTTTTCTATTTAATTTTCCCTTGCCTTGAAATAAGGTCCCGCAACAGCATTGTGTCAGGGCGGCTCGGTACCATCAGATTACAGAAGAACATTTGTTTGTACACAATGGGGTCAAGTTTTCCAAAACACACTGCCCGTGTGTGCAGCATTGATAACCTTTTACACTTCTTTCCCTGTTGTAAATCCCTGGAGAATTTGAGCCTTTAAGCAAGAGATTGCCATCTTTATGAAAACATTAAGTTCCTCACTCTGCTCTTATCTCTTCGATCTTCCTACTTTCATTTACTGTGTGGAAGGGGTTCCCTAAGTCCCAGCAAAACAATGCCGGGGCTGTGCTCCAGCTATGATGGCGGGTAGCCCTGTGGTTGGCTGTAGGGATGCACTGAGCAGCAGAGGGCTTGGGTGTGGGGCCAAGCCTTACAGATCTGTGGTCCTACCCTCCATCAGGTATTCAAAAGAATACTGGAGTGTTAATCATAAAAGTAATGGACCATTTGGAGCAGTCTCTGGTCACTACGCAGGAGCAGGGGCCGGGGGCCCTCATCCTGGATGGTACGGAGGTCTGCGGGAGGGTCCGAAGGCTGGGTGGCTGAGGCAGAGGGGGTGGAGGGCATTTGGACACTCCAGGGGCTTGAGGGGCAGCAGTTATTTACAACATGGTTTAAAATATTCCAACATTTTAGGGGTGCCTGGGTGGCTCGTTCGGTTGAGCGGCCGGCTCTTAGTTTTTGCTCAGGTCATGATCTCATGGTTCGTCAGTTGGAGCCCTGTGTTGGGATTGGCGCACTGTGGAGCCTGCTTGGGATTCTCTCTCTCCCTTTCTTTCTCTGCCCTTCTCATGCTCTCTTTCTCAAAACAAGCAAACAAACATTTAAAAAATTATTCCAACGTTTTAATGATTGTCAGGGCCACTTTAGCCCTCTGTGTCTCCTGCTTTCAGAGACCTCATCGTCTCTGTCTCCTGAGACCGTGCATGGCTGTCCTTGGCCCATGACTTCTTTTTTCTGAAATTTTCATTTTCCCTTCTAGGGATTTTGTTAAACTTTAAGAATAAGGTGTGTGTACTACTCGAAATACAGTTCCCCGAGAAGTCATGGATATTCCAAGATTTCTTTAATCTGGAGCGTCTGATATTAGCCAGTGCCATTCTTCACTAGTCCTCGTCCTCCCTGGTTTCTTGGTTTCTGATGCCCTTAGTGCCTCCTCGTTCACAGGGCCCCCTTTCCTCTTCCATCACTCTCCCCTTCCTCTCCCATCACTCCAGCTTTTGCTCCTTTCCCTCCTCCTCCCAACTGCCCCACTGTGGACCTGGGTCCTTGGCTCATCCCCCCGACACCCTTTCTCTTAGAGAGCTTGTCCACTTCCATAGTTTTCATTATCAAGTTACATGAGAACTCCAAAACTTTATTTCCACCCTGATCTCTCTGCTCCGTATTAGGCGCATCTCCCCAATCACACTCTTTCCCTCTGGGTGGAAAATTCAGTTCCCCAAAGACTGAATGTCATTCTTCTTTCCCACTGCTACCTCATAACCCATCCCTTTCAAGATTTCCCAACAGCTGGCTTCATCGTCCAGTTCCCCAGGCTCACCACCGCACGGGTATTCCTCACACAAGAATCCAGGGCAGGAGAGGGAGCCGCAATGCGACCAGCCACCAAGTCCTGTCACTGCCTCCGCTGCTGTTTTCTTTCCCTCGGCTGCCACCCTGGTTTGGACACGATCACCTCGCACCTGGATGATTGCAGCAATCTCCTGGATGGGCTCCCTCCCCACCCCACCCCCACTGCCCTGCTCAATAACCCAACGCACCATCGGCAGATTCATTTGCCTAGAACGCGATTTCTCATAGATTGCTGTCTACCGCATTCAAATTCTTCAAACGTTCTCAAGTGACCAGGCAATATTTGGGCTACTTCACCTGGCACACACAACCTAAATATAAACCCAGCTCTGCCATGTTTTTCTTCCACAAAACTTGCCTGCAAAATAGGCTGACCACTCACAAGTTTTCACCGTACTTTCTTTGGCAAAATGTGTCATAAATACTAAGAGCAAGTCTTGGTTGAATGAATGGCTGCCTCTCGGTTTCTTCTCAAACCATTCCTGGCCGCTGAAATGTCCCATTCCTCCTTCCTGAGCTGTCTTTTGGGGTCTCGCTATTCACTTAGTAATGGCAATAATTGCTATCATTTATCAAGACTCGGCTACATTCCGGGAATTAGACTAAACACCCTGCATGAACTAGGCTCATCTAATCCTTAGGTCCTACCTTGGTAGAACTATCATCGTCCCCATTTTATAGATGAAGGAACTGAGGCATGGGGAAATTAAATAACACACCCCGGTCACACGGTAAAGTAGTCGAGTCTGTTGCTGAGGCTGGAGCTCTTAATCTTTACAGCATCCTGCCTCTTTTCTTATCGCCTCCAGAGATGCATCTTTCTCCTGACTACACTGCATGTATCTGCCGTGTGGACCTTTCTGCAGTGCCCTGTGAGGTTTGCAGCATCGCATAGTAATTAGGCATGACTCATAAGTCAGACAGCCTGGGCTGGAGTCCCGACTTCATCCATTGCTGGCTTTGTGTGCCTCGGGCAACTTACTTAAAACTGTGTGTTTCTTCATCAGTAAAACGGCTACTATAAAAGCACCAGACGTATAAGATTATTGGAATAACTACATGAGCTAACAATCTTTGGAAAACCCTGAGCCGAGTGGCACATAATAAACACTCAGTAAATATTGTCAGGTACTATTAAAACCCTCCAATGCCTGTGTTTGGTCCTCTATTAAGAATCTAAGGTAATTAAAGGAAAGGATTCTCTGCCTGGGTAACCCCATAGCACTTAGCAAGTCTATGCAGCACAGACGCTTTCACCACACTGTGACTTCAAAGGTTTCACTTTGGGGATTATTTTTAGGAAATAGGCAAGATTTCAGTTATTGAACCTTTATGACTAGAATCACACCATGTGGGCTGAAATGCTGTGTTGGTAAATTACTTGTGAA
This sequence comes from Prionailurus bengalensis, assembly GCF_016509475.1. Taxonomy (NCBI): domain Eukaryota; kingdom Metazoa; phylum Chordata; class Mammalia; order Carnivora; family Felidae; genus Prionailurus; species Prionailurus bengalensis. The sequence continues at coordinate 44,258,382 of NC_057349.1, forward strand.
TTCATAGTGTACCCACAGCCAATGCAGACATTTCAGTCAACAAGCCGCCCGGTGGTACTTACTATGTGCCGAAACCCAGGGGCACCCTGGACTCTGACGTAAAGCTGGCAGAGCCCCTCCTAACGCTCTCCATTCACACACACACATGACAGCCACGAGCGATTCTAGCTTGAAATGTATTGAGAGATCTTGGAGGGGATAGTTCTAGGAGCACATTTTATGATTAAAAAATAACCCCGAGGGGCGCCTGGGTGGCGCAGTCGGTTAAGCGTCCGACTTCAGCCAGGTCACGATCTCGCGGTCCATGAGTTCGAGCCCCGCGTCGGGCTCTGGGCTGATGGCTCAGAGCCCGGAGCCTGTTTCCGATTCTGTGTCTCCCTCTCTCTCTGCCCCTCCCCCGTTCATGCTCTGTCTCTCTCTGTCCCAAAAATAAATAAACGTTGAAAAAAAAAAATAACCCCGATTTATTGTCTATCCATACCTAGCTCAATCCACAAAGCGGCAGATCACGCAAAGGATAATTAGTATTTCTTTCTTCCCTTTTTTCTGGACGTGGGGACACACACGTCAATGTGCCGTGGGATAAGATATATGACCCCCATAATCATTTGGCACCAGAAGAGCACATCCTGTTTACCTCGAACATTTAATCTGGGTTCGTAAAATTCGCAAGGAACAAGGGAGCCAGTCTATCTGCAGTGAAGTCAGGGGTGTGGCCGGGCCCTTGGTGGGGGAACTGGAAATCTCTGCATTCTCACACGTGGGTGTGAGATGGGTCCGTTTCTCTCATGGGCAGACAGCAGCAGCCAGAATCCTAATGCACATTGCTCACGTGCTCACAGCTGCTGGCCCTTCCGGCCCCAAATGCTTGGCCACATGAACAGGTGTTGGTTCTGCTTCTCCATCTGTCAACTTTCTCTCTTACAGTTGGGACTCCATGGTTCCCAACCCTATCTATATAAAAGAATCGTTTTAGAGAGAAAAAGAAAGAAAGAAAGAAAGAAAGAAAGAAAGAAAGAAAGAAAGAGGAAGGAAGGAAAGAAGAAGGAAAGAAAGAAAGAAAGAAAGAAAGAAAGAAAGAAAGAAAAGAAGAAGGAAGGAAGGAAGGAAAGAAGAAGGAAAGAAAGAAAGAAAGAAGAAAGAAGGAAGGAAAGAAAGAAAGAAAGAAAGAAGGAAGAGAGAAAGAAGGAAGGAAGGAAGGAAGGAAAGAAAGAAGAAAGAAGGAAGGAAGGAAGGAAGGAAAGAAAGAAAGAAAGAAAGAGAGAGAGAAAAGAAAAAACGGCCCTGCCCAGATCTCTTTCCCAGAGATTCTGATCTAGCTGTTGCAGGGAAGTGCCTGGGCATTGTTTTCTTTTTGTTAAGTTTCGACAGTGATGCTAATGGACAAGTGTTGGAATCTGCTAAAATCTGGCCCAGGCAATAGCTTGGTCTGTCTGTAGATTCCCAGCAAAACTGGGAACCCATGTTGCTAGGAAGCTGACAGAATCCAGCCACACACGTTAATTCTCTCCTCTGCATGACTTTTATTCTCACCTTACTGACCCCAAGAGGGACTGGGAAGCCGGAGACCTCGGTTTTTTTCTTATCTTGGTGCCCCAAAAAGATCCATTGTGTGATGCTGGGCAAACCGCTTAATCTCCGAACCTTTCATTTTTGTATTCCATAAAACGAGATAGGATATGTGTTTCCCCTGAGGTGGGGTGGAAGAAGCAGCAGTCCCTGCATGGGGACACGGTGACGTGATTACTCTGATTAGCCCAGGAGAAGGGATCCAGGCTGAAGAAGCACGACAGAATGTCCAAAATCAGCAGGGCCAAATGGCCTTCTAGTTTTGGATAGGGAAACTTTGGAAAGGCCAAGAAAATACCAAATAGCAACTGAAAGTATTTTGTAATTATTCTCGGGTTTGACATTGTAACTTCTTTCCAAACGGTCTCTCCATGACCCATATCGACTGGTTCATAGGGAATTTTTCTTACTCACTTGTCTCATGACATCGTGCAGGGGGCAAAAATAGATGGTTACCTTTTCACAGAGGGCCAAAAGAGGTAGAAACTGAATTTACCTGTTTTTTTAAAAATCTATTATCCATTAAATAAAAAGGGAATCTCTCCTACCCTCATCCTATCTTCCCTGAACCAACCGCTCAATCTAACTAGCTTCTAGCTAGTTAGCTAGCTAGCTAATCATTCATCTACCTATCCAAGTTCATTTTCCTTTCCTTTCCTTTCCTTTCCTTTCCTTTCCTTTCCTTTCCTTTCCTTTCCTTTCCTTTCCTTTCCTTTCCTCTTTTTTCTTTCCTTTTCTTCCCCCTTTCATTTCTAAAACAAGGCTGCCTTTGATGGCCTTCAAAGAAAGAAGGCCAAACCTCCAGAAAATCCAGAGTTTAATCTGTGGGATGCTCTTATTTTTAAAAAATTATTTATTTATTTATTTATTTTGAGAGAGAGCATTGCACACATGAGCAGGGGAAAGGGACAGAGAGAGAGGGAGAGAGAATCTTAAGCAGGCTCCACAATCAGTGTGAAGCCCAGTGTGGGGGTCAATCCCACGACCGTGAAATCAAGATCTGAGCTGAAATCAAGGGTTGGACACTTAACCAACTGAGCCACCCAGCCGCCTATGGGAAGCCATTATTAATAGTGATTGCCAAAGCCAAAATCAACGCAAAAGTAATAATGACAAAAATGAACAAAACTCTTTTGGACTTTTCTAAGAGTCAAAAGAGCCGTCGACACCTCCAGGTATCATTTTATCTCTCAGTGAGAAAAGGTGTCGTTAAAGATCGATAAATGAATCTGACAATGAGGATTTATTGTGCTCTGTGCCTTGGCTTGTCCTGAGAGCAGAGAAGACAGAAAACAATGGACAAGATACACAGCAAATTGTTGATGGGATAATTTGGGGGAGGAGAAAGACATAGTGGGTACTGGAGGGTGTTAGAAATATTCTATTACAGGAGGAATATATTCATGTGCTACTTATATAATTCAGAAATGAATGACCAAAAACATCAGCCCTTTATGGAAGGAAAAACGGAGTGGCGGTGAAATGGCAGGGCCTGGCTCTCTGCAAAGTGTAAGAAAACATGGTTTAAGCGAGCCACACATCAAAGAGCTTTTCCTCCTTCTAGAATGCTCAAGGCCAAGTCTGCCCAGCTCTTAAACTCAGCACTTTTCTTGACTTCCTTCCCAGCGCTGACTGTAAACGCTTTCCTCTCCCTCATGGGCGGGAGGTGACAGTTTAACATTTTGGAGATCACCCGTTACCCCAGGGACTGCCTGGGAGCTGAGAGATTAGCTGGTGCTCCCCCTCCTAGACCCAGTACAGCCTCTTGGCAGCACAACGACACATCGATGCCCGGCCATGGAAATACTCATGGCGGCCTTCATGCATGCTCTGGTCTTTATGGTATTTTCTGGCTCAGGGATGGGAAAATTCATTTTAAAAAGAAAGAAGAAAAAAGAAAAAGAAAAGGAAAACTCTCTTCATTATAGAGGAAACCCTTAAAAGATGCCATCTAATTGCCGACACTCCGTCTTCCTAAGCACAGCCTCGTCAATTTGGCCAACAGCCTGAACAATGCTCTTGAGCAGATATGCTTTATGCTGGCAACATACATGTGACAGCTATACAAAAGGAAGTCAGGCAAAGAGGATCATAACTGGACCGAGGCGCCCCCAGGGTCTTGCTACAAAGGGAGATGAACCACAGTAGAATGCCTGTTACCTGTTCAGCACCGCAGTCCCCAGGCTGGCTTCTGCTCTGATCAGATGTCTAAAATCATCCAGGTTTCCATTATGAGGCCATTGGCCCCATGCTCTCCAAGGAAATCTACACCCGATGAAGGGAAAGCCAAGCAGGATTCATTGTGAGGGCTCCGTGCCGAGCTCTGCCTCACCCCTCTCCCGTGCCTCCCCTGCAGAGATCCTCCAAGCCTCACAGAGCCATCCGTTGAGAGGCTCGCTTCTGTTTGAAAAACAAGAAGCGATTTCCTGGTCCTCTTCCCCGGATGGCGTGCGCGATTTCCCTTACGCCCATGGGAAGTCCTTCAGATCCTTCTTATCTAGAAACCTCTCCACTGAGTGGCCAGACTTGTTTGGCCAATGCCCCTAGTTCTTGCTTTTCTTTCACCAAAGGAAAAAAATCAGAAAAATGAAACCAAAGCAAACTCCAAAGGGGTTCGAGCTAAGGAGTGGTGTAGGATGCACTGTTTCAACCTTTGAAAGATGTTCACTAAATCAGACTGTGTTTTCAGAGTGGAAGGAAAGTAAAATTATTGCTGAGTTCTTATTTCTGGTAGCATCAAGAAGTCAGAGAATTTTTTTAAAAATCCCCAGAATATGAAAAGACCTAAAGATACTCTTAGCCCCAGCACTGAGAGAGCTGCACTTCAAATCTGCCACATTAAGGGGACAACTGTGGGCACCTGGCTGGCTCAGTCGGCTAAGCGTCCGACTCTTGATCTCGGCGCAGGTCGTGATCTCACAGTTCCTGAGTTCAAGTCCCACATCATCAGGCCCCGTGCTGATGGCGCGGCGTCTGCTTGGGTTTCTGTCTCTCCTTCTCTCTTCCCCTCCCCTCCTTGTGTTCTCCCTCTCTCTCAAAGTAAATACATTAATTTAAAAAAAAAAAAGACTTAAAAAAAGGGGACAACTAGTTCTCTCGGATTTCCAGGAACACTCTGGATGCTTATGCATCCAATGCTGTGATGCTTCAAATATCATCTTGATAACAGCACTAATCTTTAAAGATCAGGAGATACATGGAAAAGGGCCGGTTGGCAGGCTGTATTCAGGTTGTCGTGTTTGAAGACGACTTATAATCAGAGTTTTGAGCTGGAAGTGACCTACCCACCCTCATTTTACAAGTCAGGCACCTGCGAGCCGGGGAGAAACAGCGACTTGCCCGCGGTCAGAACACAGATGAGACGTGATAGATTATCACTCTTGTTCTCAAGCTTTCGTGTGGGGAGTGTTGTTCGGGTAGCCCTCCTCTGGACCCCCTCCCGTGGAAAGGCTGAGGCACAAGGCCTGGGCTGGGCTCGGCCAGTGTCAGACTGTAGGGATTCAGACTGTATTCCCATGGGTTTCTATTTATGTGGCCTCGTACACATGACAGCACGTCTCTGAGACTTGGTTTTATTGTGTGTGAAAGTGGCTAACACGACCGCTGAACATACAGGCTCCCGGGAGAGCCTGGTACAGAGGAGGAGACCTGTTACAATCTGGGGCCCCAGGCTCTAATCCTACAAGCTCATACTCTTTTCCTATCCCACACCATCTCTCTGTCCTTCTCGCCCACCTTCCCCTCTGGTCAAAGCTATCCCCGGGGGGCCCGCGTGGCTCAGTCTGTCGGGCGTCCGACTCTTGGTCTCGGCTGAGGTCATGACTTCATGGTGTGTGAGTCTGAGCCCCGCATCAGTCTCTGTGCTGACAGCGCGGAGCCTGCTTGGGATTCTCTTTCTCCCTCTCTCTCTCTCTCTCTCTCTCTGCCCCTCCCCTGCTTACTCTCTCTGTCTCTCTCAAAAAATAAGTAAATACGCTTAGAAAAAGCTATCACCCATAGGCATGTTGACAACTACCAGTAGTAATCAGCCCTGAGACAAAAGTGAACAATTTTGACCAAAAAAGAGGATAGACTTGCTATGATGAGCACTGGGGCTTGTATGGAAGTGCTGAATCACTGAATCATGCCCCCTGAAACTAATATCACACTGTCTATTAACTAACTGGAATTTCAACAAAACCTTAAAAACAAACAAACAAACACGGAAATACCGGACATCCCAATACAGTTGTGACTCTCCCTTGCAAAAACAAAAGATGAACCGTCACAATATTACTCTACCTCTCGGTAGTGATTCTCAGTTGTATTCTCCAGTTAGCTTCACGTCGTCGTGGGCGGACTTGGAGTTTGCCGGCCACAGTCAACCCTCCACTTCCTCCTTGCTGCCAGCCCACGGTGGCTGGGGAACTCAGGGAAGGCAACCTGGCTGTCTCGGGCCAGGTGGGCATCGTGATTGGTCTAAAGCATGCGGATCTCATTCTCCTTGCCGGACATTGGGGCATGCTTGGACACGAAGCCAAGTGAGGATGCACATTACCTCTGGATTCACCCTTAGTGGGGCAATAAAAGCCCTTATTATTTAATCCGGTTCCAGCTGGGTTTTCTGTTATTTGTAGCTAAAAGCTAAAAATCGTAACCTGGTGAATCACGATGAAGAATAGATCTTTTGGGCCTATCTGTAATACTACTCTTGGCTTAAAAAAATATTAGGAAGAGTATTAAAACACATACACACGGAGTCAAAGGGCTTCAAATCATATCCTAAAATATTCCAAATTAATTTCCTATGCTAAATATACGAAGTATTGACTTTTTCTGTAAGGAATGGATAGAGATACTCTAGATTCTTTATTACACTAAAAATCCAGAATACTAAATGTACGTAGGGGAAAAGCGCCCAGGTCTTGAAAGCCCAGAGTAGGATGGCGGTGAGAGTGCCGACCCCAGATCTGCTAATAGCTCTGGGCAACCTCAACAGGTTATTAGTCCTTCTGCACCTCAGTTTCCTCATTTATAGAATTGGAGTAATAATAATACCTACCTAAGGGTTGCCGTGAAGATTAAAATGCTTGCAAGAGTGCCTGGCGCATAGAGAGATGGTATAAGTGTTGGCTACTGTTATCTTTACTGAAAAGAAATTTTTGTTGTAATAATAGTTGCGCATGTGGATTTGGTATTCTCCTTTGCTTTCTGCTAGCGTTGATTTCTTTCTTCCTTCCTTTCCTTTTCTTCTTTCTTTCTTTCTTTCTTTCTTTCTTTCTTTCTTTCTTTCTCCTTTCTTTCTAGAGCACAAGCGGGGGAGAGAGGCAGAAGGAGAGGGAGAAAGAATCTTAAGCAAGCTCTACACTCAGCACGGAGCCCGACGTGATGTTTGATCTTACGACCCTGGGATCATGACCTGAGCAGAAATCAAGAGTCAGAGACTCAACTGACTGAGCCACCCAAGGCGCCCAGAGACTGGCACTTCGAAGAGGACTTTGGTATACATCTTGTTTTCATCATGATATTTGGTTCCTTTGGGGGTGACTTGAATGTAGATTAGAATAAATGTAGGTGTGTTGGAGAAGAATGAAGAAACAATAGGAGGAAACTGGACGTGGATGTGGTAGTTATAAAGGATGCTGAAAGAATTTTACTGGCTGGCCGCTTTGGAAAAGGATTGCAGGCTAGAAGCAAATGTCGGGTGGCCCGTTAGCCCACTCCAGGTGAAAGGGAAGTTTGCAGACCTCAGACTTACAAAACAAGTAATGATACCAGGGAGCTTGACTTGCATCTGTCTTACCTTAAGAAACACCCTGCTGTTGGGGCGCCTGGGTGGTTCAGTCGGTTAAACATCCTACTCTTGACTTCGGCTCAGGTCATGACCTCATGGCTCATGAGTTCAAGCCCTGCATTCGGCTTCAGGCTGGCAGTGTGGACCCTGCTTGGGACTCTTTCTCCCTCCCTGCCCCTCTTTGATTGCTTGTGCATACACACACTCTCTCTCTCTCTCTTTCTCTCTCTCTCTCTCTCAAAATAAATAAACTAAAAACAACACACAAATTTAAAAAACACCCGCTGTCAGAGTGAGCTCCCAGTAAATGCTTCTTTTAAAATGCTCCAAGACTTCCTGCTTTGGGTGGGTTGGGAGCGGGCTGTGGGCACAGTTGGCTCTCTGACATGGAACGGGGCGTTGTCAAGGTGGCTGTTCCTTTGCTTCCCTGAGGAGCAATTCCTCTCTCACCCATAGTCCCGTTTGTTGCTAGGAACACTCTGTGCTTGTCCCCACTCACTTTACAATGAAAACAAAGACAAATAAAAAATGGAACCACCATATGGTCTCGGCTGCAACCCAGAATCAGCTGCCGACGGGGAGACTTTGCCTTGTCACAGCTAAGGATTCAAGTGGCTGTGACAGAAGCCCTTCTCCTGAATTCTAAGATGTTGGAGTTGGCGGAAAGATGAACCCAAGCTTCTTCAACCATCCTTCAGTGGTGCAGCCAGAGTAACTAACTCACCAGTCATGTTATATATGTTTGTTGGCATGACATGTCTCTTAGGACTTGAGGGTATAACCTCATTCTGTACAGAGCTGTTTTCTCAGGCAGAAATGTCAGCCCCAAATTAATGCACATTCCCAGCAGGCTCCAGGCTGTTTCACTGCTCTGCCCTTCCCTCTTGCTCACCTGGGTAACTTTTAGTCTCCTTTTAAGTTAGAGGTGTTCTTTATTCCAAGGACCCTCCTTGCCCTCCCAGCCTGGGACACATGTTCCTTCTCCCTGGACCCATAATACCAGGTACATGTCTTTTTGCAATTACCTCACTGCATCCAAATGATTATTTTGATGGATTGACTTTAAGCAGCGTGAGGGCAGAGACTAGTATTATTTATTGTATGCCTAGCAACCAGTCTAGTGCTGGCATATAGTAGATGATCAATAAAAGCAAAAGGAAAATGAAACTTCCCCACCTCGGTTTCCATTGCTCGTTGCCCCTGTTAACACTGGCGTGTTCCATGACCCTGTCTTTGCAACTCTTCTGTGTTGACACTTATTCCCCACGTGATCTCCAGCAGTTTTATGGTTTAAATCTTTGTGCTGATGACTTTCAAATGCATATCTCTATCACGGACTTCTCTCCTGATTTCCGGACCCATATATCCAACTGCCTACTTTGTATCTGGATATCCAGTAGGAGCTCAAACTGAACATGGCCAAACTGAAGTCCTGATCTGCCCTCCCAAACTAGCATTTCCAACAGTCTCTCCCATCTTAGTAAAGGACATGGCCATCCTTCCAGGTTGTCCAGACCACAACTCTAAGAGTCATCCTTAAGCTCCCCCTCGTACACTCTATATAAATTTGTCATCAAATCCTATCATCTCTACCTTCCAAATATCCACATCACTGGGCACTTCTTACCTTTTGCATTACTATCATTCTCATCGAGCCATCATTGTCTCTTGACCGCATTATTATCACTGCCTTTAATTGGTGTCTGTGCAAGAATGCAGTTAGAATGGCCCTCACAAAAAGTACGTTATATGATGCCCAGCGACACTCAGCAATCCTGTGCTCCCATCTCTCACGGTCAAACTGAAAGTTCCTTCGGTGGCCTGCGATGCCTACACCCCCCACATCTGTGGGCCTCCCACTGTTTCTTCCTTTAATTCCTCTCCTACTTCTCTCCCCTTGGTCACATTGCTCCCGCCATGCTGGCCTCCTTGCGAGCCAGGCACAATTCCGTCTCAGAGTCTTGGCACTGGCTGTACTCTTTGCCTGGAATGCTCTTTGCCTAGATATCCTCACATCTCCCTCCTCGACCTCATTCCCACCTTTGTCCAAACAGAGCTTTCGTAGTGGGGCCTCTGCCAATTGTCATAGTTCATAGTTCAGCCTTTCCGATCCTCCCACCCCGATCAACTTTTTCCCGCATCACATATCACCTCTCGCGCATTCTAACGTAGTTATTTGTTGTGTTTATTGTCCGTTTCCATCTTTCATCCCCCTCTCTAGCATGGAAGCTCCTTGAGGGCAGGGATGCTTATTTTGTTCATTAAAAAAGAGTACTTGAAAGGGTCACACACAAAGTCATGAATGCCACAACATTACTATCTACACAGCAGAAGTACGTCCAAAAGTACATAATGGTTCAACTTGCAAAACACTCCCACCTTCATGTCTTGGCAGGGTAAGCCCTGGTTTTTTAATCTACAACCAGATGTTGGTAACCCTTTTGACCCCGTGCGGCCCAGGGTCAGCTCTCTTTTGGTGTTTCTATATCAAGGCCAGGAAAATTCCCCTCTGGCACTGACCTGTCCTTATGCAAGGAAGGAACCAACAAATAATCGGTCAGTTTTATAGTATACAAATGGTCTTATTCTTATCTTTTGTGTGTGTATCTTGGCAGAGTCTCTGCTAATTGGAGTTGGTCAGATTTACAGTCAGCTGGGGACTCTCAGGTTTAATCTGCACGTGCTGTTACTGGGTCCATTCCACCAATAGAGTTATTACACCTTCTTTGTGTTCGTGTCTTTCAGATACTTAGATTAGTTTGCTATGGAAGATCCCAAAGCTTCCATCTTTTGAACCAATTAGATACGGTTGACAGCTCCAGTGGACCCACCTTCTTATGCTTCCAGTGATGGCTCTGGCTTCTGTCAGAAATGCAAAGCACAAAGGCACACTCCAGATGGAACCCTGTTTTGCACTCCACACCCATCATTACTTTCCCTACATTTTCCCAGAAGAGGGAAGGGTAGCATATGGGGGACGTGGAGGCAGATTTAGGACATGGCTCCATAGAGATGTCATCAACAGCCCTCCTTTGACCTTTATTGACCATTGCTTGGAGAGGGTTGACCATCAATGGAGAGGATGAGCCATCCCCAGCCTTCAGATTCCACCTTCAGTTCCCATAGGTGACATGTGATTCATAGAGCAGAAAGTCCTTGCAGATGCCCACAGCATGACATATGTCACCCACATGCTGCAGCTGTCATACACATGACATCAGTTATTGATTGACCAAATTTGTCATTGACTCCTCTCCCTTCAGTCCTTCCCTCAAAGCTTCTGTCAGCATCACGGCAATGAACAGGTTATTTGAGGACATGGGGATTCTTTCTTCCATTGGTCTTAGAAGGAATCTATTTAGAAAGCAGCTGCATTTACTAGAAAGTGCACATGTTCTGTCCACGCTCACTCCTGTTCTAACCTCTGCTTCTTCACTGTGTATCTGGGGAGCACATGCTCTGCTCTGCATCAGCAGGCAGCGTCGACCTCAGGTAACAGAGAGGGCCACCTGCAAACAGGCGGAAGGCCCGAGTTTGGGCCTGCAAAATCTTGTCCCCATGAGGGCAACTCCTATCCAGATTCCATTGCTCTGTACTGTTTTCAGGGTCTCAGCACTCCTGACCCCGAAAGAAAATTTCCCTCATTTTTGCCTCCGATTGCAGACGTAATTTCCTCAGATTTTATCAAGTTGATTAGCAGACAGCTATGATGCCAAAACCACTAGATAAATATGAGTTGAAGAGTTATCCAGGTGAGGATAAAAGTAAGAATCAAAGAATGTCATAGTAAAAGGAGTCCAGTGATCATTATTCCAGCTGTCTGATGTCAGAGGGACATTGAGGGGCGACCAAGGTCATAACACCCAGGAGTGTCAGAGCCGGAACTGGAGTTTAGGCCTTCTGTCTTCCCATACAGGACTCTCAACATTGTGCCCTGGTGCCTGCCCCTCCCCTGACCCCGCTAGATACTATACAGATAGCTTTCCTCTTACGCCTAAATTGGGACAATTGCACAATACAGGATGGAGTAATAATTCCTGAGTAGAGAGAGAGACGATATTAAACTTGTGTTAAACTTGCAGACTTTTCTTTAAGATGTTTGGTTCACGTCATAATGAGTGCCTGACATGGTGCCTGAAATAAGTCAGCCCAATTTTTCCAGCGCCTATATTCTTTCATGGGAGAAAGTTCAATGTTGAAAGTTGAATGTTCTTTTTAACAAACTGGAATGTAGCTGCACTGAGAGTGTAGTGAGTGGCACCGTAGTGGTCTGGAATATATGGGGCCAGGTGACATCAGTAGTATAGGCTGTCACGACTGTGGCAGGATTGGGGAAGCAACAGAAAAATCTCCAGTGAGTTGTATAGAAGCTTGATAATTCGTGTAGGTCGTCGAGGAAACTTTCATATGGAAGAGACTCAAGATACCAGAGGGGGATGAAGCTAGAGAGAAGTGGGGAACACAGAGGTTGTATTTCAGACAGCGGTTCTTATCTGCATCTGGGGGCAGACCTATAACATCAGGACAACCTTCTGCTAATTGTTGGTGGAATTGCTACAATCACATAGCCTGACAATCCCCAAAATGGCTGTTTCATTCCTTCTCTTCTCTCCTCACTCTTTGCAGGAGCCTTGCCTCATACTTCATTGAGAAAACAGAATCAATCAAATGGGAATGTTCATCCCCCCCCCACACAAACTTTCAACCCTCTCGCACCTGCACCGCCCTCTCTGGCCCTCCCTCCGGGTTGAGAGGATGTGTCCCTGCTCCTCCTGATGGCTTGCCTCTTCCTCCACTTGGCTCTGGGTCCCATTTCCTCTTCCTCAGCACTGGATCAGTCCCAACAGCACACAAACATGCTCCAGAATCTCTCTTCATATGTCTCTCTCTCTCTCTCTCTCTGTCGCCATTGACTGCAACGTTTTCCTGCTCACCATTATAGCAAATTTTGAGCAGAGAGCTGAGTACATAGATTTTGTCTCCACATTCTCACTCTTCTTCTCTGGCCCCAAATTCAATCAAATCAATCTTCCTCCACTGGCACAGCTGACCTTTTACAATGTAGAGGTTTAGGGGCACTGACCCCCTGCTCAGCTGAAAATCTGCAAATAACTTCTGACCCCCCCAGAATTTAACTACTAATAGCCTACTCTTGACTGGAAGCCTCCCTGTAACAGAAACAGTTGGTTAACACATATTCTGTATGCTATATGTAGTATTTATTGTGTTCTTACAATAAAGTAAACCAGAGAAAAGAAAACGTTCTTTAAAAAGTCATGTGGAGGGGCGCCTGGGTGGCGCAGTCGGTTAAGCGTCCGACTTCAGCCAGGTCACGATCTCGCGGTCCGTGAGTTCGAGCCCTGCGTCAGGCTCTGGGCTGATGGCTCGGAGCCTGGAGCCTGTTTCCGATTCTGTGTCTCCCTCTCTCTCTGCCCCTCCCTGTTCATGCTCTGTCTCTCTCTGTCCCAAAAATAAATAAACGTTGAAAAAAAATTAAAAAAAAAGTCATATGGAGAAGAAAATATAGTAATGTACTGTATTTCTCAAAAAAAAATCCATGTATAAATGGACTTGTGCAGTTCAAATCCCTGTTGTTCAAGGGTCAACTGTACTGCACAAAGTGGCTTTCACGGTGTTCACCATGGCTTCCACGTCACCATAGTCAATGGTCCATTGGCCGGTCTCACCTTCCTTGACCTGCAACACCATTTGACAGAGTTGGCCAGTCCCTCCTTGAAACCCAGTATTCTGGCTTCTGTGACACCCACCCTTCTGGCGTTCCTCCTACTTCATTGGTTCCTCCTCTCAATCTCCTTCGTGGCCTTTCTTCCTCTATCTGATGTTTAAAAGTTGGTGTGCCCCAGATTTGGTCCAGGGTCCCACTGTCCCTTCTCACCTGTGCTTTCTTCCAGGCAACCTCATCTGGCTCCATACTGGGAAGAACATTCACGCACAAGAGCAAAATAAAGATCTTTTTAGACATATAAAGACTGAAAAAGTTTGCATCTCACTGACTCTGGCTGAAAATACTACAAAAATAGGGTGAAAGGGGCGCCTGGGTGGCGCAGTCGGTTAAGCGTCCGACTTCAGCCAGGTCACGATCTCGCGGTCCGGTCCGTGAGTTTGAGCCCCGCGTCAGGCTCTGGGCTGATGGCTCAGAGCCTGGAGCCTGCTTCCGATTCTGTGTCTCCCTCTCTCTCTGCCCCTCCCCCGTTCATGCTCTGTCTCTCTCTGTCCCAAAAATAAATAAACGTTGAAAAAAAAAATTCAAAAATAGGGTGAAAATATTTTTTGCGCCACGGACTCCTTTGGGCATCTGGTCAGGACTATTGATCCTTCTTGGGATTATGTTTTTAAATGTGTTAAAACAACTACAAAAATAAAAAATAAATGCATAAAACAAAATACATAGGGTTACAAAGGAAAATAATTACCTTACAATGTGCTTTTCGAGATATTAAAACATAATGTGACTTAGTAATACACTGACTTCTTTGTTAATATATTCAATTAAAAGACTTCATGGTGCAAGTTTAATAACTACACAATTTTAAGTGGTAATGAAAATAAACTGGAGTTTAAGGATCTGCAACCTAGTGATGTGATATAAAATTATCTGGAATTTTTATTGGTGACAAAGTCGTACGTACAGCGAATACTACAGTGATGTGCTGTGTACGTTTCTAATTAAAGGAAGTCCTAGATTTCAATCAGGGGTTAGTGAAAATAAAGGTACTTTCTCATTCAAGTTCACAGACTCCCTCAATTTTACTCATATGGCATCCATGTACCTAGGTTAAGGATGTATTTAAGAAAGAGGGAAATTGAACACTCAAGAACTGAAAGTTTAAGAACTATCTTTAAACTATTAGTTTTAAAAATTATTAGTAAAAAATGACTAACTTACAGATGGGATTATAAAAGAAAATATGAACTAAAATACTAGGTAACTGTGAAAAGGAACATGGTAGGTGTTCAATTAATATTTGCCTAACGAACAAACCGACCAAGAGGAGATTGGTTTTATCATCCTGTCTTTTTCAGCTGGCCAGATACACACCATCAGGGGATTCAGTACTTCCAAAGGCAAGGTCACAGCATGGTTTTGCTAATACACTGTGCACACTAATGCCCCCTGCATGACTCCCTGCTTGTTAATAGGGTTACAGGAGCCCATCTACACGAAAGGGAAGGTACTCCATCATCTTAGCCAAACAGTGGAAGTAATTTCTGAGGTAGGGCTAGAAATCCCTGGCACATAACAGATGCTCAATAAAATGTCCAAGACCCGCAATATGAAGGTAACACTAATAGGCCAATAGCAGCTCTGGTCAACCAGAGAAGGCCACTCTGTGGCAAAAGTTGCCACCCCTCCCCCCAAGTATACATCTCACCTCCTCCAGAGTCACTGCTCTCAGCTTCTGCTTCACATCTAACAGTTATGGCTCTGAACTAACACTTCTCTCAATTCTTCAAAAGAATAACGCATCCTTTTTAAATGCCCTTTCAAGAATATATAATACGTCAGGCACAATGACAGTGTTTGCTTGAGAAAGAAATCGGAAAGAGACTGGTCGACGCCTGTGTCTGTGGAGAACAACAAAGACTCTGAAACTCAGCCCCGTTGAGGAGAAGCATAAAATTGGGGGCAGCAGTGTTGAGAATGGAAAATGAATCACAAATGAAAATTAATCAGAGCTTCTTAAGTTAAACTCCCTGGGGAAAGGAAGAATGTGCCTTTTAAAAGCATAGAGATGCAGAACGCTGAAAAATGACAGAGCTCCGGGAAACCCAAATATTCCATAGTTAGCAAGATCTTGTTAGACCAAGGACACCACGTTTTATGTCACCTGTAGTGAATTACTTTTAACGAAAATGGTAAGGACACATAATTTCCAGATATCACCCCTACTACTCAGTCAAATGGCTCCTGTTCAAAACAACTTGTTTGTTTTAATGTTGGGAAAACCATCAGTTGTTCACTTCGAGTGGCTTAATAGTAGATTTATTAAATTCCCCATGTCCCCGAATCTAAGCCACGGATATGGCATCGCTTTGGCACCCTGTTTACTCACCGATCTGTTCCCATTTCATACCATTATGGCAAACCGAGAGTCTGTCTGACCTTCTAGTTGGCCCGGTAGTTGAGTTGCTCTGGGTTCCAGCCTGCACTTTTTGAGTTTTTTCAGAAATAGATGGGTAAGACATTAGGGGAAACGTGCTCATGGAGGCTGCTACTGCCCTTTGAAGTGGCCTACCATCGGGCACATTGTCACCCTAATTCATGGAAGCTGCCCATCTCTCCACAGCTCCATGGTCCATCCCAGGACAACGCGGGGTCTAGGTTTCCAAGTTCAAGACATCTCCCAAATACCTTACTTCTGTAAATCAGAATAAGCCTCTAGGCACCACGAAACTATTTTTAGACCTCATACATAGCACACAAAACACAGCTACATATCAACAAGGACATGATTATTCCAGGTCCTCACCCCTTATGTTTGCTTCATTTGACTTGGAACGTTAAGAGAGGGAAAACCACATATTATTTTTAGTCTTTTCCTGAATTCCTCTAATGTTCAATTTTCCATTTTTAGGGCCATTGAGATCTGAGCTTTGTGCTTTACGTGACAGCGTGTATACACAGTTAGGGTGCACTTCTGCCTGGGACTCTCTATTTGAACCTGCTGGGCTCTCACCAAATATGGGCCCTCTTATGAATGACCTCTGGTCTTTGGATCACTTACTAGTAAGTTAGAAATGCTCCCGCACTGTCCTTTCTTAAGTGCCAGAGCCACCTTATACATCAGGTGCCTGTCCCGGGATTATTTGTGTGCACTACCGAGAATAATATTTGAGTATATTTCTATGTTTAAATCAACATTTTCCAGGAACCAAGAAATGACCAAGAGAGAATTGGTTCCCTAAACCCACTAATACACAAACACACACGCACACACACGTACACCCATGCCACACTCCTCCTTCTCCGCATTGCGAAACCAGAGAGAAGAGGTAGTAGCCAGCTCAGGGCATTCTGGACCCTGGGCACATCCAGCATGTTTGATTTCCGGACCAGATCTTTCACTGGCCCCTCCCTCTTTTAGAGGAGAACATTATTTTCAGTAATAATCCGTACTTTCTTGATTAAATTATTCAGATTTAAAACAACTAAGAAAAGGGGCGCCTGGGTGGCGCAGTCGGTTAAGCGTCCGACTTCAGCCAGGTCACGGTCTCGCGGTCCGTGAGTTCGAGCCCCGCGTCAGGCTCTGGGCTGATGGCTCAGAGCCTGGAGCCTGTTTCCGAATCTGTGTCTCCCTCTCTCTCTGCCCCTCCCCCGTTCATGCTCTGTCTCTCTCTGTCCCAAAAATAAATAAACGTTGAAAAAAAAATTAAAAAAAAAAACACAACTAAGAAAAGAAAACGTTTCACTTGAAAATATTAAAGTTCAATACAACATTTCAAGGGGAACTAAAATTTGTATCTACCAGATGAAAAGAGTGCAATCTGCAGTCTGCACTCGGCTTCACTGTTTTAAGTTTTAAACACGAATAAAAACTCAGTGCGGTCCCGTAGAGTAACAGAATTGAAGCGACTCCCATTCAGTTTCTTTGTCTATACAACCACCCCGTTAACCTTGTTCATTTTTTTAAGGCTTGTTTATTTTTGAGAGAGAGAGTGAACGCAGGGGAGGAGGCAGAGAGAGACGGGGACAGAGGATCCAAAGCAGGCTCTGTGCTGACAGCAGAAAGCCCGATGTGGGGCTCGAACTCAAGAACCGTGAAATCATGAGCTGAGCTAAAGTTGGAAGCTCAACCGACTGAGCCACCCAGGCGCCCCAACCTTGTTCACTTTTAATCTCTGTTCAAAGACAAGGACGTGTCATGTCCATGGGCCAGAGACACTTCAAACAAGCTCAGACAGTTACAAGGAAGTTATTTTGGAAGAAGCACATGTAGCTGAGTCCCTTTGTGTCAGGAGTCACTCTCTTACAGAGTTTTCTAAAGTAGGTTCTATGTAGAATACAATCTTTATTGAAAAATAAGGAATGAAAATATAATTAGGAGCTTATATTGCTGAAATTCACCAGGGACGGTGGCCATTGTTCAGAACTTAGACCAACAGAAGACCTTTTAGGAAGAGTCTTTCGTCACTGACATCGTTTGAAATCGCTGGTGTGTGTCGATAGCTTTTTTAAAGGCTTTTCGTTGGTTTCGTTAATGATTTTAAATTCTCTACAGATAGTGTGCCACCTTGCTGCCTACAGCCCGGGGGGCCTGTCACCACGTCCCGCCCTCGGGGGCTACCCATTCCAGAGGGTTTCTTGTAAGTTCGTCACGCAAGCCCCGGGAGACCCGGCGTCAGAGGATCGCCCGTTCTCTCTTCGTTCACCAGCCTCATCTGGTTGAACTTGAAGCAGCCCTGTCGGGGATACAGACCCACAGGGGGTGGAGGAAGCCACGAGCGAACGGAAGTGGAGGAGAGCTGGAGAGGGAAGGCCATGTGAATCCCAGGATGCCTGTCCCAAGGCCTCAACCTGCTCCTCACTTCAGCTCCATCTGGAAACCTCTCCCTGAGCAGAGGAAGGAAGAGCTGCACCCTCCTCTTTCTCAATACAGTTCTAAGGCCCCCAGGCCACCTGAAAAAAAAAAAAAAAGGTAGTGTGTGGCTCTGATCAGGGGTCAGAGGGAAACCAGCTTCAGCTTCACTTGACTTAAAGGAAGGAAGCAGGAAGCCCTGCTTGAGGACAGGGGTGAAGCCGTCCTCTGGGACGGGCTGTCCTATTACCTCCTGACCCCCTGTCTCTAATCGAGAACACGCACAGAGAGCAGAGCGTCTGCAGCACTTTCCACACCTCTCTCAAGATTAGAGACCACGTCTTGCACAAGAATCGATCCTTCTGGTTACTACTAAGTGTTTACACCCTGTCAGGCAGTGGGTCGAGCCCCGAGGGAGCCTCACAACTGCCTAAGGGAGGAGCCACTGTTGTCCTATTTTAGAGGCAAGAAACTCAGTCTCCGAGCTGAGTTGGAGAGGATGGAATGCACAGCGGCCTCATGGCCGAGGCCCCGTGTCCTGCCTCGGGTGGGGTTGAGCCCTCCCGGGACTCTAGCATCTGCGGGGCCTGGAGCACGACCCTCAGAACATCGTGGTTGTGCTGCTGGATGGAGAGCGCTGGGGCCCATCTGTTGTTAGTCAAACCTAGCTGCCCGTAGAGCAAGATTTAGAAACGCATAAAGTGAACTTCGGGATAACTTACTACTATGATACGTGTGGGATCAGATGCCAGGTATCCTTCTCATTCTGTTCTTCTGGGTCTGCTGCCTGTGGCACCTGCCCCTCAGAATATCCCTTCCCACGGAAGCATTACATGCAAGGAAGGATTTAAATACGGTGATAGCGGCGTTGTGTGGATTCGCATCACGCACTCTACGTCATGGCTGAAACCCTCTTTTCGTATGTCTCTTCTTCTAAGTCATGCGTCGTTCATTCATTCATTCATTCATTCAGCAAATATGTATGAAAACCAGACACTAACCTAGACCCTGGAGTCAAGGATAGAAAAGATAACTATAACAGCTGTCCCTGAGTTCGCATTCTAGTTGGGGAGGAGTGCTGACAAGCCTCCAGGTCCCCCTCTGCCCTTTGCTGCCCTGCTGTGTGCCCCGGAGGCCGACCCCACACCTCGTGGTGCCTTGTCATCTCAGAAGGGGATGGCAGGCCCGGGAGGGTGGGAAATCCCAGCAGAAGGCTGCAGGATGGAAAGAGAGGGGAGCCAGCTACTTGCTCCCTCCTTTCCTTGCCGGGCTGCAGTTTTGGCAGGAGGCTGTGTTCCCTCACCCTCAGCCCAGTTCTGGGGAGCTCCCTCCGCCCCAGCCACAGATGTCGCCAGTCTCCTCTGACACCCCAACATCAACCTTCTTGCCCCTTCGTGCCCCAGGGGAGGCAACCAAGGTCTTCTTGATGCTGCTGGTGCCCTGTTGACTTAACTGCCTCTACCTCTTTCAAGTAGCCTTTGACGATGTCATTTCTTTTTAATATAGACCAGAAAAAAAAAAAAAAGTTATATATCAGAGGAGCAAAAACGCTATGTAGAAACATAGAGCCCAGCGCAATAAAGTGTGTGTGTGGTGGGGGGCGGAGGGGCGCGCCTGGGCGGCTCAGTCGGTTGGGCGGCCGACTACAGCTCAGGTCATGATCTCACGGTTCGTGAGTTCGAGCCCCACGTCGGGCTCTGTCCTGAGCGCTCAGAGCCTGGAGCCTGCTTTCCGATTCTGTGTCTCCCTCTCTCTCTGCCCCTTCCCTGCTTGAGCCTCTCTCTCTCTCTCTCAAAAATAATAAGCAGTAAAAAATTTTGAGAGCGTCTCTCTCTCTCTCAAAAATAATAAGCAGTAAAAAAATTTTTTAAAAAAATGTGCGTGTGTGCACGCACGTGTATGCACATGCACATGAGCTTGTGTGTTGGTGGGGGTGGCATCACGCCCCTCTTTCTTCCATGTTATTGAAAATCCCTTTTCGGACCCTTATCCCACCCTTACCTAGCCTCAGAGACTCAGACCTCTTGCTTTTGGGTTTCCTGCTGTGTCCTTTTTCCTTATGTGTCTTAAACAGAGCAGTTCAGACCAATCACAGCTTCTACTTCCGAGCGTGTGTCCCAGTCTTCCCAAGCAAAGTGCCTTCCATCGGTTACCATCCTATTTCCAAAGTGATGTTAGGAGGTACTGACAACCGTAGATGTTTTCTAGAACATGTAGTTTCTGAATAAACATGACTTACAGTTTACATGATTTAACACGATTTCTAGTTTTGTGTGTTTGGGAGGCATGTAGGCTCTTTAACCATGGAAAGCCTGCCGGACAAGTTCCAATGTTCTCTCAGCACGTTCTTGCTGGAAGAATGATGATGCTCTGGGCGCCTTCTAAAGCACCGTGCTCTCTTTCCCTGCCTTTCTGGTGGCCTCATCCCACCCCCCACATGCCATTTCATGAGCAGAAAATCAGAGCTGAGCCTGATGGCTTCCCTCCCTCCCACATTCTGAGAGCCCTTGATGAATACTGTTGACTGGCAAATAATTTTTGTGTATTTCTGTAAGTTTTTGTTCTTTCAAACATCTAGGAGGCTGATGATAGTGAGCAACTTGTGGGGTTGCTGCCAAAGTAGATGAGGCCACGGGAGGGGAGTTGTTGTTCGATGGAGTTCAGGACTCAGTACCCTCCAAATATGGCATCTTGGCATATTGAATATTTTAGGCTGAAGGAATGTGAGAAAATGGCAGAAGCAGGAAGATCCCCTTGATTTTCCCCAGCCCTTCTCCCCTGGAACAGATGAGAAGACCCTCATGAAGGAGGTACACCCTACCCTCCATACCCAAGATGGAAGGACACTGAGAAGACTGAGCAAGAAGGCCCTGCTGAGTCTCCGCCTTTAACTACACTTGGCTCATACTCTGTCTTACTACATCTTTCCATGGCTCTCCATCCACCACCATACCTGGCTCAAAGGCCCTCAGTTCTGTTTCTTCAGGCCCTCATTTCTTTAGAAAGGCTTCCATATCATCTAAAACTTATGTTAAATAAATGTATATGCTTTATCCTGTTGTCTTTGTCAGTGCAATTTTCACACTCAGCCAGGGACCCATTTTTCTCCCCTACATTCCCAAGCCATGGATGAAACCTTGGAGCATACCTGCTCTTCTCACCATAAGAGGGAGCATCTTGGTGGATGTGAACCAACACCTGAGACTAGGTCCTGGTGATTCTCAGGGGGAGAGTGCTTGATAAGCTCTTGGGGGTCTACTGACCAGGGCTTCCAGACCCTGCATGTGACCTTCTCCAGTGTCTCAGGATAGAGTCCAGAATCTTCATCATTAACAAGCTCTCTAGGTGGCTCTCGTATACGATCAACTCTGAACACTTCTGTTCTAGGGACAACCAGCTATGTTCAACCACAAAGAGCTCCACAGTAAGCCCTCTCCTCTCCCCAAAGTTCACCTTATTTTTCTCCATTTTTCAGATCACATCAAAGCAGAAGTCTCAGGGACTCATTGCTCCCTCCTTTAATTAGGGTATCTTTTCTGCCTGTAGGTGTGGGAGTCTTGCTTGAACAGGGCAGTTGAGTGGTCAAGCTCTAGGTATCTGGATGGAGTCTAGGCAGGGATTATAACTCAGGCAGCTCAAAGGTGTGGTGACGACATCGAGCAATGGGAGAGCACTGGCTGTCCCGTGAGTTTGTGGAGGCTCAGGGCAACTATCTAAGCAGACAACCAAATCGATATATTTGGGAGACTTTGACTAAAATCCTTATGTGAAAATTAAATAAATGAGGGGATAGAGCAGTCTGGTGCAAGCGTATCGTTTCTTGGGCTCAATGAAAGCCATTTTCTGCTTATTTCCTTTTTATATAGTTCTGTTAATTTCAATTATTTTTAGTAACTTCCCTTTGAGCTCATTGTTTATAACTCAAAAGTGATTTTCAGTGAATGCTGACTTTTGTTGTGAGGATATAGAATGCACAGCTCTGATAACTAATTTCACTGGTAAACGAAGGGGCAAAATAGGGTAGTATAAAAAAAAAATCTTAAAATGGGTATTTAGCCCATTTCTTCCATTTGCAACCGAGATTGTCAATGGAATTGAATCTACTTTGGATGGATGAGGATGTCCAGATGCTTCCAAATATTCAGAATGGTAATTGCATTTTAATATTATAGATAGAGGAATTTAAGCTACTGGGCTGGTAATAAAACCCTCATAGAAACTTGGTTTTCTGTGATTTGTCTTTATTTCTGCTCTTGGGAGCCTCGCTTTGATTCATCACTCATTTATGTTAATGATTGTTCATTTGGCCACTGGCTATTGTTCCCATCAACCTTTTTCTTCTAGATCTTTGGTGTAAAAATTTAGTTTGTGACCATGACAGTAAAAAATGTACCTTTTTTTTTTTTATTGTAAGTAAAAGGAAACATTAAACTTCCAGGATCCTTTCCTCTCCATCCACCCTTTCACCCCTCCTTTGTTTGGGGGTGATTCTGGGTTTCCCAGCCTCTTCCTGTCATATCTTTCAAGGAGGAAATAACAACCTTTGGGACCTATGTTGGCCTTAGCCAGCTGGCCATACTCAAAGACACCAATCGCCTATTTCCACTGTTCACAGGCCATCCCATAAAGACTCAGGTTCAAACTGTTTTCAAAGGTAGAGAAACTTGCTTAAAAGCTGAGGCTGTAAAGCCCTCCAAAGGGACAAACCCTTGACTTAAGTGTTTGCTTGGGGCAACAAGTGACTTCCTGCTTTGCAAACAGAAGTTTCAAAGGGTTGATTGTTGAAATTCCAAAGAAACCTACAAGTCACCGTATTTTGAACCATTTACAGAGCAAAATGAGCCTGAATATGGGGAATATTTGGATTGAATTTTCTTCAACTATAGAAATATTTAGAAGTTAAAGGAGCATTATAGCAAAGAAAGTAAGAGACTTAGTCATGCATCCTGGCAGGAATTTTCAAATTTTAATGCGGCTTAAGAACGACCCAAATAATTTTGTGTAAGTTCTTGGCTATATGATCAGAGATTCTTCCCAGTAGCAGCACGAACACCACCCGGGACTTTGTTAGAAATGCCAATTCTTGAGACTACTCAGACCTTCAGATTCTAAAATTCTGGGGGATAGACCCAGTGATTGGTGTTTAAACAAGCTCCCCAGAGGTGATTTTCAGGCACACAAAAGTTTAATAACCACTGAGATACAGCATGATCTCTCTCTCTCTCTCTCTCTCTCTCTCTCTTTTTATCATAGTGGTTCTCACTTTGAGAAAAATACTGTTGCCTGGTTCCCAGGCCTAGGCCTGTCATATCAAAACATTCAGAGAAACACTGGGGTACAGGTGTCACTTGCCTGACGCCCCCACGTGGTCCTTGAAGGCCCAAGTCAAGGTCATTCCCTCCAAGAACCTGCCTCTGACTCCCCCTGGTTGCATGTATACCTCTGCCCCTCACTACTCTGTCAAAGCACTTCCTGAACTGCACTGTAATGGTCTATTTGTGGGTTCTTCCTCTGTCCTGTGATTCCCCTTTCCCCGACTCTCACCCCAAAGGCCGGACCTTGTCTGTCTCCTGTTGTGCGCCTGGGACTCAGCACAGTGTTGCACATAGAGTAGGCTGGTGCTCAATCAGCATTTGTTATGAATGAATTCTCCAGGCGGCACATGATTAGAGGTGCTTATAAGAGGTTAAGAGCAGGGGCTCTGGCACCAGAGTACCTAGGCTCAAGTCCCAGCTCTACCATTGACTAGCTATGTAAGTTTAATCTCCCTGTTCCTCAGGGGTTGGCATTGATGATATTTTGTTGTTATTATTAATCACCGCTCTGGCAGAGAAGCAACTCCACCACAGGGTATGTGCTGAGTGCCTTTCAAAAAATTGTTCCTGCACAATGTCACTTAATTGTCACCACAATTTGTGAACTACTTGGCGATTCCCATTTGAGAGAGGGAGGCTTAGAAAAGGTAATCGATTTGCCAAGCCTCCTTGAAAAACTCTATAGATTGGAGGGGTGCCTGGGTGGCTCAGTCGGTTAAGTGTCCACCTCTTGATTTCAGCTCAGGATCATGATTCTGGGGTCGTGGGATGGAGCCCTCCATCAGGCTCTGCACTGAGCGTGGAGCCTGCTGAAGATTCTCTCCCTCTGGGGGCCTGGGTGGCTCAGTCGGCTGAGCGTCCGACTGTGGCTCAGGTCACGATCTCACAGTTCGTGAGTTCGAGCCCCCACGTCGGGCTCTGTGCTGACAGCTCAGAGCCTGGAGCCTGTTTCAGATTCTGTGTCTCCCTCTCTCTGCCCCTCCCCCACTCATGCTTTGTCTCTCTCTGTCTCAAAAAATAAATAAAAATATTTAAAAAAATAAAGAGGGGCGCCTGGGTGGCGCAGTCGGTTAAGCGTCCGACTTCAGCCAGGTCACGATCTCGCGGTCCGTGAGTTCGAGCCCCGCGTCGGGCTCTGGGCTGATGGCTCAGAGCCTGGAGCCTGTTTCCGATTCTGTGTCTCCCTCTCTCTCTGCCCCTCCCCCGTTCATGCTTTGTCTCTCTCTGTCCCAAAGATAAATAAACGTTGAAAAAAAAAAAAATTAAAAAATAAATAAATAAATAAATAAAATAAATAAATAAAGATTCTTTCCCTCTGCCCCTCTCCCCCGCTTGCATGTGTGCTCTCTCTCAAATCAAATATAATACATAAATAAATAAATAAATAAATAAATAAATAAATAAAATGGGTTCTGGAGGACAAGTAGTTTACTTGACAGAGAAGGGAAAAAAGAGGACTCTAGACAGAGGAATGGAGTGCAGCAGGGAGGTGGTATAGATGGAGGGGAGAAGGTGGTCCAGATCATGGCCATCCGGAAGGTGTAGGGAGAGCAGACCGAAAGGAACCTACAAAGAAGACTGGGAAGGCCCAGCGAGGGAAGGAAGAGCAAGACTGTAGTGTCCTAGCAGGCAGGGACCAGACTGAGGGCGGTGGTCGTCAACAAGTGCTGTGGGCAACAAAGTGAGATGTGTCCGGGGACACTGAGGTCAGAGAGAATCCTGGCAAGAGCATTCCTCAAGGTGCACGGGGGGAGGGCACATGGGAAGACAGAACAGAGCAGTTTTCAAGGTGCGCGGTTGGTGACGACTGGAAGACAGGCACATCAAAAATTCTTCAAAAATTTATTTGGTAGGAGAAATGGAAGATGAACGAGGAGGGTGGGGTGGGGAAGATCTGCTGTTCCTGTAGTTTTGAATTAAGAAGGACCTGAGTAGGGACATCTGGGTGGCTCAGTCGGTGGCTCAGTCTATGAGTTTGAGCCCCGCATCAGGCTCTGTGCTGATGGCTCAGAGCCCGGAGCCCGCTTCGGATTCTGTGTCTCCCTCTCTCTCCCTGCTCTTCCCCCACTCGTGCTCTGTCTCTCTCTCCTTCAAAAATAAATTAAAAAAGAAGGACCTGAGTAGAACTCAATAATAATGGGAAAGAGCCAATCACAGAGGAGAGTACCGAGGCCACTGGAGGGGCCTGGGAGGGAGAGGAGAGCTGGCTTCTGGACGCAGGGAAAGGTCATCTCTTCTCTTGAGACAGGAAAGGAGGAGGAAGTGTTGAGTGTTGAAAACGATCCTTTCATGGAATTAGTGGTGAGAAAGCAAGGGAGTTATTTCCTTTGGGAAGGCAGAGCTGCCCCTGGGAGTGATGTGCGTGTGTATGTAGGCACCCATTTGTGTCTACCTGCACTCACCCACTTGGCTTGGAGATTTGTGGACAGAGGAGTCACCGTGAAAATAGTGATAATTAGAGGCTCCAGCTGGGCGAGGGTTCATGTATCTCTTTTGATTGCCCTGGACTTAGACTATACAGTTACCTGGATTCTTTGCATCCTCACTTGTAACATATGAGTGCGTGTATGTGTGTGTGCGTGTGTGCATGTGTGTGTGTATGTGTAACTGTCATATATTCTTGAAGTTTCTTGCCGGCAGAACTTCTGCTTTCCCTGGGTGCCTAGTAGGGTTTAGGTATGTAGTAAATGCTCAATAAATAACTTAGTTGATTGGACGATTCCAACTCACGGTGCCCTGCATGAGCCAGTAAGCAGACTCCAAACAAGAACAGCAGCTGTCATGCTAGGCGGGTCCTACCCTGGGGGCAGGGAACTGAAATCGGGTCAGCATTTTTCTGTAAGGCATATATGGTAAAGAAAGCAAACATTTCCCCGGGTCTGAACAACGACTGCGTGCATGCTGTGATACTGAATGAAAGCTTTTCAGATAAGATGTTTTGTGCTTTATCACCTATTTCCTCCACCCCCACACATGCACACTGACACGCGCGCGCACACACACACACACACACACCTGCAGGTGCACACACACACCCCAAGTATGAAATCTTTCTTCTTCTTCGAAGGCTGGAAACGTGACTCTTCTGTGATGCGGGGACACAGGAGTGGTGGGCAGGAGAAAGGGTTAAGTTAGGATCTCTAGTAATGCTTCCACTTGTTCTCTGAGGATTAACAAAGAGAGGAAGCACAGCCTTTGTAGAAGGAAATTCCCAGGCCCCACTTCGGACATTCGCAACCTGCCCTGTGAACCCCTGAGGGGGTGTCTGATAATAAACATTCGCAAACAAAACAATCCATAAAGGCGTTTTTGACAACATTCTTGCATTTTCACCAAAGAGTTAGAACACCTTTTCCTGCCCCTGCGGGCCTGGAGGGGGCCTGGACATCCACCTACTGGCTGAGCCCAAGGATCCCTGCCCAGGACTACTATTCGTACGTGCGGGTCTCCTTGCCCCTCGGGCCTGATTGTACAGGGGCCTCGTCCCCACATGGGCTGCTAGCCTGCAGGTCACAGACCCCACACAGAGTGGCCATGGACCGCCCTGCACAGACCTGAGACCTACTCCTTCATCGTCCCTAGTGACCCCAGACACAACTTTTGAGTGTTGCAACCTTGAGTACTAATGCAGTGACCTTCTCCGGTTGTAGAGACAGCCTGACAAGAGATAAAAACTCTACTAGCAAAATGTGTCAATGAAGTAAGAAACCTAATGGCTTCTCTCTCTGTAGTGGCAAAAAAGATAATAAAGGATAAAACAAAAACTAAACAGTGACCTCCAAAACAGCCACAACGAAAAGCCCTCCAGACTTGATGGTCAATAGTTTTAGTCATTTCTTGTCAGAAGCTCAAAGCATATTAGGCCCCGAATGCAAAACCTTGAGCCAGAGTCTACTTTGAGTCAGTTTATTTGTGATATTGCACCTTATTCCTCCCCAAACTAATAGGATGTGAGGTTTGTTGCATCCATTTTGTAGATGAATAAATCAAGGAACAGAAACTGGCCCTAGGATAATAGCAAAGATCCCGGTGATTCAGATAGATTTCTGATCACCTGCTCTCTGTACGTGTGTGTGTATGTAGCTGTATGTATGTACATGGATGCTTTTTTTCAAAATATCTTCTTTTTTTAATTTTTTTAATGTTTATTTATTTTAGAGACAGAGAGACAGAGAGAGAGAGAGAGAGAGAGAGAGAGAGAGAGAGACGGAGACAGAGTGTGAGATGGAGCTGAGCAGAGAGAAGGAGATGCAGAATCCAAAGCAGGTTCCAGGCTCTGAGCTGTCAGCACAGAGCCTGACGCGGGGCTTGAACTCACAAAGTGTGAGATCATGACCTGAGCCGAAGTCGGACACTTAACCGGCTGAGCCACCCAGGTGCCCCAACTTTTTTTTACTATAATATGCTTGACAACCCCTTTACTAAATGCAGTCAAATGCAGGATCTTTGAAGGACATCCCTGTTTCTGGGCTAGACCAGAATCCACCTCATGGCACAGGTGAGGATTAGATCCTCAGTTGCCAATAGAAAGCTGAGTCTTTATTTCTGAAATGCCATCACTGATCTCTGGGGTATTTTTAGATGAAATAATCATACATGTCTATTCATTTGCATCTGCCCAGAGCTGGCGGGCGACCTCCATGTTGACCCCGGCATTCAGGACCATGTAGACGAAGGGAATGACAGGTTCCAGATCTCTCTCTGGGCGGGGTTACCATGAGCCTTCCACTCAGGCCTCCTGCCCTTTGTACTGTAACAATGCACGGAAACACAGCCTTGTTAGAGGAAATTCCCAGGGCCATAGCTTGGACATTAGACAGTTGCTTTGCTATGCTGGCCAGGCTGATGTGCATCTAAAAATAAACACACTGGTCTGCATGGGCTTCTATGATTTTGCCATGCACAGTTGATTATATTTCAAAGAGTTCTATTTTTCACTTGGCTTTTAAGAAAGCAAGCCTTTAGGTAAACCTGGAGAATAAAATATATCACGGTTTCATCTTGATTTGACAAAACGTTAGCATTTTCTGACACCCATTTCTGTTGGAAGGACCACTGTCCTTTTGTTCTGTGACTCCACGACAAGACGGAAGAAGCATAGCATACTGAGTTGCTGCATAAGTGACTGCAGAAGATGTGAGGGTTCAAAACCACATGTCAGCCAGTTCTTCTGAGTGCAGGAAGGATAAAGTATTAGCAAAGAAGCCTAGGGCCACCCAGCCATAGATGATGCAAACACACAGGACCCACCTAAGCGAAATTCTCCCTGCCCTAAGTCTCGGGGTCCTTCACTGGCAGAGAGGCTGTTATCAGCTGTGGCTCGTTTAGCAAAGGAAAGATGGGTGGAAAGATGGGCTAAAGACCTCAACTCAGAGCAGGCAGACAGCCCCAGTTCTCCTCTCTTCCTAAGAGTCGAGTATTCTGCTTGTGGTCCCCGCAATTTAGAGGAGAGTAGAAGCACTTAGTTTGCACTTAAAATTAGATTTCTGAATAGCTAAGAATACATATTCATAGAGTAGTGTTTCTATTTTATAGATAAAGCAGAGATCGGAGACAAAGCCCTGAGTCTTGCTGTTACTTGCCTGACCCTAGTTTGGCGGGAAAAGTACCAGAATGTGGCAATTTTCCATCAAATAAGAATGTGTTTGCAGCCCAAGAAGTAACCCACAATCTAGTTACCGAGTAACCCAAGAAGAGCGGTTTGAGGTGAACTTTTCCCACCTCATTGTTCTCATTTCTTTTTTTGTGTTTTTTCCTGGACGTCCACCGTAGCTCTATTGTTGTGGCAAAGGCCCTATTTAGAAACGATCGCTGCAGATGTGTAGAGCTAACTAATGAAAATGCAGCTAAGATCACTCTCCAGCCTGATGATTTTTTTTTTTTTTTTTGCAACCCTCCTTTGGTGGTTTGGGCTGGGGCCCTGACATCACAAGACTCCTGGTGGCTTTGAGCAGGAAGGACCGAGAGGTCATCACCCGGACTCCACCCAGTGCGGGCATCCCTTTGGGAACACCCCAGCCGGGGGCCTCCAGGGTGCTGGCATACTGCCTGGGACAGGGCGTTCACCACACCGCAAGACAGCCAGTCCACCCTGTTTCAGAAAGTCCTGATGGTGGGTAAGCCCTTCCACACGTGGAACTAAAACTCGTGGCC
Source organism: Prionailurus bengalensis (assembly GCF_016509475.1). Taxonomy (NCBI): domain Eukaryota; kingdom Metazoa; phylum Chordata; class Mammalia; order Carnivora; family Felidae; genus Prionailurus; species Prionailurus bengalensis. The sequence continues at coordinate 44,287,730 of NC_057349.1, forward strand.
CTATAATTTCCACTCATCGGCCTTCCGTTGACTTCTTTTCGCACATAGAGCGATCTTTAAGCATTTGAAAGCAACCTTCACATGCTGCAAGGGCAACTTTGTACTTCGAATATCTCCTGGTTCCTTCAACCAATCTGCAAATGACAATTTTCTCATTTTCACCATCTTGGCCAGCCTCCTCTTTCAAGATCTGATGTATTTCTCGAGGCGACATATTCGATACTGAAGCCGATGAATCTTTACAACCTTGTGTGCCAAAGATTATCTGCATTTTCAGAAACAAAACTAAGCCTTGACAAGATACAGCCACTTATTTTAAAAAGTGGCAGAAGGGGGACCCAAAACCAGGGCCGCCTCTTTGTAGCCCACCACATGCCTCTGATTAAACAAGAAATGTTGACCAGGTATTGATCTCAGGCCAGGGTTGATCTTAGGTACATTGTAAGACTGCTGACAGGTCATTAGGAATCTCGTATGTAGGTTGATATCCCTTTTGTTGCAAGTAAGTAACTTGTGTTTACTGCTAGAGAGTCAAGTTCCCTGGAGAGGTTAGGAAATGACCAGCAGAAAACACTCTGGCTCCTGAAAGGCAACTGCAGACAAGGTGCGTGTGCGTGTGTGTGTGTGTGTGTGTGTGTGCAGGGAGTATGGAAGCAAAGAGGTGCATGAGTGACAAGAAGCAAGAAGGAATTCAGAAAGTCTGGGCGGCATTTCCTTTGGAAGCTCCAGATGATGATGGAGCAAGACAAGAAGGCTTGAAGAAGGAAAGAGTCATTACCCGAGATTACCCAAGCGGTTTGCTTCAGACGGTGGTTGTGTCTGCGGCACAAAGAGGAGGTATTTCTTTCCTCCCAGCTGTCCACGCATCCCATGAAAGCGCAAACTATGGGGACAAAGGCTACGATGTCCTGCACAACATCTGATTCTAGGTGAAATATGGTTAAGACATACATCTTTGGGTGGAAAAAAAAGAAAAAGGGAATCCTTGTAGCTGTGCCACAGTGGGGGTCAGGGATGGGCTATCTGTCTTTAAGCTTTTAGATTTTTCCTTCACTGCTTGATAGAGCTACAGTCTTCCCTTCTTCTGGCTGCTTTCCAAAAAGAGAGATTGCCTGAGGACGATATGGCCCCCTTCCTCAGCTGCCCTACTTCAGGCAGCTCTATACCCAGCAACTAATGCCAAATGGGTTTCTTTAAGCTGCAGGGCACTGCTCCCTAGGAACTATTGCCACACTGTGCCTGATGGCCGAGCACATGGCACAGTAATGCAATGACTCCCTTAAGAGCTCTTCTTTGTCAGCGTTGCCCTTCAAATAACCATGCAGCATGAGAGAAGGTGAGTGCATAGGCTCCCTGGAGCCTCTCATGAAAGCAAGAGCTTCTCCTCCTTAGAGCTCTGTGCCCTGCTCACCGTTTGAGAAAATCAAGTTTCAGAAAATGGATGTGGCCCCACCCGAGTTCATATGGTAAGTGAGTTACAGGTGCAGGACTAAATCAGGACTAAAGCCCAGCCCAGCTTTCTTTCTGCTAAATCACACTGCCTTCTGGTGCCCAATGCCTTCACCTGCATATGCCAATATTTATTACAGATCGGACTTTCACTTTTTCTTAATCCCTTTCAGGAAGAAGTGGGATAGAGAATAATAAAGAACGTGTCCTCTGTACGGGGAGCTTCATGGTGGCAGTATTCGCATCTGTGTTGTTTGCCATCGTATCCTTACCACATAGCGCAGTGCCTGATATGTGGAAGGTGCTCAGCACATAGTTGCTGAAAACCGAGTAAGTCTCTGACTTGGAGTGGTGGAGGAGGAGGGGCACAGGTAGAGAAACACCTAATGGGAGAGCCTGCCCACAGAGACGTAAAGAAATAGATTCCGGAAGGTATGGCACATAGTAGGTACTCAAAATCCTTGGTGGAAAAAACGAATTCAGCAAAATCTCGTAAAAGATAGCAGGGCAAAATGTTGTGGGGCTTGGCAATCTCCTTGGAAAACCGTACACTTTAGACCTCAGTCTGGTTACTAATTTGGGTTCTTCAAACAATATATCCATTTATTTGTTCATTCATTTGTTCGTGAATTCAGTAAACATTGATTGAACACACGGTATACACCTGGCATGGTTTCAAGGGCTATAGCTTCAGAAATAAAAGACCAATAACCCCTCATGGATGCAAATAAGCACACAACCATAATTTAGTGTGCTAAGGGCTATGACAGAAGCATTTCACCAAGTGCCATAAAGGCATAGACTTGAGAGACGCTCGGTCTGCGGAGGACTGGATGAGGGGTAGGAAGGGGTAACTAATCAGGCCGCAATGGCAGCTGGGTAGAGGGGATTAATGGCAGCCTCCTGGACACACAGCACACAGAAATGTAAGTAGGCTTTAGAGCTCTCACATATTGGGGAAACAGAAGGTGTTCAGTACAACCAGAAAGACTAATGGACGGGATGAAAAGCAACAAACTTTGAAGGTCTTCTCTGCCTTCCTTAGGTCGGGGCTTCTCAGACTGTAATGTGCCTATGAATCACCCAGGGACCTGGTTACAATAGAGATTCACTAAGTCTGGGGAGGGAATGGAGAATTTGCATCTCTAACGAGCTCCCAGGTGATGTGTGATGCAGCTGGTCCCAGAATGGACTACCCCTTAGGTAGCAATGGGGTGCAAAGGAAACATTTCACTGAGGAGAGTGACATTGTCAGAACTGCATTTCCCACAGACCTCTGTGGCAAGATATGCAGGATGGAATGGAGGGAGACTGTGCTGAGGTAGAATTCCTAAGTGCAAGAAATTATGAGCATCTGAACTAAAGAAGCTTTGGGAAGAACAGTTAACGTTGGCTGATATTCTGTGAAGTCACCATAATTTATTTCTCCCAGAGGAAGGGCTGGTTGTGATGACAAAAATGAAACACTAAAAACATAAAAAGCAAAAAAAAAAAAAAAATCCAGAGAAATATGTAGTGTTATTTGAATAAAACCTGACCCTTCTCCAAGTCTCAGTTCACACATCATCTGGACTGTCAGTAGTGACCAGCAAAAGCAACCAGTTCAGGGGTGAGCACCATCCTTGCAGACAATTATCACAACGGAGTCAGTAAAATCAGCCTCTCGGCCATCACTTGACAGACATTGTCACTGCTTGCATCTAATTTCAGGAGACCACAGAGAGAGCAATTGTTTCATAGCAAAATCTGGAAAATAACAGGGAAGTCCACCAGATCCTGAACAAAATGCTTATTCATTTACTTATGACTTACAGATACCCTAAATTAGAAACATCTATTTCTATTTCTGTCAGAAAATCCTCTGTAAACTCTGGTACATTTTTAACCCCCCCCCCCAACAAAACCCCCAAAACTCAGAAAGAAGTAAAAACAACAACAACAACAACAAAACATGGTAGGGGTCTATGATTTGAAAAGAAAAGGCAGGTGGTAAGCTTTTCCCCTTTATGCGGAAGCCAAAACAATGCAACTTCTAATGAGATGTGCCCTCCAAAGAAAATAAGAATCAGCTTCACGTTTTCTGTCTCGTGCTAGTTGGCATTCTTTATCCAAATGTGTTCACATTCAAAACAAAAACCAAAAAACCAAGAAACCCAAATGTCATCTCCCCACTCACAATTTTTTCTCACGGTCCAGTCATCAGGCAGTCTCAGCAAGACCCACATGTTGAAAACACACAGCCAGCTAGAGAAGCAATATGGACATACATATCTACTTCAGAGCACCTTGATTCACGTCAAGACAGAGCAAAATAATTCAGGGACCTACCTTTCTCTTCTGTGGCTTGCAGGCTCCTGAAATTTGACCCTGTACTGGAGATCTTCCTGGGAACCTCTTAAGTGAGGTGTAACTCAAGGGTGAGTTCGCACAACCACAGGAGGGTGGGGTTTCACAAGACCAGACTTCAGATCCTCGGGACTCACACAGACCTTAGGGAGCAGAGGTGAACTGCCTTCTGTCCTCCTGCTGCAGGAAAAAGCTGGAAGACTGAGTATGGCTGGAGGTGGGGGCGGAGGCTGGGGGAGGGGAAGTAATATGGGAACCATAATAAATAAGAGATCCTCTCCACATGATTTCCTGTATTTGGTGCCTGTTGCCTTTCTCCAGGCTCCCTAGAGGAAATAAGAAATTTAAACTTGTCCTTTGGCCACTGGGAAGAGGAGAATAAACATGCTAAGACCCAAGAAAAGTGTGAATGAGCAGAGCAACAGGCAGGGAGCTGAGGGGCCAGCTAGCTTTACCTTTTATCAAGTGCTTTCTTCCTGAAGTTTCTCCAAGTGTTTAACTCTGAAAAAGTCAAGAATGCCCTCATCCTCTCCCACTGAGCCGAAGCATTTTCTGGCCACGGTCCAGATGTGTTACAGAGCCATTGAAGGAAGACAGTTCAGAGCAGGCCTGGAAGAGTCTGTTTGCCAGCATAGGGGAAGACGCTCTCCTTTCTGTCTTTGGAAATGCTGGTGACATTCTGTGTCTAATCATGGGACAACTCCGAAAGTCCCAGGCCCTTTTGCTTCAGGGTTTAAAGAATTACCTGAAGGCTGCCATCCCCAGACTGCTGGAAGCAGAACACCCTCTATAATTTGAGGGGCTCAATGCAAAAATGAAACCGCGAGGCCATTTATCCAAAAATTAAGGGTTTCAAGACAGTGGGGCACCTGGGTGGCTCAGTTCGTTAAGTATCTGACTCTTGACTTTGGCTCAGGTCGTGATCTCATGGTTCATGATTCGAGAGCCCATGTCGGGCTCTCTCTCCCCTGACAGCGCAGAGGCTGCTTGGGATTCTCTCTCTCCCTCTCTGTCTCTCTCTGACCCTCCCCTGCTTGTACCCCACCCCCCCCCCAAAAAAATAAATAAATAAACAGGCTCTGGGCTGATGGCTCAGAGCCTGGAGCCTGTTTCTGATTCTGTGTCTCCCTCTCTCTCTGCCCCTCCCCTGTTCATGCTCTGTCTCTCTCTGTCCCAAAAATAAATAAACGTTGAAAAAAAAAATTTTTTTTTAAAAAATGGGGTGCCTGGGTGGCGCAGTCGGTTAAGCGTCCGACTTCAGCCAGGTCACGATCTCGCAGTCCGTGAGTTCGAGTCCCGCGTCAGGCTCTGGGCTGATGGCTCAGAGCCTGGAGCCTGTTTCTGATTCTGTGTCTCCCTCTCTCTCTGCCCCTCCCCCGTTCATGCTCTGTCTCTCTCTGTCCCAAAAATAAATAAACGTTGAAAAAAAATTTTTTTTAAAATAAATAAATAAATAAAATTTAAAAAAAAAGGATTTCAAGATAGTGACAGCAGAACATAGAGCCAAATACAAGGACCCTTTTGATAGGGGCTCTATGCAACTCTACAGCTTGTATGCCCACGAAGCCAGTCCTGGCTACGGAAAGAAGGTTGAAACTGCGCGTGTTGGTTTTAACCAGCTGAGTTATCAAGAGGCCTGGGCTGTAGGCATGTTTTCCCGAGGGGTGACAGTCAGCCCTCGAATGCCGTGCACCCGGAGACTGGTACGGGGGGTGACGGAGAATGCATCACTGAGTTAAAACCACACCAGCGGTCTACTTGCAGACCTTTGACTCCCCTCCAATCTGTTCTCCACCTCGCAGTCAGACAAATTTCCCTCAAGTGCAGTCCTCAGGATAGGATTCACATGCTTAAAATTTCTCTGTAGCCTAGGACCTAAGGCCAAACACTTCGGCCTAGCTTCCGGCCCCTTCCGCACTAACCTCTCCTACCTCACCTCAGCGCCCACCGCCACCACACTCGCCCCCTTCTCCTTCCCTCCTGCCCTACCTTTCCTCACTGCTGGGAAACCTATGAAGAATGTCCTCCCCGGACCCCCAACCCTTCAAATCTCACGTCCTCCAGGTAACATTTTTCTGCTTCCTGGGCCCCCTTGGTTTTCTCCCTCGGTAAACCATGCTTCTCGCAAAGTGCCGAAGACCCGCCTGGTGTCCACCCGGCCCCCACCCCTCGCAGCTGCACTAGAAACTGCAAGGTTGTAGACTATGTCTGTTTTATCCTGGACCCGGGGCCCAGGAGGGGGGAATTTGTGTACGTTGAGTATGAGCAGGAGCATTATTCATTATGGTTGTCCCCCTTTAGGGAGAGGGAAAAACATAGACTCAGAAGAAAACGTAAGGTTGTCGTTAAGGTTTTATTCACGGTTTAAACTCCTGCAGAGCAGAGCAATTTCACATGTGCTGTGGTGCAACGTTCATTAAGATGCCTGTTTGTCATGTGCTGGCCATCCCCGTTCTCACAGGGACTATGTTATGGGTTGGAAATGACCTCTGTTGAGAAAACGAAGCCTTGGACAGGCCAGCCATGAGGATCAAAGTTGGTAAGGGCGAAGGAAAATGGGAAGATGCTGGATAGAGGTGAGCAAAGAGGTAGTGAAGGCCACGCAGGTGGGAAAAAGGAGAGGACAGGGGACAGGAGGGGAATGCGGGAGGAAGAGAGAGGGAGGCAGGGAAAGACGGATGAGGTGGCAAGAAGCACAAGGATCCAGCAAAGGCTGGAAACCAGAGGGGTGGAGGGGACGACAGGAAAATGACTGGCCAGGCCAGCGTTTCATCCAGAAACAGAGCACCCAAGGCAGGCTCCGTGGTCCCTTCCTGATGCCCATGACTTTCTTAGCTCCCTAACAAATCAAACCATGTTTTCTAAACATCAGAAGACATCCAGCTGACCTGTACCTCCCTTTTCTGAGACCCAACCTCCCATCCACAGAGATGGACGCCTCCATCCATGCATGTGCCCGTGACCCTGTTCCACCCCTTCACGCTGCCCTGCTGTGGCCACACGGATTGGAGCAGGGGGGACACTGACCCCGCGGAGGCAGTTACACTACCTCCTATAAGAATCTGAACTTAGGGTTGAGCCTGGGTGGCTCCATCAGCTAAGCGTTCAACTTCTGCCCAGGTCATGATCTCACAGTTTGTAGGTTCAAGCCCCGTGTCAGGCTGTGTGCTGACAGCTCAGGGCCTGGAGCCTGCTTCGGATTCTGTGTCTCCCTCTCTCTACCCTTTCCCTGCTCACACACTGTCTTGCTCTCTCTCTCTCAAGAATGAATGCAACATTAAAAATTTTTTTAAAAGAATCTGAACTTAGGTCAAACAGGTACAAGTCAGTCTTTGTTGGTCACTTGAAACAAGGAAGTAAAATTTCCACGCACTTTGCACGGGGTCTTTGCCTCACAACCCCCAAATCTTCATGGATCTGGGGGGACTGAGGGGAGAAGAGAACAACAGCAAGAGAGAGGAGAGTGGAGAGAGACAGAGAGTGAGGGGAGCTCACCCATGAGAGGACATGAAGTCCCTGCGGGGGAGGGACGGGCCTGGGGCCCAAACTCCATCCCAGGAGCCAGGGTTCCATGAGGTCCATCCTCTTACAGCCCAAATAAAATTGGACTTTTTTGGCTCCTGTTTTATTACGAGGACACACTGAAAAAGACAAAACTCACATATCTAAACACCAAAAGGCCCAAAGGTGAACCATAGCTCCCGACTGAAATCTTCTTGAGGATTAGGGGGACGAGGAGGCTGTGCCTAACAGTACCAGCAACATTGCTAAACACATTTTTACTGATTTCTCTTCTGAGTCCCCGACCTCAAGGTTGCTGCTCAGACCTCTCCGCCCCTCCCTCCTTCTCCCTCTACCAATGCTTCCAGGAAACATCTTGTGAACCATCATGCCCTCGTTCTTGTGAAAGCCACCAGCTGTCTCTCCCGTCCCTGCCAAACACGCATGTGCAAAACAGTGACTCATCCATGGTCCCATGGACCTGCTCGCGGGCAAGACACAGGCAAGGCACGTTACCATCTAAGAAGACTTGTAACTTAACACTTGGGTCCCTGTCATACATAGCTATGACCAAGTCCCCACTTTTTACAGAACCGAGGTAAGTGATCTTCTGTTACAATCAACCCAAAGGGCCTTGCTCAAAAAAAAAAAAAAAAAAATCCCTGAAAGCTGGCCACGCCTTAGCCTTTGCTGCACCCGTGGGAAACAGCATGAGATTTGGGGCCAAACAGACATGAGGACACATGTCAACTTCTTTAAAAAAAAAAAAAAGCGAAACGACGAAGGTCACATTTCTCCATTCAGCAGGATGCTGCTGTGGGTTTGGGGTAAGCAGCCTTTCCAGAGTGAGCAAGTTCCCCTTCATTACTAATTCCCTGAGAAATTTATTATATTGGTGATGGTTGTTATGAGTGAGTATTGAATTTCATTGCTTTTATTATTATCCTTATAAATAGGTACTGAACTTCAAGAAAAGCCTTTTTGCAAAATAAATAAATAAATAAATATCAAAGCAAAAGGTAGAGGGGGTCAAGGAACTTGCCACAGTGATGCTGTTACAACACAAATTAAGTTCTGAGGTTTGTTTGGGTTTGGAAACATTCATTGTCATGGTTTTGAACACTTCCATGACAATATGATTTTTTTAATATTTATTTATTTTTGAGAGAGAGAGAGACAGAGTGCAAGAGAGAGAGGGAGACACAGAATCTGAAACAGGCTCCAGGCTCTGAGCTGTCAGCACAGAGCCTGAGGCAGGGCTCGAACTCATGGACCGCGAGACCATGAGCTGAGCCAGAGTCAGACGCTTAACCGACTGAGCCACCCAGGCTCCCTACCCATGACGATGTTACTACTAGAATTGCTAAGCGTGTAATCTGGCTGCTTCTCGTGGTTCCTCTGAACCAACAGGTTACCTCATGCATGTAAAAGGGTTGCATTTGTCTGAGAAGCCCCTGTTGAGGTTGTCTGATTAAAATATAAACTATAGTAACAGAGCCATAATCTAGCAGCTATAAAAACAGTCTAGGTATGCGTGATTCTGAATATCTTGCTTGGGGCAATTAATTATAATTTAATATACACATGTATCTATAATAAAGCAAAGATTTACTAAACCAATAGTTTGAATTTTCTTCATAGCATCTCAATTTTGTTTCTAATTAATGGGTATTACTTCCATTTAAAATAGAAATGTCAATGGGCACCTGAGTGGCTCAGTCAGTTAAGCCTTTGACTTCAGCTCAGGTCATGATCTAGGGGCTCATGAGTTTGAGCCCCACTTCAGGCTCTGTGCTGACAGTTCCCAAACGAGGGATGGACAGAGAGAGAGGGAGACACAGAATCTAAAGTAGGCTCCAGGCTCTGAGCTGTCAGCACAGAGCCTGATACAGGGTTCCAACTCTGGAGCTGCAAGATCATGACCTGAGCCACTCAGATGCTTAGCTGACTGTGCAACCTGGGTGTTCCCATCCATAATATTTTTAAATAGAAATGTCAAGGGGCACCTGAGTGGCTCAGTCAGTTGAGCTACTGACTCTTGATTTCGGCACAAGTCATGATCCCGGGGTCATCGAGCCCCAAATCAGGCTCCTCACTGAATGTGGAGCCTTCTTAGGATTCTCTCTCTCTCTCCCTCTGCCCCTTTCCTGCATTCTCTCATTCTTCCAAAAAAAAAAAAAAAAAAAAAAACACGGGGGGGGTGGTAATTGCAATGGCAGAATTCTGTTTTCTTCAATATTTTGCTTAATTGTATATGTTCCCTGAATATGTAAAATATAAACAGGGAGTAAGTGAAGCATGTTGACTATCAGAGTAAATAACAGAACTGTCTCAGCAGAACAATTGGGAGAGGATAGGCTCCAGGTTGGCTCAGTCAGTTAAGCGTCCAACTCTTGGTTTCGGCTCAAGTCGTGATCTCGCCGTTCTTGAATTTGACCCCCTGTCAGGCTCTGTGTTGATAGTCCGGAGTCTGCTTGAGATTCTCTCTCCCTTCTCTCTCTCTCTCTGCCCCTCCCCTGATCACTCTCTTCCTTTCTCAAAATATATAAACTTTAAAAAGAATTTAAAAAAATTTTTTTTCATGTTTATTTATTTCTGAGACAGAGAGAGACAGAGCATGAGCGGGGGAGGGGCTGAGAGAGAGGGAGACATAGAATCCGAAACAGGAACCAGGCTCCAAGCTGTCAGCACAGAGCCTGTCGCGGGGCTCGAACTCACGACTGTGAGATCATGACCTGAGCTGAAGTCGGTCGCTCAACTGACTGAGCCACCCAGGCGCCCCAGAAAGAATTTTTTTTAAAAGAACAATTAGGAGGATACAGCATCTCAATTGGGGAAGAAGTATAGGCAAAGTCCAAAATGAGACTGTACAGGGTCGCAACTGGACCCGGGTTTACCAGGCAGAATAAAAGTGCCAAGGTTTGGGTTCATTTGAAACTCATACCTTCTCACCTTGGCGGTGAGAAGACCTTCATGAGCAAAGGACACATATCTCAGGTATTTGATCGTTTTTAAAACCGTATTTTCAGTAACTCCGGCTGCCTAGACAGCCATCCAGAAATACCTTACTGTCAATCAGCTATAGCAAAGCCTTCAACAAAGGGGTCAGTGGCACTTTGCCAGGAAGAGACCAGAAAATATTAATATATCTGTGTGATTTCGTTTCTCGTTAATTTTGATATTTGTTGCATTTTTAGTGGATGTAACCTGCAATATGTACTTGTAATATCAAAGGCAGACAATAACTTCTCTTTAAGGAGTGATCTGGTCAATCAGTTCAGTCTGCTCCCTAAAGTCCTACTTTCAGGTATGCAAGTAAACATAAAAGTGTCTTGTTTTGTTTTGTTCTTTAGTTTCGAAATGAATTCGTTATTTGTTCTATTATTTGGAGGGGAAATAAATAACACCCGTAGCAGCCCAACGTGGAAGTTCGGATGTTTTCCTGAGAAGAGTGATTCTTGATTTGGAAGGAATCATGAGAGGTATACACACAGTCGTGGCAAGTAATAAATAGGACACATGTGATCTGTTGGATGCTCAGACATCACTTACTGCACTCAGGTAGCTCTTTCTTCAAGAGCTCTAAGCGCCTCTGGGAGGGAGAGTCCATCCTGTCCTGACAGCTTTGGCTCCGCCAAAAGGTGGAGGCTAGTCTTGTTTCGTTAGCTGTTTTTCTCTTCGCCAACTACCAACATCACATCGGTCTTTGAGGATGGAACGCTATAGTCAGGAGTTCTGTGACCTTCAGTATTTCATGGAGAGATAAAAAGGAAATGTGTATTCCCTAATACCAAACTTGTCAAAGAGGGAGCACGTGCAAGAGACATCCGTGGGATTGTTCTTTGAAAAAAAGAAAGTTTGCCTGAAGTAAGACCAACATCAGAATCCTCCCCGGAAAATAAAAATGTTGGAAGAAAGAAAGGAAGAAAGACGTAAATCCAAGTATTCGGGAGAACTAGGAATTCTCATACACTGATTGTTTTGTGGGGAATTAGGAACTCTCACAATGCTGAGGTTATTTGGTAAATCACTTTGGAAAGCAGCTTGGCAGATCCGCGGAAGTTTAAAATTCTGATCACTATATGCATTCTAGAAAAGTCTTTGTCCATATATGCAAAGCAGAAAACACAAACATATTCAAATGTATTGCTCTTTATTGTTAATAGTTAGACTCGAAAGAAACACATATACATAATCAGTTAGGAAATGGATAAAAAAATTAGCATTACTATAAGAATAGTGCTCTAAATCAACATGGATGGATAATATTTTAAAAAGTGGGGGGTGGGGGGAAGCCAGAGTGAAAAAAGTCAGTTGCAGGAATGTATGTACAAAATGATACATAATGAAAAATTACCCAATGGTATCCAGGAGAAGGAAGGTATGGAATAGGACTAAAGCAGGGAATAAACAAGATTTTTCATGTTATTCCACGTCTTTGGTATAAAAACAAAAACAAAAATGGCAAAATATCTGTCCTTTAACTCTATATGGCACACAGTACAGTTGATTCTTTTTCTCCATAGCTTGTCTTTCAAAAAGAGACGAAAGCAAAGTCACTAAAATATTATTTTAAAAAAGAGACATTTGAGTCATAGATTAAACACATTCTTTTCACATCCTCCACCTGCAATTGTGGTAGAAAAAAAAAGTTACTAGGAAAAGAACTCTAGGGAACATCGTAATTGTGTTTAATCTTGATGAATGGCATCGTTATCTTTGGCTGGAGGTCAGATTCCCTCACTTCCTCTATGTGAAATGAAACCTGGTCTCCTCAGGGACCCCTCCAGGTGCCATATTTTCCAGGGTCCTGCACATTGACTGACATCTCAGCATCCTTGACTGCACATGATCCTCCACACGAGAGAACCTGCGGAAACTCAGTGAATAGATCTAAAAACTTTCCCCACACAAGTGGCTTTAAAAATGTATGTATCTTAGAAAGTTTGAAAAAGGAGTGATTTTCTGTGGATGATGTAAAGCAAAACTTGTCTTAAAAGTTAAACTTAGGCATTCTACATCTGATTATAAATCCTGTTTTGTGTGGTTGGAGGAATTTTATTTATTATTTATTTTTAATGTTTATTTATGTTTGGGGGGGGGGAGGGCAGAGAGAGAGGGAGAGAGAAGAAGACCGGGGATCCAAAGTGGGCTCCATGCTGACAGGAGAGAGCCAGATGTGGAGCTTGAACTCACAAACCATGAGATCATGACCTGAGCCAAAGTCGGTCGCTTAACCGACTGAGCCACTTGGGCACCCTGGTTGGTAGAATTTTAGCGACAGACCGATGTGAGTTGAGAATACACCAAGAAATTTGTTCCTAGTTCCAGAGGTAGAGGAGACAACTATGGCTTTGTGGAAAAGTCCTAAATTTCTCTAACCTCTGGCTTTCCCATTAGTTAAGGGATGGTCCTTGTTTCAGACTCACTCCCAGCCTTGCCATTCCACATCTGAGAAGGAACAGAGAACAAACAGAGACTATGTCTCTTTAAAGATGGGAAGAAGGGAAGTCACCTGGTGGTCCAGGTGACCTGACTGTGATGACATCACAGCCCCTGGCAAGGCACGTCTCCCTGGATCTCCACCCCCTTATCTTCAAGGAAAATGTGAGGGAGAGTTGAGTTCTTCTGAGACATCCTTGCTACACTGGAACCAACACCAAGTGTTTTACCGCCAAGCCATTACTCTTGGTTCCTGCCTTTGAACCCCACATCCTTCATTTCCCAAAAGCCCCATTAGCATAAGGCTTTTGGGTCCAGCGGGTTTTTTGAAGGTCTGAGAAAACGGAGAGGGTAATTACATCAAAGCCCAGAAAACAGCTTACACTGATTACTGGAGCCATGGCCTTCAAGTCCATGAAAAAGAGTCCCTCTGCCACGGCTCCGCAGGGGATTTTTCTAGCCAATGTTCTCCTGAGGCCTCCGTCTATATCATGTGCTTGGACTCTCCTTCCTTTCCAGGACCTCCTGGCAGCTGCCTCTTCCCTTTCCCCTGGGTCCCATCCTCTCACTGCTGTGGAAATTTCTAATGCGTCTCAATCCATTAATCAGAGCAGTGTATCTCTCCTAGTTTTGCACCCACTCATCCAGAAGCGCCCTCCCCCAGGGGGAGGGTTCAGTTTTCACCTCCAAACTGACCCAAGGGAGTTATCTTCTAAAATAAGCATCCATCTTTATGCTACCCCCTTCGAAGACTATAGTACTTACATCAATTTAAATAACAACATTTTCTTTTTCTTCTTCACCCGTGCCTAGCTGATCTTCCTGGATATGCATGGCTTAGCTTTTATACTATATTTTAAGCATCTCGATTGTATCTTTTATCAGCTCTGTATCCCTCTTTGTGCCACCTATTTACTGAATAAATATATAAGACAAAGAATGATAGAAGGCGTGAGATCAGAGGGTCTTTACGAAAGGATATAGAGAAGGGAAGATTGATTTCTATTAATGATGAGAAAAACGTAAAGGCCTCTTTTTCATGGTTGCAGATGACCCAAAGCTGGGAAATAGAAAAGTGCACAGAAGTGAAATTCAGCAAGCTCTTGAAAATTCTATACGATTTCCAGAATGCGCTGCCTCTTTATTTGGCCTAGATTATGAAATGTGTTCTGTAAATACTGAATGTGTTAGGAAATGACGTGAGGTATTCCCCCTCGGCCTCCCTTTTATTTCTGGAATGAGAAAGGAAGAAAAATAAGCTTCTGCCACGGTCCCTCTGGACTGAACCGTCACACCAGGGTGTGTGGGCAGCACTTGGTTGAAACCACTTCCTTTGGTTTATCATTGTTGACATGGCCCCAAAGCTAACGTCTCAGTTCATTCCCGAAGGATGACTCCCATTCTCTCTGCCTCAACAAGCTGTCATATCTTCTCACAGAAACAATGATTTTCCCAGCTATCAGTTCTTTAAATCAACCAGAATTTATAAAAACATGTTCTTTATTCCTCTCTGAGAGTCACAAAGAATTTTCACTTAACATGGTTTGTTCCTCATCATCCCCAGCTACCTTAGAGGGAAAAATCTGTCAACACCACCAAAGATTTGACCGTCTTATCACAGTTTCCATGTTTGGTTTTATCCCCAGCACTAGAGACTCAAGCAGCTCACAGTCTTAGTAGTTAAATAATTTCATAACTCTTTAAGTTTAGAAACACCTAAACTTCAGAACATTGACCACGTTGAGAGTTTGAATACAACTTTAACGTAATTTGGAAAGAATTACTGTCTACTATTACCTCAACTGGCTTGCCCATATTCCCATGTCTGATGAAAATAGGATAGAAATGTGGGTACAATGGTTTAGAAGTCACAACAATGTTTTATTCCAAAACCTAGTCATTTATTTGTATATGCAGAATGTTTTTTTTAAACAAAAAACATCATGTCTAAAATAACAACAACAATAATTGCTATCATGTCTTGAGTACTTATCATGTACCAGAGGTGATGCTAGGTTGAATGATACCTCGCTTAATTCTGATAACCACTCTGAAAGGTGGGGATGAGGACTTCCATCTTTGATAGGAAACTAAAGCTCAGAGAGGTGATGTAACTTACTCATAGTCACTTAGCTGTGCTTTAAAAATGTAGTTATTTTTTGGCTTTCATAGAAAATATTGAATAAATAATTGAAAGAAAGAATTACTAAATATATGAACCAATGGCTTCCTGAAATGCCCCACACTGCCATTGTTATTGTTCTTATGCAAAGAAAAATAAGCACAAAAAGTTACAATATTAATAATAAAATGATCCAGAAAATCAGCGAGGTAGGATGAAACAGATTTTTACATTGAAGTATGATATTTGGGAGGAGCTGGTCCAAATAGAGGGGAGAGATGAACACTTTCGGGAGATAATTCTAGTCCTTTTAACTTATACTTGAAAAGTTTGGCTTCGCTTTTCCTTGATACTAGTATTTCTCTTTACTACTATTATCTTGACCATCACGACAAGTTTCCTTTTAGTTGTCATATGGAAGAAAATGAAACATCCCTAATTACAGGTGGCAGAAATTCCAGGGCAGTGACTCTCCACATTTTATATCTTAACATCTCTTGTCATTATTAGAGATTCTGGATCAAAATCTGACTGGAACAAAATTCTCAGCCATCCCCTTTCCCCTCGCCCTCTATGTCTACTAAGGACAGCGATATGTCCATAAATACTGATGTTTATTAATCTTTCATTTTAAGTGTATACAATTTCAAAAATATTATATTAAACCTATTAATACAAATATTATATAAAAATAAAAATATCATATTAAACATTGCTATTAAACATTAAACAGAGCACCAGAAATCATAGACATAGAAAAATAAATTCATTAGTAGCTGAAATAATAATTCTATTATTTACAAAGGATAATAGTGCTATTTTTAAAAATGTATATTATTCTGACTGAAACACAAGCAAACTTTCCTTTAAGTTATCAAAAATAGGACTGATGATGTTCCAGGTATATGTGGAGTTTGAGGAAATATTAATTTATTAATGTTACTGAACATGCTTATCTGACCTAGTCTTTCTGCAGTCCCTTCACCACGTCTCGAAAGGAGCCCATGAAGAATCAAGACTTGGAAGCTGGAGGCATGGCGCTGGGTAGGGCAGGTGCAGACTGAAGGCCCGATAAAAAACAGAAACTAATGAGGGCCTAGGTCTGGAGAACAGACCCAAGGCCCATCAGGCATTCAAAAATGATGAGGTAGGTTAGTGGTCAAAGGTCTGCCAAAAACCCAGTTCTGAGAGAGTTCGCCCAAATTAAGGGAACATGTTGGTAAGACAATGAACAGGCCCCCAGCATCAACCACAGAGTCCTGCGTACCTGGGGGAGGTGGGCCCTTTGAGTTTTAGCAGCCTTTATTGCCTCCCCCAGCTCCATATGGAAGTGGTCTGAAGGTGCCCAGCTCGAGGCTGCTACACCAAAGAAAGGAGAAGGACCAATTCTTTGAATGTCATTGGAAAAGAATTGGTAGAAAGGAACACAAAATAGTATTCGAAGCTGAATGGTTATGGATGAACAGGAAGAGCTTAACTGTTCGTCTCTAGTTTACAAGTGAGAAATGAAATTAGTTCGTGAGATGATTGGCTGCACCCCCCAACCCAATCATTCATCTCTGAGGAGCATTTGTTCTGGACTATTGGCCGCTGGGCTCACTCGAGTACTGGGTAGAGCTGAACGGTGTTGGAGGTCAGAGGAAGAGCTTGAGATATGTAGAATACCAATGGAATGGTCAAAATCCTGCTGCTGGGCAAAAAAAGACCAGATACAGCAAAGAGAAGATAAGGAAAGAGAAAAAGTAGCTATTGCAATTCTGCAATTCAAATTTGGAGAAGACATTTTGAGAAGGGCCAAGCTTTCAGGCCTTGGGCCTACTCTCCAGACCTAGGCTCTCATAGTTTTTGTTTTTTATCAGGCCGTCAGTCTGCACCTGCCCTACCCAGCGCCATGCCTCAAGGCCTGTGTTTACACTTGTAGGACTGAACAAGAGTACACTTAGAGAGCCACATCCTCTATGTTCCTATATCGAAAGATTATAAATGAAGGTAACTCTATCAATCAGGGCTCCACCAGCAAAACAGAGCTAGATGGAGATACGTATTAAGAGCTTTATTGCAAAAATTGGTTTATGCATTTGTGGGAGCTGGCTAGGCAAGTCTGAGATCTGTAGGGCAGGTGGTCAGGAAGAATAGGCTGAACTCCGGGGCACGCTCCGATGCTGCAGTCCACAGGCAGAATTTCTTCTTCCTCAGGAAACCTCAGTTCTGTTCTAAAGGCCTTTCAAGTCATATAATCAGGTCCACCCAGATTATCAAGGATAATCTCCTTAAGATCGGTGGATGATAGGGATACCTGGGTGGCTCAATCCGTTAAGTGCCCAACTTCGGCTCAGGTCATGATCTCACATTTCGTGAGTTCAAGCCCCGCACAGGGCTCTGTGCTGACAGTTCAGAGCCTGGAGCCTGCTTCAGATTCTGTGTCCCTCCCCTGCTCATGCTCTGTCTCTGTCTCAAAAAAATAAATAAATAAATAAACATTAAAAAAAAAAAAAAAGATCAGCTGATGATAGATATAAATCGTATCTATAAGATACCTTCAGGGCAACACTTAGATTACTATTAAATTGAACAACGCTTTTGCTCTGTGGGGAAGATAATGCTGGAATTATTTAAAAATGTCTTAAATAAATATTTAGATTGAGAAATAACCATGAACTTTACATTCCTTTTTCAAATATTATTATATAATCACATATAATAAATTAGCATTATCATAGGAAATACTATAAAATATTTTAATTTTAGTATATAAATTTAATCATATCACATATTGTGATTTTAACCATCTCACAAACCAAAATTTAGATATATATGATATCTAGATAGATAGATACAGATATAGATATATCATATAGATCTATCTATATATATCATATAGATCTATATATTTATATATCTATATAATATAGATCTAATTAATGTGAGTATAAGATATATATATCAACATACATATATAAAGCAATATATACATATATATATCGATATATATAATTAACATATAGTGTAGTCTTGGTTTCAGGAGTGAAACCCAGGGATTCATCTGTTACATATGACACCCAGTGCTCATCCCAAAAAGTGCCTTCCTTAATGCCTGTCATCCCATTTAACCCACCTTTCCCTCTCCAGCAACCCTCAGTTTGTTCTCTGTATTCAAGAATCTCTTATGGTTTGCTTCCCTCTCTGTGTTTATCTTATTTTTCCTTCCCTTCCCCTATGTTCATCTATTGAGTTTCTCAAACTCTACATATGAGTGAAATCATATGATATTCGTCTTTCTCTGACTGACTTATTTCGCTTCGCATAATACGCTCTAGTTCCGTCCATGTTGCTGCAAATGGCAACATTTCATTCTTTTTGATCACCGAGTAATATTCCATCGTATGTGTATACACATCTTCTTTACCCATTTGTCAGTCGATGGACATTTGGACTCTTTCCATAATTTGGCTGTTGTTGCTAGTGCTGCTATAAACATATGATATTTTTACATTTCGTTTTCTTTCAAGTTTTTCAAAGCTGAGGTAGTGCAGAGAAAACTAAAAGTAGCATTATGTTGCTTCATTTGTTCAAATCTCTCTTCAGAAGAGAGCACACCTTGATCCACAATGGCAAGAAAATCATCCTTACGGAAATTTCTTTGGGGATTATTTGTACATGAATCTTCTTTATATTCGTGTACACATTTGTGTATCCTTGTTTAATTAACTTAAATTTTATTGGAATGTCCCTTTGCTGTACAGGTCACATGCAGTTTCTTTTGATTCACAAAAACACTTTTCCTTTAAAAATTAAAAACAAAAACAAAAACATTTTTACCTCTTTTGTAAGTGAAGTAGCCAAATTCTCATCTTCTCTTTTCATAAGATTTTGCCTAAGTATTTATACCAAATAAACAAAGTTCACTCCCAATAACAAAGTAAGGGGGCAGCTAATATTCAAAATTAATTGCATTTTCTGTGGAAGACCACAGTTTGCTATTTATTTGAAGCTCTTTTGTTGTGTCACTTAACTCCCCTAATCATCTGATATTTGGTCTAAATTAAATCTTATTGCCTAACAACATTCAGTCAGCCTTGCCCTGACGTGTCTGTTGATGGTTGCATGGTCAAATTTGATATTGATTTCTTCCATTTTCCATCTTTTGGACATGGACACAGACAATAACATATAATTTTTCAATTGTTCCATAGAATGCCAATTGTTATCCACAAGTTGATGCTTTGTGTCCCGGTAACAAACTCAAACCACGTTGAATACTCTGGCTGATGTGTTTTTTCTTCACCTGAATACAATTCTCAACAAATGTTTCAGTCAATGCCTAAAATTGAAAGTTGTCTTTTCAGCTTTTCATAAAAGCCAGAACTTATTACACCAGATGTAAAAACCAAGAAGGCACTTGTAAATTTTGACTTCTTTACTTCTTCATCTAGTGTTTTTTTGTCATTTGTCTGATAAATGTAGGTGTACAAGACTTTTATCATCATATAATCTAGTTGACCTGAGATATGCATACTTTAAAATTTTATGTGTTAAATATTCTTATTTTATTATTCATGATTTGCAATCCCTTTAAAAATTTTCCATTCCAGATAGTGATCATTTAATTTTTTATATCTGTGGTTTTATCTGTGTGTCCAGTTTAGCCTCAAATTTCAAAAGCACTTCTGCTTAACTGAAAAATTTTCCAGTGTTTTCTGTAAATATTGTTCTATTATGGCCACAAAACATCAATGTGCTTGGATGAATATTGGACACAACATTATTCTTTTAATAATCTCACCCAATTCCTCATGGTCTATTTCAGTGATTAAATACTAGTAATTGTTTTCCATTTATTCAGCCTTTTTTTTTTTTTTTAGTTCTGATAATTGCCATTTACTTAGGGAGGGGGGGTTACATTGTTTATGTTCTGTTTTTTTGAAAACCTAAGAACTTCCAGTCACTAATATCTTCATTGGCCAAAGCTGACCTTGAAAATGGATTGTGCAACATGCATTAGTAGTCTCAAAACACTGGCTTTGAACTTGCATTATAAAAACCAATTAGATTGTTAGAAGGCAGAGGTTTTATCGGTTTTGTTAAAGTATCCAGAAACTTTCATGCAAGGAAACCTTTAAATTAAAAATTTAAAGGACATCCTTAATTGCGTACATTAGCATCTGTTCCGGTATTTGTATCTATAAATAAATATGTTTGGGAGACAACAGCCATTTTATCATACCACTCAAATTATCAGGAAGGACTAAGGCAAAAGTTAGAAGCTTCTGCAATGGTAGTTCTATTTATTTGCAGACCAAATGTCCTCCTTTAAAATTATTCTGCCTGCAATGCTGAAGTTTCGGCCTATTCCAAATGTGTTAATGAAACCAACTCCTCTGAGGTTAGCCCTTCCTAATAGCACGGCTATGCCTCCAGTCCTTCGGCTGTACAGTTAGGGCTGTCTTTAACTCATTCCTCTCCTTCACCTCATGGTGGATGTCAATTACCAAATCCTGGCAGTCGTTACCTCAGCAATGTCTCTCTTGTCTCCTGCCTTTTGGCGTCTGCTAACACTTTCCTAGTTTGGGCCATCATTATCTCAGGCCCAGACTTCTAAATAGATTCTCAAGTCCTCTCCTAGGCTCTTTCCTGCTCAAGTCGAACCGCACACTGGTGCCACATTCGTTCTTCAAAATCTCAGCCTGATTTTCGCTTGTAGATATCCTCCTCGTACCTTGTTCAAAATCAAGCTCATTTGCCTCTTCTTTCACGAAGCTTTAGCTGATCCTTTCAACCAGAGGATACCTCCTTCTTGAACCTCCTAGTGTCCTCTGGGAAGGACATTCTTCTTGCTTTGGTGTTGTCTGATTACTTCTCTTATTCCCCTTACTAAACTATGAGTTTCTTGTGGTCAAAGTCCTGGTATTTCTTTCTTTCTTTTTTTTTTTTTTTAAGTTTATTTATTTATTTAGAGAGTGGCAGAAACAGAGTGAGCAGGGCAGGGTAAGAAAGAGAGGGGGAAGAGAGAGAATCTCGATCAGGCTCTGCGCTGTCAGCACAGAGCCCGACGCAGGGCTCAAACCCACAAAGCCGGAGATTGTGACCTGAGCCGAAACCGAAAGTTGGACGCTTAACCAACTGAGCCACCCAGGCACCCCAAAGTCTTGGTCTTTCTATTCTTTGTCTCCCCTGTATCCTTCACATGATACTATACATACAAATATTATCACTAAAAATTTGCTGAATTAAATTAAATGGAGATTTATAGAAGCTTCCTTTTCTAAATGAGCCAGTTTTAATATCTACTCAGATTAAATTTTTTATGAAGACATTTTCTTTTTCTTGAATAACCAGAAATTTATGGCTCTAATTTCCTTCTTCTGAGGAATTAAAGGTAATAATCTCTTTTCACAGCTCCCCATTGTATGAGTAATGTTTCCAATTCTAGATCTGTGGACAAACTCATTTCAGCCTGATGTTTTGGGCTAGTTGTAAGTTTTAAGCAGAAATGACTTGGAGTTGTCTTTCCTTCAGCATTACAAAAAGTGGAAAAGAAGTGGAAATGAAATCCTACCGATTTCCCCTAACAGGGTTCCTCAGTCCTCCAAATCTGAGGGCAAGCTAACAGTAATACCTTATAATTCTATCTCATTCAAGAGATCCCAGGATTGGCAAATGACATAGCCAATAAAGAATAAGCGTCCAGGGGCGCCTGGGTGGCGCAGTCGGTTAAGCGTCCGACTTCAGCCAGGTCACGATCTCGCGGTCCGTGAGTTCGAGCCCCGCGTCAGGCTCTGGGCTGATGGCTCAGAGCCTGGAGCCTGTTTCCCATTCTGTGTCTCCCTCTCTCTCTGCCCCTCCCCCATTCATGCTCTGTCTCTCTCTGTCCCAAAAATAAATAAACGTTGAAAAAAAAAATTTAAAAAAAAAAAAAAAAAAAAAAAAAAGAATAAGCGTCCAAAATCTATAAAGAACTGATAAGTCTCAATACCTCAAAAACAAATAGTCCATTTCAAAAATGGGTGGAGGACATGAACAGACACTTTTCCAAAGAAGACATCCCAATGACCAACAGATCCATGAAAAGGTATTCATAATCACTAACCATCAGGGAAATGCAAATCAAAACCACAGTGAGATACCACCTCACACCTGTCAGAATGGCTAAAATTAATGACTCAGGCTAAAATTAATGACTCATACATCTCAGGATGTGGAGAAAAAGGAACCCTCTTGCCCTGTTGGTGGAGACGCAAGCTGGTGCGGCCACTGTGGAAAACTGTATGGAGGTTCCTCAAAAAGTTAAAAATAGAACTGCCCTACGGTCCAGCAATCACACTACGGAGTATATATCCAAAGAATACAATTCAACACTATAATTGAATACACTATTCAAAATAATTTAAACACTCATTCAAAGGGATACATGCTTCCCTGTGTTTATAGCAGCACTTTTTACAATAACCAAGATGTGGAAGCAGCCCAAGTGTCCATTGAGAGATAAATGGATAAGGAAAATATGGTATAGATACACATGGAATATTATTCAGTCATAAAAAAAGAAATCTTGCCATTTGCAACGACATGAATGGAGCTAGAGAGTATAATGCTAAGCGAAATAAGTCAGAGAATGACAAATACTGTACAATTTTACTCATATGTGGAATTTAAGAAACAAAACAAACTCTACAGCAGCAGCTGCCCATAGCAGTTAACTGAGAAGGACTGAAATACAAAGTCAAGGCTAAGTGGCAATGATTAGTGATGGGCTGGCTGTATCTGCCAAGGATACAGGAGAAGGGACAGCATGCGTGCAGTACATTCGATGAGCCTAATCTGGTTCAACTCTTTGGTTTTATAGGTGGAGAGATTGGACCTCAGAAAGTTGGAATGACTGGTGTTAAGCCACATTGCTCCCTAAGGCCAGAAACTGGGCTAGATCGCAGAATTTTGAATGTCAGCGAAGTTTCACGTCTATTCCTGCCCCCTGTCCATATTTGTGTAAACAGTTATGCCAGATGTCACTGACTGCTAGCATCACCAATTTAGGGAGACAATGACCAATGACTCCTAAAAACACATACAGGGATAACAATCTAATTGCTGCTCCGGGAAAAGATCTCAGTTTTTATGGGCATGAAAACACCTGCAGAGAAAGGAATGACTACTGCTTTACAGGGGTGGGAGATTGTGGAGTCGATTTGTTTTCATAACTTCTGTTTGAAAAATCTCAACGGGAACTCCAACATCAAACAAGAGAAAACCTTTCTAAGGATGTTTGTTCCTGTTTGTTTAAATGAGAATATTCTAAGATATTTTGGCTACCTGGTCTGCTCGTTTCCATGCTGAGGGACATTCTGTCCTCTAGAAAGAGAAAAGAAAGCACAAAGCCTGAGCCTGGGAAAAGTGGAAGTAATATTTTTCCCTAAAGATAATTGTCTTGCAAAGCCATAAATATGACATGTTGTTAATGGAGGATAATTAATTCAATCCTCATAAATATCATTCTTATTTCACCTATGTGGGTATTTTCTCCAATGTTCTTATTTTCCTCAAAAGTACAGACACCTCCTGATAAGACGTGGATCATCTGACAAAACTGAGAAGTCCCTGCATTAAGAAAGCAAACATTTTGAGATTTCCTAGGGCAATTCACATAGAAGGCAAGAGATACATTTATTTCAACACTTTACTCCTACCCCTCTGAAACATTAAGACAAATATTTACCCAAGCCGTCAGGATATATGGCTGTGACCAACACAAAATTGATTTTTCACATACATATCAGTCTCAGAAAAGTAAGTTATAAAAGAGCAGGTTCACAAATACTTTGGAGACTTCGTAAAAATGTCAAAAGGAAAGCTGTTTTTTTCTTACACAACATTCTTAGTTTGAGGGAAGAGGGCTTTGAGACAACATGACATGTAAGTTTAAAACCTTGAATTTTAAAACCTTACATAAAATGAAAAACCTTGAATGTCTGCAGTCCATTATTATTTTGTGTGCGTTACGCATGATTCCATCACACAGAGTTCTGACATAATACAAAATATTTGCAGAATCAACAGTATAATACACCTGTAAAGGACCATGGAACAAAGCAAGAACATTACAACCTTGAACTGTTCTCCAATCCTTGGCCACTTTGGAGGCTGCTAGTAAGGCCCAGACCTCACAGTGAAGACGTGGGGCTTAAACCATGCCCTGCTTTGTACCTTCAGCTCCCGGGCCCTTCTCTGAACTGGTGGGTGCAGTGCAGATAAAAAGGAGGGGGCAGATGGTGAGAAATATTTAGGAGGCAAGAAGGCTTTGCTAGTAGACCATGGTGAGGAAGAGGAAGGGACTGAAGACCAGGCCCAAGGTGGCCAGAGGGACTAAGGAGACCAATGATGGAGACATTTCCTGAGAAGGGGAAGATGAGAGAAGGATCTTGTTTGGTGTCTGAGATAAGGAAAGAATCACAGATGCCTGGACTCACGACCAGTTTTCCCACATAGGATGTGATGGTAGAAGTCATTCCCCTAGAGTCTGGAAGTAAAGAGAGACCTCATCCCTCCCAGTCAGAAGATGGAAGCTTCCCTATACCTCAGACTCCACCTGCACCACTACCTGTGCCCTCAGCCCAATCAGGTGGGTCTCCAGAGCACATCTAACTATTAAAGTTATACTGAATTAACTACACGCCGTCAGTAGAGGAATAAAAAAAATAAAGACAGAACTAATCAAATAGTTGAGGGGATTCGAACTGCCACCCCTCTCAATCAACAGAGGCCTCCTAGCAAGTCAGAGGGGCATGGGGCCCCCAGATCTGAGCAGGAATGGCCTCCCCCGACCTAACCCTCCTGGCCCCCTCCTGCTCCACAAGGTGTCTCACACATAATAGGTATGAACATCCGGGTTAGCACAGCGCCACTGTAACCTCACACTCTTGGTTATCCTGTGGGGTCAGAGACGTGCACACCAATGGTACAATCCATCCGGGGGGGTGGGGAGCTTACAAGAAAACAAGATTGAGGTCTTTGGCAGGGAGTTCCAGGATCCTGGGTTGCTGTAGTGAAGTCTAGAGACTATAGGGTCATGGGCTCTGGATGCGCTTGTCCCTTTGGCCCTACGAGGAGACGTGTGGCTGGAGGATGGCCTGTCTCTGCATTGCCACAACCTGGCACAAAATTCTAAGGAGTCTGAAAAATTCCCAGTTTGCACTTGTCCATCCAGTCTGACCTGTCACTACAGGCATTTACATCGAGATCTATGTCTAATGAAAGTATTTTTTGAAGTTACTGTGGACTATATTTCAATTTAACTATATTCACATGTACATGCTGATTGAATGACTACCAGGCTTTCTGGTGAATGGAGCCCTTAGGCCAGATTGGAGTGTGAAGGGAAAAAAGGTAAGTGAGATGAATGAGGAATGGCTTCAACCGGAAGAAAAAGAAAAGATGTAGGATAATTTAGGTGTTTTATTCTTTTGCCAGCCCAAAGACAAACGAGAATGGCCAAGTCAACCAACATCAACCCTCTGACTTACCTACTTCGAAACTGATGAATTGATGGAGGAGTCAAACAAGTCCTTTGTCGATAGGATAGATAATTCTATTCATAAAGATGGGGAAGAAAATACAATAAAAGTTCACGTTCTAAAATCCCACTATGAGGGTTGGTATCCTCTGCTCTTTGATAAAAGTTCACAAGATAACCTTCCCACTCAGCCTTAAGGCCACCACTATAGCCCCTGTGCCTTGAATTCATCAAGAGAAGGCCATGCCACCGTCGGATGAAACTGGTTCCTCCTGAAGCTTTGAAACAAGTCTCCTGGGAACAAGCTGTTGGAGAGAAAGATAGTGTTACTGAATCTGTAAGGCCTAATTTTCAAGGACTGGAAAAAGCAACATTGCTTGAAGAAGGACAACGCTGCCAGTAATTGAGTTCTTCTGAAGGAGGTTTGAAAAGATAGGATGGTAAACGCTCAAAGGGAACTAGGCCTTCAAAGAACTAGGTGCCCATGGCTGAAAACATCAGGGTTGTTTTTTTCTGTCTGGAAGATGGTTCGGATGCTTTTATTGTAGAGGAAATGTCAGTTATTATCTGAGAGCTGTTTATGATCTGGTTCAATGGGCTTAGAGAATCCAAAGTTAGCAGGAAGTGAGACCACGAAAAAATTTAAAGAGCGGAATGTGCATCACAATGGTGAACAAAATTCCGAGGTGGAATCAACTGTAATCATAATTAGAGTGGGATTGTGAGAAATATACGGACCGAGCGTGGAGGAAAAGCTTACAGATTCCCAAGCTTAGGTTTGATAATTGTTTATTAAGGCTACTAAACACATTTCTTTAAAAACCAGATTTTTCTCCTAAATTAAAATCTGAATATAACATCAAGATAGAGTCAATTATTCAAGAACAGATATTGTGTACAACACCTTCAATTTTGTAAGAGGTAAGAGGCATGTAAAGAACAGGTCCTGATTTCCGAAAGGTTTTTCTACCGGGGAGGAATGCAAAGCCAAGACCACGGACTGAATTGCGTTGACAGAAACGAAGAGGGCTGCCCATTGAGTGAACCTACCTGCGCCGTTGACTGTGCGTGTGACCCTGGGGAAGTTTCTCGGCCTCTGTGCATCCTCGTTCATAAACTGAAGATAAGCACTGTATACCTCTCTATGGAACCGCTGGGAAGATTAAGTGAGTTAATGTACGTAAAAGTGCTTAGACAAGCTTCTAGCACACAGTATGTGCTCACTATCTTTGACTATAATTATCGTTATATTTATCATATACTTTTTAAATAGACTTAGAGACATAATACTTAGTTTTTGTGAAACAGGTTTCCCGCAGTGTGGAATAGCACGTTTGGCGATATAAAAATGAAGAATCAGGCTCTATGCATTTTTGATATAAGTTATTACAGTTATAGTATTTATAATATATATATATATATACATATATATATATATATATATATATAATATGAACCAGACACCGATAAGCACTTCACGTATGCCATTTTTTCTCACTTAATGCTTGTTACCACTTTAAAAGATGGGCGTGGGTGTGTACATTTTAATTGAGGTTCTAAAAAGTTAACTACTCGCCCAAGGTCAGTCTCACAGTTAGTAAAGTGGTGCAGCTGATATTTGGATCATGCCGTCACCCCTAAACAAATTGGGAACCTCACGGCTGTATCACTGTCTTACACAAAGCAGTTGTGCTCTGCGTGCAGCCCCCATACAGCCATCACTTCTGAAATCCTCTGAAATATATTCAAAAAGAAGAAAGAAATGAGCATGAAAGCAGGAGAGACAGAGCCTTCTGTTGAGACTGAAATCTAGGGTGAAGGCACTCCCTCGCCTGAGAAGAGAATTTTCTCCCTGGTTACTTAGGCGCACAAAGTAGGAGCACTTTAAATTTGACCTGGGCTCCAAATGTGGTTCGGTCTGTCTCTTCCTGGTTGTCAGGGCTGCACCTTGCAGGAAGAGGACAGTTGGCTGATGACATTTTTATTCTCTAGCCCATCAAGCGAGGAAGTATCTAGTAAGTCACTCCTCTGGAAAGCTCAATTGAATGAGCTTTTCCCCTTTGTAATGCTAACAGTGAAAAAAAAAAAAGTTCTATCATTCTAAATGAAGCAATGTACTAAAATGCATTTTCTCCCAGCAAGTTTTGCTGGAAACATTTCTTTTGTTGAAACCAGTGCTTCAATTGCTTGTCTCAGGAACTCTAGACATTAAAAATTAAGAGCTTTTTGCATTTTTGTATTCTCGTGCTCTAAATGTTTACCAATAGTGACCATATTAGGAATGAAATCAGAAATGTAAAGAATGTACATGGCAATTCATCTTGTTTTATTTTATTTTTATATTTTATTTTTTTAATTCCAGCGTAACTATCATGCAGTAAAAAAAATGCACTCTTTTTTAATTTTGGGTGTACAATGTAGTGATTCAACGGTTCTATACAGTACTCAGTGCTCATCATGATAAGAGTGCTCTTAATCCCCTTCACCTATTTCACCCATCCCCCCCCCCCACTCACCTTCCCTCTAGGAACCACCAGTTTGTTCTCTGTATTTAAGAGTCTGGTTTTTTTGTCTCCTTTTTTCTTTGTTCACTCATTTTGCTTGCTTCTTAAATTCTACATAGAAGTGAAATCATATGGCATTTATCTTTCTCTGATTGACTTATTTTTTATCACTTATCACTTATACCCTCTAGACCCATTCATGTTGCAAATAGCAAGATTACATTCTCTTTTATGACTAATATTCCACTGCATACACATATGCAACATTTCTTTATCCATTCATATATCGATAGGCACTTCAGCTGCTTCCATAATTTAGCTATTGTAAATAATGTTCCAATAAACAGAAAGGTGCATGTATCTTTTTGAATTAGCCTTTTTGTATGTTTTGAGTAAATACCCAGTAGTGGAATTATTGGATCATATGGCATTCTATTTTTAATTTTTTGAGGAACTTCCATGCCATTTTTCGCAATAGCTTGGCTAGTATGTATAAGGGTCCTTACCTCTGCATCCTTGTCAGCATCAGTTTTTGGATTTTTGATGTTAGACATTCTGACAAGTGTGAGGTGACATCTCATTGTCGTTTTGATTTGCATTTCCCTGATGATGAGTGATGTTGAGCATCTTTTCACGCGTCTGTTGTTCATCTGTATGTATTCTTTGGAGAAATGTCTGTTCATGTTTTCTGCCCACTTTAACTGGATTATTTGTTTTTGTTTTTGTTTTTGTTTTTTTGGTACTAAGTTATTTATGTTCTTTATAGAAGTTATTTATGTTCTTTTTGTAAGAGGACACTAACCTCTTATCAGATATGTCATTTGCAAATATCTTCTTCCATTCAATAGGTTGTCTTTTTGTTTTGCTGATTGTCTTCTTTGCCGTGCAGCTTTTTATCTTGACATCGTCCCAATAGTTTATTTTTGCTTTTGTTTCCCTTGCCTGAGGAGACATGTCCAGCAAAAAGTTGTTATGTCCAATGTCAGAGAAATTACTGCCTGTGCTCTCTGCTAGGATTTTTATGGTTTCAGGTAGTACATTTAGGTCTTTAATCTATTTTGAGTTTATTTTTGTGTGTGGTGTAAGACAGTCGTCCAGTTTCATTCTTTTGCATGTATCTGTCCAGTTTGCCCAGCATCATTTGTTGAAGAGACTGTCTTTTTCCCATTGCATATTCTTGCTTCCTTTGTTGTAGATGAGTTGACCATCAACTGTTTTTGATTACTACAGCTTTGCTATATATCTTGAACTTTTTCAAGTTTCGTGCCCAGGAATTTTACCTCATTAATCCTACTTTTATGAATCTAACGAAAGGAAATGGTGAAAGATACAGATGTGTGTGCTATATATTACTATATTATTTACATTATAAAAAATTGAAGCAATTTACCTTATTTTCCTAATTCTAAGAGCTGTACTTTAACGCATCTCACTTCTCTAATGCATGTTACAGATGGTGTATATCTAAGGTAATTTTTCTTTCATTCTATGAAATGTATTTTAAAACTATGTTTCATTTAAAAATCATTGACAACTTAAAGGGAAATATTAATGCTCCTGTGAAATTAGGGAGTACAATCCACAAAATCACCCAGATGCCAACTGCAGAGTTTGGGGATTCTTTCTTTTTTTAAGTTTATTTATTTATTTTGAGAGAGAGGAACAGAGCAGGCATGACGGTACATGAGTGGGGAAGGCGCAGAGAGAGAGAGAGACAGGGAATCCTAGTCAGGCTCTGCACTGTCAGCACAGAGTCCGATGTGGGGGCTCAAACTCAAACTCATGAGTCATGAGATCATGACCTGAGCCTCAGTCAGATGCTTAACTGACTGAATTTGGGGATTCTTAAGGCCACCCTCAGGTTTGATAATTCAGTAGAAGGATTCACAGAATTCACCGAAAACTGTTATACTTACAGTAATGGTTTGTTAGAGTGAAAGAATTTAAAATCAGTCAAGGGAAGATACGCATAGGGCAGGGTTCCAGAAAATTCCAAATGTGTAGCTTCCATTTGTCACCTTCCAGGAGAATCATGGGCCACATGAAATCCCCTGGCAACAATGTGTGACAATATGACAAAGTATTGCCAACCAAAGAAGGCCACCTGATTCTCGGATGTCCAGAGTTTTTATTGGGACTCAATCACATATACATGATTGACTGCCCTATGACAGTGCGGCATATCCTACCTAAGTCTCCAGCCCCTCTAGAGGTAGAGCAAAAGCCACATGGCCTAAAGCCTGTGTCATAAATCGCATAGTTAGACTGCAGTACGGCACAAGATCCTAAGGTAAACAAAGACACTCTTATCAGGCAGGACATTCCAAAGGCCCAGAGAATACCTTCCAGTAGCCAAAGCCAAATGCCAAACCTCTCTTTGGGTAAGAATAATTCTTCAGCACAGAGCCCTGCAAATGGGGAATTGGTTAAATTATTAAATATAATTCAACAACATAATGGAACAGTGTGTAGCTCATTAAAATTGTTTTGAAACTTACTTATGACATGGGGAAATTTGGAGAGCATAGTCTTATGTATATCCTCTAAATTGTGCGTGTGCATGTGAGTGTGTGAGGTCTTTGTGCTATATCCGCATTCTTCTGCATTAATGACTTTTTTCAGTTGCTCACATTTAGTTTTCATGGAATGAATTTTTTATTCTCCCATTCAGGTTCTGTGTTTCCTTACAGGATAACAGAGGCTTCTCCTTCCTTCCTATTGCCTTTGTCCCCAAACCAGGCCTTGTGTCAATGTTTAAAGTCAAAGAATGGAAATTTACCTTGGAAAGTCAGTCGTAGAGAGAAGAGTTTCTCAGCAAGAATTCTCTGTTTCTCTGTCTATTAAACACAATCTTTCCTTTCTTCATTCAGTGAACAAACCTTACAGAATTAGTGTTAGGAACAGGGCCATCCAGATGAGTAGGCTCTACAGTCTTCTGTCCGAAGGGCTGGGAACCTGGGGACACAAAGAAACATACAAAGGGTAAGCTACCACATATGACAAAGGTGTCTTCTTACCCCACAAAACCCCAAGTGTTCCAGCATGTTCCAATCTAGAAACTTAGAAAGTCAGTGGGAGGTTATTCTACCTGAGCTATAGACGTAGGACATTTACAGTAGAACTGTCCCTCCTCCATGGATCTATAGTTTTCAGGCCAGGACCAAATCCCAGGATGTACTATTAAGCTGGGGACGAAAGCATCTGCGACCTATGGACGCAGAATCTGAACTATTTACTTTGGCATTTAGTCACTCACTCCCCTTTCAATTCCCATGCCCAAAAGGCACATTACATTGTTATTCAAGACATTAGAATGACAGGACAGACATCTGAAGGAGACACCGCAAGTGACACTGAGGTTTCCACACTTAATCGTTAGTGATTTCACAGTAATTTAACTGACACCATCCCTGGCTTTGCCATTTGTTTTAGGGCAAGATAAGCAAAACAAAACAATGGCAAAATAGAACAAAATAAAAACACACGTTTCTTTTCCATCAAAATAAATAATTAATTGAATGAAAGAATAAATTTTAAATATTCTTTAATAGATACAAGTATAAGCACATAGACACGAAGTGGAAAATACCATAACATCAGAAAAACAAACAAAAAGATTGTAGAAATACCCAAACAAAATCAGCATATCTCACTTGGGGAAAAAAAAATATTCCTCTCTTACCCCTCATATGCAGAATCCGCCTCAACCCCCAGTATTATTTGGTTCTAAGAACCATAAAAATTGTCTTCGGCGCCATTTCTAATGACCGTCACAGCTGCTGTGTGTAACATCTACGTCAGCTCTTTTGATGCAGTGTTGGGTGTTTTCTTAAGCACTCAGCATTGTTATTACTAAGTTAAAAAACAAGCTCCACTTTTCTGCCCCATTCAAAGCCCAGGGGTGTGGGGGAAATCTCTACCTACAATCCAGGCAGGGCGCACAAAGCACACGCACGCACAGGTCCACAGGCCAAACAACCACCAAGAAGGGAAATACTTCTCATTTTGGCTTGTCCAGAAAGGCTTGGCAAACAATGGAGAAAATTGAGATGGGAAAATACCAAAAAGCTGCTCGAAGCATTCATTTGTGTGTTTCAAAGAAAACCAGGGAGGTGTGAGTGGCTCTGGATTATGGTGCGTTGAGGTGGGTATATAGTCATATTAAATGAAAGGGCCTCACTCTCCCGGTCTCCGTGACCATATTTTTTTCTGCCACACCCAGAACTACTACTTTTCTACAGCAGATTTACAAGTAAATAATAAATAAAGCAATATGATTTTGACCACAGTGGTGACAATTTTCCAAATTGCACAAAGAGGGAAATATCTTACCCATTTTATCCCCTTAGGCCATTTCATCCAATGACCTAGTTTTCCTGCAGACAATTTTAGCGTAATATAAAATTTGTCCAAAATAAGGCAAAGCTGACCTTTCCCCTTATCAACTAAATGTAATACACACCACACACACGTATGAAGGCACACTCACACACATACACACACACACACACACACACACACACTCAATTTCTTGTAACCAAAACCAAGAATTACAACAAGGGGTTATTTTTTATTTCAAAATTATTGAATCACTCCTTGGTCTTTCTTGGTTCATTTTGGAAAATGTGAACTCCTCAAGGGCATATATTGTGTTTTCAATTTCCTTTCTATATCCCCCACAGCACCACACTGTTTTGAACTTAATAGGAACTCAGAATATGTTAAATGAATATATACACAGATGATTCAGAACATAACTCAGAATTTATACACGAATGATTTCAAGAGTAGAATTTAGTGACTCATTTATATTCATTACATATAACACCCAGTGCTCATCACAACAAGTGCCCTCCTTAATGCTTATCACCCATCTAGCCCGTACCCCACCCAGCTCCCCTCTAACAACCCTCAGTTTGTTTCTATAGTCAAGAGTCTCTTACGGTTTGCTTCCTTCTCTTTTTTTCCCCTCCCCTGTTCATCTGTTTTGCTTCTTAAATTCCACATATGAGTGAAATCATATGTTATTTGTCTTTCTCTGACTGACTTATTCCACTTAGCATAATATGCTTTAGCTCCATCCATATCACTGCAAATGGCAAGATTTCATTCTTTTTGATGACTTAGAAATTTTCCATTATACTCTTTCCATAATTTGCCTATTGTTGATAATGCTGCTATAAACATTGGGGTCCATGTGCCCCTTTGAATCAGTATCTTTGGATCCTTTGGGTAAACACCTAGTAGTGCAATTGTTGGGTCATAGGGTAGTTCTATTTTTAACTTTTTGAAGAACCTCCATATGATTTTCCAGAGTGGCTGCACCAGTGGAAGAGGGTTGCCCTTTCTCCACATCCTTGCCAACATCTGTTGTTTCCTGTGTTATTAACTTCAGTCATTCTGACAGGTGTAAGGTGGTATCTCATCATGGTTTTGATTTGTATTTCCCTGATGATGAGTGATTTTGAACATCTTTTCATGTGTCTATTAGCCATCTGGATGTCTTCTTTGGAAAAATGTCTGTTCATGTCTTCTGCCCATTTCTTAACTGGATTATTTGTTTTTTGGGTGTTGAGTTTGATAAATTCTTTATAGATTTTGGATACTAATCTTTTATCAGATATGTCATTCACAAATATCTTTTCCCAATCCGTAGGTTGCCTTTTAGTTTTATTGATTGTTTTCCTTTGCTATGCAGAAGCTATTTATTTTGATGAAGTCCCAATAGTTCACTTTTGCTTTTGTTTTCCTTGCATCCAGAGATATGTCTAGTAAGAAGTTGCTACAGCTGAGGTCAAAGAGGTTGCTGTCTGTGTTCTCTAGGATTTCAATGGTTTCCATTCGCACATTTAGGTCTTTCATCCATTTTGAACTTATTTTGGTGCATGATGTAAGAGAGTGGTCCAGTTTCATTCTTCTGCATATTACTGTCCAGTTTTCCCAACACCATTTGTTGAAGAGATTATCTTTTATTAAAAGATTTTATTTTTTTTATTTTTATTTTTTTTTTTAAATTTTTTTTTCAACGTTTATTTATTTTTGGGACAGAGAGAGACAGAGCATGAACGGGTGAGGGGCAGAGAGAGAGGGAGACACAGAATCGGAAACAGGCTCCAGGCTCTGAGCCATCCGCCCAGAGCCCGACGCGGGGCTCGAACTCACGGACTGCGAGATCGTGACCTGGCTGAAGTCGGACGCTTAACCGACTGCGCCACCCAGGCGCCCCCAAAAGATTTTAATTAGCAAATGAAAAGGTGTATTTCAAGTGTATACAATTCATATTCAAATCTAATACAATGAGCTAGCTACCATCAAAGAATAAAGCACAGTCCTTGCTGCAGAGGAGGGTATAATCTAGCAGGTGACTTAAGATCAAAGGAGATGAAGAAAAAAAAAGAAAAAGAAAGAAAAGACAAAGAACAGCAAATAATAGGAAAAGTATTCAATAAATATCCTTCATAACATCTTGGTGGCTACTTGAGTACAAGGCTCAGAGGAGAGGGAAGTTGACAGAGGCAGGAGCAGGCAGGAATGTCTTCACACAGGACATGGGATGTCACCTGTACCATGAAGAGTCAAAGAGATTTGCCAAGGTGGAAGATAGAGTGGGTGGGTTTTTTTAGGTGTGGTAATGTTTTTCTTTTGCAACTATAGCATAAATGTAGATGAATACCAAGTTATTTATTGATGGGGCCTACATACTCCAAATCAATAAAAATAACAACCTGAAAGATGGAAGAGGTTAGGAGAGAGCAAGAAACTGACCCGGAAAGCTGAGAAGTTGTAGGCTTGTGCTAGGTTGGTAATCATGTGGAAATGCAGGATGGATGAGGAACACATAGGTTCCACATAGATAGGCACCTCACCTGCCTTGTTCATCGTGCTCAATACTCTATGCCTAATATCTACAACAGTGCCTGACCCGTAACAGGAGCCCTGTAGATTTTTGTTCAGTAGATGAATGAATCTTGGAAAGGCTCAAAGGAAGACTCAGGTTTGTATACTTCCAAGCAGAACCATTTTTAGAGACGTGTAGAGTGAGTGCTATGTTTGATTTCCTGAATGGATTGGTCTCCAGTGGTGTTTGCTAAAAACATAGTCCAGTCCTCCATTAGAGTAAAGGTAAAAAAAAAAAAAAAAAAAAAAGCCCTCAGAGAATGTTCTTTCTCTTCCCTTCAGAAGTGCATGAAGGTAAATACTCTTTTCTGAGCCAACCTACTCCCTGCCCAGACCCTGTAGAATGAAGTTTGATTGTTCATTCCAAAGTCTGCATGACTACCAATGTTAATAAAGGTCACAAAAGTGTTCAGCCCTTTACAAACAAGCCAGTTATTTATTTTGCCTGTGTCATCTGTGCACTCTGAGAATTTAGTATGTGTGGTAGAGTTATTGCGCATAATGGTTTCAAATCTAGTCAAATCCTCAGATTTAGCTTCAACTAAATACAAAGAAAGGATCTGTCCCAAGATTTATAGGATATATTTGGGAGGAAGAAGTGCCCCAACTAAGAAAACATGGAGTGAGCTGACATGTCAATTCATAAGATGAATATTGAAAAGAGACTGTGTTCTATTCCTAAAACTAGGGGCAACTGTGCTATTTCAGGGTTTTCTCATAATGACACTGTCCTTTTATGCTCTCCACTTGGAACTTTCACTTTTGACAAACAGAAGGAAGTAAAGAGATTCTCCTTAATACATATCTTTATCCTTGTGTGGTCTCACAAGCCCTTCAGGGAAAGAGAATGATCAATGTCCTCCATACAGTAACCTTCAGTGTCTGCACTTTGTTTTCTTCTAGGAACATGAAACCCATTGTGATTTCTCCAAAACATACTCTCAGTAGCAGTAGAAATAGAAATAATTGTTTTCCCCCTTTTTACTTTTTTTGTCCCTCTCAAGTCTTCATGCTTTCCAACATCCAGTAAGGAATTTTTACTTATGCGTTTATTTTTCATTTGTTTGTTGACAGGTGTCCTCCGTCCCCATATCCCACAGAGAAGGGCTGAGAAGTCACGTGCAGTATTTCCCATGGCTTCTCAATGACCTGCTTTTCAACACCTTCACTGGGGGAGAAAGAACAGCCGTTATCTTCCCATTCAAGAAATTCAGCCTGGAAGACTGGCTTCCTGTGAATGTGTCCTCACGCTCCTGGGAGGTCATTCAACCTTCTTGACATTCTTGTCTGTCCGTGGCTTATGGGGGGTATGTTTGGGGAAGCAAAGATTCGAGTCTGTGACCCAGCAGAAGACCACCAACTATGAACTCTATGGCCAATATTTTAGTGGCTAACTGATGACATTTCTTGCGAGGGCTAAATAGGTTGATAGGAAGACATTAACCAAAGTAGAAAAACATGATAGATACCAGCAGGCATCTTGGTAATTTCTCTTTTACCAGCCTTTCAGCAAATCTTGGATCTTGAAGAGTTTCGAACAGAAAGAACGAGGGTTTCAGAGAGAGTTTCTGATTTAAAATCTCACTTTTGTTTCTTTCTAGATAAACTTGGTCTCTGTTTCCTCACCTATAGAACATAGAGGATAATCATAGGGGGGATGAAGTGCCATTCTGTACATAAAGAATCTGATGTTGAGACATGTAACTGGGACAGAGAAGATTTGTAATAGAAGGCTTGTCGAGTCTAAAAGTCTTTAATAAGTGGACTTGAGTGAACTCTTTCTGGACAAGGTGGAGATGATAACCATGAGCATTAAGTCAGTGGTGGCACAAGAAAAATGCACCTGTACCTAGGCAAATGTCCAACCAGGAGGCAGAGCTATGTCTTAAAGTGGTGTCTGTGTGTGTGTGTGTGTGTGTGCATATGTGTGCTTTATCCTGGACTCCCTACTCCCACTCCTCCTCCTGGGAATGTTGCAAGATAACTGAGCACACACACAATGTACTTTAGTTTATCCAGAAGAAGCGTTTGCAAAGGGAAAGCTAGAATTCAGTAATGAAGTCTCACTTCTTGGCAGTAGAAGTTGCTGGTCCCTGCCAAGGTGCAGATGACATCAGGTCTTGAACAAAGTTGCTCAGTGCCTATATCTACGTCCGTTGTGTATTTTTACACATGAACCTGGTTTACCAGCTGCACGGGAGGGGGAATCCCAGAGTTAACACGTTTAATTGGGACTTTATAGCACTACCAGGCCGGCGTGGAGATGGGAGGAGGAAGGCCGTGTGTGCGGAGTTAACTCTTCTCTTGGAGTTACCTTCAGGGTCAGCCTCATAATCTCCTAAATATGATGACAGAACCAGCAGCTTTGAGACGGGTGTGAAGTTTTTGAGGAAATCAAATTTCTCCAGATCCATATTTGTGGATATAGGTAGCCGTACAGAACAGAGCAGTTTTTGTTTTGAAAGTTAGGTATGACTCTAGAGCTCTATAGAGTTATAAGATCTATTCCCTCTGTATTTCATACTAGTTCAATCTCATGGAAATTTTCCAAATGTCCTTGATGTGAATGTTTGAAATAAACATCAAATATAAACTTGCAAGGGAGAATGCATACAGCGGGTCCCCTTTGCGGGGCAGGATAGTCTTAAAAGATATATTCCAAATGTTTAATAATGATAATTTCTTGGGGGATGGGGGGGTGGGGGAGGCAAAAGTATAATAAGGAAAGAGTTTTTTATCTTGTATCTTATATACTTTTTATATTTATAATAAAACAAAAGCTAAAAGTGAGCTTTTAGATGTTCACTAAACATATACTGAACATCTACGATGTTCCAAGAATTTTGCCACACGTACAATTTGATCCAATTACCTTAACAACACTGTGGACAAGGTATTATCACGGCCTCAATTTTACCGTTGAGGAAATTGAGGTCTTGGAGGAGATAAATCACTTGCCAGAGATACATGGCTGAGTATAAGAGCTATAATGTAAATGAGGAGCCCAGATTCGATACTTCTGGTCACCACACTAAAACTTCCTCAGCTGAATAAACAAATAAAAGTTCAAATTCCTCTTGGGGGAACAAAGAGTCAGTCTCATTACCTCGTCATCACACCTTCCATACATCTTAAGTTTATACTTGGAATGTAAACTTTGGTTCACTTAAACATTCAATCATATGTGCATAACTGGGCGCCATCACCCCTCCCAGCACCTGCCACGCCTGGGTCGGGGAAATGGACACATGTTGGCGGTCAGAGAGGGAGAGCCCAGAAAAAGATACCGGAGGCTGCTGGTTGGTCTTCCTTAAAGTAAGAAACAAAAGGCAGAGAGAGAGAGAGACGAGCTAGAAAGGCCTTGTAACTGGGGAAACTGAGAGCATTGCATATTGGGAGATGTCCTGACTAGAAGTTATAGTAATGTTTTTTGATATACTTTAAAGTTGTTTGTTTTTTTTTACATTTATTTATGTTTTGAGAGACATAGAGAGACAGAGCACAAGTTGGGGAGGGGCAGAGAGAGAAGGAGACACAGAATCTGAACCAGGCTCCAAGCTCCGAGCTGTCAGCACAGAGCCCGAGGCGGGGCTCGAACTCACAAACCGTGAGATCTTGACCTGAGCCGAAGTCGGATGCTTAGCCGACTGAGCCACCCAGGCACCCCTTCTTTTGATATACTTTTCAAGTCCACTTTGTGTTCACCAGATAAAAATAATTAGAAATTTCTTTTGGTTTGTAACTCTTCAGTATTCTTGTTTTTAAAAGCCTTCTTTTGCCTGGGCATTTTTTCTTATGACTTATCATGGGTCATTAAATAATGAACAAGAAAAAAAAATATGCATAAGGGGTCCTTCTCTCCTTAACAGCTCCCTATGTCTTTCCCTTCCCTTTTAATTTTTTTTAATGTTTATTTATTTTTGAGAGAGTGATAGACAGAGTGTGAGTGGGGGAGGAGCAGAGAGAGAAGGAGACACACAATCGGAAGCAGGCTCCAGGCTCTGAGCTGTCAGTAGAGAGCCCAACACGGGGCTCAAACCCATGATCCGTGAGGTCATGACATGAGCCGAAGTTGGATGCTCAACCGACTGAGCCACCCAGGTGCCCCTTCCCTCCCTTTTAAACAAGTATTTCCTAAGCCATCCGGAGAGAATGTCCCATTATGGATATTTTCCTTGGTTAAATCTCTGGCCCACTGACTACTTAAAAACTTGAGTTTGTTTTCCCACTGAGAAAGGGGAAGAAAAATTAACACCTATAGTATCTAGACACTAAACAAGCTACTCTACCAACTTCATTTAAGCCTTCCAATGACCCTGCAAAGTAATTGTGATCTTTCCCATTTTACAAATGGAGATAAGATAGCCTGTCCAAGGTGGCCAGTAGCAGAACTGAGTTTGAAGCTTTGTATTTGGTTTCTGAAGAGTGTATTTCTCCTCCTAATACACTGCTTTGATGTGGTAACAATGTCCTATGGAATCCATGCTCCATTATTAACATTAGCATTATTAATATCATTAATAGTCACCATTTGTTGGATGCTTACCAAATACCAGGCAGGATGCTAAAAACTTTCAGCCTCTCTCATGTGCTCCCAGCATTAACCTTACACGGAGTTCTGACCTTTGCTTACAGACGAAATAACTAAGGTTTGGGAATATAACAAGTTAATACCTCTAGCAAGCTTTGGAACCCGGCCTCAAACCCTGCTCAGTAGGGAACATGCCCTCTCTGAGTTTGCTAAGTCAATGCTTTCCAAATCGGAGCACGCATCAGCGTCACCGGTGTGTCTGGGGGGGGCGGGGGGGGGGTGCTTGTTAGAACATAAGTCCCTGGGCTCCACTCCAGAGTTTCTGCTTTAGGAGGTCTGGGGTACATCCAAGAATTCGCATGTCTAACAAGTTCCAGGTCCGATGCTGCTGGTTGGAGATACACTTGGAGAATCGTTGCTCTGGCCTGAGAGAAAGCAGGGTGTGGGCACTTCATGTTGTGGCACACTTTAATGTGTAAATAATTGTCGATATAAACTCTGGAAATGATTCCGTGAGTGTGACTTCCTTCTATTCCTTTTTAAAATTGGTGAGGGTGCAGGCCGTATGACATTCCCCACAAGTGGGTGAAACAGCCGACAGGTGGGACCGGCTCGCCCAGCCAGCCAACGTCGGGAAAACAAACTCACATCATCACCAGCGCCAGGCGGGCCGTTCGTGCCTCAGAGAGTTGTCCTTGGCAATGTCCAGCAGCACATTGTCATGGAATTCACAGCTGCCTTGCCCACTCCCTGTTTTGGGACATGGCTGACATCTAAGAACCAGGAAACCTTATCCACAAAAGCACTGTGTCTCTTGGTGCCACGCCACCCTGGGGCACTCCGGCTTCAAGCATCGGGTCAGAATTCCAAAGGGGCGTTGCCTCCCATCTGGTTGGCACAAATGTAGCTGTTGGCGGTGCTTTATCTAGGATTCCTACCCAGCACGATAAGGTCCCGCCAAACCCACTTGGGCTGGTTCTCGTTGGTGATAAATTTCTCTTCTCTCAG
Source organism: Prionailurus bengalensis (assembly GCF_016509475.1). NCBI lineage: Eukaryota > Metazoa > Chordata > Mammalia > Carnivora > Felidae > Prionailurus > Prionailurus bengalensis. The sequence continues at coordinate 44,328,034 of NC_057349.1, forward strand.
CATGTTACCTATGAGGGGACATAGGATCAGAGAAAGTCGGGACTGGCAGGGTTCTCTAGGCTTATCTGATGAGGGCAGATCTGCGCATCTCACTGATGGGAAACCACAAGGCAGAGAAATGCCTGGCACTCCTGAAAGCCAGGCTTCACCGGGACTCCTTCCCAGAAAGAACCCTCCACGTCCACCCCAGGAGGCCATCAGGGAAATGTAACTAGGCATATCTGGCTGGGATTAAGCCAGGTGAAATGTACACCCATTCTGGGAAGATCTGTTGTCATCTGCACACAGGGGACTCTTCCCCCATCGCTTCTGGCTTCGGTTGTTTCTCAAGTCCCAGCCCTCGCCCCTAGCCTCCCTCAAGTTCTCAGGAGAATCCGGAGTAAAGTATCTGGAAAAATTACATCATGGTATCTTAGGACCGTGATATCATTTTAAAAAGACAGCCTCGGGGATGCCCTATTTATCCCCCAAGGGCCAATCTCTGTTCAGAACATGCCAAGCGCTGCGGCTGCTTGTGTGAACTGAGGCCAGAGGCTTTCTGAACACGAGAAGTTGAGGCAGAGTGGGGCACCTTGGTGCCGGATCTCTTTGCTTCCGTGTTTGTTCTCATCTGATCCCTGAGTCCCCACATCCTTCTACAGAGGGGAAAATGATATACAGCATACTGTGCTGTTTTGAGGACCAAAAGATGTAATCTATGCTGAGTCTAGCACAGAAACTGGGATATTGAAGTCTCCATGGTCTCTGTTCCCTCTCCCACCCTTTCCTCATACCACACTGTGTGCTAAGGCAAGCTCTGGCAGTAAGGGGAGGGCTGAGGAGTATGCTTCAAGCACCTTGATCCTTCCGGAGGAAGCTGTGAGGGCCTAAATACAGTTTTTTGTTCACTTGTATTACTGTGTCCACCCCTAAGACCTTGGGTACAAAATGGAATCTATAAAGAGTTTGGACAGCACGGTCATGGAGTATGTGGCTCCTGGTCGACAAAACTCTAAAATTTGCTAAACTCCTTCTTCCCAAAGGAAGAGATGAATCCAAAAACCTAAGGATATCCCCAATCTATTTTGTACCACGTGCTTGAATTAACTCTGTATGAGTCCAAAGTACCCAAGGACATCCTGTTGATGCAGCCCAAATTTAAATAAAACACTGCCTTTCTAGCAGGTGGAAATCTCGAGTCGACCGTGCCTAATTCCTGCTTGGCTTAGAAGCAGGCAGCCTTCGCTATTCACCAGCACCCTTGGGCACAAACCCAGGAAACAGAGGTATTGTTTGCTGTCCCAGAACAGCAATTATGTTCTTAGCTTCCTAATCTCTTTTACTGTACAAAACACCACAGAAACACTGTAAATTGTTCCTAATTAGAGTAGCTGGATTAAAACGCCTTTTATTCCCCCAAATTCCAAAGTGTATTTCAGGTGTGTTTAAGCTTTGAGCAATTTGTTCAGATTTATTTCTTGGTCAGAGTCCGCCCCCTGAAGTTTGATAAAGGTAAGTGCAGCACAGCCCTGCTGCCTTCTTAACAAAAGGTAAATTGTCTTTCCATTTAAGAGTCCTCTGAAAGGACATAGCTTGGGGGCTCTTACCAAAATCTTTATCAGTCTGAGAAACATTCTAGGTGCTACAGAATGACTATTCCTCAGCTCCTTTATTTATTCTGAAAGCGTCAGAAAAACCTGGAGAAAATTAATCTTTCTAAAATAGCTAGTTCCGGATCTGGAAGAGGTTATCCAATACAAGGCCAAGCAAAGTCTAAACATAATTCCATGCTATATATTCAGTAAGAAACTTCCCAACAGTAGGATTTCTTATTCTGAGTGCCTATTATATTCTTATATCTTGATACAAGATAGGAATAAGCAAGTCAGGGTCTTGACTCTCAGCAGTATTTAACCCGGTTGCTATCCTTGAAATCTTTCTTGAAAGCTTTTCTTACCTTCTGGGATGCCACATTCTCTTGGTTTCCCTCCTGCTTCACAGGCTGCTCTTGCTCATTCCCCTTTCCAGGATCTTTTTCCTCTCCTTAATTCTAGATGCTGGGGTGCCCTGGCTCAGTGCTTGGACCTCTTCACTTTTGCCCTGTACTCAACTAGGTGATCTCGTCTGGCCCCATGGCTTTAAGCAACATCTCTAGCCCCGCTCTTCCTTTGACAATAGACTATTATACCCAGTGGCCTACTTGACATCTCAAATCGGAGCTATCATAGGCATCTCAAAAACCTGAAGCAGCTGGCCAAAGCCACATAAGCTTGGAGAGCCCTGTGACTTCTGAGTTCAAGGAAATGAATCAAGGGGACTTACAACTTTAAGATAGCCCATGCCTTCTTCAATTCATACACACACATTCCACATTTATTTATGTTTAACCACAGTTACAGGGATATGGTTTCAAGACAAAAAAAAAAACTTTTAATTTCCTGCTTCCCAGAGAAAATCTGTTAACTGTTTTATTCCTTTGATAATTATTTCCATATTTCCAAATATCTTGATTATAATGTTGCTTCTTGGTTTCTCAGTTTTATCGATTTCCAAACACAAAGAAAGATTTAGAGCTCTTCTGCCATCCCTCAAAATAGACTTCCTATTCTCCACTTTCCCAAACACTTATGGTGTTATTGTCTTGCTTATATCAAAATCACTATTCATTATTGGTACTCTGTATACTCTATTCATAGCTGTGTTAGGTAGTATGTTTAAGTACTTTTTCTTTTCAGCACAGCATTTTGTTTCTGTTAGATGTAACGCTTTTTTTTTTTTTTTACTTGTTTGGATTTCTGTGTTCATATCAAAAATTTATCCCAACCCACCCCTGGGTATGTAAATCTCTTCTAGATAACACTCAGGGGTGCTTGGCCGCTTCAGTCGGTTGAGCGTCCAACTCTTGATTTCGGCTCAGCTCATGATCCCAGGGTTGTGGGATCGAGCCCTGCATTGGGCTCCACGCTGAGCATGGAGTGTGCTTGAGATTCTCTCTCTCCTTCTCTGCCCCTCCCCTGCTCACGTGCTCTGTGTCTCTCTAAAAAAAATAATTAATAAAATAAAATAGATAACTTAAAAAACTAACAACACTCAGATCTATTAGGTATCCTACTCTCGCTTTCTTCTTCTTGAGCAATCTTTCTTGCAGATCTAGCCTGGATCTGCCCCAGGTTGTTGTCTGGGTAGAAACTCCTTTTAAGCCCACCCTAGATAGTCCCTCTGCTCTCTCTTTCATAGCATCTTTTGTTTTTGGGGTCCCAAGCCTTTTCCTTTCTAGGTCTATTGCCACGTTTGGTACTATTTCCCAACAGCTTTTGGGAAGGGAAGCTTTGCAGGAAAATTTATGGAGAATTTCAGTGGCTGAAGTTATCTTTATTCTTCTTCACACTTAACTACTTCTGGGTTTCAATAATTTCTTCTCAACGTTTCGAAACCATTCTCCATCATTATCTAGCTTACAACATTACTGCGAGGAGTCTGATAATATTCTGATTTTGACCTTTTACGTAAAACCTTTTTTTTTCCCCTCTGAAAACGTTTTGTTCTTCTTTTTTTTTTCCTTCTGTCACAGAATATCATAGAAGAAATTTCACAATGCTCTCATCTCAGTTGGTTCAAGTTGCTATAACCAAATACCATAGACTGGGTGCCTTATGAACATTTATTTCCCATAGTTCTGGAGGCTGGAAGTTCAAGATCAGGATGCCAATACTGTCGGTTTCTGGCAAGACCCTCTTCTGAGATACAGACTGCCAACTTCCAACTTGGTATAAAGGACAAGAGAGCTCTATGGAGTCTTTTGTAAGAGCACCAATGCCATTTACAAAGATTCCACCTTCACGATCTAACTACTTCCCAAAGGCCCCACTTCCAACTACTATCACTTGGGGGTTAGGTATTAACATATGCATTTGGAGGGGCACAAACCTAACTGTGGGTCTTTCATCTATCATCTCCTTGAGTGTGGCCAAGACCTGTGACCTACTTCCAGTAATTGAATATGGTAAAAGTTGTGAGATGTCACTCACCTTATTATGTTATACTTTGTCATAAAAGCTCACTGGAGTAACAGACTGTTCTGGCAGACTTACAGGCATAAGTGGCCATGTTAGAGAATCTCTTGTGTCAGGGAAGTATAGGCAGCCTCTGGGGTGTCAGGGTAACCTCTAACCAATAAGTCAGCAAAAAGTCAAGGTTCTCATTACCACAACTGCAGAGAAATGAATTCTGCCAATAACTTGAAGGAGTTGGAGTTCCCCAGTCAAGCCTCCAGCTGAAAATGCAGCCCTTGATTACAGTCTTGTGAAACTGAGCAGAGGACCCAGTTAGCTGTGTCTGGACTCCTGACTCAGAAGCTGTGAGATAATAAATGTGTGTTGCTTTTAGCCCCTGTTTGTGGCAATTTTTAAATTCAGCAATAGGAACTATTGCAATATTTTACTCTTTTTCTGACTCTTTTATTGTTTTTAGTAGCATTTTGGGAAGTATCTGAGATGAACGTGTGTGTAATCAGTGGATTAGACAAACGTGGCTTATGACATGTGATCAAACACCCTTTTTTTTTTGTCTCTCATTATCCTTATAAAATTTATTCAAGAGTAAAAGCTTTTCTTTCCCACCAGATATGTTCCAGAAATTACTCCAACATGCTCCAATAATAGCAGCTTTGTGGTCACTTTGGATAGTTCACACACTCTCAGTTTGGTTATTAAGATGCTGAGTCTCATGTAATAATAATAACTACAAATAATTTGGCTTGAATTTCTGTTCTCCCCCAACTCCCTCTCCAACTGAATCCTACTCTGGGTTGGCTCTTTGCACTGGCACATCTTTGCTGATGGACAGTTTTGCTTAACTTTTCTTCCTCTCCTTCTACCCGCCCCACCTTGGGCAATGAGGTTTCTGACCTCCTTTCCCTCAAGTCCAGGAAGAGAGATTTGTATTACAAGATGGGGTTGCCTTCATATGGTGCCACGTCTCTGGATGTAAGGGAGGGAGTGTTCGGGAACTCTTCTGAAATTTCGTATCCCTGACCTCTCTCACATGCAATTCCTTTAGCTCATACAAATCCATCTATATTCCAGGTGCTCATCCCCTAATCTGGCTTCACCTCCAACTTCTTTCTACTCGATCTCCACCACTTTGGGTGGCCCCCTCACACAGCACCCAAGACAACCCCTTATTGTCTCTCTCTTGCTTGCTTGTCTCACCATTCTCCGTAAGAAACACACACACATGCTTCACTCTGACAAACTGTAGGCATGTAGGCTGGTCTCAACACAGAGTCCATTCAGGGCCCCAGACCAGGGCTGTGGCCACAGTTCCAGGCAAGAATAAGAACCTCGTCTTCCCCCACCCAACTGGTCAGCCATAGAAGGCTAAGAAATCCTTCATTAAGTTTGAGGTCAGGGGACAAGTATCTCTTCTTCTCTCACCTTTTGGGGTAGATGAGGAGGTTCACGAAGCAGCTTTCTCCAAGGAAATTCTCATAAAATTCTCATCTGTATATCTCTGTGGAGTATGGAACATCTACTGGTCTCTGATCATTTCTTTTGAACATCTCACTTTGGTATCCCATGTGTACTCCATCTTGGTGCCACATGGAGCCTTACATCTTCATTTGCTGTATGCATGCCTATTCAATCCACCACCATTAACTGGAAGGTCCCCTTGCTCTCTTTATTTGTATATTATGAAGGCTATTCATGTCAGAAGGCTAACAGATACTCTTAAGACTTTGTAACTCTCGGGGCGCCTGGGGGCCTCAGTTGGTTAGGCATCTGAGTTCAGCTCAGGTCATGATCTTGTGGTTTGTGAGTTCATGCCATGCATCGGGCTCTGTGCTGGCAGCTCGGAGTTTGGAGCCTGCTTTAGATTCTGTGTCTCCCTCTCTCTCTGCCCTTCCCCACTCACACTCTGTCTCTCTCTCTCAAAAATAAATAGACATTAAAAAAATTAAATACAAAAAGTCATTTTAAAAAGACTCTGTAAATCTCAAAATAGCCCATTCAGAAATCTGTTCTGTGTCCTACTTGAACATGCCTAATGAATGTTCATTGTGTCCATGGGGCTGAATTCAGATGCACTGCCCTAAGTGGGGCCTATTGCAGTAGAGAGCCTGGTCTAAGAACCAAATGGTTGGCACAAATTCACATGCTCTATTGCCTTCTTCCATCAATGACTCCAATGGGCATAATAAAAATGCATCCACATCTCCTCCCTTGTCAGTAGAAAGGTGGAAGAATGTGGGGCAGGGACTGTCCAACCTGGAGTTTGATCTTTATGGGCTCACTCTCCACTAAGTGCTGGCACTCACATCTGACCTCTCTAGATGCCAGACAGAACTGTTGACAGTGGGTATATCCAGGCAATATGAGGTGGAGACTGGGAGGAAGCTACCCCAACCGACTCTGAAGCCATGAGCAACGGGAGCCTTAGAGACCACTAGGATCAAACTCTTGGCATGAGCACTGACACATCCATGAGAGGTAGGGCATGGTGGCGAGGCTTCACCAAAGAGATTCTGTAAGCAGCAACTGTGGATGAGCGAGAGGCAGAACAAGAAAGGGAGGCCAAGGCAGGTGGACCTAATTAGGGTTACCACAAGTGACTACACAGCTTATGGCCTAGACCACTTTAGTTGGCACCATTAATATCACAGGTGTGAGAATGGCACCCTCTTGAGTACACGGCCTGTAAAGCTATATGTGGTGACCCTGGAAAACTATGGTCATTGCACCTGAGATTGTCCTTCATCATTCCCTTGGGGACTTCAAGAAATAACTGAGAGGGTATGTTGAAAGACCCTAAGTTCAATTAAACAGACAGATAAGAACCCTAGCTGCTTGTTAGGAATTGAACTGCGTGTCTGCAAAATTCATATTTTGAAGCCCTAACGTCCAATATGACGGTATGTGGAGACGAGGCCATTTAGGAGGTGATTAAGGTTCAGTGAGGTGATCAGAGTGGGATCCCCATCTGATAGGATGGGCGCTCTTAAAGAAGAAGAGACACCAGAGACCTCTATTAGCATACAATGAGAAGAGACCATGTGGGGACATAGCAAGAAGGTGGCTGTCTATGAGACGGGAAGAGTGGTCTCGTCAGAAAATGACCCTAAAGACAGCTTGATCTTGGAAGTCCTAGCTTCCGGAACTGTGAAAAACATGAATTTCTGTTGTTTAAACTACCCAGTTTGTGATATGTTGTTATAGCAGTCTGAGTTAATATACTACTATAGATAGCCATTAAAAGTGGACATGACTTCATCTTGTAATCATGGTCTGCTGAGATTCGGGACATGAGGACTACATGTAAAATAGGGACTAGATGCTGCTTGAGATCCCTCACAGACCAGAGAGTGTAAGATTCTAATTACAATTAAATAAGCAGTGCCCTTGCCTTCTAGTCTGACTTATATAACCCACTTCCTGTTAAAATTAACATCCACGACTATTATATGTATAACAGCTATTCATCATCCGTGTTGCCCTGCTCACATTATTTCCCCTTGGTGCCTTCGTTTCTGCTGCTGTAAACCAGGGACAGTAATGTTCCCCACTCCCAAGCTTCTTGTGAAGATTAAGAGTTAACATATGCAAGGCACTTAGTGCCTGGCAGGGAGTGAGCAGTCTATGAATGTTGCTTCTTCTTCTTTGACCTCTTACCATTATCGTCACCATCACCATCGCCATCACAATTTTTGTTGAAAGAAATCTGCCCTTGCAGATTTTTAGGATGTCTAAGATTTCTAGAAGCAGGGACGAGTCAGATAGGGCTCAGTCTTTCTGGGCCCAGTGGCCAGGGTTGAAACACTGGCGAGCCCAGGGGGTGAAAGTATGGAAAGGAAATGTCACTTCGTGTGGTGCCCGTCCACCTGCTGCTCTCTGTCTCATCTGAAAGTGGCATTGGCTGTACATGTAAACAACCCCAAAAGTACTCACAGTGGTTATGAAAGAAAACCAGGATGTGTTAGGGTATCTCCCCGGAAGGTGACAACCAAACTCTCCCTCAATTTGCCTCTTACATTGAAAGAATTCTGGGAGTAATGAAACTCATATCTGACCTTATACATATTGTTAAGGTTGAAGGTCATTTCTAAGGTTGTTATGGGCCATAGAACTAGACTAGGAACCAAAAGTCCTAAAAGCCCTCAGTACCCCTTTACTGGCTACACAATCTCCACCTCGTTGAACATCCATTTCCTCATCTCTGCTTTAGATCTTCCTGGACATCTCACTTCACTGGACTGGGGGCCAGATGAAATTACAAGGTGTAGACTGAAAAACACTGCCTTACGTATAAAATCATATCATTATACTTCCCAACTAATGGCTACAAAGCTGTGTTAAATAGAATTTTTTCATTTTATTTCTGAATGAGTTTCAAAGGTAAGTGACTGAACCTAAAAAAGAAAAAAAAAAGGATAAAATCCAACTGGAAAATTTGGGAGGGAAATGCCTCTTCTCTAGGAAATTCGTGCCAATGACTTTTTGATAGGAAGCGAACGTGGGCCATCCATTTATCTCAGGTGATTTCGTGACGGTTTCTGACTGCAGTTCAGATGCCTGGGAATGCGACACGAATAATGCTATTTCATGAAAAAGGAAACTGCAGTCTGTGGCAGTGAAAAGCTGGTACAACAGACGCAGCTTCTAATAAAACCTACTTTCCTATGTTTATGAAGCAATTCCTTTGAGTCAAACCACATGGAAATAAATGGTTCCATTTAAATGAAGATAAAAAGAGCAGGGATAGAGCTGCTGAAACCTTCTCATTTTATTCCAGATGCCCACATCAGAAAATTCCATCCAATATTGTGCTAATTTTTTCGCTGACATTTAGTTCTAAATGTCAAGTTGCACCAAAAATTTCCCTTGATTTTATGGTTCGCAGCCTTACTCAGTTGATAAAAACTGGGTTAGCATGATGTCATTTGACGATTCTCCAGTATGGGAAAGAGCATAAATGCCTAGGAGAGGAAAGAGACAATAAGAGTTACTGCTTCTATGTCGGAATCAAGCATGAGACCAAAATGAAAATATGCCTAGCCAGGTCCTTACAACTCTGGACAGCTCCGGAAAGATGATAGGGAAAGCTACAGAATGTAGTTGGCTGATAGGCAGCCACATTTTCATTAATTCCCAAGAGACTTGCGTTCATCAGACACCTCTCATTGGAGAAGAGAAGCACCACAGCTTTCAGATACGGCTGAGAGATGAGATAAAGTAGGTGTGAGATCACCAAATGTAATTGCTAGAAGGAAACTTTGTGATCTCTTAGGTTTTCCATATTACTGACGAGGGACAAACATCCAAAAAGGTTAAGAGATTTGTAAACAACACGCAGGCTGGTTGGTGACAGTGATAACAGGACCCAAGGTTTCTGGGTGGGCCCACTGGACATTTGGGGAGGGAAGCCTTTTCAAGTTCAAACACCTGAACTTTATTTGGAATTCAAATAATTTTTCTTAGAATCTAACGTGAGTGGCCCATTTCTCTGCCCTCATAAAGATATTAACCTAATTTAACATGTAGTGAGACTTGGGCATTTAAATGTGACTTCAGCTTAACTTGTAACACAATACCTCTTCCTCACCCCTCTTGATCCACTCTTCTCCTCCAGGCATATTGCAACTCTTTGCAAGGCATACATATCAGTCTTCCTGTAGCTGAATATCATTGACTTTAGCAACAGCCAATAGATGAGGGTAAAAACAATGCATGTCACAGCTGGAGGGGACAGTGCTTTCTCACCCATAGCAAGTGGTGGCTTCTCCCTTTGCAAGAACATTTTAGAGGGGAGGGGATGCCTAATACCTGGCCCATGCCCACTGCTCAGTTGCTGACACAAGGGGAGTGACTCTCCGGTAAGGACAAAATTGGTGTTCATCTAACCACACTCCTGCACCCCATGACCCCAGTGATCAATGTCATCAATTTACATAATGTCTAAGTGAGGAAATGGTGGTAATTTGTGATGAAATTAAAAGGGACACCATGGGTCTCCATGACCCTCAAATCCCTAACAATGTTCGGTCAGCCCTGAGCACCATCCAGATGAACTTCAGACATATGACCAGCTCATATTCCTATACTTCCCACCTGAGGTTTTTAAAAGTACCCCTTCAATTTTCCTCATGTGATATATTCATATTCTTTCTTCTATTTTTTATTAACCTTTGGCTTATTGTTAACTCACCTTTGTGTTGCAGTGGGTTGAAAGGCTTTGGGAATTTGAGTTTGGCAGATACATCTGTTGAGTTCTGCTGCATAAAAGAAAAGTCATTCGGAAATTAATTCTATTCGTTTAGTGATGCTCTGCATTTCCGACATCTTAATGTCATTAGTGAACCTTTACTCCATTTACATGGTGCGCTATTCTGTTTTATTAGAGTACTCCTTTCTTACGCTTTCTCCTGCTTTAATCTTTTTAAAATGCCTAAGGACTTATTTCTAAGTGAATCTTGTGTTCCTGTATATTCTCACAATTTCTGACAACAAACCAGAAAGAAGGTTTTTTTTGTTTATTTTTTTTTAATGTTTGTTTTTGAAAGAGACAGAATGCGAGTGGGTTAGGGGCAGAGAGAGAGGGAGACACAGAATCCAAAGCAGGCTCCAGGCTCCGAGCTGTCAGCACAGAGCCCGACGCGGGGCTCGAACTCACGAGCTGTGAGATCATGACCTGAGCCGAAGTTGGTCGCTCAACTGACTGAGCCACCCAGGCGCCCCAAACCAGAAAGAAGTTTTAAAGAGGGCATTATTGGGGTGCCTGGGTGGCTCAGTCAGTTAAGTGTCCAACTTCAGCTCGGGTCATGATCTCACAGCTCGTGGGTCCCCATGTTGGGCTCTGTGCTGACAGCTCAGGGCCTGGAACCTGCTTCAGATTCTGTGTCTCCCTCTCTCTCTTGGCACCTCTCCTGCTCATACTCTCTCTCTCTCAAAAATAAACATTAAAATAAATAAATAAAATAAAGAAGGCATTATCTTTTTTCATGTCTATGTTTACATTTCTTTGGTTCACACATGTATCACTAGGAAAGAAACCCCAGGGGGGAAAAACAATAGTTCTATAAAAATGGTCTCAAATAAAACTTTGCCTTATTCTCACTCATCTTAGCATTCAAATCCCTTTGTGAATAATCCTTTAGCAACTGCTGCAGAGGCTAAATAGAGTTCAAAAATTTGAAAACTGAATTACCTCACTGAAATCAAATTTTTAAAATGAAGAATATGTTCTTATGGGGAAAGGTAAATGTGTTAAGATACACTGTATCCTTTTCCACTCACCAGTTGATTTATTCATCAATTTAACATCTCCTATTGAGTACCACTGTATGCTAGACACTATGTTAGGCACCAGGAATAATTAGAAGAATAAGATCCATTTTCTATCACTGTCCATATCATGAGGAAGTTAAATCAAGATGGAAGAAAAAAGGTTCTTGTTATATGCAGTGGGCAACCCAGTGATAGCTCCTGATTTTCATGGAAATATAGAAGCTGCTACCCCACATTGAGCTCTGGAAAAAAAAAAATTATCATAGAGAGAGGAATGAGAAATGTCTGAAAGTTCCAAAGCAAAATAATTGATTTTCTAGATTCAGGACTTAGTAAACATATACTGAAGAAAAATTCTACGGTCATTATCATTGCTTTTAAAACTGCATCCTGCCCCATAGAGAGAGAAGAATCTTAGATTGCTTAGATTTCAACACACTCAGGGATTCTACATGGTCTGGGGTAAAGCAGGCTCTTCAGACATGTGAATATATGGGGTTAAGCTCTTGGTCAAATAAAAGGACCTGAATCATTGGAACCATAAATAATTAAATTTCTCTGGAGGGAAATTCTGTAGAGGCCACCAGTGTCTGCCTCTTGGCGAAGAGCTGCAGAGAACATGGCTAGAGACGATGGAAGGGCCAAGAAGGGTCCCTGAGCCCTCAGCAAGGATTTGAGAGAAACTGCACCACGGGTCCACACAGTGTCATGGCGGCTTGAGGGATGGTCCTTGTGGAGAACACTGTGGGCTACTTTCATTCCTTTCAGCCAACAACCCAAATTTCATTGCCTTTTTAAGACCCCTATTTTGCCATCCATTTTCCCATCTCTTATTGGATAGCCTTTTCTCCTACTGTAAAAACGAAACAAAACAAAAAAGTATCCAGGTCTGAATTCTCTCACCCCCTGACCCAATCTGCACGCGTTGCTCTATCTGCATCAAACTGATGCTTCCTGTATCCAGGGAAGAGTCTGACCCCTCTGTCTTAAGTCGAGCTATTCCATGTGCCTTCCTAAGAATCTTCTTCCTTCAGTCATCCTTCCCAACCCCCATTTGTCTTCAGACTATCTTTGCTGGCTCATCCCTCCCAGCATATGGACTTGCTCACATCCTCGTGACTCAGCTCTACCATCACTGCTGTCCTGAGTCTGCGTCTGCTTTCCACCCTCACTCTCTTTTCTCTCACAACGAGTTTCTTGCAGGAACATTCCCACAGAGGCATCTTTTCCTCCCCTTCTCATTCCTCAACCGGGGTAATCTGGGTTCCTGTTTTACATTCAAACTTCCTCAGCATTTAAATGTGACTTCAGCTTAACTTGTAACACAATACCTCTTCCTCACCCCTCTTGATCCACTCTTCTCCTCCAGGCATATTGCAACTCTTTGCAAGGCATACATATCAGTCTTCCTGTAGCTGAATATCATTGACTTTAGCAACAGCCAATAGATGAGGGTAAAAACAATGCATGTCACAGCTGGAGGGGACAGTGCTTTCTCACCCATAGCAAGTGGTGGCTTCTCCCTTTGCAGGAACATTTTAGAGGGGAGGGGATGCCTAATACCTGGCCCATGCCCACTGCTCAGTTGCTGACACAAGGGGAGTGACTCTCCAGTAAGGACAAAATTGGTGTTCATCTAACCACACTCCTGCACCCCATGACCCCAGTGATCAATGTCATCAATTTACATAATGTCTAAGTGAGGAAATGGTGGTAATTTGTGATGAAATTAAAAGGGACACCATGGGTCTCCATGAGCCTTGGGAAATTACGAACACCCATCTTCTATTCTGCCAAATACACATTTATTTTAGAGCAAGTGAGCCACCTAACCCGAAAACAAAATCCCACTTTTGTCATCTGATTTAAAAATGACATTGGAAAAGGAGTACAAATCCACAAGATGCCTCAGTGACCACAGCTGCCTGCTGACCAGTGTCAACACTTTACATTAGAAACAGGGAGAAAAAACACTGTCAGGCATCCTTACTTTTGTTTTTGTTTTAATTTATGTTGGCGTGTTTTTCTCTCTTTGGTTTTCAAATGAGAAAAATTCTGACTTCCTGCTTGGTGGGGTGGGGGGTGTCCTGTGTTACCTTGTTAACTTCAGGTCTTTCTATAATGCAGTCACATATGCTGTAGCTCCCTCCTTTTCTGAAGAATAGTGAGTGATTTATTAGTTTCACATTTTCTGGTTGAAGAGTTTGGTTCTTCAAGACATAAACTCAAAATCACAGAAAGTCAGAACTTCTGCTTTGAGTGACCAGCCCAACAGTTAATATTAACAGTTGAAACAAAAATTAAAACCAAAAGGTACCATGTGACTTTCCTAAAATCATTCAGCCAGGGGCACCTGGGTGGTGCAGTCGGTTAAGCGTCCGACTTCAGCCAGGTCACGATCTCGCGGTCCGGGAGTTCGAGCCCCGCGTCGGTCTCTGGGCTGATGGCTCGGAGCCTGGAGCCTGTTTCCGATTCTGTGTCTCCCTCTCTCTCTGCCCCTCCCCCGCTCATGCTCTGTCTCTCTCTGTCCCAAAAATAAATAAACGTTGAAAAAAAAATTTAAAAAAAAAAATCATTCAGCCAATTGGTTACTGAGTCAGAAATACAGGGCAGGTATGCTCTCACGGGCCACCGATCCCTAACTCACAGCAATTTCCGGTACTAGGAAATGCAGAGCCAGGGAAAAATTTTAAGGTCAAAGGTTAATTTCTTCACAGTTGGGCTTTTTTTTTTTTTTTTTTACTATTATTATTTCAAAAGATTATCTTGTCCCTTATAAAAATCTCTAAACACCATGTAGGTTTACATCGACTTAAGTCAGTTGACTTCTATCAAACACAAAAATCTCTGCTTTAGAGCTCGTTCTGAAAGGCCTTCAGTGTTTTGCTGAAAAGCAAAAGACTAAATTGACTTCAAAAATACAAAATATGAACACAAAGGCGTTTGTTCCTACTATATTCTCCTTAAATGGATTGCACTATCATGGCAAAGAATGAAACAGGAATCCTCTGTTGCCATACAAATGTCTCCGTTTGTAGATTTAAGAGCTACAGTTGCAAGGGACAGTTATACCCACTTAAGAGGGAAAACTCAGAGAGGACATTTCACATATTAGAAGTTAATCAAGGACTTCACCGTTTACTTTTATGAAAGCAAAATGGTCTACAGGAGGTCCAGAAAGTCATTCAGAGAAAAGGGTCTCACTGACTCTAGATATTGGCAGACAAGTCAGACTAAAGCAAGTGATTGCTCTAAGGTAGTTGCCCACAAGAACACCCACAGGCCTCAGTGCTTGAACATCTTTGTAACTTTCCCTTGCCTTCTCATTCACTCATTTATACACTCATTCATTCATTCACTCATTCATTGTCTCACTCACTCAACTTTATGAGTATTGACGCTGTGTTAGGAACCATGCCAGATAACAGAAATATAATGGTGCCAGAAACTCAAGGGGTTATGCGAAAGTGGGCTTGCCGTAAAACAGCACACAGAGAAAAGTATGAAACCGGAACTTCAGGCATTGGACTCATGGCAGCAGATGATTACCTTTGATGCTTGCTTCTGAGAGCTTAAAGGAGTCAATTTGTTGAACAGCAATTGTCGCAGCTATAAGGCAACAAAGAAATATTGAAGACAGGCACATATTCAATCATAAAAGACAAATCCAGAACAAAACTACAGATTGGAATTGTTGTTTACTAGAGGTATTTCCCGGAAGCGCTTAATAGACCTTAACCATGACTATCTGATGAAAGGATTTGTTATATTTGTTTGCTTTACCTATAAACAAATCTAAGATTCAACAAAGAACAACAGTACCAAAAGCTGTCATAATTCAGATCCTAGGCAATAGTAATTTATAATAATTGCTAAGTTGAAATTTATCTTTGAAGTAAAGACTTTCCTGACCATGTGAATGATGCCATTAAGAGAATTATTTAGTCTCCTCAAGAACAGCAAATTGCTTCTCTGCAAACAGGGATTTTGTGTATGTGCTAAAATTGTGCTAATTATAAAATATTCTTATCTTCTTATTAAAACAAAGTCCGTATCGCTTAGCTTACTGTCTTTACGCCTCTCAACAGACTTGCTCAAAGCTTGGGCAAAATAATGAAACAAGTTGATATAAAATTTTTTCTATAATCTTTTGCTCACATTGGTTGTCCTTCATTAGAGATTTTATTTAATGTTAAAAGCTATTTAATATTTACCATATAAAACTCTAGAAATATGGGAAGAGATACTTCTTTCAGCATGTTCTAAGTAAATGCATACATTTAATCCAGGAGAAACAGAAAATTCAACCTTCCTGAAAGTACTTTCGCTCTTCAATGACTGCCAAACGGTGGATAAAAGCAGCAAAATGAAAAGTAAAAACAATTTCCCTTTTTTGTCTACAATGTTCACATTATACGTTGTGATTAGTTCTATATAGTTTTATTATCAGAGGTGAGTATTTCCACTGAGTCTTCCTGAGTCTACCTCTTATAAAATTATAGAATTTGATTACAAAAGTACCCAGGGTCTCAGCTCTATTGTGAATAAGAGCCCAGAAATCTTATTGGGTTGGATGCCTGGATTAGAAGAAGAAAGAGATAAAGAGAGAAATGAACACACATACCTTACTATCCCAGAGCATTCCAAAACATAAGATGAAAAAACCCTAAAAAAAAAAAAAAAAAAAAAAAAGAATAGATCACGTGCATGGTCTTATCTTTTCCAGAAAAATGAAGCACTGATACGTAATACTATTCTATCACCCAATATGGAAGTTGTTTTCTTGTCTGTCTTCCTACTAGACAGTGGGCTCCTTGAAGGCAAGGACACTGGGTCACTCCCCAATGCCTGGCATAACACAAGCCCTCAAAAATGTTTGTGTCGAATGTATAAAGAAGTGAGTGAATAAAGTTTTAAATGCGTGCCGAGATTTCTTTTCCCCCTTGTGTCATCCTAAACCCAATACAAATCACTTCCATTTGCCTCTATATCTTAGTCTTTCTTTAGAATAGGCATTAAATAAACATTGACTAAACATTTATGACGGCAGTGGGCATTGAGGTCCAACCCTAAGATCAAACGGAGGACCTTTATCTGCACCCTTTCCATCAAGTCCACCCTTGGGGAACCCCTGGAAGAGGCTTTCTTGTACCTTGGAATCCTCTTCCCTGTCAGAGCACCCTCAACTGGTGCCTGTTCACACAGCATATCACCATGGGTCTGCCCTCAACAGAAACTCCCTAAGCCCGTCACCATTAGGTCCGTGCTTTCGAGGTTTGCCATCTGTCCCACCACTGAAAACATTCACCAATATGCTAACATAGGTGGAAAACCACTTGCTTTTAGAAGACGTATTAACATCTGCTAGGTGCCAGGCACTGTGCTAAGAGCTAACTTATGCCATTTAATCTTCACATCTACTTTATGATACAGGTAATGATATTATCCATTTAACAGATGAAAAAATTGAAAGAGAGATTAAATAATTTTTTTTTAGTGGTCACAGCTGATAATGTGACATATTTGAGCTGAGACCTATTTAAGTACAGAGCTCAAATGTTTAACCACCACCTTCCCGAATCATTGTCCAGAGGGGACCAGCAAATTTTTGTCAAACCAGGATTAAAGGCTCTCTTCCAGACTCATCAAATCCTAAAGATTACTTTGTCTACCTACTCTCTGACCACTCTCTGGTTGTGGAATGTAAAACCCATGCTTTGCAGCAGGGGTAGGCCAACTTTTTCTGGAAAGAGCCAGAGAGGACATGTTTTAGGCTTTGCAGGTCATACTATCGCAACTGCTCAGCTTTGCCAGTGTAAAGAAAGCAGCCGCAGACCGTATCTAAACAAACTGGTGTGGCTGTCTTCCAATGAAACTTTATTTACAAAAACAGAGCTGGCTACAGTTTGCCAGCTCCTGCTCTGTCATGCTCTAGAGACTTCCTTTGCACCATGCAGAGTCAACAATCACTCTTGATTTCTTTCCCTTTCCCTGTGTGCTTTTGCAGAGAGGTCTGCCCAAGAGAAAGGGGACTGAGTCAGCAGCAAGAGGGATTAACGTTAGCTATATGAACTCAAACAGATTTCAAATCCTGGGATGGAGGAGTGCCTGGGGTGACTTCAGTCGGTTGTGTCTGACTTCGGCTCGGGTTGTGATCTCATGGTTCACGAGTTCGAGCCCCGCATCGGGCTCTGTGCTGACGGCTCAGAGCCTGGAAGCTGCTTCAGATTCTGTGTCTCCCTCTCTCTCTGCTCCTCTGCCACTCACGCTCTGTCTCTCTCTCAAAAATTAAAATCCTGGGATGGATTACTGAAGAAGTCTAATATTCTGCTTCAGTATAAGAATAACTCTTGGAAAATATGGATCCTTTTGTTTGTTTGTTTTCTATTCACTGTTCCCAGGCAGTGTTGGTTTACAGACCTGGTGGGGCTGGGAGAGGAGATAGCCTCCAGAGTGGTATTACCAACCTCAGTTCTCTATAATTATTCCCATCACCTGATGATATAAGAAGTTATTCTTATTGTTCTTACCTGGAATGCATTGAGTAATGCAAAAATAACATGCCAAGCCAGATTCCGGCTGTCCACTATTGTTCCTATGCCAAAGCCCCAGGTGAGCCCCAGCAGAGGGGTCAGGATGAGGAGGCTCTTCCCCATGCGGACAATAGTGGCCTTGTTGTCCTGACTCGGCCTTTCTCCAACAGTGGGCCTCCAGAGCTTTGTGAGAACTAATAGCACCACAACCAAATTCACAGCCACAATAGTCAGTGCAGGAACAGCAAAGGCCAAGAGGGGTTTGCTCTTATCAGACCAATTAAGCCAACACACGTCTTTCCTTTCGTAGCCATTGCCAGGTTGCGTGACGGCAATGGTGATGACAGATATGATGAGAGGGCACCCATAGCCCAGGCAGAACCCGAAAGCCATCATCAAATGCAGACCCGTGTGATGGAACACAAAGAGGATCCGATAAGCTAGCAGGATGCCAAGCATGAGCATCCAAAAGAACAAGGAGAGGTAGAAAAAGTGCATAAAAAACACTGCAGCTATGCAGACTCCAGAAAAGCTTACTGGGGAGTCTGCAGTGGCAGCAACAATAAACCAAACATCAGCAATCAGGAGGCACGAGGCTATGTTCACCATGCAAATATGGCGCGTGTAGGAAGTTTGGTTTTTCTTGACCTGCTTCCAAAATAGAGCTTCAATGATTAGGCATAAGGTGAGACTTCCAATGGAGATGCCCAGTCCCACAAAAGTGATCCATTTCACAAAGGGGATGATGGCAGGGGGGACAAAGGGTGACATCAGTATGGAGAAGGAGGTCAGGTGAGTACATTGGCACGTCACCGTGTCTGGAGTTTCATTCACTAGGTGGCAGCCCGCATTGTTCCATTGCAAATGCCTGAAATCCCAAAACACACAGTGAGGCTGGCTCAGATTTGACTCTGTCTTGGGAAAAACCAGGAAAATTTCATTTATGGAATAGTTCTGGATAACCGTGGATATCACTGGCCCATTGACCTGAGCATTTCCATTTTTGGCAATGGATAGAATATTCCCCAGGGTCAACGAGGCCATGCTGATAATAGTTTCTGGAAAGGACCCCTGGAATTGGTCTGACCCAATTAACACATGGCCTCTGATGGGAATGGAAGTATTTGGGGGCGATATTTTAGCCTCATAGCTGTAACCCATCTCACGTTGGCTTTGGGACCCTGGAATCCCTCTCCAGTGAATGAATTCCCTAGAGAAACTCAGGGGCAGAGCTGTCGAAGGTACGAGGCTGCTGATATTTTCCAGTGTCTCCAGTAATCGTGAGCTGGCATGCTGTTCTTCCTGCAGTAACACCGTCCAGTTGGTTACTGATGCCGAATTAAGGATGTGGTCAGCAATACTGATGACATCCTGAAATACAAGAATGAAAGTCGGTTTGCATTTTGAATAAGCAGTTCAGAGGACTAAGAGCAGAGAGTCATTAGAATATCAGGTATACTACAATTGCAGGGGCGCCTGGGTGGCTCAGTCGGTTGAGCATCCAACTTCAGCTCAGGTCATGATCTCGTGGTTTGTGAGTTCGAGCCCTGCCTCGGGCTCTGTGTTGTCAGCTCAAAGCCCGGAGCCTGCTTCGGATTCTGTGTCACCTTCTCTCTCTGCCCCTCCCCCACTCGTGCTCTGCCTCTTTCTGTCTCTCAAAAATAAATAATGCAAAAAAAAAAAAATTTTTTTTTTTTTTTCAAAAAGTATAGTACAAATGCCCAGAGAGTTGACTTGGTTGAGGACCACATTCAAATTCATCAGCAATAATCAGCTTAGTTGCTCTGCACGGTGGAAGCTTTGGGTTAAGAAACTTGGGTCAGCAGAATCATATAAGTCTCAGAGTGATCTCCCCAGGGCATTCATATGCACACTGGGGATCCAGCATGGCTGACAAAGAATCCTGTGATGTGGGTTGCAGCAGGGCCCATTTCTGTCCTCAGAGATGACCAACATGGCTGCCTTATTAATAGTTCAGCTGAGGCTCAAGGAGTAAGATGTTATTTTGAACTGCTCTCCAACATTATGTTTCTTTTGCTAACATCAGAAGTTCTAAATTCATGTCATGGACGTTCAAGTTTTAATCCATGTGTGTTTATGACCATTTAATAGAAGAGAATATAAAGTAAAAATCCGTAAAAACTGGACAAGCAACCAGGAAGCATGGAATTATTGTGGGTTTTAAGTGTCAGTCTTAGTTTAAGAGATTCCTTTTCCTAACAAACCCTTGAAAGGTGGACCGTGTCTCTGGCTTATGGCTCAGGTTCCCAGGCATTGTCAACGCCCCAGGCGTTGTCACTCTGAGTCTCACCCTAAATGGGCCCTCTGTGGCTTCTGGCCCTGAGTCCCATAGCATGTTTCTTGTACTGCCCCTTGGAACCTCTGCCTTCTTTTGGTTTCTGTTTGCCTGCTCTGTGCTCTTCAGTTTATTTTTAAATTTTTCATGTCATTTTGTTTTAGCTGGCTTCTAGTAAACAGCACAAACCCAGGCTTTAAAAAAAATTTTTTTGAGCATCTTTCCTTTGATTCAGGGAGTTTAACCTATTTATATTTAATGCCATCTCTGACATATCCATTCTATAATCCAGTTGTGTAAAATATTATGTACTTTAACATACACAATGCATGTATCCAAAATGGTTGGAAGAACATTCAGTTAAGAAATATTTATTGAGTACCTTCTATGTGCTACTTGTCATTTTGTCTTTTTCTAGGCACTGAGGTGATACCTAAAATGTAAGCAATGGCTATTCTAGGGTGACCAGATTACATATCTTTATTATTATTTTTGGCCTATTTGCATTTCTTAGTAAGCAAGTTTTACTTGCATAAATTTTAAGCTAATTTTTATTTGTTTGGTTTTTTTTTTTTTTGACAGAGAGAGCATGTGCACTCTCGAAGGGGAGGGGCAGAAGGAGAGGAAGAGAGAGAGAACCTAAGCAGGTTCCCCTGCCCAGCCTAGTGCTTGATATGGGGCTCGATCTCACAACCATGAGATCATGACCTGAGCCAAATCAAGGGTCAGACACTTAACCGACTGAGCCTCCCAGGTGCCCCTAAACTAATTTTTAAATATCCAAACTAGGGGCGTCTGGGTGGCTTAGTCGGTTAAGCGTCCGACTTCAGCTCAGGTCACGATCTCGTGGTCTGTGAGTTCGAGGCCGCGTCTCTGGGCTGATGGCTCAGAGCCTGGAGCCTGCTTCCGATTCTGTGTCTCCCTCTCTCTCTGCCCCTCCCCCATTCATGCTCTGTCTCTCTCTATCTCAAAAATAAATAAACGAGAGGCGCCTGGGTGGCTCAGTCAGTTAAGCGTCTGACTTCGGCTCAGGTCATGATCTTGCGGTCCGTGAGTTCTAGCCCCGCGTCGGGCTCTGTGCTGACAGCTCAGAGCCTGGAGCCTGCTTCCGATTCTGTGTCTCCCTCTCTCTCTGCTCCTCCCCATTCATGCTCTGTCTCTCTCTGTCTCAAAAATAAATAAATGTTAAAAAAAATTAAAAATAAATAAATAAATAAATAAACGTTAAAAAAAAATTTTAAATATCCAAACTAAACCTTGAATTCCCCGGTCAAAATGAGGGAGTTCTTAAAATATATACTACTAAAATTAGAGCTTTTAGCCACAGGAAAGATAACTCCAAAGACAGGAGAAAGTTGGCACCTGTGCCACACAGTGGAGAAGCTCATTCCTTCCTCTAAGCCTGCCTAGAGGCAGCCCCTCTTTGAACTCACATAATCAATCCCGTGACTTCATTGTACACTGTGGAGGAAGCAGTAAAGCTCATACAAAGACTGTTACATGACTCTTCAGTCTTTTTTTCCCAAAGGTTATTTTGAGAGAGAGAGAGAGAGAACACGAGTGGGGAAAGGGCAGAGAGAGAGGAGAGAGGAAATATCAAGCAGGCTCCACACCGTCAGCACAGAGCCTGATGTGGGGCCTGAGAGATTGTGAACTGAGCCAGAATCAAGAATCCACGCTTAACTGACTGAGTTACCCAGACGCCCCTCTTTGGTCTTTTTCAATGGTGGGTCTTCAACTCGGGCTTTTATCATTCTTCCTAAGAGACGGAGCACACCTAAGGTGAATTCTTAGGATGCCTAGGTGACTCCGTCAGTTAAGTGCCCCATTCTTGGTTTAGGCTCAGGTCATGATCTCACAGTTAAGGAGACCATGCCCCACATCAGGGATTCTTTCTTTCCCTCTCTCTCTCTCTTTCCCCCTCCCTCAGGTTAAATAAATAAACTTTAAAAAAAAATACAGTGAGTTCTTCTAGCACAGGCAGACCATACCTCCATGGTTGAATTGGACACCTTGAAATGACTTGACAGTGACAGAGACAAGATGTTGTCCAGAATGGACACCACTGAAGCCAGATTGCCAGCTGTAGTTGATGGGTTTTGCCGAATGACGACTGAAAGATTTCGCACCAAGGATGACACAGCTGCCTCAGTGGCATTGCCTGCGATCACACTGAAATTCTAGGAATAAAAATGGTTAGGTTCTAGAGAACAACAAAATGCTTGTGTTTCATATACATTTTTACCCTGATTATACAGAAACTGATATTCAGTGAGATTTGGTGACTTTCCAAACTACACAGCGGGAAGTGGAAAGGTAGGCTCTACTGGCACTAAGTCCTATGTTATATCCACCATACGATGCCAAGAAATCCTTGTGGGATGAGAAGACAAAAGGACATATGTGGAGATAGGACTACACTTTGTCATTGGATTAGGAGTTTTGCTTCTTCCTTCAGGCTCCCCTCTGCCTTCGCTACACTGAGCTAGCTTGAAAGGCAGCCAAGAAGGGATATTCCTTTCCGTTCAAAGTCAACCCAGGAATCAGATCCCATCTGTTTTCCTTTTTGCTCTCCTCAACTGACAGTGCTGTTCTCTACTCAAAGCACCTGGGATCTGCCTGCCCTCACACTTGGAGGGGACTAGTCCCAGCTATGGTCCCTGTCTGGAACCGATGTAGAGAAGGCAAGAACAAGGATAGACTCCAGAAGCCATCTGGTCCAATCTCCCTCCCCAGTTTGCAGATGAGAAAACTCAGAAAGGAAGCAGTAAACTTTCTATAGTCTTCTGAGAAAGATCATTCTGAGTTTCATCTACAATAGCAGGGTCTCTGGCTGGGAGATAAGTTCTGCTCAATATGGACATCTATTTGCAAAATAGTGTCTGTGAACTGATCTCAGAGTCCCTTCTTTCTTTTCCTTGAGTTCTAATCCCTCGCCATTTGCTTCCATCTTTCTATCCACCTTGCCTTAAGGACGTGAAGCTTTCTAAGGAAACATCACGTGGAGGTCATAGTCCAGGACTGGATATCAAGCGATCATGTTTCTAGTTCAGTGCTATTGCTACCAGAGGGACCATTAGCCTCTTAGTCTTCCAATTCCTGATCTACAAAAACGGGTTGACAAGCCAGATGGCCCTTGAGATCCATTGCAGCTCTGTCATTGTATATGGTTCACCCCTGGCTGACCCACTCCCTGCCCAGGTTTCTGATGTGTGATCCTCTCACTTGTGCTGAGTTTACAGCTTCTGACTCACACCTTCACTTAGATCTTTGCTTCCCCGGTTTTCTGGACTTCTAAGGCCAGCTTAGTTGCTGTTTTACTATCTTAGAACTCTTCAGCATTGACTCATTCCTCTGTAGCACCCTCCCCGCTAGAAAAATCAACTCTGACTTGTTCTGACTCTCTCGGCTTCCACCTGGACTCTGCTACCCATGCCCACACTCCCCGGGGTTGCCAGGCTCTGATAACACCCTCGACCTCTGTGCACTAACCACTGAGACAAATTGATATATTATCTACCGCCTAGCCCACGCTCACTGGGGGATGCCCACCGTGAAATTCAAAACACGAGACAGACACGCTTCACCTTCTTCAGTTCGTCCAGCTGAGAGTGTACACATGTCTCCCTGAGGACCTGCCACCCAGAGGGCTGGCACCTGGCTGTAATGTTTCCAGTGTAGCCGCTGCTACAGGGAAGAGTGTACTCGTCATTCCCGGACCCAAATCCAAAGACAATGCTGTTACACTGGGCTGGGAAAAAAATGGAAACAAAGAGGAAAAGTGTCTAAATATCCCGGCATGCCGTATAAACCATACGGCAGTGCTTTAGAAGTCATGTTTTCAGAGACAAAACCCAGGCAAAATTCAGGAGTAGAAATCTGTCCTTGATGCCCAGCTTCAGCCTCGTCAGTACGCTTTTGTCCTTTCTGGTGCCTTCCCCAAGGCTGGCTGGTGTCTGATCTGTGCCAGCACTCTTGCTTTTGATGGGCTATCAGCTAGTAAGCCGCAGGTGGAAATAAGACAGGGTGCAATCACTCTCAGGAAAGAGTTTCACTCTGCAAGGAAGTGTCAGAAAATCAGAAACTCTTCCAGGAGCGAGGGAACAAAGTAGTAATGATACGGTTAAAAGAGGAGCAGTTGCCGTGGCAGGGTGGCACGTGTGTTCCTTTGAAAGCTTCTCACATTGTGACCAGTCACGAGTTTGAGTCGTTTCCACCACAGCCTGCTGAAAAGCCCATCTTCCACAGTGTCTGCCCTGGGAACTGGAGACCAGATCGCACGGAAATAGTCCACTGAAACTGAGTTTCATCATGGTGAGGGGGGAAAGGCTGACTGTGTCTATGGAAAGTCAGTCTTAGAACAATCCTGTATCAGAAACATTTCCAGTCTACTCCCCGAAGACACAAGTAAGCGACTAATTAAAGGACTCCCGTAACCTGAGCCAGGGAAGGGAACTGGGTAGTACCTTTTCCAAATACTCTGAAAGAGCCGTCTTCTAGTGGGAACAGCTTGCGAAGGCCTGCCTTCACCTTCTCAGCCACCTGTTCGATGGCTGACAGCAGCTCAGATGTGCTGCTGGAACCCACAACTTCAAACCCAGCAATGATGCTTCCATCCCTATAATGACTATGTGGAAAGAAAAATGAGATTCATTCAGTCACGCGGGGCCTGCTGTGTGTATGCACGGCATTGGGTCCACAGGAACACATCAAACAGATTTGGTCCCTGCCTTCATGAAGCTTACATTCTAGTGGAGAAGACAAGGCAAATAGGGAACAAGTGACCAGCATACATAAACAATTATATATAATTTATATAACATAAAAATATACATATATATATATATAATATATACATTTAGTTAAGTGTTATAAGAGACAGGTGCAATGATAAGAATAGCAGGTGGAGGGGCACCTGGGTGCTCAGCTGATTGAGGGTCTGACTCTTGATTTCAGCTCAGGTCATGATCCCCGGGTCATGGGATCAAGCCCTGAAGCTGGCTTCGTGCTGAGTAGGGAGCCTGCTTGAGATGCTCTCTCTCCCTCTGCCCCTCTCCCCTGCTCGTGTGTTCTCTCTCTTTCCAGAATAAAATAAAATAAAATAAAATTGTTTTAAAAAATAAGAATAGCAGGTAGAGATGAGGCTCACTTTAAATAAGGCTGGATATAAAAAGCTTTTCTGTGCAGAGAGTCTCTGAAGCTGAGGCCCAAATGATGAGAAGAAAAGCTAGTATTGCAAAGAATATCAATGTAGGGTGTCAGCAGGTGTGAAGTCCCGCATGCAGGAAAATGTCTATGAGTGGGACACATTGAAAGACTAGCTTCCAGGGGTGCCTGGGTGGCTCAGTCAGTTAAGCATCTGACTTCGGCTCAGGTCATGATCTCACTGGTTCCAGGGTCGAGCCCTGCATCAGACTTTGTGCTGACAGCTCAGAGCCTGGAGCCTGTTTCAGATTCTGTGTCTACCTCTCTCTCTGCTCTTCCCCCGCTTGCTCTCTCTCTCTCTCTCTCTCTCTCTCAAAAATAAATAAACATTAAAAACAATAAAAAGAAAAATAAAGTCTAGCTGCCAGGTCAAGAACCGAAGTTGCTTCTCAATGTGCAAATTCTTCAACGTAAGCTTCAATTATCCAGGGAGAATACATTGGGTTCAACAATATCAGTGTAAGTTAGAAGACAAAAATTAACTAATTACCTAGTTAACTAATTCTAGCATAACTAAGTTTTCAATGAGCAGGAGAGAAATGGTAGAAGATGATATTAGATAAGCAGCCAAGAGCCAGATCGAATAGGGCCTTAGAGTTTGAATTTTATTTTTTATTAAAAGGTTTTATTCTTTAGTAAAGGTCAGTGGTATGCTCAGGTTTATTGCTGAAGAGCATCACTCTGGCTGCTGCATAGAATGGACTGAAGAGAGGGAAGCGGGGAAACAGGAGGACCCATTAGGAAAGAGGTGATGGTGGCTTGCACTTGGGTGCAGTGTATGTGGAGAGAAATGGCCAGGTTGTACTTGAAGACTGAGCCACTGGAATTGCTAAGGACGCTGGGAATGGAGAAAAGAACCGGTCAAGAATGACTCCAAGGGATAGAAAAAACAAATTGAGGTGTATTCATACAATGGAATAGCACTTGGCAATAAAAAGGAGGCAGCCCCTGACACTCAGAAAAACAAGAATGACCCTCAAAGACATTATGCTGAGGGAAAGAAGTCAGACATACAAAACAATTACACATTGGGTGGTCCCATTTGTATGAAGTTCTAGAATAGACTAAACTAGCCTATGATGATAGAAAAATGAGCAGTGGTTATTTCTAGTGGCAGGTAGGGCATCGAATTGGCTAGAAAGAGGCACAAGGGAACTTTCGGGGTGATGAAAATGTTCTGTCTTATTAAAAGGTGGCTGATGCAAGCATTTGTCAAAGCTTATTAAACCGCACACATGAGGTTTGAGCATATCACTGTACATAATTACATCTCAGTAAAGAATGATCACAAAAGATGACTCCAAGTTTGGGTCTCTGCAACTAGAAGACTAGCACCGCTGTAATGGAGATGGGCATGATAGCAGGAGAAGTAGGTTAAAGGTTCTGAGAAGAAAAGTTGGAGGACCCCTGTTTTGGACACATCATATGTGACGTGCCTGCTAGAACATCAAGTGGAGATGCTCACAGGCAGTTGGATATTTGGGTTTGGACTTTATGAGAGGAGCCAAGCTCAGGTAATAAATTTAGAAGCCATCAGCATACACATGGTGTTCGAAGTCATGAAAACAAGTGAGATCACATATATTAAGTTAATCCTGCAATAATTCCATGAGGTACACATTGTATTAGCCCCATTATGTAGATGAGGGAGCTGGAATCCTAAAGAGAACTTGGGTCAAGCAATTATTAGTTATTAACTGATACTCCAAATATCAAATTCTTAATCACTACACCTAACTACCACTCACAATGTATGAATAAATCCAAACATTCTTTTAGGTAGTGGGAATCACAATGTCTTTGCATAAATATGGTGCTTCTATCAAGAAAACATTGTTTACAAAATATTTTCCTGCCTATTATTTCATTTGATTTAATGAAGCTAAATCAGATTCCGCATGTATTAACAGTCCTGTTTAACAGAGAAGTAAATTGAGACACTAAGAAATTAAGATTTACTTTAAATCATATACATAAAGAGTGAAACCTAAATAATACTATTTTATAGACTTATGCCTACTTTAGCTTTGATTTTTTCTACAAATTATTGGAGACAGCTTGTAAGACATTTGGAATGGAATATACATGGGAAATATAAATGGAGGGGCACCTGGGTGGTTCAGTCAGTTAAGCGTCCAGTTTCAGCTCAGGTCATGATCTCACAGTTCATGAGTTCAAGCCTCACATTGGGCTCTGTGGTGACAGCTCAGAGGTTGGAGCCTGCCTACGTATTCTGTGTCTCCCTCTCTCTCTCTACCCCTCCCTGACTCACACTCTGTCTCTCCGTCTCTCAAAAATAAACATTGAAAACAATTTTTTTTTGAAGAAATATAAATGGAAAGCCAGGACCAAGGTAAAGAAAAATATGAATACTGAAGACAAAAATTACTGATTAAGTTTCAAGTTTGTCTATGCATTCAGTGACTGCAAAGTCAGAAGGAAAATATGATTCATTGTATAGACTTTAGTATAAGAAAAAAGAGGTGGGGCACCTGGGTGGCTCATTTAATTAAGCGTCCAACTTCAGCTCAGGTCGTGATCTCGCAGTTTGTGAGTTCGAGCCCCACATCAGGCTCTGTGCTGACAGCTCAGAGCCTGGAGCCTGCTTCAGATTCTGTGTCTCCCTCTTCCTCTGCCCCTCTCCCACTCCCACTCTGTCTCTCTCTCCTTCAGAAATAAATAAACATTAAAAAAAAGAAAGAAAGAAAAAAGAAGCAGTGTCCTTCCTAGTGTTTAAATTTTAAAGAAAATTATCCACGTGGGCCTGTATATAAGAACATGGGATATCTGGAAGGATAAGATCCAGGACAGTATATTGATGACAAATGCTGTTGAAAATTTCCTATAGCTATTCTTTAAGTTAACTATGAAAAAAATATATATATATGTATATATATATATGAATACAGAATCGCTTCTCGGCCTTTTGGCTAAGCATTACAGACTTTTGTCTAGTTTTAGTAAGAATACTAGAAAGACCAGTTCTGCCCTATTTTCTGTCAAGGTCATTTGGGAACCTAGCACTAGGAATTCTGCAGGATGGGTGCACAATTCTGAGGATGCCCTTCTAAGGCCATTGTGTTACTTACCGAAATTGGGTGACATGAACCGACTCAAAATCTTGAATTCTTTTGAATGCTTCTTTAAGCTTACAAACAGAAAAAAGGGCGACATGTTGATCTTTGCCCCCATTCGAGGAAGATATTTAAGCAAAAAACTGATGGAGATAATAAATAAACCAACAGAACCACTGAGCAAAGAGATACCACAAGAGGTAGTTGCTATTATACAAATATAGTTCAAATGGCACTTGAGAATTTACACACACACACACACACACACACACACACACGAGTCACACCATTTATTTTTTAGTTTGCTAATAAAGATGGAAGAACCAATTTGTTATAAGGGGGGATTGGGTGCCAGATAACACAAATTTACCCCCGAAATTGTATGTTTTCTCCCTCATAAAAATATGACATAAATTTCCATATGCATTGAAACTGAATCTGTTGGAAAGTATTTGTGTATGTCTTCAGTGAAAATCACATCTGAACCATCATCCGAGGCAGACGGGCACTAACTGAATTTTTGGATGACTTCATTATATAGTCCAGAATTTTTCTCAATAATTCTATTCAGCCTCTAACAAGAGAAGCTTCTTTCCGGAACAAATCCCAGATGCTGACAATTGAGCCTAGATCATGAAAATTTTCTTTTGACAAATAAAAAAACAGAAAACAATCAAGAAGACTTGGTAGGATATGACTCACATAAATGAGCAAAAGTGAACACAAGAGAAATGGAACGAAGTCAGTTACTAAAACTCTCCCAGAAAGAGAATGTTCAATGTACGTCAGTTGTGAGCTATGTGATTAACTGTTCTGTAATAACTCATTGAATGTGAATGATTAAGAATATGCATTAAATAAACACGCGGAATTGAAAACACTTGAACTTATGTTTAGCCAACAATTTCTTATGTAATAAGCAGAAAGTGCTTACTTGAATTTCAATTCCAGTTGTATACTTGGAATATGAAGGAGAAGATGAATTCAAAAGGTCTTTGGTAAACCGTTCATTGATTTTGAAAGTGCCCCAAACCTCTACGGGAAATAAAAAGAGGTTGAGAGATATAAAAATTATTCGCTTGAATTTATGACAGCATAAAATTACAGAAGTACATTTGGAGCCCATCTATTTAACAACAGTATTTCAATTTCTTTTTGTAATGAATGTTCACCTAAAATAATATAGGAAGTGTACATAAAACTAGATTTTCAACCGTGAATTTGTAACGTAACAGGAAAGTGCTGGTGATCAAGACAACTTTATAAGTAGGTAAACGTGTGGCCACCATGTGTGGTTTAAAAAAAAAAAAATCAGTCACTTAACCCTGAAATACATGCCCATCTAGACATTGAACTTAAATACTGTCTCCATTAAAAATTAAGAAACAAAACAAAACAATAAAACACTACTTGCTATCTCTACCATATGCTTGTTTACCCATTGCTGGTACTTTTCTGTTCAGGGACAAGTTGTTGCCCATTTTTATATGGATAAATACCATTTATCCTTCATTAAGGACCTAGTGAAATGTACTTCCTGTGCAAGCCATCCCCTGATCCCCAGTTGCAAAGATTCTTTCCTTCTTCTAAATTCCTACAGTCCTTTGTTTGTACCCCCTTTACAACCTCTTGTACAGACATATCTATTTGTGAGCATTTCTCACGTTTATATGTCCCTGCTCCACTTTGGGAAGACCTTTGTGAGTGTAATCCTGTCTCATCCATGGTTGTCTCTCTTCAAGATGGAATAGACACAGACCACCCTTCAAAAGGTAGACTTTCATTCAAATTCGTTGAGGAAAATATATTATCTTCTTTCTTGTATTGTAGCCTAACCTCCCCAACTAGCCTTCTAATTCATACATAGAGAGAAGTGCTTCATTGTGTCCTCCCAGAATTTGCCTCTGATCTGGGTATAAAGATGGTGTTTCATAAATATGCATTGCCTTCGTGAATTGGCATCGTCCTGGGAAGGGGAGTGAGAAATGTCCAGAAGATCTGGGCTATTTCAGTTTCTCCTTCACTCTTTGCTCAGCTCTGCCCAAATCCAAAGCTTCAAGATAACTGGAGTAATCTCTGATGAAACTTTTTAAAGACCTTCAAGCCCTTAAGCCCATGTCATTTGGCTCACCTCATCACCCACTGAACATAAACCTAAGGTGACAGCTCACTCAGCTTCCACTGGTTTCCTAAAATAGACTTTTGATTTCTTGTTTTGTTTGGTAATGCATTCAGTACACCTACCTGTTGGCAATTTTGAACATGTATTTCAATATAATCACTATGTGCTCCTCCCTGCTCTCACACCTCTAGACTTCCCTTTTCTGAAAGCTGATGTTGGCAAAAGAAATGAAAGAAGGCAGGAAAGAAAATCATGTACTCAAGCAGCTCCCCTACTTGGGATTTCGGTGCATCTCCCTAAATCTCAATAAAATCAGAGAATTGCAGAGCTCAGCTAGATGAACCTCAGGGTTGAATTGATGCTCAAATATCAACTTGCACGTCTGAATTTTCTGCAATTAGGATGTTCTCACTGTGTGCAGTTAAGCCTAGTGGGGTATACTGTTACCACCTTTTGATGACCCTGCAAACACTAGCTCTGCTAGTGGAATACGTGGGTGAAGAGCTAGGGTTCCCTCTCCATGGCTTGTTGGGTGCCGGGGTGCAGGCCTGGAGCTCTCCTCCCAGCACCCTGATGTGCTTACTTGCTCTCTCGCAGAAACTGAGGCTCTGGGTGAGGTTGTTGAGATGACAGTCACAGCTCTGGAGGGCTCCGGCCGTGTGAAGGTAGCATTTCTGGGGATCAAGGCATGAGGGAGGGAACCAGGAATAGCCGTCCTCACAGGAACACTGCAGGACCCCATTCTGGTGCCCACAGTCTGCACAGAAAACAGAGCTTGGTCTCGCGGGGTCTGATTTATCAATTGACTAGCGTTGAGTTCTCATCCTTGTTTCTGACTTAGAATCTGAACCCAGTGTTTCCCACCAAAAGCCAGAAGGATA
Source organism: Prionailurus bengalensis (assembly GCF_016509475.1). Lineage (NCBI taxonomy): Eukaryota > Metazoa > Chordata > Mammalia > Carnivora > Felidae > Prionailurus > Prionailurus bengalensis. The sequence continues at coordinate 44,359,403 of NC_057349.1, forward strand.
AAACTAGGATGGCAATGTGTTTAAGGTAAGGAAATGTCCAACTCAATAGATTCTGAGGCTGATATCAAACGCTTGGCAAGCATAAAATCAAGTGGCTGAATCTAGCATCCAAAGGAAGGATGAATGCCCAGTAGATAGCCCTTGGAATGGCAAAGAGAAGCAAAAGAGGGTATACAAACCTGATAGCTATTTAAGATTTCTAGAAGGTATTTCTCCACTACTTCATTGCAGGCTCCTCTTATCTACCTAACACCGTTTTTAGGTAGGCCCCTTAAGCAAGATGGCAAACACTGAGAGACGTTTTTGAGAGTCATGAGGAAAAATTCCATCAGCCAATTCTGTAGTCTCAGTTCCTACTAACTGACCAAAAATGCCCCATCAAAAGGCATTCCTTTATAATAGACAAAAAACTGGAACAAAGTCACCAGACATCTTTGTGAAAACATGCATCATGATATGCAATGAATGATTCTTTAATTTTGCCATATGTCAGAACCACCTGGAGGGTCTCATCCCAAAGTTTCTGATTCAGTAAGTCTGGGATGGGGCCAAGGATTTGGATTTCTATTAAGTTCCCTGATAATGCTGCTGCTGCTAATCTGGGCACCATACTTTGACAACTACTGCTTTAGACAAATCGTTTAACATCCCTGAACCCCAGCATTGTGGTCATTAGTGCTGTTTGTCAATTAGTTCTTGCTCTTTTCCAGGCACATAGTAAGATTACATATCTTGCCCCCACCCCCTCCCCTTCCCCGAGGTTGAATGGAACCATGAAACCAGTTTTGGCCAATAAATTGTGAGCAGAACTAATGTGTGTCACTTCTGAGGTGGAGAATTCAACTGCCAATGTGAAACCCTCTATTTTTCCATTTCTTTTTGGCTCAAACTGGGTACATTTGAGGTAGTTTCTGATTGATTAGCCTGGATTCCCAAGTGACACAAACACAACCATGCTGCCAAACTGCAGTAGAAATATAGCGTGAAGCAGAAAGAACGCATGTATCCTTTCCGGCCACAGATATGGTGGGGATGGTTGTCTCCATAGCATAACCTAACCTATCCTGACTGATACACCCACCTTCCCCATTTCTACTCCCAGTTCCCAGAGGGCAGATTTACATGTGGTGGCCTTTGCGCTGATAATCTTCATTGGTTCATGTAACCATAACAATGGAGGCTTCAAAAGCTTCAGAAAATTCTTCAAGTGTCTCTTCTCCTTGGAATCTCTGTAGGCCACCTGAAGCAGCAGCTCATATTCCTGGACTGAGCCTAAAGAGAGGAAGAGAGTCAGGAGTCTCCTCTTTCAGCCTGAGAGACAAATATTGTCAAGGAAGCCACCATGAAGCAACCATCACATGTAGTCTGGGGGGTCACAGGCTGGGCCACAAAGCTTGTTACTGACATCTGCTCGTCCAGACATTAAGTACAAATGAGCGTCCAGAGCAAACACTTGCAGGCAGTCCCACATGTGAGTGATATATGTCTATCCCCCCACTTCTGCTCAGGCAGCTGCTCCCACTCTCCCTGACCCACCCTGGCCTCCCCCTGCTGACTTTACACAGTTCCTCAGGACGTCCAAGGTCACGTTTCAGGGATCAAGACCCAAGGGAGAAGATGGGAGAAAATCCGAGTCACTCTTCCTTCTTACTCTCTCAGCTCTGGGCTCCTTGAAGTATCTCTGGCATAAAACCCCCAGTCTCACACTTAGCAAAGAGCCCTTTTTTCTCCTGGGAAGAGGTTCCAGCAATTAGCCAAGTTTGAGTACCTTATGTGATGTGCAAAAGCCAAACGAAACCAGACCCTACTCAAGTCTCATCAATGCCTTATCACTGAGGAGCAGCACCTTTTGTTTCCCTAAGGAGAGGCCGTTAAGCGTTCTGGGCTCAGAGAGAATATGAGTCCTGTGAGTATTCTCTCACCCAGAACTCATTTAGGCACGTTCACGTGAAAGTTAGTGCACGATTTCATGGAGTTTCAAGATCCTCCAAAGCTCATCTATGGATCCCAGATTGAGAATGTGAAGGACCTTAGAGAAAAAGGGGGAAAAGGTGAACATCCTTTTATCCTGGGTCTCCTTTGATTTCCACTGGCAGTGAAATCTTTTAGAAGTCTTAGACTTCTCGGGACATCCATGCTTTTTGCAGGGACAGATGAGCTGGGAGCTTCTATGAGACTGTCCCATTTCTTAGGGACCTGGTGGGGATGTCCAAGCAAAAAGGAAATTTGTAGAGAAAAAAATCAGCAGATCAACCCCTAGACTTTTCAGAAGGCAGGAAGCTGGCTGAGGCTAACATGTTCCAGAACATTTATAAGAGCTTCCTATCTGCCATAACTTCCACCATCTCACCCCATAGAGCCTCAGCCCTGCCTCTTTCTCTCCCCTCCCTTTGTAGGCTGGAGCCTCTGCCCCAGGTTTGGGAGCCACACCAAGTAGAGAGAGCTAAGGGGACTCCTGTTCCCACTGCCCAAGCAGGTAAGAGGTGGGGGAATGGTCAGTGTCAGAGGTTAATGGCACTGGTTCTGGAGCCAGGTTGACTGGGTTTTAATCATTCCATTTGCCCCTAGCTCTGTTTTTAATTTCACTATCTATAAAATAAAGATGACCACTGTTCCTAAATGAGAGGGTCAATGTGAGGACTTAATTCATCTAATGCACTTAAAATAGTGCCTGGCATCTAGTAACAGCTCAATAAATACTAGCTGTATTTTTACTCCGAGGGAAAATGTATTCATGGCATTGCAAATTGAATTTTTATTTCACTTTCTGAAGAATCATAGCCAGCCTTGCATGGTGGTAAGTTCAAAGACACCGTTAGAATGCTGTTTTATGACAGACCACTGCACTGGTGAAAGGCTTGTGTGGACTGACCCAGGAACCGAACAACCATCTGTGGACATCATTATTTCCAAGAAATATACTCGGTGCTTGAAACATCAGAACGACAAATTGAATTTCATAACACAACCCATTTCTCGACTGAGAGTTGTACCCACTAATGACTTTGTTAGGATTGAGATAAGGAAGGAAAGGGGGAGCTATTTGTCAGGTATGGTGCAGGATGCTATGCCTTCGTATGTTATTTAACCTTCACAAATGTTTTGCTAGTAGGGACTGCTGTTATTCTCATTTCACAGATTTAGGGTCATACCACCAGTCACAAGCACTACTGAGGTTTGAACCCTGGTCCCTTGGCACCAGTGTCTATCACACCACACTCTACAGGAGTCTCACCTGGATGATTTTTCTTATTCACAGTGAGTCCTCTTTTTGTTTTCATGCCTTCATCTCTCTATTTAAGAGGGGAACAAAAGAATAATTACAACATGGCCTTGTAATGATGTACTTCATAAGGCGCTGTTGGAACTCCCAGAACAATTGAAATTATGGATCTAAAAATCCAAGCCAGGGATGGTGGAGAGGTGGCCAGAGAAGACCTCACTGAGGCAACTTTTGAGCACAACCCTGAAGGAAGTGAGGAACTGAGAATCCCTGGAAAAGAACTTTCCAGGCAGAGGGAACAGCACATGCAATATCCTTGGGATGAGAACATGCCTGGCATGGGAGGACAGAATGAGGAGGCCAGAGTAGCTCAGCAGAATGGGTAAGGGGAGAGGGGCAGGAAGTGAGATCAGAGAGTATCTCCAAGGAGACAGGCTGTGTAGATCTTTATAGGCTATAGCAATGGTTTAGCTTTTACTTCAGTGAGATAGGAACCCACCAGAGAGTTCTGAACAGAGGTGAGAATGCTCTACTTTACTTTTTAGAAGGTTCAATCCCGCAGCCATGTTAGGAACAGACAAGCACAAAAGCAATGAGAACATCTCAAGAGTTAGTGCAATAACACAGGTGAGAGACACTGAAGGTGTGGATTGAGGTGGTAGCCGTAGAGGTAATGAGAAATGTTTGAATTCTGGGTGTGTTATAAAGATAAAGCAAAACAAAACAAGAGCCAATGGTTTAGATATGGATTATGAGGAGAGTCAAGCACGAAAATAAATTTTCTTCCCAGGCATCTAGAGGGACAATGGCACCACTTGCTGAAATGAGAAAGGAGAAGCAAGCTTGGCAAGGAAAAACTCAAGAATTTAATTTTGGACTCATTAACTTAAGGGGCCTATTGGACACCCAACTGGAAATAGCAAGTAGGTAGTAGATACACGGGGTTAGAGTTCAGGGGAAAAGGCTGAGAGGTAGATGTAAATTGGGGAGCCATCAGAGAACATTAAAACCATGACCCTAGATGAAAGCATCAAGAAAGTGAGCGTAGAGAGGGAAGAGAGTCCAAGGATTGCCCATGCCAATCTGTATGCCTCTTCTTGGTCAAAGAAACCATAGGAAGGAATGTGCTGAGCTAGCAGAGATCTCCAAGATGGTTCAGTCTGAGTTCCTTATTTTGCAGTTCGATCATCTAAGCTCCAGGAGATGAAACTGTTTGTCCAAGGCTACACAGCTCATGTTGGTAATGTTGAGACAAGAACCCAGGACTTCTGATTCCAAGTCTACTAACTTATATAGCTCCAGTTGCTGAGGGAGTGATAGGTTCTCAAAGTGCAGAGGGAGAGAAGAATGGCGGTAAGGAGGAAAAATGGGGCATGTGCCAACTCACCCCCAGGAAGCCTTCCCCGCCGTCGGTGAGTGTGAAGAAAGAGATGAGCCAGAGCATGCGGAATTTCATCTTCAGCTGGTCCCCCTCCTTCCCGTGGACTCAACCGGGGTCACGGTCTGTGGCCAGACAATTGACGTACCATGCAAGGCTGCAAAGCTGATGCAAAAAAAAAAAAACAAAAAACCAAAACCAAAACCAAAAAAACCCAAAAAACCAAACAACAAAAAACCACCACCAACAAAAACAAAAACAAAAACACAAGTCATTCAAGCCAAAATTTAAAAATGCACACAGTGGTTGGACCTAAATGAGCAGATCAGAAGCCCTGAGTGTTTGATGATTTTTCCATTTCACGTGTGTAGCCTGAGATACCATTACTTTCGCTCCAGTAGCAGAAGGTATTAAGTCTCTGTCTTTCCAAACTTCCCAGAAAATTGCTCAAGAGCACTCAAATTTTCCTAAACACAGGCTATTTTATTTTATTTATTTAAAAAAAATTTTTTTTTACATTTATTTTTGAGAAACAGTGAGACAAAGCGTGAACGGGGGAGGGGCAGAGAGAGTAGGAGACACAGAATCTGAAGCAGGCTTCAGGCTCTGAGCAAGTGGTCGGCACAGAGCCTGATGTGGGGCTCGAACCCACGAACTGTGAGATCATGACCTGAGCCGAAGTCGGACGCTCAACCGACTGAGCCACCCAGGTGCCCCAACACAGGCTATTTTAAAATTATGACTTGCTTAACTTTGTGACTAAATGCATTCAAGATCCAGCCTTTTTATATTTCACGGTTTCCCTTTTATCAGTAAAAGCAAGCATTAAAATAACCAATGATCCTTAGAAGCGTTAATATATATGGAATATATATTGGAATATATATGGAATAGTATGGAATCAGTGTTTAAGCATAAAATAATGAAGCAATGCAGCAAATTTCCTTCTTTATAGTTGACGTAATTATCAACAAATTATCCTCAAGTTTGTGGTTATGTGAGAAGAATTGAGACAAAATTCAGCACATGGTCAGGGTCACAAAATTCATCATTTACACCCGGGTTATTTGGTGTCAACAACAAAAAATCACCGTAAGTTAGAATTGTTCTGTCCAATATAGTAGCCACTGGATACATGTGGCAGTCTGAATTTTGATTTTAGTTACAATAAAATGAAATGAAAAATGCAACACCTCAGTCACACCAGCCACATTTCAGGTATTCGATAACCACATGTAGCCGGCGGCTACCGATATTAGGCAGTGTAGACACAGAACATTTCTGCTATTGCCAAAAGTTTTACTAGGCACAGAATAGTATTCAGCCTTGAAATAAAAGGAAATCCTGTCCCATGATGCAATATGGGTAAACCTCAAGAGCATTGTATTAAGAAAAAGAAGCCAATTGCAAAAAGGCAAATCCTGTATGATTCCACTTGTGTAAAGTTTCTAAAGTAGTCAAGCTCATAGAAATGGAAAGTAGAGTGGCAGTTGCCAAGGGCTTGGGGGAGGGGGAAACGGGGACTTGCTATTTCATGGGTCTAAGTTTCAGTTTTGCCAGATGAGAAAGTTCCAGAGATCTGATGTATAACAATGTGAATATACTTAATCAACACTACTGCAACCACATACTTAAAAATGGTTAAGGTGGCACATTTTACGTGGGGTTTTTCTCACAATGTTTGAAAAGTGGTATTGGACAGCACTGACAGAAATGGAAGAGTGCAATGGGCTCGCAACATTCTTTCACGTCGCCATAGGAAACGACGAAAAAATAGGATTCCTAGCCTCCATAACCCACCATTCGAATAAGTGTGCTTGACCAGAGCAGCACAGAAAACGCAGAGTTGGACCCTGCCTTCCAGCTCTTACCTGGTTTCCTGGGTGCGCCTTAACCCTCACACAAGTCCTGACATCCCTGACAGGCCCCCACACTTTGCCCTCTGGTCTACAAGAAGAGAAAAAAGGCATTAGGGACAGGATAAAGACTACCACAGGCGTGGCCTACGTGTCAGCAGCGATCCCTTCCGGGGCTTTCTAGGGAAGTAAGAAAAATAACCGATGAACCACATACAACCTTTGTGTTTACCTTCTCCCCTTAGGTGAATTTCGGTCCTCTCCCGTCGCTACCTTCCCACTTGCCAAAACTCCTTCGAAATCTACTGATTTCAACTTTCTTTGAGCAGCAGCCTATGCTCCAGATTGTTCTTATAGATTCTTGCTTCTCAAAATTTATCTTCTTCGGGTCCTATTCCCAATGGCCTGCTCTGTGCGTTCTCAAAGTGATGGATATTTATGCTTAGGACAGTGTTTTTCAAACTTTTTGACCAGGCTCGATATAAAGAAATATATTTTATAACGTGTGCATGTCTAGACACGCATATAATAAAATGTAGGAGTATGTATGTATAAATAACAGAAGAGTTAAATAACAGAACAATTCTGTGAAACGGAACTTAATAATTTCTGAGACGTGCCCTTGGACATTTCTATTTGTTTTTTTGTGTGTGTGGTTGCTGTTGTTTTAATTCAAATTCCAGTTAGTTAACATACAGTGTAATATTAGTTTCAGGTGTACAAAATAGTGATTTCACACTTCATACATCACCTGGCGCTCATCACAGCAAGTGCCCTCCTTAGTCCCCATTGTCCATTCAACCCATCCTCCCACCTACCTCCTCTCTGGTTAACCATCCGTTTGTTCTCTTTAGTTAAAAGTCTCTTGGTTTATCTCTCTCTCTCTCTGTCTTTTTCCTTTTCTCATTTGTTTTGTGTCTTAAATTCCACATTTGTGGAAAGCTATTTGTCTTTCTCTGACTGACATATTTCAATTTAGTGTAATACTCTCCATCTCTACCCATGTCATTACAAATGGCAAGATTTCATTCTTTTTTATGGCTGAGTAATATTACACACACACACACACACACACACACACACACACCCCACATCTTTATCCATTCATCAGTTGGTTATTTCCATATCTTGGCTATTGTAGATAATGCTGCTATAAACATCAGGGTGCATGTATCCCTTTGTTTTCTTCAGGGAAATACCTAGCAGTAAAATTTTTGGATAGTAAAGTAGTTCAAGTTTGAACTTTTTGAGGAATCTCCATACTGTTGTCCAGAGTGGCTGCACCAGTTTGCATTCTTACCAACAGTTCAAGAGGGCTCCCCTTTCTCCACATCCTCGTCAACACCTGTTGTTTCTTGTGTTGTTGATTTTAGCCATTTTGACAGATGTGAGGTGATATCTCATTGTGATTTTTATTTGTGTTTCCCTAATGATGAGTGATGTTGAGCATCTTTTCATGTATATTGTTGGCCACCTGAATGTCTTCTTTGGAAAAATGTCTATTCGTGTCTTCTGTCCATTTTTTAATTGGATTATTCATTTCCTGAGTGTTGAGTTTGTTAAGTTGTTTTACAGATTTTGGATACTATCCCTGTATCAGATATGTCACTTGCAAATATCTTCTCTAATACCATAGGTTACCTTTTAGTTTTGTTGATTATTTCCTTCACTATGCAGAAACTTTTTATCTTGATAAAGTCCCAATAGTTCCAATACCTTCTTGGAGTGCAGCCACATTGCAGAGGAAGCCTGTGCTCTTTCCAACCCCATTTTCACTTTTTCTCCTCCTCCAGGGAAAACATTTTAATGTCAGTTCCTGAGCACTGTTTGGACCACGGTCTGTAGTGGTGAAGATTTCAAAGAGGGAAACAGTCTCTGTGCCTGTAAGGTGTGATCTATCCTGTCCTTGTGCCAGGGTCTGTGTCCCAGTGGGAGGCTCGCCCTCATATGGCTCTTTCTCTCAATTCTCTCTCTCAATCTCTCTCTGAAAAATCTTCTTTCTCACCTATGTTGTCCAGACTGGAGGCTGCAAACCCAACCCAATAAGGCCTAGATGACAGCCTGGGCATCGTAAGGAAACTCTTTCTCATACTTTTGGCCCCTTTATCCACTCTTCCTCCCATATGGAGGGTGTATTCCAGGCTGTCTCCTCGGACTTGCTAGAAATGGTAAACTGTCACTTACAGTCGGGACTTCAGAACAGTGATTCTCAGTCACCGCTCTGTAGGCCAATCATGAATAGCTAGACTATAAAACAAGATGGGGAAAGAAGAAGAGGATGAGAAAAGAAAACACTGGGAAGCTCATTAGAAAATACAAGTGTCTGCATCCCACCCTAAGCCTACTAAATCTCAAACAGGCTAGGCCCAGCCATGTGCATTATTAAAGTTACCAAGAGATGCTGGCCTCCAGGCAGGTTTGAGAGTTATTATCCTAGACTGGTTCTGGGATAGGAAAAAGGAGTTCTGCCCTAAGGCCAACCCTGTGATTTGAATTCTAATTTGGGACTTGGGACCAAAGCTCAAACTAATCAAAATTTTTTCTTGGCTCCCTTGGTGTAAACACCTCCTCCTTAGATAGAGTTGGAAGACTGGATTTCAGGTAAATAATGGCTAACGTTTCAGTGTTAAGTATGTGCCATACAACATTTGGGACACGATTCATTGTCCAGAATTATTCGTTGTTTTTCTGAAATTCAAATTTAACTGGGCATCCTCTATTTGCCAACTAGTCAAAGGTGGGAAAATGGTATCTCAAGGCACACGGATCAAAACAAGCACTGTAGTTGAATTGTCCAGGGTTCAGTTACCAGCTTTGATATTATCAAGTAGATGCCCTCTGACATTTTCTCAGGCTTCCCGTACCTCAGTTTACTAACCTATAACCATGGAGGAAATAGTATATAATTCAGAAGTTCTTACGAGAGTTGAATGCATTATTGCATACAAAGTAACCAAAACAATACCTGGCGGGTGATAAGCCTCAATTATGTTAGTGGTTAAAATGAACATTACTAACATTTCAATTTCAACACCAGTTTTTACAGTTACTTGTTGAATTGTGTCAGAATTTGACTTCGATTGTGAACCAAATTAACTTACCAAATAAAGACGCTCCCAGGTCGATGGCCACCACTATGTAAATAGAAGGATGGATTTCAGCCTCAAGGTAATACAGTTTCATAGTAACCGAATTATCTGACTCAAAGGAGAGTCATCAACAGTGTAGATGTCAAGAAATACTGTGTGTGTGTGTGTGTGTATGTGTATAGGGTACGGTAATCTTAAATCCCACTTAACACTGCCTTTACTCGAGGCAACCTTCGTGGTATTCTCAGGACTTCCTTTCCAAACTGAAAGGGTCCTGATTATTAAAAATTCTCTGAATCCGTGTGCCTTAGCCACAAACAAGGAGCTGTTGTTGTCATCAGAGTATATGTGTTTACATCACTTGCTTTTGGCAGCCGGGGGCCAATGATGCCTGAGCCACAGCTGTGTTGGCACTGGCTGCAGAGGGAAGGCTTGGCCATGGCAAGACTCTCGTCACTTCCTTGAATTCATTTAAGTGAATTCATTCCTGATAATCCCTGTCCTTCAGTTTGCAGAGAACAATCATTAAGACTTGCTGTTACGCCTGTGGAGAAGGCTGTCCATTGTCTCTCCATTCTTCCAGTGATGTATTTATGGGCTCCAAAGATTATTTATTTATGTCAACAGCTGTCACCTTATCAACAGCGGTGCTTAGTTGGAACTGCTCACACCTACACTTCCCAGAATTTTTAGCAACGTTCTAATCTTAGGCACGGTTGACCCGTTGGGCTGCTTTGTTGGCACCAATATTTATGGGATTGTTTCTTCCTCCATAAATAGAAGAAATCCTAGTAGAGTTGTCTCCCTCCTCTCTGTCTTGGACTCACATGGGCACGTGTATACAACACACACACACACACACACACACACACACACACACACATGCTAATGCAAAGAGCAGATCTCCAGCTAGGATCTGAAAGAAATCATGACTCAAATAGAAGTGCTTGCTTTACAGGCAGAGGACCTATACAAACTTGGTTTTATTTCATGTCTTATTTTATAACTCTTTGGTAACATTTTCATGGGATCTGTCTTTGTGTAGGAATCCTTGGGCCTTTTGCCTTTGAGAAAAGTTTCTTTGTGCTCCTTTAAGTAGGCAGATATAGTAGAAAAGGTGAAAAGATAGGTGGGGACAGAGAAGGCAACCCATTCACATCTGGAAAAATGCTGGGAGGTCTGGTGAACCTTATGAGCTAGACAAACTCCTTCTGGAAGAACTACAATTTAAAGTTATTTAAAATCTTGGGGGCCTTGGGTGGCTTAGTCATTTGACTTCGACTCAGGTCATGATCTCACAGCTTATGAGTTCGAGCCCCATGACGGGCTCTATGCTGACAGCTTGGAGCCTGGAGCCTATTTCAGATTCTGTGTCTCCCCCTCTCTCTACCCCTCCCCTGCTTGCACTCTGTCTATCTCTCTCTCTCAAAAATAAGTAAACATTAATAAAATTTTTTTCTAATTTAAAGTTATTTAAAATCTCAGTGAGTATCTGCATAAATATGTGTGCACGGTAAGTTTTAAGCTCATATTTCACATTTTAGCAGGTTTTTTTAGCATGCTTCTGTTGTATAAACATAGTGGAAAAGACCTAGATTAATTAGAATCCAACCCCAGGTTTGTCTCTTATCTGTCAGAACTTGTGAAATTTAAAAAACAAAACAAAACAGAACCTTGCTGGACTCAGTTTCCTCCTCTATAAAATAACCAATAGAATAAGGTGAGTTCAAATCCATTCACATTCAGATTCTATTGTTATATGCCCATTTCCCAAGTTCTATTTGCATATTATTTATTTATTGTTCTTTTCCTTAGTGTGTGTCAGTCATCAAATAGAACCTGGGAAAGATAAAAAAAAAAATTTACTGGGCTTTATACCTGTTTTCTCCTCAAACTGGTTATTCTAATTCTGGAACATCTTTTGAAATGGGCTGAAAACCTACTAAGAATGATGCCCTTGGGTTGAGAATAGAGGTGTGATTTTTAAGAATCCTAAAACTTTAAGTCTGGAAGAGACCAAAGGAGACTGAGACAAAGCTCAGTCATTCCTTCCCCAGGACATTTTACCAATCTGCTAAACTCTAATTTGAGAGCTTCCAATTTCCCAGGCACCGTGCCAAGCACTGGCGGTTCACAGCACAGTCAGGCGGGCTGTTCATACACCCTAACTCTACCCATTAAGAGAAACTCCAAAAGCAGCCATCCAGACCCACTTTTGAGGAGAACTTCTGGGTTGCTGGGGTCTCTGTTTCCTATTTAAACTCTCCAACATTGCATCGAAGGGATCTCCCTTGGGAGTCCAGCTTGTGACCCTACCTCCTCCTTGATCCTTTTTGTTCCAAAAATTAACATACGTTTTACAAGTCTGTGTGTCCTTTGCCACTCATGGGAACTTCAGTTGCAGGGAATTACTCCTAATGCTGGTGCTGTCAGCCTAGCACGGCTGTGTGTTCCCCACGAACAAAGATTCTGGGCTTTTTTAAGTCATTCCATCTGTGCTTTGTGTCTTGGTTACAGGATGAACTGTTGTTCTGAGCTCATCACCCAATATGGATGTTCTAATACAGTTCATTTTCTACAGACAAGTCCAACTCAATCCCGTTGTAAGAGCCTGACTGCCAGCCTCAGGGGTTGGCTCTATTCCAACGCCTTGTAACTGAAGCTTTTCTCCTGTCACTCTTGGTTCAGTAGAGTCAACATTACCACCAAGCCCTTAAAGGATGATCAATGGCATTCCAGAGAAGGTGCCAAGCTGTTTCTTCCAGCCAAGCCTTCAGCTCAGCAATGGGGACCCAGCCTTCCTGGAATCCCCAGATGGGGTTTATCTCCACTCTTCCTCACATGACTCCATGGGTAAAACCCATGGAATTTGAACTTCCTCTCATATTGTTCCTTTGAAAAAGTATTTGCATAGCACTTGAGGGAGGTGATGGCTACGTAAGAAGAAGAAATAAGAATAATTCTTTCTAGTTTACAAAATACTTTCATATGGATTGATTTGGTTATTTTGGCAATGTTGTAAATAAAGTGGGAATTATTTCCATTTCATACTTGCAGAAAATGAAAAGGGCAGGCCTGAATCCTACATAAAGGCTTATCTTTAAATGTTTATCCTTTAAAGAGATTTTTATTCTTTAAAAAGAATTTATCAACTATTTCTCTAAATTTCTCTCCCCAAAACAATCTAACCTTCCTCTTGGACTTTGAGCCACTGCATTTTGTTGCTTGGGAGATGATTTTAAGAAAACCCGGATTGTTAATTTGATCTCCATCTGACTTCCTTACGAATGAGGTTTCTTTGTTCAAGAAAAAGAAGAGTAGGGGCGCCTGGGTGGCACAGTCGGTTAAGCGTCCGACTTCAGCCAGGTCACGATCTCGCGGTCCGTGAGTTCGAGCCCCGCGTCGGGCTCTGGGCTGATGGCTCAGAGCCTGGAGCCTGCTTCGGATTCTGTGTCTCCCTCTCTCTCTGCCCCTCCCCCGTTCATGCTCTGTCTCTCTCTGTCCCAAAAATAAATAAAAACGTTGAAAAAAAAATTTTTTTTTTAAAAATAAAAATAAAAAAAAATAAAAAATAAAAAAAAAAAGAAAAAGAAGAGTATACATTTCAAAGCAATCCTTCTAACAAATACGAGTGTCTTCGGTGTCAACGGATGAAAACACACTTTATCAGGCCTACTGGAAAGAACCAGAGAAGAGGCTTTGTGGCAACTTCTTGTGTGAAAGTTCAGATTAAAGACGTAACAAGCTCTTCCTGGGTATCTTTTTAAATAACACCAATATCCAACTTCCATTCAATGCTTAGAGCCATAGAGTGATAAATCTTAATTATTTCAAATACACCCAAAAAACAATCATTCTTTGTTTCCCTATGCCTAGTAACAGTATTTTCATCATAATTTCCCGATGAGTAAAAGCAAGTTTTTCAATCATATTCCCCAAGTGATTCTTCTAGAAATAGAACCAGTTTCCTGGCATTCCCCCTACCTTGCAAATATTATGGCAGTTGATATTCCAAAACCTTCCAGGCTCCACTCTATGTTCAGATAAAGACGCATTATGGTGGCAAATTCGTTATTTGGACTCTTACCATCTGCCCTCAAATGTTCCTTCTGTGAAACTTCTTGCATATCCTTAATTCCAGGCAAATCGGGATTTTTCCAGGTTAGAGTGAAGTCCTGCCTCTATGCACTTTGACTTCTGATCTGCATGGCCAATGTGCCCTCCTCGTTTGTACCTCTGTCCACACCCCAGTGAGGTGTAGAAATGCCAGTTTCATCACCCTGTCCCCAGCATCTTTTTTAGTGTTTGCCAAATCGATAAGCAAAAATTTTTTCTAATTGCTTTAATTTCCATGTCTTTGATTATCACTAAGAATAAGCATTGTTTTTCAGATGTTTATTAGCCATTTGTATTTTTTTTTCCTGGCTTGACTTTTTAAGTCATTGTTCTAAGTTTTTCTATTGAAATGTTTACTTTTTCTTAAGAACTGCTTCTTTGGAGTTTTTTTTTTTTTCAACGTTTATTTATTTTTGGGACAGAGAGAGACAGAGCATGAACGGGGGAGGGGCAGAGAGAGAAGGAGACACAGAATCGGAAGCAGGCTCCAGGCCCTGAGCCATCAGCCCAGAGCCCGACGCGGGGCTCGAACTCACGGACCGCGAGATCGTGACCTGAGCTGAAGTCGGACGCTTAACCGACTGCGCCACCCAGGCGCCCCTGGAGCTTTTATGTAACATGGATATTGGCTTTTTTTCACTTCTGTTATAAATCTGTGCCCATTTGTCTTTGGTCTTTTAACTTTTTATGTTCTGCACAAGAGCTCAAAATGTTCATGCAATCACATCTGTCGATCTTTCCCATTTTGTATTTTAAACTAGGAGTCAACCTCAAAAAAATGTTTTATAAAATGATTATAAAAATATTCTATGTTTCCTTCTAAACTTTCATTTTAAAATACATTTAAACTTTTAATCCTTCTGGACTTACTTTAGGTTTTGGTATGAAATAGGCGTTTACTTTCATTTTCCCCCAAATGAACAACCAGTTATCCCAACTATGTTTCTTGACTGAACCATTCTTTATCAAGACACCTTGATAATTCTTTGACAGTTTTCTTTTTTTCTTTTTTAACATTTATTTATTTTTGAGACAGAGAGAGACAGAGCATGAACGGGGGAGGGTCAGAGAGAGGGAGACACAGAATCTGAAACAGGCTCCAGGCTCTGAGCTGTCAGCACGCGGGTCTCGAACTCACGGACCGCGAGATCATGACCTGAGCTGAAGTCGGCCGCTTCACCGACTGAGCCACCCAGGCGCCCCTCTTTGACAGTTTTAAAAGCCACCTTGTCACATAGTGAAATTCTGATTTATGTATCTGTGAATTGTACCACTGTGTCTTTTTTTTTTTTTTTGCCATTTACTTGTTTAATTGGTATCTTGATCAACGATACAGTAGAGTGTTATATGCCTAAGAATTATATCGTTAAGTTTCTTATGGGAAACAATTAGCCAGATTCGCTAAGAGATTAAGTATACAAAAGTCTTCAAACAAAATTAGGCTAAACTACAAACACAAGTGTGCAAGGTTTTCATAGAAAATATAATCTCCTTAAGACAAGGTCTCTTTACCCAAAAACTTCGCAGGTGTGAACCTGTTCCATTGTGACCAGCTATCCTAATACCATAAATTTACAGTAAATGGGTGCTTATCCCTAAACAATAAAGGAACTTATATGATCAGGGTTTTTTTTTTATTTAATCTTAGTATAAAAAAGCAAATAAGGAAATTATCTTAGACTTTATTTAACGTCTTAATTTTAAAAGACTTTATTTAAAACAAAACAAAACAAAAAAAAAACACTAGAGTTTCCAAGGTGTGTGGGCCTCAGAGATTAAAAACTGACATTTACAGTGAGGACCCAGAGACACCATGGGGGGCCTGAGAACCCTCATCAACGAGATTTCACTACAGTTTCACAGTTTGAGGGCTACATACCCCACTGCTATTCTCCTCTTTACTTGTTATTTATTCAACTGCCTGCTCGCGGGGAATTTACTCCAACCTTATGAAGTTCCAGGCACTGTCACACTGATTCTTACGGAATTTCATTCTCAACATCTCAGAGCCCAGGTTTCCACCTGCCATTGAACAGGACTCCCTGAGATTATCTTTGGCTTTGAGGGGAGAGGGGTGGTAAGAGGGCCTCCCTTCCCCACGGGTTTTGTGTGCCATTCAGCAAAGCTCGAATCAGCTGTGCATGTGACAGGCTACGTTTCAGGCCATGATACTATAGACCTTTTCCACTAGCCCTCCAAGTTTCTAGGTTATTTTCACAACTATTAAGACCAGGTGTCTATCTATCCTTGAGCTGTAGAGACCCTGACATCCTGTGAGCACTTCCCTGCTCAAACACAACTAGAACTCTCCGATGTGTCTGGGAACAGGTTCCCCTTTTCTGTAGCTATGGGTTTTTCCTGCCAAAGAGCTTGAGGAAGAAAACAAGGCAGAATATTGTTGAAGTGGTAAATACATGTTTAGATTGGCTGGACTACGGTTTCCTAAGCGGCGTTAAGCAAAACTGAGAATTCAGTGACATTGTACCCAGGATTCCACTTCTCCACTGTCTGAGTTCTTCACCCTTTATGGCACACCCCTCCCGCTGGTAATGCCCTTCGATACTCAGTACCCTCTGGCTGCTTCCGGTTTACTGTTGCTCCCAACCAAAGTGCTAAATCGGTCACTTACAGACCCTAGTTTAAATGAATGTGTTCATTTATTTTTTTAGGAGAATATTTACATTCCTTTAATTGTGGAATGAATGAATGACATCAGAGGGCATGTGGATGCAAAAATCTGGTGTTCCCCTTACCCTCAGCACAGCAAGAGACAAACTGTGTAATGGGAACCCTACCCCTACTTTAAAAAAATAACTAGGGGTGCCTAGGTGGCTCAACCGGTTAAGTGCAGACTCTGGTTCACTTCACGTCAAGTGAGGTTCAGTTTGTGAGATTGAGCCCCACGGGGTACATGAGGTCCAATTCTGCATTGGGCTCTGGGCTGACAGCATGGAGCCTGCTTGAGATTCTCTCTGTCCCTCTCTGTCTTTCTCTCTGCCCTTCCCCTGCTCATGCTCTCTCTCTCAAATATAAATAAATAAAAATAAACTTTAAAAAAATTATAGAAATTGACTGCCATTTTAGAGGGGCAGGGCGTGTACACCCGTGAGGCACGTCAACAACAGTTCCCATCAGTTTGTGGCTGTGTACAAAACAGAAGTGTTTGCAAGTCAACCTGGTAAATCTCAACATGCACGTGCTCTGATTTTAAGTCCTAATGCTTATTGCCACCATTCAGCAAATTTAGTAATCAGAGCACGAGAAGCTTAAATAATGTGCTCAAGGTTATGACCCTTGCTGGTATTACTAAGTGTGGCCATTTTGTAAGATTGCTCTTAATTTCGATGATGGTTGTATAAGTAGCAGTGGTCTGTTACAGGAAAAGAAAATAAATAAAAGGCTTTGCAAATATTCTAATAGATTATAGAATATATGCTTATCTATTTTTTTTTAATTTTTTTTTAACATTTTTTTATTTTTATTTTTGAGACAGGGAGAGACAGAGCATGAACAGGGGAGGGTCAGAGAGAGGGAGACACAGAATCTGAAACAGGCTCTGGGCTCTGAGCGGTCAGCACAGAGCCCGACGCGGGGCTCGAACTCACAGACCGCGAGATCATGACCTGAGCCGAAGTCGGCCACTTAACCGACTGAGCCACCCAGGCGCCCCTATGCTTATCTATTTTTATTATTTCTTTCCTATCTGTAATTTCGCACCAATGTGTGTTATTATCAAGATTAGTTTAACAGGTGTCGTCACGGAAAAGCCACAGGTATCATTTATCTATATCTCTTCCACCTTGATCTTCTTTCTGTCCTTTCTCCACTGACTTCCCATATCTAGGATATCAGGCTCACATAAATGAATTTTTCATTTCAAACAAAGGAAAAGGAAAAGGAAAAGAAAAATTACCAATTTTCAAGGCCCATCAGTCAGAAAATAGAGTTATCGCTTTATATATATTAGTGGGAAGGAGCAGGGAAATGATTGTAAGGGTCAATGTTTGGATTTTTTCTCAGTTCAGGGAAGGAGCTAAATTGCAAAGTACTTCCCAGATTTATACTGGTTCATGCAAAGCTTATATGAATTCATTCTAAAGTGAAAATAAATTTAATCTTCTCGAGCATATTTGTATTTTAAGAGATTGCTAAAGCTAATATATTCCTAACCAGTGGAAGTCGTGAGACTGATATTTGTAAGTTTCCTTGGTGGCACCTTCTTTATTCCAGCCAATCTACCTCCCAGGCACACCTGAAGAAGAGGGTACCCCTTATTCTGTGTTATAATCGATAGGGAGACGTGTGTGCTGACGTGTGAGTCAGCAAACCTCGAGTCTGCGAATCAACAAATCCCCTCAATTTATATAGTCACCAAGAGGATGAACTCTCTGCTCGTCTCTGCTTGTTGCTTTTTCCATCCTCTGTTCCTTTATTTAACCTTCTTTGGGAAATGGGATGTTGAAATCAGAGTTTTCCCCGGGGGAAAGGGATCTCAACTCAACAGGTAGTACTGGGTTGACAGCAATACACAGTCTAAGGAATCAAATCTCAGCTATTGGGCTTACCTGGTGATTCCTCTCTTCACATCACAGCCTTAGGGAGCCCCTCCTCCAGTGTACCTGTGGTTCAATCACTTCTTAATGCTGTTTGGAAAGACATCGCTAATATCTGACCAGCAGCTCACTGGCATTCATGCAGGTCCACTGATTCATAAGCAACTCCTGGTGCATGTTGCTGCCCTTGTAGGCAGACAAGCCCGGGACACACCCCCTTCAAGAAGGAAAAGAGAAATACTTTTATGCTGACTCTCCCTCCCCCTTGGAGTCAATACCAGGCCTGGTAAGAGGAAGGAGATCTGAGCCCAAGACCTAACGATTCTTGCAGCAGACAGATTTCTGAAACCACAAAAGGGAAGTGGGGGAAAAAAATGCTCTAGGGGAACGCGGAACACTTCTGTCCTAGATCAGTTTGCTATCAAATGCCACTCTGTCGAGTTTCATGTCCAGCCTCAGGACACCCGCAGGTCATACCCCATAAAACGGTAGGAATGCAGCCCTTCGTGTATAATTCCAATGGCGGGGGAGGTGGGCAATTGCAGTGGAGTGAAGATAGGGGTCAATATTATTTTTCCTTTTCTGACTTCTTTCCCAGACAAAGGAACCTCAGACTTACCCGTGGGATAATATGGAATGGGCAAAAGAGAACAACAGCGTACATGCTGAGGGTGGAATGCTCTTTGGCCTTAGAAAACCTAGAATGGAATCATGTTAACTTTTTAATAAATGCTTCTTTGCTTTCTAAGGACCCATCTGATTTGAAAATTACCATACACACGTACACACACACACACACATATATATTTTTTAAGTGTTTATTTATTAATTTTTTGAGAGAAAGACAGCACAAGCAGGGGAGCAGCAGAGAGAGAGGGAGAGAGAGAAAATCCCAAGCAGGTTCAGCACTCTCAGCACAGAGTCTGACGTGGGGCTAAAACTCACAAACTGCGAGATTATAACCTGAGCTGAAATCGCGTGTCAGACGTTTAACTGACTGAGCCACCCAGGTGCCCCTAACACCCTTATATTCTGCAAGTGACTTGAGGTGGCTCACCATGTCAATGCATTTAAAAACATTATATTGGACTAGAAATAAGGAAACGTGAACTATGAAAGTTCTATGTACACTACACAAATGATAGAAAGGGAAGCTATAGAGTGTCAGTGAAGAAAAAGAATGCAAATAGAAACCTATGAGGTATCTACACTATTTTATAAATTTGAAGCTTAACTTTAGGAGAAGAGCTTCCTAGCATTCAAGAAAAGGGGAAGTCAATCAGGTACATTGTTCTCATCACAGAAGAGAAAACATTCATCTTCTTCAGAAGGAGAAAATGATCTTCAGAGCACTGGATTCTAATAGAAATATCTCTTTTAGAGTGAACAATTCTCCGAATAAAATTGGAGCTCATAATTTCATGCTGAAGATCTTTGGTGTCAAGAAGGCCTAAACACAATGTGACCTTCTTCTTTCCAATACCAATCGAGCCACTTGGTCTATAGCATAATTTTTCATGATCAGGTCTAAGTCTGGTCCAGTGGAGAAGTTATCAAGAGAACAAAGACGACTTGACAATCCCTAACTGTTCAAAGGCATCAGCCATCCCTCCTTTGTCAGCCACCAGCCTGGGCAAAATAGAGCTGATCTCGTGGTCTAATCAAGTCAACGTCACTCTCTGCTGTGCCCTTTCTGCAGGGTTTGACGCATTTTCCAGATCCGCCAATTGCAAATGGAGACCAAATTTCCTTTCAGTACAGAAGGTCGAGGGCTTCCAGAAGGTCCTCACTCAGTTGATCTGATGTCTGAAGTTCTAGGATTAAATGCCATCTTTTCAGTTCAGTGCTATTTGTTTCCTATTGTCTGTGTTAAAATGCAAGTGCATGTAGGAGCACAGAAGTCACTGACACCGCAGTGGGAATGTGTTTATAAAATGGTACTAATAGTCTATTAATTACTTAGGGAGGAAAGTGACCGTGGAATTGGAAGGGGGTCAGGAGAAGGAGTAAGACAGACAAAATGGCCACTCACTCTGGAGCTTAATGGGGGAGGGCTTGAAGCTCAGATAGAAGGTCTGTTAGTGACCTCCAGCTCATCGTGTTGCAAAGCCCAGCAACTTCCTAGGGGCTGGCATGTGGCCCTTGGAACCAAAGGGATCCCTATAGTTTCTTCTTAGACCGAAAACACTTTAGCAGATAGTAGAAAATTAGGCACCCAATAGACACCAATAATTCCTTGAGTAGATTGGTTTTGGAGAAAATCTGAATCCAAACAAATGAATATATTTAATTGTTTGTTAATTCTGCATTTAATGGAAGGAGATCATAGTATGCCCAATATTTGGGTTGTTTCACAAATAGGGTGTGCTTTTGAATTACTGATGGGTGACTCACCAGTAAACCACTTACTCACCCCTTCTAGTTTCCTCCTAACCATCTACTAACACATGCGAGGCTGAATTCGATACTTCCTGGTTAGGTTATAGGGCTCCAGAGTCCCTGTGGAGGACAGAAAGCAAAAGAGAGTAACACGGGTTTTTGCACACTGTGGCAGCATGGTGACATATCATTCTTCTGAGCCCAAGGAGAGCTGGTCTTCTGGGAAGGCAGAGTTGAGGAAGGCTTGCTCCTCTGGTACAACGGCAACTCTCCTTTGGCTGCAAAATCGCACACACTCCCCTGTGAAGCAGGTACAAGGTGTCCACCTGAGCATACAAAGGCAGCTAAACGAATGTGTTTTGGTCCCTCTGGTATATTTTATATCGTCTGCTCCTCTGGACCACAGAACTTCCTTGACTAAACCAGCCCCCAGCCCCGGCATCCTATAGATAGATGCCCAAGAGAACAAGGAGGAAGACCAGGGGGCCGAGGAAGCACTTTGAACCCTATCAAATCATCTCTCTGTTTGCGTTGGTTTCCTGGGCAGTCTGATGGCTTGCTTTCCTGGTAAAAGAGTAGAGTCACAGCAATAAATAGCAACAACCCTGAGGTCCCGGAGAAAGGACGAAGCGAACAGAATCTCGTTATTGGAACTAGTTTTCTAAATCTTATCACGCATTATCACCGGGTGTGAGGCACTATCTGAATGTGGTCAGCAGGTGAGCTGGAGAGGATCCTGGAGGGCAGTGTTTATCCTTCAGAGGTGCTAGGAGGTCTCTGCCCTTGGTCTTAGAGAAGCTCTAATCCAGGGGCTGTAAACACAGTTGGTCGCCTTGAATGATATGGTGACTCGAGGGTGTGATAGGTCCTGAGCTGTTTCAGGTGGCTTTATTCCACACTGTGAAATGATTAAATGCAATAAGAAATATTTCAAGTATAATTTTTTTAAAAAAACACAAACCTGAAAGGAACAGTAAAGAGAAGAGTTGAGTGTAAAATGTACATTACAGTGAGAAGGTTTTCCTAACTAATAAAGATTTTATCAAAACTGATATAGTCTTTTAACACTCAACACCAGGGCTTAAAAAATAGAGATGGGAATTATTAAGTTATTTGAGGATAAAGCTTAGTCAAAGGGGCTTATGAGAAACTGTTTGGGGGTGGTATTTAATCATTGTAATGCTACTTAGCCTGAATATAAGGTATACTCAAATAAACAAACGGAGAGCTCACAAAACTGTAGGAAATCTTTTCCCATCCATATCATAGACAAGTGTAGCAATCTATACACATGAACACTGGCCTGGGCAGAAAATCAGAGAAGAGATCAACAGTCAAGCACGTAGTAACAGCCCCCATTTACTAAGCACTTACTATATTCCAAGTAGTGTTCTGAGCAGTTTCCAAGTGCTTTTATACTCCCAGCAACCCGTGAGGCAGTTCCCACCATCATTCCCCTTTTATAGGTGAGGAAATGGAGGGACAGAGCAGGTAAGTAAATGATGGGCCTGCCTTCAAAGTCTGTGTTCCTCTTTTTTGTGGTTGTGAATTTTTTAAGCTTATTTATTCATTTTGAGAGACACAGAGTGCATGGGGGAGGGGCAGAGAAAGAATGGGAGAGAAAACCCCAAGCAGGCAATGCACTGTCAGTGTGGAGCCTGATACGGGGCTCGAACTCACACAACATGAGATCATGACCTCAGCAGAGATCAAGAGTTGAGCGCTTAAGCGACTGAGCCACCAAGGCACCCTGCAAGAAAAGGCAGGTGAGAAATACAAACAGAAGTGTCCGACCTTTCCAAAATAACCAAAGAAAAGACCAAGGCAACATTATGGTCTTAGGCACTAATGAGACATAGCATTCTTATCAGCTGAACCTTTCATAGTAAAATGAAGGGCCACCAAAGCCCCCGGAGAGAATCCACGTTTCCATTTCATTCAGCGAGTAAGCTTCAGGTGTCCCTAAATTCAAAGCCCTGGACAAACTTAGCAAGGCCAAGCAGAATTCCCCCATTGCCTGTCATCAGTTCAGAGCTTACAGGGTTTGAATGCCAGAGGTAACACTGACTACGAAAATCATGAACTTTGCTTTTTTTCCCTCTGCCTGTCTTTAAAATGAGAATTACACAACATCAAGCAGCCTTCTCTCTAGACTCAAGGGACCCAACTGGTGTGGCGGGGACAGTGCAGCCACAGGCAACAGAGCCCATCCACTTACACTCAACGTGATGTGGGAAAATCCATCCGTGGGTCGGGGCAGCCTCAGTGGAAATGCTCAATCTGATGCAGTTTATAAGAATCCTGCTTTGACCATGCAGGTTCTAGAACACCAGACCTTTAACAGGAATGTGCATTTCTCCACTGGCCTATAGTGCCAGACAAAAGTAACACAAACAAGGCTCCCAAACAACAGTCAGGAGTCTGCTGGATTAGAAGCTAAAACCCAACAGACTGTCACTCCATCTCCCAAGGGAGAGATCCTGTGGGTGAGAAGCTCTCCCAGAACAAAATAAATCCGATTCTGTCCCTGGGCATTTTTTCTTTGTCATTGTGGCTGTACTCAACTTCCTCATGAGGACAAACATCTGAAGAGGCGGCCTGAGATGAAGACATTCTATTTTTTGCGGAAGTATGGTTTCTGTTTAGCAAACCGCCAGTTGACCCCAGGGTTTCGGAATGTCCTTTAAGCAAAGGGAGACATCTAGTGGCCAAGATTTGCATGTTAGAAGAGGCCACCTGTTCATAAAATCACTGTAGGGTACAGAGGTTCAGTTGCCTTGAGGATGGACTGGGGCACTTGGCCAGAAGGGAGTAGAAAGAAGGAGTGATCTGAATCAGGTAACCCCTGAGACCCTGACTTACTTTGTTCAGATGCTTGGCAGGGATCCTGCTTGTGGTGGAATTCATTCATTCATTCATTCATTCATTCAGCTATCTTATTAAATATTGACTAGCTACAAGACTGCTAGGCCATGGGGACCTCAAAATCTATATACACTGCCTTCATGGATCTTGTAGCTTAGTAGAAAGACTAGACCAGCAACAATCAGTTAAAATACATCATGATAGGGGCTGAGCACACTACATTATAGTAGCCCATAGAAAAGTCACTTAAATGAATCTCTAAGGGTGAGAGGAATAAATGTCTAGACCTCAATTCCCAAACTGACACCCTGTGGGCCCCATCTGGCCTCCAGATGTGTTTTGCTTGGCCCATGCAATGTTCTTAAAACTCTGAATTAGTTGCTAACATTTTAAACAACAGGGGATTTCACATGAAAATCCGGATTACAGCTTCTTTTGAAAAACGACAAGATCTGACAGCATGGTTTCCATATTGCTGTAGGGAGATATTAAACTGGAGCTGGGTAGGGGCTGCTCACCTTCCTGTTCCTGTTTCATAACAATAAAGAATTTACTTATTTCAGTGAAGTTTTGGTAGATTTCACACGAATGGGGTACAAAAGTCAAAATTACAAAACTCTATTCATTGAAAAATTAGTCTCCTGCAATGCCTTGTTCTACAGCCAACAAATCGTCACCTACAAAGGCACTCACTATTGTTACCAGGTAGAGATTGAACGTATCCCTCCCTAACCCCTCACATCAAAATTAATTTCATCTGTTTTACAAATTTTAAAACAAAATATAAAACTACAAATACTAGAAGAAAACAAAAAAGTTATTTTCTTTGTATTCTTTAAATAATATGTTCATTTATGATTAAGGTATTTTGTAAAGAGAGACCATAATTCAGGCATCACAAACACACACACACACACACACACACACACACACACACACACAATTGATATTTGACTACATAAAAAGGGGGAAAATTCTTCTTGGCAAAAAATACAATGAACAGCATCCAAACATAAATAAGTACCCAGAAAAACATTTTTGATTTATGTCAGAAATGACTTTTTCTTGAATATGTAAGTAGTCCTTATAAATCAATAAGAAAAAGACACACCAGGGGCATGTGGGTGGCTCAGTAGGTTAGGCAACTGACTTGATTTTGGCTCAAGTCATGATCGCATGGTTCGTGAGTTCATGTCCCATGTCGGGCTCTGTGCTCATGGTATGGAGCCTGCTTGGGAGTCTCTCTCTGCCCCTCCTCCCCTCTTGCTTTCTCTCTCTCTCTCTCTCTCTCTCTCTCTCTCTCTCTCTCTCAAAATAAATAAGTAAACACTAAAAGAGAAAAACATTCCCAAGGACACAAATGGGCCAACAGGAATAAGCCAAAAAAAGAATACAAATAGTTCTAAAATATATTAAAAGGATGAAAAGTGACGTTTCACCTCTCAGGTGAGAAAAAATTCAGCAGAAATGATAACATTTGTGCAGGTGGGAAGAAACAGGTAGTCTCATATGCAGCTGGTGGGTGGATAAACTAGCAACTCAGTATCAAATTTTAAAACGTGCTTGTCCCTTAGCTTAGCAGGTCTACAGGCAGACTTCCTTTAATGCATCTCACTTGGTTGTGCTCCACAGATAATGTGTTTCTTTTTTTTTTATAAACTGAAGACTTGTGGCGACCCTGAGTCAAGCAAATCTATCAGTGCCATTCTTCCAACAGCATTTGTCCATTTCATGTCTCTCTGTCACATTTTGGCAATTCTCACAATAGGTCAAACTTTTTCATTGTTACTGCATTTGTTACGGTGATTCGCGATCTGTGATTACAGCTCGCTGAAAGTTCAGATGATGATTGGCAATCGTTAGCAATAAACTGCTTGTTAACTAAGGTATGTGCATTGTCTTTGTATACGTAATGTTACTGCACACTTACTAGACCACCATACAGTGTAAACATAACTTTTATATGCACTGGGAAACCAAAGTGTTTGTTTGATTTGCTTTATTGCTCTATTCACTTTATTGCGTTGGTAAGGAACCAGACTGGCAGTATCTCCAAAGCATGCCTGTATCTCCAGAAATGTAAGCTACAGATATGCTTGCCCATGTGCAAAATGATATCCACACAAAGATGCCCGATGCAGAATTATTTCTAATATGTGGAAATTAGAAGCGGTATAAAGTTCCATTAATAGATGCGGTGGATTGTATTTGTTTAAAATGTGTTATATGCTCAAACCATAAACCTTTTTCCTGTCTGTGTCAAGCAATTGAAATTCTGAAATTTTTACTACAATGTCAATTAGCTAAAGTTACAACGGAAATTGGTCCTAAGCGTGGGGCAAAAGCTCTCATAAGAGAGATCTGAAAATATATGGCATTAGCCTCTGGTCTGCTGATGGGAAGCAAGGAAATTTATTGGAAAAGAACGGAGGCTGTGTATGTAATGCAGTGAAACATTTTATGAACTTGGATGGCAGATAACGTGCTAACCAAGCTTGTGGCTTTAGGCAAAGAAGTTAGAATCCTTTTTAGTGCAACAGTGGCTCTCCTGACAGGGCAAGCCTCTTTAAAATATACTTGGCTTTTTACCTATCTTATTCCAGTCAGCCCTAGGTGCCTGTGATATGATTAATAAGAAGAAACATGTATTTGGCCTTTTCCCTGTGCTGGCAAAGAGCTCCTAAAACCCTTGGAATTTCCTAAGTAATGAATGCAGTAAAATTGTCTCATGTTAACGAGACGATTTTTGTTTAGCACTAGGATGCAGGGTGGGGGAGGCTGGCTGCCAGGAGAACCAGCTGAGTGGTTAAAGGATTAGAACTTTTAACCCCACCGCCCTGACCTCCCTCCCGGGGGAAGAGATTGGTGCTGGAGGTGCTTGAATCCATCGCCAATGGCCAGTGATTTCATCAACCATGTCCATGTAATGAAACCGACATAAAAATCCAAAAGGACGGGTTTCAGAGGGCTTCCAGGTTGGTAACCATGTGGCGATTTGGGGAAAGTGGCACACTTGGAGAGGGAACAGAAGCTCCAGCCCTCTCCCCAGCCTTGCTCCATGCATCTGATTCATCTGGCAGTTCCTGAGTAATATCCTTTTATAATAAATTGGTAATCTCGTAAGTAAAATGTTTCTCTGAGTTTTACGAGCCACTCCAGCAAATTGAGCAAACCCAAGGAGGAAGTCATGGGAACCTCTGATTTATGGCCAGTCGGTCAGCAGTATAGGTAACAACATGGGTGCAACTGAAGTGGGGGGTGTGGGGGACAGTCTTGTGAGACTAGCCCTTAACCTACGGAACCCGACCCTATCTCCAAATAGACCGCGTCAGAATTGAGTTAAATTCTGGGACACCCAGCTGGTGTCCAAGAATTGCTTGGATTTCTGTGGAAAACCCGCCCCCTGCCCCTCCCCCACACACAATGGAACTGGATGCAGAACTTTTAGTGCCAGTAGTTATGCGCCCAATTCTTTTCCAGACAGATAACCTGGAGGGAATCGGGCTTCAGAGGGACAGGCACACCTTTGGTCTCTTTTCCCTGGGCACTTTTTCAAAGGAGAGTATTGACTTAGAAGCACCTTAATCATTCCAGCTCTTTAAGCAACAGGTTTGATGACCCTACCTTGACTTGTTTCTAGCCATGAGTCTTAGCTATAATTGGTCCTAATCACTGAAGGTCCATCTCACTTTTATATTTTACCAGTTAGAGGTAGGAATTAGTTACTAATTAGAGGTGGAAGTATGTTGCATCTTCTAGTTGGAATTTTTGTGCCTATTGTTTTTCCTTTTTGCACCTGTGTGAGAACTCGTCATTGCTTTCTTGCAACATGTAGTCTAAGCGGGCCAAGAGCAGCTCAGGCGTGCTAATAATTGGTGTTTCAGCTATCTAGCCATTTTTCCCACACCAATGACTGAACAATCCATCTTTTCCTCACTGTTTTGAGATGCCACCTGCGTTAAATATTAAATTCCCGGGCATCTTTGGGTCTACTTATGGACTTTGTTGTTCTTTTCATTCATCTGTTTAGTTGAGACTAAACTCAACACTATTTGCTGTAGCTTCATGATATATTTTTGTATCTGATACAATAAGTCTCCCTTAGCATTCTTCCTTTTCAAATGTTTTTCTTTCCAATGTTTAATAATTTTTTTATAGAGGGGTGCCTGTGTGGCTCAGTCAGTTAAGTGTCCGACTCTTGATTTCAGCTCAGGTCATGATCTCACAGTTTGTGAGTTCCAGCGCTTCGTGGGGCGCTGCATTGACAGCATGGAGCCTGCTTAGGATTCTCTGTCTCCCTGTCTCTCTGCCCCTCCCCCACTCACATGCTTGTGCATGCTCTCTCTCTCTCTCAAAATTAATAAACATTTAAGAAATACTTATTTCTGGGGCACCTGGGTGGCTCAGTCAGTTGGGCGTCTGACTTTGGCTCGGGTCGTGGTCTCACAGTTTGTCAGTTCGAGCCCCACCTTGGGCTCTGTGCTGAGGGCTGGGAGCCTGGAGCCTGCTTCGGATTCTGTGTCTCCCTCTCTCTCTGCTCCTCCCCCACTCGTGCTGTCTCTCTCTGTCTCAAAAAATAAAATAAAATATTTAAAAAAATTTTTAATAAAAATAAAATAAAGAAATACTTATTATTTATTTATTTATTTATTTATTTATTTATTTATTTTAGAGAGAGAGAGAGAGAGACAGAAATACAGCATGAGCAAGAGAGGAGCAGAGAGGGAGACACAGAATTCGAAGTAGGCTCCAAGCTCTGATCTGTCAGCACTGAGCCCCACACGGGGCTCGAACCCACACACCTCAAGATCATGACCTGAGCCAAAGTCCAACACACTTAACTGACTGAGGCACCCAGGTGCCCCATTAAGAAATAATATTAATGTTATACATAAACTTTAGAATAATTTTTCCACATAGACTTTATTTTTTATTTATTTTTTGAATGTTAAGTTGTTTTGGATTTTATTTGTTTGGGTTTTGCTAACTGATACTAGGTATATGACAGAATTTGATTTGGGGCTTATTTTCATTGTAGCATATGAAGTTAGGAGATACAGGTATCCTATGTGTATATATATATCTTTCATTCCCTCTTAGTATTAAAGGATATAGTTATTTATGAAAAATAGTAATATAGTGCCTCTGTCTTATAGCAGTTAACAACAGAATAAAACAATAAATTAACGAGGTATTATTAGGGTGATGAGTGAAGTTCTTTCCTAAGTGTTCATATTTAAGTTGAAGGATGAGAACAATAACTATATTACTATCAATATATTGGGAAAATTGGGGAACTATATTCTGTATTTCAGAGAGAGAGCATGAGAAAGAGAGAAAAAATATTGTAAAGATCTTTAAATGGGAAGAAAACATGACACAATCCAGAGAATGTCAGAGGGATTTAAGACAAGAAAAAAGTCAAGAGAATGGAGAGCCACTAATAGCAGGTGAATTTGAGAGTTTGGAATTTCAAGGCCTTGCAAGGCTTGTTTAAAATAAGGCACAAAATTAAATATTATTGTAAGTAATATTAAGCATAATCCTGTAAAAATTTCAAGAGGGGCATTCATATGATCTGTTTGGGATGTGAAAGGAATACTCAAGATGATCTGTGAAGAATGAAGGACTAAAGAAGAGAAAATAAGGCAGTAGAGAAACCGATTTAATGGCTAATAATAATAGTCATTTAGACATTACTAAGGTTGAAGAGGAAGATGGATGCAAATATGTTTTGAGGAGATCATTAACCTAGATGTTGAATTCACCAAGGATGATGATAGAAGTATATAGGAAGATTATGAACCATAAATATTCTTAAGAAGGAGGCCTCTTTTCCCAAAGTATATGGTGTCAGAGAAGTAAATGTTTCCTGCTTATGTGTGTCACTGGGGAAAAAACATCATCAGAGAATAGCCACATATCATCCACATAGACTTTAAAATCAGTTTGTGGGTCCCTCCTTCCAGCAAACACCACCCTCCCAAATCTATTAACATATTTATTGAGATTTTGTTAAATGTATAAATAAACTTGGGAACCATTAATGTCTTTTGAATGTTGAGTTCCCATAATTAAGAATATGATTCGATTTTCTAGTTCAAATAAAATAAAATATTAAGGAATGATTCTAACACATATACAAGATCAATGTGAAGAAATCTTTCTAAATTTACTAAAGAACACAAAAAAGAATTTTTTAGTTGCATCCAAAGCTTGTGAAGCATGTGTGCATGCTCACATGTATCATTAAAATATAAAACAAAACTAACCTGATGTTGAGAAATATTTCCACTCAGGATGATGTTCCATTGCAAGTTTACCATGAAATTGCAAAGAGGAGCTTCTGGGATAAATGGGTAAAAGATACACCTTTATTTTACTTATTTATTTGTTTGTTTGTTTGTTTTGCTTTTCAAATTCTTATTTAAATTCCAGTTAGTTAACATACAGTGGGGGGCACCTGGGTGACTCAGTCGGTTAAGTGGCTGACCTCGGCTCAGGTCATGATCTCACAGTTTGTGGGTTCAGCCCTGCGTTGGGCTCTGTGATGACAGCTCGGAGCCTGGAGCTCGTTTAGGATTCTGTGTCTCCCTCTCTCTCTGCCACTCTCTCACACACACTCTCTGTCCCTCTCTCTCTCTAAAATATAAGTAAGCATTAAAAAAAAAAAACAAAACACTGCAATATTGGTTTCTGGAGTCGAATTCAGTGATTCAACACTTACATACTACACCCAGGGCTCATCCCAACAAGTGCCCTCCTTAGTGGCCATCACCCATGTAACCCATCCCCCACCCCCCTCCCTCAATCAACCCTCAGTCTGCTGTCTAAAAAGATACACCTTTAAAAATAGATACATTTTCTTCATAAAGAAAGGGTGGCAAGGGAAAGGAAAGAAGACAGGGAGACAAAAAATATATATACTCCCTTTTGCTGCTCTGGCTATTTCTGGTTGTTGCTGTTCTTTGATGACCTTGGAGTATGATGCGTATTTTCAGACAGCTTTTATTTGCCTGCACACAAATGAAATTTCAACAGGGCCAGAGCCTGCTCAATTATCCATCTACATTTGCTACCCCCCCCCCTTTTTTCTCTCTCCTTTCCACCTTTTCCTCACATTGGCGTGGTGGGGGAGGGTACTGCAAATGATGAAGAGTGAATCCAAAACCTTTCTTTTGAAATACGTGTTCCGTCCCCGGGTAGCATCAACACTGATTATTGACAACCTCTCTTAAAAGACTTCTTTTAACTTGACTTAACTCTAATTCTCAGACCTCAAAAGCAGACTTTTATGTAAAGTATTCTCACATTAAATGTGTCTTTCACGTATTCTGTAAGCCTTTATTCATAAACTTGATCAAACACATTCTCACACTTACACTTTGCAAGCTGGAGACCTAATTTATAATTTGTCATATACAAAACCTTTTAACAAAAACTTAAACAAAAATCCACATAAATCCACATAAAGGATATTAGGGAGTCGTGTAAACATATCTTCATAAATCTATATTCTCTTTCCTAGTTCACAGTTAGGCAGCAGGTCAGAGTTAGGGGTGCAGTTACTTAAAGTGGGAAAGCAAATTTAAATGGCTCATCAAGTGCCTGAACATAATACCATGGCTAAACAAAAGTAGGTTTAGTTTACCAAGTGTATTATTAGTTAGGGTTCTCCACAGAGATAGGACCAATAGGGTATATGTATATATCTACTTAGAAAGAGATTTACTATAAGGGATTGGCTCAGGTGATTACGGAGGCTAAGAAGTTCAAGATCTGCCATCAACAGGCTGGAGACCCAAGAGAGGTGATGTATAGTTCCAGTCCAAAACCAAAGCCCTAAGAACCAGGAGAGTCAATGGTGTGAGTTCCAGTTTGAAAGCTGGCAAGTTCAAGATCCAAGATCCAAAAAGAATCCAAGTCTGAAGGCTTGGAAAGACCAATGTTCCAGCTCTATCAATCAGGTGGCAATGTTCTCTCTATTCACAGGGAAGTCAGTATTTTTGTTCTACTCAGGCCTTTAACTGATTACATGAGGGCTACTCACATTATAGAGAGCAATTTTCTGTATTCAGTCTAGAAATTCAAATATTAATCTCATTCAAAAACACCTTCACCCTCATTACAAGCTAACTAGCCACAGACTGTCCAACCCAAGGTTCTAGATTTTTCATGCTACTCTTATCAGCCTCCACATGATTTCTTTTTTTTTTTAGTTTTTTTTTTTCAACATATGAAGTTTATTGTCAAATTGGTTTCCATACAACACCCAGTGCTCATCCCAAAAGGTGCCCTCCTCAATACCTATCACCCACCCTCCCCTCCCTCCCACCCCCCATGATTTCTACCACGTTCTTCGAAAATTATTATACTGTACTATTTTGTTGAGACTCATCTATTTAACCAGCCAGAAATAGATAAAAATCAATGAAATATTGGGCATTACACAGAAGCCATCAGTAGATCAAGACCTGCCATCTTTGTCAATGGCGTGGAAAATTTCTGACACTTCATCTAGATCACCTTAGCCACCCTGATCCCACAGATAACTCCTATCACCTGGTAGATATCAGGTATTTGGATACACAATACGTGAAGAACCCAATATTAAATCCAACTGTCCCCAACAACTCTGACTAGCTGAAACAATATCTAGACCCTTCAGACTCACTCAACAAGCATCAATGCTGTGTTTAACATGACCCAACATTTCAAGAGGTCTCCAAGGGGGACACCTTTTCAGAGCGAATACTTGGGAATGGGGAATACACTGAGAATTACAAATATCAGTTCTTCCCTGCATTAAAGCATTTTAAAGTATTGGCTTGCCTACCAGATACAAGAAACAAAATCCAAGAGACAGAAAAGATTTTTCTGAGCGTACACTATTTCAGGTGGTCTTTGGAAAAGAAGTATATGATATAGAACAGGTTTCTAAACTAAGAAACAGGGAGAACTGTCATTCAGAGAAAATGTGAGGATCTACCTTTCTCTATGATGTGCACAGGGGGAGCAGTGAATTTCATTCAGGCATAACAATACCTATGCAATTCCGCCACTGACTCATGGAACCTGTTGAAGCAGCTTTTCCATGTGGTTGTCCCACAACAAACAGACCACGCTTCCTTCAACCACCCATCCTCCTGTGCCACCTACTCCTTCCTAGGGGACACAAATAGGCTTTGAATGGAAATAACCAAGGCGATTCTACTAATTTATTTCACCTACTAACTTTACAGTTATGGAACACACTAATGCCGGGAAATACTTTGCATGGACTTTCTCAATTAAATTTCACAACAACCACCTATGATGGGTTCTATTTTTTTCTTCCATTTTATTATGACAAAACCAAGGCTTTGAAAGCCAGTTCATTCAAGGTCACAGAATCAGTAGAAAAGCTGACTGTGGAAATCAAGTCTGCCTACCTTGGGTGTCTGAACTTTTCCTTATTTATCTTTAAATCATGCCTTAATGCCTGTCAGTCCAAATTTAGAAATCATGAGACTTTAAGTATATGGTTTAAAGCAAACTTTATCAGTCTTGGGATATTTCAAAGGATGAAATTCCCCCATATGTGCAATGCATAAAATTTTCTGAACCTACAGGTTAAAAAAAATGCTACTTCAGAGATTTTATTTGGGTCCCAGAACATAAATCTAAATTACTGCTTTAGATTCTTAAAACAAGTTTGACTGTTTGAGGAGGCGATGGGAGCCTTGAGCCCGCCTGTTTTGTAATTTTACTCAAAATCATATGGCTAACATTTTTTTTCTCCTTTTTTCTTTTCCCCAGCTTTATTGAGATATAATTGACATATACCATTGTGGACGTTTAAAGTGTACAGTGTGAATAACTCGACACGTGTGTCTATTGTGAAAGGAGTACCACAAAATAATTTGATTTCACCAACTCAACTTGAGGACCTCTTGAAGGGATTGAGGTAACCGGAGTTTCTTTAATTACTGAGGGACTTAACTGAGCTAAACACTAGCAACCCCACCCTCAGGGGACATACAAATTAATAAAGGACATGGGGGAATAATAATGGTGTAACCACCTCACCTATAAATTTGGGAATTGGGGAGTAACAGGGCTGGTGATGAGCAGACTCATCCGGGTCATTTCATTAGCCTCGCAATGAGCTGACCCTACACCCCATGAAACTGAATTTGGGGGATCTCGTTGACGTGGTTACAGCCGAGCTTTCTGTAGCATTAATATAATAGCTAAGTGTTAGATCAACAGGTGCCCAAAGAGGTACTGAGCACCTAGCCATGTCTGACCGCAGAAAATGTACGTAAATCGCACCCGTTTTGCCAATCAAATCCACTCCCCGCTTCTTCCCAGAACTCCCTCGTGTCTCTCCTGTTCCACCATGAGAAGCAGATAGCGCAGGGGTTGAGAACAGAGCTCAGGGGGACAACCACCGGGTTTAAATCCAACGCCACGTCATGGGCTGGTGACGCTAAATAAGCATCCCCCCCTAAACTCATCCATAAACCCACAGCACCTCGCGCCTACCTCGGAGGGTTGCTGTGCAGATTAAATAGGACAACGTATGTAGAACACTTTGCTAACAAGTAGCGTGTAATAAATGCTTTTACAAAAAGCGGCTTCAGAAACATGAAATAAAATACATTTCTAAAGTGGTCTCCTCCAATGAATGTCCATTTCCTTCTTCTCCATCTCATCAGGTTCTGTAGTGAATTGAGCGTTCACTACAGTTCTGTAGTCGGTTGAGCGTCCGACTTCAGCTTAGGTCACGGGTCCGTGAGTTCGAGCCCCGCATCGGGCTCTGTGCTGACGGCTCAGAGCCTGGAGCCTGTTTTGGATTCTGTGTCTCCCTGTCTCTCTGACCTCCCCCCCCCCCCCATTCATGCTCTGTCTCTCTCTGTCTCAAAAATAAATAAATGTTAAAAAAAAAAAAAGAAAGGCTGAATCAAGTGCCCTTCTTCATGGCTACTTTCTCCCTGACGATTCTGGCTCTTAACGGGAATGATTTCCTTTAAATAACCAGTACCACACATGTAAGCCCTGGATAATAGGTTTACTAGATTCTGGCGACTCTTGAAGAGGAGCTTGGTTGGTGGGTAAGGGACAAACGGGCAAGCACAGTGCTGCTCATGCTGGTCCGGGCTGGCCAGGATGTCAGGATGTTCCCAGGAGGGCACAAGAGGGAACCAAAGACTGCGTTTCGACCTTACGTTCCTACCCCCGCAATCTATTTTCTAGCTGTACAACCCAAGATAAGGCCAGGTTTGGTTGGTTTACCTATAAATGGGAAGGATCCCACTTTCCCTAGCTGCAGTAGGAAAGCTGAACCATACCCTAATTGTAAAACCTCTTTCACCGCCAGATCTGAAATTCTCCTGGCACCTGTGCCCCTGGGTGTGGGAGGCTGCAACACCCTGAAGCCAGGTGACCTGTACATCTGGCCTCTCTAGAGGCCTCCATACCTTCCAAGTGAACAAGACATGTTGTTCTTACTTCCCTCCACTCCCTCCAAAATCTGGAATCTCTTTCCAGTCAGGCTCATGAGCCAACAGCTACTTGAACCCAGGCTGCCAGCAGTGCAGTGCCCAGGGCTTGCTGATGTAAACACTGATGAGGAATGATGGAAGTTTGGCTCTGTCCATCCCTTTCTGTGCTATCTTCAGCCAAGGGCCTGCAGGCTTTCATCTGCTGAGCTGAACAGTGTTAAACAACAACATTATTCTCCCTGCCTGCCTCAACGGCCACCCCTCCTTCTGGCTGCCGTCTCAAAGGAAATAAGCAGCAAGGACGGAAGAGCCCCTGCCATTTAGACCTCTTATAAATGGGGAGGATTCTGGGAAAGACAGCCAGCTTGTCTACTTTCTTTAATACTGGCCTGGTGACTAATCTCAAGGAGAAATGACAAAGAGATAGAAGAGGGGACTGGGGACTTCTTCTGGCGGGAGAAGAGAGGAATTTGTGAGCCAAGAGTCCTGATCCAATCTGTAACCAGCCAAATCCTGTCTCCCCCCAGGTCTGCCCTAGGCATTACAGGAGTAGGTCCTTGGTGAGAGTGGCCATGAGCCCAAGGCCAACGCTGTACCTCACACACAATGGGAAGGCAGCAGTCTTTGGAGGCCATTATCAAGGGACTGCATAAAACTATGTAGGTTGTATCTTCCCAAGAGCACCTGGGACAGCAAAGGCTGAAACTCAGCTTGGTCTACACTTGCCAAACCATTGTATTGTCTCATAATATAATGCTCAAAATGTCCAGATTTCCGTGGCAAATCATTTGTCATATCAAGAACTGGAAAGATCCCGAAGCGAATAAAAAGAAGTAAGCAATAGATCCCGACATGGAGATGACAGAGGTGTTAGAATTATCCGACAAATATTTTAAAGCAGCTATAACAACAATGTTTCAATGAGCAATTATAAACATGCTTGAAACAAATGCAAAAATAAAAAGTTTCAGCAAAGAAACAGAAGATATAAAGAAGAAGCAAATGGACATCTTAGAATGGAGAAGTAAAATAATCAAAATAAAATCCAATGTATAAGATAAGTAAGTACTGTGAATGTAACGTTCTAAATGCCAACTAGAGTTAACACTGCTGTATGATATACAGGAAAGTTGTTAAGAGAATAAATCCTAAGAGTTCTCATCACAAGGAAAATTTTTTCCTTTCTCTCTTTTTTCTTTTTATTGTAGCTATATGAGAAAATGGATGTTAGCCGAATTTTTGAGGTAATTATTTCACAATACACGTAAATAAAACAATCGTGCTATGTGCCTTAAACTTATACAGTGATGTATATCTATTAATTCTCAATAAGACTTGGGCACAAAACTCAGTGTATAAGTTTAGCAATAAAATAGAAGGCACCAGGAAAAGAATCAATTAATTTGAAAATATAACATTAGCAATCACCCAATTTGAATAACAGAAAGAAAATAGACTGGAAATAAATGAACAAAGCCTTAGTGACCTGTGGCACTATAACAAAAAATTTAATATTCATTGAGGTCATTGCAATCCTAGAAACAGAGAAGAAAGCAGACAGGGCTGAAAAAAGTACTTAAAATGTCAGAAAATTTTCCAAATTTGAGAAATGTCTTAAATTTACAAGCTAAAGAAGTTAAACAAATCTTAAATAAGATAAATCCAGAGAAATCCACACCAAGACACAACAAATTCAAATATCTGAAAACTAAAGACATAGAAAAAAATCTTAAAAGCTGTTAGAGAAAACATTTTACCTATAGTGAGAAACAATTAAATTGAAAGAAAAGAATTCTTTATCCAAAAGAATATCCTTCAAGAATGAAGAGCAAATCAAGACATTCTCAGATGAAAGAAAACTAAGAAAATTTATCAGTAGCAATCCCACCCTAACAAAAATGGCTAGAAGAAATTCTCTTAAAAAATAATAATGGAGCATAATGTTAAAAAAAAAAAAAAAGGAAATTCTCTAAATAAGAAACAATGAAAGAAGGAACTTTCGGGGGTGCCTGGGTGGCTCAGTCAGTTGAACATCCGACTTCAGCTCAGGTCATGATCTTGTTGTCTGTGAGTTTAAGCCCTGCATCAGATTCCACCCTGACAATGTGAAGCCTGCTTGGGATTCTCTCTCTCCTCTCTCTCTCCCCCTCCCCCACTCATGCTTTCTTTCTCTCTCAAAATAAATAAATAAACTTAAAAAAAAAAAGAGGGAACTTTGGAGAATCAAAAAGGACGAAGGAAACTGGTAAGCAAAAATATGCATAAATACAATAGGCTTTTCTTCTTTTGAGTTTTCTAAATTATGTTTTAAGGTTGAAACAAAAATTATACTGCTATTTGGTGTGGTTCTAAATGTATAAACAGGAAATATTTAAGACAATTATAAATGACAGGAGGTAAAGAGATTTACAAGGAGGTAGAGTTTCCACACTTAACTCCAACTGATTAACACCAGTAGAGTGTATTATGTATATATACACTTAACACAATCACTAAAAAAAGCTCTACAAAAAGACACACTCAAAAACACCATAAGTAACTAAAAAAAGAATTATAAAAATATTCAGGTAACCCACAGAAAGGCAGGAAAAAGAAAACAGAGAAATGATTGGGCAGAGAGAATAAACAGAAAACCAAAAATAAAATGGCAGGCTTGTACCCTAACATATCAATGTACTACCTTAAATGGTCTGAAACAAATGGTATGAAAACAGCAAATAAAGGGCAGACATTGACAGAATGTACCAAGAATCATGACCCGATTATATGCTATCACAAGAAACTCACTTTAAAATATAATCATACGGGCAGGTTAAAAGTAAAAGAATGTATGTTATAGAACTATTAAGCAAAAAAAAAAAAAAGATTAAGAAGCAGGAGTGTCTATATTAGTATAAAATCAAGTAAAATTCAGAGAAGAGAAATTATCAGAGACAGAGAAAGGCACTATAAGATAAT
This sequence comes from Prionailurus bengalensis, assembly GCF_016509475.1. Classification (NCBI taxonomy): domain Eukaryota; kingdom Metazoa; phylum Chordata; class Mammalia; order Carnivora; family Felidae; genus Prionailurus; species Prionailurus bengalensis. The sequence goes on from NC_057349.1 coordinate 44,397,306, forward strand.
AAAAGGTTAATCTACCCAGAAGACATAGCAACCGTACATATATATGGACCAAAGAACAGAGCTGCAAACTATGTGAAGCAAGAACTGAAAGGAGAAATGGACAAATCCACAATTACAGTAGGAGATTTCAACGTGCTTCGCTTAGCAACTTATAGAACAACTAGACAGAAAAGCAAGAAGAATATAGAAGAACTCAACACTATCAACCAACAGAACCTAATCAAAAGCTATAGAGCACTCCACTCCAAAACAGTAGAATATACATTTTTCAGGTGCCCATAGAACATACACAAAGATAACCCATATCCTGAACAATAGGGAAAATCTCAAAAAATTCAGATAATTGAAATCATACAGAAAATGATCTCCAACTACAATGTCGTCAAACTAGAAACCAATAACAAGAAAAATTACAAGAAAATCTCCAAACTTCTAGCAACCTAACAATACATCTTGAAATAACCCCTGGATCAAAGAAGGAGTTTTCAAGGGAATAAAAGAATACATTAAACTGAATGAAAATTTGAAAAAATAACATATTGAAACTTATGGGACAAAGTGAAAGCAGTGCAGAGAGGGAATTTTATAACACTACATGAATACTTCAGAAAAGTGGCATGGGGTACCTGGGTGACTCAGTTGGTTAAGCGTCTGACTTCAGCTCAGGTCACGATCTTGTAGTTTGTGAGTTGCAGCCCCACGTCTGGCTCTGTGCTGACAGCTCAGAGCCTGAGGCCTGCTTCAGATTGTGTGTGTCCCTCTCTCTCTGCCTTTTCTCTGCTCACGTTGTCTCTATCTCTTTCTCAAAAATAAACAAACATTAAAAAAATAGAAAAGTGGAAAAATCACAAATCAATATTCTAAGCTCCCACCTCAAAAATCTAGGAAAAGAAGGGCAAAATAAGCCAAAGCAATTGTAAGGGAAATAATAAAGATAAGAGCATAAGTCAATGGAACTAAAAACAGAAAAATAGTAATGTCAATGAAACAAAGACCTGGTTCTTTGATAACGTCAATAAAACTAACAAACCTGTAGCAAGACTGGTTTAAAAAATAAGAGAACACACAAATTACCAATACTAGGAATGAAACAGGGGATATCATTGGCGATATTAAAAGAATAATAAAGTAATGAATAATAATGTAACACTACAAACATTATACACGTAAAGCTGACAACTTAGGTGAAATGGACTATTTTTTTTTTTTTTTTTTCAATGTTTATTTATTTTTGGGACAGAGAGAGACAGAGCATGAACGGGGGAGGGGCAGAGAGAGAGGGAGACACAGAATCGGAAACAGGCTCCAGGCTCTGAGCCATCAGCCCAGAGCCCGACGTGGGGCTCGAACTCACGGACTGAGAGATCGTGACCTGGCTAAAGTCGGACACTTAACCGACTGCGCCACCCAGGCGCCCCGAAATGGACTATTTCTTAAAAACCACCACAACTCACCCAGAATGAAATAGACAATTTGAATAGCCCTATAAGTAAGGAAATTAAAGTTGTAATTTAGAAACTGTCCTCCCCCATAAAAAAAAAAAAAAATCTCCAGATCTAGATGATTTCACTGGAGAATTCTACAAAATGTTTAAAGAAGAATTAACATAATTCTACACACTCTTTTCCAGGAAATAGAAGGGAGATGAACACTTCTAATTTGTTTAATGGAGACAGTATTGCACAGATTAAACACAGACAAATACAGAGATAGACAAACACAGAATTAAAAAAAAAAAAAACTATAGACCAGTATGCCTCATGAATAATAGACAAAAATCCTTAACAAAATATTAACAAGTAGAATTCAGCAAAATATAAAAGTAATTATATACCATGATCAAGTGAAGCTTATTCTGGGAATGCAAGACTAGTTTGATATTGGAAAATCAATCAGTGTAACCTACCATATTAACAAGCGAAAGAGGAAATACCAAATGATCATATCAACTGATGCAAAAACCATATTAAACTTCAACATCTATTTGTGATATTAAAAAAAAACCTCTTAGAAAACTATGGGGCACCTGGGTGGCTCAGTCGGTTAAGCAGCGGACTTCAGCTCAGGTCATGATCCTGTGGTTTGTGAGTTCGAGCCCCACATCCGGCTCTGTGCTGACAGGTCAGAGCCTGGAGCCTGCTTCAGATTCTGCGTCTCCCTCTCTCTCTGCCCCTTGCCTCCTCACGCTCTGTCTCTGTCTCTCAAAAATAAATAAACATTAAAAAGAGTTTTTAAAAACCTCTCAGAAAACTAGAAATAAAGAGGAATTTCCTCAATTGATAAAGAACATCTACAAAATGCCTACAGCTAACAATAGGCTTAATAGGGAAAAACAGAGTACTTTCCTCCTAAGATTGGAAACAGGGCAAGTATATCCACTCTCATCACTCTTGCTCAGCGTGATGCTGGAAATTCTAGCCAATGCAAAAGGTCAATCAAGGAAATAAAATGTATACAGGCCAGAAATTAAGAAATAAAATTGTCCCTATTTGCAGATAATATGATTGCCTGCATAGAAAATCCCAGGGAAACTAAAATGCACACACACACATACACGCATGCACGCGCGTGTTTGCACACACACACACACACACACACACACACACACACCCCAACTGTTTGAACTACTATGTACATTTAACAAATCTGCAGAATTCCCGTGTAAAGGCAATTATATTTCTGTATACTAGCAATTGCATTCCCAGGCATTTGTGTAAACCTATGTTCACACAAAAAGCGGTACATGAATGTTCATAGCAGCTTTATTCATAATAGCCAAAAACTGGGGGGTACCTAGGCGGCTCAGTTGGTTAAGCATCCGGCTCTTAATTTCGGCTCAGGTCATGATCTCACAGTTCATGGGATTGACCCCACATTGGGCTCCATGCTGATAGCAGGGAGCTTACTTAGGATTCTCTCTCTCCCTCTCTCTCTCTCTGCCCCTCCCCTACTTGAGCTCTCTCTCCCTCTCTCTCCCTCTCAAGCTAAATAAATAAGCTTAAAAAAATAATGGCCAAAAACTGCAAACAACTCAGATATCCCTCAGCAGCGGAATGGTTAACAAACTGTGTTGCATCCTACCATGAAATACATCACAGCAATGAAGAGAAACAAACTATTGATACCTGCAACGTCCTCTGAGAGAATTTCCAGAGAATTATGCTGAGTGAAAAAAAAGCCAGTTCTGAAAGATTATATACCGTTTAATTATATTTATATACTATCCTCAAAATGTCACAGTTATAGAAATGGAGAACAGGTGAGTGGTTTCAAGGGCCAAGAAGGGGGTGTGGATGGGAAGGAGATAGATGTGACAGTAAAAGGGCAACATCGGGGCGCCTGGGTGGCGCAGTCGGTCAAGCGTCCGACTTCAGCCAGGTCACGATCTCGCGGTCCGGGAGTTCGAGCCCCGCGTCAGGCTCTGCGCTGATGGCTCAGAGCCTGGAGCCTGTTTCCGATTCTGTGTCTCCCTCTCTCTCTGCCCCTCCCCCGTTCATGCTCTGTCTCTCTCTGTCCCAAAAATAAATAAACGATGAAAAAAAATTAAAAATAAATAAAATAAATAAATAAATAAATAAATAAATAAAAGGGCAACATTAATGATCCTTGTGGTGAGAGGAGTGTTCTGTATCTTGACCGTATCAATGCCAATATCTACATTGCACTGTGATGTTGAACTGTCGTTTTGCAAGATGTTTACAGTTACCATTAGGGGTAAAAGTATACCGGAACCCCCTGCTGTTTCCTACACCCATAAGTGATTCTACAGTTATATCAAAATTAAAAAGCTTAATTTAAAAAAAATTAAAAGGACGCATCATGCAGCAATGCAAGGTAAATATAGTATCCACTAAGTTTTCAAGAAAGCAAACAAATAAAAGTCATGCAAACAGTATTCCACCCAGTTCTGTGGGTTCCAAATGAGTCATAATACCATTCTACATTGAAGCAGAAGGGGAATTAGACCCCACCTATTGATGAGGGCATAACAAGGTCCCATTATAGAAAAGCATGTGGAATGCGAGATGTGGCCATCTTTTGAAAACACAATCTCTGAGTGTTATTTACCACCATCTTCTTTTTTTTTTTTTTCCTTCTGGAAAAGGGCTGGAGAATAAATGAGTGAATCCTTTTATCCTATTTTTATCATATCTCTTCTCTTTCATTACTATTCTCCAGCTCCCTTTATTTAGGTTTCTGCTATCTTAGACTGTTTTTCACAGACTTCTTGATGTTGAGCTTGTTGGCTGGAGTTTCTGAATGTTAATTCTGGGATGTTAGAACAGTTACAAATAGGTACTAATGGTAGGTCTAAGTCTACTCAAAAAATGTGTTTCTGAAAAGGTAAATTGTATTTTGTAAATCAAGTTATCCCTTAAAGTTCTTTAGGAGACTGTATTATTGAAAAAATATATATAATCAACATTAGTAAATGCTTTCATACATCTTCCCTGAATTGATATGTTAAATTGTCCTGAATTGGTCCATTCTGCAAAAAACAAAGGATATCCTTTATGTATTTGGCAAAAATTTGCCAACTATTTCCTTTAGGATATGATTGCTGTTTCCACCTCTAAGGGTCCCTCCATCTTTGTGTATCTGTAATAATGTGAATTGTTTTTCTAGTAGCAATGAAGAATTTGGGCAAATCCATTGGAAGTTCTTGGTTGAGTTCTTACTGCTGAACCTGCTACCATAAACTAGAGATAGTGGCCTTTTATAATCTAACAGCTGTTAAATAAACAGATAAAAGGCCTAGATAAAGTGAAGGAAGGAGGTATGTTCTGCTTAAGTAATGTTATTTGTTCAAAATCTGTAAGAGAAACCAAAGGCCTAAATACGATTTTTTGCTTAAAACAATGATTTAATGGATAAGAAAGATGTCTTGCCTCTCTAATACCTATAGAGATAAAGTTTTAATTGCAAGTATCCTTGGGAGAGAAACTCACTAGCTTGAATGCACACTAATAAATGCCTACTCATTCATTGTTTTCTGAGACATTTGGGGCGGTGGGCTCTGTATATGTGGACCAGGTGAAGAGATATAGTAGCCCGAAAGAGAAAAGTACATTACACGGGCAGTTAAGAACCATAACAAGGGGAAGCGTGGACTTACCCCAAAACACCACAATTTTCCCTTTTAATTGGTTCCAGGTCCCATAATATGTGCACAGGAACACATGACTCATCAATTTACTTGGCCTCTTTCTTCCTTTGCAGCGTTTTCACTTCTACTATACGCAGAGTCTTGAAGTTGGCAGCTAAATATTTGGGGTCATAGAAGATTCGAGGTGGAAAACACTTAAGAGACCATCACATCCATGCCTTCTGACTCTGGAAATCCTCTGCTTCACACAGAGAGCAGTTGAAAACATTAGGAAAGCTTAACGGAAAGAACAAACCCAGGGACTACATTGATCGTCTTAAGGTAGTTGTAGTTGAAACGTTCTCCTATGAAAGGGGTATTAGGTTTGTTCTCTCTCAGCGTGGGGGTTCAGAGTCCAAAAACAGGCTAGAGGCCAGAGAATCCCAATGTTGGGAAGCAGTTCTGTGGCTAGATAAGCTCACTCAGGGGCCAAGCAGCTACTTAGCCTGGATGCTCTCTATGGGTTTCAGCCCTCAAAGAATGGTAGGATTTGATAACTTTGGGTTTTCTTTCTACCCTGGGATTCTAGAGCTCTGCTATACAATAGGGTAGCGTCTAGTTATAGAGCTCTTGAAATGTGGCTAGTGGAGTACGTAAAATACACACAAGATTTCAAAGACTTGGTACTAAATAATTACAAAATGCCTCATACTTATTATACTGATTATATGTTAAATAATAATATTTTAAATCAATTAGCCTAAAGTATATTTTTTAAATTAAGTATATTTTAAAATTAAGTTTCTTTTTATTTTTTTTGCAATGTGTCTCCTACAAAGGTTTAAATTAAACATCTAACTATGGGGCTAATATTATATTTCTATTGGAGAGCACGATTCTAGCTAATCTGAGGCTTTTTCCCAACTCAAGACCTCACACTTTCCTAAAATTGCATATCTTGCAGCCAACTGTGGCATGACCCTTTCCCACCTCATGCTTTGAAATTTATTCTAAGACCCATCCTTTGGATAAACAATACTGGCACAGTATGACATAGTTTCGAGAACACACTTATGATAATTTTCAATATGAATGGGAAAGATAAAGATTCCCTAACCCTCCTCCAATTACTTACTAACATAGATTATAAGATTGGAAGATTGGTATTTGACCTTGAAAAGAACATCTGGTTCAAGTTGAATTTCAGAGGGGTTAAATTTGAGCGCAAGAAATACACTGACACGTAGGTAGTCAGGGAGCATGACAACTAGGGATGTAAGAATCACAGTAGAATGGGGACACCTGGGTGGCTCAGTCGGTTAAGCATCTAACTTCGGCTCAGGTCTTATCTCACGGTTCATGAGTTCAAGTCCCTCACTGGGTGAGCATGAGCCCCGCTTTGGATGAGCCCCCCTTCTTTCTCTCTCTCTCTCTCTCTTTACCCCTTGCTCACTTATACCCTCTCTTTCTCTCTCTCAAAAATAAATAAATAAATAAAATAATAAAATAAAATAAAATAAAATAAAATAAAATAAAAGGGGGAAAAAAAGAATTACAGTAGAATGACGTAACCAAGTCTTTATCCCAGGTAGTTATAAAGGATGAAGGTTTCTGGGTACAGCAAGACCCAGGATGATTGCCAGGTACTCAGAGGCCAGGGATTGGCAAGGATTCGCAGGCAAGCACCTATGCCTCCTCACCCTACTCTGTACAAAGACATCACCAAAACACATTGATAAAAATCCACAGTTGGGCAGGAATCTTTCTACTGAATGGCATGTGTAGGGCCTCAGTTTCCCCTTTTGTACATGAACCCTTGCCTCCAGAGATTGTTGTAAATATTAAGTGAATGTTGTAAATATGTAAATGTTGTATGTAGAATGTGCCAGGGTAAGTGCTCAGTAAATGGTGGTAGGTATGATGTGTCTTTCCTCCGTCACCTTTAGGCAAAAATATTCTACGGAGGTAGACCTGAGGATGTATTCCTCACACCCACCAGCGAGTGAACTTGTGCTCGCGAAAAGTAAAACAGCACACCCCACATTCAAGTTAGTTGTGTTGCCAGTACCTAAAAGTCAAATACAAATCCATTTGCAAAACTTGTAAATTCAAATTGCTTAAGTGTTCTCTAAGCAAAATATTAAAGAACATTAAAAGCACTTACCCTGACAGAGCTATTGTAATTTTGACTCACAGCAGGGTGTGTTTCTGTGCTATCTCATACTCAGTAAACACTCCACAAACCCTAAATAAGAGAAAATTCATATTCTTGATTATTAAAAATATTGGGTAAACCCAATGACTTTTAGTTCCTTTCTCATAGCAGATTTATCTTCTAGGAAAAAACTCTTCAGTTGTCAATACTTGAGATTTGTAAGTTACCCTTGTCCAACTAGAAATGGTAAGAGTTCATTCATTCATTCAGAGGAACATTTATTCCATTCTGGCATGGTAATAAGGGGCCGGCATGGAATTGGGGGCTGGGCACGGGGAAGTTGTTGTCGGGGAGGTTCAAGGTTTAAAGAGGAAACCACGGTCATGGGAAGTATAATGGCTAAGTGCAGTTAGAAGTAAAATGTCAAAGGGGCGCCTGGGTGGCGCAGTCGGTTGGGCGTCCAACTTCAGCCAGGTCACGATCTCGCGGTCCGTGAGTTCGAGCCCCGCATCGGGCTCTGGGCTGATGGCTCAGAGCCTGGAGCTGTTTCCGATGCTGTGTCTCCCTCTCTCTCTGCCCCTCCCCCGTTCATGCTCTGTCTCTCTCTGTCCCAAAAATAAATAAACGTTGAAAAAAAAAATTAAAAAAAAAAAAAGTAAAATGTCAAATATAAAGTATCCTTTGTAGGATGTGATCTGGAAAGGGAAGGGAAGAGAAAGGGAAGTAGCTGGGATGAAGGGGGAAAAGACACAGGTTAAGTAAGAGAGAATTTTTTTTAAGTTCATTTATTTTGAAAGAGAGAGAGAGAGAGAGAGAGAGAGAGGCAGAGAGAAAGGGGGAGAGAGAACCCAAGCAGGCTTCATGCAGTAATGACCCGAGCCGAGGTCAAGAGTCGGATGCCTAACCAATGAGCCACCCAGGTGCTCTAAGAGAATTTTTTTAAGGCTTATTTATTTACTTTGAGAGCAAGACAGTGCAGGTGGGGAAGGAGCAGAGAGAGAGAGAGAGAGAGAGAGAGAGAGAAAGAGACAGAGAGAGAATCCCAAGCAGTCTCCATGCCCAGTGCAGAGCCCAATGTGGGGGTCAATCTCAGGACCCTGGGATCATCACCTGTGCTAAAACCAAGAGTCAGACACTTATCTGACTGAGCCACACAGGTGCCCCCAAGAGAATGTTTTTAAAAAAATAAGAGAGGCTTGAGCATTTTCATAGGATGAGAATGGACCGGTTCATGGAGAAAAGGATATGACAATACAGGGCAGGGATAACTTGGGACAAGCTCCTGGAGGAGACCTTTGGATGAAGAGCACAAGAGTAGGGACCAGCAGTAGCCTGGAAAAAGGCTGCCTTTGCCTGAAACTGGAGGAAAAGAGAGAGGCACACGGTGGGGGACAGCCTCAACCTTCCCTCACAGGTTGGAGGCCAGTAGGTCTGCTGGCAGGCAAAGGCTTGAGGGGAGTGAGGAAGGTTTAGGAGGGCAGATGTGGAAGTGACGACGTGCCCACTGTCACGACGATCGGAATTAAACCCTCTAAATGAATAAGAACATTCTGTTAGAAATGAAAAAGGAATTGGTTTAGGCTGCAATCCCGGGGGTGGTTTTCCTCTGAAGAGATACCCAGCTTACTTACAATTTCTTTGCCCTTTATTTTTCACACTTCTGTGTTCATTTTAATTAAATTGGCCTTTATTCTTGTGAATAATCAAGGAATATTCTGGGATGAAGCATGCCACAGCATGCAAAAAAGCTACTCTCATTTCTCCCTGTGGATCGAGTTAGCAGCCCCTCAGAGCTCATCATCACTCTGTCTACTGAAGTGACACAACCATTCTTGTGGTGCAGAATTACAGTAAGTCTGGGTTGGCAATCTGCAGAGGTTGTCAAGGATCCTTGTGAACGGAGCGAGCCTCCTGGTACTGAGGGGAACAGGTCTGCTCTGTGTAACGGTATTGTGGTGAGAAAGCTCTGACAAAAAAAAGGGCACAACATCTCCTTTGGAGACCAGATCGTGGAGCCAAGCAAGATGCTATCTGGGCTTGTCGGTCTCAGAGAGAAAGATTGTCTTGAAACAATTTGGGCAGGAAGACAATAGAATTCTTTATTTCTTGGCACAGGAATGAATGAATCTTTATCCCAAATGCAAAGCAGGCTTTAATCCAAGGACAATAAATGGTGAGACCAGCATTCCAGGAACAATCATGGGCTTTCTCTGTGTGCTCACAGTGAAAACAGTCCCACAGGGCTTCAAAGAGATACGTGGACTTCTTTTTCTCTTCTTAAGTAAACAAAATTAAGAGCGAACAAGCACTTCCTACAGCTGTGGATGCCAGAATTTCTCCCTACCCTATCCCAACCCTGACCCCAAACCAAGGAGCCGCCATCATCTTTTCTGGCTTAAAGCAGTGTGCACACAGTGACCTTGAGGTTGAACATGAAGCTATCTGGGCGCCCCATTTGAAAAGCAAGGTTGAAATATTCTCCAGGGCAAAATGAACTTTCCTAACCCCCCCCCCCCCGTACCTCACTGCTTTTTTCCCTATTCTTTGAAAATAAATACATGTGTCTTTGAACAAACCCTAATATTGATCATGTGTGTTTACAAAATGGATAAACTTGAGGAAAGTCAGATAGTTTACGACGAAAAGTGTGCACTGAGAGACTTTGAATTGTAAGCTCTTTGATGCGTTTTAACAATTAGTTTTTATTTATAGAAATAATTGAATTTGGCCTTCCAGTACAAAGGAACATTCCAGCGTTCCTTTAGCTCAGCTTTCAACTCCTGAAGGAGAAGCTTTATGCTAAAAAATTAGCCGATAAAAAGCTGTTGCTGGTCAGGATGGGACCTGGAGTCAGCTGCCCCTTTGTTTTCTACTTCCTGTCAGGCTGGCAGAGTGCCATCCTCATAAAAAGTCTTGTCTTTGTAGGGGCCGGCAAGACTCTCTGTAGAGTCACCTCTTGCCACTTCTCAGAAATCACTCCTGAGTCAGGGAATTGCGAACAAAGATTGTTCCACGTCACATGATCCCCTCCTCCCGCAAACATCCCTCTTTGAAGCTCATGGTTTACACATTCCCACAAGGTCAAGTCAAGGACATTTGGTCACATGCAGAGTTATGGAAATAGCACACATAGGGCAGGCCACGCAACAAACTCAGAGATTCAAAATTCCTCTAATTCCACGTAGGATGTCACATGGGACTGATTCCCTTTGAAAGAGAGCCGTCCTTTTCCCAGAGCAAGACCGAAGTGTGACCAATTCTTTGGGCCAGACAGTTCCTGTTCAGTTTCATGAAATTTCTGCCCTGGACCAACCATTTGCTGAACACGAAGGTCACAAAAGACATTGAAAAGCGGGTCTGGGCCTGAGGGATCTTACAATCCAGACAAAAACACAGGAAACACACACACACCCATAACATAGTTTATTGATTCATTTATCCAACGAACACATTTTTGTTAAGAATTCTACTTTGTGGCAAGCATTGCGTTAGATACTAGAGAAATAACAAACAACTTAGTCTTGATCCTGTCATTAAAAAGCTTGCAGTCCACCTCCCGGAAACAGGCCCGTCCGTAAACATAACCTCTATTGAAAGGGAATGTGTCAGGCCACTGTCAGGGACCAAAACGACTTGGACATCCGGCAAATGTTGTAAGAGGTCTTTACAGAAGAGATGAGCAAGTACAACAGAAATCAGGGCAAACTGCATGGAAAGATAAGATTCGATGTAACTCTTAAAGGACGGTTAGGATTGGGACAAGTAGAGAGAAGAGGTGAGGCCATTCCAGGAAGAAAGACCATCTGAGATTATGAGGAGGGAAGTTCCCAGGACAGGGTGGAAATAGCCACAGCTGGAGTGCATTACTATGAAAGCTTGCAGTTCTTTAAAGCAGCAAAGCCTCCAGCCCCACACTGAAGCAGTTGGCCACAGAGAGGTTATCACTGAAATGATGGTTAAGATATAATGCAGACATTTATATAACTCATCCAGTTCTGCCAGTTTCTTGCTGTACATCCTCGGATCAGTTACTTACCCTGTCTGAGCCTCAGTTGCCTCGTTTGAGACGATAGTACCCACTAGATGGGACTACAGTGAGGGCTAATTGAATTGTACACGAAATACGTCAGGACGGTGCCTGACCCATGGTATGTGCTTAATAAATAGATATGATTATTAAATACATAAAAAGCACTGGGGGAATATGATAATAAGGGCTAGCGTTTATTGAGTGCTTACTATTTGCCAGGGAATGTTCTACATGCTCTACAAGTATTAGATAATTTCACACATACCAAAATATTAACCAAGGTATCTCTGGGCAGGCGAGGCATTAAGAGATGGCTTGGAAAGATTTCCCCTACACTTCTTAAAACTTCCATTAATGCCTGTTTAAGGTAACACCTAGATGCAGAGCTTGAGACAAGGATTACAGCCCATGTGATGCACTGATGGAGCTTTCAGGAGAAAGGGAAAGAGAGAAGAGGATGGGGTAGGGAAAGTAGCTAGATAAGGATGCAGTCTCACTGGGGATCTTGCTGTAGCCTAACCCAATAGGAAGCACTGGAGTGTGAATTGTACCATAGCATCAATTCTGCCTTGAGGGAAGGGGACCACCTTTTTTTTTTTTTTTTTTTTTTTTTTACCAATCAGTCATTGGCTGCAGACTGCCCCCTGGGGTGGGGGTGCTGGACATGACCTCCCTTGTGACTCCAGCCAGAACAGGGCAGTTCTCTGGAGAAGGGAGCAGCTGTAAACAGTTAGCAGCCCACATTCACAGCAGCTGGAGGATGCATGCATTGGCTGGATAAAAGGGATCTGGGCTCTGTGTAGCAAACCACCGCAAACTTAGTAACAGAAAACAACAGCAATCATTTATTTTCTTTACAAATCTGTAATTTGAGCAAGGTTTGTCTGGGACAATTTGTCTCTGTGCTCCATGCTATCAACTGAGGCAGCTTGAAAACTGGGGTGGTGGGGGGGGGAGGTACTTGCCCAGGGATGGAACCATCCAAAGTCTCACCATGGCTCAATTTAAAGAAAATGTGTTTTGTACATGAGACTTTAACACACCTCCCTAATTGTCAACCTCCAACCAGTTCATTGCCTTTAAGCTCTTCCCACACAAAAATTCTGAAGCCACCACTATTCTGAGTGATGGAATTATGATGCACTATTATTTTTAATAATAATAAACAGGCCTTCACAGGTAGATGCTATGTTATATAAAGGGCATAGGTTAAGAAAAAGTTACAAAAGTAATGCACTGATGGAATGTGGCTTTGGTAAAGTATTGGTAAACTCTCCAGCAGAGTCAAAACTGTAGCAAAGTAGAAGACTGTTCTACCTACTGTGTGTCAGGAATAAAGGTCTCTATGTTGGGAGATGGTTGTCTTTATTTTTCTTAACTGTTTTTTATCTGATTAGAAATTAATACATGCTATGTCAGTCAATATTGATTGCCTATACAAAATAGCCACCTTCTCTTTTTATTTTGAAAGAGATGGGGGAGAAAGGGGAGAGGGAGAGAGAGGCAGAGACAGAGAGAGAGAGAGAAAGAATCTCAAGCAGGCTCCACACTCAGCTCAAAACCAGACATGGGGCTCGATCTCACTACTATGAGATCATGACCTGAGCCAAAATCAAGAGTCAGACACTTAACTGACTGAACCACCCAGGCGTCCCATCCATCTTCTTTTTTTTTTTTTTTTTTTTTTAATTTTTTTTTTTCAACGTGTATTTATTTTTGGGACAGAGAGAGACAGAGCATGAACGGGGGAGGGGCAGAGAGAGAGGGAGACACAGAATCGGAAACAGGCTCCAGGCTCTGAGCCATCAGGCCAGAGCCTGACGCAGGGCTCGAACTCACGGACCGCGAGATCGTGACCTGGCTGAAGTCGGACGCTTAACCGACTGCGCCACCCAGGCGCCCCCATCTTCTTTTTTTTTAACATACTTTTTTATTGAAAAGATTTTTTTTAAGTTGGGGCTACATTCAAAAATTAAAAATTCACAGAATATAAAAAAAATGCAGTGAAAGGGCACCTGGGTGGCTCTGTCAGTTGAGTGTCTTGATTTCCACTCAGGCCATGATCTCAGGGTAGTGAGATCAAGTCCCACTCAGCTTGGAGCCTGCTTAAGATTCCCTTTCTCTCTCTCTCTCTCTCCCTGTCTCCTGCCTGTTCTCTCTCTCTCTCTCTCTCTAAAAAGTAATAATAATAAATGAAAGATATGTAGTAAGTCTTCTTTCCACCCCTGTCATCTGCCCAGTTCCCACCACTTTTCTTAGCATATCTTTGCAGATTCTGTTGCATATCAGGCAAATAATATAAATATAGCTTTTCCTTTTGTCTCCCTTTTACAAAAAAGGTAGATTATTTTTCATAGCCTAATATACACAGCTTACCTTTGTTGTGTATATCTTGGAGATCTTTCCAAATGAACTCACAGGCATGGACATATCTGTGATACACATAAACGTATTAGATTGCCCTTCGTAGAATCCTGCCAACAGAACATATTTTCAAACTTGTATTTTTACAAGTCCGATTGGTGAAAAAATGGTATCTTTGTGTAATTTGAATTTATATTGGTCTTACTCAGAATGATGATAAGCATTATTTTACATGTTTAAGAGTCCTTTCCATTTCCTATTCTCTGAACTGCCAATTCATCTCCTTTACTCAGAATTCTATTGGGTTGTTGGTCTTCCTTTTATTAATTCCTAGGAGCCCTTTATATGTTAAAGAAATTAGCACTTTGTCAAGGATGCAAATCCCATTCTGCTTCCAACCCCTACGTTTGTTTAGATCGTGGGCTACTTCAAACCTGATACATACTATAGAAAACATGGAAAATAGGAAAAGAAAAAAAATAATCAGCATAATCTCACGCAAGAGCTCTCAGAGCTGACTTAAACATAAAACTTTTCTTGACCTATTTCTTTAAGGAGATGAGAGTTGCAGAAAAGAGTGGGAGGGGGGAAGGAAGGGAACATTTACTGAGCACTGGCTAATGCCTGCTGACAACATTTTATTCCTGTAATTCCATGTATAGAGCTCAATACAGCTTTATCTGACGCTTCATTTCCGTTGTACAGCTAAGAAATTTGAAGCTCAGACAAGTTAAAACAACAACCAGACCAAGATCATACAACTAGTAAAGAGGTGGCAGTGGGGTTCCAACTTGGATTGGTCGGAGCTTGGAGTTCCTTCCTTTTCTATAGCTCCCGTGGCTTCCTTGCCACCTGTGTTTTAAGAGTAGGCTGTTACATCCTTGAAAGATCAATAACAGCCAACATCATCAAGAGGATAGCAATCTCAAGAAAGACAACAAAGACCTTGTTGTTGTTTTGAATACCACTGGAATTCATTCACTCTCAGTTCTGGAACATTCAGAGGTCTGGAACTATGACAGTCAGCAGGAAGTAAGGCCCAGCTGGCTGCAGCTGGCTCCTGGCCACGTGTAGACAACCCTTGGTCATTTGTCAGTGTTCCCAGGGGTGCCTGCTTCATGTTAAAATCCTGGCAGAGTGCCCCACTCCACTGTATAATTGTACTGGCCATAGCAAGGCTGACTAACTCCTCTTGATGCTTCTGCTACTTCCGTGGGCCCTGTAGGCCAGAAGAACCCAGAAACAGAACAGGACACACCCATAAGCGCAATCCAAAGGCTGGAGACTCCTCCGGTTTCTTAAAATGGGTAAACATTTCACTGTCAGATTATCAACATGCAAATAACAGGCAGAGCTTTCTTCTGGGCTAGAGTAGAATGTTAGAACTAGAGTTGGCATCAGTGTTTCCCTAACACAGCTTGGAGAGCCCTGAGATGATGGAGGAGGTTTCCATAAAGGCCCTTGTGGGGGACCAGGAAACGTTGAACAGGTGAGGGTGTTCGCACCCCAAGTTCAACCAGATCAGTTCTACTTCTGCCTGTAGCTGCCACATAAGGTTTATTTGGAGAAAGGGCTCCCAGCAAAAACAAGTATGAGAACCACTTCATCTTGCTGGTGTAGAAATTGAGGCTCAGGAAGGGTTTGATGCAGGCAATCACATGGGAAGTCAGTGGCAGGACTAGGCTTAGTGGCTGACTCAGCAGCCAAGGCTCTCTTTCTACCGTCTGGGCTCCATGATCACACAGAGTCCCCTGTTTCCTTTGTGCTGGGTCCTCATTCTATGGATTTGCAGCCAACTATTCCCCAGACCGTCAGTTGTAAATCAACTCATCCTGAATTCTCAAAAGCCCCTCTGTGTAGCAAGCTTTCAGTAACAGTGTTCTTGGCTATTGCCTCCTCTGTGGCATTCACTGCACATCCTTCTTTGCGGCATGACAGGCTGAGCCCTGTTGGAACCAGTGACAAAGGAATGATGTGCCCACCTACGGACACCAACCAAGATATCCTCCCAGACTTTGAACCAAGTGGAAACATTGGTGAAAGTTCTACAACTAAAAAAACTATCTATACATAAAGTCGTGTGATGCCCTATTTGTTTGCCCATCATTATCAACCGTCATATACCCACTTGGGCGGGGCGGGGGGGGGGTGTGCATCAGCAGCGCAGACCCAGGAACCAAGGGCTGATTGGAAACAAGCGTGGCCGCAGCCGAGGAACTCGGGGTCATGATACAGACAAACAGCAACAGCTTGCTTTTATGTAACATTTTTGATATTTTGTTCCTCGTGGATTGTTTTTCATGAAACTTGATTAAGTATTGTGTTAAAATTTCTATCTTTGGTTAAAAAACGAATTCTTGATTGCTTGATTCTTGGTTCTTGAGGTTTTTTTGGCACTCCTTCAAATTTTGTGCCTCCCTCACCTGACCTTAGGCTAGTGCTCCTGCTCCCTTGCACGGTCTCAACAGCATCTCCCACCTGGGGCTTCCAGACCCAGGCTAGTCCTTTACAGAACCCAAAAACACAATAGCCCATGTAGCCAGCCAGTATTTTACCTCTTGTATCCTCCTTGAAAATCTGAAGGCCCACACTGTCACTTTTTTAGTAGAAACTTCCAGCATAGTGTGTTTATTTTTTTTTTTTACATTGAAGTATAGTTGACATAATATTATATTAGTTTCAGGTGTCCAATGTAGTGATCTGACAATTATATACATTACAAAATGCCCACTATGATAAATGTAGTCACCATATAAACAGTATTATTGACTATATTCCCTTATGCTCTGCTTTTAATCCCCATGACATTTATTTTGCAACAGGAAGTTTGTATCCCTTCATTTCCTTCACCTATTTCACCCGTCTCTCCATCACCCCTCCTCTCTGACAACCACCAGTTTGTTCTCTATCCACATTCTTATTTTACTATGTATCTTAGCCCTCTCCACCCATTCCCACCGGCTCCAATAAGGAATTCTCTCTCAAGTCATAATTCTTTTTTGGAAAGGGCTATGTTCTCCCTCCACCTAGCAATTCCTCCTCTTAACGGATGCTGAATTGGCCCCAGGGCAAGACTTGGTTACCTTCAGGACAGAATCAGACACGTACATTCTAGAAAACTACACAAAGGAGTTTCCAATGTGTTCATACATGGCTTCAAGTTCCCAGTGTCATTTGTCTCCCCCACATTGCTTCAGTCATTGCAATTCCTTGTTTCGACAAAAGTAATGTGGAATTTGGGAATGTCTTAGTGTGAGCTTCTCAGGCACCTTCCTTCCCTCACAGCTGTTGATTGTGAAACAACCACCACTGACTTGGAAATCGTATGCTAATGAAGTGTGTGGTCCGTGAACAAACTGAGGGATTGGTGGCAAATAAGTTGTGCAATGCCCCCTGCTTTGCAACACACCGACAACAGGTGCAAAAACACGAGGTCGAAGAGGGTCAGGAAGGTGGTTTTGCTCTTTTCCTTCTTCTAGCAGTATCTTAGAAATGTAGTTAGCAACATGCTTGGCCATTTGCTTGCCCAAATTAGTCCAGAGTGGCTGGCTGTGGTTGGCTGTGACTGGCACTCACTTCCCAAAGCCTCACCAGACTTCTCTCAGTGGTAAGGCAACCAGCTGCGGAGATCAGGCTTATAGCACCAGCACCCTGAGCTTCTTACACATTCCCCACCTTCCACTCCAGTGACTCCGCCCATTTTTGTTTATGTGTCCTCAGTTTTGCTCACATCCTTAAATCTGGGACGTCCCTTCTGAATTCCATTTCTTTCCTTCTTGTTCTCATTAAGGCCGGAAGGAGTCAGGTCACTGAGGAGCTGTTTTGGAGGCTCACATCTGGAGTTTGCTACCCTTTGGTTCCATGGTTATAATCTGAGCCTGCTGTGGGATGGGTTTGAACATCTGCAGTGAGATTCATATCTGAATCAAACGAAGATAATTTGGAATTCCATTGTAATTTATTGACTTTCTAGTCGTACCTACTGCATTATGGTTTTGGTGTTTGCTGTAGAGATTACAATATATTTGAATTCTTAATGTGTTAAACTCAGCTTCAAGTTAATATTGTACTACTTCATGTAAAATACAGAAATCCACATCATTTATACTATAGTTCTAATATGTGTTACATCTACATACATTATAAATTCCACATGACAATGTTATAATTTGGGGGTTTGCTTATATGTAGACGATGTTGTTCTGTTTCTTCATATATCAACTAATTTTGGATTATATGGCAGACATTATGAAAAACATGTTATAGAGAATCTGGATTCTGTTATGTTCCTCTGAAGAGTATTGATGTTTTTTTTTTTAAAGTCAATTCCTTGTGCATGCATGATTCAGAGATTAGTCAGAGATTTAGGTAGTTTAGAAACTAAAGTTTGGGGCTTTCCTTCTCTGTTCCTTTCCTTTTTCAGGGTTTTCTCTTCTTCCAGCCAGTAAGATATGATTTTCCACTTGCTTTACTCACCCCCACAAGCCACAGACGGGGATCTTCCCTCAGGCTAACAGCTATTAGAAAAAGGGGCAGAAGGAGAACATACCCAGTGCCCTCTACTTTGTCTGTTGTCATACTCTTCCACTATCTGTGTGCTTTTATTCACTTTTTGGTATCTTCAAGTAATTGAATTTTTTCGGTATCTCTTGTCCAGAGTTCTCAGTTTTTATCTTTATGTAGGTTGGCTCAATAGAGACCACTTAACCAAACCAAAACCAGAACTCTCTCAAATAATATTGGTTGGATAATTCTCCTTATGTAAAAATGGCATAGGGCAGGTGGAAAGACAATTTGCAGTTTTATTAACAACCTGGTGACAGTTCCAGCTCCATAAATATTTTTGGAGCACCTTCTAAGTTCTAGGCACTGTGACAGTTACTGAGAATACATAAAGCCCACAAGCTCTGTTACACTTTTATTCTGGTTAAGAGGGAAATACAACCTCCTTTCCTTCTGGCCTGTAACACGTGAGCTATTTATTACCTTAGCTGGGAAAAGAAGGGGTTAAATTCATGACCACAACTGACGGAGATGATAGAAAGACACACAGTTCTGTACCAGATGTATCCCTGCCTGTCCTATTTCCCTTTCCCCCAAACCAACTCAAGTGATGCAATTGATGTTTTGTTCTTTTCCCTTCTTTTACGATGGGGGAAAAAAAGTGATGCTCTATAAGGTTCAGTGTAACTTGTCTGTAGTCTCATCACTAGTAAAGGGAGGGATTGGGTCTAAATCCTTGTTTCTTTCCACTCCCATTAACCAAACTTGGAGATGTTTGGTCTCTACCTCAAACTTACTGTCTGACTCTGGGCAAAACAGGAGACTTCTATTTCCTCTCTGTAAAGATAAAACTTACATGTACCCTTGGTACCCAACCTCACCCTTCCAAGATAAACTGGATGACTTAAGAACCTTTCAAATATTTTAGGTCTACACTTCAAATACCATGAGGATGAATTGTCTCCAAGGTGCTTTGTTTTAGTCTAGGAACCTCTGAGTTTCAGACAATCTGTAAACATTAATATGCTGGGTCTTTCTCTGAACTCTTCATGGTTCTTGTTGTTCTATCCCTTATTCAACACCTCTTACACCCTGTCTTCTAGAGGGCACCATCTATCAGTCTTTTCTCTGTAAGGATTGTAGCACCTTAGATGCAGCAGTGGTATTTAACAATAATAGACAAGAACAACAATGCTTTATAGCTAAAGCATGTTTTTTATTTTCCAACCTCCTCTTTCAGATATTATTTCATTTGATCTGCACAATGCTTTGGGGGTAGACTCCATTATACTTTCTCCTTCACCAAATGAAATACTAATTACATTATTTTAATGTCTTTTTTTTTTTTTAATGAGAACATTATTTCTATTTTAGGAAGGCAAGTTTTATGTGCCAAAGAACACAAGATCCCTAAGAGATTCTCAGTCTCTGACAGTCCCTCAGTGTCAGGGTTTATTTCCTATTTTCTTCATATCCCAATCGCCTAACTCTGTATTTATAACATAATCAGTGAGCGTTTGACAAAAATAGTAATGATAAACCTAGCACTTATTAAGTTTTAATGTAGTATCTAATTTTATAAATGGTGTATAAACAAATCTCAAAAAATCCAGGCTCCAGTTCCAACCCTGCCATTCAATAGTGTCATGGTTTGGGCCCAATTACTTAACCTCTCTGGGATTCTGCAACAGTCTGTCTCACTCAAGGGCACAAAGTCAGTAAATGGCAGATCTGGGCTTTGAACCCACATTCCAAGACCCATGAGTTCTTTCCATTGATTCTTCTCCCTTTATGCTCTCTTTCCCACGGGAAAAAAATAATATGGAAATGTGACAAGTTATTGGGAAAATTTACACTTGATGCTATGTAATCTGGGGACAAAAAACTCCCTCATTTATTTTCTGCCTAATTGGTGCAGTTCTTTCTCTACTAGTTGACCAGGCGGTGCTGTTTTCGTGGACCCCTAAGGCACAGAGCACAGGGAGAACTTAGAAAGGCAGTTCACCCCAGCAGTGTTGGACAAGGTGAGCCCAGTGTAACAAATCCACCAAAGGAGTGCTAAAGGCCCATGGGTTCCAGCATCCTTCCAAGAGGAACACGCTGAACTGCATCGTTTGGGTATAAACATGTGTTTCTTCTCAAAAGAAACAGACTCCCCCAGCAAGCCTTTTCTGAGCTATAAGCTGGACCAATCTGTTTGCTTGTGAGGGTCGACTCCCAGCTGATGTTTTTGGTTGTTCTTGGCTCCATGAGCAAATGGCCATAAGGGAGTGATTGCTGCGGCTTCCGCAACTTGGCAACCAAAGCTCTTGGGTGTTCACTGGGTGTTTTCAATCCTGACAGCTACTTTGGGCTCTCCGGAGAGACCAAGGCAGACAGGCAAAGAAGAAATCCAGGTGGTGGGCAAAGAAGAAGACCTGGGGCAAGCCAGAGATGGATAAAGAATTGTCAAATGACCCTGAAAACACACAAATAAGACAAGTGAGATGTATTCTGAACGTCCACAGGACTTCATCCCAGTACTGGTTCAGATGTTTTGCCTAGAGCTGTAGACATAAGCTCTTCCCATGTAGAAACCTAGATGGTTTCTAGATGGAGATGTTTGAGTAGCCGTGTGTAACTGCTTTCAAGCTCTTTCCTTATGTGCCACGTTTACCACAGAGGTGGCACAGGGGTGGATTGTGACAATGCTGAGTTATACCCTAAGGGCATGTAGACACCCATGAACCAACTAAGAAGCAAATCGGCCACAGTGGGAAAAGCAAGGGGACCGTTTCTAACCTCAGTATATTCACTTCATAAACTGAAGCAAAATCCTTAGCTTGTCCATGGCAGCAAAAATCAAGGCTGAGCAATGAAATCCCCAGAAGATGTGGGATCTAGTGTGAGCTCTTCCATTATTCAGCTTTGCAACTTTGTGGCCCCAGTTTCCTAAAATGTGGACTCCGGATACAGGAAAGAGAGAGGCAGCACAACACGGGAGGGAAAAAGTGCATCAACTTTGGACACCAAGGGCCTGCAGAATGTCATTTAACCTCGCATTGCTGACTCAATGCAAAAGTTGTTTTTCAGCAAGTATTCATGAAGCATTGACAAGGCTCTGGGAATGTGGCAAAGAGCAAAACAGACCAAATCCTTGTTCTTGTGGACCTTTTACTTTTAGATAGGCAAATCGATAATCAGAAATAAACAAACACATGGACACGGGATATAATGCCAGATAGTAATAAGCTCTACGAGAAAATGAATAAAGCAGGAGAAGGAAAGAGGGAGGGTTGGCCATTTTAGTTAGAGGAGCCAGAGGCAAATAACACCAACCTCAGAAAGTTATTGTGGAAAAGCTAAAAGGGAATATATTTCACCGGCAAAACATGAAGCAGACGTACCATAGCACTGAATGTTTAAGTGGCTAACTGGCCTACTTCTCATAAGATAAGAGTAGGGTTTTCAGGCTACGTCCACGACTGAGAAACAAGCTAAGCCTGACTATTGCTGCCATGTCACTTTCCCTGGCTCCTTTCCACGCGGCTTCCTTAGGTTTGGGGGTGTTTTGTTTTGCTTTGCTTTGCTTTGTTTTTCCTCATTCCTGCAGAGGGAACTTGACCTCTGGTAGCAGGAAGTGAACAAATGTAAAAACTTCTCGGAGCAGTGGTATTTGATACCACTGATGATGCATCCCTGGTTCATCTCTGTTCCCCACCTTTCAGGGCTCAGCACAGGGCTCAAGGTTTGGAGCGTGACGCCTGTTTGTTTTGGAGCGATCCATCCACCAGGTGGTAGAACCTTCCCGTTCAGGAAATGAGCCCTGAAGCAATCAGGCCAGTGGACTCCATCTGCCCAGAGTATAACAAAGGGCTCCACTGTGCAGCCATATCCTGGCCCAGAAAATGTCTACAGGTAGCAATACCCAGACCATGCCCTAGCCTGACTCTTGGGCTCAAGGTTCTGACTTACATCTCTGCGAATTCATGGAGGTTAGGGCTTTAAGGCGGTTTTAAAAGGGAAGGCATCTGAGAGGTGACACTTCCCCATCAAAAGCCAAACTCTGTTTTGCTCAAGTGTGACTCAGTATATACATTTCTGAGGAGTTTCTGCCTCCATGTTAGGGCAAAGCTTTACTGGAGGCTATAGGATATTTAACAAAACAGCTTACAGATCATGATCTGTTGTCATAGGTAGCATTACGGGAGATTATAAAGTAAGAAAAAACATTTTAAATGTTTCTGGCTGTCCAGTCCACAGGCACTTTCCAGTGGAACGTGAATCTGTTGTTGTTCCACATGGTCCTCACCTCAAACACCGTGTAGAATGAACTTTACCCTAGAAACCCACGCTGACCAGCTTCCAGATCCCTAGCGATCCTCGCATCCTGCTACCACGCCCTTATGTAGCCCCCCTCCTCGCTGAATCAGTAGTGATTTGTGTGATCAGTGGAGTAGAGCAGAAATGACAATATGTCATTTCAGAGGCTAGGTCAGAAAAGACACGGCAGCTCCTACCTTGGCCTCTTAGATTACTCCCTCTGGGGTAAGTAAGCCACCATGCCATAAGAATTCTCAAGCAGCTCTCCAGAGAGGCTCACACGAAGAACACCTACAACATCTCACCTATAGGCAGGCATGTCAATGAGCAGCCTAGGAAGTGGATCCGCGGCCCCAGTCAAGCCCTCCAATGACTGCATCCTCAGCAATGTCTAACTACAACCTAACGAGAGACCCCGAGCCACCACCCAGAGAAGTCACTCCCATGTTCCTGACCCACACTGTGAGAGGTAATAAATTATTATGGTTTGAAGCCACCAGGCTTGGGGTAATTTGTTACGCAGAGGGTGATAACTAATACAAAACCAATTCTGAATTACTAGGATTGAAAGGAAGAAACCACAGTCTGTTACACACACTCAATACTGGATTCCAATCAATGCTATACTATTTTGCCCAACACCACAGCAGCGATTTTTAGAGAACTATTACCTGAAATTGGCATTGGATTTTCAGTACTAGTTAAGGGCCAATCTTTGCCTTTAAGACACTCATGGGCATTCTAAAGGAATAAACCATTTTTTTTTTTAGTTTATTTTTGTTTATTTTGAGAGAGAGATAGAGAGCAAGCAGGGAAGGGGCAGAGAAGCAGGCTCCCTGCTGTCAGCACAGAGCCTGATGTGGGGCTTGGACCCATGAACTGTGAGATCATGACCTGAGCTGAAGTCAAGAGTCAGACACTTAACCGGCTGAGCCACCCAGGTGCCCTCAAGGAATAAACTTTTTAAGCATTGCCTCTGAATATGATCTCCCAGATGTGCTGGGTTTCACATTGTCTTTACATTCTGTAGATGATACATTGGATTTCCTATAGTTATTGGCCGAAGACTACCAGAGAGGTGGACATCATCTCACTTCTGGCACTTCTGGCTTGGTATGCACATAGCCAGAGCGGATCCCTCCCTCTAAAGAAGGCCGGCAGGCCAGTGGATGCAGGTGCTGGTGGTTACAAATTGAACCAGTGAACTCAGAAATGGTATAAGGTGGGAGAACATGGGTGGGGACACCAACCATCTGCCTCAGTTACCAAGTCAAGGCCTCAGCCACAGAAGAAGGCACAGATCTGAGACCAAGGAGCACAATCAAAGCCCAGCTATCCACATGGGTGTTCAAGTCAGGGCCGGACTAGTAGCAGAGGCATCCTAGACCTGATTGGTAAGTCTGACCTTCCTAAATCACTCTTGCCGGGAGCAAAAAGGAGGAGGCTTAGAGACTGGGAGTCCCTCCCATGCCCCTCCACCCTAACCGCAGGCACAAGATCAGCTACGCTCGCCCTGTTGGGACTGTGCTACCACATCCTTTCCTTGCTGCACGCTCTCACCTGAAGCAACTCGTCTGCTGTGGTCCATCCTACTGAAGGGACAAGTTAGTCCTTCAGAAATAAATTCACCAAGGAATTTAAAGAACCAAAGGACAGCACTCTTCCTCTTAAGGAAATCAATGAGTTAAAGTAGGGCTTGGCACACAGTTGGTGCTCACAAATGTTAAGCTGGTTTCTCCCCAGCCCCTATCACCACTGCCTTGGGACAGCCAGGCAGGAACGGAGTCATGATGTTAATCCAAATCTGCACGCCGAACTTTCTTGTTTCTCAACAAAGAAAACACGACATTGGCACTGAGTCCTTCAATGCGTAGTGGTACTGCTTTTTTCACTGGGAATCTGCTTTGCTGGTGGCTTACTTCCCAGGCCTCATTAGCCAGTCCAATAGGATAGAGCCTGTGGGAAGAGCCAGCACGGGGAACAAACCAGCACCTGGGGCTTGGACTTGAGGAACCTCCTGATTTCCTCATGACTAACCCAGTAGAGTGGTGCCATGGTATTTCACACTCGGGTCACACTAGAAAAATAATTTTTTCCTCCAAACTCCCCAGCCTATGTTTTAATGTACCTCAAGGAAGGGACTTAGATAGGGAGCAGAAGCAGAAAAGGTTTTGAGGGTCCTTTTTCTCTCTTGCATTTGCTTCTCTAACTTCAACCTCCAGAGGGCACTGATCTTCAAAAGACTAAACCCAAACACCAAGCCTGGGCACGGCTGAATGCCAGCTGTTGGCTGAATAGGGTGGGGAGATCCTCAGCAGTTGCTAATTCTCTGTGAATAATTGATACTTGTGAAATTGAACCAGAGACTTCATTAGCACTTATAAATGGGATTTCTTCCCCCTGCTAATATAAGGAAGTCCCAAAGCCAGGGGTTTGGCTACTCTTCAGGTCTTCCTCTTACAGAGGTTCCCTCACCTCCTCACTATTAGCTCCATGCATCTTGTAGGCTTCCTCTGGAAATACTCAACATTTCTTGGTCATGCTGACTACCTGGGTAACATCAGACACTGGAAGAAACCTGGTTGCCCAAGGAGCCAGTCCAGAGACTTTCAGGGCCACCAGGAGGCAGCGGTGATGCTTCACAACTGTGTGTTAGCAAACAAGGATGGAGTTTTTTGAGGTTAATAGACGTGGTTTCAGATCTTACCTCTGCCTCTCGCTAGTTACACGACTTTGGATAAGCCGTACTTGTAAATAGAAACGATAATGAATCACATAATAGCTTGGCATAGAATAACCTCTTTTGGACGTATAAAACACTAGCGCTGTTCCTGGCACAAAATAATTGCTTTGTAAGACTTCCTTCCTCAACATCTCTCTCTCTACCTTTAATAATACCACACAGGACGGATGGATTCCTGCAAGGTTTTCTACAGAAGCCTCAGTCACTTACTTGAACCAAATCTTTGCCTCCTTAAAAAGAAACGTTTTTTTTCATTGGTCTGGCACCCCCCCCCCCCCCCCCCCCCAGAAAATAAGGAAGGGTGAAGACCAATGTGAGAGTCAGAAAGCCAGCTAATCTAGGGACCCTGGGCTGTCTTTATCTTTGTACCCTGACTCTTGTGGAGCTGGAAGGGAGTGGGCAGAGTCTCCCGCGACACAGCAATCTTTGGGGAATGAGACTGGAAACTTCCTTAGCAGAAAATTCTCCTACAACGTGAGGCACCATGCTTCCCCATCCCTTCCTCCAGTGTCTTACATGTTTCAAAGGTGATACCTGAGCCAAGTTCTACGATGAGTAGAGAAAATGCAGAAACAAATCTTGGGTAAATGCACCTCCCTTGTGTCCCGGATATTACCCAACAACTCATTGGGCTGCTGCCATGGAACGAGCCCAGTTTAAATCCCGAGATGGCTGAAATCCTTGTCCTCAATGATCTTTGTCTACCAAGGGAGACAAGTAATAAACAAGCAATGACAACATCGTGTAATAAGCTCTGTGTTTGGAGGCAAGTACCACATGCCTAGGACTGACCTTGCGGATGAAGATCTGGGCTGTACTGAGGACGAGCCACATCCTTCATCACTTGCCATCCCGTCTTTGGCCGCCCAGATAACTTGCCTGGGCTGAACCTTCTTTGAGTTCTCTGTCCACTGTGCTATCCTGTGACTTCTGTGCCTCAGCCTATTTGTCTTAAATAAGGACCAGAGTCTAGACCTTGAGTACTGCAGGAACAGATCTAACCAAGGCCTAAACGGGGGGAAAATGTGAAGAAAATCAGACTTTTAAAATGTTTTTAAACGTGTTTTTAGAATTTGTTGTGAGGCTCTCGATTACAAAGCTGAAACTATCTTGAAAACAAACAAGCAAGCAAGCAAACAAACCGGAATTTACCAACCATCCGGTTTTTTTTTTTTCTGGGGCTGTTCCAGTTTTTAAACTGAAAATCCCATGGCCTAGGAAACCCCTCAGTTGGGACATACTGGGATGGTTGGTCAAGCTAGTTGTGTTCTGAACACAGAAGTATCAGCAGAGCACAGAGATAAGGTACCAACCCAGTGCTTCAGCCTGGAACCATGAATGCATAAGCTAGTAAATGGCCAATCCACAAGGCCCACGTTGCTTCCTGAGCATGAATGTGGAGATAAATAATATTTATCAAACACAAAAATTGGTTAAGTACTGAATGAATATGAGACTGTATTTAAAAAATACGAGAAATTGTGGTTTTTTGTTCTTGACGAAAGGTCTAGAGAATAACCTTCCAAGTCACTGAGGGAGACTGTGCCTTGCGTTTTCTTGGAGAGGCTTCACAAAATCACATAGAGGTTAACAGCATGGGCGTTGATATAAGACAAATCTGACCCTGAAGCTTGGCTTTAGGCTTATAGACTGTGTGACCCAAGGTAAAGTCTTTAACCTCTCTGTGCATTAATTTCCTTTTCAGGAAAATGACAATTTCTACTCAAAGTCTTATTTTATAAATTAAAATGATCACAATATATGAAACATAATGATTACTCAATAAATATTACCTGCTATCAAAAGAAAAACAAGAAGAAGAACAAATACCTACCGTTTTGTTATCTCTGGGGTACCAAGAAAAGTTAGCAAGAGGCTAAGAGTTAGATGGCTCATGAAAACAGTTTTGCCATGAAGTATTAGGAACATGGCTTTAGATTAATTTGGGTACTATATTTTCATATATTCCTATTTTCATAGATTGAGCCTTGAGCTGAACATCTTTATTTGCCTGTCCAATTTCACCGTCCATCTTTTTCTCCATCCGTCTTTGTGCCCTGGAGGCTGGCCTCTGTGGTTGACGCCAGTGGACTTCTGGCCCTTGGATTGGGCTCAAGCCATCTGACTGCTTCCCAGAACTGAAGGTCACAGCTCCTGTCCAGAGCCCTCTCCACCCAGCCCTCTCTGCCTCCAGGTCTCTACCTCCCTGCTCCTGTCACTCCTTCAGGCTTGGAGATGTTGATGGTTCCTTCCTTGACCAGCCTCGGAGCTCTGCACCGTCCCCTGGGGTTTCCCAATAGCCTGACCACACGTTCATAAATCATCCCATTGTAAACTCTCAATTTATCCAACTGAATGTGTTTTTTGTTTCCTGCTAGAAGGCTGACAGACACAAATATCAGGAGAACATCTAGCTCAGTGATTTCCAAACACAAGTTTGGGCAGAGTTCTGGACTGGCCACATCAGAATCACGTATGGAGCTTTTGAGAAAACAGATTCCTGGACCTCGTACCTGGAACACTAATTCAGAGGCCTCCCACTGTACTCCTGCTACAGAGCCAGATCTGGGGAGAGTTCACCGCCGAGGCCTCCAGTGCAGCTGGACTCTTTTTTCATCAATGTTTTTTGTTCTTGCTTCACATTTCACTCTCTTTGATTTCATTTTGGTTAGAAACCAGAAAATACAGCACATACAGAAACTATATATAGCCTCTAGAAAGGTGATGTCCATTAGGGTGGAAATTTTGGTCTATTTCTTTCAGGCCTAGAACACTGCCTGCCACGTCGTTGGCCCTCGGTGAGGATGTGTTACGTGAATGTTAGATGAATCATTTACTGAGAACGTTTGCAGAGCTTTGCAGGGCTGAGATGAGTTCAAGTTGGTGACCTCAAGGAGGATGTGACCTAAGCTCCACATTTGATAAAGATCCAAATAAACAAGTGATCTTGATAGAGAAAGGTGAATTCATCATGGGAGTTAAGTCACTTGCTGCATATAGGTATAATTTCAAACTAGTGGCTTTCCTGGAATTTTTCCCCGTCCGTCCTTGGAAGCTTGCTGTGCAGTCCGCTAGACGGGGTGGCTTATGCTAAAAGCCAGGAAGTTACTGGCCATACGGGGAGGTACTTTTGAGGTGAAACTTTTTTTTCCTTTCCCCTGCTCTACGCTATTACAACCTCCAGAGGACTTGTGGTAACATTTTTAACCCAGAGGTTGCTGTACATTTTCAATTCGAGTGTTCAAAATAAATTTCTGAGCAGACTAAAAGCCCAGAGTCAGGCACGTCCTTCCTACACCCTACCTAGTTCTACCCAGTCCTCTACCTATTCCCAGTTGCCCAGGGGGACTTGTCCCTCCTTTTTTTCCCCCCACCACTGTCCCTTTCTTTTTGCATTGCTAACAACAACAACAACAACAAATCTCTTGGCTTATATCTTTCTAACAATACACATCAGCAAAACTGCTAACTAATTGACCACTTTTCAAGCCAAGACTAAATTGGCTTGAATAAACTTGGTTAGAGAGCCTTCTAAACCTTTCCTTTTTAAAAAAAATTTTTAACATGTATTTATTTTTGAGAGATACAGAGGATGAGTGGGGGAGGGGCAGAGAGAAAGGGAGACACAGAATCCAAAGCAGACTCCAGGCTCCGAGCTGTCAGCACAGAGCCCCACGCAGGCCTTGAACTCACGGACCGCAAGATCATGAACTGAGCTGAAGTCAGAGGCTCAACTGACTGAGCCCCCCAGGCGTCCCAGTTGGAGAGTATTCAAGAGTAAGAAACACACTTCTCCAACTCTTTAAATGGATGATATGGCTCATACCCTTTGTGAACAGCATCTTTTCTAAATGACCATGGTCATTATGGTGAAAATCAATTCTTGATTTTAAGGTGTTTAAAACCCACTGACTGCCTAGCAGCCAAGAAATGTATAGCACTACTTGGTCTTTTTATAATTGGCCCCAGCCCAATGCATTTGGTCAGTCTGTTGTTTGCTCTTTACAGCTTTTCTGTCCCCTCCTTTGCTGATTCTGGCTGGCTCTTGTCAGGATGCTTGTTCCTATGAAATTGCCCCCAAAAAGAGCTCTCTGGGCAGGTGAGGGGTCACTTGGGGCTTTTATGCACGTGTGTATTTCTGCTCGGAATTATGCAGGAGCTGATCTGAGAGGAATCTTCACAATTTGAGAGTTGTTATGAAATGAGAAAGTTCTAGGAATTAGCAATAAACCGACAATTCATCAGATGTCTAAAAATAGTTTTTCAAGATTCGAAGCAAAGATTAAGAAATTTGTGCCATTTAACTTAGAAAATAAGTCTGATGAATGATTAGATCTTGCTTCTCAAACATTTGTTACATTTCGGAGCATATGCAACTCTAATTAGAGAACAGGAGACAGAATGGAGAAAGAAAGAAAATGACTATGAAGGTTACTTGAAACGTCCTTCCAAAGGGAGTCACAGAATCAGCTGGCCTTGTAATCCCTACACCTAGCATGGTTTCCTAAATTTACCTGGAACCCCGGACTGAGGAACAAGGTGGGGGGTGGTGGTGGTGGATGCTATGCGTTCTCCAATTTCCTTCTATAACTTCAGAATTCGGAAAGTTCATTTCCCTATGGTCCTCCTGCAATTTTATACCTGTTTAAGGTATCTTGTCCATGGATTCAAAACTATGCCTAATCTCTTCAATAGCTTGGTTTTTGTTGGAGTGTTACAGCAGATAAGATAAGATAAGATAAGATAAGATAAGATAAGATAAGATAAAAGATTTCTTACTTCACCTAAAAAATAAAAATAAAAACAAATAGAGAGGAGTGCCTGGGTGGCTCAGTCGGTTGAGTGTCCAACTTCAGTTCAGGTCATGATCTTGCAATTAGTGGGTTCAAGCCCTGAGTCAGGCACTGTGATGACAGCTCAGAGCCTGGAGCCTGCTTCGGATTCTGTGTCTCCCTCTCTGTCCCTCCCCTGCTCTCCCTCTGTCTCTCTCTCTCTCTCTCTCTCTCTCTCTCTCTCTCTCTCTCTCAAAAATAAACATTAAATTTTTTTAAAAAATAAGAGAAATGGAATTCAGGATTTTTAAAATATAGTATTGTTTCTGCTCTTTGGAAGTATCTATGCCCCAAAGCATCCTAACTAAGCCCAGCACCAGTCTCTAGCATTAGATACTACTCTGCATTATATATTGGGGAAATCGGAATTATTAGGAAGGAAACCATGTGGAAAAACAGAGGTTAGCAGATACCCAGTATCTTCCTTAAGATAGCAGAGGCATGTATTTACCCTCTATGAAACGTGGGTCTAGTATTCTCTGGTCTCGTGTTTGTATCTCAAGAACCAAAATTCAAGCAGTGGAACATGGACTGACTGTCCCGTGGTTGCCTGGAATTAGTCAGGCGAGGTATTTACTGTTCAAGAAAAAGTGTCCTCCCATAAGTACCAGCAGGCTTCATCTGCCCTGGAAGGCCCTCCCTGAACTTAGTCACAACTCCACCCCATTCTAGGGAGGAAGTCATCAAACAAATGATTCAAAGCATTTTCATTCGAAAATAATAATAGAACTGACAATGCCTTCCTTTCATAGCACAGCAGAAAAACCCCCATGACCAGGGAAGCAGCCTGCCTGTTACCTGCATGACTTGGCAACTGGGGCCCGCTGCCACGGGAGAAGTTTGTCTGTGGTACCACAGTGGCTGAGAAAGGGCAAATATATTCTTAGAGCAACTGTGTGGTTGAATCGCCGAGAAGCCAATCGAGTCCCAACTGCTCGCATTTAGCAATTTTTGTTAAATTATAGCTCTCTGAGGATTCTCAGAGAATTCTAGTTCTCTGAGGAAACATCAGGTGACAGAGGACAACAGAGGAGAGGAAACCGGTGTTGGGGCCAAAGAAGGCAAAACAGCAAGAAGAGAGTCAAGTCACCTGTCCGTCCTCACAAAACCACCGGTTTCAGACTGACCTGCCCGCTGCAGGTCTATCCTCAGTCCGCGCTCCAGTTACGACACACAAATCACGGAATTTTGGAGCTTTAAAGAACTTCAGAGAGAATATAGTCTGCCTCTCTCATTTCAGAGGTGAAGAAATAGACACAGGGTCTGTTTCTTCTCGGCGTCTGCAAAGTGATTTGCTGAGTGTCCCGGAAGCTGACCGGGATTAGAAGTGGGGTCTCCTAACTGCTCATCCAGTACTCTTTCCACGTGTCATTCGAGGAGCTTTCCCGGCCTAATGGCCCAAATTGCGGGACACAGGCTTTAGGCTAGATCTGCCTGTGGAAAGGAAGGGAGCAGTGGTAAGCCAACTTTTATAGGGAACTCCCAAGGAAGTCATTCTGTACCCAGGCGGGTCCCCAATACCCCCAGAGGCCTTATTTTTCTCTTCTTAGTGGCCCAGCAGAATATTGAAATGCATGTTAAGGTAACCTAAAAGGCCATGCTTTTGATGGCGGCTCAAATTTCCAGTCTTTCAAGGACAACATACCCGCCGGCCCAGGGATACTGGTTTCCAACACTTTCACACAGCCCGTGGTGGCCTTTGAGAGACTCAGCGCCTTAGTGGTCACAGCCTTCCTAGCTGGCCCAGAAGCAGCCAAGACACCATTTCTCTTTGGCCTCCAGAACTAGAGCCTGTGCACTGGCGGGACAGGAGAGGATTCATGTACCAGGAGAGTGAAATGGAGGAGCTCCCTGTTGTCGTTTTTGTGATCGTTGCTGCTGCCTCTGGACCAGGAACGGCTCGGAGTCTCGATTCTCTGCTTCCCCGTGGTGGGCGTTTTCTCCAGGTCTCCAGCCCCAACTCACCTCAAGCTGTAGGCTTGTGTCTCTCGGGGTCTGCAGGGGTCTCCACGGGACGTCCTCTATCACCTCATTCTCAGCAAACCTGAAACTGAACTCACTCTTCCCCCCTGACAGATGGACACCTCCATTTCTGTTTGAAAAACACCCAGCATCCTCCCAGTTCCACCTCTGTGTTACTTTCTAAGCCCCTCCCCCTTTCCCGTTCCCGCCCGGCGTGTCCTCCGGTCTCCGTGTCTCTTCCAGGCTCCTCGTCTATGTGTAAAGTCTTATCTTCGGCCCGTAGCACCAGAACAAATCACTATGCTGCAAGCTCCACGCTGCGTGCTCAATGCATAGGAAACAATACATGTCTGTTTGTTTAGGTCACTCAATGTGCAGTATTTTGTTAGGGCAGCCTTAGCGAACTAGGACACTGCCTGCCTTTCCCTTCGCGGTTCCAGGGTTTACTCTGGCATTTCAGTCCTCCGGGCTGATTTTTTTGGCACGCCATCCCCAGGCTGATTGTTCGGCACCCCACTCCCTTTGTCTGATCTGGTGAACTGCTAATCCTTCCAGATTCAGCTTAAGTGTTCCTTCTTCTGTGATCCGTTTGGGAGACATCCCCTCCCAAGCCAAAATTGATCTCTTCCTCCTCGGTCATGACTCACCAGGGACTCTTGGCTATAGAGAACAAACTGGTGATTGCCAGAGGGGAAGTGGGGGGGGGGGGGGGGGAGGCGATGAGTGAAATAGGTGGTGGGGGTTAATAGCACACTTATCATGATGAGCACTAAGTAATGTATAGAATTGTTGATCGCTGTATTATATACCTGGAACTACTCTAATACTGTATGTTAACTATACTGGAATTGAAATAAAAAGCATAATAAAAAAATACTGTTGCTCTGACCCTACTCCCGAAGATTCTGGTCAAATGGTCTGGGTGGGGTTCTGGCATCAGTGTTTATCGAAAGCCCCCCAGGTGATTGTAACGTGCTGCTGGGACAATACACATTGTATTAACATTTATTTATTTTTGAGAGACTGAGAGAGACAGCAAGTGGGGGAGGGGCAGAGAGAGAGGCAGACACAGAATCTGAAACAGGCTCCAGGCTCTGAGCTATCAGCATAGAGCCCGATGTGGGGCCCAAACCCATGAACCATGAGATCATGACCCGAGCCGAAGTCGGACGCTTGACCGACGGAGCCACCCAGGCGCCCCAATACACGCTGTATTAGACAGTGCCCCTGAGGGATAGGGTTTCCACCTTATTCTTTGATCTGCTGCTACCCTGAATAGTGTCAAGTAAGCACTTCCTAAATATTCCTTGCCCTGGATGAAGGACCCCAGACCTTTTGTCTATTCTCTGTTTCTCTCCTCATTTCTCTTCATTTAATATTTTCACCACTGCTAAAAAAATAAAAATAAAATAAAAACATACATGAACCAAACCCTCTATAAAATGGCAATTTGAGATTTAGAGAAATCAGACTGTCTGAAACCAGCACAGGCAGGGGGACATTGAAATATGATAATAGCATTTTAAAGGAAGGTAAAGCAAAAATGCAGAAGCCCATGTTCAATATCCGTTTCCCCACCTTCTCATGTTTAAAGTAATCTCTTTGCTCTGTGGGAGCACAGAACGTGGGAAACCAAACTGCCTCATCAACCCCGCACTCCTACACCCACGCCTTTCCCTCCAGGGATTTCAGAGAGGAAATAGATGCTATATTTATGCTTTTCTAATGCCTTTAGCCAATCATCCCTCAGTGACAGTGAACTATGGGACGATTTGGGACCTCTGGTTTTCCTTCTAGCACCCCCATTTAGCTCCTTTCAAATACCCGGTGCCCTCACAAGTCTTTCTCCCTTTCTTCTCCCTCTAAAACTCTAAAACGATGCGGTGTCTGGATGGCTCAGTCAGTTAAGCACCTGACTCTTGACCTCAGCTCATGTCATGACCTCACGGTTTGTGAGATCAGGTCGTGATCTCGGGGTTCCTGAGATTAAGCCCTGCATCGGGCTCTGTGCTGAAAGCTTGGATCCTGCTTGGGACTCTCTCTCTACCTCTCTCTCTGCCTCTCCCCAGCTCACGTGCTCACTTGCTCACTCTCTCTCAAAATAAATAAATAAACTTAAAAAAAAAAAGTCTAAGGTGAAATGACTGATAAAGAGCTATTTACTTTCATTTTTTTCTGGAGCTAAAATGAACGTTCCTCACACAAAGTTTAGAAAAATACAAAAAATATTAAAAATTAAAAATAAAAAGGATTGGTAATCCTACCATGAAGAAGTAAAAACTGTTAAGATTTTGGTATGTTTTGTCATATATTACACATCTATACAAGGAAAAGTTGTCCATAAATATATACAATGCATGTGAGTAAATGAGTGAGAGAGGGAGAGAGAGGAGGGAGGGGACAGAAGGAGGGCAGGGGAAGGAGGAAGGAAAAAAGGGAAAGGGAGAAAAGGAAGAGAATACATACTGACCGTCTCATGGTGAGGAGACCTGTGTTCACACTGTACTAATTTGCTTCTTTATATACTCAGATAAAGACTCAACCTTACAATGCATTAGGTTGATGATGTTCCTGAAGATTCCAAAGAGGAGATGGAAGAGGGTTCTCATCTTGCTGGCCCACAGCTGTCACCATCTTTTTTTTTATTTTAAGTTTATCTATTTTGAGAGAGAAAGTGCTCATGGGAGGGACAGAGAGAGAGAGAGAGAGGGAGAGAGAGAATCCCAGGCAGGATCCGTGATGTCAGCGCAGAGCCCGACTCAGGGCCTGAACTCATGAACTGTGAGATCACGACCTGAGCCAAAACCAAGAGTGGGATGTTTAACTGACCGAGCCACCCAGGCACCCCAACTCTCACCATCTTTGTCGCCAGTGTGTCTCCTCTTTTCAGCCTCCCACTCAACATGCTGCCCAACTTCACATCCCTTCACATCCCTTCTAGGGCTTACCTTAGAATCTGAGACTTTGGGCCTGTTAGGACAGAGTCTGTACAAGGACGGAACAGCTTGTGTAGAATCAGAGTGGGGATCAACGTCCCCCAACAGCACCCCACCCTACACACCCATAACCATAGAAACGCCCCTTAGGAGCCTTCTGTAAGGATCAAAAGGGGTTGAGTTATCCTAGCGCTAACTGAAAAACATTGCAAAAGAGTCAGACAGCAAAAAGAAGTTTTGCAAATCATAAAGCTTTCCACGAGGGATTCGTTCTTGAAAAATAATGTAGTATGGTAGTGAAATGCCTTGTCTCTGGAGGAGGCAGACAGGCATGGGATTGAGTTCTACTAGCTGAGTGACGAGGACCAAGTGACTCTACATCTTGAAACCTCAGCTTATCGTCTGAAAAATAAGAACAATAGCCTCCTCATAGCATTGCTATGGAAGTAAATTAGATAACGTAGGAAAAATATTTAGCACAATGCCCAACCCATGAGCAGTGCTCAAGAAATGCTAGCTGTTATGAAGACGGTCCTCTGGCTGACTCATGCCCTAGGAGTGTTGTTACTGCGATTTCCTGAGAAGTTTTTTTTAAGCATTATTACTAATGGCCCTGGAAATTTTTAGGCTTTTGATACATGGTAGCTACAAAGATCTAGTTTGTGGATTACTTTGGCTAATGGAGCATCTTTGAAACTTGCTTGGTTGAATCCATGAGAAGGAATACATATTATAAAGAAACCCATCACATACACTTGTGCATGTGTGTGTTTGTTTATAAATGAAAAATAAGTCCATGACATGCACAACCTTCTGACACGTGGTGCACTTTGATATTTTCTACTGTAGTTTGTAAATGGTGGACATAATCAACTTAATTAATTTTTGCAACCCACTAAAAAGTTGAGACCTACAGTTTGAAATCCATATACCATGGGCCATCAAATGGAATGTCCTAAGGAATGGGTGTCTCTTATCTCCAACACAACCATCCCTTATAATTTTGAGACCTGTAACACCTTCTATTATTATTTGTTCTATGTTTCTTTGTCTTGCATCCTTAATACATCTTCTGAGGTTAGAATAAAGCTGCATGCTTTCTTGGAATCTTGCACAAATTTCTATGATAGTGGTAGAAACAAAAGACCTCAGAAGAATTGTTTTTAGGTGAAATTAAATTTATATTTGCAGCAAAACTAAGAAACAGATTGTTCTTTCACAAGAAAGTCTTAACACAAATTGTAGAAGATAATCAGATGTCAAAATTCTCTGTCTAAAAAGGTCTACACCAGGGGCACCTGGGTGGCTTGGTCGGTTAAGCGTCCAACTTCGGCTCAGGTCATGATCTCGAGGTTCATGAGTTCGAGCCCTGCGTCGGGCTCTGTGCCAACAGCTTGGAGCCTGGAGCCTGCTTCGGATTCTGTGTCTCCCTCTCTCCTGCCCCACTCCTGCTTGTGCTCTGTCTCTTAAAAATGAATAAATGTTTGGGGCGCCTGGGTGGCGCAGTCGGTTAAGCGTCCGACTTCGGCCAGGTCACGATCTCTCAGTCCGTGAGTTCGAGCCCCCGTCAGGCTCTGGGCTGATGGCTCAGAGCCTGGAGCCTGTTTCCGATTCTGTGTCTCCCTCTCTCTCTGCCCCTCCCCCGTTCATGCTCTGTCTCTGTCCCAAAAATAAATAAACGTTGAAAAAAAAATTTTTTTTAATGAATAAATGTTAAAAAAATTAAAGTAAAATAAAAATAAAAAGGTCTACACCGGAGTGTAAAAGAAGAGATATTGAGCAAAATACATAACAAAAAACCAGCCAATCCTACTACTTATCTCCATCTACCGCCACACCATGTTGTTAATGACAATTGTTAAAGGGCTGGATGCCAATGACGTATCATCAAGTAGGTCATGACGTTCTATCCTATCTTGACTCTTGTCTTTCTAACTGTACTCTTTCAAACTTTCTCTGAATTATGATTCCCTCTGTCACTGACAGAAACTCAACTGTATCCACTGGCTTTCCCTAAGCGACTTAATCAGAACTGTCAGACAGTGAAGATCCTAGGAAGAGACTCTGAGACTGAAGCACACTCTAGGTCCAGCACCTGCATTCCAGAGTCACACGTGTCTTTCAGCACCTGCAACCGCCCACGGTCCTGAGCCAGATGAAATCCAGCTTGCAGAACTTTTAAATCCAGAGACCTCATTGTTTTTCTATTTCACACACGTCTTCTAATCTTAGTCCTATAACCTACGGACCTTTGCCTCCATTGGAATTCCTAAACAAGCTATACACGCTCGGCCAGGGTAGAGAAGCTACTTGAGTTTCAAATAAAGTTTCAAGTTCTTATATTTTTCCTTGGGTCTTTATGCTTCAACATTATGCCTTAGAGAAATACCACAGGAAAAAAATCTCAAAATATTAGTAGTGGTCTAGTGGTGACATTTTTCTTGCTTGCTTGCTTGCTTTCTTGCTTGCTTTCTTTTGTTCTTTCTTTCATTGGTTCTTTCTGGTAATTTGTTGAATTTTTTACCCTTTCTTCAATGAATCATGAGGTGAGGGGTATAAAAATGATACTTAGGAAAAAATTATACTCTCTCTCCCTCTTAAAATGCCCAGGAGCTTGTGTAGGAGAATTCTTGCTAGTTGGTGTGTTCGTAGCTCAGTATCAAAGGCAAGGTCAGAAGAACAGGACAATTTTATGTAGAATAATTACTAAAGGGAAGATGACCTGGGTTCAGATCTTCTTTCCTTTGTTATTTTGTAGCTAGTGGCTCTAGAAAGACGCCTTGCCCTGCCTAAGCTTCAGATTTTTTTTATCAGGAAAATGAGGCTAATAATAGTATATAACACTCACTCACTGGTCCCAAGAAAGTACACAATAAATATTATTATTATTATTATTATTATTGCTGCTGCTGCTGCTGCTGTTGTTGTTATTGCCATAAAAGCTTTCCTCCACCAGAACCCTTACAGGAAAAAAACTTTTGGTGGTGATAGAAATGCTTATTATCTTGACTGTGGTCATGGTTTCACAAGTGTGCACGTACGTTGAAACCCACAAAACTGTATACATTGAATATGTGCAGTTTTAAAAATATCAATTATATCTCAATAAAGCTGCTAAAAAAAAGTCGGACTGGCATGCATGAAAATATGGAGGAGGCAGCAATAGTATAAGAGACTCCATTAGAAACTAAATGATGCTATTAATAAATGTTTAAAAAGAATTTCTGATTAAACAGTAGAAATGGCAGAAAACACACAAAGAAAAAAACCAAACAAGCAAATAAAAAACCCACAGAAGCCAGAGCCCATACTCTTGGATAGAAAGAGGACTCCAGCAGCACAAGAGAGGCAAAACTTCATTTCTAGTCCCACCAAGAATTTCCCACCAAAGAGTAGCTAGTTTTGTGGCTGGAGGCTATGGGAAGGACCTACAAGGTCGATGTGACCAAGCGAATGTTCCATAATGGAGCTTCCAAACTTTCAGATGTTACTAACCTTCTGCTCCAAACAGCCTCCCCAAGGCCAGGGGTCCTAGGAGTTCACGGGCTCTTCCTGACAGTCCCTGAAAAGCACACTGCCAGTGATGGAGTGAGGCTGAGTGAAGGTCCACACATCAGTTTGAGAGAGATTCCCACAGAATGGTTATCAGAAGCAGATAATCTGAGGCAGGATGAGGAGGACAGGCTGCAGCTTGTGTTTCATAACATTACCCAGATTTCCCCAGACTCCACAACTTTGACCTTACGTCCTAGAACCACAAGCTGAAAGCACATGAACTGGGAACAAGGGTCACGTGTGTCCCCAGTTCCCAGAGTTTCCTGCCAGGCTTCCTAGCGGCGGGGAACACTGTGCAGGCCCTTAAGCGGGTGTGAAGGCTGGCCCCGAGTTCACCAGGCCTACTGAAAAGATAACTTCCTGTCTGGGATGCCCAAGATAGACCACCTGTAATGGGGAGAGAGCTTTGGATGTTCCTGAGGCCAGCTCTCTACTCTTTTAAATGCTGTGCACTGTAGCTCAGCCTTTAAAGGGAGTTATTGAGTAAATGGTGACCTCTGGCTATTCGCTTAACCCAAAGGATGAGTCTAGGAAAATTTTTCATGATATAGATGTTAGAAACTGATTGTCTAAGCCTTGATTCGAAGAAATGAACCTGCAGAGTCATGTCATAACATTCCCCTGCATTTCTTAGTTTCCAACAGTTTAGCCCTGAGCCCTGGAGACCCAGGAAGCTGAGAACAGCAAAATTAGACACTTGCCTCATGCTGAATTATCATCTCCCACAATTTCCTGTCAACTCTGCAGTTGTTCTCTATGTCACGGCCTCACAAGGCACACAGTCACATCTCTTAGGTCAGGAAGGACTCTGAGGATGATCCAGGTCATTCCACTGCCTCTTAGGAACTACACTCACATCATGAGATACACTCACAGCTTTATGATTTTGACTTCCCTTAAACATCTTCCAGACCCTTTGCAGAATGAAGCTTCCATACGTAACAGGCTTGGACATTCTGATGCAGATGCAGAGTCAGAAGGGAAGAGCTGCTTCCCCAATTCTCCCCAGCCTCCCTCCCATGTGCAGAAGCTCTGATTTGCACCTAGCAGGAGCCTTTGATAACACATATACCATTGCCATATATTACAGAAGCCACAGGCTTCTGGTCAATGCCCCTGGGTTGGGCCAGGCCACAGTATGATGGACTAAATCTAGTTGCGTCTCAAAATTTGGAGCTTTATGAGATCTAAGGAATGAAGGAGAAGATGAGTTAATGGTGACTCTGTAGTTTGGAGCCTGGATGACTGAGTCATGGTCACTGATAGAATAAGCAAGTCAAGAAGTCCAGGAATGCTGAGGGTGTGGGGATGACAAGAGAGCAGACCTGTGGGTTCCTTTGGCATGGAGTCATTTCAGAGGGCATTCTGACCTTTGTTCTGAGTCCAGAAAGGATGAATCTCACTAGACAAATAAAACTATTTTGGAAGACTTGAGGTGGGAGGGATTGCTCTGCTATGAAAGCGATTGTTTGTCACAGGAAGTAGCTAGAATAAGAAGGAGAGGGGCGCCTGGGTGGCTAAGTGCGTTAAGCATTCAACTTCCGGCTCAGGTCATGATCTCACGGTTTATGAGTTCCAGCCCTACCTCTGTAGGGTCCTCTGTCCCCCTCTCTGCCCCTCCGCTGCTCATGCTTTCTCTCTTTCTCTCTCAAAAATAAACAAACATTTAAAAAACAAAGGAGATATTATGAGATAAAACTTACTTGACACGTATACATAAAATAAAGTAGCAATCTTCCATTTTCAGTATAATATCCAAGGAAAAGAGAAATTGTGAGGAAGATTATGGGGGAACTACCCCATCCCAAAGTCAACCTAGACTCTCAACTAATCTTAGTATTCAAGAGTAATGCTCATCTCCCAAAAAGCCTTTTATTTATTTATTTATTTATTTATTTATTTATTTATTTATATGGAAACATGATTGTTTCCAAAACCCTCAACACTCACTCTCCTCTGAATACTTTTTTTTTTTTTTACAGTGTAATGTTAGTTTCAGGTGTACAATACGGAGATTCAACACTTCCCTACAATACGCAGTGCTCATTAGGACAAGTCCTCTGAATACATTTTAGTTTGTCAATGTGCCTCTGAAAATGTAGCATCTAGAATTCTAGACAAGTCTCTAAATGCAATATGATCTAAAACCAAAACAAAAAAAAGTTGAGAAACCTATTATCCATCTTGTGCTCACCAGTTTCCCTTTATTTTTTTTTAATTTTTTTTAATGTTTATTTAGTTTTGAGACAGAGACAGAGCGTGAGTGGGGGAGGGGCAGAGAGAGAAGGAGACCCAGAATCCAAAGCAGATTCCAGGCTCTGAGCTGTCAGCATGGAGCCTGACGTGGGGCTCGAACTCACAAGCCGTGAGATCATGACCTGAGCCAAAATCAGACACTCAACCGACTGAGCCACCCAGGCACCCACCAGTTTCCCTTTAATGTAACCTAATGTCACACTGGTGACTGAAGGCAAAAATTTTCCAATGTGAAATTATACAGATTTTAGATGCTTACCAATGCAACTTATTGAGATCACTTTAAATCTGAATTCTGACCTCTTATTAATTATCTTTCCCAACTCTGTGTCATTCCCAGATTAATAATCAGGCCACTTGAGATATCTTTCAAATGTTTGATAAAAATATTGAATTGAGCGAGAGGGGAACCAAGATCACTGTGGCATATGATATCATTTTCCTCCTTCTTGACTGGGTTCTTCGGGATCATATTATTTTTTTAATGTTTATTTATTTATTTTGAGAGAGAAAGTGGGGGCGGGAAGTCAGAAAGAGAAGGAGAGAGAATCCCAAACAGGCTCTATCTGGTTAGCACAAGTCCTGACCTGGGGCTCGATCTCACAAACCATGAGCCAAAATCAAGAGTCAGGCGCTTAACTGACTGAGCCACCCAGGTGCCCCCAGGATCATATTATTGATGTCTGCTTCACTTACTTACAAAATAAGCCATTAACTATATAAGTATTTGAAGATTTTATAAGCTATTTTTGTACTGCCTGTTTGATCAACTTCGTTGGATAAAGAAATTAAGTGTCTGACTCTTAATTTTGGCTCAGGTCATGATCTCACGCTTTGTGAGATCGAGCCTGTGCTGACAGGATGGAGCCTGCTTGGGATTTTCTCTCCCTCTCTCTCTGACCACCCCCTCCCACTCTCTCTCGCTCTCTCAAAGTAGCTGTTTCATTACAAAAAAAAAAAAAAATACCTTTTATTAAATTGGAATACAAAAACATAAAGTATTCAACTTGAGGCTCCCATTTGAGTTCATAATTTAATGACTTTCTAGCTCTAGATCAAAGATTAAGGCTAAAGAGAGTGGAGAACCCATAAGACGGATACTGACAATGGCTAGAAGAGGTCACCACTCAAACCTCAGCAGTGTGGTGACATCACAATTACTAAATGACATTCATGGGACATTTTATGGTTGTATAGGCACATGAATCACCCTGGGGCTTGACATAAATAGAGTAATAAAAAGAGGCCATTTAAAATATCATTTCCCTCTTAAAATGATGTTTCCCCATTGAGCTCAAGTCAAGGAATTTGAGTAACTGAGGGACATATTTTAGTGTGATTATAAAGGCGGCAGAGGGAAATTTTTATGGGTATGTTGATATTCACCTAATAAATTTTGTGAGTGAATTTGATTGAGTCTCTTCCCAACTATGGTTTCCTGAAGGATAACCACAGTTCCTCAGAGAAACAACCTTCAGCCAAACCCATACCTTTCCCTCCTGTAGTCTCCCTAGGAAAAAAAAAAAATAGGCTTGTTTGCAATCACAAGATTTGAGTTGCTAAGAGTGTGTATTCACTGCCCGGGCATCAGAGGCCCCTTGCCCTGAGAAGGTCAGCAAGAAGGTTGGAAATAGGCACAGATGGCACAGGGTTGGATGGAAAGTCAGGGACTCTTCTCTTCCCTTCTATGTCCACCTGGCCCAAATGTGGCAGGAGTGCTTCAGATTCATGCACAGAAACATCACACTAAGGGGCCCAAACACCCAAATTTGCCAAGGACTGAGAGGTTGTCCGGGACATGGGATTTTCAGTACTAAAACTGGGGACATCCCAGGCAAATGGGATGAGTTGGTGGCTCTACCTCATACAACTGACAGTAGGATTATAAAAGCTCATCCAAGTCACCAAATCCCTTCTCTTATTTCCCCCTGAAATCCCAACTGGTATGGAAAATAAAAAGAAAGAAAGAAAGAAAGAAAGAAAGAAAGAAAGAAAGAAAGAAAGAAAGAAAGAGAAAGACCTGTCCTTAATGTCGTCAAAGCACACGATATTGAATTTGACCCCTACCTGTGGATCCTGAGGGTGTGCAGGGTTATGGTTTATTATGGGTTATTAACCACTGTGTTATCCATTTAACCCGGTGGGTGGGGACATAGACTCTTGCCCCAGGCTGTGTGAGCCCAAATGCCATAGAGAATTTTTCTTAAGCTGTCCATTGTTTTCAGGCTTTTTATTTAAAAAATGGGAATGAGAGTGGGGCCTACCTCACATGCTGGCTGGGAGAACTGAGTTATAATAGCAAGTACTGAGAACAGGACTGGCCACGTGGTACAGAAACACCTGCTATCATTTCCATCTCTGGCAAACCAGCAGCTCTTTGCTTAATCGCTGTTTGATCATTGCCTGCAACACTCGCTATGCGATCACTCTTTCTCAGTTCCAAGCACTGTGTTAGGTGGGAGGAATACAGTGGGGGATAAGGAGACTAAGTAAGCTCCAGCTCTGGAGCAGATCACAGCTTCGTAAGCAAGACAGACAAAACGGTGAGGGAAGACGGATATTAGGAACCAAGTTATAAATGCTGCGGGATGCCTTACGGGGTGGCTTAACTGTTTGCAGAGTTAAGCAAGCGACGACTACATTGACATCCGAAGGAGAGTAAGGAATTGGCCAAAGATGGGGAGGTGAATGGTGGCAGCACTGACGGCAGGGAACAGGTAGCAACCTCAACTGTTGTAAAGTTTGGGAAACGCGCCCAAAACCTGCCGTCCTGTGCCCTGTGAGTCCCACTGAGAAACCCAAAACCTGTGGCAGAAACTAAGAACTGTCTCCCATTCCTCCCCTCCTTCCTTTTAGGGATAGGACTCTGATCTCCTCTGGGTTTTAGCTGAGCCCATAGCCTCCCAGGTTGGAACCTGAGCCTGGCCTTGTGACTACGCCGTGGCCAATATGCTAACTTTCAGAACACGTTTTTTAGAAAGGAATTTTCTTGCCCTCTCTTTCCCCTCCCACCTTTCCATGGGCTGGAATAGATGGATGTGGAGCAATCCAGTTTCAACCGGGCAGATGAACCCAATATCCCAGGAGACAGAAGAACAGCATGGAGGAAGGAATCCGGGTCTGCAAATGGCCAGGCCTGTGGGGAAAGACCTGTGGGGAACAGACTTCCTGCACCTCTGCTTCTGGACTAATTCAACAAAGTGAAAGAAACAAACACTTTCCCCTGTTTTAAGCCATAACATTTTGGGGTCTTTTTGTTTCAATATGAGCTTATCGTTTTCCCTAACTAAGAAAATGGGAGAAGATGACAACATTGGATGGGGAAAAGGGAGAGGGAGAATAGAAGACAGGAAGCAAGTCAGGTAGAAGCTGAGGAAGAAAGATAGGACCGAGAAGAAAACAAAAAAGCTGTTTAAATTTTCCAATGCTCAAGTGACTGAGGGCAGTAACTATTTCCAAATAACCAGATCTGGCAATTGCAGAAAAGATGGTCTGAATCAGTCAAGGCCAAGGCACGAGGGAAATAGGTGTATGAGGGAGCTGGCCCAAGGGCTGATCTACAATCTGTCTGGCAGAACAGTCTCCACCTCTCCAATGCTGAAAAAAAACTTAATGACAAGCGCTAACTTTTGTGGGTACTTCCCATATGCTGAATTCTTTCCATGGATTCCCCCCCCCCCCTTCTTAATCCTACAATGACCCCAAGGGTAGGTAACATTATGATCCTCACTCTTCATTTTAGGACCAAAAAGTTAAATAATTTATCCAAGGGCACACAGAGAGCAAGTGACCAAGATAGGATTCAAATC
This sequence comes from Prionailurus bengalensis, assembly GCF_016509475.1. Classification (NCBI taxonomy): domain Eukaryota; kingdom Metazoa; phylum Chordata; class Mammalia; order Carnivora; family Felidae; genus Prionailurus; species Prionailurus bengalensis. Next base: position 44,441,839 of record NC_057349.1, read on the forward strand.
CTATCTTCTTCAGTCAGGTGTCTCCACAGCCTGCTTGTTTCACTGCTACACCACATTTCAGAGTAGATTGGAGTCTTAGGGGGAGCGTCTGGAAGTTTCAAAAGAAAATGCAAATTTAATCAAAATGGGGTAAATTCTCAGCCAGCATAGAAAAAACACAGAAGAAATACACTCTGCACCAGGTGACCCTGTCCACCATCCACAGCTGACAGGCTCTGAGGGGCACTTGACCCAATAGCAGCGGATCCGTAGTGTCTCCAGTGAATATGCCACGACTGGCACAAAAATATGACCAAGTATAGCTCTTCTCCTATACACGTGAGCTTGAAAACATCAAGAGAATGTATAGTTACAGCTAGCACTTAAGCTAAAATGTCTTGATATTGAGAGGGAGGCTAGAGTAGGCACGGGCAAGTTTGAAATTGAGAGATCAGAAAGGATGAGAAAGAAGAGAAAAGAATGGAGATGGGAGGGTGTCATGGGAAAGAGAATATGCAGTCCAGGAGAGTGAGCCAGGGAGAATTACACAGGTCAAGTTCAGGCCATTTGTAGCTAGAAAATAAAGCGCTTCTTCCGAGATAACCCGAGGAAGTCTTTATTCTCTGCAACCACACAGCCAAAAGGTGAAGAGAGGTGGGGGGGGGGGGGGGGAGGTAATTTACCTAGAAAAAGGGTTCTTGCAGTGTGTTCTAGTGTGTTCTAGGAATCCCTAGGGACTCCTAAGAACTTTACAGGGTCCCTTTAAGGTCAAAACGATTTTAAGGAGAGGAGAGGAAGAAGAGGAAGAAGAAGAGGAGGAGGAAGGAGAGGAAGGGGAGGAGAGAGGGAGAAGGAGAGAGAAAGAAAAGGAGAAGAAGAAGGGGAGGAAGGGAAGGAGAAGATATCCTCTTTCCACTCACTCTCATACGTGTGTACAGAGTATCAAAAGCTTACTGATACGGTTTGAAATTTCACATTGCAACTCATCTTTAAGAATCAAACGCCTGTTGGGGCGCCTGGGTGGCGCAGTCGGTTAAGCGTCCGACTTGAGCCAGGTCACGATCTCGCGGTCCGGGAGTTCGAGCCCCGCGTCAGGCTCTGGGCTGATGGCTCAGAGCCTGGAGCCTGTTTCCGATTCTGTGTCTCCCTCTCTCTCTGCCCCTCCCCCGTTCATGCTCTGTCTCTCTCTGTCCCAAAAATAAAAATAAATAAACGTTGAAAAAAAAAAAGTTTAAAAAAAGAATCAAACGCCTGTTGAACACCAGGGAAGGGAAGCAAAAATAATATAAAAACAGGGAGGGGGACAAAACATCAGAGACTCTTAAATATGGAGAACAAACTGAGGGTTGCTGGAGGGGGTGTGGGAGGGGGGATGGGCTAAATGGGTAAGGGGCACTAAGGAATCTACTCCTGAAATCATTGTTGCACTACATGCTAACTAATTTGGATGTAAATTAAAAAAAAAAAAATTAAATTAAATTAAAAAGAATCAAACATCTGTCAAATTTTGCTGTATTATTAAAGAAGAAAATCCATAATTTCCTGAAAGGCTGTTAAGATACTCCTCCTTTTCCTCACTAATACATGTGTGACAAGGTAGATTTTCAACCAAAATGATACATCACAACAGACAGAAGAAATAGATTTAAGAATCCATTTATGGGGCACCTGGGTGGCTCAGTCGGTTAAGCGTCCGACTTCGGCTCAGGTCACGATCTCACGGTCCGTGAGTTCGAGCCCCGTGTTGGGCTCTGGGCTCTGGGCTGATGGCTCAGAGCCTGGAGCCTGGTTCCGATTCTGTGTCTCCCTCTCTCTCTGCCCCTCCCCCGTTCATGCTCTGTCTCTCTCTGTCTCAAAAATAAATAAACGTTAAGAAAAATTTTTTAAAAATTTAAAAAATTAAAAAAAAAAAGAATTCATTTACTAAAACAACAAATACGTGCCAAAATGTGAAACAATAGCATTCTTACTATTTTTGTTTTTTTGTTTTGGAAACGATAGCTGCTTTTCATTAGAAATGATATTATGCCATCAAGGAATGTATTTTTGTTATTTCGAAGTGAATTAATAAGTAAATATTTTTAAATGTTCCCAGCCCTAATATTCAATAAGGTCAATATGATATCAACGGCCTACCTAAACCAAAGCTCTTTGGGGTCCTCAGTAATTTTTTAAGAGTGTATGGGGTCCTGACACTCTTAAAAGGGCTTGAAAATCACTGTTCCAGTGATTTTAATCCCCCTTCATCATTTTGCTTTTCATCCAACCTGCTTTGCATGCTGGCCATAACCCCCTGGGACGCTGTTTTTCCACCTTTGAAGCCGCCGCACTCTCAAGTCACATTAAGAAGACGGACAGGAAAAGCCCAGCGTCCCTGGCGTGCTCCGAGGCCCCCTCTGCACCGCCTAACCAGCAGGCACTGGTTTTAACTCACCCTTTAATTATAGCCTTAAGTTATAGCTCTCCAGCTGTTTTCATTTAGTGGGAGCTTGTTGACAAATCCAAATGAACTGACTTCTTAAGTAAGATTCATGGAGATTGCTTCATATTGAAATATCCTCCCTCCTGTTAAATTATTTATTTCGCTTCAAAGTTATGCTGATTTCACTTTGCACCCTCTTTGGGAACACAGAAGGCTAAGTAACCTGTACTGAGTCTCAGTAAGGCCAGGCAGAGTCTTAAGAGCTTTCCATGAATGGCTTAATTGACTTCTATGGGTAAGCCTCTTGGGGTTGTTGCAAAATTAACTACTGAGGAAGTGTTCAATAGCAGGACAAGCTCAAGAAACCATGGTTGTTGTTAAAGCCTCTCAACCGCCTTGTGAGTTATCTATTGTTATCATACCCACTTTACAGATGAGAAAACAGACGTTAAGCAACTCCTCTAATGACACACAAGCGTATAGCCAGACTTCAGGGCCCATGAGCATAACAACTATACTTATGACTTTTATTTGCTAGAAATTTACAAAAGCTTCAGGCAAGACTATTTTCAAAATTTTACTTCAGACGTCTAACGGTCTCTAAAATTAGAGAAGTAATCTTCTTCCACTTAAATTACTTTGTATGGCTTTTCAGAAATAATTATAAACAATCGCTTCTCGGCCTTTTGGCTAGGATCAAGTGTAGAAACAATTATAAACAAATTTACAATTACTTAACTGTCCTTATCAACACTGTAAAAAAAAAAAAGGCATAATGAGTTGACAGTTACCTAATGTTGGGGGTGATAAAAGGATAATTTGCCCCCATATCTCCTCTTTTAAAAGGTGAAATTTCGGGGCGCCTGGGTGGCTCAGTTGGTTAAGCGTCCGACTTCGGCTCAGGTCATGATCTCGCGGTCCCTGGGTTTGAGCCCAGCGAGGGCTCTGTGCTGACAGCTCAGAGCCTGCAGCCTGCTTCCGATTCTGTGTCTCCCTCTGTCTCTGACCCTCCCCTGTTCGTGCTCTCTCTGTCTCAAAAATAAATAAATGTTAAAAAAAAAAAAAATTAAAAAAAAAAAAGAGGTGAAATTTCCCTACAGGTAAAATTTTCTGTCTCTCTTTTTCTCTCTCTCTCTCCCTCTTTCTTTACTTTTTTGTCTCTGGTTATCTAGATCACTAAAAACTCCTTTATTTTGGATTCTGGACCGTGGATCCTACAGGTCACAAAAAGAAGACTGATTGATCTGGCTGACTTCAAACACGTTAATGGCAAGGCCGGGATCCTACAGGGTTCTTTCCACCTGAGTGTGCGTTTAGTTGATACTCAGAAAAACCATGCCACAAGATGTTAATGAGCAAAAGTTAGAAGGCTGGCAAGGGAAGAGCTATGTATATTCATGTTGGCGATGTAAATTTCCATTATTATTAAATATAGTAACCATAGTGATACTTTCACTTTCCCAGGCCTTTTGTTCTGAGGATCATAACACATGCCACAATTCACATCTATCTTCTACATACCCAGGGAATAAGGGACAATTTCCATTTTACTCACTGGGGTACTGAAAAGATTACCTCTAGAGCTAAGGTCAAATACAGTAAGTTGGAGGAAGCAGAAGGATGTGTGGTCTAAGAGTTGGATCAATAACAAATAGACCATTTAGTGAGTAAACATTGGAGTCAAAATCAATGATGCCCAAAGACGTAGTTCAAAGTTTATCTGTGGATAAGCCAAGGCAGTGTGAAAGGGTAGCTGCATTCTCAAACCAGCACACTCTTTAGGAACAGAGTTTAAATTTATTTTAGTACAGGGGAAATATGCCCTCAGTTACAACGGATGAGAGAAGGAACCAGCCCTTTGGTTCCTCTCATTGTTTGCAATTAATAAGAGAAATAAATAAAGATAGAAGTAACAGCAAAAGAGAGCGGAGGGAAGAAATTAGGAGTCTTGTAACACTTAAGAGAAGTTGGGAAAATGTTGCTTTTAGGGATTTGGCAACAACTGAATTTGTGAGTGTTGAAATGAAAAAAAAAAAGACAACAGGAAATCGGCTACATGGCTGTGGGGTTAATAGACAACAAAGGGCGAGGTTTTGAGTGTTACAGAGTTACAGAGTGTTCTGTAATTCAAATCGGAAGACACACAGCTTTGAGGACTCTTCCAAGATGCCAGCCTCAGACCCAGCAACTAGAATGTTTTTCCAAAAGGCACGGACCCATATAAATAGAAGTCATTTAGAGCCAGAGATGGAAGTGTTTTTAACTCATCACAGGCTGCACTTCTCCCACTTGAGAAAAGGATCAGGAGTGGCCCAGTACCAGCATGCTGAACAGAATGTCATGCACAAGTCCTCAGCGGAGAGGCTAAGCAATGACATTGACAGAGGGGCACCCAGGAGGTCTGGGCCATTTTGAACCAATGCCTGACAAGGGAGGTGATAACTGTCCCCTAGGTATGATGTGCCCCACATGCCCTGAAGAGTCCCGGGCTGGTGGGGAAGTAGGGGGAACACTTTGCGGGTTTGCATTTAACAGAGTAAGCAGAGCACAGATGAAAAAGCCGACATCTGGGCCTAGAAGACCATGACCTCCACGCTCTAGAAGTGCTGTTGGGAGACACAGGTGAGAGGAAGTCCTCTGCAGACGTGTCCGTGTTCTCCTTCCCAAGGCCACGCAGTAGGAGCTGCAGGATTCTCTGTGTGGGTGACAAATATTTAGAAGCACATTGGACATACTTTTCTGCAGAATATGGACAGCACCCTGCCCCTCCCCCACGGAATAGGCTAAGCTGACTACATAACTCCTTGCGCTCTAGAAAGCCTTCCTTCCTTTCACCGTGATGGTAATTCTGTGAGCCAGGCAGGAATGTTTACGGAGGGCAGTCACAGGACAAAGCTACAGCTGTCTCCTCTGATTGTCATCTTGGTTTCATCAGGCCTGCAATAAAAGAGTCAGAAAAGAGGAAAAGTAAGAAAGAAATTTCAAGGGCAAATGCCAGTAACCCATCTTCCTTCCACCTTGCCCCCCCCACACACACACACACAATCTCTTGGCTGAGAGGCTGAGTGCATCACACTTCATTTCCCCCCCCCCCCCCCGTGTTAATGACACCAGATATTAAGAAGCCACTGTGTAGCCACGGGCATAAAACACCCAAATTGCTTGAAGCATTCCTTCAGAAACCCCAGTGCCACCACAGACAGCAAAAGTGTTCACAGATGATATCTTCTCTTTATTTGTGCTTAATATATGAGGGGTCAAAGGATGCACACCCTTCCCTGCAATGCCAAGCACTTGGCAGATGGTGAAAAAACCAACTTGGACGGCCAAAGCCCTGCTCTGGGGATTGGGGAATGGGCCAGGAACACACCGCTTAGTGAGCCCTACCAATATTTACTTATTTTTTATTTTTTTTAATTGTTTTTAAGTGTTTCCCGTGGTTTCTTTTTCTTTCTTTAAATATAATTCATTGTCAGATTGGTTTCCATACAACACCCAGTGCTCATCCCAACAAGTGCCCTCCTCCCTGCCCATCACCCACTTTCCCGTCTCCCCCACCCCCATTTACCCTTGGTTTATTCTCAGTCCTTATGAGTCTCTTATGGTTTGCCTCCCTCCCTCTCTGTAACTTTTCCCCCCTTCCCCTCCCCCAAGGTCTTCTGTTAAGTTTCTCAGGATCCATATATGAGTGAAAACATATGGTATCTGTCTTTCTCTGTATGACTTATTTCACTTAGCATCACACTCTCCAGTTCCATCCACGTTGCTACAAAAGGCCAGATTTCATTCTTTCTCATTGCCAAGTAGTATTCCATTGTATATATAAACCACATCTTCTTCATCCATTCGTCAGTTGATGGACATTTAGACTCTTTCCATGCATACCCCAATGTTGATAGCAGCACTTTCAACAATAGCCCTACCAATATTTAAATGCAGGTGAGGACAAGTCAAAGGAGCTTCAGAGATACATCTTTTTACAAATAAGTTATTGATTTTTGCTATCCTACCACAAAAAGCAATAGTGTGAGTCACAACAGGCCAAACACTAAAATGCACAACGCTATGGCCAAAACTCTCCTCCCCTCCCACTCCTGCCTAGGCACCAGGTCACTTAAATATCATTATTAACAGTTTGGTATCTATTCTACCTACCGTGTTCCAGAATAACCAATCCAGCATATACTGAGATTTTTTTTTTTTTAACTCCACATGCAACCCATCAGGAAAATCCATTAGCAACACGTCCAGAATCTGACCACTCACCCCCTCCAGGGTGACCACCCAGGTCTGAGAAGCCTCATCCCTGGCCTGGATTCTTTTTTTTTTTTTTTTTAAGTTTATTTATTTATTTTGAAAGAGAGAGAGAGAGAGAACACGTGTGAGAGTGGGGGAGGGGCAGAGAGACAGGGAGAGAGAGAATCCCAAGCAGACTCCACACTGTCAGCATAGTCAAACCCACGAACTGCAAGATCTTGACCTGAGCCGAAACCAAGAGTCAGAAGCTTAACCAACTGAGCCACCCAGACACCCCACACACACACACACCGCCCCGGCCTGGATTCTTATAGTACCTTCCTAAGTGGTCTTCCTATTCTCTTTAGGATTAAAAAAAAAAAAAAAAAAAAAAAAAAGATGCACATTCCTTCTCTGCCTAAGTCCTCTAAATAGCACTACTTTAGAGGTTTTGCCTCAAGGTACTTATCCTATCCCGCAAGCCCTGCCCCAATGCCTCATCCGAGCTCCCCCAGCTCCTTCTAGTGCATTCTATGCTCGAGCCTGAGCCCCAGCCTCCTGCTCAGTTCTTCAAACACACCGGCCACACTGCCCCCAACCAAGGGCCTTTGCCAAAGCCAGCCTCCTCTGTTCAAAATGCCCTTTTTTTGGATTTCACAATGACCCTGTCCCTCATTTTCTTCAACCTTTTGGTTAAATGTCACCTTCTCAGTGTGGCACGCCCTACAAACCTGATTTTGAAAGTAAGATGGGGGCGCCTGGGTGATTCAGTTGGTTAAGCATCTGACTCTTGATTTCGGCTCAGTTCATGATTTCACGGTTCTTGAGTTCGAGCCCCACACTGGGCTGGCTCCACACTCACAGTGCAGTGCCTGCTTGAAATTCTCTCTCTCCTTCTCTCTCTGCCCCATTCTCTCTCTCGCTCTCTCTCTCTCAAAAAACATAAATAAACTTAAAGAAATAAGTAAGATGCTGTGCCTCACTTTACCTTGCCCTCACCTCTACGTTATTTTGTTCACAGCACTTACGATCCCTTCTGACAAAAGATGTCACTTTCTTAATTTAATTTATAGTGCTCGGTAGTTATTGTTTATCGCCCAACTAGAAAGTGTGAGAAGGTTTTCATCAGTTTGCTCTGCATTTCAAAGGCTTAGGTCGGCGCCTGGAACACAGTTCACGAACGATGAAGGAAAAGCATGTTTGCATCATTGAAAATGACTGCCTGTCACCACATGGGTGTGTGCTCTGTAATTGATTCACTCCTGATAGGGGGCTAAACAACAACAACAGAAGAAGGATCTTGACCGGGAAATAAAGTTTGACTCATGGAGTAGAAGGAGGAAATTGTAAAAAGAGGGCCTCGCGCCCCAACACTATCATATACTAAGACAGACCCTTTTAAAACACCTATACAGCACGTCTATGTGAGTGTTGCCGTTACTGGTACCAATGAGACAGTGCACACAAATAAAACCAATAAAAATGCAAAGGATCTAAAAATAATCATGGCCAAACCTCATCATTTAGGAAGTCAATCTTCACCCTTTGCTCTTCTTTGAGCTGTCTTTCTAAAAACTGGAACTTACTGGGGCACTTGAGTGGCTCAGTCAGTTAAGTGTCAGACTCTTGATTTTGGCTCAGGTCATGATCTCATGGTTCATGGGTTCGAGCACGGAGCCTACGTGGGATTCTCTCTCTCTCTCTCTCTCTCTCTCTCTCTCTCTCAAAATAAATAAACTTTAAAGATAAAAAAAATAATAAATAAAAAAAATTGGAATTTACCAATGCTCTACTGTCTGCTGGGTGCAGATATGAGAACTAATACAGCCAAGTGTATTCTATTAGGAGAGAATGAGATGAAAAATACCAAAATAAGAAAGGAAAGGAACAGAGAGGGGAGGGGAGAAGAAAAACACATGTAAGATAGAAACTGATGCTTTACAATTAGAGTTTTACTTTTTTTTTTTACTTTTTTTTAATGTTTATTTATTTTTGAGAGAGAGAGAGAGAGAGAGAGAGAGAGAGAGAGAGAGAGAATGACAGAGTGTGAGTGAGGGAGGGGCAGAGAGAGAGGGAGACACAGAATCCAAAGCAGGCTCCAGGCTCTGAGCTGTCAGCACAGACGCGGGGCTCAAACCCATGAACCGCGAGATCGTGACCTGAGCCGAAGTTGGGCCTTAACCACCCAGGTGCCCCGATTTTTAATTTACTTAAAACGCAAATTATTGTTGTCTTATGTTTGGGGTAGCTAAACGGAAGTAAACTACAACGTAAGGCCCATTTCTTTTCACAACAGAGGCAGGCAGCCCAAGTCACATAACATAAGGATGCATAACTGCTTCTACAGATGAAATCTCTCTGAGGTCCAAGTCACAAGACACTTGCTTCAGCTACGTTCCAGGACCTAAGAAGCCCACTTCCATCCAGTGCAGACGGGTCAAAACCCTCTCACTGGGCCTGCGCAAATGTCCGCAAGTGGTCATTTGGCTTCAAGGTGCCTGAACCCTCCACCCCCTGATCATGTCAAAACCGCATCTTTGAACATATGACGAACGAAGCAGCAGGATGGTAGGCTGGGCCTGCGTCGATCAGCAGCTCCCCGACCCTTGCTGGCTTCCAATCTCATTCACGCGCGCTCTCCCTAAAACCCCATAAATACTCAAGACCTAATTTTTCAAGAAGGGGAGTCTAAAACCCCGGATTTGACTTCTCCCTCTCCTCGTTCGGCTGCCTTGTGAATTAAACTTCCTTTCTTACTGCAAACCCCGCTCTCAGTGTTTGGCTTTGCGGAGCCTCAGACATAGAAGCTGTGGTTGCGTTGCCAGATCGAGTCCCTCCACCGTCTACTGTGCCCGTTCAGCCAGACACACACGTCTTTGTGGCAGTTCGTTTTGTTTACTGTAACCTTCCCATCCCGCTCCCCAAGCTGTCAAGTTGCTAGGGAAACAGTAAAGGGCTGGCCTGAAGAATGGATTAGAATATCCATGCTGTGGGGTAAAGTTTATTTGGGTTATGAGAGGGTTGAGATTGCCCCCCAGGAATTACTGTGATTGCTCTCAAATCTCTCATGGTCTGTAAATATACATGCCAAAGGTTCAACACCCTCCCTACTTGGAGTTCAAGGGCCTTAAAAGTCTGGCCAGAGGGGAAAATCTCCTGGCGGGCATTTCCCCTGAAAGCCATGAAATTCAACTCAGTTATTGAACACTTAGCTAGTATTTGAAGTTGCCTGCCATCCAAGCATATTTCTCTTTCTCCCAAGCCTCTCCTTCCCTCACAAAAAAAGAAAGATCCCTTTGATCTACACAAGATTATGAAATGATTACCATAGTACTGACCCTACTGAGCCAATCAGATTGGCCGCTTGATCTTCTCTTTCACCATTTGGCTAAATACCAGTCGCCCAGCTCAAATACTTTCGGTTCCAGGCTTTGCCTCTTCTCAGGTGTTGTGGCCCAGAGGTGAGTGGGGGAATGCAGAACAAGGATAGCAGGGGAGCCAATCTGGCTGTTGCCATGGCAATTTGCTGTTGAATGAAATCTCGGTGTGGGTGATTGGGTGACACCCATAATGTAGCATGTTTTACATTCATTTCATGCCATAAGTACTTTTCAAACAGCTGATATGTACAGAAACTGCCACCCTGGGGACGCTATTTCTGTATCTGTTGAAAGTCGTTAGTGAGCCACACGTGATCCATAGACATAAACCCTGTCCTTACTATCATGTATTTGTATAAGAGAAGTGGAGCGCCTACGTGTATTATCACAACACATTCGTAAAAATTAATCATTGCACAGGAAAAACAAGGAGAAATGTCATCTGATAAAGGGAATGTCGAGGAATCCAGAGAACCAAGCCTTATGGCACCAGTAATGTCTATGCTACACTTGGAAACGATGAAGTCTTTTCTGAACAAGAAAAGGAGATGCACTAGGAAAGGGACGGAGAAGAGAAAGTGACACTTCACTGTCAGATCTAGGGTAGAGCTGCTGGAACCAAGCTCGGTTCATGGAAATGTCATTCTCGCTCTCCACATTCATGTCTCCTGCACGCCCTGGCCCTCCTGCACCCTATTTCCCTGCCCTCTACTTTTCTGAAAGCGGCAGGGCTGTGACCCCCGTCTCTTCCTCAGCGTCCTTTCACCGCCTCCCCTTGGGCCCTTCAAGGGCAGATAATCTGCTTTCAGGAAATGACTCATGCTAAGGTATACATTACCAGTGTTGACACAGCACTGACTCCTAAGGAGATCATGCACGTTAGCAAGAGATAAGCCACCTTTATGCCAATAAATGACGTTGGACCTCAGATTGCAGGGTGCTTGGGGGAGTAGGGAACGAATGTTGCTAGGAGGGGTGGCTCCCTCAGAAATATCCACTTCACCTGGATATGAGGTCGACTCCCTCCCCTTTCTTTATGTGTTTATTTTGGATCTTCCCTCCACCGAAATGTAGGCTCTTTGAGAGCCACTTTGTCCATCTCGTTCTCATTTACCTCTACATCCAGTGCCTAGAACAGTGCCTGGCCTAGAGTGGATACTCAAAAAACCCTTATTACCTGAGGGTTTAGTGAATGTTGTCTGTGTCTAGTGCCCTGCAGCACAGACCTGCTGAACTAAGGAAGAAAAGGGGAGGCAACAAAGCCCAGAACTTGAAAAACATGTTCGTTGTTGGAAAAAAATTAAAACAGATAAACAAAAATAAGAAAATTAAAAGCACTCATAATTTTCTCTCCATTTATTGTTTTTTTTTTTTTTAACATTTATTTATTTTTGGGACAGAGAGAGACAGAGCATGAACGGGGGAGGGGCAGAGAGAGAGGGAGACACAGAGTCGGAAACAGGCTCCAGGCTCTGAGCCATCAGCCCAGAGCCTGACGCGGGGCTCGAACTCCTGGACCGCGAGATCGTGACCTGGCTGAAGTCGGACGCTTAACCGACTGCGCCACCCAGGCGCCCCTATACCTTGTTTTTAAAGATACAATAAATTGGGGCGCCTGGGTGGCTCAGTAAGTTAAGCATCTGACTTCAGCTCAGGTCATGATCTCGCGGTTAGTGAGTTAGAGCCAAGTGCCAGGCTCCATGCTGACAGCGCAGAGCCTGGAGCCTGCTTCAGATTCTGTGACTCCCTTTCTGTCTGCCCCATCCCCTGCTCACACTGTCTCTCTCTCTCTCTGTGTCTCAAAAAATAAATACATGCTAAAAAAATAAAAATAAAAACGCAATAAATTGCAAAAATCTCACCACGTAATAACATATTTTATAATCTTTTAAGTGACTGTCTAATAGCCTAGCACCACTTAGTACCAGCAGGCTTCTCTTCAACCAATTCCCTATTTCTGGACATTAGGGTGTTTCCAACTACTATTTATAAAAACACAGCTAAGAATGTCCTTATTGCAAAATCTTTGTGCTTGTTATTTCCTCATACAAATGAAAATATTATCATCATTAAACATTGGCAATGACTATTGGATGCACTCTGCATGCCAGTATACTTACATTACTTTATTTCATCCTCCCCAAACCCTATTATTCACAGATGAAGAAACTGACTTTGAAGATACTGAGGAATTTGCCTGAGGTTACCATTAGTCATGTCTTTTAGTGCTTTTGATATATACTCTCGTTTGGAAACACACTTTGGAATGTTTCACGGAATAAGTAGGCACTGTTGCTTCAGGTAAACCTTCTATTAAGGGAGAGATTACACAATCTCCCTTAGTGAACTGTCCCCATGTTCTATTGACCTGTTAACATTTACTTTCCTCTTATTTTATCCAAAATCTTTGTGATGGTTTAATCACCCTGTAGTACCTGGCAGCAATGTATCTTTTGATGTACATACGCTCTGATCAGACTGCATTCCAGAGAAGCAGTGTGGTCCCGGACTCAGAGTCCTAAAAGAGAAGACGCGAACCCTGATTTCATCTCCTCTCCTGGAATGGGACTGTAGGCACATCAGTTAATTTACCCAAGCCTCAGTTTCCATAAAAGATGGTAAAAATGGTTTGCACCTAACTTGTCTCCCAGGGTTGTAATGATGGGACGAGAAAATGAAATCCAAAGAGCTTTCCAGAACAATGGGGATGCAAGGTATGGCTACCATTAGCAATGCATCATCTTTATCATGACCCCTAAATCGATTACCTTGCTCTTGATTCAGGCCTTTCCCTGAATAAAATGTTGGTGCTTTTTGTAAGTAATCAGAGAGAAAGAACATTGTAGACGGGGAAAAAAAGGAAGATGGAAGAAAACAAAGGTCAGGAAGGAATGAACTGTGCCATTGGGGAACACTTGAGGGAACATCCTATAAGAAGGAGCAATTGATGAAAATTCAGGACAGGCTTGGGGTGCCTGGGTGGCTCAGTTGGTTAAGCGACCAACTCTTGATAATCTGCCCAGGTCATGATCTCACCGCTGGGTTCCAGCCCTTAATCAGGCTTCGCATGACAGTTTGGAGCCTGTTTGGGATTCTCTCTCTGCCCCTCCCTGCTACGTTCTTGCACACATGCGCGCCCTCTCTCTCTCTCTCTCTCTTAAGAATAAATAAATAAGGGGCGCCTGAGTGGCGCAGTCGGTTGAGCGTCAGACTTCAGCCAGGTCACGATCTCGCGGTCCCGGAGTTCGAGCCCCGCGTCAGGCTCTGGGCTGATGGCTCAGAGCCTGGAGCCTGTTTCCGATTCTGTGTCTCCCTCTCTCTCTGCCCCTCCCCCGTTCATGCTCTGTCTCTCTCTGTCCCAAAAATAAATAAACGTTGAAAAAAAAATTTAAAAAAAAAGAATAAATTAATAAATGTTTTTTTAAAAATCTAAAAACCAACAACAACAACAAAACCACTTTAAAATTCAGAACAGGCTGAAAGACCGGATCTACATGCCAGTGTGTGTATTCAGAAGGCAGAGCATTAGAGAAAGTATCTCTCATAGGGAAACCAAAGCAGACCTGTAGACACCTCCAGGCTTCACCGATAATTAGTTTTGCATCTCATTTCCCTAATCTTTAAAATAGAGGAGTTAAATTCTATACTTGGACACTTCTAGTCTTGAATTTGACAATTATCCAAAGTATCCCCTATAAAATTCCTTTGTCCTCAGGGCTTTGGAACTTTCTTGTCCTCCTTGCAAGATCCTGCGCTTCACGAACACTGAAATGTCACCCTGCAGGGACAGAAGAGTAGATTTATAGCACCTGGTGTCTGTTATTCAAGATGTGGTCCCAAAGGCATTTTGTCTTTCCAGCAGCCACAATACAGAACCAAGTGGAGGTTTTACAGAAGATCCCATCCATATTGCCAGCAAAGTCTAGCGGGCTTGAGGAAATCCACTGCATAGAGAAGTTTAATTTTTAAATTTCATTTCTGCTTGCTAATCAGTCATTCCCAATTGAAAGAAAAAGAGGTTAATCTAATACAGGCCTTGAAACAAAGCAGAAGATTAATACGAGCTTCTCAGGAAGAATTCTGGGGATCGCACAGAGAAAGGAAAATGAATAACTGATATTAAGCACGACATGTCAGAAAGAAGCTTGAATGATTTCTAAAGGGAACTATTCTGTCTCATAATTTCCTAAAGATGCCCTTCTCCCCCTTAAGGATGGATGTGAGACTAATGGTTTTCCTTCCTCTCTTATTTAAATCAGAGAACTGAATGACATCTCACTGCCCAATGATTCTAACATTATTACTTGGCTTTTAAAAGGCACAATAGATGTTTCTCTGAATGGCTTGCAATTAACTTTGCCTAATTTACAAAGCCATTGGGGAGGGGGGGACAGGGGCCTACAGGAGTAAGCCCTGAGGTTCAATCACTAATTTTCCAATTCTGTGGAAGGCAAAAAAAGGGGGGGGGGGCTTGGTGCAGGTGTCTCCAATTCTCTGCATGGAAAAGTGGGACCTATTCTCTGAAAGCCCATCATGTTATATGGGAAAGCTTTGTCTTAAATTGTGTAGACATGAAGTTGGGCAATGACTCCTATGAGGAAATCCAATTCCTGGAACCACATAGATGGGGGGAAAAAACAAAAAAAAAAAAAGATTAAAAACCGATAGGCAGCTACGTGTCTTGTAAGTGGTATTTTGGAAAGAAATTTAGCGGAAAGGATGGGAACGTAATGAAAGTTAATGAAGTGAATTGTGTCGGTTACAGAAGCTGACCTGAGTTTTAGGGATTACCCTGAAGATTTCTGTTGTGGGAAAATACCCAGGAAGTGACTGAGTCAGGCCAGTCTTTACTGGAGGCACGTAGAGGAAAAGGCAGGGTTGGTTGTGAATGTCCTCTTCTGGGAACACTCTGGAAAGGGGTAGTTTGGCTGCTGGGATCAGGCCAGCCCCACACGGCCTGGGTTTGCAGGGCTCAAGAGAAACAAGGGTTGTGGGCAGGAAGGACAGAGTGGGAAAACCAAGGCAAGGGAACAAAGAGGAGGAGGAGCGTATAAGTGTGGTGGCCTCATTGTGACAGTCCTGCTATGTGCAGGATTGAGCAGCGTGGTCCAACAGTGGGAGCGTGCACAGCTCTGAATAAGATAGCTCCCCCTTCAGCCTACTCTGAAATCCCCACATATTTCCATAACAGCAAAATGCAGACCCTTGTGGGAAAGCAAAACAGCCGTTGTTAGGAATATTGGAATAAATTAAGCCTTGATTACTCATTCATGTCTTGGAAAAAGTTTTCTTTACCAGAAGTTACCCCTTTCGCAGGAATTCTGATGAAATGGGTACAGTTATTTTCACAGTAACCATGGAGAGAGGGGGACCGGGAAATGCTTGCAAAAGGTTTCATCCATGGAGGTGTTTAACAACGGTTTATTGAGCACGTACTCTGTTGCAAAGTCCTATACTTGAAGGAAATACTCTCAAAGAGGCTGAAGATAACATCTCTGCCCTCAGGTTCTTACAGGCTAGTTTGGGATCTAAGACATGAACTGTAGGAAAGGTAACAACTTAACAGAGGTAGACATGAATGCCAAATGAAAAGCAGAGTAGATTCTAAGTGCCACAAGAGGTCAGAGCAGAGAGAAGACCTTTGAGGAAATTCAGAGCTACCAGAAGAGAGGGGCCTGAGTAGCATGTTGCAAATGGCACAAACAATGCAAGAGGGGAGGTGGGAGTGGGGCCAAGGAAGGTCTCAAGAGGTAATTAGCTAGAGGATTAAGACGTGTAACACAGGAAGACACAACTTGGAACAGGAAGGAGAGCTCCAAGAGAGGATCACAGCTGGGAACCAGACTTACCCAACACCAACCACCATACCTCTAGTAGGCCAGTCTGATACAGCAGAAAGAGTGAGTTTGCAATAAGAATGACCATGAATAAGATGACTGTCTTGCATTGGGTTCAGTGCAGTGCCTTGGTGTTCTCGTTTGTAAAACTGGACAAAAATCCCTATTTCACAGGATAAGATACATAGCAATGAGCCTGACACATGGTGAGATCTCCACACAAGTTCTTTCCCTTCCCTGAACTCCAGATTCTCTCTCTCTCTCTCTCTCTCTCTCTCTCTCTCTCTCACACACACACACACACACACACACACACACACCTCCCCAATAAGCCAGGAAGAAAAAGGACATTCACCATATACCTTTGTTTAATTTGATCCATAAATCAATTCTGTAAAGTATCCTTAGGAGAGGGAAGAGTGGAGACGTTAAAAGGATTCTGAGTTAATAGAGTAGAACATCTTCTAGGTTGAGTTCTTTTTTCTTTCTTTCTTTCTTTCTTTCTTTCTTTCTCTCTCTCTCTGTCTCTCTCTCTCTCTCTCTTTCTTTCTTTCTTTGTTTCTTTTTTTTAGGGGATGCTGGGTGACTTGGTCGGTTGAGCATCCAACTTCAGCTCAGGTCATGATTTCATTTTCCACCAGTTCAAGCCCCACATCAGGCTCTGTGCTGACAGCTCAGAGCCTGGAGCCTGCTTCAGATTCTGCGCCTCCCTCTCTCTCCCTCTCTCCCGCTCGTGCTCTGTCTCTCTCTCAAAAAATGTTTAGTGAAAACATTAAAAAAATAAAATAAAATAAATTTTAATGTTTATTTTTGAGAGTGAGAAAGAGAGACAGAGAGAAAGAGGGGGAGGGGCAGAGAGAGAGAGAGAGAGAGAGAGAGAGAGAATCTAAAGCAGGCTCCAGGCTCTGAGCTGTCAGCACAGAGCCTGATGCAGGGCTCAAACTCATGAACTCATGAACAGGGTTATTTGGGTCGACAGGTTCTGTGCCCTTTATGGTCTTTGAGCCATTTTATAACTTTAGACATTATAGAAAACTGATAGCATTGCAAGTGAGTATTGTCCATAAAGATGGAAATGAATTGTGTCCAGTAGAAATTCAACTGATTTGTCCCTAGCAGAAGAGGACAGTTTTGCACTTATTAGGAAGTCTACTTTGGTATTACTTATTGAAGCCTCCTCCTACGTCTATTCTATGGATTGTCCTTTGGACTGGATGTAACGTCTTACTGGCTTCCTCCATTAATTGATGGCTTAAAGGGAATCTTTCACATACGCTCACTTCATGTTTGTGTGAGAGTCAGAACATTACCATTTTGAAAAATTGCCTTTAACATTGGAAAAGTACAGTTGACCCTTTTTTTTTTTTAATATTTATTCTTTTTTGAGAGAGAGAGAGAGACAGACCGTGAGCGGGAGAGGAGCAAAGAGAGAGGGAGATGCAGAATCTGAACAGCTGTCAGCACAGAGCCTGACACGGGAATCGATCTCACGGACTGTGAGATCATGACCTGAGCCGATACCATTGTACAACCTACTGAGCCACCCAGGTGCCCCAGTACAGTTGACTCTTGAACAACATGGATTAAAACTGTGCAGATCCACTTATGTGTGAATAACTGGTACATTGGTTTTCACAACACAGTACTGTAAATGCATTTTTCTCTTCCTTATGATTTCCTTAATAACATTTTCTTTTTCTCTAGCTTATGTTATTGAAGCAATACAGTCTATAATATATGTATAACATATAAAATGTATATTTTTTAATAGTGTATTTATTTAGAGAGAGAGAGAGAGAGAGAGAGAGAGCATGCACAGAGGGCAGAGAAAGAGAGGGCAAGAGAAGATCCCAAGTAGGTTCTGCGCTGACAGCGTGGAGAGCATCCCCCATCCCCCACACCACCCCACCCCCTGCCTTGGGGCTTAATCCCAGAGCCTTGAGATCATGATCTGAAACAAAATCCAGAGTCAAACACTCAACACACTCAAACAACTGAGCCACCCAGGCGCCCCTAAAATGCATGTTAATCGACTGTTTATGTTACTGGTAAGACTTCCAGGCAACAGTAGGCTATTAGTAGTTGAGTTTGGGGCAGTCAAAAATTACACACAAATCTTCAGCTTTTCAGGAGATCGGCATCCGTGGCCCCTGTGCCGTTCAAGGGTCAACTGTATAATGATTATTGATAACTAATTCTGTACATAAGAGAACCAAAGGAAATAGTGCAAGACTTACATAATGCATTTAAGTGGATACATTTACTGATGATAATGCCTATCAAGCCCTCCAAAAGAATGGTAGAATGCCTCTGGGCTCTGTGTTCAGGTGGTCATTTCCCTCAGGAAATCTACAGTTCAATTTTTTTTTCCACAAATAAATCTCACCTGGGCCATCCTTCTTCTGCTTGCGTGGAGAACTGCTTGCTCCATCACAGTTCGGGGATTCCCTTCCATCTCCATTCAGGTCCCACACTTTCCTCCTTATTTAATCCTTTGTTTTTGAGATGCACAGGCTAGCGTACCATTTGAGAAAGAGTTTACGAGAAACAAATTTTTTGAGATATTGCCAGTCCTAACATATATTCTTATTCTACTCTTGTCCCTGTTGTGCTGTTTGGGCTAGTTTAGAACTCAGCGCTTCCTGCAGAAAAAAATAAATAAATAAAAATAAAACAATATAAAATAATAATATTAAAGCAACTAACTCCCTTAGAATTGCTATTACGTTTCTTCGTTGTCTTTTTTGCTTCCCATTTTCGTTGAGAAGACAACACCATACTTTTTCTTGTTCTGTGAATGGTCTGTATTTCCTCCTGGAAACAGAGGATTTTTCTCTTTATTCCCAGTTTATGGATATTTCATGATGAAGCACATGGGTGGGAGTCTTCTTTCACTGTACCAGGTCCTTGGTGGATACTTTCTATCAGGAAACACAATTTCTTCTGTAGTGAGATGTTTTGTTTTTTTTTTAATTTTTTTTCAACGTTTTTTATTTATTTTTGGGACAGAGAGAGACAGAGCATGAACGGGGGAGGGGCAGAGAGAGAGGGAGACACAGAATCGGAAACAGGCTCCAGGCTCTGAGCCATCAGCCCAGGGCCCAACGCGGGGCTCGAACTCCGGGACCGCGAGATCGTGACCTGGCTGAAGTCGGACTTCAGCCACCGACTGCGCCACCCAGGCGCCCCTGTAGTGAGATGTTTATTCGTATTATTATAATACTTTTCTCCCTCCTCTCGTTTTTGGTTTCTATTTCTGGAATCATATTATCTACTAATCAATGTCTCTAAGTTTCTTTTTTTTTTCTCTACTTTTCAGGGGTGTGTGTGTGTGTGTGTGTGTGTCTTTTTTTTCTATATCCGAGAAGATTTCTCCAACTTCATCTTCCAACCTCGCTACATTTTCCTTCTCTCCTATTTTAAACTCCCAAGAATTCTTTCCCGTCTTTGACTGCTCCTTTCACTCGAATGTTGACCTTATTCTGCAGATACAGTAACTTCTCTTGACCTTTGAAGATTTTTTTTTTCTCTTTGAAGATTTTAGTTACACATTTTTAAAGTTTGCTTCTATTCCCTGAATTCTCTCTATTGGCAAAAAAACAAAACAAAACAAAACAAAACAAAACAAAACAAAAACAGAAACAATCTCAACTCTAGCAGTGAGCTGAGCTCTGCCTGGTTCCCTGTCCTCCACCACAGCCCGGAAACTCTCTAAAGGCAGAAGCTGGAGCAACCACAGGACTCAACATTTGCTTTCTGTCTCTCGGGATTCAGTGTCCATTGTTTCAAAAACTTGTTTCGTGTATTGCGTGTGTGCTTGGTCCTATCAATTGGGAAGGGAAATCCAATCCCTCTTACTCCATTTCAGGAAGAAACAGAAGTTCTGTGTGTGTGCATGTGTGTATTCACACTCTTGTCTGATGGTGCTGAGAGTAGTAAAATTTCTAGTGTTTTCACCCTAAACCTAGGGTTTGACATATCTTTTTCATTGTTTGGTAAACAAAGTGTCCATCCATTATAGTTTTCTTATGTGTTTGAGTGTTTGTCTATGTTGTTAAATCAGAACTAATTCTTGAACTTCATGAAATGCCTTTTGGCCATGAATTAAGATGAACATCGTTTTCTATTTGATCTGTATTAGTGTAGTATTTAGTTTATGATTAGTATCATAATATATGTCAGGTACTAAGCTATTCTTAGTTTTCAAAAATGAATTCCACTTGCTGCATTTTATTGTTTTGCTGAATTATGTATTTTTAATATTTAATTGAGGACTTGTCATCCTTATTCTTAAATAAGAGTGGATGTTAGTCTTCTTTTTTTTTAGTTCTATCTTTGGAAGGTCTTGATACAATGTTACTTTGGCTTTCTAAAAATAAAATGAAAGCTTCCTATAAACCCTCTGAAACAGTTTAAATGGTGCAGGAATTACTTGTTACTTAAAAATTTGAAACAATCCACCCATGAAGCAATTTAGGCCTAATATTTTAAGCAGTGGCCAGCAGGTGTAGGAGTCAGGGAGGTGAGTGGATAGTGTTAATAATTTTTTCAGTTTCTTTCCTCTTTTTTTTCAAGTTTATTTATTTTGAGAGAGAGAGAGAGAGAGACAGAAAGAAAGTGTGAGTGCAGGAGGGGCAAAAAGAAAGGGGGACAGAGGATCCAAAGCAGGTTCTATGCTGACAGCAGTGAGCCTGGTGCTGGGCTCAAACTCACCAACTGGGAGATCATGACCTGAGCTGAAGTTGGAAGCTCCATCAAAGAAGAAGCCACCCAGCTGCTCCGTGTCTTTGTATCTTCTAAGGTAAATTTTGTTACTTATAAAATTATCCTCTCACCCAAGTCTCCAAGTACATTTGCATATTATCTTGCAAGATGCTGTTTAATAATGCTTTAAGTACCTTGGGGCGCCTGGGTGGCTCAGTCGGTTGAGCGTCTGACTTCGCTCAGGTCATGATCTTGCAGTTCGTGAGTTCGAGCCCCGCTTCAGGCTCTCTGCTGACAGCTCGGAGCCTGGAGCCCGCTTCGGATTCTGTGTCTCCCTCTCTCTCTGCCCCTCACCCACTCATGCTCTGTCTCTCTCTGTCTCAGAAATAAATAAACATTAATTTTTTTTTTAAATACTGCTTTCAATATCTTCAGAACGTGTGGTTATTTCTAATTTCTCACTGATACTTATATCCGTGATTGGTGGTGTTTTTCTTTTGTCTTCTTGATTAAACTGGGCAGGGGTTAGCACATGGTTAAGGGGTACTGGGCTCATCTGACTCCATGTCACTTTCTCTCCAGGGCGCCAGCTAACAAAGTAGCCTCTTTCGGGAATGTTGCCTGACTCTTAGCAGAGAGGGAAAAGAAATGGACACAGAAGATCACATGCTGGCTCTTAAAGCTTCTGTTCCGAAGTGATACACATCACTTCTGCTCAGATTTCACCTGCCAAAGCAAGACCTGGCTAAGCCCGTATCAATGAAGCAGATAAATTTAATCCTCCCCAAGAAGGGACAGCACATATTTTGAGGGATTATGCAGTCTACGGGAGGAGATGATATTAATAAGTTTGTGAGGATAAATCCACATAACTTCCTCCGTGTGGTGCTTCACCATAGTAAAGACTTAACTAAATTATCCCACTCAACAAACATCACAGAACCCCTGCTGCATTCTCTGCTTCCTGCCAGAGAGATCATGTAATTGCATGGATTCTTACTTACAAACGCGTTCTACCCAGGTCCTCAGAAGTGAGCCACGAACGTATTTGAGCTCTCTCCCAGAATCTGTGGGAGAGCCAGAGAATGTGGGTTGGAGGCTACCGCTCTGCGAACAACTCCCAGTGAAACCACGGGCCAACTCCAGACAGAGCCCAAGGCCCCACAGATTGTTCCAGATGCCAGAACCTTCGTCACTACTGTCCTCTAAAAGCCTCAAGCCCTCACACCGTCCCGGCCACTGATGGATCCCTCCTGGTACCGGGTCCTTCACATAGTTGCTTCCCAATCAGTGTCACACAGACTGGTGTGACTGGTAGAGCCTGGGAAAACTGCCTGGACTCTAGTTGTAAGGGAAGACACGTGAGCGAGCTGTGTGGACTCTTTCTTGAAGACGGAGGAGACAGGATGAAGAAAACCTGCCAAATTTAAGAAGGTGGTTCAAAAATACTGGAACACCACACAGTGCCTGACATCAACCTCCCTACACAGACATGAGGAAGAAGTGCACGTGGACTTTACCCTCACGTGGAGCTTTGTAGTACAGTAGAGACACTGCTGTTAATGGAAATGCAATCAACTCTAAAATACATAAAAAGCTATACACAGTTCTAGGAGAGCTTTTGAGATTCAGGCCTAGTCTGATGGTCAGACATCCCTGAGGAAACGTCACTGAGTTGAGATCTGAAGATAGTACAAAATGAGAGCTTGTCAGACACAAGGTGCGCAAACAGCCTAAGAGGCAGAGGGAATGATTTGTGCAAAGAGCCATCAGGAAAGTGCTAGAAACCCCTTGAGGGACCAAAAGGGAAGTCACCAAGTTCAGTGGGTGGAAATCCTGTGGTAAGACACACTGGGGAGTGGGCAAGACTGCACCTCACATCCCCCGCAGAGCTCTGAGCCTGACCAGTTGCATGGGCCCGGGTTGTGACTCAGTTGGTGAAGACTGACAGGGCTGTGTATCAAGTTAAACTTCCCCCAAGGCTCTAGTCAGGGTTTGGAAGCATCAGTCTAGCCTAGTGTCCCCCTCAGAGTGACTTTTTAAATGTATTAGTGAGGCAGCAAGAGAAAAGGACGGTTTGGTGAGGGAGAGCACTATTTTGTAAACGCCTACCGTTTGCCAGGCACTGGGCATCGGGGCTTTGTATAAAGTACCTCAGAGGTTGGTGTATTGACACAAATGAGGAAGCTAATTCCCAGCAAGGTTAAGGAACTTACTCGAGGTCATGCAGGTTAGAAGGAATTAAGAACAAGCTTTGAACTCATGCCTCTGTGGTTCCAAACCCACATCATGGTCGTTCCATAACGCTTTGTAGCCAACTGCGGGTTGGGGGGGACAATGCAGCAGGCCCGTGGTTCTCTACATGTGGTCCCACCAGCAACATCAACTGGTTTAACAGGAATTTCTCAGAAATGCAAACTCTCAGACCCCACCCAAGACCTAGTGGGTCAGAAATACTGCGGTGAGGCCCAGTGACCAATGTACATTGGAACACACCGTCCAGGTGAGCGTGGTCCACACCAAAGTTTGAGAGAGAGGCCGGCCGTGAGGCTGGTCATTTTCAAGGGTACTGATGAAGGGCCTCTACACCCACCTTTACCATTTCCTTAGCCTCTCTTCTCCTTCCAACACACAAAAAAAGCAGTCTTAGAAGAGCTTCTTGGACAGGACCTCATGTTGCTACTGTGAATCTATGGTCAGCAGCTGGGCGGTCGCTATCGCTCTGTTCACAGATGTTATTGTCCTGATTTAAAAATAGTCCATCAGAACCTTGCCCCCAGGGCCCATGAGTAACAGCGTGTGCTTTCTCTGCTCCCCTGGAGAATAGAGAGGACAGGAGGAGCATAAAGAGAGACTTCCTGTCCCTTTGTACTTAGAAGAATGTCAAAGAACTGGGGAGAATTCTCATCATCCTCGATAAAGGAAATCCCACAAGAGGGGCCCTAACAAGGCACAGTTACCCCAGGGAAGCATGAATCAATCATTTTTTTATGCTTTTTTTTTTTTTTTTTTTTTTTTTTTTTTTAACAATTACCAGCCAAAACCATGTTTCAAAGAGCACGGGAGCAGCGTGATAGGCAGGGAAAAGAGAATCAGGGAAATCAGAGAAGAGAGAGGCACTCTTCAGGGTTCCTGGAAGGAATAAAGGTGGCTCCTCCGGTCAGCCTGTCCGGGTCTGCCTGACTGAGGGGTGTGGGGGTTTGTCACGTGCCCATGAGATGTCGCCGTTTTCCCACAGCTGGGAGAGTTTTCTCCTCCCTCTCCCCTTCCCCAGTTGCAGCCATTACCCTCACCTGCCAGGGCCCCAAACAAATTCAGGGTTTCCCTAAAGCGTCCAACTCAGGAAGAGTGACCCAATTCACGGTGCCCCGAGAGAGCCTAGCATCTGGCAATTGCAGCGTTAGGTCACACGGCCTCTTTGTCATTCGCTCTAGACATGTGTCAAATGCCAGCTTAGTGCCAAGACAGCCCAGATCTGAAGGGACGGCAGCAACACTGACCACGCAACCCTTACTTGGGATCTAAATCCCAAAGCAGAATTTTGCTGACCCATGAATTTTTTTTTTCAACGTTTATTTATTTTTTTTTTTGAGACAGAGCATGAACGGGGGAGGGGCAGAGAGAGAGGGAGACACAGAATCGGAAACAGGCTCCAGGCTCTGAGCCATCAGCCCAGAACCTGACGTGGGGCTCGAACTCACGGACCGTGAGATTGTGACCCGGGCTGAAGTCGGACGCTTAACCGACTGCGCCACCCAGGCGCCCCATGACCCATGAATTTTTAAGCAGGACACTGGGAAGTTTAGAGAGTTGGTAGAGGAAAACCTGAGGCTAAGTAGGACCCAAAATCCATTTATTGCCTCCGTCAATAGTGATGGGGGCAGACAAAAAAAAAAAAAGCTCATTCAGTTTACCCAAGGGAATTGGGCTTCTCTTCAAAGCCAGGGCAGCTTGTGAAATCTCAGTAGCCTCTTTATTTATATGGTAACAAAAGAAAGAGGGGGAAGAAAACTGTATTTGCTTTCACTAAGCAGACACCACAGGTGAGTATTGAATCTTTCTTCCTTCGCTTTCTTTCTTTCTTTCTTTCTTTTTTTTTCTTTCTTTCTTTCTTTCTTTCTTTCTTTCTTTCTTTTTCTTTCTCTCTTTCTGGAGAACAGTTTTTGGTTTTGGTTTTGTTTTTGTTTTTTTTTAATTTTTTTTTCAACGTTTTTATTTTATTTTTGGGACAGAGAGAGACAGAGCATGAACGGGGGAGGCGCAGAGAGAGAGGGAGACACAGAATCGGAAACAGGCTCCAGGCTCTGAGCCATCAGCCCAGAGCCTGATGCGGGGCTCGAACTCCCGGACCGCGAGATCGTGACCTGGCTGAAGTCGGACGCTTAACCGACTGCGCCACCCAGGCGCCCCATGGTTTTGGTTTTTTAACCAGATGCCATTGTAAGGAAAGGGCCTGGATTCTGAATGAGCATTTTTCTAGGAAAAAAAAAAAAAAACTTATATGCTGGTGCACCATTTATGAATCATACTGCAATTACTCACAGCAAAATGGGGACCAGGCTGATGGTAGAAAGCAAGCTGAATTATTTAGAGTACTTAATCACATGGCTGACTCTACTTGCCCTTAAAAGCTCCTTCACCAACCTCTCATGGGAGTAGAAAAGTAACATTGAGGTTCAACAGATCCCACCAACATGAATCAAACTCAACATGCCCAATTAGTAGGCTCCATGTTTGGTGGGTCAGTGGAAACTGGGACTCCGGCCCTTTCATCCTCCTTCTATACCTTCCTCACTGCCAAGGTGAAGACCTTCCTCTCAAACAAAGATAAACTGCAGACTTAAACATATGTAATAAACATGTGCTGCTGTTGTTGTTATTGTTGTTTTTCAGTCTCCCAGAATTTTTCAACACGTTTCTTGTGATTGGGAAGTTCCTCACTGTAGACACCAGGCTTTCTTTTCCAGACTAGGGCCTGGAATGTTACTTAGCTGTTGCCATGAGAGCCACCTGCTTCAGGCTTTACTTCGGACGCCAGTGGCATAAAGGAACAGGTACCATGCAGACTGCACTTTGGTGAGGATGGCAATGGCCAAGTCCAGTTTCCCAAGGCAGCAGCAATGGCGATTCCAGCAGTAGCTTCCAGCGTCCCTGCTCAGAGAGGGGCCATTCCTGTTGTCCCCAGCCCAGATCTTCTATCCAATGTTAGGCATCCCTCACTATGTAGCCCCTAAGTCCAATTTTTAAGTCCTAATGGGGATTCTGTAAGCTTATCCATTCCCCAGTAAGGTAGTAATTTTAGGCTGGGTAATTTTCCCCGGCCTAAATTGGCCCAAAGCGGATTCTGTTGCCTGCAACCAAGAATCCTAACTTGTACAACATGCTCTGTCTCATTTAATCCCCAGAACAACCACGTAGAGGTGGGTTAACCTCATTTCACAGATGGGAAAAGAGAGAACGTTAGCAGTCATTAAGCCTTAAAAACGGGAAAGCTGAGTTAGCACATCCCTTTTTCCAGTTCCGTGGCCCCTGAAGCATATCACACCCCTTACCTCAGGGTGCACTTAGAATTGAAGTTTCTTGGGGCGCCTGGGTGGCGCAGTCGGTTAAGCGTCCGACTTCAGCCAGGTCACGATCTCGCGGTCCGGGAGTTCGAGCCCCGCGTCGGGCTCCGGGCTGATGGCTCGGAGCCTGGAGCCTGTTTCCGATTCTGTGTCTCCCTCTCTCTCTGCCCCTCCCCCGTTCATGCTCTGTCTCTCTCTGTCCCCAAAATAAATAAACGTTGAAAAAAAAATTAAAAAAAAAAAAAAAGAGTTGAAGTTTCTTCTTCTTTTTATTATATATTTTTTATGTTTATTTATTTTTGAGGGAGAGAGAGAGTGCGTGCCCAAACAGGTGAAGGGCAGAGAGAGTGGGACGCACAGAATCCAAAGCAGGCTCCAGGCTCAGAGCTGTCCGCACGGAGCCCGACGCGGGACTCGAACTCGTGAACATAAGAGCTCATGACCTGAGCCGCAGTTGGATGCCCAACCAACGGAGCCACCCAGGCACCCGAGAACTGAAGTTTCTTGGATTTGTCTGCCTCCAGTCTTCTCTCCTCAACTTGAATGTCATTTCTTTTCATTGCTCAGCATGACCTCCCAGCCGCTGGGACCCTATCAAATACCTGGCCCTTCTGTAGCACTTGTGGCTTATGGCCATCCACCCCCAGTCCTTCGTGCACACCTGCAGATACCTTCCCTGAATCACTCAGGCCTTCTTGCTCCCAAAGAAGCTCAAGACCTCGTCATCTCAGAACTCTTCCCCAGCCCGTCTGCAGCAGCAGGCGAGACCTGTTCATCCTGGCTTTCCAAGAGATGCTGGCAACAGTTGCCCATGGCCTGACATGCTGCCTATGTTTCAGTGATAGTGGCAGCGGCCACAGGCACTGGGACCCCCATCCCCCTCGCAGAAAATGAGGCTGTTCATTACGTGGTAGGTGTTCTAGATTTTGTCTCTCTTACCTCCCCCGATTTTCCTTCTTCCCTGCGAAGTCTCGGGAAACTCAGGAACTGGTGCCCCTCAGAGTCTGACAGTCTCTCAGGGTCCTTTGGGGTTTGGTGTTCCATGTCTGGAATCTTCCCTACTAGTGAGCACAAGGCAGGCACCACGAACAAGACCATCTGGGAATGGCAGCCAAGAAAGATGTAATATTCTAAACCACTGTCTGTCACTCAGATGTGATGGGCTGACTGTCTGTGTCCCTCAAAATTTATGTCTTGAAGCCCTAACCCCCAGTGTGATGGTGTCTAAGGGTGGGCCCTTTGGAGGTAACTAGGTATATTTATTTTTTTTAAGTTTATTTATTTATCTTTCGAGAGAGAGCAAGTGGGGTAGGGGCAGAAAGAGAGGGGGGAGAGTGAATCCCCAACAGGCGCTGCACTGTCAGCACAGAGCCCCATGCGTGGCTCGAACCCACAAACTGTGAGATCACGACCTGAGCTGAAATCAAGAGTTGGGCACTTACTGAGCCACCCCGGTGCCCCAGAGATAGCTAGGTTCTCAAGAGGGTGGCACCCCATGATGAGATTAACGTCCCATAAGGAGAGATAGAGAAACCAGAACACCCCTCCCACTCTCTCTCTCTCTGCCACGCGAGGACACAACAAGAAGCCAGGAAGAGGGCCCTCACCAGGAGCTGAATCTGCCAGCACCCTGACCTTGGACTTCTCAACCTCCCGAACTGTGAGAAACAAATGTCTGTTGGTTAAGCCACTCAGTCTCTGCTCTTTTGTCATAGCAGCCCAAGCTAACTCAGACAGCTGGCATCCCATCATTGCTGTAACTGATTCATTCTTCATAGCATCCACAAAAAGGGGAGTGGAAAATAAGCAACTCACATTTCCCAAGTGCCCACCCATGCTCTGTGCCAGATGATTTAAACTATTCACTTAATCTTTACAACAACTTTACAATATCATCTCTTTTGTTTTGGTTTCATAAACAGGAAAATGGAGCTAATAAGGGAATACACAACCAGAGTTATATAGGTAGTACCTAGAAATATGACTTGAACCCAGAAGTTTTTTTAATGTTTATTTTTGAGAGAGAGAGACAGAGTGTGAGGGGGGGAGGGGCAGAGAGAGAGGGAGACACAGAATCCAAAGCAGGCTCCAGGCTCTGAGCTGTCAGCACAGAGTCCGATGCAAGGCTCAAACCCATGAACCGTGAGATCATGACCTGAGCCAAAATCGGATGCTTAATCGACTGAGCCATCCAGGTGCCCCTTGAACCCAGAATTTTTGATCCCATAGTTTCTCCCACAGTAAAGTGAAATTTAAGAACAAGGCCTGCCTTCTTAGAGGCACATAGCAAAACAAAATGTTGATGAACAAAAGATTTTATCTTTTTTTAAATTGTTTTTTAATTTGAAACAGGGGAGAGGGACAGAGGGAGAGAGAAAATCTCAAGTAGGCTATATGCTCAGGGCTAAGCCTGACACGGGGCTCAATCCCACAACCCTGGGATCATGACCTGAGCCGAAATCAAGAGTCCTACACCCAACCGACTGAGCCACCCAGGTGCCCCCAAAATTTTATCTTTTAAAGTCCAGGGTCCAGGTGTTTGTTTTGGCCTTGGGAATTTAGAGAAATGTAGGTATTAGTTGCTTGTTCTTTAGTTTATTTCATTTAATCACTCAAAAATATTGTTTCCTTAGCTGACAAGCCTAGAGATTCAGGCAAGCTACATCTCATTCGTTTTAATATATCTTATGGTGACACGGCTAGCAAAATGCAACAGGAAAATGCCATTGGGCTTAAAATGCAGAGCAAAATGGGAAAAAAAAAGTATAATTCTCATTTTGTCAGGTTATAGTCTTTGATGCAAATTTTAAGTGAACTGACTAATAAATGAAACGTCTGCCACCAGAAAACACAGAGAATTCCAGAGTTTTGACTCCAAAATTTCCCGTCATCCCTCTTTGCCTCCACCAGCCATTTTAACAACCACTACCACCAAAGATTATGCATTGGATCCGTTTCAAAAATCTGGGAAGCAAGTAGATGAGAAAGTCTTCTTTATTTTTTTTTTCTTTCAGTTGAGTATGTTCTTCCAAGATCTCATGATTCCAGGAATATGGAAGGCAGTTCTGCTAACTAAACAAACAAACAAACAAAAACATTAGTGCTAATTCACTCCAGACCTAGAATGGAAACAAAGAAATCTATTACTCCCTGTGATGAAATTCAAACCAGCAGATAGGGACCAAGAAAAGGGTGCCGACTTTAGGATCACAGTGTTGTTTTGTTTCTCCCTTCACTCCCAGTGTTCTCCCCCAGTGTTCTTCCACGTGACAGATACCCAACAAATTAAAGTGAAATCCACTTGGCCACCATTAAAACTTTGCCACCAGATAAAATCTGTGCCCATCAGCTGGGTTAGGGGTCAGCTGATTGGCAAATACGCGTGTCCTAAGTTCTCAGAGCTGTGCCTGGTGCTGTAGAAAATAGAGAGGTTCAAAAACGTGTCCTTCTACTGAAAGAGGTGATAGGCTTTTATGGACCAAGATGATCACAAATGACAAGAGGGAGCAAAGTCAAATGATACTAAATTACTACACTTCATGGCATGTTTTGCAAGAGCTGTAAGGTTTCGGAGGGGAGGGGAATGGATTTGAAGGCTGTTGGTAGGCAGAAGCAGGCTCATTAGATTCCTTAGCCTCAACTTATCCTTCCCCGAGACCAGCTCCGGCCCCAGAGCCTTCCCTGCCAGACCCGGTAGCATCTTATTAACCTTAAAGTCTTCAGAAACTCATTCCTTACTAGCTTCCAGTTCAAATAAACAGAAATGCATGAAAACATTACCATGTGCAAAGTAATTCCTGTGTTTTGAGGACACAGCAATCACTGAGAAACCAGTATTCTTCACTGAACCACTGAAGACCACTACCCTCCAGTCTTTGGATGTGGGCTGCTGCAGAAATGGGGCATGTGGCCTTGGGCAAGGCAACCCTCTTGAGCCAAGGCAAATATTACAAAGGGCTGACAGTTGAGGGTATCTGCACGCGGTAATTCTCAGCAGGTGGAAGAATAAAGCCCTACAGGGCTGAAAGGAGATCTAGGCAATGCGCCACAGCCTATGCTGGTCTTTCCTTCATCCCACTTGGATCCACTACTTTAAGTTCTGGAAGCAACTCCTCTAGGCTTCTGGGGTCAGTTTGTAGGGGGGAAGCTTCTCTCAAGGAAAACTTACACAGGAAGGTTAGCCCTGGGCACTGCAGCTGGCTTCAGGGTAACTGCTTATACCCATTATCTCTTTCCTCTTCAACCATTGTAGATGCTCCCCCCTTCTTGTCTAGTACTTGGAGTCCTGGTGACTTACCTTGTGGCTTTGCCCATATCATCATCCTCAAGGAATCTCACCCCTGGCTACCCCGCCTTTATGTGATTGCTGCATGCATTTCTTATCGGACAAGGGAATATCAAGAGGAACCAGGAGGAACCCAAGTGAATTACTTGGGTTACAAACAGGGTTCTCTTTGCCACCATTGTGTAACAGAAGCCTTACTTCCTCCTGGTTATCAGGGTTAATTATCCCTGCTAGAATTGTGGCTTAAACCTGCATATATAGCCACCCCATCCTAGAATCCAGCTCAGAGTTTTGCCTCATCCACCAGCTGGTTGTTAGGGATACTCTATATGGTCAGAAGTGTGAACTAAGAGAGAGAGATTCTGTTGGATGGATGACATGGGTGTCCGGGCCACTTGCTTAGGGAACTTGGGTGTCCTCTGCCTGCTCCCACCCAATTCTTCATGTGCTGCTTTCATCTTGCAATAGATGCTTGCTGGATCTGTCCAACGACATGACTTGGTGGGTCGGATAGAACCCTGCTCATGATGGACAGCTGTGACTCCGTGGTCATTAGATTTCTCATGATCAATCATTCCACCTCTTCCATGACTCAATAGCATGCCAGGAGCTTTCTTTCAAAAGGCATATAATTGTTTATTAAAGTTCGTGAGGTCTTATTCCAGAACCCTAGGGTCTGTGTTGTGATTTGTCTTTGGAGCTTAGCATACTCTTTACATGGAGTCTTTTCCCACCACTGAAGATACTTCTTCCCCCCACCCCCACCCCCCACCCCCGCCCCGAGTACTCCTTTATTTATTTATTTATTTATTTATTTTTAATTTACATAATATCACTGGTCTATTAGGTCATTAGGCCAAAGGCCAGTGTCAAATAATGCACAGAAGCCTTAATCTGCTGCAGGCCCTAATCAATATTGGCAACTTTCTGTTTCCCTAGGTATTTGGGCTGCAGCAATATTCCTAGATGTGGAATGTGCAGCCTCCAGAATTTCAAGAGGTCCACCAGGTGTCGAGTGCCCTTCTTTCTATTTGGAGGTGCAAGATGAAATCATTTGCCCTTTTCTGCAGAGGTGATCTGAACACCTAAGGTTTTTACTCATATGGGACCCCCTAAATTTTTCTAGTTTTTTACTACAGCCGGAAGCACATGGGGCTTCCATGAACCAGTCACTACTTTTTCATCTAGTCTGAATAGCATGATTCTATCCATATAATGAACCAATAGATGTTGTGTAGAATGTCCAAGTCTCCGAGAGTTAACATAGCCTTAGCGTAAGACTGTAAATGCATACAGGTTTCTGTCTGAAGTGAATCTGAAGCCTTCCAGATATCTTTTTCTCTGATAGAGATAACAAAAGAATGGATTGGCCAGATCAGTGGCTGCATACCATGAATCTGAGGCTATGCTAATCTGCTCTAAAAGGGATACCTCAGGGCCAGCAGGTGCAACGGACACCAGAACTTGCCTGAGCTTGAAATATCTATAGTCATCCTACAGGATCCATCTGGTTTTTTTTAGGGCTCATACTAATAAATTAAAAGGAGATAGGATGGGAAAGAATTTCAGGAGTGGTACTAACTTCTTTCATTCCTCCAGGATTTTTTTTTTTTTACTTGCTACCTTGGCAGGAGAGTAGAGGTGCAACTCCAGAGGCTCCCACCCAGTTTTCTCTGCTACAGTAGCACATATCCCACCAGCTAAGAGGCCAATGTCAAGATTGTGCCTGTTACCAAATATGTCTCCTCCGACTATCCAAAGACTGGTTAGGGGACCACTGGACGAGTCCACAGACCCAGTGGACACACTGCAATCCAGACATAGGCCTGAGCTCCATTTATCACCAGGTGTCCTATGCCCTACTCTAATAAAGAGGCCAAGTTGAGGCTTCAAATCTCTGTACATCAGTGTTAATTGAGACCCAGAATCCAATACTCTCAAGTGTTCACGATTCCCTTTTCCCTAACATATGGTTCCCTGAGTAAATGTGTATAGATTCACTTGGGGGAGTACTGGAGGAATAATTCTCTGTTAAGGTATTATGGTGTTATGGAATCCTTCCTCCTGGGTACACAACCTACTCTTCGGTCAGTGGGTTCTGGGTTTGAAAACGGGCTTATATGTGAAACCGGGTGAGAAGTCAAGACTTTGTGTTGGGGCAGCTGCCCTCAGCATCCTAATCATACACCTTTGATAGCTTTTGATCCCGTAGACCGCATAGGTTCCTTGTCGTCTGACCATCTATTTTGATCCTAGTGATGCGAAGTTGTGTTAACTAATTCCATCATTCTCTGTGGGTCTGATCCCCTGGCTGCTTCTCTGTCCTTGCCTTTCATTATGATAAATTCTATCCACCTGGCTTCCTAGGGTTAAGTAACACTACCTGCAGCTATTGTTCTGGGATCCTATTATCCCTATTGCTGTCAGGCAGTCCAGCTCTATAGTGGCATCTCTTATAACAGCTCTGCAGTACAGATCATCGCCACTACTGAGCTTCTTAATAATGTTGGTGCCCCTCTCATCAGCACCTCTCTTAATGCTACCCAGAAAACCCTTTGGCTTGCAAACTTACCTTTTATTTCTTTTTTTAAAAAAATTATTTGAGAGAGTATGCGAGTGGGGGAGAGGGGCAGAAAGAGAGAGAGAGAGAGAGAGAGAGAGAGAATCTCAAGCAGGATCTGTGCTCAATGTGGAGCCCAACACAAGACCCGATCCCATGACCCTGGGATCATAACCGAGCTGAAATCAAGAGTTGGATGCTTAACTGACTGAGCCACCCAGGAATCCAGAACACTTAGCCTTTACTTGTCAATTAATCCCTCATAGCCTTTCATTACCTAGTTTCCAAACTGTCCATTGTGTTTAGCAACAGCTACCCAGTTTTACTGTTCATAGAGTAACTTTTCTTTCCCCTATGTCTCAAAACTGCTAGAACATTCTCTTCTATAAGAATACCTTTCCAGTTTACCTCTGGTGTAAGTATTAGCAGGTGCACTGCTATCTCATGCCAGATGCTATCCTGTGGTTGGTGGAGGTCCTCATTGCCAAACGAGCAGCAAGTGATCCAGCTCCAAAATCTCATCTTAGCAACTGATTTCTGAAACCACTCTTGGCACCAACTGTCATGGTCCAAGTTCCCAGGAAGCCGACGCTGAGCCAGAGAAACACACAGGAACTGTATTACAGATAGCTCTTGATATTAATACCTGTGGAAGAAAAGGGAAAGCTTATGAGGCAGTCTTGACAAAGCCCCAGTTGACTCCTTGGATGCTCTGAATCTTGGATGACCTATAGAGTTGTGCAGAGTTGGGCCAAGAGGCCAAGCACTTGTATCTCCATATTAACTAGTCATTAGATACAGACTGACTCAGGAAAGTGGTCTTCAATTTGGGTAGAATGACCTTTTTTAAATAATTCTGCAGAGGACTGATAGCTGAAGGCTCTGTGGACCATGTACCAAGCAGCTGGGGAAAGAGTCCTTTGTTAATGAGGGACTTGGGTGACACAATCCAGCATCCACCACAGCTGCTGACTTGCTGTGTAAGGAGATGGGTAACTAACACGGGCTAAGGAGCTTTACAGGACCAACCTCCGTTGGCTCACACTGGAAGGCTGTGTGCCTAGAAAAGGACTGTTAAGTTTAGAAAAATTACGTGGATTACATCACAGGTAAGTTGCTGAGTCAGGGAGACATCAAGGTAAACTGTGAGAGAGGTACAGCATGGAGATTCAGGACACAATGATTTTGACCTTTCTGTCCTGAGCTACTAAGTGACCAGAAAAGTCATTTTACTTCTCTGCCTCTCAGTTTCCTCAACTGAAAATAAAAGAAGATATTAGACGACTTAGAAGATAATATAGGAGGAAATCTAGAGGACCTTGGCTTTGAGGATGAATTTTTAGATATAACACCAAAGGCATGATCCATGAAAGAAATCATTGATGAGCTGGAATTCATTAAAATTAGAAGCTTCTGCTCTGTGAAAGACTACATCAAGAGAATGAGAAGACAAGTCACAGACTGGGAGGAAATGTTTGCAAAAAATACATCTGATAAAAGTACTGCTTTCCAAAATATACAAAGCCTTCTTAAAACTCACCAGTAGGAAAACAAACAATCCAATTTAAAAGTAGGCCAAGGGGCGCCTGGGTGGCGCAGTCAGTTAAGCATCCGACTTCAGCCAGGTCACGATCTCGCGGTCCGTGAGTTCGAGCCCCGCGTTGGGCTCTGGGCTGATGGCTCAGAGCCTGGAGCCTGTTTCCGATTCTGTGTCTTCCTCTCTCTCTGCCCCTCCCCCGTTCATGCTCTGTCTCTCTCTGTCCCAAAAATAAAATAAAACGTTGAAAAAAAAATTTTAAAGTAGGCCAAAGGATGCCTGGTTGGCTCAGTTGGTTAAGTGGCTGACTTCAGCTCAGGTCATGATCTGACGGTTTCGTGGGTTCGAGCCCCGCATCTGGCTCTGTGCTGTCAGCTCGGAGCCTGGAGTTTGCTTCAGATTCTGTGTCTCCCTCTGTCTCCATTCCTCCCCTGCTCATGCTCTGCCTCTCTTTCTCAAAAATAAATAAACATTTAAAAATGTATTTAAATAAATAAAAGTAGTTCAAAGTTCTTCTTATTATTATTATTGTTATTTAAATCAAGTTAGTTGACATACAGTGTGGTCTTGGCTTCAGGAGTAGAACCCAGTGATTCATCTCTTACATATGACACCCAGGGCTCATCCTTAAAAGTGCCTTCCTTAATGCCCATTACACATTTAACCCATCCCCCAACCCACCTCCCCTCCAGCAACCCTCAGTTTGTTCTCTGTATTTAAGAGTCTCTTATGGTTTGCCTCCCTCTCTGTTTTCATCTCATGTTTCCTCCTCTTTCTCTATGTTCATCTGCTGTGTTTCTTAATTTCCACGTGTGACTGAAATCATGTTATGTGTCTTTTCTCACTGACTTATTTTGCTTAGCAAAATGCATTCTAGTTCCATCCATGTTGTTGCAAATGTCAAGATTTCATTTTTTTGATCGTCGAGTAGTATTCCATTCTATATATACACCACGTCTTTATTCATTCATCATTCAATGGACACTTGGGCTCTTTCCATAATTTGCCTATTGTGGATAGCACTGCTATGAACATGGGTGGCATGTGCCCCTTCAAATCATCATTTTTGTGTCCTTTGGATGTATTGGATTTGTATTTCCCTGATGATGAGCGATGTTGAGCATCTTTGCATGTGTCTGTAAGCCATCTGGATGTCTTCTTTAGAAAAGTGTCTATTCATGTCTTCTGCCCATTTCTTCACTGGGTGATTTGTTCTCTGGGTGTTGAGTTTGGTGAGTTCTTCCTAGGTTTTAGATACTAATCCTTTATCTGATATGTCATTTGCAAATATCTTTTCCCATTCCATCAGCTAAAAATAAGCCAACGATCTCAACAGCCACCTCACCAAGGAAGATATACAGATGCAAAAAAAAAAAAAAAAAAAAAAAAGCTTTTGAAAGTGTGCTCCACATAATAGTCATCAGAGTAAAATGCAAATTAAAAATGACAATGAAATACCACTGCACACCTACAACAATGGTATGAATTCAGAACACTGATAACACCAAATGGTGGTTTGGAGCAGTAGGAATTCTCATTCATTGCTGGTGGAAATGCACAACAGTACAGGCACTTTGGAAAACAGTTTGGCAGTTTCTTTCTAAATTTTTTTGTTTTAATGTTTATTTATTATTGAGAGACAGAGAGACAGAGCATGAGCAGGGGAGGGGCAGAGAGAGGAGGAGACACAGAATCCGAAGCAGGCTCCAGGCTCTGAGCTGTCAGCACAGAGCCCGACGTGGGGCTGGAACCCACGAACCAAGAGATCATGACCTGAGCCGAAGTCGGACGTTCAACTGACTAAGCCACCAAGGCGCCCCTAATTTGGCAGTTTCTTATAAAACTAAACATATTCCTACCATAAGAGCCAGCAATTGAGCTCCTTGGTAATTTACCAAGATGAGACCGAATAAGGACAGGGATTACTTATGGGGTCGAGAAGGAGGTAACTGCAAGAGGAGGAAATATTCTAGAGCCTTGAGAATGAAGGGAACAAGCAGTGGTAGTGTGCAAGGGGCCGCAAGAGAGGCTGGACAGGGAGACAGAAGCTAAATCATGCAGGGGCCCCAAGGCCATATTAAAGACTTTAGACTTTAGCTCAAGAGCAATGGGAGAACATAGAAGGGTTCTAAGAAGAGTGAAGGGTGATTGCAGCTAAATGAGCAATCTAAGGTATTTTTTAAAACTTTGTGATTACAGGAATAATTCAGCACTGGAAAAGATTATCAACAGAGCTTGGGGGAGCATTCTCCATAAATAGATTGAGTTGACTATGAAGGAAGATAAATAACTTTGCATGGGAGGGTTGCAGAAGAGTACTCCAGGGGGTTGCACATTAGGTCAGGGTGGGGGAGTTAGACAAAGCATAGGTATCAGGCTCTTGTCCCCGAGATAGGGAGCCTTGG
Source organism: Prionailurus bengalensis (assembly GCF_016509475.1). NCBI lineage: Eukaryota > Metazoa > Chordata > Mammalia > Carnivora > Felidae > Prionailurus > Prionailurus bengalensis. The sequence continues at coordinate 44,478,748 of NC_057349.1, forward strand.
AAGTGGGAAAGGAAAGGCAGACATTTTCAAAATAGGCATCTGAAAATCTATTTTGAAGTCATTTAGGAACATTTTCCTTTTGCATCTTAGACTCGCCAATGTGCAGGATGAAAAGACAATATTTCAAAAGAGAAGGAATTAGTATGACAGCCAGAAGAACCACTCCCTTAAACTTTGGCAGAGACTTTTTAAGAGACTTCTCCATCCACATCAGTGCATGACTGTTTTCCTGGGGCACCACCTGACCTTAGTAGGTGGGCGACTTGGGAGGAAGAGGAATTGGAAACAAATCCTCCAGGGACTTTTTCCTAGCCACTCTTCCCAATCTCAAGACCGAATGATGTGTGACTCTTTTTGTTTTAGTATGCAATTTCTGCTACTTAAGGAGAAAAGGTTACAATGCTGGAGTGGGGAAGTTGGCAAAATCCATTGTAACAGTGGTCAGTGGTGGTATTTCTAAATACAATCCCAATTGTACTTAGTAATAACATTAACATCTATTTGAGCACCTACTAAGTGCCATGCTACTATAAATTGTTGTTTTATACCTGTACTTTCTAGAAAAGATGAGTGAAAATGTTTGTTGAATACGTGATTGAACAGTAATTGGCAGTCATCATTAGGTAACCAGAATCTGACAATCAGAAACATCGTGAATGGATCAATTAGGGAATGAGTGAAAGGGAGTCCTACTAAGTTTTTGTTGTTGCTGTTGTTTTGTTTTTAACCCTAGGAGTGCCTGAGTGGCTCAGTCGGTTAAGCATCCTACTCTTGATTTGGGCTCAGGTCACGATCTCATGGTTTGTGAGATCGAGCCCAGCATTGGGCTCTGCACTGACAGCATGGAATCTGCTTGGGATTCTTTCTCCCTCTCTCTCTGCCCCTCCCCTGCTTGCATGTGCTCTCTCTCTCTCTCTCTCAAAATAAATAAATAAATACAAATTTTAAAAAATGAAAAAGAAAACCCTAATTGTGCACATTTATCAGAGAATAAATCTGGCTGAGGAAAAACTGAGCAATACTCCTCCAATTACCTGTATAGAGAGATCTCTAAACTAACTTGAAATCCTAAAAACTCAAGTGCATCTGGCTTTAGTGGGTTATTAATTGATTTGATGAACTGTCAAGGTTAGTGGGTTATTCATTGATTTGATGAACTGTCAAGGTTAGTGGGTTATTAATTGATTTGATGAACTGTCAAGAAACATTTGAACAGGGGCACCTGGGTGGCGCAGTCAGTTGAGCGTCCGACTTCAGCCAGGTCACGATCTCGCAGTCCGGGAGTTCGAGCCCCGCGTCAGGCTCTGGGCTGATGGCTCAGAGCCTGGAGCCTGTTTCCGATTCTGTGTCTCCCTCTCTCTCTGCCCCTCCCCCGTTCATGCTCTGTCTCTCTCTGTCCCAAAAATAAATAAACATTGAAAAAAAAAAAAAAGAAACATTTGAACAAAATAGAATTACCTGAGAAAGCTCAAATTTCATGAATAAGAATTATGGATCATTTTGATTGCATTTAATGGGAACTCCCAGTAAAGAATCCTTTTAGTGAGCATGACCAGAGCTAGAAATTCTGAATGTACTATGGTAACTGAAGCCTCGATGCAAATGGGGATGATATATATCATATATCATATATATATAATATTGTTGGAAATGGAAAATTTCACATCTAGTAGCATTTCAACCTAAGTGTTGAACTCTAACATCTCATTTGGTATTGTGTTTGGTATTCCTCACAATTGGTCCTTCTCAATTTCTTTCTTTCCCTTCAGTGAACTCAGGAATAGAAATCAAAGGAGAAAACGCTGAGAATCTATTGCACGGTAGAGAGATCAAAACGTATGATAAATACCAACATTCAGGGTGTTGCTTGTTCTCTCAACCTGGGTCCCTGAGCAAAGACCTTCTGCTGAGCTATAGTTGAGCAAGAAACAAACCTTTGTAGTTGAAACTCACCAATAGTTTGGACATGCTTGTGATTGCAGAATAAATCTAGAGCATAATTTCAGTTCCCACTAAGAGCTCAGTAAATATTCTATTTCATTGTCTTGTCAGACCCACCAAATTAAATTGTCAGACCCACCAAATTAAAACATTTGTAATCTTTGGCTCATGAAACCATGTCAGTAATCCTCTTTCATTTTATCTGTTCCCTTGAATTTGATTATTTGGAATGTTTTTATAATGAACTTCCATGAACATCCCATCCAGGCCAAGAATTAGAATATTGTCAATAACTTCATCTCTCTATGTTCTTTCCCTATCCCATCTTCCTACCTCCCTGCATTGAGATAACCTCCATCCTGAATTTTTTCTCATTTTCTTTCTTTAAAAAAATCAGTTTTCAGGGCACCTGGGTGGCTCAGTCGGTTGAGTGTCTGACTTCAGCTCAGGTCATGATCTCAGTTTGTGAGTTCAAGCCCTGCAATGGGCTCTGTGCTGACAGCTCGAAGCCTGGAACCTGCTTGGGATTCTGTATCTCCCTCCCTCTTTCTGCCCCTCTCCCACTCTCTCTCTCCTCTCTCTGTCTTTCTCTCTCGCACGAGCGCGCTCTCTCTCTCTTTCAAAATTAAATAAACATTAAAAATTTTTTTAAATAAAATAAAATAAAATAACTTGACATTATTGTTAAAGCTGAGCATTGGCACACCCTATAACAAATCCCAATAAACGTTGAATGAATACATTAATGAGCAAATAACCACTCAGAGAATTAGTTAAGATACTTTCTATTTCTCTTTATTTTTGTCCCTTCCAATTTCCCAGTGACTTTTCCATATTTCCTCTCTGCCTCATGGTCTGCTGCCATTTAAGTTTGCTTTGACTCCCAAGTGGATGATTCACCTGACATACTAGACTTCTCTTTACATAACATTGGTTGTGAAGGCTAAATAAGCTAATAAATCCAAGGTGCTTAGAACAATGTCTAGCACAAAATGATATATAAATGTTTATTATTACTGTATGTCCTTCAGGGCTCTTAAAGAAAAATATGGCTATGGTCTGATACATAGGTGTTCTTGGTTCTTTGGCCAAATACCATATTTATGTACTCATTTCCATTTCATTTTGATTTGGGGCCCACATATTCGTTTTCTTAACACGCTTACCCAGATTTTCCCTTGGGAGTTCCCCACCATAGTAAAAGATGAAACTTAAGTGAATCTTGTGTCTGTCCAAAGCACCCATTAGTCAAATGAGTCTTGCCTTCCCTTCCCTTCCTTTGGAAGGATGGCTCCACTCTGATGTTGTCTGTTCACAATCATTACCACACCTAGTAAAGATCTTGACTGCACCCCTTGGAGCTGTGCCTATGTCTCCTTCAGTGAGCCTCATCTCTCATTAGAGTTATGACTTCAAAAATTGTCCAGTCATTTCTACTTCTTCCCCTTAAGTCACACTGCCCCCTTGAAACTTACTAACCAATGCTCAGCAGAACCCTTGCTGATTTCTTTCTTTACCTCTTCAAACTATTCAAAATTTATTTACCCCTTATAGCTGTCCCAGTCATCAAAGGTAAGTTCCTCTATTGAATTTATTATCAATTCCCTTTCTATAGCTTTCAGAGAACTGCTAGAAACTGTCCTCTTGCATCAGGATCAAATGTGCATTAGGCATTGCTATTTTGGGATTTCGTGCATGTGCAATTGGCCCTGGGGTTTATCAACTAGAACTCCCACTAATCCAGGAAGGACCTGGAAAGTATATCTGAGATTTAGATGAGGTTGTTGCCATACTAATCATGCAAGCCATCAAGCACAGTCTTTCATTTTTATCTCCACCAGGCAGAGGTTATCAAAAGAAGTCAACTTCCAGGCTCTGTGAGAGGACTGTGTCCTGGGCAGCTCAGATATATTGTTTACAGGCTTCTGGGGAAGGGCTTAGAATGAGAGATGGATGTCTCATAACAGCTCCAGGAGACAGCTTGCTCACTCAGGAACCATAGCATGAACTAGTCTGGGTCAAGAAGAGAACAGAAAAGAGAGGTGGACGCATAGAAAGAGTGGGATACCAGAACCAGATAACGAGCCTGTCTAATTTAACTAGCTCATTTTACAGGTAGGACAATTTATATCATAGAGGTGAATGGACTTGTCCAAAGTCATAGAGCTGTTGCTTGGGTGGAAAATCCTTTTTATGCAAAGGTAGTTGTTGTTTGTTTGTTTGTTTGTTTTCTACTTTATTATAAAGAGAGACTATGGAAGAAAATGACTAAAAAATAGAAGGGAAGGGGAAAAAAACTTTTTGTTTATATCAACTTGTTAAAAGCTACTTTTGTTTATGATAACATGCAAAAATGCTTGCTATATGCAGGGTTAAAAATAATGGGAAATGTACTGTAATGAAATTTTAATAAAATAAAATGAATCGAGAGTCACTGATCCCCTGCTCAAAATACCATCATTATTATATCTTGGCTTTTAATCACTAATGGCAGCTTTCTCTGATGCAAGAAAGTATAAATATTTCTTCCTTCTACTCTTTTGTTTTTCCATTATAATGACACATATCTTTCATAATGATTAAAAAATGTTTTACCCATTTGCTTTAGAGCTATTTGGCCCAATTAAATTGTCCAGAAGGAAACAGTAAATTGGATAGTCTAACATTTCATTTTATGATATGAGGAACTATTCTTAGCAGAGTACCGTCTTAACATTCTGTTTCACAAATATTCTCAGATGCCTTCTTCACTTTCAAAGCACCAATACAAAGCACTAATACACGGTAATTTCAAAGCACTAATACACGGTAATTTAGGAGACATCACAAATATCCATGGGAAAAAATCCCATGGATTTAAACCGAGGAGGATTCTGGGAAGATGGGACAAGGAAGCGCCAAGAATCTATCTCCCCACCTAGACCGCAATTGCACTGGCAGAATCTACCTGAGGTAACTATTTTGGAACTCTGGAATCTATTGAAGGCTTGCAGCATCCGGGAGAAGGCTTGGAAAGTTAATTGTGGTTAGTTTCAGTCAAGTTCAACTCTTAGTCCCGTAGGAGCCAACCATCCCACAACCCCAGCTGTGCATGCGTTCCTGGAGCAACTGGCACACACTTCCTGGGAGCCAGGGTAGTCAGAAAGGACTCTGTCCTCCAAATATCAGGGATCTGGGTCCTAATCACTGACTGCTGCTTCTTGTCACAAACGAAGAGGCAACAATTGCTGCACTTTCTCCCGTTGTTGCAAAAGCGCCTACCCCTCAGCTGAAGTGATTTCCAGGGGACCGAAGAGGTGCCTTTTCTCCCCCTTCTTCATTAAAAAAAAAAAAAAAAAAAGTTTATTTATTTATTTATTTTGAGAGAGAGAGAGAGAGAGAGAGAGCACAAGCAGGGGAGGGGGCAGAGAGAGAAGGAGAGAGAAAATCTCAAGCAGGCTCTGCACAGTGCAGAGCCCTATGTGGGGCTCTATCACACACCGTGAGATCATGGCCTGAGCTGAAAACAAGAGTAAGATGCTTAACTGCCCGAGCCACCGAGGTGCCTCCCCTTCTTCATTTTTTAATGTTTCCCCTTTTGGGAGTAAAGATTAGGACATTCAAAAATAGCCATATAGAAAGGGAAAATTAGAAAGTGACCACACATGCCCAAGTAAAGGCATGGGCTCAGAAAAGGCCTAAAATGACCATGAATTTACGCACCTCAGGCTAATATTTGGGGCAGAGATGGCTTACGACAATCAAAACCACAAATAAACATAATAACAAAAAACAACAAACTCTGAGAAAGAGGGAGACTCTGATTTCCAGAATTGTCACATTATTAGATTCAAATGTCCAGTATGCAACATCAAGAAAAAAATTACAAGACACACAAAGAAACAGGGAGGTATAGTTCATTCAAAGAAAAAAATAAATCAACAGAATCTGTCTCTAAAAAAGACCTGATGACAAATCTACTGGAGAAAGTCTTTAAAACAACTGTCTAAAAGACGCTCAAAAAATTAAAGATATAGAGAAAGTCAATAACATGATAAATGAACAAAATGGAAATATAAATAAAGAGATTAAAAGTATAACTGAAATGAAAAAAATCCTAGAGGGATTCAAAGGCAGATTTGAAAAGACAGAAGATAGAATTAGTGAATTTGAAGATAGGGCAATGGAAATTGAGTCTGGAGAACGGAAAGAAACAGGATTGAAGAAAAGTAACTACCGGCTAAAGGACCTGGGGACACTATCAAACAGATCAACACATGTATTGTGGGAGTTCCAGAAGGAAAAGAGTGACAGAAAAGGGCAGAGAGATTATTTGAAGAAATAATGGCTGAAAATTTCCCAAATGTGATAAAAGACATGAATATAAACACACAAGAAACCCAAAACCCCCAAATAAGATGACTCAGAGACCCATACTGAGACCCTTTATAATCCAACTACCAAAGGCCAAAGACAGAGAGAGAATCCTGAAAAATTCTACTTACTGTTTTCTACATAATTTGAGACTGATATATTTTCTAAAAGTAACAATTATTAGTATGAAAGCTAGTATTATTGTAACTTTAGTTTGTGACTCCACATTTTGTTCCCCACATAATTTGAGAGACTAACGCATTTAAAATAGCTATTGAGGCACCTGGGTGGCTCAGTTGGTTGAGGATCTGACTCTTGATTTCAGCTCAGGTCATGATCCCAGGGTTGTGGGATTAAGCCCTGCATAGGTCTTGAGATTCTCTTCCTCTGCCCCTCTCCCCAACTCATGCTGTCTCTATAAAATAAAATAAAATAAGATAAAATAAAATAAAATAAAATAAAATAAAATACCAAAAAAAGAAAAAAAGAAAGAATTATTAATTTATTTTTTTGGTCACACAATGTATAAAAATGTAATTTTGTGGCACCAACTACCAAAAATGGTGGGAACAAAGCTATAAAGGAGCGAAATTTTTGTGTTATTCAAGTTAAGGCAGTATAAGTTTAAACAAGAGTATATTCATATTATAAGTTTGGATCCCCATGGTAACCAAAAAGAAAATAGCTGTAGAATATACACAAAATGGAAATGAGAAAAAATTTTAACATTTCACTATAAAAAAGAATCAATGAAACACAAAAGAAGACAGAAATGCATGATATGAGGGATAGAAACTATAAGGCCTAGGGGCGCCTGGGTGGCTCAGTCAGTTAAGCGGCTGACTTCGGCTCAGGTCATGATCTCACGGTCCGTGGGTTCCAGCCCCGCGTCAGGCTCTGTGCTGAAAGCTCAGAGCCTGGAGCCTGTTTCAGATTCTGTGTCTCCCTCTCTCTGACCCTCCCCTGTTCATGCTCTGTCTCTCTCTGTCTCAAAAATAAATAAATGTTAAAAAAAAAAAACTTAAAAAAAAAACTATAAGGCCTATAGAAAACAAATTGCAAAATGACAGAAGGATGGCATAGCTCAGGAGTAGAGCATTTGACTACAAAATGACAGAAGTAAGTCCCTCCTCATCAGTGATTACTTAAAATGCAAATGGTTAAACTCTTCAACTGGCAAAATGGATTTAAAAAAACAAAAACATGATCCAACCATATGCTGTCTACAAGAGACTCACTTTAGATCTAAAAACACAAATAGGGGCGCCTGGGTGGCGCAGTCGGTTAAGCGTCCGACTTCAGCCAGGTCACCATCTCGCGGTCCGGGAGTTCGAGCCTCGCGTCAGGCTCTGGGCTGATGGCTCGGAGCCTGGAGCCTGTTTCCGATTCTGTGTCTCCCTCTCTCTCTGCCCCTCCCCCGTTCATGCTCTGTCTCTCTCTGTCCCAAAAATAATAAACGTTGAAAAAAAAATTTTTTAAACACAAATAGATTTGAAATTGAAACGATGGAAGAAATGTCCCATGCAAACACTAACCGAAAAAGAGCGGGGGTGGCTACACTAATATCAGACAAAATACACTCTAAATCAAAAAAATATTACTAGACACAAAGGAGATGATGTAGTCATAAAAGGTTAAATGTAGCAAGAAGATAGAAGTTATAAACATCTATGAACCTAATAACAGATCATCAAAATATATGAAGTAGGAGCTAAACAAATTTGAAAGGAGAAATAGACAATTCTACCAAAGTAGTTGGAGATTTCAATGCCCCACTCTCAGTAATAAACAAAACAACCAGACAGGAGGCAAGAGAGGGCTTAACCCAACAAAGCAACTACATCTAACAGACATATACTGAACTCTCCACCCAACAACTACAGCATACGCATTCTGCTTAAGTGCACGTGTCATTTTCCAGGAGAGACCATAAGTTAGATGACAAATTGTCCGGTTACATTTTAAAAGACAGACATACCAAGTATCTTCTCCAACTGTAACACATTGATGCTAGAAATCAACGACAGAAGTAAAACTAGAAAATTCACAAAAGGTGGAGAGGAAACAAAATACCCTTAAACAACCAAGAATCAAAGAAGAATTCACAAGGGAAGTTAGAAAACAGTTAACAATGAATGAAAAAGAAAACTTGGGAAAACAAGAAAACTTATGACACCAGAGAAAGCAGCGGAAAATTTTACAAGGGGAAATTTTATAGCCGTAAATGCATACGTGAAAAAAAAAACCCAAGAAAGATTTCAAATTACAACCTAACTTTACATCTTAAGACAATAGAAAAAGACGAACAAACCAAACCCACAGCTGGCAGAAGAAAGGAACTAATAAAGATTAAAGCAGAAATCAATGATAGACCATAGGGCCGAGCAGCAAACCCTTTCCACATATGGTCATTGAAGTGTTGCATACGCATTGGAACCAGATACTTCCAAACGTCTTGTTCGGAGAGGTCACAAAATGTTTATGGTGAAAGCAACTGCTATTTGGGGTTTCTGTTACTCGTAGTACAAAGCATTCTTAACCAATGCCACTGGCCAGGCCCCTAGTAGTGACAGTACAGCTGGGCTTGAATGCAGGTCTATGTGGCTCCAAAGACCTACCATTTCAGTTATAATGGAACATCTTCCCTCATCCCTCAATAATGAATGATTAACGTCCCCGAAATGCTTTTCAGTTTTCGAAAGAAAGAAACTTTCTTTCAAAGGAATACCACCCTGTTTCTATGAGACCAGAAATGTTACTCCGGTCTTTCTAAATATTGATCACAGTATGTCATTTTTGCACACTATGTACAAGTTTAATTAACGCCGTTGTCATTGTTTCCTGCTTATTAATAACGATGGGGAATAAGATTGTCTCCAAGTCGATGCCAAAGAAATACCATTTGTTTGTGGGCGTCCATCCTCCCCATCTGTCCCTCCCAGGATCGAGTCGCCAACAATCTTCCCTCGGAGCTGGTTGTGAACGTGGCTTACTTAATAGTGATTCCTACCACCACCCTGCCACACCCACAGCGACTCAAGGGCCTGGATGCTCTCTTTTTGCTTCACAAACTCCCAAAAGCTACTCAGGCTGCAAACTGGTCCATCTATTCTACTGTATCAACCAGCCGTTTAAGAAGTTTTGGTGCTTCTGTGACCTGAATTCCTAAAGAGAAGTGATTACTAACAGCATAGGCTTTTAATATCCTGCATCACGTATTTCCCTTCCTAAGGGAATTCCGACAGACTGTTGAAGAAAGTCATTATGACGTTGCCACTTTGAAGGAAGAGAAGGCCTCCACAATGATATTCCCTCCCCCACCACGTGTCTTTGATCCCAAAAGATTAATTGATTGAGCCTGAAAACCATAAGGAAAAAAGAAGTTCCGTGTTAGGTCCTGGAGAGCTCACGGGCTAAAAAAATAAATAAATAAACTGTTGAACACTCAGAAGGATGGGACAGAAAGCAGTTCTGGGGATCTTGGTAACCAGAGCTAATGGACGGGCCCTTTGGGGAACTACCAGCAGGATCACATTCTGCCGTAAGCGTCATTGATTCCAAGCAGAGCACCTGCAACGGGGAAGGGAAATTTTCCCAAAGAAAAGTGGAAATCTTTAAAAAAATGCTTCCTTTTTTTTAATGCTTTATTTGTTGTTGAGAGAGAGACAGAGTGTGAGCAGGGGAGGGGCAGAGAGAGAGGGAGACAGAATCCGGGAAGCAGGCTCCAGGCTCTGAGCTGTCAGCACAGAGCCCGACGCGGGGCTCGAACCCACAAACCGTGAGATCACGACCTGAGCCAAAGTCGGACGCTTAAATGACTGAGCCACCCAGGTACCCCAAAGTGGAAATCTTTTAAAAAGAAAGAATGAAGAATGAGGAGCATGTAGTGTGCCCGTGTTTGTGTACGGGTGTGTTGCAAGTGGGAAGGAGAAAAATCTGTTCTCTGAAACCATCTATCCCTCTATGCCGCAGGCCATAAGGAATTACAGGAGCGGTATTTACATCTGAATAAAGGCAGCCAAGAGACTGTTTAAAGGCATCCTGTCCTAGGCTTCACTAGCGACTGGCTTTCACCAACCACCTAAAAGACTGAACTGTGGTTTGGGAACTTATGTCATTTGTGAGGTTGGATTTCCTGGAGAAAGGGAGATGGGGTTATATGAAGTTACATCAAATGCTGGGAATACTGGCTACAACATGCTTGAGATTGTCCCCCAAGAAAGTCTGTGAGCCGTTGTAAGCTTCTCTAGGTCTGGTACTGACCTGCACGGTTTGGCCACGCCCAGCCCTAGAGCCACGCAGGCAGCCTGAGAACCTGCTTCCCAGCGAGCTCTGAGGATCCTTCCAGCAAAAAGTGCTTGACTCACCATCTTAGGCCTCGGGGAAGTCATTCAGTGTAGGCGCAGAGTCTCTCTGCACAAGGGCAGGGCCTTGCCACACTATTCACCTTCTTAACTTCTCAGCCCTGGAGAAAAGGGTTTAAGTTACAAAAGGTTATGAAACTTAGCCTGAGGGCCCAGAATGAGTCCATACTCTTTCCACTGAGGACCTTCTTTAGCTTTGTGTAATAAGCTTCTTCCCTTTATGTAAGCTGCTTAAAGCAGAAACTTGAGTCCCTGGCTCCTAAGGTCAGTCACGGGTGGGGGAGTAATGGGGGCATTCGGGGAACACTCTCCGGCTTTTTATGTAGCAATAGTTATCTCTGTCCCTCCCCACCTCCGTCACTGACATTTCTCGGGACACAACCACACCTGTCCATTCAGGACTAGTGACGCAATTTTGGCAACATGAAAATGTGGGGCCCCGTTCAGATCTTATTAAAAATTTCAAGACTGCACCAGTAAAGCACTAGGTGTAGACCCTCCTGAGTGCAGGGTCCACGGCACAGGCTGCGTGCCCAGTCAGGTTTTAATGGATTGAGTGAGGCCTACTCACGCTGGGGGGGACAGTCTGCTTTACTTGGTATTTATCAATTCAAATATTCAGCCCATCCGGAAACAGGCTCACAGAAACACCCAGAATAATGTTTAACCACCTATCTTGGCAACTCTGGCCCAATCCCACTGACACATAAAATTAACCATCACAAGGCTCTTTCTCTCCCTTCTCTCCATCCTTTGCTAGAACGTTCGTTGTAGGTCTGGCACCTCCAACAGAAGGTGAGAGCCAGGCCCAGCTTTCAAGAGAGCCATGAAGCCTGTGAATGAAGTCGATCTCCACACGGGGAGGGCCGCAGGCCTGCTCTGCTCACTCAGGAGCTATGTTGATCCACTCTCTGTATCCCCTTGAACTCTTCCTCCAACCATGTGGTGGCCATCAGTCCCTCCAGCATCAGGGTTAGGCTCTCTTGGCTTTTTCTGAGCCTAATTACTTAGTGCATCTCTCCCAGTCGAAAATCTCAGTAGCCCATCTGTACTCTCCACTTCCAACATGTGAGTATTGTCACAGCAACTTCCTGATCACAGAAGCTTTTCTCTCTCTCTTTTGGTCCTTTCCTCCATTTCTTACACTGGGGGTTGAGCTAACGTGTCTGACAAAAAGAGCCATGGTGGATCGCTTGAGGCATTTGGGGGCAAACTACCCTGTTTAGCAGAGTAACCCTGGACGTCAGACAACGGCATTTAGGGGAGTCAGGGTAGCAGGGCTTAATTTTCTGCCTTTCTTCCTGTTCTTGCCAGAGGACTGAGGTTACTCCCTTCGTGTGGCCTCTTGCCTATCCCTGCTCACTAGGGAAGAAAGAGTGGAGTTTTGGAGTGAGACCTTCCAATTGGAGCCAGACCTGAATTCATCGCTAACTTGCTTTGTGGCCCTGGACACACTTCTTAATGCTTCTCTCTGGGCCTCGGCTTCCTCATCTGCAAAATGGGAAGGCTAATATTGCCTCTGTGAGATTGATGTGTAGAGCACCTGTCAGATAATAAAGGCTCAGAAGACGGTTGCTCACGGCCAAGTTCCTTTTCTACGACTCCATCCTTGCTCACGCACTCTCACAAACCAGGGGAAGATGAGCATTTATGCTAAGGGAAGCTTGGACAGGCTGGGTGTGGTGTCCATCTTCAAAGGAGAGCCCTTGGGTGTGGTAAGCTTTCTGCTTTCCTTTCCCCAAATCACTTCCCTTGCTGGCTTCCTGCAGCTCAGACCACCCTGGGGTCATCTCAAGCTTCCTGCCAGCATCCTGCCCCTCCCTCCCTCTTCCCCGGGCCAAACATGTCAGCACTTGGTGTTTAGAAACAGAGTTTTGAGGCCCATCCCAGCATACCCAGTGGCCATAAAAGAGCCACTTGGCCTTGATCCACATTTGGCAATGAGAGAGCACCTAAGGATATGCAGCTCGAGATGCGTGACTCAGGCGAAGAAATCCCCTTCCTCCCTTTCCTTCTTAACATGCTCTATTTACAGAATGTCGTCCATAATTGCTTAATAGTTACATACATGGACCAGTATCTTTCTACCCCAGACTTGCCCACACACATGCATTCCACTTCTGAGGCTCCAGGACGACAAAGAGTTATTTCCCCCACCCCTTACATAAAAGTGCGTTCAAGGTATACATCCAGCTGCTTTTAATGGATACATAAAACTGGCCTTCTTTCTGTTTTGAAACCTAAGACTGTGTCTCACTGAGACTTCTCTGGACTCTCGCATTCCACTGCTTCCTCCTCACCACCACCACCCCCCAACTCCCCCACAGCGGTCAGTCTTGTCCGTGTGGCTATTCCTTGTATTGTCAACCTTAGAATGCCCCCTCAGGCTGACTGAGGGGCTTCTGTGCAGGCGCCTCCATGGCAGGGATTGGCACAGCTTTCTGTAAAGGGCCGGATTGCAATTATTTTAGGCTTTATGAGCCAACAGGCAAAATCAAAGGTAACATGTGAGTACTTATACAACCCTTTAAAATGTAATTTTACAGGGGCGCCCGGGTGTCTAAGTCAGTTGAGTGTCCGACTTCGGCTCAAGTCATGATCTCGTGGTTCACGAGTTCGAGCCCCACATCAGGCTCTGAACTGTCAGCACCAGCTCAGATCCTGTGTCTGCTAAGGATTCTGTGTCTCCCTCTCTCTCTCTGACCCCTCCCCCACTTGTACTCTCTCTCTCTCTCTCTCAAAAATAAATAAACATTAAAAAAATAAATAAAGTGTAATTTTAGATTAAATTTAAACTAATTTTCACTTCTGGAGGTTCTATTTGGTTGTCAGGACTGGTAACATCAATAGCCTCTTATTTTTCACTCGTCCATTTGATAACATTTTTTCTTTGTTAACCATATTAAATAAACTCAAATTCATTCCATAATCAATAGCCAAATATCTGAAGTGTTTGTCAGCCTGATCTGCTGTCTGTGGTTTTTGCTGGTTCTCTCTAACCATGCCTTGTTTCCTCAAGTGTTCTGTGATTATTATTATTTTTTTTAATCATGAGCACCAGTTCAATGGGATGTCGTATCTGGGAATCTTTAAGTCCTCTGATAAAGGTGATGACTTCAGTGAGGATTTGATTTCTTTCTAGACCAAGAGTGCTGCCCACTCTGAGCCACATTAAGACAAAGTATCAAATAGGGGTTTTCAAACCACACTGAGAGCGTCAACTTGGCCTAGGTTAGCTCGTGGTTACAGATTTTCCGATTTTTCCTCCTGCTCTCCAGACCCAGGGATAAGACAGGCCAGTTTCCTTTCTATGTCCTTCAGTGCGGAAATGGAGTCCCAGAAATTCCTGGCTTAACTGTCACTGAGGAGACATCCTTTGGGGCCCAACATAATTTATTAGAGAGCCGCTGATCTGACTTCTCATGTTCCCCTACACTTGGTCTCACGCTTGCCAGGCAGACATTAAAACCAACTCTCTGGGTCACTTGAGGGTAGACAGATACCCCCAAGGTTAACTTTCAGCGTAAACACTCATGCATCTCTCTGGATTCATGCTTTCTCATTTGCCTGTGTTTCCTCTTCCTTTCCAGTCAGCGTAGCAGTGCATTCTTGAAGATTTTTAAAGTATTTTATTAAGAATATTTAGGGGGTGCCTGGGTGGCTCAGTCGGTTAAGCGTCCGACTTCAGCCCGGGTCACGATCTCGCGGTCCGTGAGTTCGAGCCCCGCATCGGGCTCTGGGCTGATGGCTCGGAGCCTGGAGCCTGTTTCCGATTCTGTCTCTCCCTCTCTCTCTGCCCCTCCCCCGTTCGTGCTCTGTCTCTCTCTGTGCCAAAAATAAATAAACGTTGAAAAAAAAAAGAATATTTAGGTGTTTTAGGGGTTTCTGAATGGCTCAGTCGGTTAAGCACCGGACTCTTGATTTTTTTGGCTCAGTTTATGATCTCACGGCTTGCGAGTTCAAGCTCTGTGTTGACAGCGTGGAGCCTGCTTTGGATTCTCAGTCTCCCTCGCTCTCTGCCCCTCCCCCACTCATACTTGCTCTCTCTCTCTCTCTCTCTCTGTCTTTCGCTCTCTCTCTCAAAAAATAAATAAACAAACAAATAAACATTAAAATTTTTTTTGAAAAAGAATACTTAAGTGATTTACAGAAGGAAATTTTAGGATATCCAGAGCACCATATTACCGCTGGTATATGTTTTAAAAGCTCTAGTGTCCCCCAAATATGATTTCAATGGCACTGGCATTTGAGATGGTCCCGAGTGGTCCCCAACTTTATGTGTCCCCTTCTATAATTCCCTGGCACGCTGCGTCCCGGAGGGTCTGCAGGACCAGTAAAATATAGCAGAAGTGATGCTTTGTCAGGGGCTAGGTCATAAAAGGCACTGAGCTTCCTGTTTGCTCTTTCTTTCTTTGATCCCTCATTCCAGGGCCAGCTGTGAGACAGCTCTCTTTTTTTTTTTTTTTTTTTTTTTTAAATTTTTTTTTTCAACGTTTTTATTTATTTTTGGGACAGAGAGAGACAGAGCATGAACGGGGGAGGGGCAGAGAGAGAGGGAGACACAGAATCGGAAACAGGCTCCAGGCTCTGAGCCATCAGCCCAGAGCCTGACGCGGGGCTCGAACTCACGGACCGCAAGATCGTGACCTGGCTGAAGTCGGACGCTTAACCGACTGCGCCACCCAGGCGCCCCTGAGACAGCTCTCTTATGGAGATACCCGTGAGACCGAGGCCCTCCCTGCCAACAGGCAGATAAGTGAGCTTACAGCCCCATCCTTCAGTTCCAGTCAAGGCTTCAGATGACACAGCCCTGGCCAAGACGGTGATTGCAACTCCATGAGAGACCCCCCAGACCTCGACCTACCCAGCGAAGTGGTTCCTGCATTCCTGATCCTGAGAAACTCTATGAGATAAATGTTTGTTGCTTCAGGCTGCTAAGTTTGGGGCAGAAGGTATTGTGTAGCAAATAGGTATCAAACATAAACGTCCTCTGCCCTGCCCGCATTCCCAAAAGTTTCAGAAATGTTTTAGGGCAAGATACCCAGAAATCCCTCCTTCGAATGTCTCTCTGTTATGTGGGTGGGTTAATATATCAGCCCTTAACCCCAGATTCTCTCGCATAACTAGCTACCACCCTTCAGGAAGCAGACCTGACAGTGCTGTGGTCTGGAGGGACAGTTGCACATGAGAACGGGGAACGAGAGCGGGTGCCATGATACCAGGGGGTGACCAGGGTCACCAGCGTGGGGCCTGTCTCCCCACCATCACGCGCGCTGCTTTCTCCCCCTGGCAATCCTGCCCGGTCTTCTCCGGTTTTCTGAGCCCTATCTGTCCTGCCTTCCACTCAAGTCCCTCCTTGTCAGTGCAACCTTCTCCGATTGCAGAGAAAAGAGGGTTATTCTCTCTTGTGAGCTCCCCTAGCTCTCACCGTCTACAGCGCTCGAGCCTGCCCTTGGAGTTGGGTTTGAGACCCCCAGGCTTCTATGCAGCCCACACCCTAGAACCTGGCAGAGTACTCTGTGTGCAGCGTGTGCTTTATACAATGGCATTGACCAAGGCCCACGTTGGAAGTGGCTTTTCTCCCAAGCAAAGTCTATTACTATCTATGTTGTAGCCTTAAATGAGGTGTTTTAGTCTCCTGGGACTTAGCTTCTCCATTGGTGAAAGGGGATCCACATGTCGTAGAGTAGTGAACTTTTCCAGGGTCACTATATACACTTATAGAGTGCACATCACAAAAGGACCCAGCCGAGGGGTGGATGGAGGTTGAAATCCAGCCCCCACTCTCCTCCCCAAATCTTGTGCCAGCCCAGAGGAAAAGTCACATTTTGTAACTCATCCACCCACAGGGCACCTTTTGTAACCCACACCGGGGTGTTCACTGTGCTAGCAGGGCTCACTGCCAGGGTCTTGTCAATCGCAACCTTCCCCAAAGGACAAACCCCTGGGCTCTAAAGAGTCTTGGGACTGGGGTGCCTGGGTGGCTCAGTTGGCTAAGTGTCTGACTTCGGCTCAGGTCATGATCTCACAGCTCGTGGGTTCAGGCCCCACATCGGGCTCTCTACTGTCAGTGCGGAGTCTGCTTTAGTTCCTGTCTCCCTCTCTCTCTCTGCCCCTCCCCAGCTCATTTCTCAAAAAAAAAAAAAAAGAGTCCTGGGATCATCAAGGAGGCATCAAAGACAGGCAGGAAGTCGGTTCTGTTTCTTGAGCAAATGGTCAAGAAGTGAGTGTTATTTGCTCTCTTCCCAGTGTGACTGACGGTAACTGGCTATGACCTTGATTTGTATATTTTTGCCCTGCCTAGGATTCTTGCGGGTTGCCACGTTGCTCTCTCCTGACTCTTGTTCATTCTCTCCTTTTTGTGTGTTTTAATGCTCATTGTTTCCTTGTTAAACCAGTTTTTAGTGTTGCTATTTAATACATCTGCTTTTAGTAAACCCTGCAGGGTGTTTCCATTTATGTAAACAGAAGAAAAAGTCAAATAAATGGGCCTCACAACTGCCACTTGAATGAGCTAATGATAAAACCATGGCCCTTTTGTTCAGATGTACAATAGCATGAGCACTCCTTCCCATCTGCTTTTAAGTCTTCCTGTGCCCCATCATATACTTCCTGTGGCCAAGAGAAGATACTTGTATCTCCTTCGGCTACCGGGGTGTGTTCCTGATTATTTACATGTATATAAACCTAAAGCTTATCCTTACCCATTCTCCAAAACATTCTAACTTGTAGGAAGTTGGCATATAGTCTCAAACTTATCACATCCTTTCTTATTATGTCTTTCCACAACAAGACAAAAACTACCTTTCCAAAAACCCAAGATCTTTTTTTTTTTTTAATTTTTTTTTCAACGTTTATTTATTTTTTTGGGGACAGAGAGAGACAGAGCATGAACGGGGGAGGGGCAGAGAGAGAGGGAGACACAGAATCGGAAACAGGCTCCAGGCTCCGAGCCATCAGCCCAGAGCCCGACGCGGGGCTCGAACTCACGAACTGCGAGATCGTGACCTGGCTGAAGTCGGACGCTTAACCGACTGCGCCACCCAGGCGCCCCCCAAAAACCCAAGATCTTAAATACCTTTCCAAAGAAATGGTCTACATGTACCTTTGTTCATGATTCTCTATGAAATGGCCAATTATTTCTAACATTTCTTACCTACGTGGTAACTAGCAGGCACGATAATAAGTCTAAGAGCCAGAGATCAGAGTCTCATCGTCTCTCAGCAACCCTGGATGTCTGAGATTCTAATAATTTAGTTGTTCCCCAAAGCGCCAAAGGATAGCCTACTTCTGTCTTCCATTCGTCGTGTGCTCTTTTCAGTGCTATTTTTTTAATTTTTTAATGTTTCATTTATTTTCGAGAGAGAGAGAAAGAGAGAATCTGAAGCAGCCCCCAGACTCCAAGCTGTCAGCATAGAGCCCGACACGGGGCTCAAACTCACAAACTGCGTGATCATGATCTGAGCTGAAGTCGGACGCTTAACCGACCGAGCCACCCAGACGCCCCTTCATTGCTGTTTTTTTCAACTCAGACCTTGTTTTCTTTCATGTGGGTTAGCACTATGCAGAGGCAGTGTTGGAAGTTTTTTATGGGCTGTGATTAATAGAGAAGCAGGGAAGTCTTCCTAAAATATAGATATTGACAAGTACCACAGCCTGAAATCCAGCACGATGAGCCTGCCTTGGATTTAGGATTGCGTTTCTTTCTTTTTCCTCCCAATGTTTTATTTATGTATTCATTTATGAGGAAGAGAGAGAGAGAATCTTAAGCAGGTTCTGTGCCCAGCGTGGACCCCGCCACCGGGCTCCACGTCACAACCCTGAGATCATGACATAAGCTGAAATCAAGAGTCAGAAGCTTAACTGACTGAGCCCCCCCAGGCGGCCCCCCCAACAATTTATTATGAAAAATGTCAGACATACAGAAATATTGATAAAAGTGCGCAGTGAACACAGCTAACCCTTAGATTGTATAATGAGCATCTTGCTGTACAGTTGACCCTAGAACAATACAGGTTTGAATTGCATGGGTCCACTCGTGTGTGTATTTTTTACAGGACAGTACTGTAAATGTATTTTCTCACCCCTACGAGTTTCTAAATAACATTTTCTTTTCCCTAGCTTACTGTGCTGTAAGGATACAGTATGTAACGCATGTAAAATACAAATTGTGTGTTAATTGTGTTATCAGCAAGACTTCTGGTCAAAAGTAGGCTATTAGTAGTTAAGTTTTAGGGGAGTCCAAAGTTATACATGGATCTTTGGCCATATGGGGGGGTTGCTATCCCCTAACTCCTGTGTTGTTCAAGGTTCCAGTGTATTTGCTTTATCACATACTTAGGCACCTCTCCATTCGTCAACGCATCATATTTTGTAATGCATTTCAGAGTAAGTTGCAGACATCATTATACTTTACCCCTAAATCCTGCAGCGTGTGTATCATTAACTAGAGTTCAAGATTTGTATGCAGTTTCTTTTTCTCATGTTTATTTATTTATTTTGAGAGAGATGGAGAGAGACAAAGAGAGTGTGAGCAGTGTAGAGGCACAGAGAGAGGGAGAGGGAGAATCCCAAACAGGCTCTGCCCTCTCAGCACAGAGCCTGACACGGGGCTCGATCTCACAAACCATGAGATCATGACCTGAGCCAAAATCAAGAGTAGGACACTTCACCGACTGAACCACTCAGGCGCCCCCCCCCCTTTTTTTTTTAAGTATTATTTATATACAATGAAATGCACAGGTTTTAAATGTGGCAGTGAGTCCTACTTTGGGTCCTCGTTTAAAATACAATTACACATATACATACCCCCCCACACACCCAGAACTCCTGACGTAATTCATATCTGAGCATAAACTGAATTTACTTCTTTTTTTTCCTCTTTAAAAGGTGTAACACATTGCAGGATGAAAATATATAGGAAAAAGCAAGTACTACTTGCTTCATTAACTTCCCTCATTGGAACTTCACAGCTATTTTTTTTTAAGTATTTTTTTCTTAAATTTGGAATATATGTCTGGTTTCCAACAATGTTATGGTGGAAGTCAGTATTTCTAGAAAACATGGTCATCTTCATTAGCAGTATGTTTTCTTTTTTAGAGAGAGAGACAGAGAGAGTGTGTGTGCGAGCAGGGAAGGAGCAGAGGAAGTGAGAGAAAGAGAATCTTAAGCAGGCTTCATTCTAAGTGTGGAGCCCGACATGGGGCTCTATCCCTGGGATCAGGAACTGAGCCGAAACCAAGAATCATCCGTTCAACTGACTGAACCACCCAGGTGTCCCTTCATTAGCACTTACAAGGGTATTTTATGTGCCATGCACTGAACTGATTGCTTTTTCTTTAAATTTTTTTAACATTTGGGGTGCCTGGTGGCTCAGTGGGTTGAGCGTCCGACTTCGGCTCAGGTCATGATCTCGCAGTCTGTGAGTTCAAGCCCCGTGTCGGGCTCTGTGCTGACAGCTCAGAGCTGGAGTCTGCTTTGGATTCTGTGTCTCCCTCTCTCTCTGTCCCTCCCCCGCTCATGTTCTGTCTGTCTGTCTCTCTCTCTGTCAAAAATAAACATTTTTTTAAAATTTAAAATTTTTTAACATTATTTTTGAGAGACAGAGAGAGACAGAGCATTAGTGGGGGGAAAGGGCAGAGAAAGAGGGAGGCACAGAATCCAAAGCAGGCTCCAGGCTCTGAGCTGTCAGCAGGGAGCCCAACACGAGGCTTGAACTCATGGATCATGAGATCATGACCTGAGCCAAAGTCAGATGCTCAACCCACTGAGCCACCCAGGCACCCTTGAACTGATTTCTTTATTGGCACATATTACTTAATCTTCACTACAACCATATTAGGTTTATTATTATTATTATTATTTTACAAATGTAGAAATGAAGGTTCAGAGAAGTTAAACAACTTGCGCAGGGTCACACAGCTTGTAAGTGGTGCAGCAGAAACCCAGAACGCAGCATGCCTGACTCCCAAGCCCCCTCCACAGTCCACGTGCCACCAGTATTTACTGAGCATCTACTAAATCCACCACAACTCAAGGCACCAGACACATAATGGTAATCAAAACAGACTTGGTTCCTAGAAGGTCTTATAGTAGAGGAGATGCATTAGACAAATAAACACATCGATTTTGTTTGGTAAATGAATTTTCATGGAAATCATGGAAGGTAGGTTTTTGAATTTTTTTTTTTTTTTTTTTTAGTTTTTTTAATTTATTTTGAGAGAGAGAAAGAGCACGAGCAGGGGAAGGGGCAGAGAGGGGGAATCCCAAGCAGGCTCCACACTGTCAGCACAGAGCCTGACATGGGCTCGAACTCATGAACCATGAGATCATGACCTGAGCCGAAACCAAGAGTCAGACGCTTAACCGAGTGAGCCACCCAGGCACCCCGTGATTGGTAGGTTTTTATTAATCCATTTAGCGATGGATAAAACTGAGAA
Organism: Prionailurus bengalensis; assembly: GCF_016509475.1. Classification (NCBI taxonomy): domain Eukaryota; kingdom Metazoa; phylum Chordata; class Mammalia; order Carnivora; family Felidae; genus Prionailurus; species Prionailurus bengalensis. The sequence goes on from NC_057349.1 coordinate 44,499,845, forward strand.
TCCCCAAAATGAAACTGGTCCCAGATTACAGCCCTAATAAGTAGGCCAATGGTATTGAAACAAAGGGCAACTTCAAATGTAGATCATGAATAGCACATGACAGCTTTCTTTGTGGGGGAGACTTTCTAAGGTACCCTGAAGGCAAAAGAAAAGAGAAAAATGAATACAATCAGAAAAATCCTTAGAGTGAAATAAAAAGAAGACAAATTCGACGGAGCACAGAAAACAAATCATACAGCCTTAGCCTGCTCCCATCCCGGCCTGAAGAAAGATGAGCTAGTCCATGGAGTAGACTGTCCAAGAAGAAATGAGTCTCTGGAAATTGGGTAAATTGCAACAAAGTTCTCCCCCAAGAGCAATATAAAATGAACTTGGAAAGGATCACCAGAATACTTTTTTAAGGATTCTTTTCACATACGTACATACCTGGGACCAATCTACAGCAATTGAGGCAAATAATCTTTGAATACAAAGCATAGGGAAGTTTCAGGACCCAAGATCTATAAATGATGATCATGGAGAGTTGTACTAGATTGTGTTGGATCCTTTTAATTCATGTTCTAGCATATGGGATGATGGCAGACCAATATCCTTGCAATGATCCTTAAAAATAATTAAATCAGAATTTCTGGGGAGGTGGTCCAGACATTGGTGCATTGGAAAGGCTCCCTGGGTTAATTCTAATGAGCAGCTGGGGTGAAGAGCCAATAGCATTCGAAAGAGCTTGAGGGTTGGAGTCAGGGAGCTGGGTTTGATCGCAGCTAGAAGTTACCGGCATGGTGGCCTTAAAGCAAGTTACTAATCTTTTTTTTTTTTAATTTTTTTTTTAATCTTTATTTTTGAAAGAGAGAGAGACAGAGTGAGAGCAGGGGAGGAACAGAGAAAGAGGGAGACGCAGAAGCCAAAGCAGGCTCCAGGCTCCAAGCTGTCAGCACAGAGCCCAACGCGGGGCTCAAACCCACGAACCGTGAGATCACGACCTGAGCCGAAGTCGGACGCCCAACCGACTGAGCCACCCAGGCGCCCTGCAAGTTACTAACCTTTTACGTTTTGTTTCTGCATTCACAAAACTGAGGTGAGAACATCTATCTCACAGAGTTGTCCTGATTATTCAGTGGGACAATGTAAGCAAAGTATCTGACATTGTGCCTGGTAGAGCATAGAGGCCCCATTAAAGTCACTGAGGGTGTTCCCTGCACATAGCCTGATAGGAATAAATACATGTCAGATTTAAGTGATTTTGCTAATGGCCACCCACCCAACTGTGCCTGGATGATTAAGGAGACACCAAAACGGCCGTTTACTTTCCCCATTATACACATATATATGCACACACACACATACACACACATCCAGCAATGCCATCCAAAGGAAGCGGCAAATCATTCTGCTTGGGGAACTATGCACCCAGGACCGGGAGGAAAGGGGAAGATGCATACTGGAGAAGACAGCCTTAGAACGAGAGATGAACTGACATCTCAAAAGGGCAGACAAGAGCCTCAGCCTGAGAAAAGAACATGCCCTTGGCCTAGGAAAATGAAGAGAAAAACCGGATGAGTTAAGAACTCTCTCTAAAGGAAGACTAAGGTCCATCTTGCATTTTATATTTCCAAACTACATAAAGTTCGTTCCTTTACGTAGTCTTGACTGCCGGCAGCAAAGTAGTTGCCGCTGAAGCCACACTGTCTGGTCTGAATGCGTTTCATCATTTCCCATAGTAATAGCTAACGATTACTAGGCATTTTCCATGGACCAGGCTCTGTGCTAAGCCCTTTAGATGTGTATTAAGAACTGAAGGTTGGTAATCCCTGCAGAATAGGTGCACTCTTCTTCCCATTGCACAGATGAGCGTGTCTGAGAACGGGGTAACTTGTTAAGGCCACGTAGTTGGTCTAGTGGTGGGCACATGACACACTCTGGTCCATATGACTCCAAAGCTGAGCTTCTCAGAAACTGTGCTGAATGCTCATACCTGCTGGCGGGACAATCCCTATACTCATCAACGAAGATTTACTAAGCAACTGCTTGGAGGAAGAAACCCCGGGTGTTGCAAAGGTGGATGAGACAAGATGGCCACTGTCACATAATGTGCAACCCAGCGAAGAAGCCAGAGAGGCATACACCTATCCGCTTCAAAGAGTCGGGTGTGACGGGCGGCCAGATGCAGTGCGTGTGCAATACAGGGTGCTCAGTTAAATTCTAATTTCACATAAGTGACAGAAATCTTTTAATAGAAGTATTTCCCATGCAATTCTGGGACCATACCTACACCAAACGAATTTACTCGTGGTTTATCCGAAATTCAGACTTCACCGGGTGTCTGTCTTTTTTCTGCAGCCCTACTGGACTATAGGTTTTATGACTTTGAGAATCAAGGTTGAAATGCAGAAGAGAGAGAGCTCTAGGAACAATAAAAATCAAGCTCTGAAAAAATGGCAAACAGATGGGGCTGAGATAACTCAGAAGAAGAGATCACACCTATTTGTTAGGAAGGGCTAAAGGTGGTCTTTGCACTTGACCTTAGAAAGTGAATAGGGTTTGCCTCTATGTGAAGTAGCAGAGATTGCATCTCAGGCCAAGATAATGGTATAAGCAAGGGTGTGGGGATGGGGAAACATAGTTATAGCTCAGTACAGCTAAGAATAATGAATAGAGGGGGGCGCCTGGGTGGCTCATTCGGTTAAGGTCTGACCTCAGCTCAGGTCATGATCTCACGGTTCATGGGTTTGAGCCTTGCATTGGGCACTCTGCCGACAGCTCAGAGCCTGGAACCTGCTTCAGATTCTGTGTCTCCCTCTATCTTTGCCCCTCCCCCACTTGCCCTCTATCTCTCTCTCTGTCTGTCTCTGTCTCTCTCTTAAAAATAAATAAAACATTAAAAAAATTTTTTTTAAAAAAGAAGAACGAATAGAGGTGGATTAGAACCCAGGTTTTTCTCCAGAGTCCAGGCCTATCACATTCTACCAGTAAGAGAAAAATGCGGTCTGCTGGGGGTAGAATCCAGTGACAACAGTTGGTTGGGAACAGGCTGTCCAGGGACTAGAACACCAGGCTGAGTCCTGTGGGCTTAATTAAGAATAATTCAGTGTGAGGAAAGATACAACCTTCCAAGGACACTGCATGCCCAAACCATAGCTAACAAAGGATTCCAGAAACTCCGGGGACTGCGGATGAGGAGAGCCACAGGGGTCACACAGCTGTTCAGTTGGCCCACCCCCAGACCCACAGCGTGTGTGGAAATCCCCAGCACGTATAACTTGGTGTGACTGCGAACAAAACAGGCCCTTGGCGTTTTATTGGCCAAAGATGCATTTGGCTTCAGCTAGGTATCAGTGTTCCAGGCACGGCATCCATTTTGTACTGGCTTTTACCAAACAAAGCTACAAAAGAGTGCATCTCCATTGTAAGTCAGAGCAAAAGAGAAGCGCGGTGTGACAAGCTCACCCATGATTGTGCTGACTCCGAAAGTGCTTTCCTGATGAATAGCTGGGTCACAGCAACTGTCACTCTAGCCTTATCTCGGTTGCAAAAATGTGTCTTCCCACCCAGCTGTTCCACCTGCTGAGGGTGGAGTCCGGGGAGATGTCGGAGTAGCCGGGAGGGCCCGGGGCAGGGCGAGTGGACAAACCGCGCCTTCTGTCTCATCTGCTTCTTACCGATGACTCATCGAAGGCACCCGCTCTCTCAGGGCTGCGTGCTCACAGAGTTTCTCATCCTGAAGAACCAACTTGCCTGCCACGCAGGCTTTGCCTGGTTAATCATCCATATGAGGCTGTGGAAGGAGTTAGGAAATTGTCCCATTAATAATCACGCCCCTGATCTCAATATTAAAGAGCTTTGTGCATGAGGTTCCCTGGAGGGGAGGAGAGTCCTTTAGGAAATTGACTCCTTGCAGGCAGGGTGTTGAGTGAAACCTTTCCTGGTCAGAGAAAGGACAATGATTAGCAACGCAACTAAAGCAACTGCTGTTTGCCAATATCTGCCATGTGCCACGTACTGTGTATCTTTGAAAAGCGGGCAAATTTCTTCTTTAATTCTTGTTCACCTCCCTTAAAATGTTTTTACCCTGACCACTCTGAAAGTGGCTCAAAGACACCTGTTTAACAAAACTAATTTATGGGGATACAGATCAGAATGTTGTTACATCTGGGCAGAGGAAAGGTTGACTAGGAAGGGCACAAGGTGGTTTTCTGGGATGATGAAAATAGGCAGGTCATGATTGGGGTATTGGTTTCACAGGGTACACAATTTGTTAAAACTGAACAAATGGCACATTTAAGATCTATGCAATTCAATGCATATAATTATACCTCGATTAAAAAAAATTTTATTCCTGCTTTCTAATCCTACTTATCAGAACCAGTTCTGGCCATATGCCCTCGGAAATCATCTCTCGTCTGAAGCCGGGGCTAGCGCTACGGCCCAAGAAAGGAACTCGGCAGATACGACATCCCCACAAAGCCATCCAGAAAAATCCCTGTTAGTGACAGCCCAGTTTCCTAAGTCCACCACTTAAATTCTTTATGGCTATGCATTTATGGTTTTAACTTTCATTTTGTATTTTAACATGTGTTAGCCCAGCTGGCCCACTAACTACAACTGGTCCATTAAGGACATGATTATACAGATATTTCTTAAATGAGACTAACAAGGTGATGGCTATTTCCATTTGCCTAGACTATCTCATCTTCTTTATTCATAGAACCCAAGTTTTGTTCAGGTAGCAATATTCCCAGTTTAAAAACAGTCATCTCGCCAGACTCTCTTGCAGCTACAGGTAGGGTGTAACCAAGTTCTGGCCAATGAGATGCAAACAAAAGTCTACTGAATAAGAATTTAAGGGAAACTATCGTTTTCCTGATAAAGAGGGTCAGACAGTTGACAGATGTCTTTTCTGTCCACTTCTCTTGGAGCCCCCATATCTCTGGCCTGGAAGGCAGGTGAAATGGCTGGACAAGGTATTGCTACATTGGACCAGGAAACTGCTAAGCATGGGAGAGAAGGAAGAGAGAAAGAGGCTGTTTCACTGACCTCGTCTTCGACTTTCTAACTGTAGTCTCTTTACTACATGAAAAACAATCCCCTTTTTTGGTTAAGCCACTGTGGTTAGGTTTCTTTTATATCCAGCCAAATCTAATTCTGCACTTTATATTTAAATTCTTCAACTTGAAAATATGAGTATAAGTATAGACGATCCATGATTAATGCAAAAAACATAAGCACGAGATCCAAGTGATGACTTCTAACTGTGATGATGTCATAAATATGAGACCCAGGTGATGACATCTACGTGAGACCTGCATGATGATTATACTAGACTTGTGAGCTCCTTGAGGACAGGGACCATGTCTAATTATCGTTACACCTTTAACACAGCAAAAGTCTAATTTATATTTGCTGATGGAACCTCCCTACAACTCCAAGCAAGGAGTCACATTTCAAGAGTACCCATCGAGGTCCCCAAATTTGTTTTCTCTATAGGAACCTGACCTGGTAGGGTTCATAATACAAGACTTTTCCTTCAACTAAATTTGAATTCTTCCTGAGGCTATGTAAAGATTCTATCACTCTTTTCCCCCAGATTTTTTGAGATATAATTGACATATAACATTGTATTAGTCGAAGGTATGCAATATAACGATTTGACAAATGTATGTATTGCAAAATGACCACCACCATAAGTTTAGTTAACATCCATCACCTCACGGAGTTACAATTTTTTTCTTATGATGAGAATTTTTAAGATCTACTCTCTTAGCAAGTTTCAATAGACTGGACCACAGTATTGCCGACTGCAGCCACCTTGTTGTACGTGGCATCCCCAGAACTTACTTATCTTATAACTAGCAGTTTCTGTCTTTTGATCACATTCCCTCTCCATCTTCCCTTATTCAAGGCAGAGATACTCCAATTGAGAAAATCACAAAGTGCAGATTCTCAAAGAAGGTTATTCCCCTGATGGTACCACTGAGCTCACTGTCATGTTACCTTCCTGTGAGGATTACCTTGACCACCCACCAGAATGAGCATTTTCCATGCAATTTTTTTGTGGTGGGGGCAGAATTTGAGCTCTAATGCTGAGAATGACAGGGCCTTCTATAGACATCCCCACACTTTTCAAAAGTTTGCATGAGGCCACTTTGCTTTTACAGAAGACCTACATTATTACCTGGTGTTGCTAACTGAAAGAAACCCGCAGAGGATTTTTGCGTTGACCAAAAAAGAAGAAAAGCAAAAATAGCGCTCAGCATTTGTTTTTGCAGCAAAGCTGTTATGGAGACAGCATACCCCACGCAGGAAGAGGGGGCCTTGCCAAGCCTCTTCCGCAGGAGCTACACCCAGCATCCCAGCATCCAGCCAACGTAACTTTGAACTGTGTCTGGGAGCATCTGTGCTTTATCTCAGTTTACACTGTTCGTGCATGACAGATTATCTTGGGGGTCTAGGAACCCTCAAACAAACCCTCAAAAAAAAAGTTTGCACATAAATTAATGATGATCGCTTCTTCCCTTTATGCCATTTTGCATTATGAAAGTTTTCATAGGAACGTTCTAGTTTTGGGTAACGGGGATAGCTATATATGGACGGTGGGGGTTACAATATTTAAAGTGGCATCACATAAATGATTTCTTTTGGCTCTCATGGCAATCCTATGAGGTAGACAAGGAAAGCATTATCTGCCCCTATATTAGTTTCCTACTGCTACTATAAGAAATTATCACAGGGGTGCTTGGGTGGCTCCATCGGTTAAGCATCCACCTTCAGCTCAGGTCATGATCTCGTGGTCCATGGGTTCGAGCCCCGCGTCGGGCTCTGTGCTGACAGCTCAGAGCCTGGAGCCTGCTTCAGATTCTGTGTCTCCCTCTCTCTCTGCCCCTCCCCTGCTCATGCTCTGTCTCTGTCTCTCAAAACTAAAATACACATTAAAAAATTAAAAAAAAAAGAAATTTTCACAGCCATAGTGGCTTAAAACAAAACTATGTATTATCTTACAGTATCCGTAGGTCAGAAGTCTGAAATGGGTGCTGAGGAGCTAAAATCAAGGTGTCAGCAGGACTATGCTCCTTCTGCAGGCTTGAAGGGGAAAATCAGATTCTTCCCTCTTCCAATTTGTATTCCCAGGCTGCCTACATTCCCAGGCTAGTGGTCCCCTTCCGTCTTCAAAGTCAGCACTCCTATCACTCCAACCTCAGCTTCTGTGGTCACATCTCTTGTAGCTCTGTTTCCTCTGCCTCTCTTTCACTTATAAGGACCCTTGTGATCATGCTGGGTTCACCTAGATAATATAGGACAATCTACCCATGTCAAGACGCTTAATCCCATCTGAAGATCTCCCTTTGCTATTTACAGTAGCGTATTTACAGGTTCCAGGAATTATGACGTGGACATTGGAGGAAGTCATTTATTTTGTTTACTACACACCCTTTTACAGAAGAGGAAGCCAGCTCTGAAAGATAACCATCCCGCTCAAGTTCACGAAGATGTCTGCAGCAAGGAGGGACTTGGGCCGAGGCCGGTGCCCTGTCCACTGCCGTGTGCTGCCTCTCTTTGTAAATATTTGTCCGACAGCTGGCCCAGGAGAGGGCATGCTCGGGGACAATGGGTACAGCACAGCTGAGGGTAGAGCCTCTGAGGGACTGATTTTTGGATCTTATGAGTCCTCCCGGGCCCAATCTTCCACTAACCAAACACTCTTAATTTTCCTTCCCAGCATCCCTGGGAGACTTGGAGGTCGAGGTACGGTGACCTAAAGTCCCTAAGAGCTGGATTTTCTAAGTGTTGGTTGAGACATAACTGAGGACGTGCCCGGACACATGGAGACATTTCCTTCCACCCACTCTATCTATTTACCAAGCTGGTTAACCCCTTTCCTTTCTGGGGCTTTGCTTGCAGCTTCAGGACTTAACCATTGCCCCCCACTCTCTCCTCCAGGGCAAACGCCACCTCCCTCAGTCAGATGAAATAGTGGGTAAGTGGGGGAAAATGATTAGAATATCAGAACATCATAAGGCCGTCTATGCCAGTTAGAAGGTGTCCACCTTGGGGATCCAAACTGGAAGAGAGCAAGTAGAGCCCTTGCTCGCTCCTAGTGTTCTATGTCGAAAGAAAGTAGCCTAAAAAGATGTTGGATTAGGACACTTGTGTCCTCATTCACGCTCAGGTTCCAATTCATTGCATGACTCTGGGCAAGTCACTTCTTGTGAGCCTTTATTTCCTCATGTGGACAGGTGCAAGGAGCAGTTCGCTCTGTGAGGTCCTATGCCATAAAGTGACTGATAGTGCCAGACTTAGCATCTGACGGCCCAAGTTCAAAACCCTGCTCCCAACACTTGTTGGAAGGGTTACGTTGAGCAAAAGACTTAACTTCTCTGTGTTTCGTTGTTCTTATAAATGCAATGGGGATCCTAATAACATCACCATCCTTAGACTTACGGTGAGGATTAAATGACATGAGGAAAGTAATGCACTTAGCACAGTGCCTGGCACATAATAAGCTCTCGATATATGTTATTGTTGTAGCAGATTAGTGATTCTCAAAGTGTGCCCCCCGAACCAGCAACATCAGCCCCATCTGGGAACTTGTTAGAAATGCACATTTTCATTGTTAGAATGTCAACACCACCCAAAGCAATCTACACAGTCAATGCAATCCCAATCAAAATTGCACCAGCATTCTTCTCGAAGCTAGAACAAGCAATCCTAAAATTGGTATGGAACCACAAAAGACCCCGAATAGCCAAAGTAATATTGAAGAAGAAGACCAAAGCAGGAAGCATCACAATCCTAGACTTTAGCCTCTACTACAAAGCTGTCATCATCAAGACAGCATGGTATTGGCACAAAAACAGACACACAGACCAATGGAATAGAATAGAGACTCCAGAATTGGACCCACAAAAGTATGGCCAACTAATCTTTGACAAAACAGGAAAGAATAGCCAATGGAAAAAAGAGTTTCTTTAACAAATGGTGCTGGGAGAACTGGACAGCAACATGCAGAAGAATGAAACTAGACCACTTTGCTACACCATTCACAAAAATAAACTCAAAATGGATGAAGGGCCTGAATGTGAGACAGGAAACCATCAAAACCCTAGAGGAGAAAGAAGAAAAAAACCTCTCTGATCTCAGCCGCAGCAATTTCTTACTTGACACACCTCCAAAGGCAAGGGAATTAAAAGCAAAAATGAACTATTGGGACGTCATCAAGAGTGCAGTGTTTCTGCACTGCAAAGGAAACAATCAACAAAACTCAAAGGCAACCGACAGAACGGGAAAAGATATTTGCAAATGACATATCAGACAAAGGGCTAGTATCCAAAATCTATAAAGAACTCACCAAACTCCACACCTGAAAAACAAATAATCCAGTGAAGAAATGGGCAGAAAACATGAATAGACACTTGTCTGAAGAAGACATCCGGATGCCCAACAGGCACATGAAAAGATGCTCAATGTCGCTCCTCATCAGGGAAATACAAGTCAAAACCACACTCAGATACCACCTCACGCCAGTCAGAGTGGCTAAAATGAACAAATCAGGAGACTATAGATGCTGGCGAGGATGTGGAGAAACGGGAACCCTCTTGCACTGTTGGTGGGAATGCAAACTGGTGCAGCCGCTCTGGAAAACAGTGTGGAAGTTCCTCAAAACATTAAAAATAGATCTACCCTATGACCCAGCAATAGCACTGCTAGGCATTTCCCCAAGGGATACAGGAGTGCTGATGCATAGGGGCACTTTTATCCCAATGTTTATAGCAGCACTCTCAACAATAGCCAAATTATGGAAAGAGCCTAAATGTCCATCAACTGATGAATGGATAAAGAAGTTGTGGCTTATATACACAATGGAATACTACGTGGCAATGAGAAAGAATGAAATCTGGCCTTTTGTAGCAACATGGATGGAACTGGAGAGTGTTATGCTAAGTGAAATAAGTCATACAGAGAAAGACAGATACCATATGTTTTCACTCTTATGTGGATCCTGAGAAACTTAACAGAAGACCATGGGGGAAGGGAAGGGGGAAAAAAAAGTCAGAGAGGGAGGGAGGCAAACCATAAGAGACTCTTGAAAACTGAGAATGAACTGAGGGTTGATGGGGGGTGGGAAGGAGGGGAGGGTGGGTGATGGGCACTGAGAAGAGCACCTGTTGGGATGAGTACTGGGTGTTGTATGGAAACCAATTTGACAATAAATTTCATATTTAAAAAAATAAAGAAAAGAAAAGAAGTCTTGAAAAAAAAAAAAAAAAAGAAATGCACATTTTCAGTCCCATTCCAGACCTTGCGAACCAGAAATTCTGGAGGGGCTGGGGCACAGCAATCTGTGTTTGAACAAACCCTCCAGAGGATTCTAATGCTACATGTCAAAGCTTGAGAACCCCTGGTGCAGATGGTTCTAAGATCCCTTCCAATTCTGGAATTCTTTTTTTTCCTGCAAATGTATGCATTTATCTAAGACCCCAAGAAATCATTAGTATTTACTCACATCATTCCACAGACACTTCTCAAACATCTCTTCACAGTGGAATCTAGAGACAAAAAACCAAACAAGAAACAGCCTGTGGGCTCAAGAAGTTGACCGTTCATCTCCCTAACCTTAATTTACCACTTCAAACACATAATTTGGTAAATGTTTCTGCATCCATTCAGGATACCTGAGTTTCACTACATGAAAATGGTATCTTAAAAAAAAAAGAAAGAAAGAAAGAAAAAAGATTTTCTTCAGATCACAGTCAGAGCAAGATGTTAGCTAAGTGACCTTGAGTCTCAGCATCTTCATTTCCAGAGCAGGATTCATAATACCTGTCTCACTATTTTGTGGTGAAGATTAACCTGATTAAATGTGATGACATATATGAAATAACAGTTTGTTCTAGATGTCCAGGAATGCTTGGTCAGGTCGCAGCTTAAAGCCAGCTCATAATTAAGTATTGTTGACTAGTATTGATTTGGCTTTATGGCATACAGTGCTGATATGCAAAATTAAAAAAAAAAAACAGATCAATCCATGATATGCAGAAATCCTGAATGCTATAAGGTCTGTTCATCACTTTCGCATTCTCTTCTGCAGAATTCAGGCAATGAAGCCCCTCGACAGGCTCTTTGTACTTTGGGGATAAATCTGGTGTTTATTCAAAGACAACCCCGAGTGCCAGGAGTCAAAGCGAAAACCTTGATATCACCTCGGAAACTTCCCTTTTAATTCTATCTCAGAAGATTCTATCTGATTAACCAGACAGTCTACAGATTCCAGAAGAGTTTTACCCCTCTTTGTGTAAAAGCCAGTAGCTGCCCCGAGCTTGGCCTGGAAATGGGGCTTCTTGTGGTTCCCCAAATTTCATTCAACAAATATTGAATTTCTGACAGACCACAGGGGGCTGTTCTCAACGTTTGTGGCTTCGTCAAGCAAAAGGGCTTGCTCAGGGCTCAAAAGCCTTTTACACATGGGGAGAAGGAGAGTAGCAGTCCAGTCTGGTGATGTGAAGCATTGTGTCTGCTTTTTCTTAATCCACTAGAGCTAAGGAGAGAGGGCTTTTCTTGAAACTCTTTGGGCTGAGATTTGAAATGGGAGCCAAGAGTTCAGGGGTCTGACAAGTCCCAACCAGAAAGGAAGGCCAACCTGTCGCTGTGAGCCTTGTCTACAGGTAGAGACATTCCTTCTATTTAGTGAATCATCAATCCTCAGGCCCTAACGCTTCTCTACTTCTCCTCACCCCTCTCCAATCTCCCTTTGCCCAAGTCTAAGTGGCTTCTCACTTACCAATGAATTCACGTAAGCCTTGGAGGTCTAACACCGCAATGACAGTCCCAGGTCCTGCAAAGTGAGGTAAATCAAAGTGAGAAGGGTCATGAGTCTTCTATGTTGAAAGTATAGCTTTTGATAAGTGCAGTAAGCGACAGTCTAAGGATGCCTTTTGTTTATTTGGGGAGATGTTTTGTCCACAAAGATAAGCTTCAGGGGCCTGGGATTCAGCATCTTCAAACCCTAAACCACCAACAGCACGGGACTCCGTTGAATGTCTGCCATGTGTGGGTCGGACACTAGGAGAGGCACATTTCTCACTTGACCTCATTTCAAGCCTCACGACTCTGCAAGGTTCATTTCATCAACCCCATTTTCTAGAAGGAGACATCAAACCTCAGTATGGCCGCATCGCTTAGCCGAGGTTTCATGATCATTCAATAAAAGAGAGACTCCTGGGGCACCCAGGTGGCTCAGTCGGTTAAGCATCTGACTTTGGCCCAGATCATGATCTCATGGTTCGTGAGTTCCAGCACTGGGTCAGGCTCTGTATGGACAACTCAGAGCCTGGAGCCTGCTTTGGATTCTATCTCTGTCTCTCTCTGCCTCTCCCCCACTTGCACTTGTCTCTATTTCTCTCAAAAATAAATAAACATTAAAAAAAATTTTTTTGTTAAAGGAAGACTCCCCCAACCCTCCCAGGTTCACCTGACTCCAAAGCCCAGGCTTCCCCCTATTTTGGTTAGTGGCATAAATAGAAATACAAGTGTTCATAACAGAACCCTGAGTATTAACTCCTCATTCTCCTTCACCCTCACACTTCCCATCTAATGGGCCATCAAATCTTTTAATGCCTCCTTCATTTATTTTATATCTGCTCCCTCCCTCATCTGATTCTTCACTGCTAAATTACTACATTTTCCTCCTTTTCTTTTCCTGACTCCAGTTTTCTACATTCCTCTTAGAGTCATCTTTTCTTTTTATTTATTTATTTTTTTAAATTGAAGTTCATTTATTTATTTTGAGAGAGGGAGAGCACAAGCTGGGGAGGAACAGAGAGGGAGAGAAAGAGAATCCCAAGCAGGCTCCACACTGTCAGCGCAGAGTCCCATGTCGGGGGTCAAACTCACAAACCTTTGAGATCATGACCTGAACCAAAAGTCAGATGCTTAACCAAACGGAGCCACCCAGGCGCCCCGCTTCTATTTTTAATGTTTATTTATTTATTTTGACCGAGATAAAGAAGGGCAGAGAAAGAGGGAGAGAGAATCCCAAGCAGGCTCCACATTCAGTGCAGAGCCCAAAACAGGGCTCGATCCCACCACCCTGGGATCATGACCTGAGCCAAAATCAACGGCCAGGCGCTCAACCAACTGAGCCACCCAGGCATCCCTTAAAGTTGTCTTTCTAAGACTCAAACCTGACCATGTCTCCTCCCTCATTTGGGTTCTTCAGTGATCCTTTCATAACTAATAATAATCATTTTGCAGCAGTTACCATGTGCTAAACATTGTTTTAAGCACTTTACCTATAGTAAGTGGTATGGGATAAATGTATAATTACCGATATTAACCCCATTCTAACGGTAAAACTCAAATCTAGAAATTCTGTTCCTTACCCAATGATACCAGCTACTAGGTAGCTTAAGTAGGATTTCAACTCTGTAAATATGGTTCTAGAATCTGTGCTTTTAACTTCATCTTGTTTGTAAAGTCTGGGCATTTCATATAGCTTATAAAGCTCTTCATGGTCCAACCCTGCTCTATGCTCTAGCCTTGATAACCACTTAGAAAAGTTTTCTGGGGGCGCCTGGGTGGCTCCGTCGGTTAAGCGTCCGACTTCGGCTCAGGTCATGATCTCGCAGTCTGTGAGTTCAAGCCCCGCGTCAGGCTCTGTGCTGACAGCTCAGAGCCTGGAGCCTGCTTCAGATTCTGTGTCTCCCTCTCTCTCTGACCCTCCCCTGTTCATTCTCTGCCTCTCTCTCTGTCAAAAATAAATAAACATTAAAAAAAAGTAAAAAAAAAAAAAAAAGTCTTTTAAAAAAAGAAAAGTTTTCTGAATGCAGTGAGGCCACAAACCTTAGTGCCTTCCAGTCTCATAATCCGTTCCTTCTGCCTAAATCCTACACTCCGTGCCTATGCAGTTGATTCCTGTTCATTCTCTGAGCCTGAATTCAAGCCTCACCACTCTGGTAGGACTTGCATGATCACAGCGATTCTCTTGAGATTTCTGCCAAAGGTCTTATCTATACTGTAGTGGTCAGTCTGCCAGCGTGTCTCTACCTTCTAAAGTAAGCTATGGGCTCCTTGAGAGAGGCCTGGGCCTTTACCATTTTGTACCCCCAGTGACTGGCACATAGTAAGTGCTCAGTAATTTTCTTTGAATGAAAAAGAGTGAAGGCAGTATATGACAAGGGTGTTAAAAACAGGACCACAGACCCAAAATGGTGTCCTTAGGCCAAGTGACCAGATTAGGGCGCAATATTTAACCTAGTTGCACTTCAACCTTCCCAGACATATAATCTGAACTGGGCAGTCAAGAATTTTCTGATCAGCACCAAGGGTCATCTGTCATATGGGCCCTCTCCATCTCCCAAAGAAAGAAAGATGAGGTAATCTGCCTAATTACATCCCTTTCTTTTCCCCCTAAAAGGAGGTGACCTTGCCTGGAACATCCTTTCATTCTTTTTTTTTTTTTTTTTTTTTTTTTTCCTGCTGATAATTTCTTTGCCCCAACTTTGTACCTATAAAAACCTTCCAGTTTGTACAACTCCTAGGAGCTTCCTCTACTTGCTGCCTGACTCATAAATCACCTAATACAGCCAATTAGATCAAGTTTACTTTGTTGAATTTTTGTTCTTTAATAAGTGACAAATAAGTTGTGCAGAAAACAAGACAGAAAGAGCCACTAAAAAGTTTGAAAGAAGGAGGAGATCATAGTAGGCTGGAGCACCCAGCATTCTTACTTCGTGTGAGAGAAAACTGAGGCACAGAAAGGGTGAGTGAGGTACCCAAGGTAACACAGCTAGTCGATAAGATTTAGCTCAAGTTGTCAGGCGCCAGATCCCGTGCTCTACCTGTATAAACATTTTGTACTTTAAGTGAGATATTTAAGTTATGCACTTAAGTCATATATTACAGTGTATAAAAATGTACGTATGAAAGAGCGATTTCATGGATAGTATTTTTTAGAATAAGTATAAGAAAACAATGGGTCCTTTTAAAGAAAAATAACAGGAGGATGGTTCTCCGAAAGAACAAAAATCGGGAAGGGGGAATGCTAATGACCAAAGAATCATCTTTATGAAACACCTAACTAACTATGTTAAAAGTTAACAGACCCATTATTTACATAGCTGGGCAGATCGCTGATGAGATGAACTACGATGTCAGGTTGACTTGACTCAATGGAAATTTGACTGGCTAAACCTTGCTACTATAACCTTAAGAGCTCTCATTCCATTGTCAATAAATTCCTTTACACTTTGGACCTTTGCCCTGAACACTTTCATCATTTCCTCCTTCCACTTCCTACCCTTACTGAAAACCTCACTTTCTCTTTCACCTGGCTTTTTACCCTCTCGAGTGGAATTTACTTTCTTCCTCATTCCTCCTTTATCTCAAAGTCAAGAAGGGGCACATTCTCATTGCCCTCTACCCTCCTGTTGCCTCTGGATCATCTTTGCTGTTCACGTTCTAAACTTAACTCTCTCTCCTCTGTTGAAATCCACATCAGATTATCACCTCCTCTCCATCATTGTTCTGCTATCTGCCAACTTTCAAGTTATTTTTCTACGTTTTGAAGATTCTGCTCGCAACAATATTTGAGTGTGACTACCTTCTCCTTTTTGAACAACTCTTCCTTTGTTCTTTGCTGGTTTTGTGTCCCTCCACCAAAAGGGTGGATTTTCTTCAAGGTCCCACCCATAGCCCTTAACTCTTTTCCTTTCGTCCTCTCTCTCTGGTAAACTTCACAGCTTCAACCATGACCTCTTTTTAAATGTCTCTCCAATACAGATCTCTTGCTTAAAACTTCTCTGAACTACAGGCTGGAATTTCTAAATGTCTCTGCACTATCTCCATAATATACCACCAGGTTCAACAAACTATCAAAAAATGAACTCACTCTTCCTTCTCCTGGCTCTCCCTCTGCAAGCCTTCTCTCAGTGAAAGGTGGTCATGTAGAAGAGAATGCTCAGAGTTACTTCTAATGGCTTTCTCTCTTTCATCATCCCAATATACCTTTGGTCGCCATGCCTCATCAATAAATCACTCTGTCTGTTCTTACAGTTGCTCAACCAGAATCTCCTGTATGCCTCACCTCATGGGTCACACTACACCAGCAAACAAAACAGACGACTAGGCTAATGCTAGAACATGTCACTTTCAGGCTCCAGACCCTTGCAAATGTCAATTTCGTCTATCGAATGGAGTTTAAACGTTTTAGTTTAAAGTCCAAGACTCTCTCCCAACCTATTTTTTCCCTCATCTTTTCCTATATATACATCCAATTTTAAGCAACCCAGATTTCTTGATGGCCCCTGAGTAAACCTATTATTCACTTGAGAAGTATTTATTAAGCACTTTGTATTAGCCCAACACTATCCTGAGTGTTGGAAATATAATGGGGGACAGGACTTCTGTGTTTAGACTTAGATGATACAATCAATGGAAACACAACGTGGTAAGTACTAATCTAGGATCACAGCTTGGTACTATGAGCAATCATCTGGAGGTTCCTAACTGTATTGGGCAAGATCTAGGGAATGCAGAAATAGGAAAGGTTTTCTGCAGTACGTAATAACTGAGCTGAGAACTGAAGCTAAATAAGAATTGTTCCGATATAATATGGGGAGAGGGCTGTTTTAATATAGAAGGAAATGTATGCATAAAGACTTGGGGCAGGAAAGGATGGCCAGACAAAAGAGAAATGAGAATAGAGATCAGAGGAAAAAGAAGGAAAACAAAGTGTTGCAGATGCCAAGGGATGAATGAGAAAGCCAGAGCGGACCACAGGGTCCATGCTGCCAAGAGGTCAAATAAGATGGAGACTAGAGTGTCCATTGGATTTAGAATAGAAAAATCACTAATGACCTGGCCAGGAGTCCTTCAAGAAATTGATGCAGGCAAAGCTAGATTACAATAGAGAGAGAGACAGATGGAGGGTAAGACACTGACGACTAGAATTCTAAAAAATCGTTATGGAAATTCAAAACTCACTACATCTTTGTTCCATTTGCTCATTCTGTACCAGTTTCCTCCTGTCCCACTTCTTTCCCTATTTTACCTATACCGTTACTCCCAATTCTTTTCCCACTGAAATGGTGGCTATTTATCAAGACCCAAATCAATTACCATATCTTGAGCTTCCCTGCACTCCTGGCAGTTAGAATGGATTACTCAGAACTTGCCACATAAATCTTTGCTGAATTAGCAAAGTGTGTTAACTGATCACACGGAATTTCCCTTGTACATCCGTCATAGCACTTGCTTCTTCTTAACTTGTGGTTTGTTTAGTTGCACACACCTGTTTCCCTGACTACATAACTTGATGACAAGCTAGCTGTGTGTTAGTCATCTTTGAACTTCTCAGAGTTCCCAACTAAGTGCATTGGGCATTGCTGTCACCTAAATTATCTCAACTGACTGCTCTCTCTCTTGCATCGATGTAAACACATGCTATATGTATGACATGCTCTTTGTCCTTGGAGACAGTGATTTTTAATAGTACCTATAATGAGAATGGAAAACCTTAGGATTTGCTAGGGTTATCTTTGATCTCTCCAAATATTTCCACTATTACTCACATGTTTTTCATATTTCAAATGCTATACATCATTATCGGATTGGCTCTCTATATGAATGAATACAAACCAACTTTCTGATTCAAGTGAAATAAGTCTAGGCCTCTCCAACCTTTAAGCTCATGGTACTCATTAACGAGGTTGAGTTAATATTCACACGTATGTCTCTTTTCAAAGAACAACCTAGGAAATTGTTAAACGAAGCCAAAAGAGAGAAGTGACATTGAACTTTTGGGTTTCCAAGAACTGAAATCAAGTGAATAAGTCATGTTCTTAAATTCCAAGTGCCTGATGATTATTCAGACATGCTAATTTGAGGAAGCCAAGGACAATAATTAGAATCATAGATGAATTTATTTATTATGCTGTAGACAGAAAGACTTTCAAAATCTTTCAAAAATTTTAGTGGTTAGGGAAATTAAGATCCACTTAAACCCTGTTTAATGAATACAATTGATAAACCACATTGAAGAATACTTTAGAATTTCCATTAAGTATATTTTATAATTCTTCTGCAACAGAATCTGGAACTTTAGTCCCCTCCCTGCTCTCAAAGCCCAACCTTTTGCTACATTTTTAAAACAGCACAGAGATAACCAACCCGTTCCTAGGTCGCATCGCAGAATTGGGATTAAGTACAAAGCTTCATTTCTTTGAAAACCAACGATGGCAAAATGTTGGTAACCTCACAGAACTGGATAGTGGCTATCCTGGTTACTGCAATGTTACTCTCCATTTTTCTCTGTTGGTGTGAAATATTCCATACCATTAAGATAAGAGAACAAAGATCTATGCAGTCCAAAATCACTGGCGAATTCAATCATGAAAGAATTTCTTGTACTGATTCATAAATATCCCATTTCTCTACTGCCCCATGGATGCTTAGGTCAGAGATATTTCTTTGGTTTCCAGAGGAAGGAAAAAAAATTAATTAAAAGAAACCAAGTGATTCTGGAGCAAGGGCAGGTCCAAGCTCAAGCCAGAGTTAGAAGTTCTGTGGTGTCAAAGGCCAGGAGGCTGCCTCCAGATACTGACGGGCATAATAGACATTCAATTAGTACTTATTAGATTAATTGATTGCTTGTTTAACGGGAGCAAGAGCTCAGCTCCTTGGGAAAGATGGCATATGTCACCTACCATTCATCACGGATCACGGCAGTGCTGGCCCACCCTCAGGAGACGCTCGCGGGACTTCAGCAGCAGTGACAGTTTAATGTGGAGACAATCACAGTCTCAAGGGTCCCTGCAGGTATAAGGTGGTTGGCCTGGGGTTGTGGGTACTAGTAATAGCCTTGGTGTGAAGCAAAGTTAATAAATCCAAGACTGGGGAGAACTATAGAACCTAAGGGCAAGAAAGAGCAAAGCTATCTCCAAAGACATTGGCTTCCAAGATGCTCCCTCCTTTTGCCAGAGTTTCTGTTGCCATGGGTGTTGCCATGCCACGCCAGCTGCGTGGTGCTGACTTGGTGGGTGAAGGAGTCCAGCAAACAGGAAAGGGAATGTATGGTGGTCCCAGTACAGATCACTAATGGTGCTGTGTTCTGGAGCTCAACACAGTGGCATTTGTTAAGCACTAACTTTTACTGAGCATCAACAGTAAGACACCACATTGTCTTTTCTCTCCTCCCTGCTCAACCTCAATGTGTTACCTCTCCATGTCTCTCTCTGTCGCTCATTCTTTCGCTCTCGCACACACACCCACGCATGCACACACGCCTGAGATTGCTAGCAATTTGTCCTGCCCGCATCAAACCCACGTTCAAAGTCTGTGAGGCAGCACTGTAAGCAACTATAGGGAGTGGAATGGACAGAGGATGGCCAATCTCACTGCAAGGAAAGAGACTGGCTGCAGAAACGAACGGACCTCTTGTCAATGTTCATTTCCTCAAAGCCGTCTTACGATTTCTTAGCAGTGCGAACTCATAGCCAAGTCTTTACGATAGACCTACTATCCCGTGAGAACCTTAGTAGCTGCACACTCACTTTTCCGATTGCAGGCTGGCTGTTCGGCTCATCCCCAGTGTCCTTGACAGATGCCTCCTCTCTCCCCAACATCATCTCCCACTACCCATGAAACTGCTTTAAATAGCAAGTCCAGGCTTGTCATGGAGCTCCTCTTTCTTTTCTTTTTCTTTTTAATTTTTTTTAATGTTATTCATTTTTGAGAGGGAGAGACAGAGACAGAGCGGTAATGGGGAGGAGCAGAGAGAGAAGGAGACCCAGATCAGAAGCAGGCTCCAGGCTCCGAGCTGCCAACACAGAGCCCGACGCAGGGCTCGAACCCACAAACCTGACATCATGACCTGAGCCAAAGCCAGACGCTTAACCGACTAAGCCTCCCAGGCGCCCCCAGGGCTCCTCTTTCTGACATGAGCACTGGCTCACGTTCTTCTGGGAAACCTCCTTGTGAATACCCCACTTACCAAATCTTCCCAATCCGTCCTATCTTCACCGCAGTTACATCCTCGGGAAACCTTCCCGGTGCCGATCGGTTCCTCAGCTGAAGGGAGGACTCCTGTGGCCCCTTTCCTTCCTGGGGATTTACCACATAAACCTCTGCAGGGTTGAGGGCTGGTACCGATCTCCCTTAACCAGACTGAATTCTTCCTTCCAGCCGAAACCCCGTCCTGCGCACATCCAAGGCAGCGCCGTGGGCATCCATCTCCTGTGGACTAATGTTGCTGTGGGGTCAGCACAGCAGAGAAGTGAGTCTGGCAACTCAAGGGAATGGGGCAGAGCAGTGGGACCAGGCAGTGGTCTGACTTAGGGAGCACACAGGCATCTTCAACATAGAATTTTCCTCGGCTTTGTCTCAACCAAGGACCTTAACGCATGAGGATGAGGGACAAGGGCCAGGGAGTTTGTTCACTAAAGCTTCTCGGGGAAAACGGAATTCAAATTCATCCCTCCTGGTGAGAGAGAGAGGTGTCAGAGTCACCGGAAGCAAAGCTGGTATGTGTGTCTGGGAGGGTAAGCCCTTACGTGACTGTTGCTTGTAGGAGTGGTTTCTACATGGTGGTCACTTGCACGTGCCCACACTGGGCAGCCACAGCCCCAGGTGGAGCCAGGATTCTACGCGGCCAACACGCTGAGACCGGGAAGACGCTCAGTGACTCCTGAAAGCTGGGTATCCTGAGGCCTGCTATCGTACCAGAGGAAAAGTGGGACCTGGAGATAGTGGAGGGCTTGGGCCAGGCTATGGCGGAGCAAGAGGTGTAACTCAGGCCCACCCTCGACCTGCCTAGGGGTGGGCCACCCATGCCTGCGGGGAGCCTTGTCACCCATAAAACACTGCCAAGTAGGGAGAGTAGGAGAAATGAGGCTCACCTCTCATTAAGTCCCCATCCTCGGCTTGGCAGTGCATGGTGTCTTCCCAAAGCTTGCTGCTGGAGCTGGCAGCAGAATTTCCCCTCAGGGCCTCCACTCCCAGAAGCCAGAGGAGTTAGAGAAGGTTTCAACAAACGCAATGAGTGAACAGGTGGGAGAAAGGGCCACCCGAGAGGAGACAGGGATACGAGGTAAGCCCAAGAGAATCCCAGGTCAGCTGTGGACACGTAGATTGCCAAGGCCCTGGTCAAGTTGAGCAATGTGTTCTCTCCTCTCTGCAGGGGAGGAAAGCCAGACCAGGCAAGTTTGGGGAGTTGCCTCTGAAAACCCCAGCCTGCTGAGAGGATAACAGAGGTGAGAGGCTAACAGAGAAGCAAAGCTGGTGGCGGGATGGGTCCCAGAGACACACTGGGAGGTCCCCTAGATAATTGCAGCCTTCGTACAAAGACTGCCATTACCACAACTGGGAGACCGAAGCTGGGCCAAACCTCAGGATATGGCAGTTCCTTCGGGACTTCTCGTCAACCCTCGGTCTGAACCTGCCTAAGACCAAGTCATCTTGTGCCTTGGCCAACCTAATCCTCTTGAAAATGCTTTCATCTCACCCCTCCCTGGATCAGAGCACTCCCCTGGCTCCATACTGCCTCCTGCTTCAAGTCTAAACTGCTCTGCCCCCAGCCCAGCCCAGCCTCCCTCCCCATGTTCAGCAACCCTCTCGCCCGCACTCCCACTTTAGTCAGAACCGCCCCTTATTCCTCCCTGTGCTCTCTGTGCTCACTTCTTTCTCGTCTTTTCCTCTCCTCTCTTACCTGGGAAATCTTGTCTTCACCCCTGTCTAAAACTGATCTGCCTATCCATCAAAGTATGGCTTAGGCTCACTTCATTCATGAATGCTTCTTCTCTACCAATCCACGTTGACCTCCCCCTTTTCAAAGTGTAAAGTCCATTGGACCCCATGGAATGTTGAATCTGTCCCCTGTAGGACGTTCAGACTTAGTCCAAGGGGAATCGAGACTCAAAGCTCCGAATCCCAAGTCGGCTAGGCCCGGGTTCACACAGGGCCCACACTAATCTGCATGGCACCCATGTGCCCATCAGAAAGACCTGCACAAAGGTACCCAGCAGCCCTGGTATAAATCCCTCCCCTGGTGCCCACTAGCTGCTTGACCTGCAGGAAGCCCTTAACTTCTGTCAGCCTCAGTCCCTCATCTATAAAATGGAGCCCATTGCGCCTACCCTACTGGGTTGTTCTAAGAGCTGAGTAGGAAACTAATACAAAGTGCTGGGCATTAGAATCCATTGGGTGGCCACTAAATGTTTGCTGTTACTGTCATTAGCCTTCTCTACCTCTTCAATGAACTGTCTCTAGAAAGAGGAAGGAGCATCAGTAATTTCTTAAGACAGCAACTGACATCTCCTTCCTTCTGCTCTTTGTCTTTGGCCATCATAGCACCACGTCCTATAACTGAAAGTTTCAAAGACCCCAGTACCAAAAATAATTTAGCCAAGCGGGAAAATTATACCTGAGGGCTAGAGTAGACATATTTAGCCTAAGGCAATCCAGGCATCAGGGGAGGGGTGGGGGGTGGGGGGTAGTTATCCTCTAAAATGAGGGAAAGGGAGTGAGAAAGTTTTCCTTAAAGCCACTATTTGAGAGTGGGAAGGTATGAGACCAAATGAAGTTGATATGGAAACCAGTGCTAGAAGCTGACTTGGGCATTTCTTAACGATTAAATGAACTGGCTTTGGGGTCTGACACCCTAAAGTTCAAATCTTCTCACTGTCCCTTACTTGCTGTGTGAAATTGGACAAGTGACTTAACCTCTCCCTGCCTTAGTTTCCTTATCTAAGGATAGTGGATGAATGAAACCACGTAAGAGATATAGCATGGCTAGTGCTCAATGTCCCCATATTTTGTGGATATTTACCATGTAAGAGGCCCTCAGTGGCATCCAATGACAAGAGAAAGCTATTCCCATTACTCAGCCATGAGACCATTACCGTCTCCCCAAAATAAATCATCCCTAAACTGAGGGTCCAGGAAAACCAGGATTCAGGTTGAGGAGGAAGCAGGACACATAAGGATATTTGCATGTATCACAGTAAATATCTTATACCTCACAAATATCTGACACATTTCGTGTGTGCATTAAATTTTGTTGAAGGCATGTAAAAACATCCAATTAGTATTTCATTTAGCCTGGTAAATTATTCAACTAGGGCAGAACTCCCAGTTCCTGAGGAGAATTTATTTTGTATTTTTTATTATGAATAATTTACAGGAAAGTAGAAGAGTTTAATGGGTCCCGGTGTACCCATCACCCAGCTTCAAGAATAGTCAACTCATAGCCAGGCATTTTTATATATCCCACTCTCTCCCTGCCCAAACCCAAATTATTTTGAAGGAAATCCCAAAACACTGTATCATTTAATAAAATGAGGATATTTAAAAAAAAATTTTTTTTATGTTTATTTATTTTTGAGAGAGAGAGACAGAGCACGAGCAGAAGAGGGGCAGAGAGAGAAGGAGACACAGAATCCGAAGCAGGCTCCAGGCTCTGAGCTGTCAGCACAGAGCCCAACGCGGGGCCTGAACTCACAGACCATGAGATCATGACCTGAGTCGAAGTCGAACGCTTAACCGACTGAGCCACCCAGGCGCCCCGAAATGAGGATATTTTTAAAAGAAAGGAAAGGGAGAAGGGACACATACGTTTTACATACCTTTTACTTTTCTGAGACATCCAGCTGCCAAGATGGGCAGCAAGTGACTAATTCTTAACCATTTTAATTGCTTCTCCACTATGTATTTATTCCATCTATTCTTTCTCATCGTAGTTCTATATGTTTCCCTGTAATTTGTAATTTAATAGTCTTACGTGACTTTGCCTCACCAGCTGCAATTGGATTGGAAACACCTGGGAAGCAAGAGCCACGTTTTCTTCTCCATGAATTTAACATTCTATGTTCTAGTGCTCCACATGACATCTGGCCTGCCTTCCTCCTTTTCTTCTTAATGTTCTCTCTTCCTCCCTAACCAACCTCCTAACCTTCTCATGACTCTAAAGCTTCCTTTCATTAATTCTGTCAACATTTACATGGCAGGGCTCCTGCCATACAGCTGACAAAAGTAAGCTGGAAGCATCTAGCAGACCACGGGAGGCCGAGAGGTAGTGGGAAGCTGGTGAGTGCAGCTGAGTCTTGCCGGGTAGGGTTGCATTCGCCAACAGAGGAGGAGGTGGGAGGGCGCCTGAGTGGCTCCGTGAGTTGATTTCAGCTCGGGTCATGATCTCGCAGTAGCCCCTGTGGAGTCTCACGCTGGGCGTGGAACCTGCCTAGGATTCTCTCTTTCTCCCTGTCCTTATGTCCTCACCTCTTCACGCTCTTTCTCTCTCAAAACAAGAAAAAGATTTAAAAAGTAAATTAAACAAAGGTAGAGGTGGGAGGCCGTTGAGGGTGCAGGAAGGGCATTCTAGGCAGAGGAAGCAGACCCTGACAAGGGTCTATGAAGGAAATTTGGGTCTTGTGGGGGGGGACTGCAAAATATATCTTTTGGCTGGACCAATCAATCTGAGTGGATAAAGAGGGGAGAATAATGAGAGGTGAAAACATAAAGTTAAGCAATGTCCAGTCGTTGGAGGACAGTGCCGATTGGATTGGCATGGGAGCTGGTTGGAGGAGGGCTGGTAGGAGAGAGGAGTCCTGAATGCTGAACACACAGCCATGAAGCATCTTATGTCCTTGGATTCACCAAGGCACTTTTCACCTTCTGCAGTATCTCCTGTGAGAACATGGCCTTATCAGGGGCGCCTGGGTGGTTCAGTTGGTTAAGCGTCTGACTATTGATTTCAGCTCAGGTCATGATCTCATGGTTCCTGGAATCTAGCCCCCTACCAAGCTCTGCACTGAGAGTGCAGAGCTTACTTGGGATTCTCTCTTTCCCTCTCTCTGTCTGCCCCTGCCCCGCTCTTCCCAGGCGCACATCTGCACGTGCTCTCTCTCTCTCTCGCAAAATAAATAAACATTAAAAAAAAAAATTCAAAGAACATGCCCTCCTGGGACTAGCATATCTCTTGGATAGTTTACTAAAGACTGATGCCTCCCTCAAAGAGGTTTCCTTGATATAGAACCTACCTGCCGGACTAGGCATATTATTCAAGCACGCGCGTTCATTTAGCGTGCAAATATTTGTTTTCTCCCAAAATGTTTTCAAAACAGAAAGCGGCCCAGACCTCATTATTTTTCTCAATTTGTTTCACTTGCTGCAACAAAACAAATGCTAATTGGAATGAAAGGATGATAATGTACATAAATTGTTTTTATTGGGCTTGGTATTAGGTTCACAGTATCTGCAATTGCACCTGTGCAAATATATTTCGAAATATTCACTTCATAGCGCAAGAGCCGCTTAATCACGTAGCTGAGACTTTGAGCTAGATTTGCAGAACTCAAAATGCAATCCAGAGTTGCCATTTGGCAGCTGAATTGGAGTGTGTAGACAATCATTGCCATGGAATTATCTACTCGGGCTATCGTCACTGCCCCAATTTGCTTGGCAGTTGAAAATCCCACACTTTGCACTTAAGCGGTTGCACTTGACTGGTTTCAGAGCTCAAAGACTGGAGGGATGTTTGTAGGTTCCAGGGGTCATGCATTTGAATTGCAATGAAGTATGCAAGAGAGAGTTTGGGAGTGAGAAGGGTGATTAAGTGACCTCTAATGTTCCTTGCATTTACATAACTCCCCCATCCTTGGAACACGGATATCTGGAGCTACTACATTGATAATCATTTTATTATAAAATTAAGTTAATCAGACTTTGGAAAGATGACTCAGTGACCAGTTTGAATGGTGGCGGGGAGAGTTTGACCATGTTAAGATCTAGTTTCACGTTTTATGAGATTTAGAACCTTGTTCCACGTGATGCCAGGTCCCCTGCGTCCAGATGTGACTTCCCTGCCACTCATTTCTTCGCCATTTGAATCAGGGGTTCACTCGCC
Organism: Prionailurus bengalensis; assembly: GCF_016509475.1. NCBI lineage: Eukaryota > Metazoa > Chordata > Mammalia > Carnivora > Felidae > Prionailurus > Prionailurus bengalensis. Next base: position 44,525,727 of record NC_057349.1, read on the forward strand.
TATTTTCCTCATTTGTGGCCCATGATTTTCTATGCCCTGACCGGATTATCTTGCTTGCCTTCCACTCACCTGCCTCTCACCCTCATCTATAAGCTCAATTGCACCCTCGACCTCCAGGAATACATCTAGTCTTGGAGGTGAAGGGCTATTTGGGGGGTACTTGGAGACTAAAATCCTCCTCAATCACCACCAGACCATCACTGGGTGTGGATTTTACCCCTATTTCCAATCTTTGGAGAGCTGCTGACCTGACACATGTTGCTAGCCTTCTAGAAACCTGCTCTCTGGGCCTTGGCTGATCTCCCACCCTACTCCCGCTCAAAGCCACCAGTGGATTTTAAACCACGAGGGCTTTAAAATTGTCCCTGTGACCTACAAATTTTAGATCCCTGGGACACATCCTACCTAGAACCATGCCACCTTACATCTCCCAGCTGGGCTCCCATGAGGACCTTCAGGCCTGACTTGACATTTCAGCTCAGGCTCATCATCCCACATAGTTCCCATGTCTGTCCCAGCCCCTGTCAGGCCAGAGGCCCCACTTATGATCCCAGACTTGGCTTCTGACCAAAAAGAAAGTAAAAGTAAAATCTCTGGCTCTACCAAAGCTTTGCCTCAGTTATCAGCACCACATTATCACTTTCTAACTGGCTTCGCCTCATATGAATTTTCTCGTTTATATGTCCCAACGCTGGTCTTGGACCCAGAGCTTGACCTGACCATGGTAACAGTGGCCGTTTTATGCCTCTTGCTTCCCTAGAAGTCTCAGGGCCTCTTTAGCCATGGGGTTATTACCTTATTCCAACAGCTGGCTCAGATGTGCTCAGATATTCCCAGCATTAACCAACAGCAGCAATGGGCACAGATCTTCTGTTCCTAAATCCGTGTCCTTTCCAGGTGCCACAATGTTCTGATCTATCTCAGCATTTCCTACACTCTGTTCCGCAGAAAATTTGTATTCCATGAGACAATAAGCATTTGTAAAACAAGCAGACAAATTCACTATACGAGCATATCTATGTATATTTCATAATCATGTGAATTTGGAAAATGCTGTGTTAAACAATGCTAAGTGTGTTACTTCATTGCAAGACTTTCAGGCCCTTTAATATGCTACTAGTGACCATTGTAATATTAATTCAGGGAGTGGGAGGGAGAAAAACGGAGTATGTAGCTTTGTCACATTTATTGGCCTATAGAGTTTTTTTTCTGTGGAACACTCTAAACATGTCACCAGAAGTTCCTCAGATCGTCGTGTGGGAAATGCTAAGTGACTTAACCTCCATTCTTTGACACTGACCTGAAGTCACCTGAACAAAATTCTCCCTGACAGAATGCAAAAGGAGCAAGGGAGTCAAGACTTCCCTAAAAATTAGACTAAAACTCGACCCTTATCATACACCATTCACAAACCCCAACTCAAAATGGAGTTAAGACTTAAATACATGACCTGAAACTATAAAACTCCCAGAAGAAAACACAGCGGACAGCTTGACATTGGTCTTGGCAATGATTCCATGGGTATGACAACAAAATCACAGATAACAAAAACAAAAGATAGACAAGTGGAACTGTATCAAACTAAAAACCTTCTGCACAGCAAAGGAAACAGCCAATGGAGTGAAAAGACAATCAATGTGATGGGAGAAAATATTTGCAAACCATGTTTCCAAAATATATAAAGAATGCCTGCAACTCGATAGCAAAACAAAACAAAACAAAACAAAAACAAAAAAACACCCTAAAATGGGCTAAAGACATGAATAGACATTTCTCCAAAGGAGACATACAAATGGCTAAGAGGTACATAAAAAGATGTTCAATGTCACCAATCATCAGGGAAATGCAAACCAAAATCACAGTGAGATGACACCTCATACCTGTTAGGATGGTTATTATCAAAAAGTCAAAAAAGATAAATGTTAACTAGACTTATTGTGGTGATCAGTTTGCAATATATACACAAATATCAAATCATTATGTTGTATATCCGAAACTAACATAATGTTGTATGTCAATTACACCTCAATTAAAAAACAAAACAAAACAGTCAAGAGATAACATGTTGTGCCAAAGAATGAAACTAGACCACTTTCTTACACCATTCACAAAAATAAACTCAAAATGGATGAAGGGCCTGAATGTGAGACAGGAAACCATCAAAACCCTAGAGGAGAAAGAAGGAAAAAACCTCTCTGATCTCAGCCGCAGCAATTTCTTACTTGACACACCTCCAAAGGCAAGGGAATTAAAAGCAAAAATGAACTATTGGACTTCATCAAGATAAAAAGCTTCTGCACTGCAAAGGAAACAATCAACAAAACTCAAAGGCAACCGACAGAACGGGAAAAGATATTTGCAAATGACATATCAGACAAAGGGCTAGTATCCAAAATCTATAAAGAACTCACCAAACTCCACACCCGAAAAACAAATAATCCAGTGAAGAAATGGGCAGAAGACATGAACAGACATTTCTCTAAAGAAGACATCCAGATGGCCAACAGACACATGAAAAGATGCTCAATGTCACTCCTCATCAGGGAAATACAAATCAAAACCACCCTGAGATATCACCTCACGCCAGTCAGAGTGGCTAAAATGAACAAATCAGGAGACTATAGATGTTGAAGACGATGTGGAGAAACGGGAACCCTCTTGTACTGTTGGTGGGAATGCAAACTGGTGCAGCCATTCTGGAAAACAGTGTGGAAGTTCCTCAAAACATTAAAAATAGATCTACCCTATGACCCAGCAGTAGCACTGCTAGGAATTTACCCAAGGGACACAGGAGTACTGATGCACAGGGGCACTTGTACCCCAGTGTTTATAGCAACACTTTCAACAATAGCCAAATTATGGGAAGAGCCTAAATGTTCATCAACTGATGAATGGATAAAGAAGTTGTGGTTTATATACACAATGGAATACTACGTGGCAATGAGAAAGAATGAAATCTGGCCTTTTGTGGCAACGTGGATGGAACTGGAGAGTGTTATGCTAAGTGAAATAAGTCATACAGAGAAAGACAGATACCATATGTTTTCACTCTTATGTGGATCCTGAGAAACTTACAGAAGACCATGGGGGAAGGGAAGGGGGAAAAAAAAAGTTAGAGAGGCAGGGAGGCAAACCATAAGAGACTCTTAAAAACTGAGAATGAACTGAGGGTTAATGGGGGGTGGGAGGGAAGGGAAAGTGGGTGATGGGTATTGAGGAGGGCACCTGTTGGGATGAGCACTGGGTGTTGTATGGAAACCAATTTGACAATAAATTTCATATTAAAAAAAAAAAATTCCTTGCTGGAAAAAAAAAAGATAACATGTGGGTGAGGATGTGGAGAAAAGGGAATTCTGGTACAGTATTACTAAGAATGTAAATTGGTTACAGACCTTATGGAAAACAGTATGGATATTTCTCAAAAAATAAAAAATAGAAAACTTTATGATCCAGCAATCCCACTTCTAGGAATCTATCCAAAATAATCGAAATCAGGATCTCAAAAAGATATTAGCACCTTCATGCTTACAACAGCCCTATTCACAATAGCCAAAATAGGGAAACAGACTAAATTTCCATTGAGATATGAATGGATAAGGAAAATCTGATATATACACACAATGGAATATTATTTAGACTTTAAAAAAGAAGGAAATTCTGCAATGCATGACAACATGGATGAACCTTGAAGACATGATGCTAAATTAAATAAGCCGATCTCAGAAAGACAAACATTATATGATTTCACTTAGGTGAGGTATCTGAAATACTCGAATTCGTAGAATCAAAGAGTGGAATAGTGGTGGCCAGGGGTTGAGAGTAGAGAGAAAATTAGGAGTTACTAATCAAGGGGGCATAAATTTTAATGAAGCAAAGTGAGTAAGTTCTAGAGGTCTACTGTATGCATTGCACTTGTAAATTATACTGTACCATATACTTAAAAATTTGTCATGTTGGGGCGCCTGGGTTAAGCGTCCGACTTCAGCCAGGTCACGATCTCACGGTCCGTGAGTTCGAGCCCCGCGTCAGGCTCTGGGCTGATGGCTCAGAGCCTGGAGCCTGTTTCCGATTCTGTGTCTCCCTCTCTCTCTGCCCCTCCCCCGTTCATGCTCTATCTCTCTCTGTCCCAAAAATAAATAAACGTTGAAAAAAAAAATTAAAAAAAAAAATTTGTCATGAGAGTCAATCTCATATGAAATATTCTTACCCCAATAAACGAAATTTTAAAAAGAATGAAATACGGCAATTAAACAGAAGCGAGCATCAGAGAGGTAGCACTTTTTAATTTTAAATTCTTACTCATTTGTATGTTTCCACGATTTTATAAATTCAGGTTTGTACTACCACATACTAGCATAACTAACATAAAAATACTGACAATATTGAGGACTAGCAAGGATGCAGAACAACTTGGTCTCTTATGCATAATGCTGGGAATATACAATGGTCCCACCACTATGAAAACGGTCAGTTTACTATAAAGTTGAAAAAGCACTTAGCATATTATCTAACAATCCTATACCTGAGTATTTACCCTAAGGAAATGAAATTTATTTCCACATAAAAGTCCGTGCACAAATGGTCATAGAAGTTTTATCCGTAATAGTCAAACACTAGAAACAGCCCAAATGTATTCATGAATAGTTAACGAACTGTGGTACATCCCTACCGTGGAATACTACTCAGCAGTGAAAAAGAACGTGTTCGTATGTGCAACAATTTGGTTAGATCACAATGGAATTATGCTGAAGGAAAACAAGCCAATCTCGGGTTACATCCTGCATGGTGCCATTTATATAACACTTTCTAAATGACAAACTAGTGACAGAAAACAGTTGTCAGGGTTTAGGGTGGAGGGGAAGGTGTCACTATAAAGAGGACACGGGGGAGAGTTTCTTTGTGGTGATAAAGCAGTTATGTATTCTGATTATGGTAGCGCCTTCATGGAATCTACATATGTGATAAAATTTCATAGTACTACACACACACAAACACACACACACACACACACACACACACCAAAAAAACAGGGGCGCCTGGGTCTGGGTGGCTCAGTCAATTCAGTGTCTGACTCTTGATTTCGGCTCAGGTTATGATCTCCCGGTTCATGGGATCAAGCCCTGAGTCAGACTCTGTGCTGACAGTGCAGAGCCTGGTTGGGATTCTCTCTCCCTCTCTCTCTCTCAAAATAAACAAACATTTTTTTAAAGAAGTGCATGTAAACACTGGTGTGAGCTGAGTAAGGTCTGGAGCCTTAGTTAGTAATATTATATGAATGTCAATTTCCTGGTTTTGGTAATATCATGGTTATGCAAGATGTTATCCTGGGGAAACTGGGCAAAGGGTGGACAGGAACTCTCTATACTACTTTTGAAACTTCTTGTGTATCTTAAATTATTTCAAAGTAAAAAAAATAAATAAATAACAATGTGAAAGCCAAACAAAAAAGCAATTCAACTTCGGTCGATTCCAGATGAGATGCTCTAGAAGGGCAGCAATCCAGTCCACCTAATTTGTCATTTGGGACCATGCTTGGCTCACCCAGTTCTACAACGGTCTTCCTGGCTCCACCATTTACTAGCTGTGTGACTTGGGGAAGTCATTATCTGTGCACCAGCTTCCTCATCAGCAGAAGAGAAATTCTAACAGCTCCTGCATCATAAGATGCAGGTTAGGATTAGAGTGAATAATACCAAGTGCTTTGGATACTTTATAGGAGGAGGAGTTGTTTCATGAAGGGACATATGCATTCTGGACTCCCAATATGTGATGTATATGCAAAGCAGTCACATGACTGGGCCTCGTGTCTTATGATGGTTAGCCAATATTTAAACAATATCAACTCCTTGCTTGCATAATAATGTCTACAATACCTACGTTTTCCTTTTGGAAAACTTTCTCTTTACAAACTATCTCTCTCCCGAGAGATTTGGAATGTATGGAACTGTAACCATCTGCCCTTTCTTTTAGCGCAATTTTCTTTAAAATTAGAAGGAAGACTTCCACTAAAGGATTTTGTGATATTTTTTCCTTGATTCATATTTCATTTCTAACTCTCCTAATACCCTCTTTGTATTTCTATCATTTCATTCAGATACATTTGATTATAATTTGATTTGATTATAATGTCCATGTCTGTTTCCTTTCTGAGATGTGAGCTTGAGGTCAGGGTCTGCATGCTTTCATTTACTCAACATAGAGTAACTGAGCGCCTACCATGTTCCAGGCATTGTTCTAGATGCTGAGGATACAGCGATGAACAGACAAATGCCCTGGTGTCGACGGTCGTTACTGGCTTGTATAGAATTCTTTGTATTCTTGGCTCTTGGCTTAGTGCCTCACCCATCGTAGGTGCTCACGTGTTTCGTTTCATGGATGGATGAATGGAGTGACAAAATGAATATTTCTGTTGATGGGTACCCTGTGTTTAAACAAAAGGGGCCAAAACCTAGCATGAAATTGTTCTAACTTCTAAAGAGAATGAAACACAATTGTCACAGGACTTTTGGAAACGAGCTACCTGTGTCCCTCTTCTGCCTCCTTCATGGGATTTCTAGTTTGGCATCTTGCTATGGACAAAGCACTAGGTGAGTGAAAACAAGACAATGCCAGAGCAGAACAGAAGCGCCTCCTTTGGAGAGATGAACAACTATCAAAAGGCTCTCAAGAAATCTTTGACCTTTTTCCTCCTGAAGATCTTAATTACGAGTGATTCCTGTATTGAGCAATATAAAAAAGATGGGCCAGAAAATAGCTGCTATGTTCCACCTCTCTGAATTTCTCGGTTTGAAGTCCCTCCCTCTAAATTTTGCATTAATTAAGTTTGTTGGGAGCCACGTCCGGGAAAAGAATCTAAAATCACAGAGGTTGGGGTTGGCAGTGGGCAGAACGAGACCCTGTCTCCCTTTTGCAGGTTTTACAAAAACGCCCCTCACAGAACTATTACTAACATTTTAAGCCTGGTTCATTACCTTGGTCTTCACGGGTGTACATTCCCTGGATGCCTTAGAAATATTCTAAAAGTAGTTTTTATTTATAATTTTTCAAATTCCACACACAATACACACACATGGTGCAAAACTCAAAAGTCTCCAAAGAACAAACCGTGGAAAGAACGTGTCCTTCCTTTCCTCTTCCTGTCCCCTGGATAGCTCGTTCCTTTCCCCAGACGTATCCATTGCCATATTTTTTATATCCTTGTGAGGTACTTTACGAAAAGCTGTTATTTTGGAAATAGTGAGGCTCTGGCATCCAACACGCTTCACATATTCGGCGACTTGAAGTCAAATAGCATAAAAACTGTTTTAGATTTCTAATGCAAGTAACTCTTGGTCAAATCGCTAACTTCATTTTCCACCTGCTTTCAAGAAAAGAGGCCAAAGAAGTATCTCGGAATAGTGGACGAGTACTGGCAGGGACTAAGGTAACTGGGGTCTGCCATGAAGTAGCAGAAATGAGCCTAGCTTCCCACCTGAAAACCGCAAGATTTCTAGACAATGTCCAAGTTTCCTTACAAAGGTAAGGGCCACAAGTCTGCTAAACAAGAGACTGATCACATCTCCTTTTCTCAAATCGAAGTGTAAGATAGGTACCCGATACATCTACAGGACCGTACATCGAAACTGACACTCCCATAGCCCAGGTGCAACCCACAGTCTGAGATTCTATGACATAGTCAGTGCAGTTATGACTCATCAGATCTTACTTTATTTTTTGAAAATTGGCAAACCTTCAATCAAATAGATATAGAAACATAAATCAGAACAACATCACATCCCAAATATTCTTGATTAATCATACCTTATACATTATGCTCAAAGTCATGAAGAACTGGTCAGTTGCATCAAGTAATTGTCCAGCAGTGCAATTAAGCCTTAAGATGTTGCCCATCCTTGCTACGGAGCATATCAGTTCTTGACAGTTACATGTAGTTTTACAGGACGGTTATGGGTTCTAAAGCAAGCCTGCAGAGTTGAGTGGGACGATTTATAGCAAACTCACAATTGCAGATTTCCGAGTTCGCTCCCTGTAAGATTTATCCATCAGATCTGGGGTGAGGATTGAGAAGCACTCTCTCTTCACAAACTCTTAAATCAGTGGCTGCCCAAGCTGACTGACTACACATTGGCATCTCTTGGGGAGCTTTAAAAATGCTGATTCCTGGGTTCCAGGCCCTTAGATTCTGACATCACCGATATGGAGGTTGGCCTGGGCACTGGATTTCCCAGAGCCGCCCTGCTGATTTCGATGTGCCGCCAGGATCAAGAACCACCGCTGTAGATCTTGACCAGGACTGCCTGATTCTGGAAATCTCTTTGGATCATCGGAAATCGTTTACTTCTCTCATTTGGAAATGGTGTCATCTTCTCCCACATCAGCACTACTCTTTGCATGAAAACGAGGCCCAGTTGCAGGCTACCCAGTGTCGATCTAGAGACCAGCAGCATCCACATCACCTAGGTACCTATCCCCTCACCAACTGAAACAGAATCTGCATTTTAACAAGATCCCCAAGTGTTTCATGTGCTCATTAAAGTTTAAGGAGCACAACAAAGTGGCCTCCAAGGATGCATTCTAACAACCTCCTGGGTGCGGTGACAGCCCACAGTGGCAAGGATCTCAAGCACTGAGCCCAAGACTTTTCAGAAAAAAAAAATATGGGAGACACTTGTTCTGTACTTCACGGCAAACCTTTAGAACAGACTGCTCATTCCCAGGTGATTATTTACATGAAAAGTTGATAACCCAGTGAAGCACATCCAACTTTTTCCCAGAGTAGGAGATATTTTCTCCTTGGAAAAGCAGCCAGATCTAATTGTTTAAGAGCTCTTCTGCATTTCACCTAAATTGGCTTAGAGGAAACAGTATTACTCTCTAAAGAAAAATAAATTGTCTCTTCCTTAGCCCTGCAAATAGCTGAAGATAGTCTTTCCCCTACCCAGATGATCTTCGCAGTCAACTTTAGATTTCTCAACAAATGCTCCTGTTTCTGTTTCCTACTCTTCTGGTTATCCCTCCAACCCCGCACTGGAAACCTAGTTTAGCACAGCCCTCAAAGTAAGCTAGTTCACACCAGAGAAAACCTCCAAAGCGAGCCACATAATATATAAATCAGATTGTCATCAACTCTGACCAGAACATTATATATATTTTTTAATAATGCAGCTTGGGGTTACTTTTGGGGGTAGGTGGAAAGCTATGTATTATATTAACTCAGTATTAAGCTTCTGTTTAACCCTAACTTCCATGTCCCTTCCCCTTGTATCATCAAAAGATGCTTCCCCCTTCTTACACTTCCACAATTATTCATTGAACTTAAGTATAAGGCTTTCTTTATAAGCCACATACATTTCACCACTGTGATCTCTGTATCCACGGCTTCAGCCTGACAAAGTATTTCTGGTTATCAGTCCTGAATAAACCCTTTTGGATTCAGATTCAAGTCTGATCTCTACCACTCTGTTGTAGAGCCTTAAGCAAGTTCCTTAGCCTTTATAAGCCTATTCTTCACCTATAAAATGGGTACAATAATAGTACCTATCTTAAAAGGTGGTTATGAGGTTTCAATGAGATATTGTAAAAGTCACCTTGTAAAGTACAAAGCTGTAAAGGTTAAGAAAATAATGATCTCCAGGCTAGAAGTAACTTACAAACTTAACAACTATAACACTGATTTGTTTTCAAGCCCCACAAAAAATAAGTCGCAGTCTCCAAATCCTCTGAAAAACCCATCTGTCTCCTTCCCTCCCATCACCGACCTATCCTAGTTTGTTTCCCTTTTGAAGAGTTTCTGTCTTCTGTTCACAAAAGAGGAAGGGAAACCTGGCCTGAGAACCATAAAACCAAATACCAGAATTGTTCTCTAGAAACCAGCCACATGGGAGTGGATGAAAGCAGAAGACCCCTTCAATGTCCCTGACATGGGTGTCAAAGTGTCCAGACAGGGCACCCACTTCCAGTTTCTCACCGAAAGAGGAACTCAAAATTGCTGATGTCCTGGCCACTGGAATTCTATAGAGCCAGGGTTCCCAAGCTAAGGAGATATGATAGCACATAATAAAAAAATAATATATATAATATGATGTAATACATCCATCATCATGAGACTTTGCCCTATTGCCAAGAAAGCCCCTTGAAGTTACTCAGGGGCAATGACGTTTCACACAGAAGCCTGTGAACTTGTACAGACCCCCTCCACACCCCCGCCCCCCACGAGTGGTAAAATTCCTAGATGGAAATGAGTAAGAATACACTCCAGGACCTATGTCATCATTTATACCTCTCCACCTCCAAATCCTCTTTTCTTAAAATAGAGACAAAATAGGAGCCTAAGATTTACCCCCCAAAGACTAGGGAATGCTTGGTCATCTCTAACACTTGGTCATCCTTCTCTCTGAAGTTCCAAATACTCTTCCAGACACAAAGCTTTGCGAATCTGCATGATTCACAGGTCAGAAACGCAGAGATTTTTAGAATACACACATTTTTTTCCAAGAGGCTAACCAAAGAGTTGTAATTTGAGCACATGTACAAGGCAAGTAGTAAATACACTCAAACTACTCAAGTAACAAACACCTAATATTTATTAATAAATTAGTACACTTGAAGGCATTTTTTCTGCTATCAGTCCCTCCCCATGACCCACAAACCCCGCCCACACAAAGGGAGTCCACGCCACCTTTGCGTTAGAGTCTGGCAACTGAGCGTTATTAGAGAGCATGTTTATAAACGGGAGCAGAGTTGCAAATATATCAGACAAGAGCTCTTACAGCTGCAGCCACTTTTAATTAAAGTGATTGAATGACAAAGGACACCCACCAAGACCAAGGCCTCGAGGGCAGACTGGACCTACCGACTACGTGTGTGTATAAAAAAACAAGACATCTTTTAAAGCAAAACTGAGCAAATCCCCTATGGAAAAAGGTGCCACGGGCACTCAGTTGTGACTTTCCAAAGTGCAGCAATACGTTCCAGAATAGCTCAATTCCTAAAAGATGAAGTTCAAGTTCTTTGGTGGCCCAGGTGTCAAGCCACTTAAATAGCAAGGTCTGATGGCTTGAGGATTTCATGTCTCCAGCCCAGAGCATCATTAGCATAAGAGGGGCACAAGTAATCAGGCATTCTACACGGTGCCCAAGTGAAAATCATACAATCAGCAACAGTGTGGTCAAGTTTCAGCCATGAATATGAACTATACAACAAGGCATATTAAAACGATAACTCAAAATCTATTGCATTACAGTAACGCAACGGGGTATTACACTTCTTTAACCCTTAAGAAAATTTGTAAATTACAAATAATAATAAAAAAAAGTTACAATTAAAAAATAAAAAGCTGATGTGGATGTTGAGACATGAAGACTGCGTATAGAATTCACAAGATGCCATTACACTTTTAAGAAGTTCAGAGCCTCACAATCCAGTGTGCAGGAAAAGCCACACTGCATTTGTGGTACATTAAGTGAATTTAAAGTGCACAGAACAATTTTGAAAACACATAAGAAGTCGAAACAGAAAATATGGAACCTAGAAAACTTTAGTGGTGGGTATTTTTCAACAGTTACACCTTGAGTAAGGCTTATAAACTAACTTCCTAGAAGGGTTAAAAAAAGAAAGAAAGAACTCAAACACTGGCCATATACTCTGTTACACACACACACACACACACACACACACGTGCGTGTGCGCATGCACACACACGCAACTAGAAAAACAGAAACAAAACAAACAAAAAACCACCCTGCCACTAAATTGAGTAATTTCCAGAGTGCGGTATCCCTCATGGTCTACAATAGATCGGGAAGATGGCTATACACAGAGTCCAAGAGGGTCTGGCTGGCTTCCTGACTCTTGACTCCAATAATCTCAAATAGCCGGTCCAGCTTGTCCTCAGCCTGAGGAATCTCTTCAATCACCCGCAGCTCCTCAGGATTCAGAATGTGGAGCATGTCGTCAAAAATAGGCTGTAAGTCACAGGGGTCCAGGCGTACCTGCCGCAACACCGTGTCCTTCTTTTCTGCAGGGAGGACAGGGAAGGTAAGGGGCGGTCAAGGGACTGGACTGGGGAAACAGAACAGCGCTAGGAGGGGCAGTTCCCCTCTCCCAGGCCGTCCCCACCCCCACCCCAAGGTGTGTGAGTGAACCCCTGGCACATTTTAAACGATACAATAGTTTTTACTTGCATTGCGCTTAAGATAATAAGATCTGCCTAACAGAGAGCAGACAAGGAACCACTTGCATGGGTTGTTGACTGTCCTTAGCGTGACTTTTGTCTAGACCTAAAAGACTTCGGGATTCTTCTATAACTCAGCAGAATGCTGAAATACTTAGAGACACTTAAGGAAACAAAACAAAAGAACCACTTTTCCATCTGCAATGTGTTTACTAAACAAAGATCAGTCCGCCCTTTTCCCCTCAAAAATTCCAAGTCCATGTAATCTGCTTATCTGACTTTCAAATTACATTGCCACATTTCAAAACTAAACTACAAGGGCAAAAGCACACAAATAAGAAATACTGCTTCTTGGATCACACCTTACAATGAGACAAGGGACTGTAACGTATTTATTACTCCTCTAAAAAGCTTTCTCTAAAATATAATATGTAGCATAAAATACAAACTAAAATATAAATCTTTCCTATAAATATAAAATAGATAAATGTAAATAGGTAAGGTATATAAGAGAGAACATATTTTATAAACATAAACTACAACATAACATGAAATATAACCCTTTCTTTAAAATCTAACTGGAATTAGCCAAACGGGGAAATTTCGAACAAAAACCCATTACAGATATAGTGTGCCTGCTAATTCCCTAGACTGCCATGAAATATCCGAAAGTGGGAAATTATTTACCAAAAATACCAATCCTCAATGTTTAAAACCTTGTTCTCTGCAATGATTCTGAAGAGAGTGCATTTTAATTTGAGTCACTGAAACTTACACTTCTGACCCCCAAGATAGGTTAGACTCTAAATCCTTGGATTCTGCAAACCCGGTCTGGTAAATAATTTTCAAAAAAACCTGCCAGACAACATTTTATCGGACCTTCCCCGAAACACCTTCGATAGCATCATGAGGATAAAGGGCGACCAATGCAGGCTCTCGGCCAGATCAAAAGAGCTGTAAAGACTTCCTGGGGGGGTCCCCCGCTGTCTGATGCCTCAGTTCCTCTGGGGCCAGCCTCACCTTGGGGTCTGTTATAGGTTTTCCTGGGCAGATCACTCCCATGAGGCAACTACCTGGCTGTGGGGCTGGCCAGGGAAACCCCGGGGGGCTCCTCTGGGGGAGGCTTAAACAATGAATATGCCCTGCTGCCGTTCTGCCAACGTCTGTACCTTTGGTAATAAAGGAGCCCGTCCTGCTCAGAGCCGAGGAGCCGCTGGATGTGGAGTCACAGCGAAGAAGAGGCTCCGACTCATCCACGAAGAAGCCCTTGTTCTTGTCCAGCGGGGAAGGCTCCACCGTCAGCAGGGTGGAATTCTCAAGTTTCGTGTTGGGGCTGGGGATGGGGCTCGGGCTAAGTGGGCTGGGGCTCATCGGGAGGGCCAGTTTGTCAGTTTCCAGCTGTGAGGGGAAACAAACAAATAAAAATGTTTCTTATTATACACTTCAAAAATTGTAGAGGAAAACAATGAAATCAAAACACCCTCTCAGATGCTATTTTTGTTCCATTTACTATTTTATAGATGAATTCTGCCATTCTGACAGTCTGTAACTTACATTATTGCTAGACACACATACACACACACTTTTTAAACCTTAGGCGCTGGCTAAGCGTTAAGCATTAAAAATTAGGAAGCATGTGCACGAAGCTGTTACCTCACAGGAACGGAATTGGACAAGGGAATGAACAGGAAGATCTCCAACTTAGAAAAACATTGATTGAGCCGGTGTAGGTCTTAGATAACATCTAGTACCTTCCCCTCTGTATGAGCTGAATTATGTCCCCCAAAATTCATGTTGAAGTTGTAACTTCCTGTACCTCAGAATATGACTGTATTTGAAGATGGGGCCAACTAAGTAAGTTTAAAAAGAGGTGATTAAGGTATAGTTGGGTTCTAATCCAATATGACTGGTATCCTCAGAAGAAGCCTTTAGAAGAGGCACACAGCAGAAAGACCATGTAAGACACAGGGTGATGGTTACCATCTTCTACAAGTCGAGAAGCCTGAGGACACCTCAAACTTCTAGCCTCCAGAACTGTGACAAGATAAGCGTCTGCTGTTTAAGCTTCCAGTCTGCGATACTTTATTACGGTAGCCCTAGCAAACGAACACATCTTTTTTTTACAAGTAAGGAAACTGAGGTCTAGAGAAATGACATGACTTTCTTAATTATGGGCTCCCAAAGAGTAAGGGGCAGAGCTAAGACTCATTCCCATTTCAAAGCAGCTCAGGAGAACACCAGAGGCCAAAGCAGCTGGAAGAGAGTGAGGACCACCCCACTGGAGCCAGTATAGAGCTCCCAAGGACTTAATGGAGACAGTGAAGCTTGCATTCTGGAGGGGAGGGTCAGAAAGACAAAAACAAGGAAGCAAACAAACAAGATGGTTTCACATGGAGATGGTGAGCTTCATGCCCATTGGCTGGTATGCAGAGAATGGATTTTGGGGGGCGCGGGGGAGGGCGGGCAAGAAACAAGAGAGCCCAGTTAGGATGCTGCTACAGTGGCCGGGTCAGGTAAAAGCATGGTTTGTACCTAGGTGTGCAGTGGGGAAATGATAGGCGATATCACCCCGTTTTACAGATGAAATGACCAAGGTCCAGAGAGGGCACACAGCCCTTGGGAGGAGGCCGGTGCTCAACTCGGGTCTGCTTAATACCTCTACTTAGCTTCTCATTTGACACTCTGCTTTAGAACTCTGGCAGGCATTTGTGGCATCTCTTAGTTCATTGACTTGAATCTTTTTATTGGCTCTTCTGGCATGGATGAAAATCTGGGGGCCAGGTGGCCAGATCGCACAGGGCAGGGTTCAGGGAGTGCTAATCACCACTTATTAGAACCCTCATGACTTCACTCAGACACGACAAGCAAAACATTGTCCAGTTCCTCAATCAGGAAGACACTGACCCTCATTTCAAAGTATTGTGCTCAAGGGCTGTAAAACGCACAAGGCAAACACAGCTGCTTCTTTTACAACCTGTAAGGCCTGAGGAATTCTCGCAACTGACTGGAGATTCCAAAGACCACCGATTACTGCACCTGCCCACTGTTCCAACAGCATTTTTCCTCCGCACGACCACCCACACCCTGCTTCTGCTTCCCAGTACAAGCTGAAGACTTGCATAACGCATTCCCAGCTGCCCCCTTTCTGATCCACAGACAAAATTTTATGTTTCTGCTTTTACACTTTTAATTCAATAGGCCTTGGCATGTGCCCCTCCTCTCTGAAATGCACATGGCCATTCATGCCAATACACATTTTTTATTCACTCAATTAGACAAAGAGCACTTGTCTACACTCTGGTTCTCAGGGACCACATTACATTGGACGACATGGTCAGTCAATATAGTGCACTGTTCTTGCTTAAAAAAAGAAATTCCTGCCCACAAATCACATGCCAACAGACTAAGGAGTCCACCCACCTATTTCCTGAACTTAGCTCAAAACTTTAAATATTTTATTTTTCCCCCACTTTTGCCAAAGGATCCTATCAGTGGAAATTAAGTACGTGATTTCCAACACAATTCAGTGAGACAGAATGCTGCAGTGATGCTCTCTTATAATTAACGATGAGTCCAGCGAATAAGAAGATGTCCCTAAGAGTGGTTTTAGCGTCATCACCGTAGGGCTAACAATCACAGCCAAAGCCAGAGCTCATGTGACAATCATCTTTCTAGAAAATCTATTCAGCTACTAAATATAGGTATCTCTCCCTTTATGCAGGATACACAGCAGCTGGTTGATTTCCAGATTTCTCTAAAATTATCTGCACTTTTCCTATAAGGAAAAAAAAAACCCTGCTCATAGAAAGTTAACTTCTTTCCTCCCTTTATCTTACTATTTACAATATCCATCAACACTGGGTTACAACACAGCAACTCAAGCATTGTATTACCTACGATACCTATTAGATAGCTCTAAATGGAAATTAAGTCATTGGGGGTCACCTGGGTGGTTTAGTCAGTTAAGCATCTGACTTCAGCTCAGATCATAATCTAGCGGTTCATGAGTTTGAGCCCCACATCAGGCTCTGTGCTGACAGCTCGGAGCCTGGAGCGTGCTTCAGATTCTGTGTCTCCCTCTCTCTCTTCCCCTCCCCTGCTCGTACTCACTCTCTCAAAAATAAATAAAACACTTAAAAATTTTTAAAAAAGAAAATTAAGTCATCGGGGTATGTGGAATAAATTAATTCTTTATTAATTCAGAAAGTTCATGTTCATTGTTGAGTTGATAGCAAATAAAGAATACTTATTAATAAGATTTAGATACTAAAAGACAAACACTCTAAACAAGAAAGCCAGAAAAGGGTCCTCTTGTTAAATCTTTAAGCATACACTTATCCAAATATTCACAAAATAGATTATGAGGGACTTAATTTCTTCCTTATGCATCTTTGGGCCTTCCAACTTTACAGGGACATATCAACTTTTATAACTATAAAAACAATACAAGTTATTTTTAAAAGAAGTTACCACAATGGGGCGCCTGGGTGGCTCAGTTGGTTAAGCAACCAATTTTGGCTCAGGTCATGATCTCATGGTGTGTGGGTTCAAGCCCCACATTGCGCTCTGTGCTAACAGCTCAGAGCCTGGAGTCTGCTTTGGATTCTGCGTCTCCCTCTCTCTCTGCCCCTCCCCCATTTTCTCTCTCTCTCTCTCTCTCTCTCTCTCTCTCTCTCTCAAAAATAAATAAAATACTGGGGTGCCTGGGTGGCTCAGTCGGTCAAGCATCCAACTTAGGCTCAGGTCATGATCTCGCAGTTCATGGTTCGAGCCCCACATCAGGCTCTGTGCTGACAGCTCGGAGCCTGAAGCCTGCTTCAGATTCTGTGTCTCCCTCTCTCTCTGCCCCTTCCCCGCTTATGCTCTGTCTCTCTCTGTCTCTCAAAAATGAATAAACGTTAAAAAATTTTTTTTCAAATAAATAAAATATTTTTTAAAAATTTTAATAGGGGCGCCTGGGTGGCGCAGTCGGTTGGGCGTCCGACTTCAGCCAGGTCACGATCTCGCGGTCCGTGAGTTCGAGCCCCGCGTCAGGCTCTGGGCTGATGGCTCGGAGCCTGGAGCCTGTTTCCGATTCTGTGTCTCCCTCTCTCTCTGCCCCTCCCCCGTTCATGCTCTGTCTCTCTCTGTCCCAAAAATAAATAAAAACGTTGGAAAAAAAAATTTAAAAAAAAAATTTAATAAATAAAATAAAAGCAGTCACCACTGATAAGTATATTTTCTATTTGCTAACTTGGAAATATTATGGCTACAGTAGCTCTTATTTATTTATATTGGTAGCCGAGGAACAGGATCACCTTGGAAGATCACCTACTTGGCTGAGCACCTCGCTATACTTCCGTTAAGTGTCCACAGGCACAAAAGGGTAACATTACCCTCCAATTCACTGCAGTGAGGTAGACACTCGACTTAAAAGAAAGGCCTCTGGAGAAATCTGGCCAATGAAGGCAATACATCCACCAGATATTTGAAGTCCTTTTGCAGAAACTTTAAAAATACAATTCTTTTTGCCTTACAGCCAGGAGACAAATCATGCTAACTTAGAAGACTTACTTGAGAAATGAGGTAGAGACGGTAAGACACACGGAAGGGGGAGGCAGCAGGGATAACGAGGGGAGAGCTCCCCAAGCAGCCAAAACCAGAACGGTTCTATTGTACGAACTTCAAGAGCGTGCAATTTACTTTCGCCAAATGAGCCCCAAATGTCCTCCTGATGAGTTTCTATGCAAGTACACTTAGTCCTGCCAGATACTGTATTTATTAGTCCCAAGTGATAGGGGAAGGGAGATAGATAAATGATTCACCTACTCAACAGCTGAGTCACACCTAAAGGTCCACTGCTGACCTGACTGCTTTTCTTTCTGATTAGCAGAACCACCGAGTACAAGGTACCATCCAAATGGATGAGGGAACCAACGTATTGATTGAAATTGGTGGGCTTGACCATCCCAGGGCTGTAGAGGTTTATAGCAGTCCTTGTAAGAACAGTGATTTAACTTGTATTTGGGCTACACCGGGGTGAGCCATTCATTTCCAGCTGTGTCTTTGCGACCCTCCACTCCTACGGCATCCAAATGAGCACCCACTCTGGGTGCTCAGCTCAACTACAACCTGAAACTGAAGCTCAGAAGTAATTCTTCGGTTTTAGCATCAAACCCCAAATCGCTTTCCTTGTTGACTAGCCTTGGGGATGGCGTGGCCAGGGATGGTAAAGGAAAATCCTTCCAAGCCTCAGTCATGGCAAGAGTGGTTTATAAATGAAATAAGGTTCCAAGACTACTCCCAAATATAGTCTGCAAACAGGAATCGGCCAGAGAACGCCAGCCCCAGAGGCTGTCTTTCCAGCATGCATTTCATGTGCCCCACAGTCAACTCCTCAACATCAAAATCATTAACATCCTGGAAATTCCACTGAAAGAGAGGAAAGGAAATCGACTTCCAACTAGCTGTGTGGTCTTGGAGAAATCACTTCCCTCCTTAGACCTATTTCCTCATTTTTGAACAAAAAAGATTAGACTAGGTCATCTCTGTTGAAATTATGTCTTATTTATTGTTTGCCACACTATGGCTATTCCCTTCTCTCCCCTCAACCCACCCACCCCCAACTCCCTTTCTCCTTCCAAGTTACCCCTAACTGGTTCACTCAACGAAAGTTTACCACTGAGTTATTTTCAATTACTACCCAATTATAATCTCCCTGTGGTTGCACAATCTGTTTTCATAAAACGAATTCACAACTTTGATGCATCAATGACCCCCTGAAATGAAGCACTAATTACCCAGCCTAGATGCTCCTTGCCAATCTGCTAAAATGGTTCAACTTAACCCCTTGGCTCCTGGCACTAGCCAGTTGGGATTCCACAAGATTTCATATCCCACCGATATGCCCGACAGCCTCAAGAAGAGAACTCCTCACAATCAAAAGCTACCCTTTCAGCTGAACTTTCCCTCCAGGCCTCCTCCAACACTTAGAAAGATGGGAGAATCCTATGTCACATTTGCGACGTTTTCCATCACTTTAATAATGGTGTTTAAAAGCCCATTTGCTAAATTCAATGAAAACTAATTGCTATTCCATCTGAGTTGACCAGCTTGTCACTCAGATCCAGCAAACAACAGGGACTTTAAGAAATAAACCATTACCGGTACTGTGCTTAAATGATTCAGTGTGAAATACACATATTCCATTTGCTGTGAAGGTAACTCTTAGGGGCTTCATTTTACAAATGAAAAAACTGAGGCTCTAAGAGGTTTGACTACCCTGCCCAAGGTCACGGAGCCAGGATTCAAGATCAGGTCTGTCCAGTTGCAAAGCGACCCTCTTTGCTGAGCCATGTCACTTCTCTGTCTGGACCCACTACGTTTACAGAAAAATGACAAACCCCGTAACCTCAGTATGAGCAACCACATGACCACAAGGAGGTGCCCTGGCTGCTGAGCCAGAAGGAAGAAGCAAAAGGCGGGGTCTGCAAGGATCTGTAATTCAGTGGCAGAGCTTAGACTCCGGCTGGATGACGGCCCTGAGATAAAGATGAGAGAGAGATTCTGTAAATATCAGACACCTCAACGGTGGACCAATGACTTGCATTTGTATTTGAAAATATTTCCAGTCTGACAGACCAGGGACTGTTTAAAAAAAAAACAAAACACACACACACGTAATTTCCACTAAAGTTTTATCTCAAAGGAATTACAGTCACAAATAAATACATAACTAAAATTATTTGAGGATTATGATATTATCTCAAGCTTGTTTCCCCTGCTCTCCCAGCTGCTCGTGTAATCAAAATCAAATTAGATTTCATGACGTCCTATAGGTCTGGTAGATATGTAAGCCGGGGCTCTGATAAAAGCAAGTGCTATCTTCCCTGCCCGTATAAGCATCTAGATATCTGAATCTTATGCAGTCCCTTTGTTTAGAGAACAGGAATCCAGATGATAAGGAAACCTTTGTCATCTAAATCTATGTGGTTCCAGGATTTCATATATAAATAAGGTTCAGACAATGATGGTTACCAGCTGTCTCTCAAAAAACTTACCTGAATCTATTCAATTCCTAGGTTCAGATACTGAAGAAAACCTGAGAAATACAACGATTTCTCTCTTTAATAAATGAAATACGGTGGTGATCCCAACAACGGAAAAGAGAAAAAATGGATGGGAGACAATGGCTTTATTCTTCTGAGTGTGAGTTCTTATTAAATTCACTCAGAGTAAAAGGTGTTGGCAGGAATAATCCAAATTTACACCTAGTAAAATTATAAAAATTTTTTTCACAAACAAAAAGAAAAAAAAGGAAATGGGAAGATGCTGATTCCTCAGCCTTTAAAAGAAGCGTTATCAGTTGTTAAGAAATTTGGAGGGAAGTCTTAGAAATGGGAATATGACCCGGAAATATACATTCACGTATATAGATAAAGCAAAGACGTTAAAATGTGAGTTAACTGTTAAATCTAGGTGGTTAAGCTTATGGGTATTTGTTGTACTGTGTTTTCAACTTCTCTGTTTCATAAGCCTTATTTTCTTAATTGGAAAAATAAATTTTAAACAAAGGCTAAGAGCCAAGTAACTATAGGACAAAAATTCCCCAAACTTTTCCTAAGCTTCTGATTCTTTAGTCTGTTGTCATTCCGTCTTTCTTCTCTTGCCCAGCCCCTGTCCCAGGAAAGGGAGACAAGAGGGGGCTTCCGTTGCATAAGCAGGGAAGAAGGCTAACACTTAAATCTAAATCATCAGTTGGCAAGTGGGCATTGCTGGCCTCATGCTGTCTAGATCCCCCTAGGGCCACCGGAGGTCATGGGATGGAAGCAGGAACAGGAGTGCGATGCCAAGAAGCCCTGCTCGTCTTCCCTGGGAAGCCCGATGTCAGCCCACAGCAGTAGCAGAGCTCAGTGGACGCAGAGGTGTGCACTGTCCCCGAGAGCTGGGGACTAATAGCAGGACCTACAGTACTCATCCTCGGGAGGCTCATAGGATTAACTTGGCCCAAGAATGGCAAAGCCACCGGGAAATTCTTTTAAAAGACACCTCACACCCACCCTAGATCTGTCCAAGCATAGCATCATGAAAGTATTTTGTATCGACTGCAACCTCAGTTAAGGCTATATTGAAGCTGCATCCCAGGTTAGCTGGCCATAGTGTGTTTCTCCCTTAACTACGCCAAGCCCAAGTCAAGGCAGTTGCTACAGTCTTGTGTGTATGTGTCATTTCTAAGAGTTAATTTCAAAAGGGAATCCCAAAGGCTACAAATCCACCCACATTTAAGTGAAGGTGGCTAATCCCTGCCCTAAGCAAGAGAACTGTTCCTCTGCTGAATGCAGAGGGGAAAAGCCACAGGAAGCCACAAGTAGTGCTGTATGAAGCTGCCAGAGCTGGGAAGAACCAGCTGGCTCTGGAAGGAGAAGGAAGGGAGGGTGAGCCCCGCCCAGCTGCTGGCGCTGTGTCTGCAAGCTGTCCAGCCTGCTGACATCAACGGTAACATTGCAGCCCTGAGCTGACTCACTGACTAGCTTTCTCGAAAAAGGAAGCGACGAACAGAGAGAGCAAGTGGGTTCTCTTGGTTCCAAGCTGGAGCCCACTCATATCCAAACATACTGCTGAGCCTTACAAGAGCTCGGCCCCGTGGACACATGAGGAGGTCACGCTGCCGGGAATGACGTGGGTTTCCCTACATTTCACTCACTGAGAACCCATGAGGAAGCCTTTCCCACAAAAAAGTCTTTGACCAATTCTAACCATGAGAAGGAGGTGCATGAATCTGACAAAGCTTGCCTTAAGGCATTGTGGAAGACAGAAAGTAATTTCACAGGAAACTCATGATCTTGAGCTAAGAAGGCTCAAGCTCATCTCAGTGATTCAACTGTTTTGAACTTGCTAAGTTTGATTAAATTAGTATTATTTAATAAAATCATTAGTTGGATGCATGCCATTAGAATTGGAATATACCTGGTACATAATTCCAAAAGGAGCTACTGTGAAAAATACTTCTCCCTTATTAATCTCTGACTCACAGTTCTCATCTACTCGGTTCCCCTGCGGGTGGTGATTCTTACCCATTCCTCGCGTGTTCTTCCTCCCAGTCGATACTTACACCAATAAAGAGGTATTATATAGTCTCTACCCTTCCCCACCTCTTCTTTAGTTGTTACTAGTTTTCTTATTTTACTTTTTTTTTTTAACACAATACTCGCTCCTTTCGACAAATGCATGCTGTTCCACTGTCCGGGCCTTCCACAACTTCTACAACCAGTTCTCTGTTGAAGGTCATTTATGCTGCCTCCACTCCTTTATTACAGATGACGTTACAAGGAATACTTTACTTGGGACATTCTACACACATGGCAGAGGCACGTAGGACTATTCGTAGGACATAGTCCTGGAGGTACCAGGTCAATCATCAACTCCCATATACTTTGGTAGATAATACCAGATGGCTCTCCATAAGGGTTGGGCTCACGTACACACACATTGGCAACAGACAATATCCCTTTTTCTCTATACTCTCACAACACAAAAAATGGCGTCACACCTTCTCCTCCTTACCAATCTAAGAAGTTAAATTGCATCTCTGTGCAGGTTTCCATTTTAATTTTTCTTGTTCCGAGCAAGGCTAAAAAACCTGTATACCTTTAGGAACCCTCACGATTTCCTTTTCTGTGAACTGTCTTGTTCACAGACTGCCCAATTTTCTGTTGGGTCCTTGGTCTCTTCATTAATTTGTAAAAGCTCTTGATTTTTTTTAAGGTTGTTAACCCTACGTTGCAAACAACTTCTCCCAGCTATTATTCTTTTGATTTACCTATGATGTTTTCTGGCTTACCCATTTATTGTTAAGTAGTTGAATCTTACTTGTGTGACTTCAGTGTTTTCTATCCTTCTCAAAAGAGACTGACCTACTGTTGGGATAATAAGAACAAAGAAAAATTTCCCCATGTTTTTTTCTAGTACTTTTTTGGTGACAAGTCATGTTCATGGTTGTTCACTGCAGACTGTCCCCTGACAAAGTCCAACTGTGGGTAAATCAAAAGTTTCTCTGTGTAAAAAAAAAAAAAAATTAATGGGAAAGTCAGGAGTGAAAGCTACCTCTCCCAAAGAATATGAAGAATTAAGCATTGAAAGTGTTGAACTGAAACTAACTGGTATACAATAAAACCTACTGCTGGCCATGATGCAATTCCTCACCAGCACGTGTACCTGTGATTGGTACATGTGTTATAACAGAACAAGAGATAGTCTCATAAACATAAAATGGAGAAACTGGGCCCGAATTGGAAGCTACTAAGCTTTATCAAGATATGAGTTTTGGCTTTAAAAATAAATTAAAAATATGATATCCAGCACTGGTAATTGATGGAGAAAATAAGCTTCTTTTCACTATATTGATTCTGATTTCATTTCAGTGGATTCTTTGAGAAAGCCAGTGAAGGTGTGGATTAAGCAACGGAAAATGTCATCAACTAATAGACTGCCTTTTCTGAACATGGAGACACCGTGTCTCAGGAAACAAATAAAAGCCCACTTCAAGTCTACAGAATATCCTTTAACGTGGGGCTCAAATACCTACCCCTCCTGTAAAACTGTCAGCAACTTGAGGGAGGATTCCCAGGTTTCGTGTTTTATGTGTGTCTTATACGTAAATGTTTCCATCTAGTATCTCCAGTGTTGGACACAGGGCTCAAAACATAATGGGCATTCCATTAATGTTTACTAAATAAGTTGTTTAGGTTAATCCATCTATCCTCAAAAGCAATTTTAAAAAGGAAAAGAAAAAGCATGTGCAAATACATGCGTTGGGAGAGAAAAATGTATCAATCTCAAGATCCCCAAGAAACTCCTTATAAACTATACACCTCAAGCTCAACTACCATATTGGATTAATCCTACGATATGTATTTTTTCACATTTTAACATCTCTCAAATAGGGATAAATCTTACAACTATAATTGGCAGTGTTTTAATTGCTACCTTGGTAGTATATACAATAATGGTGCATCTCACAATGGACACGGCCTTGAACTAAATACAAAATGATGTCTTAATTCTCATACCTACCTATACCCTGCAGAACGATGAAGCTTGCTAGATAATCACAGATGTAAAGCACCCACACAGCATTTGGGACACAACAGATACTCAGCAAATGCTGGCTCCCTTTCTCCTTAATGTGCATTTATTGAAAGTAGAGTGGTATCATTCACTCTTGAGTTAAAAACGGAAGAAGGCAAAATTTAATTTCAACGTAGAGGATAGTAGCAAAACTGTATTGAGCCCCCACTCAATGGCAAGTGCAGGACTGGGTATTTACACTCCTGATCTCTAGTATACACACTCTGGTTCCAATCTTCCCCAGATCCTTAGAAGACAGCCATGAATTCACGAAGCTGAAAGTCAATTTGTTGGATCCGCCAATTAGTTCTATTAGTTCCTAAAGATGCAAAGTTCGAACTTCAGCACTTCCATGAAGTGGGGCATTGGAAACTTATTTATGTACCTTTAATACTGTGCAACAGTGAAAGCTTTCTGAACAGCTTGCGACAGAGCAAAACAAAACAAGGTTCTCAGTAAAACAAGTGTCCTTTGCAGAGTCAAAAGCTTGAGAAGCCCTAAGTGTGATTAGGTAGGGCTTCCTCAGCAGAAACCAGACAGAAAATCTTGGGGAAGAGGACCAAAATCCAGTCTTGAAAGAAACTACAGTCTGTTTTTTTAAGAGTGTCTTTTTTGGGGGGCACCTGGGTGGCTCAGTCAGTTAAGCGTCCGACTCTTGATTTCAGCTCAGGTCATGATCTTGCAGTTGGTGGGTTCGAGCCCCATGTCAAGCTCTGTGCTGACTTCGCAGAGCCTGTTTGGGATTCTGTCTCCCTCTCTCTCTGCCCCTCCCCTGCTCATTCTGTCTCTCAAAATAAATAAACATTAAAAAAAAAAAAAGAGTACCTTTTTTTCCTTATTTATTTTGAGAGAGAAAGAGACAGTGTGAGTGGGGGAGGGGCAGAAAGAGAGAGAAAGAGAATCCCAAGCAGGTTTCACACTGTCAGTGCGGGGCCCAACGTGGGGCTCAAACCCACGAACGATGAGATCATGACCTGAGCCAAAATCAAGAGTCAGATGCTTAACTGACGAAGCCACCCAGGCGCCCCTAAAAATGACTTTCTCAAATGGACAAATATACGTCTGCTATTGTTTTCTGTATTTTGGGGTAGGTCAGTACCCCTGCCTTCTGCTACAACCTTATAATTTCCTGTGTACCCTTCTGTTATAACATTTGCTTATCACACTGAATTGCACATTATTTGCACAAGAGTCTCCCTCTCGGTGACCGAGCTGCTGAAAGGCCTAGAGACCACCTTTCTTCTTTACAGAGTACCAGACACACAGCTGGTGCTCCACAAAAGGTTGTTGACCAACTGAATGAAACCCTGGAATGTGATAATAAGTAGAATGGCCTGAAATGCCATTAAAAACCTAAAAGCTTATTCACAGAGCTTGCTTCTTTATACATGATGGCCACCCTAAACACAAGCACCACGAAATGTACCTAAGCCTATCGTGTGGCAACAATCCTTTTATAAAGTCCCCTTGTCACCACACAGGGGAGTTCCCCAGAGCCCACAGTCACACCCTGCAAATTAAGTGACTTGACCTTAAATGACCCTCTATGCTGTGGTAACACGGCCGGCCGAGGGCAGGCGCGAGATACAGGCTGAGTTCAGCTAGCGTCTTAGGGCCTTGGGATAATAATCCCTATCTTCTCAGAGATGACCAACTGGTAAATTAAAGACGAAGACGAATCTGAATGGCCAAAAAGCCAACAGTTGAACATACAGCTGGTATTCGCCTTGACTCGCCCTCACTATGTTAAGTGTCTGAAAAGAGCTGGTCTCAGTCAGACCTTAGGTAAGGACAGCTGCACCCTGCAGCTGGTTAACAACAACAAAAAAAATCAGCAACTGTAGTTCCCTCCGCCACAGAAACAGTGGCAAAATCAGAATGCCCAGTGCTGTCCCCAACGCAGAGACTGTCCCAGTTGATTATACAAAGCAAAGCCATCCAGTGTCCAAACAGCGTCGACTATAGTTGGGGGCTGGTGGGGGGAGGACTCTGCCTCTGGGACGTAGGTCTCCTGCATGGTTTCTGGAAGGGATCGAGAATGTCTAACAAAGAGTCATTCTATTACCCAGCAGTCCACAACAACAGCATGGGTTCAAGTCCACTAGTTACACTACAGCATAGTTTTGATCGGTCTTATCTAATGGAAGGCGGGCAGGAGGGGTAAGGTACCCAACTCCCCTGCTGGATTAGCACCAGTTCTTTACATCTGAGGATCGCTGGTCAAAGCAGACAGCTGAAGTAACACTTTATATTGTTTTCAATTGTTGCAGGTCTTCTTAATATTATCATTCTGTAAAAGGTGCATAAAATCCCTTTTTCTATCCTTTATCAAACTGAGACGATAAAGGAATACTGAAATTCCAATCACAATTACTGTCGAACCCAGCCAGTAAGCACTGCTTTACTATGCCATTTTCTTACATCCCGCAGTTTAAATAATCAGTACCTCATTCAATTTTGATAACCACTCGATCTTCCATTTTAAGTAGACAAATCTGGGCCCTTGGGTGGCTCAGTCTGTTAAGCATCCGACTTCGGCTCAGGTCACGATCTCATGGTTCATGGGTTTGAGCCCCGTGTCGGGCTCTGTGCTAACAGCTCAGAGCCTGGAGCCTGCTTTGGATTCTGTGTGTGTGTGTGTGTGTGTGTGTGTGTGTGCGCGTGCACACGCTCAAGTGCACGCACCCCTCCCCCACTCATGCTCTGTCTCTTAAAAGCAAATAAAAGTTAAAAAAGAAAAAAGAAAAATCTGAGAGGGGATGACAGAGAGAGAAGCTGAAGGGAGGGGAGGGGTGAGGAGGGGTGAGAGTAAATCTAGAGATTCAGTTGCTCAATTTTGTTTCCCTTTTTCTGACAGCCACTGAGAAAGCAGACCGTTATCTTCACACATACCATCACCTTTGTTTCTTCGCTAGAGAAAACATCCCCAGCCTAGGAACATTCGCTCAGGCAGCAAGGAATAAATATTTACCATTAGTGGAATTTCCAGTTCTTGGGCACTGAACCCAGATGGCAACCTGATGCTCAACCGCCCACTTTAACCAGTGTTGGAATGGGAAGTACCTCCCCACCCGACACTAAGTGGATGGATTTAAAGGATCCATTATGTGTATGAGTTGGAGCTACTTAGGAACACTTTTTCCATCTCTCTTGCCTCTAGAGCCCGGGGAATAATGGCAGCCATGCACAGTAAACATTCACCAAGTGCTTACTGTGGGGGCACACTCACCTAGCTCCCACAACACCTCATAGGACAGGCACTAATGGCGCTCCCATTTCCTCAGGAACAAACTGAGGCAGAGAGGCCAGGGTTCCCCGCGACGTGCTGCCAGGGCAGGAACTTCACCTGGCACACATCTCCACACTGAGGCTCCGATCTGGAGCCTTACCGGCTGATTAGCTGTATATCCAGCAACCCCTCCTCCCACCCTTGTGGATTTATTCCCTCACACTCCCTAAGTATATAGAAGTTTCTCCCATTCAACCGTAAGCTTCCTTGACCGCACTGACTCTGTCTTAGACCGGTCTTTGCATTTGCCCCAAATGTCCGGTATAATACTGCACATCTAGTCTGTTAGGTAATAGAGATTTGAACACAAAATCACATCATCTCCTTTGCTCTTTAGCAGAGGAAACTTACATACAGACATGAGAGCACTGGAAAGAAACAACGGTCCCACTAAATTCTCTTTTCCAGCTATCCTTCAAAACCAAAGGGCAACTAATGCAATTTATTTATTGAGTTGGCATTTTCCAGACACAGAAAAACAGAATTTATTGCCGGAAACCTACCCCAAGTATTCTTGGGGCCAAAGAAAAATGATCTCAGGTAGAAGCAGAAGCTGCAGAAAGGAACAAGGAACAACAGAAAAGATCAAGATGCAGGTGTTATCCATGGGAATCCTGACGTGAAAAATCGTAATAATTGTGCCTTTTGGGGGCTAAGAAATGTGTGGTGTTAAAATTCAAGACAATAAAAAAACATAATGCAAGAGAAGGATAAACAGAATTAAGGTCTCCTAAGGCCGTTGTGCTGTTTAGAAATAGTAAGAAGTACGCACTTACGAAACATCTCTCATAATTTAAGTTGTGATCTCTACGGTAACCATTAAAAGTACAGTAAAACATGTGTAACTAACAAGCTAAAAAAGGAAGAGAAGTCGAATCATAAAAAATACTTGATTAATCCCAAAGAAGGCAAGAAAGAGGGGGAGAAAAAGAGACAAGACAAATACAAAACAAATAATCAGATGGTTAGATTTAAACCCAAATAGATGAGTAATTACATTAGAAATGTAACCACACTAGAATTCTCTAATTAAATGACAAAAAAGCTGCCGGACTAAATTTTTTGAAACCTTAAATATATGCTACTTACATAAGACTTTCTTTAAATAATGCCACAGGGGGGGAAAAATCAAAGTAAAAGGTTGGGAAAAAAGAGATAACATACAATTTGGAATGCTGTATTGGGGTTTTTAAATAGCTTTGGCAAAGTCCCAATAACTTCCAACTACGGCCCCACTGCTGTTTCTACCAAACGCTGATGCCCTGGAAGGGAAAAATAGATCCGATTCTAGAAGGCTTTAGATGTTGAACTCCAAGAAGAGAGTACTGAAAAACAACTCACACCTTAGATAAAGAAAGAGTCAGGTAGCTGAATGGATTAATAAACTGGTACAACTAAACACTGGAGTATTATTCCGGGCTAAAAACAAATGAGCTATCGAGTCATGGAAAGACACGAAGGAATCTTAACTGTATATTACTAAGTCAAAGAAGCCAATCTGAGAAGGCTACATACTGCATGATTCCAACTATATAACATGCTAGAAAAGGAAAAACCATGGAGACAGTAAAAAAAAAAAAAAAAAAAAAAAGTGGTTGCCAGGGTGGGTGGGGTAGGAGAGAGAGATAAACAGGCACAGCATAGAGGATTTTAGGGGCAGTCTAAATCCTCCACATGATGGTATTGTATCATTATACACTTGTCCAAACCTGTAGAATAGACACTTAGTGAACCCTAAGGTAAACTATGGACTTTGGCTGATTATTGTATGTCAATGTAGGTTCCTCCTTGGTAAAAAATGTGCCATTCTGGTGAGTGATATTGACAATGGGAGAGGCTATGTATATGTCGGAGGAGAAGGTATATGAGAAATCTCTGTACCTCCCTCTTGATTTTCTTTTAAACCTACAACTGCTCTTAAACACTTAAGTCTTAAAAAAAAAAAAAAAGAACACGCCAAAAAGTGAATTTTATTATGTAATTTTTTTAGTACATAAAAAAATTTTTTGATGTCAGACTCTGGATGTGTTTAACTAAAACATGGCTTAATAGGCCACCATGGTTAATAATGGCCCAGCTGTCCTTGCCAGAGGTAACTAAAAGGTACACCAGGCTAATCCTTTGAGTGGAAGCTAATGTGGGTGCTCTCGGGTTCATGAATAGGAAAAACTATTAACCGTTTTTCAACATACGCACGCATAGTCATTTTTACACATTAAGCTTCCATTAACTCCTAGGGCAAAGTCTCAAGTCCCCAGCAGTTACCACAATACAGCGAGAATACAAATCCATCATAAAGTGGGAAGAATAAGTCTCAATTATGCCCCCTGCACTCTGTGTCTTGTTTGACTCAACTAATCTCAGAGATAAGCTGCAGACAATTACATACTGTGTGATTAATAAAAGCTGGCAGCCAGAAATCCATGCTCATTGGCTCTTAAAATGAGAGTCAGAGCTGGGTCCACAGGGTTGCTAGACAATGATGGCCATTATGAAAACACGGAACAAGAAGCTTCATATTGGCTTCTCAGGCTCCATCATCACACATAGGCTACCCCAGAACTACAGAGAAAGCGACGATGCGTGATGCCACTGTTCCTTAAAAAATAAATAACAAAATAGATATTAGAATCTTGTTGGATATAGAGGAGACAGAAGAAAAGCGCTCAAGGGTACAAGAGTCTGGCACTTTGGGACTCAGTATTTTGTTTTGTTTTCGGATTCACTGACTCAGTGATTTTTGTTACGAATCACTCTCCTTGGTACGCAAACACGGTCGCCTCCACAGAAACTTTGGGGCCTACCTCTCCCAACACCTGTGACAGTGCCTGGAATAAAGTAGGTGCTCAAGAAACATTTATGGACCTCAACGGAATCATCAGAGAAACATCCAAAGGTCATTTTTTATAGTCAACACCCTACCACCATCACCGGCACCCCCCAAAAGAGAATTACCCTGAAGATTAGGACTGAGTTTTCTAAGTGATTGCTGAGTATGCACAGAGAAATGAGACAGACTTGCAGAAATCAAAAAGCGAAATAAGTCTCGGCGATTTTTTTGGCAAACCTGACCCAACATCACAAACCTCAAGTCAGTCCTTGTAAACATTTACAAGGAAGACTGTCACACAGATATGGTCACACTGTCTACTCTCCCTAAACTGAAACAGGATGGGCCTCCCTCTCTCAATTCAGCAGTCAAACAAAGCCCTACCTACCCTATTGCTTGTGCCCTTTCAGCTCAGTCATTTAAAAAATATTTTAATGGGGAACCTGAGACCAGAGAGGTTTAGTAATTTGTCCCAGATCACACAGTGGGTAAATTGAGGATCCAGAATTTGGACCCTACACAGACTGATTCCAGAACATACTTTCTTCAAATCTATACCCGCGACACATCTTTCAATTGTATGATTGGGGGTGAAGAGTGGGTATCACTTGATTTATGAAATCAGTATGTGAGGGTAACTTGAATATAAATAAGTCACATTTGGGGTGCCTGGGTGGCTCAGTAGGTTGAGCGTTCAACTTCGGCTCAGGTCATGATCTCACACTCGTGAGTTCAAGCCCCGCGTCAGGTTCTGTACTGACAGCTCGGAGCCTGGAGCCTGCTTCAGACTCTGTGTCTCCCTCTCTCTCTGCCTCTCCCCCACTTGCACTGTCTCTCTCTCTCTCTCTCTCTCTCTCTCTCTCAAAATAAGTAAATATAATTTTAAAAACTTAAATAAGTCACATTCTATTTGCCATTTAAATAAATAAATAAACTTTAAATCACAAAAGTAATGTGTTTTCATTACAGAAAAAAATAAACAAGAAAATTCACTTCTCACTGTACCACCTGGATTGAATGACATAACATTAATGCTTTCTCATTTCCCTATGTTTATATTTTCCTACGCTTGCATTTTTTTTTCTAATAAGACACCTTCTTTTCCCTTAAAAATTCATCATGATCATCTTTCTACTTTACCAAAGATTCCACTCCACCAAATGCTAACATTGCATCGATCACAATTTACGTTTCTTGTAGGGATCATCGAAAAGACCTAGCGGCTTATTCTCCAACATCTAAATCCTCAAGTCGCCTGTTTGCCCTGCCAGCTCTTTCCCTGAGTCAATATTCCAAGGAAGCCCATTCATGTTTGCCTCTCAACTCCCTTACTCGAACGGCAGTCATTTCATCCAACTAGAGATTAAACATCTTCCTTTCCTTTCCCCCAGATCCAGCTAACTCGAAGCCAGCTTTAGTTGTGAGCCATACTTTTGGTATCATTCTCAGGAAGTCACAAGACACTACTGCGTGCCTTTGAATGTTTACCACTGCATCTGTTCATAATATTTTTTTCTGGGGGCACCTGGCTGGCTCAGTCAGTTAAGCGTCTGACTTGATTTCAGCTCAGGTCATGATCTCATGGTTGGTTCATGGCTTCGAGTCCCGTACTGCCTCTGTGTGACAGCACAGAGCCTGCTTCGGATATTCCCTCTCTCTCCCTCTCTCTCCCCCTCCTCTGCTCACTCGCACTCTCTCTCTCAAAATAAACAAATAAATAACAATAAATAAATATATACTTTTCCTGAAATTCCACATTTCAAAGAAGCCAAAAATATACCAGGAGTTTAAAGACCACCTTCAGTACCAATTAGCACCTATAAATTTTATCCACTCGCTTAGATAAAAGAGCCACCTCTTGACTGCTTACTTCAATAGTGAAGAAAGACTACACTGTTAGTACAAAAAAATAAAAGCACTTGGACCTCTTGGATATATAAAATTGAGTCCCTTGATACACAAAATTTGGTACAGAACAGTAGTGAGTTAGAGTTGATGGGGGGAAAAAACTCTCTCCAGCTCTTTAGGTAATGAGTTTGGAGCACTGGAAAATAACATCGACAGAATGGCCTTTTAAATTTTAAGTGGGTTTTATCAGGTCTCGGTGGCAACATTTTCTTTACTTTGGGAATACATTCAGAAACTTTAATCGAAGTTTGTGAGAAACAGAAGTCAATACTCAAGTTTGTACTTAATTCACGGCCTTTCAGGGAAGCATATTATGATTAAAGGAAAGGCTGAGTAAAATCAGGTATGTTATCATCATAACTACCATTTGTAGAACATCTTCAACGTACCAGGACTTCCATATACTTTATTTCTAATCTCAATTAGCCCTATAAGGCCGGCTTACAAATGAGAAAATAGAAGTAGAGAAAGGGGAAGTAACTTGCCCTTGGTCACCCAGATAATAAGTGTCACAGCCAGGATTCAAATCCAGCGCTGCCTGGCTCCAAAGCCAGAACTCAGTGACCAGTGACTATAAATAAGTCACACTCCTGGGTCCCCTCTGTTCCCATCTGATGTACAGATTGAACAAGCACAAGAAGAAGACTTGATCAATCTTGTTACCTACTGCTGTCAGCATCACGTGCAACCTCAGAAGGTAAGATTGAGTCCTCCTAAACTACATCACAAAAAATATCCTGGGGGAGGGTTGGGAAAGGGGAGAATAGGGGGAGAAAAAAAAAAAGTCCTCCTTCTTGGATTTGTTCAGGTGTGTTATGCAAAATGAGACCGTACATGGGATAACGAGATCTGGCTGCATAGTCTGAAGACAGAACATACTCCAAACACGATGATTCTCAACTCTGCACCCCCAAATTAACACCATTTGGAGAGCTTTTTAAAATACTGATTTCTGGGGCGCCTGGGTAGCTCAGTCGGTTAAGCATCCAACTTTAGCTCAGGTCATGATCTCATGGCTTGTGAGTTTAAGCCCTGCATCAGCTCTGTGCTGATGGCTCAGAGCCCGGAGCCTGCTTCGGATTCTGTCTCCCTCTCTCTCTGCCCCTCCGCCGCTCACGCACTCTCTCTCTCTCTCAAAAAAAAAAAAAAAAAAAAAAAAAAAAAAAAAAAATTAAAAAACAAATTTTTTTTTAAATACTGATCTGTGGTGCTCCACCTACAGATTCTGATCTGACTGGTCTACAGTGCAATCCAAGTACCAGAAATTTTTTTAAAGTTCTCTAGATGATCATAACGGACAACCACCGAGAACCACACTGTCCCAGAAGGGGAGTGTGTGTGATCCAAACACCCAATATCTGTATTTTTCCTTATTATATACACCTGGTAAAATCTGAACACAGGGACCCACAGGTTAGTTGGAAAGACCAACAACCCAGGGACATTACCTGGGCCGTATCTTCCATCAGTCCCCGAATCTTCTCCACGACATCGTTGCGCCGGTGCTGGCGCAGGGCACTGATGAGCTGGGCGAGGCTGGCCTCAGGCCCCCGGATGGTCCAGTGCTGCAGAGCTGCGTAGGCCCGCTCGTGGTCGGCCGTGTACCCGTTCGAGAAAGCGGCCACCTCCCGCTCACTGGCATTGCACAGAAACTGATAGATATCCTTCCACTGGCTTCCCACTTGGGCTGCTACGAGCTTCAGGATGTCAATCCCTAAACCAGAGAGAAAATAAAATGAAAAAACAGACACAGGCACACGAGGAAAGGTCTTTCTTTATATATGGCGACTGTTTTAATGACCTAAAAGAAGCATGCTCTCCCCTTGTAATAACATCCAAGGGAGTGGACTGCCTTCTATAAGCACTTAACATACACAACCCCTCCTGGGGACTAGTCAGGTACCCTCCTATAAATTTCACTTCCTGAATATGGAACCAGAAGAAGGCACAATCCTGGAAGTACAATAAATAGCCCCCAAAACGATGTTTTGAAAGCCAAATCCAAACAAAAGAACCAGGGACTCCTTTGTTACTGCTAAAAACAAGTGCATCCACAGCTCCTGAGTGGCTCAGCTGCTTACGCGTCTGACTCTTGATTTCGGCTCAGGTCATCACGATCTTGCATGGGTTTTCGGGTTTGAGCCCCACATCAGGCTCCGTATTGAGAGTGCCAAGCCTGCCTGAGATTCTCTCTCTCCCCCTCCACCGCACACCCTTTCTCTCTCTCTCAAAATAAATAAATAAAACTTAAAAAAAAAAAAAAAAAGTGTAACCAGAGGCCCCCGGACTAAAAAAGTGGTGAAATTAAGAAATTAAGAAATTCATGAGATTAAGAAAAAAGTAAGCCATGGATTAAAAGCGCAGTGGGCTTTATCCAGCACCATCTGGGTAGAGTGTTCAGATTCTGGAAATAATGTCCTTTATGTCAACTGACGGTATGCCCAGCCATTCCAGCCCAATGGAGGCACTCCTTAAGAACCTCTGGCTCCTTGTGCTCTAATCCTATGCTCAGCAAGCAATTTTTTCATCTATTATTCAGTCTCCAAAGCTGACTTGCACAGTTAAAAGGGAGACAACAACCAAAGTGAGACTATAATAACAATAGCTATTATCTCCCCGGTTTTATGTCTCAGGCACTAGCTCTTGGAACATCTTTATAAAGCGTTAACATTCCAACCACACGGATAAGACCACAGCACCTAGAAAAGTTAGACAATCTGCCCAACAGCACAAAGGCAGCTGGGTCGGAACTGAACCTGACTCACTGGATCACATATTATACGGTCACTCTGGCGGATCGGTCACTTGTAAACTCCGTCAGTGTGGGTCTAAGGGACCCAGATCTGATGAACGCAGGGTGAAATGCTGAGTCAAATCCCAGCAGCTGCAAGCTCGAGGTGAGTGCCTGACATTGACCCTCTGTGAGGTGTGGCTCTCCCTTAGCAATACGCTTTGGTGTCTTCCTGTACACAGCACCTTCTCTCGGCATTTACACGTTGGCTTTGCCCAAATTGATACACGGCATTACAGAGAACCTCACAGTTGGGGACCTGGCAGGCAGTTTACCACAACAGGGGGTGAGCCCTCTCAGCCAGTACCATGTCTTCGAATGAGGCCGTGCTCCCATGCCCAGATACCGGAGGTATTATGTTAACTGTTATGTCTTTAACACACTAACTACTCAAAAAAAAAAAAAAAAAAAAGGAGTCAAGCTCCCACGTGAAGCTTAGGGGAAAAAGAAGAAAAGAAGAGAAGAGAGGGAAGATTCCTGGGATCGAGAACTGAATTTTTTAATTAACTAGAGGTTAACCAAGGGGAAAAAGTCTTTTTTTTTTTTTTTTTTTTTTTTTTTGCTTCAGTCAGTTCTTGGGGAAGTAATTATAAAACTAGCTCTCAATGTTTGCCTAAGAAAAGAGCAACACTAATTCCAGAAGTTTCTTTGAAAAATGGAGAGCTTTGTGTTTCCTCGATGTCAATCCTTACTCTGCCATGCAAACCTATAGAGGCAGATTTATCTGCAAGATTGCATACATATCCTGAACCAACCACCCGCAACTGGCTTTTAAAAATAAGTTCCTGGTAGAAGGCTGCTTTCTTGTCAACTCTAAGAGTAGAATGCCACAAATTGAGGCATTACTGTACTTTCCACATGATTTTCCCTGGGCAGTGTGAGATACACTTGAACTAGTTGCTTTTCAATTTTCATGGCAATGTTCAGCCAGATACAGAGCTTTTGATTTCAAGCAACAGACACCTAAAAAAAAAAAAAAAAAAAAAAAAAAAAAAAAAAGTCTATGTCCTATTTAAAACCCTGCAGGTAACTTTAAGGAGACAGCCAGCTCTTTGTGATTGATGCGGTAGGTTCTTCCAAATACCAAGAGGCTTGTTCATCCCTGAATCTTAATTTAGGTTAATTTGACTAAGGCCCACAGTGTCTTACACGAAAACATGACTGCATTTTCTTGTACATGGGACTTTTGCCTAAATCTTCATAATGCCCGTGACAGTGTGGCTTTGGGCAAACCACTAACTGTCATGTCCATTTCCTCATTTGTACAATGGAGATACTCACTAGAGTCCCTGGGGATGGGCTGATTAACATTTTCTATAGAGTTGATTTATTTTTGGAAGCACCCCGTCATTATAAATGCTCCATATACTAAACACTAAAACTTAAGACTAAATGCATTTCTGATGCAAATACACAGCCTAGAGTAATTACAGAGTTTAAAAGGCTCAAACCTAACAACAGTTCCCTCTCCCCAAACCCAGTATTTATACTTTGTTTCAGTCACAAAATAAAGAAAAAGGAGGAAAAAAAGAAAAACACAAAGAATGGATACACTGAAACTTTCCTTCAACTAACTGACTGGAAGCTAAATTTAAGGCCCACAGATCAGGTCTCATTTTATTTCTTTCTTTATTATTTTTTTAATGTTTGTTTATTTTTGAAAGAGGGAGAGAGAGAGAGCGTGAATAAGGGGAGAGAGAGAGGGAGACACAGAATCCGAAGCAGGCTCCAGGCTCCAAGATGTCAGCACAGAGCCCAACACGGGGCTCAAACTCACAGGCGGTGAGATCATGACCTGAGCCAAGTCGGACGCCTAGCGGACTGAGCCACGCAGGCGCCCCTCATTTTTTTTTTTAATGGCAGAGAGAGCTACTGGAGAGAGCAGCCTTTCCACACCACAGGGGATCACAACACAGCAGGAGACGGGCCAGTCTGAACTGGCCCAAGAGCCTACGGCCCCTGGTCCCCACCCCCACAAAGGGGAAAGAAAGACCTGTGGAGTATTTCAAGAATATTTGCTGAGCGGCCACTGCGGCTTACTGCGTTTGCTGGACTGATGACCCCTACAGAATTTTAATGCAGAAAGAATGATATCGCCAAGAAAGTGAAGTAATGCCAATGAAATGGAAAGTGTGATGGGCTCTGGGAGTGCTCTTTACTTAGAAAGAAGTTTTAGGCAAAACTAAGCCATACAACTATAGAGAAAAGCAGTAGGATAACAAAACCACATTGAGATAGTTACGTGGGGGCTGCGGGAGCGAGGCGGAGGTTACCGGGTAACGAAACAGAAGGGACTTGAGAGGTAGTCACAAGGTTCTCTTTGTCAAACTGGATGCCGGGGAAATGGGTCCTCTTTTTATCTTGTTACTTTATTATTGGTTCGAGATCAGCTAGCCAGTTAGTAGTATCTCTACTGCAGTTAATAGGGAACGTGGTGTAGGACAGGAGCCTTATTATATGCTGAAATTATGAATGCACTTGGGGTCGGATACAGTGTGTATGCTTCTTCCTGGCCTGTTATTACTGACCAAGCAGATGCTGGGAAAGTTTTCTGTGGGTGGGGCTAGTAAATTTATTTTTCTTTAAAAATTATGGTGCCCTTGGGGCTCCTGGGTGGCTCAGTCGGTTGAGCGTCCGACTTCAGCTCAGGTCACGATCTCGCGGTCCGTGAGTTCGAGCCCCACGTTGGGCTCTGGGCTGATGGCTCAGAGCCTGGAGCCTGCTTCCGATTCTGTGTCTCCCTCTCTCTCTGCTCCTCCCCCGTTCATGCTCTGTCTCTCTCTGTCTCAAAAATAAATAAATGTTAAAAAAAAAATTTTACAAAAAAAAATTATGGTGCCCTTAGGGGGGAAGTAAAGGGAGGTCAGCACAGGTTTTCCGTAAAGGGCAACAGTAAATATATTAGGTTTTGAGTACCGCCATGATCTCTGGCCGAGGTCTCTTCCTCGACTCTGTTGTGATGTGAAAACAGCCATAGATGATACACATGAGTGTGCCTATAAGAACCTTTGTTTACAAAAACTGGGGGTGGCCTATGTATGGCCCACACACTGTACTTTGCCACCCCCTGAAGCAGATGCACTTAAAAGGGACCATAGCGGGGCGCCTGGGTGGCGCAGTCGGTTAAGCGTCCGACTTCAGCCAGGTCACGATCTCGCGGTCCGGGAGTTCGAGCCCCGTGTCGGGCTCTGGGCTGATGGCTCGGAGCCTGGAGCCTGTTTCCGATTCTGTGTCTCCCTCTCTCTCTGCCCCTCCCCCGTTCATGCTCTGTCTCTCTCTGTCCCAAAAATAAATAAACGTTGAAAAAAAAAATTAAAAAAAAAAAAAAAAAAGGGACCATAGCTTGGGGGCGCCTGGGTGGCTCAATCAGTTAAGCGTCGGACTTCAGCTCCAGTCATGATCTCACAGTTCATGAGTTTGAGCCCCGCATCGGGCTCTCTGCTGTCATGATTGAGCCTGCTTCGGATCCTTTGTAACCCCCCGCCCCTCCCCGACTTTCTCTCTCTCTCTCCCTCTCTTTCTCAAGAATAAACAAACATTTAAAAAAAAAAAATAAAGGGATCATAGCTAGATTATCAAATGGCACAAAGATTTAGAAAAACATCTTGTTAAAAGAAACACCCTGCCGACACACACACA
Organism: Prionailurus bengalensis; assembly: GCF_016509475.1. Taxonomy (NCBI): domain Eukaryota; kingdom Metazoa; phylum Chordata; class Mammalia; order Carnivora; family Felidae; genus Prionailurus; species Prionailurus bengalensis. The sequence goes on from NC_057349.1 coordinate 44,564,461, forward strand.
AGACAATGAGAGTTCTCGCCCCAATCATTAATGTGAAATGGGGGTAACTGAAAGAGAGACCAACCCTGGTCCTGGTCAACTGTCCTATGCAAGTCCCAGGTTTTTATCTATCCCGGAGACAGAGGAGCTGAATAGATGGGACTCATTTAGCTGAAAGGGATGCCACATCTCATTCCTTAGGTTGAAAAATAACACATCCCTCCACCCACGGAAGTGCTGACAAGGGTGTGAAGCTTAACTTTGCTCTTCCTGTGATGTCAGGTCCCGGAGCTCTGAGAACAAAGCTTCTAAAGAAATCAGCATAGGAGTCAAACAAGCCCTTATCTGCCAGATAGTTGCTAGGGGCTGTGTGTGAGAAGGTGGCCCTGGCCCCAGGACACGGCTTTTGAATTTTGAGGAGCAGGTAGCGGAAAGATCATGAACTTAGTCATCACAAGATACGGTTTCAAATGCCATGACTTGTTAGTTGTGTGACCTTGGGCAAATGACCACCCCTAAGATTTCAGGGTCCACATCAGTAAAATGACAATGCCACCTCTGATCTCATAGGGTAGGTAAGGAGATTTATGGGATCGGGCAGTAAAACCGTCAAGCCGAGAGCCTGAGTGCACATCGGTTTCGCTTCCTCTGTCCCCTCCACCTCTGCAAAGACAGGTCGTCGAGACAAAGGACCTGAAAGATGGCAGGGGTTTTGCAGAGACCTAGGGATTATAGCTACTTGACAATGAAGGCCAGCACCAGCATCCTGGCTTCCTGTGCTTTTTGGAACCTCACTGGCACATACCAGAAGGGGCACCGCCACACAGAAGGGCACCATCCACAGAAAGGCAGATGTGAAAGAAAACTGTTTCTGCCCCTGCAACATGCAGGGCATCCTATCAGTACTCACTGCTGACCTTGCCCAGATTGGCCACCAGGGAACTCAAGAACAGAGGCATGAAGGAGGTCACTGACTGAGCTATTGTGGACACAATGGCATTTTTCTAGTGCATCCTAAAATCCTGAATTAGATATCATCTGGGTGACGACATTAATTTGAGGCTCATTTTGTTAAGCCCAATGTCAGCTCCAATATGCAAAAAAAAAAAAAAAAAAAAAAAAAAAAGAGTTCCACCTCTTTTCCTAAAAACCTGAACTGCCCTTTATATTCAGAGAAGGTATTAAAGCTCTTTCTTTTTAGAGATAAATATCTGAAATGAGTGCCATCATTAAGAACCCACATTAAAGCCTCCCCGGACGAGGTATGAAGGACAGTGATGATGGAAACAAAGGCCATCTGTAACCCACAACACAGCACCTGGTTTCATGCCGTGCACCCGGCTTCAACAGAACGGGTGCGTGGAAAAGATGAGTAGGTTATAAGCCTTGTGATGGTACCAAATTCTCATCATTTAAAAGATTCGAGCATTCCCACTGCATCTCCCATACTTGTGAAATGTAATGTCTGTTCTCATTATTCTTCTTAGAAAGAGAGGTAGAGCGACGAATAACGAGAAAATTCCCATAGAGGCAATTAATACACAACTTCCTCCTCCCTGGACAGATAACTCCATAATTATCTCTATGCTGGTTTCTCTACACGCAACAGTCTCCTGCGATGTAGACACACGAAAGAAAGAAGGAAAGAAAGAAAGAAAGAAAGAAAGAAAGAAAGAAAGAAAGAGAGAAAGAAAGAAAGAAAGAAAGAAAGAAAGAAAGAAAGAAAGAAAAAGAAAGAACGAGCAGGATAAATGAGCTCAAGATTATCTCCCTTCTACCATCATCCTAATTCCTCCCCCCGCCCCGACATTACTCTTTATCAACACGTGCTGTGTCCTCAATGTACAGCAAGTTGGAAATCTCAGTAAAAGCCTGGCTTTAGCATTCCTAGAATTGATGTTCTTCCCTATCCAATGGTCATGTCCTCATTGGTGCCTTTTCTGACCTCCTTCTTCTGCCTGAGCCCCACGTTGGCTGTGACTACCATTATCCCCAGCACCTGCCAGAGCCTAGCACATAACGGGAATTACAACGAACATCTTGAATGAATGAATGGGAGCCTTTTTTTCTCAGCTTTCCCCTCTTGCCTGAACACCCCCCCACCACCACCACCTTTTATCATCTCATTAATCTCTATAACTGCAGCCATCGAGAACCTGAGGGGCCACATGCTGACACACCCTCGTCACGTAACCGTGCCAGATCTCATGTGGTCAACAATGGGTGGAACCTGGGCTTCCTGGCACAGGGACCCAGTTCTTGTGCAAGAGCCTCTCCCTCTGGCAGTGCCCTCTTCCCAGTGAGGGTGGTCCACCACAACCATATCAGGCACCGGAGGAAAAAGTCTCCTAGACTGTGTGCCCCTGCAGCCAAATCCTCCTGCGGAGAGAGGCTGTCTAGACCAAGGTCTGTCTGGCCCAATTACACAGTAAGTGCTTCTAAAAGCAACATACCCGGGGCGCCCGGGTCACTCAGTAGGTTAAGCGTCCGACTGCAGTTCAGGTCATGATCTCGTGGTTCGCGACCTCGAGCCCTGAGTCGGGCTCTGTGCTGACAGCTCGGAGCCCGGAGCCTACTTCGGATTCTGTGTCTCCCTCTCTCTCTCTGTCCCTGCCCCACTCGTACTCTGTCTCTCTCTCTCAAAAATAAAACTAAAACAAAAAATTAAAATAAAATATAATAAAATAAATAAATAAATAAATAAATAAATAAAAGCCACACACCAAAACCATGCACCTGTGTTTGGTAGTAACTAGTATGGTTACGGGATGGTTTTAAAAATGGGATTATCAACAGGAATCACTCTCAACGCATCACACAGGAAACTACTTTATCAGCACTTGGGAGCTCAGTACGCCCCAAGTTAAAAATACTCCTTTCCTCTAGTTGGAAGTACAAAAGTTGAAAGAACTGCTTAAACTTCATTTTAACTCGAAAAGTGACTTCCGAAGCAGAATTAATCACTATCTTGTTGAAGGCTCAATGGACAATCACTATAAGCTCAGATGAATCTCAAAAGCTACTAAAAAAAAAAAAACCACTGTGCAAAGGTCTCATAAAGCTAATGATGGGCTGTCTACCAAAGACAAGTTCTATCAAAACAGTAGACAATTTTCCAGATGGAAGAAATAGATACCACTGATGCTGTGGGGAAAACTAATAACCTTGTATTTCACTCCGTGGAGGAAAACAAAAAGCACAAGGCCCAAGATGCCTCCTTTCTCCTGGTCTTAGTCTGTGTTTGAAGCTGTTCATTTATTCATTCGACAAAAACATATCGAGCCCTTATTCTGCACCTGCCACTGTCGTAGGCACTGGGGACACTGTGGTGTACAGGGCATAACAAAAGCCTTTCCTGCATTCCACTGGGAGATATGGAAACTAGTAAGATATTTAGCGTGATAGACAGCGAGGCATGCTGGGGAGAAAAATGTAACAAAAAGTCACTGGAGACGTTTGAACCAAGGAATGGCACCATCTGACTTCCATTTGAGCAGGGTCATTTTGGCTGCCGTCAAGAATACATGGAAGGGATACAGGTAGAATAGAAGCCACCGGTCAGAGGTCACAGCGATCTCCCCAGGGAAGGGACAGTCATTTGGGCCTGAGGGGCAAAATGATAGGAAAGGGTCAACCTCTGAATGTATTTTGAAGGGAAGGCTGATGAGATTTGCTACTGGGTTTGCTGAATATGGGGGGAGATAGAAGGAGTCACTCTAACATTTTGGCCTGAGCACCTGGAAGGCTGGAGGGGCCTCTTTCTGCAATGGGTAACTGATGTGGAGGCGTGGCTTGGGATTCAGTTTAAACGTTTTAGGTGTCGAACGTCTAGACATCTGGGTCTATCGGGCAAGGGAGAGGATATTTGTATATTACATTCAGGTTCAAGAACCAAGATGCACTTGGGAATCACCAGCAGATAGACGGTATTTAAAGACCTTAGCCACCAAGGAAGGGAGAGTGTACAGGTAGGGAAGAGGTGCAAGTCCTGAGTTCTGGGGCTGTCCACTGTTTATAGGTCAAGTTAAAGAGGAGGAACTAGCCAAGGAGATGGAGAAGGAATAACCAGAGAGGTGCGAGAAGAACCAGGAGAGAACAGTGTCCTGGAGGCCAAGGTAAAGAAATGTTTCAAGGAGAAGGGGATCAAGAATGTTAAATGCTGCCAATAGGCCATGCAGATTCAGAGGAAACTGAACTGAACAGACAAAATCATGTTGTCAGACTCTACAGAAAAGACGCAAGATTGTAGCTAAAATACTGCCATATTTCACTGATTCTAAGACATCTGAATGCATATTTCAGTCAATGCCTTTTCATATCTTGGTTACAGTGGATTTTCTTCCTTAGTGGTATTATATTTTTAATGTTTAATTTTGAGAGAGAGAGAGACAGACAGACAGACAGAATCTGAAGCAGGCTCCAGGCTCCGAGCTGTCAGCACAGAGCCTGATGTGGGGCTTGAACTCACAAACCACGAGATCATGACCTGGGCCAAAGTCGGCCGTTTAATCAACTGGGCCACCCAGGCGCCCCCCTTAGTGGTATTTTAAAAAATGTTATGTCACCATCAGTGGTGTCTTAGATTTGATAAAATATAAAGAGTCATTATCTTTTTAACTTATAAACTTGAACCCACCTATTTTTTAAAATACGTCACAGCATCCACACTTAATATGTCAAAATCTGTGCATACCCTGCAATGTTAAAAACCAATTACTCAAGAAGAACAACCAACAGAAATCTAGAAATTCCTCCTCCTCTGCAAAATCTGCTTACATAACACCTGACCAGGTTGATTCAAGGGCACTGATTTTTAAGGATTTTTTTTGTTGTTTTTTGTTTGGTTGGTTGGTTTTTATTTGTATTTTAGCCCTCTGTGGGGGAAAACACTAATTTGTTTTCCAAAGAGCTTAAATGCAAAAGCTGTTAGTTAGATAAATTACAAAATAAAATATACACTTAAAACTAAATACCATCCCCTTAAAGCCCAGAGGAAGCATCATCAGCGGGTGGGCCTGGGGAGGACTGCAGCCTGCGATTCCCAAGGGCAAAAGCCCATCCCTGGCCACTTTGTGCACGAGATAATGCTTTTTAGGCTCCAGTGATAAGAGGCTTTTCTCCTGCAACAGTTCTTTCTGCTGCATAATCCTCAGACATCCTCAGAGGTTAAACAGATAGGTGCTGTCGGCGGGAAATGGCATTAGTGGAGGCAGAGGTGGAAAAGGCAGCGGGGTAAGGGGGGAGGTGGAAAAAAAGTCTCTTCCTGCCACTGTAAAATAGCTGTGGTGGGGCAGCCCCGGGGACGGAGCAAAGGACACAGCGGCCTCTTAAAATGGAACAATCTGCTCCCTTCAGCCCAGCTTCCCGGTGTTTACATTTCAAGTCTACTTCCCATAGGAAATTTGGGCTGACAGAGAGGTGACCGTCTGGAATTTTTAGTCAAGGAGGCTTGAGGCAAAGAAGGAAGGTTTCTTTGGTTGCAGCTGTCTGCTGTCTGGGGCTGAGAACACCACCAAGTTCAACAGATGTGACTTCAGATTAGCAGGACTCCATCACCTCTGACTTATCTGTAACGGCCTTTATTTATTTATTTTTTTACGAGAGCCCTCCAAGCCTAAGCTTAAGAGAAAAGTGAAAAGTAGGAAATCGGTGTAACTTCTATAGAGGAGAACTCATTATTGATGACAATTTTGTAGTTGTTTTATTTCAGACAAGTTGGGTTTTGCTAAGGGAAATAAAATTTTCTTAATAGAGCATGATAAAAAAAAAAATCAAGCATAGAAATTTAGAAGTTTCTAGCCTCAGGTGATTCACGGGAAATTTCAAAAAAATCTCTCAAAAAATAAAAATCAAATACAAAATTCGTAGAACAGGATATGCCACTCAGTAAGCGTGAGGTAAGTCTTTGTTGAAGCAAAGTAAACAATGGAAACTTAATGGTAACAGAAGCCTTTCTTATAAGGCTAGAAAAATATATTTACTAGTCACAGTTGTACCCCAGAATTACTTTCATGATCTTGCCTATGTCAGCACTAACAAACATCCCGTAACATCACTTTAGGGGAAAAAAAAAATGAGTCGAGTACTTATTATCAAATTCCTAACACACTTCACTTGTTCATCATTTCTGAATGCTGCATATGGTAGTTTCCATAATTCGACTGCAATGTTTTAAGTGCTCCCTGAAACCTGACTGAAGAAGTCTATTGATATTGTTCAAAAAATATCCAGGGCACGGCTTCCGGTTACTCAACCTCTGTCCCCTACCAACCACTGCAACCTGGGGGAAAGATTTATGCCAGAAACACAGTCCCAACTGGACCGCATCTGGCTGCTTTCCCTGGAAAGAGAATGAAGGCTATGAGAGCTGGGAATCCAAGAGACAGGTTTCCTTCACAACCCCCGTAAGGACCCATTCTCCCATACCTGACCCATCCTGAAGGAGGAACCACAATTTGGGAAGAAAGGAAACACATTTCCTAAGCCTACTGCTGGGATTCATAAGGACCTAGAACCAAGGATGATGCTCGTAAGAAACACTTAAAGAAGAGATAGGTTTTGCTTATTTGCTGGGTAGTGCTTTGCTTAAGCAGCAGGGTAAGGATAGAGAACAGGATGGAAGAAACAAAACACGTATTACCAGAAACTCAACCCCTAAAATATAGCTTCGTTCAAGGACAGTGTCTGAACTTTTTAAATAAGTGCACTGGCAAATTACGTCCGGGTTCTCAGGCAGCACTGTTTTCCCAAAGAACAGTCTTTACAGACAGACTGGGATATCAATCTTAGACAAATAAAGTTATGCAATCAAGTTATGCAAATAAGAGGTTTAACGACCAAGACAGCTGAGCTGTACTTGAACTTGAACTTCGTCTTCAGGTTTCAAGCCTGAGACACGGAAGCAGTTTGGTGTTTGGTCGTGGGTCATTCTTAACTTCACTGGTCAGTTTTTGCAGCGCCGAAGGACAGGATTTTGGAATGGAAGATGTTGGAGATACTTGAAGCCAAGACCTTATCCTACCAGTGAGCAAAACCGGGGTCCACAAGGTCACAAGGTCCTTCCCTCTGCATAGCCTCCCTCCAAGCCAATGCTGTCCTACTGCACATGTCCCCTGAGCATGGTGGGTTCCTCCCCCCTCCCCCTTGCCCCAGGCTGCACTGTCGAGGCGACCACGGGAGCAGGCTGGGTGAACAAAATTCCTTCCTCTCGCCCTCGAGAATGCTGAGAGTCACAGACTATGTGCCACACTGTCAGTTTCTTTCCAGCTCTTTTTGTTCTGGTCAGTCGGGCTTTGAGGCACGTTATGGCCACCGTTCTTAGTGTAGATTTTTTTTTTTTTCCCTGCAGCCATTTCTCCTGACCCACAGGACTCATTAAATCTCACCCTCGATGGAGTTCTACTTGTCTTGAACATCAGATACAACTGTCCCTCCACCCTGGCCTCAGCTCTCCACGAATGCTTAGTACAGCTCAACTTCCTGACCTTCCTGTGAGGAAAGAGAGAAAGAGAAGCAAACCGAGCTGGCAGCTTTATCAATATTTACATATGATCTCATAATTTAGTCTTCATCAACAACCCCATGAGATAGGAGCTATGTCCACATTACAGATGAGAAAACTGAGGAGAGGTTCGGTAGCTTGGCATAGTTGCACAGTCAGGACGGAGAGTCAAAACCGCAGGTGAATCCACCCATCAGCCCACATCTCTCACTGCACCATGATGCCTCCCGGGACCAAGCAAAGTGTTACCCACCCTGTCCTTCTTGAGTCTTGGTTGCTTCCCTGAACATAAGTCTTTTGAATATGTCTCCCGCCAACCCTGACTCCCCTTCATGGGGTCACAGGAAAGGAGACAAGTGGAAATAAAGGAGAAATCGGTTACAATGATAGATTTACGATAGCCCAGGTTTCAACCTTCTGCCCACTCTTCCTCCTCCAAACAATGGAGAGATGTGGGAGAGGCAGCAGCACATGCTAGTGACCAGCTCAGAATCCAAGGCCAGCTGTGTGAATGCCAGTCCTGGCTCACCACTGGCTTGACGTGTGGAACTTTGTCAAGTCATGTAATCCTTCTGTGCCTCCGTTCTTAATATGCTGTAGAATGGGCACGGTCCTGCCATTATAAGGTTGTTCTGAGAATTAAATGAGAAAGTACAGGGGCGCCTGGGTGGCGCAGTCGGTTAAGCGTCCGACTTCAGCCAGGTCACGATCTCGCGCTCCGTGAGTTCGAGCCCCGCGTCGGGCTCTGGGCTGATGGCTCAGAGCCTGGAGCCTGCTTCCCATTCTGTGTCTCCCTCTCTCTCTGCCCCTCCCCCGTTCATGCTCTGTCTCTCTCTGTCCCAAAAATAAATAAACGTTGAAAAAAAAAATTTTTTTTTTTAAAAAATGAGAAAGTACATATAAATCCCACAGAACAGTACCTGGCACACAGTAAGCATCCGATAACCCTGGTGTATTCTCTCTCCCTTCCTCCAAACCAGTGTGTCAATGCCAAGGCCTTACATAGGCTCCCTTAGAACAATTTGCTTATAGAATAATCCTAGGCAAGGACATTTCTGAGTAAAACCGAGTTAAAGTCAGAGGATGTCAAGAGCAGCCAGAAAGGTGCTTGAGTGCCTGAGAAGCAGGCCATGAGGGTGTAAGGAAAGGATAAATGAAAGGAGAATGCCTCTGCCTCTTCAAGGTCAAGGTGGGAAAGTTCCGTGTATATTGCAAGAGCTTTAAGAACTTCTTTACTTTCACCTGCTGCCAAGATCTAATTTGTCTCCAGCTCCCAGCTTCTTCACCTCCCGCAGTCGGAAATCATCCAATTAAGAGGCTCAGCAAAGGTAGCGGAACACCGCCACCACCTGCAGCCCCCCCAAATGAATGACCACCTAGGGACCATCACCATCCCCATGAAGGCAATCCAGGGAGACGTCCCCTTCTGAAACATACCTTCGTCTCTCCCTCCCCATCCACTTCTGAGTCCCTGTGGCCAAAGGGCTAAGTTCTTTTGCTACCCCAGCCTCAGCCTTCGGTATCCTCACAGGCAAACAGCCTCTCCATGCTGTCATTTAAGAAATAGGAGTAATTGCTTTCAAACCCCGATAGCCTCTGAACTGAGCAGGACCCTGCAGTCCTTTGACCAGAGAAGCAACACCTGAAATATAAAGAGCACTGTCCCAGGAGCCAAGAGACTCAGCCTTAGTTTCTTCTCTAAGCCTACTGGCCACATGACGTTGGGCAAGTCACTGTTCTCGTCTGGCACTCAGTTTCAGCTTCTGTAAAATGGTAGATTAGACAAATACACACACACACACACACACACACACACACACACGATCTCCAACTTGAAGCTCTCCCCAAATAAAACTAAACCAAATACCTTCTACGTTACTAAAGCCTAGTCCTTGGACTGTACCTTAACCTTGGTGTTCACACACACATAATTAAATGAAAAAATAACAGAAGTCAAGCAGTTTAAAACGAGTCACGTTTGAAATTTCCTTTTTTTTTTTTTTTTTTTTTTGCCTTGGGATTCCTTAAAGGTAACCCTGGTTACAAACAGGAAGAGTTGACTTCAGACACTATAGTCCCCTACTTCAGCCAAAGTGCAGCTAATTCAGAATCAGGCAGATTGACCATTGAGTTCCTTTTCAGGAAAACAAGTCAACATCTGGATGACAACTCTGACACGGGAGATAATACGGCAAAAGACTCAACAAAGAGGGAGAAATATGTAACTAAGATGGAGACTAGCTCCTCTCCAATCTAATGTCTCTCATAGCACTTTCCCCTGAAGAAATAAGAAATTCCTGACCGTCGAGGCAAAAGGCAAAACCTGTGGACAAGAGCTCTGCCTGGGCCTCTGAAGTACCCGGCAGGGCGCCTCACCTATTTCCTGCAGGTGAAACCAGACTTGGACATTGCCTTTCTGGAAGCGAGATAAATTCTTTCTATAACCCCAGCCTTCCACTGATCTATGAGTGACATTTTTTCCCTCATCCTCAAGGATTATTTTTGGATTATCCTGGAACATTTTAAGCATAGTCCCAACAAATTACAAAGCTGCACGGATCTGTGCTAAATGTGTAATTTAAGAACCCCTTGACAGGGAGAGTAATCCTCCCTGAGAACTAATAAGAACTCGTAAAAATATATATGAAAGTTAAAGAGAGTTTCAGCAGAAGTCTGAACTTATTCATTGATCCTCAGCTAGACTGCGAGGGGGTACTGCCCCAACATGTGTATCCTGGAAGCTGCCTTGACAGGTGGATATGACAGGTGGATATGAGCTGCTGGCCGCCCTCCAGCCAGGACGAGAGTCGACTAACTTTTCCAAGGCAGGAAAGCACTTACCAGGTATGCTCTCTGTGTCACCAGGGTAAAGCTGTTCTCAGGAGTTCTGTTGGGAATGGAGTCCCTCGCCCACATGAGGAGACCAAGGCCTTCCTCAGCATAATAATTCAGAAATGGATGAGAGCCTTGGACACAGCTTCACCTTAGGCAATCAAGGTGACACATCTGAAGGGACTGAAAGACTCAAAAGTAGCTCCCCGCCCCCCCCCCCCCCCGCCCCGCCAGTCCCAACCACGCTACAAAAATGTCTCACATTCTCGCCAAAAGCATGCACGGTTATCGCACGTTCCCCTGGTCCTCCCCAGCCACGTGTCCTGACTTAGGTGGAAATTTCCGCTGCCCTGACCTTACTCTAGGGTAAGCGCAAGGGAAAGCTTTACTGCGTGGCAGTGAGCACGCGGTCCTTCTTTGGCATCAGTTTGGGGTTAAGCCTGGCCTCTTATCTCGGCCCAGAAGCCCCTGTACTCCACTCTACAGCCTGCTGCAGGATCCATGAGGGCAGATCACACTGGGACAGACAACAGCGTGACGGCAGTGTCCTCGGTTACAGTAAAATGATCATGCAGACCAAAATCTGATGACCCTGCTGTGTTGGGTTCAAGTTTCCTCATTCTTCAAAGTTGAGATTCAAAGAGAGCAAGTCTTCCCCCCAGGATCAAGCAGCCTTTTAGTAGAAGACCCAGATCTGGACCTCAGGTGTCACAGTCCAGTGTCATTTCTGCTGCCGTGGCGCCTTCTGGGCACCGCGATCCAGCCTCTGAAGAACAAGCCCGTGGCTCCACTCAACCAGCTCATGCTTGTTGAAGGGACTGCATTTCAGATATTCTTACTCTGTGCAGCAATCTGGCATGCCTCCCTTCCAGCTCTCCTCAACACCACTATTTGGACACTGAACGAAGAAAATATTCTATGCAGCCGTGCACGCTCTCAGCTTCTGAGGAAAGAAGGGGCGCGCTGCAGCGTATAGTTGGTTGTGCATGTCCACTGCCTCGCTCGGACCCTCTCTCTACGCAAAGCACATCGGTCCCCTGAGCGAACGACGAAAGGTAGGCGACCAGACTACACCCCAAACCACTGCCTCCTCCCTCTATGGCTCTGGTTTGCCTAAGAGGCAAGATATAGCAGGTGCATGGCAGGTGCCCCCCGTGAGGTGGACCCACGAGGTGAGACTAAGGTCTCTTGGCAAAAACTGGTATCTATCAGGAGGAGGTGGAGAAACCCTGGAGTAATTTTTCAGCAAAATACAGGGTAACTGCCACCTTTTCCTCCCCCCCGCCCCCCATATCCGATGGTCCTGTTTTATAACTCAGCCCTTCAGCAGTCAGACTGGGAAATAGTTGCTGCTAAATATAAGGTAGAACACGGAGGCTAGAATTCAAGCAGCTGTCCAAGAAGAACCAGACTGCTTCTCCAAGCCGTACAAGGCACCGGGAGGCAAGATACAAAAAGAAGTGCTAAGAAGGGCGCCTGGGTGGCTCAGTCGGTTGAGCATCTGACTTTGGCTAAGGTCATGATCTCCCGGTCTGTGAGTTTGAGTCCCGCGTGGGGCTCTGTGCTGACAGCTCAGAGCCTGGAGCCTGCTTCAGCTTCTGTGTCTCCCTCTCTCTCTGCTCCTCCCGCCCCTTCTCACGCTCTGCCTCTCTCTCTCAAAAATAAATGAACATTTGGGACTCCTGAGTGGCTCAGGGGTTAAGCGTCTGACTTCGGCTCAGGTCATGATCTCATGGTTTGTGAGTTTGAGCCCCGCGTCGGGCTCTGTGCTGTCAGCTCAGAGCCTGGAGCCTGCTTCGGATTCAGTGTCTCCTTCTCTCTCTGCCCCTCCCCCACTTGTGCTCTGTCTCTCTCTGTCTCTCAAAAATAAATAATAAATAAAAGTAAATAAATAAACATTTAAAAAAATTTATTTTAAAAAAGCTGCTAAAAGACAACGCTATGGTATATATCAGGGGCTGGCCAACTAGAACGTGCAAGACAAGCCCCCTATTCCTACAAATAAGGTTTTCCTGGAACACAGCCACGTCCATCATTTACATGTTGCCTATAAGGCTGTTTTCATCCCATAAAAGCAGAGCCGAGTATAGCAACATAGACCGTATAACCTTCGAATGCTGAAATACGTCCTAGCTTGCCGACCCCGGTAGAACGTAGAGAAAATATTACCATGGAAAGGATAAGTCCATATCTAAATATAAAGCCAATAAGGAGTCTTGTTTGACTGTCTATGAGGCTTTCTGCCATTTCCGAGAGCACTGCCTCCAGCAGCAGATTAAGTAAACCAAGAAGGAACCATACCCTGCATGCAGGGAAAACCACATTTCCAGCAAGCTCTTTTAAGGTAGCAGTTTTGACGCTATGTAAGCACAGCTGCACGCACTATAAAGGAGACTTGTGGTCATCATTTCTGTGACTGAATCAGGAAACAAACCGAGAGACTACCAGAGAGGACAGAAGTGATGATGACGAGTCACTTCTCTACCATCTCTCCTTACAAACCACGGACCACATGGCCAGCAACGTACTGAGCGCTGGGCACACACTCCCTTCACTCCCACAACAAACGATCCGTTAGTATGATTCCGATTCTATACACATGGAAAACGAGGCACCGAGGGGCTAAATAACTGGACCTTGATCTTGATCACATAGCCACTAAGTGGAACCAGACTCCAGAGAACTTGCTCTGAAGTGCATATGAGAACAACTTCTTTCTAACCTTCTAAACAGAGGCCCAGAGAAGTGAAAGGTCTTCACTGAAATGGACAGGGAATGGCAATTCTAGAATTTTAGAACCCAGCTTTATTGCTGTCATTTCCAGGGTGTAGTGTAGTGTTGCTCTCCTCCCCAAACCCCTGGCCTCCACTGCCTCTGCTGCTCTCACCTCCGACCCAACCAAGGGCCGCCTCCCACTGGCTTCCTTGCTTGAGGGCACCCACAAGACTGAGCCATTTGCATTCTGCTTAAACGCAAGCACCGAAGCATTCACGAATTAATTCCCTCTCTTCACGTCACCCAGCTCTCCAGTGTCCAAGAGCCCAAGTGTTCCACATTGGAGAAGCATATCAGATGGAGGAATATCAGCAAATTTGGTAGCTGGTTTTTGCATATTTTAAAGCACTACTGTCACGAAAGCTTCCTTTGGCTCCGAATAATAACCCTTGGTATCTACGGCAATTTCGTGTAAAGAACCCACCTTAAGATCTTTATGTGAAACCCCTCACACCAAATATGATTATAAGCCAAAGGAAAAAAATCCAATATTTGAATGGAAAACAATGCAACCTGGAAAGGGATGAGGTAGATTAATTAGTTCATGGTTGCTCTAGACCAGTGTTATCCAATAGAACTTTCTATGATGGAAATGTTTCAGAGCTGTCCTGTCCAATCTGGCCATTACTAGCTACATGTGGCTACTGAGCCCCTGAACGGTGGCTGGCACAACTGAGGTACTGATTTTTTTTTTTTTTTATTTTAGTTACTTTTACCTTTACGTGAAATAGCTCGGGTGGCTACCACACGGGCCAGCTGGACTCCGGACCACCCCTCTGAGGGCCCTGGGCTATTGCCCAGGCCTGGGGACACACAATAAAACCCAGTGTCTGCTCTCTAAGAACTTAGAAACAATGTGGGGAGACAAACCACATAGACACAAACAGTTAAACAGTGCCAGACAATAAGAGCAAAAGGAGTTAAGAAATAGCATCTTAGAATCTAGTTCTACAGAATGAGTCCCTTCCCCTTTTGCTGCGAAAGAGTTGCTTGAGAAAGAGTGCACCAGCCGCCGCGTGTACTATTGTTTTTGCAGTCAATTTCTAGGAGGTGCCGCTGTCCTTATATGTCATGTGCTTGAAGTAGCCACACCAGAACGGCTCACTGTCCCTGGCCAATGCTTACTGTCTCCCCGAGACACAGAACTCAGAAGGTGCTAGTCAGGAGCCAAGTTCAGTTTAAACGAGATAAATCCACTTCCTTGGTCTCTCACTCTTTTATTCCTCATTTTTCTCCATATCCTGAAGTCTGAGAGAGAAAGGAAATACGATCGAGGAGAAATACTGTCCATTTTTTGTTCCCTTTATCACCTTGCAGAGGCTCCTGTCTGTATTCTCCTCTCTTATCCATAGAAGCATTTTTCGGGGTGACTTCCACTCCTCGCCCTGCCTTTCAAACTTCCCCTTCCAAATCCCTCGGACAACAGGTTGCCCGGGATCGCAACTTCACACTTTTTGCAAATAGCTAAAGAGAAGGGGGGATAAAGGAAGGAAGAAGAGAGAGAAGTGGGAATGGAGAGAGAAGGGGAAGGAAGGAAGGAAAGGTAACTAGAAATGGCCCACAAAGGAACAGCCATGAGAGAGCGGCGACAGATTCCCGTCGTCGGCCATACCCTCAGCTACAGTTCTCTCTCTTCCACGGTTACCAGGAAGGGAATAGAGAGACTATTTTGAGACCATTTGAGCCTCTCGCGTTGCAATGTATGGCCAGTTGTGCACAGGCTAAATTTCACTATCTTTGCGTTTGTGCTTTTTGTGACAAAGCAGATCAAACAAAAACTACTGTTTCCCATGTGACCTCCCAATGAATGTGAACCCACACTTCTCTTCATTTTAAATTAAATGGAACATCTTGGTCCCACCATTGACCCATTATGTTGGGGTTATACTACAGAAAGAAGGAACGTTTTTAAAAGTGACAAAACGATGACAAATGGACCATTAACAACAGACATACATCTTGAGGGCACTCATGACGCAGTAATAAAGAGTGACATAGATTTTTATGTATAAAACTTCTGGGGCGTCTGGGTGGTTCAGTCCGTTAAGCAGCCTACTCTTGATTTCAACTTGGGTCACGATCTCATGGCTCGTGAAACTGTGCCCCACATCAGGCTCTGCACTGATGGTGAACTGCTGTTTGGGATTCTCTCTCTCTCCCTCTCTCTCTGCCCCTCTCCCGCTCCCGCTCCCACGTGCGTGTTCTCTCTCTCTCTCTCAAAATAAATAAATACATTTTTTAAAATTCTGAAGGGACTTCTAATTCTGTTGCTGCAATAGATGCATTACAGGAAACCACAGTCCAGACCCAATCAACCAGACATAAAATTGCTACGACTTCAAAAAGGAAGTATACAAGTACCACAGCACCTTCGGTCTTCGATCCTCTTGGCCATATAACGTCTCATCTGGTGTTTCCAACACTAGGATTCCATGAAAGCAGGATTGCAGTTTGCAGGTATTCAACTTTAAAACTCCTAACCTAAGTCTATAGTGGGTAAAGAGGGCTGAGTGGGGCCAAATAAAGGAGAGGCTCTTGTTGGGAAAACGGATGGGAACCAATGGCCCCGCGTCAGAGTGCTGAAGGTCTATAAGGCACTCAGGATCACAGCCAGGGTTGCTAAGGTAGGGAGAGATAAGTGACGTCCTACATGTACATGATCTCTTATGGAGCACGCCCCAGGGCTAGGTGATTTTATCCCCTCTCATCCTCATGAACAACTCAGTGTGAAATGGGTGAGGATCACAAAAAGATCTTATTATACAGGATTATCTGCTGCCCAGAACTCACTGCAATCAGATCAACAAGGTATTGTTTCCAGAGGCCTCTCTGAGCCCCTGGGACGGTTATTAAACAGAACCTTGCTTTGTAATGGGATTTTACCTGGTTGCACCTTTGAGAATAGCAATTTGGAAAGAAGAGACCTTCCTTAGGTCTTCACACTTTTTGCAATATAAACATTGCAATGCAAAAACCTGGGGGAAAAGTTTAAATACGGGAAGAGATCATTGTACCCGAATGAGACTACTGTGATTTAGCTGGAAAAGCATAATCCCGAGGTACTGATTTGAATGCAGGAGTTATGGTTTTATTTGACTTGGCACTTCCATCCTTTTTACGAGACAGGAGATTGTTTCAAGGGCACAGGCATGGGACACAAGGGCACGGGACACAAGGTGGTCCTAAGAATGCCTAAAGGTCACTGAATTAAGCTGCTTTCTACCGCCGAACCAGTTTTACTTCTTCAACTCGCAGTGTTCTCAAGAATTCTGACAGCTATGACCGCGATCTAATCGGTAAGTGCAACTACTACAGGAATGGAGTCACTTTTTTTTTTTTTAATTTTTTTTAACGTTTACTTATTTTTGAGACAGAGGGAGACAGAGCATGAACGGGGGAGGGTCAGAGAGAGGGAGACAGAGAATCCGAAACAGGCTCCAGGCTCCGAGCTGTCAGCACAGAGCCCGACGCGGGGCTCGAACTCACGGATCGCGAGATCGTGACCTGAGCCGAAGTCGGCCGCTCGACTGACTGAGCCACCCAGGCGCCCCGGAGTCACTTTTTTAATAAAGTAGGAGGAGGGTTCCGGACATTTACAGAATCCAGCAAGATGTTCTTTGCTCGTGTTCTCCTAATTAGATATATCAGAACAAGTGTCCTGACTGGCCATTTAAAGGGCAATTCAATGAAATAGCTGATCCTAGACCGATCCTGGACCAGAGGAAAAAGGTATGCTATCCATCGAGGGCTTTACTGGGTCAACTGACAACACTGGAATATGGGCAGTGAATTAAAATACTGTAGCCAAAAATAAATAAATAAATAAACCCAGGAGCTCTTGATAACGTTAAAAAAATAAATAAATAAAATAAAATAAAATAAAAATACTGTATCCATGTTAAATTTATTAAGTTTGAAAATGACTACGTTTTTTAAAGAGAGTATCCTTGGGGCGCCTGGGTGGCTCAGTCAGTTAAGCGTCCAACTTCAGCTCAGGTCACGATCTCACCCTTTGTGGGTTCGAGCCCCACGTCGGGCTCTGTGCTGACAGCTCGGAGCCTGGAGACCGCTTCCGATTCTGTGTCTCCCTCTCTCTGCCCCTCCCCTGCTCGCACTCTGTCTCTGTCTCTCAAAAATAAACATTTAAAAACTTAATTTAAAAAATTTAAAAAAATATAGAGACTATCCTTACTGTTAAGAAATGTATACTAACGTACCTAGGCTTAAAGGGCCATGAAATGACTCAGAAAAATTATTGTATGCATGTACATATGTATATAGGTCTTCCTTAACTGGTGATGGGGTAACATCCTGATAAACCCATCGCAGGTTGAAAGTATCATTTAATACAGTAAGTTGAAAATGCATGTAATACACCTAACTCATTATTCTCAACTAAGAAAAAAATACACCTCACCTATCAAACATCACAGCTAAGCCTAGCCTACCTTAGACATACTCGGAACACTTACATTAGCATACAGTTGGGCAAAATCATCTCACACAAAGCCTAGTTTATAATAAAGTGTTGAGTACCTCGTGTAATTTACTGCATACTGTACTGAAAGTGAAAACCAGAATGGTTATTTGGGTACATCAGGGCTATAAGTGTATTGGTTGTTCACCCCCGTGACCGCGTGGCTGACTGAGAGATGCCTGTCACCCAGCATCATGACAGAGTATCATTCTGCACATCACTGGCCCAGAAAGACCAGAATTCACAATCTGAAGTACAATTTGGAGTGAATGTATGTAGATATCACTTTGGCAACGTCGTAATGTCAAAACACCTGAAGTTGAACCATCATTAAGTCAGGGACATTCTGCATAAATACACTACGTATTATGTAACACTATTTTATATATATTATATAACATTATGCTATATGTAACAAACTCGTCTGTGTTACTACGCATGTCACAACACAAAGTCTGTATGTAATTTTATATAAAAAGAGCAAATAAGCAAAGGGACAAAAGTTAACCACCGGTCGATCTGGGCACAGGTATATGGGTATTCTTTGTACTATGGCCAATATTTCCATAAGTCTGAAATTATGTCCAAATAAAACTACGTTTTATGAAAAAGGAGGGGAGAATTAATTGAAGCCTTCCTTCCCCAGCTGGGTTGCCTGCAAAGAGACATCTTATTCAAATCTATGCAGGCTCTATCCCAAACAGGATGTTCCCCCCGGTCTGATTTTCACTCAGACTAGCAAAAGGAAGCAAAATGAGTTTTGGGTTTTTTTTTTTAACTTTCCCTAAATTTCTGATTATAAAAATTGCATGAGCTTATTATAGAAAATTTGGGGAGAAGAACAGAAAACTAATAAAGAAGGGGAAAACAGCACTCAAAAATTCCACTATACCCCACCAAACTGAAAGAAACATTATTTTTATTCTGGCGTATTTCTTTTCAGTCTTTTCCCAACATTTTAAGAGAACCAGGATTTTATTGTGTAAAGTGCGTAGCCTGGGTTGGCTTTGTTGTTTTTATTTTAAGCTAGTGTAAACATTTCCCTATGTCGCGGGTAAAAAGAACAAAACCTCATTAAATCGTCAATGTCGGGGCGCCTGGGTGGCGCAGTCGGTTAAGCGTCCGACTTCAGCCAGGTCACGATCTCGCGGTCCACGAGTTCGAGCCCCGCGTCGGGCTCTGGGCTGATGGCTCAGAGCCCGAGCCTGTTTCCGATTCTGTGTCTCCCTCTCTCTCTGCCCCTCCCCGGTTCATGCTCTGTCTCTCTCTGTCCCAAAAATAAATAAACGTTGAAAAAAAAAAATTTAAAAAAAAATTAAAAAAAAAAAAAAATCGTCAATGTCAACACCGTATTCCACTACATGGATATGCCATAATTTACTTATCCATTTCCCTAAAACTAGGCCTTCGATTGATTATTTTTAATTTTTATTTATTACACAACATGCTGAGTTAAAAGTTTAAGGTCTTTGGGCTCATATCTTTTTTTTAGTATTTCCACGTTATGCCTTGATGAGAGATTCACAAAAACTGAATTACTGGGGCAAAGGGCATAAACATTTTTAAGACTCAACACAGGGGTGCCCGGGTGGCTCAGTCGGTTGAGCGTCTGACTCTTGATTTTGGCTCAGGTTGTGATCCCACTGGATTGAGCCCCCGAGGATTCAAAGAAAGGGAAGTTACTACCACAAGTTAAAAACTGCACTCGTCACATCAAACTTAGCTGCTGGGACACGTCCTGTTGGCTGTTTTTAGCCTTCGAGAAAAGGAAAAACTGAAATATTCTAGCCTGTATCAGCACACACTGACCACTCGGTAGAAGACACAGGGTCCAGCTTCGGATGATAACCAGTAGAGTAAGCTTTGGGTGTCTATAATCTCAAAGACTTTCCTAGCCTCCTGATAGAAATGGGATCCTCAAAACACGAGGGGAAAAGCACTTGTGAGAAAGTGACAGGAATCTAAAAGCAAGGTTCAGATTCAAAAAGGCAAACTTAATGAAGACAAGATGGGTTTTTCGCCCTCTATTTCTCCAGCAGCCTCGTATTGTAGAAGCAAGGGACCTAACAGTCAGGAGATACGGAGTCAGCCCCATCTGGGCTGAACAAACAACCAGCCTGGGTCAAGGACACGGCCAAACTTCCCTGAACTCTATCTCCCCGCTTGTTAAATGACATGGTTGGACAAAGTCCCTAAGGGTCATTCTCAGGTCTCTGATTTGTCAACATTCTCCTTTAAATGTGCCGGGGAGAAAAGGGCAGACTGGTTATTGTCTGTGAATGTATTACGTCAAATGCGGACCACCTCATTTTTCATAGCACAACTCGATCCAACAGCACACGGTATACAGCAGCTTCCAGAAACTTTGCCTTTCCCACTCCTTCAGGCAGCGAGGACTAAGAAAGGACAGGCATGGGGATCTGTGAGCAAAGGAGGAGAGAAGGCTCACCATGGCCATTGCAGTAGTAGATCCACTTCTCCCGGTTCTGGGTTGGGGTCGTGGATTTCTTCAGCCCTGCCTTTTCCACAATGGCGCTCGGATCCTGCCGGGGCCCCTTTTTCAGAGTCCTTGAGCTTTTCCGGATACTGCATACCACTATCACCACAAGCACCAGCAGCAGGAAAAGCACAATCATCCAGGGCAAATGTTCATTGATGTCAAAATGCTTGTGTAAATTCTGTCTGGGGTGACCCCTCTTGAGGCCTTTGATGGGCGTGCTGGACTTCTCCCCCCCAGTGGCCTCCATGGATGGCAGCAGCTTCAGGATGTGTCTGTGGTGGGGGCCTTGCTGGTGGTTGACTACCTGGAGGTTTGGGAAGGTCTGGTTCACGCCTTCCTCACCCCTCGCTGAGCTTGTGTTGTTGGGGACTGTCCCTTCCTGGATGCCACTCGGTACCTTTGGTCTAACAGAGGCAGAAGAGCTGGATTCTGTTGAGTTCATGCCTAGAAAAAAGGAGGGGGGGAGAGCTTTTCTATATTTGGGGATCTGTATATTCCTCCTCTTCCTGTTCATCTTCAAACCAGGCCAGATAACGCAAGATGTGAACTGTTGGAGCTTAAGAGTAATTTATACTGCACGTTTTCGTAAGGCCTCTCACGGCACTTTTACGTGGAAGGTAAAAACTAAACCTAACAGCTAAACTCACTTCCTCATGGCAAAACCAACAGCATCCTCAGGGACCCAACATCTGAGCTTCAGGGCAGCTTCTCCTATGCTTCACGTTCAGAGCAGACCCATGAATGTTCAGGGTTCTAGTCAACTCTTAATTGTGCTGATTATTCACAAAACTAATCTAATTCCTTTACTCCTCCTCCTTTTGACCATTTCAGGATACAATGGGAAAACTGAGACTATAACTAAGGTAGGGAAAAAGAGCTCAAACTCAGTTCCAAATCCAACCAGGGAAAGCTTTGGTGAGGAAAGTCAGTGAATAAAACAAAGCAGGACTTAGCATCGGCTATTAATAGATTAGTAAATTTGGGGCAGCTTAGTGGACTTCTTTCAGAGAAGCTTGCACATACTCCTGGTGAGAGAGCCAGGGATTTCGAGTCCCAAGAGACAGGACCTAGACTGCATCCTTCACTGAGAAAACCTGGACAGTTCATTTGAGCTCTTTGAGCCCATTTCTTCATTTCAAAATGGCGGTTGTGAGAAGGCCCTCCTTACAGAGTTATCATGAAGGTCCAGTGTAATCACACACAAAGAGTATGCTAGAAAGCACAACTCAAGTTGGCTATCATCTCATGAAAATTAATCAAAAAGGACTTGGAAATAAATAATAAATTTTATATTCTGCCTGACGTCCAAATCCTAACAACTAAGATACTTGATGAAGGGCATAAAGTTAAAATAATTGGAAAAAATTAAACTTATAGGCGCACCTGGGTGGCTCAGTCGGTTGAGCGTCTGACTTTGGCTCAGGTCATGACCTCACAGTTTGTGGGCTGAAGCCCCATGTTGGGCTTTGTGCTGATGGTGTGGAGCCTGCTTCAGATTCTCTGTCTCCCTCTCTCTCTGCCCCTCCCCCAGTGGCTCTCTCTCAAAAATAAACATTAAAAAACTTTTTTTAAAGAAAAAAATTAAACTTATTATTTTCCAAATGTGAATGCCAGTTATGTTCAACATGCTACAAATTTGCTTGTTTCCTGAAACTTCTTTCTTTCTCCTTTTATGCCCCAACTTGTTTCTAATATTCATCCTTCCCTTCCAGGCATCATGGTATTTTCTGCCCTTATCCCTCCTTCTTTCCTTCTGGCTGTGTCTATCCAGGATTGATTCCATATTGGAAAACTTTTGAGTCTGGACGGAACCTTGAACATCATGTATTTAACAAGTTTGAAACCAAGGCCTGAAGAAGTGACTTACATAAGGCCACACACTACCTTTATTTCTCTCGTTCTTATTTTTAAACTTGATGTGACCTAGTTTTTAGATATTTGATCCCCCCCCCCCAACAGAAAACCTGAGTCTAAATGTTTCTAATACATGCAAAGAAGCCAGATTAAATTAGCCACGAAATGGAGGCCCCTTCCTCAAAGGGTGACTTTGGAATATACAAAATGGAGAAAACATCCTCTGTACAAGCCCATTTTCGGTAGTTCCACTGGGCTCAAAGCCTTTTTCAAATAAGTAACTCATGAGGTTAAGTTACCTTTGGGAATATAGGTGGAGGAAGGGACTTCATGGGATTCCATGTGCTCCGGGTATGAAAAGATGGCTGTGCCAGGGGAAGGTGAGGTCGTGCTGGAGGACGAAAGTGTGCCACAGACGTTGTCTGCTTCCTTGGTCCCCGGCTTGATCACCACCAGGTTCTGACTCAGACAGTCTGTGTATGCTTTGCATTTCATCACACTAGAAGGCACATCAGAGAAGGTACCCCGAGCACACTGCTTACACCGCACGTCCTCGGTCTCTGTCCCTTTCTTCCGCACGCCCCAACCCACAGGACACACCGTATGGGGGGTGCAGGTACCATTAAACTGGAACATGCCAGGTGGGCAAGTGCATTCTCGGTCAGTCAAGGCAGCACAGGGTAATTTCTCAACCATCGGCCATGGGCATGGCTGACTACAGTCATGGCATTTCTCTATGCCATTCTCATGCCTGGTAAAGGTCCCCACAGGGCAGCTACTACAGACACGCAGGCTTGTGTTGGTACAGTGCTCGGACACATACGTTCCTGCCGGACATTTGTCACAGGTTAGCACCTGGCCAGTGGCACGGTCCACATGGTGGTATTTGCCAATGAGATTTGGGGCCTTCTGTTCTGGCTGAGCTGTGGTGGTGCTAAGGAATCCAAGCTGAAAGAAATAAAAGGGGAGGGAGAAGGGATAAAAACCAAGAAGGTGTTAGATGGGAACAGAGGAGAAGAAAGAAAAGAACACCACAACCACCATCGCTCCCATTAGAGATCCAACCGGTCCCATAGCCTCTCAACACAGTAGGAAGAGACCCAAGACTCTGATTCCATCCTGAGGCCTGATTTGGTTTTGTTGCGTGACCTGTGCCTCAACTTCCTTCTTTTTCTGCCTGTAGTGACATGAAGTTGATGATACCGCTCAAATCGATTACAAAAAAATCAACTGAGAATATGAACATGAAAACACTCTGCAGTTCATATTCAAAATGCTATACGGGGGCGCTTGGCTGGCTCAGTTGGTGGAGCTTGCAACCCTTCACCTCAAGGTCGTGAGTTCAACCCCCATGGTGGGCATGGAGCTTACTTAATTTTTTTTTTTTCAAATTAAAAAAAAAATTGTTTTTAAATGCTGTGTAGAAGTGAAAAGTCCTAATGCAAGAAGAAACTGACTTCCTGAATAGTTGTCTTCCTTCTCGTGGCCCAAATGTTCAGTTGCCATTGCTTGGTACCAGGACAAAGCAACTGAGAAGTATGACGATGTCTATTTAATTATGGCACCAGATTGCTCACATGGGGTTAACTGATAATGCATGATTTTTTCAAAGCTTTTCTCTATGCAACGCCAAACATTTTTTGGTTTTGTTTTATTTGCAAAACAGAGGCAGGCCCTTGGCATTCTTAATTTGCTTTCAACAATAGAGTCGATGCTTTTAGATGTACATCCTGTTCTGCTCAGCCTCTGAAGACCATGGTTGCGGGAGCATGGACCTACAGACACCTAGGGGGTCCAAACACAAAGCTGGGTCCAGCAGAGACTCAACATACGTAAATTTAATTCATAGGACGGAAACTTCACCCAGCTAGATTTTACGCTAGCTTCCAAACTGAAAACTTCAGAGAAAGTAAATTATATTTGTGGTACTAAATCTTGAGGTCCTTCCGAGAGGGGAGAAAAATATTTAAGAATGAATATTAAGAGAGAGCTTTTCTGCATGAATGAAGGTTGAGAGGGTCCAACAAGCAAGTTCCCACTGCCCTCCTCAAAATGGAGAAAGGTCAAGCATCAAGAAAATAATGGCTGCCTCAAACTACCAGATACCCATCAGGGCAATTTCCTTCTAAATTAGAACCAAAAACTAGGAGAATAAAAGCAGAATTTTTTCAAAAATTGATCAGAGCTCCTGTCTCCTTAGCACCCTGCAACTTAACCCAAGATTCAATTCCCCTCCACCGCAAAATTTAATTAAATCAAAAGTATCATCCCTTACTCTCTCCCAGGGCCGCCTCCAGTTAAACAACAATACTGAAAACAAATTTTTAGCTTGTGAGAATCTAGTCATCGTTTCTTTAATCTGAGACACACACAAAAAAGCTAGTGGTTGATTTTTCTTGGTAAGAAACTTAACTGCAGGTTGGACTGTGAAGAAAAAGAATCTCCTGCTTAATAATGATAAATTCTCTATCATCCCCTTTTTGCTTCTGGCTTTCTTTCCTTTTCTTGGTCTTTCTGTTTGCAAAATCAGCCCAGCCACACTCTTCTGAGCATTGCAGACGTATTAGATTGAGGGAAGAAAGCCCATCACCATCGTGTGGAGCCCAAGTTCCATTTGTCAAGCACATGAGGACAAATCTTGTCCCCATCTCCTTGACACTAAGGACCGACCCAAGAGGCCACAAAAGTGGCCCTGCTCTGTGTTGCTCCAAGTTCCTTTATATGTAGCTTCTAAGTGCAAAAGCGCTTCTAGATGGACACAATGTTCTGGAAGTTTGAAAGATGTATAAACAACCCAAATGGCAGGTTATTACACTTTTGTAAAGGAGATAAATCAGAGAACATACAGGAGATCTGGCCAGAGAGTGGTGGTCAGGACAACCACCATCTTGCTGTGCAACGTATGGGCTCTGAGTCTGGCCCCTACCTGTGCAAGGCTAGACAGTCAGCCAGGCATCTACTCCAGGGTGGCTCTGCAGAACAAGCATAGTGGTGAATAGCAGTGTGTGTGTGTGTGTGTGTGTGTGTGTGTGTGTGTGTGTGTCCAGGCATGGGGTTGAAGCTTGTCTTCTATAGCTTCACTTCACTCCCCAGGGTGCACACTTCTCAGGGATGCATCAGCCCCTGACTACCGAATTACCAGAGGTCCCCCTCTCCGCCCCGCAGCAGCACACAAAACCCACTTCCAGATCCCACTGCACCCCCGCTCTTCGCCACTCATTAAGTAGATGTTTCAGTTCTCTGTTTCTTTAGAATAATTTGTCAGATTTCTAACTGAAGCAAAGCTCGGGGCTCTTTAACTGCATCATACTAAGTAACCCACTTTATAGACAATGGGGCTCTAAAAATGGACCTTTCAATTACCTCATGTTACAGGAGGCAATTCTGGCTCCTACACACGGAGTTAACAATGATGCCTCAACATCTCACCCTGACTGAACGCTAGAAATGAGATTTGTGCAGAACTAGGCATCTGGAACACACTGGACAAACATGTAGTGAAGACCTACTATGTGTATACGAGGCACCATGCCACCGGCTGACAAGAGAGCCCCGTGAACTCCATCCCAGCCCCATGCAGTGCACCTTCTAAAGCAAGGTGGACAGAAACAACGAATTACATCAGGTATTACTTAATTCCAATTGAGATTACTGCTAAGGAGAAACACAGAGTCCCGTGAGGGGGAGGTTAGCACATGCTTCCTAGCTCAGGGATGTTATGGAAGTGTTTGGAGTCGTTCCGAAGGACAGAGAAGCAGAATTTAATTCTGCGCAGGGGGAAGGGAGGGCGGATTAGGCAGAGGGAGCCCCACAGCAAAATTCTGAAGCAGAGGGGCACCTGGGTGGCCCCGTTGGTTAAGCATCTGACTCTTGGTTTCGGCTCAGGTCATGATCTCACAGTTTGTGGGATCGAGCCCTACATCGGGCTCTGCGCTGACAGTGCAGAGCCTCCTTGGGATTCTCTCTCCCTCCCTCTCCGCCCTTCCCCTGCTTGCATGCTTTCTCTCTCTCTCTCAAAATAAATAAATAAACTTAAAAAAAAAAAACTTGGAGCAGAATAAAGCTTAGCTCAAGAACGAAAAAAGTTTACGTGGCTCTACCTCAAATGCAACACAGTGGCCATAGTTAAATTTGGAGAGGCTCTGAATTTTGATCGTAATCCAAAACGCAATGAGAAGTCACTCTGCATTTATATGAGGGGGGGGACATATAATCACATTTGTGAATAAAAAAGTAACTGGCAGCAGAGTAGAGGGGGGAAAGTGGCTGGGGGGAGAATGGATGAAAAAAGGTGAAAGCCAAAGTGAAAGTCAGGGGTGGCTGGGATTAAGGGGGTGGCCATGGAAAGAGAAGAAAGCAATGGATTCGAGAGGTCAGAGCAGCTAGATTTGGTGAACAATTACCTATGGAAGGAGAGAGAAAAAAATCAATCATCTTCATATCAGACTTGAGAGCACCGTTCTCGAGGCTGCCCCTGAAGCCAGGAGCGTGCACCTGTGGGCCATGACAAGGTCAGGAGGGAGGGCTCCGAGCTCCCCATTTCTGCCCCAAACACAGCAGCTCTGATTTACCAATTTGCTAAGGGGGCTGGGGCTCCGAGTAAGAACTCATTTGAAGGAAGGATTACTCCTAAAACAAGTTTGCAAATCACTGCACTTGGGGGACCTCTAATATCTCCTCCAATTCCAAAGTCAATGGCAAAACCCCATCTGAGCTACAAAGCTGGAGGACAGTCTGTTGAGTGTCCGACTCCTGATTTTGGCAGGGATCATGATCTCAGGGTTGTGAGATCGAGCCCGGAGCCAGGCTCCATGCAGGTGTGGAACCTGCTTGAGATTCTCTTTCCCTCTCTGTCTTTCCCCTGCCCCTCCCCCCACATTCCCTATTAAAATGAATCTACTATATAAGTATTGTCAGCCTGTGGGAAGACCAGACCTGAATAAGAAAGGATATGTGCACTAAGATTTAGAAAACAGAAGACGTGTTTTTGTCCAGGTTATGCCTTAAGATCAGTTGCACCTTGCCTCACGTGTGTGTCAAATTAGGTACGTTGTACTAGATCCTATTCAACTCTAACCTTCAAGATCATATTCAACTCTGTCTGCGGCTATAGGTCAAGTTCCACCTCCTCCACGAAGGCTTTACAATTACTCCTATGTCTAGGATTCCAAGCAGATGAGTAAGCTCTTCATCACATTTCCTGTTTCTAGTCTTCATTTCGGTGACTAATTACATCTTGCTGGTAATGTTTGTTGATGGCCTCATAAGTGTATATAGTTATCTTCCCATAATGATTATAAGCAGCTCAAGGCCAGGGACAACCACATGGATTGCATTTCCTTCCTTGCTGAACCACTTCAATAATGACGACCATGGAAATCATAAACAAAGCAACCTCTGAGCCAGGGGTCAGCGAACTAAATCGCACATGCTACTTATTCTTGTAAATAAGTTTTACTGCAATGCAGCCATTCATTTAGGTATTGCCTATAGCAGCTTTCAACTACAACAGCAGAGCCGGATAATTCCAAAAGAGACCAGATGGCCCACAAACTTAAAAATATTTACTATCTGGCCTTTTACAGGAAAAAAAGCCAACTAATACCTGGTCTGGGAAGTCAAAGGAAATGTCAAAAAACGCAGGGACCAGGAGCCCACTCATAGGAACCCCCAGACCTTCTCTCAGTCTAACAGTCAGTATTGAGTTCTTGGCTTCCTTTGTTGACACACACCAAATCTGATCCATTTATCCCCTGCTTAAAACAATAGTTTCGAGGGACGCCTGGTAGCTCAGTCAGTTAAGCAGCCAACTCTTGGTTTTGGCTCAGGTCACGATCTCACAGTTCGTGAGATCGAGTCCCACATCAGGCTCTGCGATGACAGTGCAGAGCCTGCTTGGGATTCTGTCTCCCTCTCTCTCTCTCTCTGCCCCTCCCCTGCTCATGCTCTCTCTCTCAGATATATATAAACTTAAAAAAACAAAACAAAACAAAACCTCAGTGGCTTCACATACGACTTAGGATGAAATGCAAAATCTTTCACAGAGATCGGACTTCCTCTGCAATATCATCCCTGCCCTTCTCTTCCTAACTTAAATCAGGTTTCACGTTGTCCCCTCCCCTTTCTTCCTATGAAACCCATAATTTTGCAGTGGTACATCTGTCAAGGTTAGGTGTGCCTTCCCACCTGGACAAGCTCCATGAGGACAAGGATAGAGTCTGTTTCACATACCGATGCTAACGCAAGCCCTCAAGGCCTGTACCCGATTCATGACATACCTGACGAGTGTTTATTGACTCAATGAGTGGATGTGCAGACCACAAACAATTAGAAGCAACAAATTACAGTGTGATGGTACAGAAGCGGCTGCTGGAGCACAGGTATGGGAGCCAACGTGAGAAAACCAAAAGGCCTCCACAATGTAGCCATCAGAATCCAAGTCTGGCAGCCTTCGGTGGGCGGGCACACAGTCTGTTTCACCTCCAAAGACACTAAGGACACATCACCGTTTTAACAGAACCATGCCTGATGTACAAGAATTAGGTTGGGCGGGGCGCTTGCGATGACAACCAGACGTCATGAAGAATTTAAAACATCCCTCTTCCTTTTATAAAAAAAAAAAAAAAATCACACTAATGTGAGACTTGGATTTGTGAGAGGTATAATGAGATTATTCTTCAGAAACTATTTCATGTTCCACCCTAGTCGAAACTTCAGTTCTTGGGAGATTTTCATTTATCCGGGATGCTGATTTCACCGGCCATAATGGATAAATAACCAAATGTCAGTGTACCAACCCTCACCGTACAGGATGTGGGAGTGCTATAAATGCTTAATGAGTAGCCAAAAGGCAAACCCCAGGATAAACCAAATTGCAAAAGAGGAAAGAGGCAGCTCCAAAATGACCAGCTGTAAAGGCCGCCAAGGCTGCCACACTCACCTTGGTGGCCCACATCACACCGGTCCTGTTGTCACTTCTCCTCTAGGGCACTGGGATGAGACCGAGGACCAGAAGCACCCAGATGTGCAAACATAGGTCAGATTGCTGATGTTTATAAATCTTGAACAAGTCTTATCCCATGACCTCATCCTTCAAACAAACGGGAAAGAAAATCCCCTGCGGTTTACCTGTACAACGTGTTTATGCCATTCTTGCTCTGGATCAAATTCCAGTAATTTTTCATGGAAAATGAGTAAGCTCAAGGCAGTGACAGACTTCTGCCTATTCACAACGGGCAAGCAGGAAGACTGCTTTTGAGTTTGCTAGAGAAAATGTTTAATGGCACGTCAAACTATTATTTTAAGAGGGATCTCGGTTACTGTGATATTCGAACAAAGACAAGGCAAGTAAGTTATTGCTGAGATGGTGACCATAAAGCCTGCCAACTGATGCTCAAAAGGCAAAAGCCAGGCAGAGCTAGGCACCCCCAGAATTTCTGACCATTTTATTATGAGAGTCACATCAAATTTATTAAAGAAGCAGACATTGCTGGGAATTCTCCAAATTTGAAGGGGAAAAAGAACGGTATGAAGAGGAAAGCTGCAAGGACAAAGCTTCCACAAAACACAGATCTGTTCCCAGGTATGTTATATAAATTTGGTCAGCTTCTTGCATTCCCTATTATCTACGCTGCCTTAAAAAGGTCTTCTGTTGCTAGGGCAAAAGCAGGGACTGCTGTTAACGTCGGCGAATATAAAGAAACACCGAGGCTAGAATGTGCTGACTCCAGGGCTGGAAGGAGGCGAGCTCAGGGCATACTGGGAAAAGGAAAAACACAGGCACAACTTAACCCAGATGCTGTCTGGCCTGGAACCTGCAATGCAGAGGAGTGCCCGCACCCAGCACTGAGTCCTTGGACCACAGATTTCAGCTCCTTCCATCTAGGCCAGTGGCTAATTCCGTGGGCCAGGACCCCCGCCTACATGGGGAAGCCACATTATAAACAAGACAGTGGTCAAGGTTTAGGGGAAACACTTTTCTGCGCTCCCTGAGCATTTATAGAATCCTCATATAAACCAAGGCAACACTAACAACACCAGCCAGGGCAACGGTCCCAGCAGGAGAGCATAAACAAGACCTATTTTAGCCTGGCGTGTGCCCTGCAGGCTGGCTCCACCAGGTCCTGGCTGTAGGATCTTGGCGAGTGACCCAACCTGTGTCTCCGTGTCCCCATCGGTATAATGGCGAGAACTACTCTCCCAAGACTGTTTTCAGGATTCATCGTTAATACAGATAAAGCGGGTGTAACACGAGAGACACAAGTCAGCCCCCCGGATATTGTAGTTATTTTAATCATCACTCCTTCTGCTTATCACATTACTATATGGTAGCTTCATTGCCTTGGGATTAGGCAGTCCCCTAAAACACCCCAATTAAAATGCAAATGTCCAGTTCCTGAGAAGTGCATCAAAGACACCAGATTTTAGAGGCGCCTGGGTGGCTCAGTCAGTTAAGCATCCGACTCTTGATTTCGGCTCAAGTCAAGATCTCAAGGTTCGGGAGTTTGCATCCCACATTGGGCTCCACACTGACGGCATGAAGCCTCCTTGGGATTCTCTCTCTCCCTCTCTCTGCCCCTGCCCTGCTCATGCTCTCTCTCTCTCTCTCTCTCTCTCAAAATAAATAAAACGTAACAAAAAAATTTTTTTTTAATTTTAAAAAGATACCAGACTTTAGAAAGCTGTAATCCTAAAACATTCCCTACTAGCCTTGGAGCATGCTACAAAAACCAAAAAACAGAAAACAAAATACAGAGTGCACGGTGAGGAGTTAAGAGACAAACAAGGGCCAACTGACACTTCAAAAAAGGTTTAACATGTAAACAATACATAGCAAACGAGAAAACACAAGAGAGGAGAAAGGATTTACTTTCAATAAAGTGTACTTCAGACAAACGGAGCAGCAGAATTTCAGCAAGCATGTTCCAGAATGAGTTTCCCTGACCTGGTCCGACAGGATGCTCATGCTCTCGGGTCTGAAACACGGGGGAAGAAACTCCCGCCAGTCCCCTGCTTTTTTATAGCCCAGTCCCCTGCTTTTTTATAGCCCACGAGCTAAGAATGATTTTTACTTTTTAAATAGTTGCGGGCGTAGGGGGGTGGGGGTGGGGGTGGGTGGCTGGGGTGAGAATCAAAAGACGAATAAAATGTTGTGACACATGGAAATTTGAAATTCAAATTTCAGTGTCCACAAATCCAGGTTTATTGGAATACAGCCACGCCCATTCTTTTAGGTATTGCCCAGAGCTGCTTTCAAAGCACAAAAGCAGAGTTGAGCGGTTTCCACAGAGACCACATGCCCCTCAAAGCCAAAAAAACACTATCTAGCTCTTTACAGATAAAGTGTACCAACCCCTGGCCTAAAAGTTTAGGAAATACTCCTGATGGCAGCCCTCCCAGAGGCACAATTCATATTAGCCTGTTGTGGCTCCAGGAGGCTCTGCAGGAGGGCTGCAGAAAATAGTGACTTCGCTGAATCCGGCATTTCCCAAACTTTTTTGGGAACTGGCCATACAATCCTTTACTCACGCAAGATGGATGAACACCCCGCAGAACACGTTGACGCAGTTTCCACCACCAACGTGCTGCTCGAGACCAGAAAAGTCGGCTAACCTGACGTTAAAAAGATCAAGCATAAAATTCAAAGCCGTCAGAATAGTCGGTTGAGCCCGACTGTAAAGAGATCCATTTCTGACTATTAAAACAAAACCAACGACAACCAAAGACACTCTCGGACACAAAAAAGAGGGGGCTTAAGAATTTACTCACCTCAATTTTTGTTATTAAATATAATGTTAAAAGTAGAACATAAAAATGTGTGCCACACACAGCTAACAAAAGCTTATAACCAAAAATGTAACGAATGAATGCAAATGAGGTTAACATAAATTCCACCCAACAGCTGAGACAGAGGACAACATGAGTAATTAATTACAAAGGTAATTATCACATGGATAAACTTATGACACCCTAGCAATCACCGAAATGTAAACGTGGGCAACCAAGGACCCTTACATATCTATATTAAAGCCGCATAAATAAATTAAAATGATAAACTCCAATGTTGGCAGCCTTGTGGGCTAGAAGGCACATTTATAGTTCCTGGTAGCACTTTAAATTAATTCAGTCTTTCTAAAGACAATCTGGCAGTATGCAGCTAGAGCCATAAAATGGTTCATTCATTTCCCGTGACCCAGCAATCCACTTTGGGGAATACACCCCAAATATACCTCACTTTTGGGAACAACCCAAAAGGAAAAAGAGCGGTTGGTCTGTACAGAGACAACTTCATCAGTGCTGCTCGCTTGCAGAGCAATGCCAATAACCCAAGCGTCCACCAACGGCAGGGTGGCTCAACACATGGCCAACCGGAGGAGAGACGGCTATTTAAAAATGGCAGGTGGGAAGGCTTGAACTGCATGAACCACAGGCACCTCAAACTGACCAACACACATCCAAACTTTGGGTTCCTGAGCCCACCCACCCGTCCCCCAGCTTTCCCCTTCAAAGTTGTCAGACCACCAAAGACTCCACTCAGGAACCAGGGAGTCCGGCTTGATGACCGAGTGAAAGCTGTCATGCTTTCCTTCAGCTCCTGCCCCCTCACATCTCATGGTCAGTAAACCCTCTCCAAAATCTTTCAAATCTAGCTAGTAATCCCCATCTTCCCTGCCACGACCCCAGAACCATAGTCTTTCCCCTGAACTAACTGCAAAAGAATCCAACTGGCCCTCCTGTATCTCCAGGTCCTCTTTCTTTCTTTCTTTCTTTCTTTCTTTCTTTCTTTCTTTCTTTCTTTCTTTCATGTTTATTTATTTTTGAGAGAGAGAGAGAGACACACACAGAGCATGAGCAGGGGAGGGGCAGAGAGAGAGGGAGACACAGAATCCAAAGCAGGCTCCAGGCTCCAGGCTCCAGGCTCCAGGCTCCAGGCTCCAGGCTCCAGGCTCCAGGCTCCGAGCTGTCAGCACAGAGCCCGACACGGGGCTTGAACCCACGAGCTGTGAGATCATGACCTGAGCCGAAGTCAGACACCCAACCAACTGAGCCACCCAGGCGCCCCTACAGGTCCCCTCTCTAAGCCTTACTCCACAGAACCGCCAGAGTGATCTTTAAAAGAAATCTCATTAAGGGGCGCCTGGGTGGCTCAGTAGGTTTAGCAATTGACTTCAGCTCAGGTCATGATCTCATGGCTCGTGAGTTCAAGCCTCTCATCGGGCTCTGCGCTGACAGCACAGAGCCTGGAGCCTGCTTCAGATTCTGTGTCTCCCTCTCTCTCTGCCCCTCCTCCACTTATTCTCTCTCTCTCTCTCTCAAAAATAAACATTAAAAAACTTTTTAAGAAATCTCATTAAAATCATATTACAAGGTTGCTTACAACTGTATGCTCAGCGACATCCTGACACCTTCACATCTTTAAAGGGCTTGTCCAACCTGACCCCTGCCTGCCTCTTCAACCTCAGCCCACACTCCCTTTGCCCCTACTCGCTGAGCACCAACTGCAGTGGCGTTCTGCCTACACTCTGAACATGTAGACTCCTTCCTACCTCTGGACCCTTCTACATGCTGTTCCCTCTCACTGGCAACCTCTTCCTTGTGCTCTTTCAGAACATCGCCCTTCCTGTCTTCCCTAATAAACTATGAACTCCAAAAGGGAAGGAGTAAAAGGCCACGAGAGGCCTTTTACTATCCCACCCAAAGTCTAGCCATGCCTGACATTTCGCAGTGCAATTTAGCAAGGCGCCGTAAATATTTATCAAATGAAGGAAAATGTCTCTGTCAGGTAAGATAGATGCATAAAGGAAAGCAGAATACAAGCAAGTATGTATACATGAGTTTTAACTACTCGTAAATGTGTGTATATCAAAGAATAAAAATGAATTGGGAAGAGAAATGCATACCCACTAGGTTCCTCAAGTCTGCCGATTCGCCTAAGTTTAAAATGTCCTTTGTTAATAACTCAAACACCCTCCAGTTGTAGCTCAAAGTGTTGAGATGCAGCTCCAGACCCAACTACCCTCCAGCCTGTCTAGAATGAATGGTTAGTTTAGAGCGAGATCCTGGACTCCTAGAAGTAAAGGAAGAGCAAAAAGTGAATGATAACCAGTTAAATTATTCTGGAAACCTGTTACCATTTGCCTTTGAATCTTTTCCTCCCTCCCCGGCCCATTTCTCTTAATCCTGGTGAAGCCAACTTGGCCGTACCTAGGATGAAATCAAATAATGGTCTTGTCTCAAGAGTTCTTTGAGAAACCAGAGTCCCAACCTCTTTCCCAGAACCAATGGTTAAACTTCTCCTCATCCTTGGCCTTTCTTTAGTCTACTCAGCATCTACAATCTAGGAAGAGATATGTTTAAAAGCCCGCTTAAGAGAATGCTAAAAGTGAGTGTCAGAAACCACACACAAACACATGACTTACGGGACCGTGCAGATCATGGAGTTCAACCAGTTTCTAAGAGACCTGCAAAGTTACTGAAGTAAATACTACTAACAGATGAGGCAAACCCATGCACTAATCCTACACAAATAACCAGGCTGGCAGCGAAGAAAACCCTACCAGGTCCTCAAGTTCTCCGGAAAAGTGAGTTAAAACTACTTGCTAAGCAGAACCCCGGTCACACCGTTACTCACTAAGCAAATATTTGTCAAAATGACCCAAGGCGTAGGAAAGCAAAGCATCCATTCCCTAGTTATAACATTTCAATTTGCAAGAATATCTTTCCATCCTAACCATGGCACCATCGTCCGTCCACTTTCAGTCCACACACACACACACACACACACACACACACACAGGTTGCTCTTACTTTATAATCAGCTGTTCTGGCTAAACTTCCTAGTGCCATCACAGGGCAGAATGGCTTGCCAGGGAGAAAGGGAAATGTTCGACTCTCAGGTAAAATCATTCCCTTAACGAGAAACGAAATTCCAATAACTGAAGGTTACTTGTTCCCTACCCACAACTTGGCTGAGAAAGCATTGTGTACAAAGCCACAATGGCCTAGATGGGAATCCTCTCTCTGCCACTTGCCAACTGCTTGACCATAACTTCTCTCACACCTCAATCCCTTACTTATAATATAATATCCCTTACTTATAATATAAAATTACTTACTTACTATATAATAATATAATAATATAATAGTAGCTAATGCTACTACATCACGGACTTATAAGGTATACTGAGATCATTTGTAGAAGGTATTCAACACGATGTCAGTGGTAATGTCAATTAACAGGAGCTTAGTAATATCCACATCAGTGATTAATATGAACAGCCATTAATATGCCTCCTCTCTGGGCTCTCGGTGCAGAAGCCTTCTTGAATCCACAGCTACTCTCATTTGATTCCGGGACTCACGGACGCAAGCCTCTCCTGCCTCCTAAATCCATTAAACTCAGGTTCCTTCTCCCAAAACAGATCTGCATACAGCTCCAAGCGGATGACCCACCAAGCAGTTCTGGTGGTGAAAAGGCAAATGGAAAATGATATAAGATCGGGGAAAGGGCCCCTGCTATGACGTAACTTACAAAGCCCCCTTACTTCTCTGTTGTTTTCCTTTTGTTCTTTACTTTGCAACAAAGCCTTAGACAGAATTTCCAAATCTCCTAAATTTTGTTTAATGTTTATTTATTTTTGAGAGAGAGAGAAAGGGAATGAATGGGGGTGGGACAGAGGGAGAAGGAGATACAGAATCCAAAGAAGGCTTCAGGCTCTGAGCTGTCAGCACAGAGCCCGACGTGGGGCCCAAACTCACAAACCACGTGAGATCGTGAACTAAGCCGAAGCTGGATGCTTAACTGACTGAGCCACGGAGGCGCCCCCATAATTTCCAAATCTTCTAAAGAGGAGATGGGGCTATAGAGGTCAGTGTCCTGACTACCCACCTATACCCGGCCCACTCTCACCCTGCTAGAGCTCCCTTGGAGCAAACTTTCCCTCCACTGCAAGCATCGGTCTCTACAAGGCCGGGATGCTGATCGGGGCGGGGAAACAGCCAGAATCCAGGGAGAATGGACCATTCCAGGAGGACTCTCCACCCCTCAGGAAGAGTGAGGTCAAAAGCGTAAATATCCATGAAACCACGGCTTTGAATCAAAAGCCTGAATATCAGTGAGCCTCACCTGTCTGAAGCCCCAAGGTTAGGACACACTCACTGACACCTGCCAAGCTCCTCCCTGGTTATACCTCTGCCCGGGCTCCTCTCCCCTGGACTCAGGCCAGGAAACGGGAGGTGGTAGGAAAGCCAGGTGGCAGCAGAGAAGCCAATTTCAGACTCTTGTTTATTTTTTGGTACTTGACAAATACAAACACTGAGACAAAGACAGTACTTATTCGTGATCTAGCACCCCTCCCCAGTTCCTAAAGAATCAAAGCTCAGCAGCTGCTACCCCAGCAGCAACAAAGCCCAGTGTCCTGCTAATGCTAAACACAGATCCAATTTGGGGGAACAAGTTGACTCCTATTAAGGCTTCTGTTTTCATTCCATCAAACACACATATCCGCGCCTGATGGCCCGGACTGAACCTGCTTCAAATGGTCATCGGGCACATGCCCAAAGGCGATGACATACCCTAGGCTCCTCCAGTCACAGAGCAGAAGCATCTGAGTTTTCCAGGAAGTTGCCAGTGACTTAGCCTCAGCAGAATTTGCCAGGCCTGTTTGGGGGGGAAGAGGGTCAACAGCGTTTAGTGCTTACTGGAAAATAGACGTTGCCATTTATGCAGTGATAAGTCACTCAATTCATACTGGCTCCTAAATAGTCTGGCGATCTGACTAGAGTTGAAGTGGGATGTCTCCACATTCTGATCTACAGTGCAGAAAGTACACAGACCACCTGTTAGAGAGCCCCTTAAGCCACGCCTACTTGCCTCTATCCAATAAGGCATACCTGGAGAAAGTCACCTTCTTCAAACTGTCCTGGAAAAGAGGGCATTAACTGTTTGGACCACATCCAGCTTGGTAGCCTTTGTGCAAATTTAGCCACACTAAAACACGTATAATTTCGCCAGTTGGTGATCTGTGTCTATTTAGTCTCAGGTTTTTTTCCTTTAACTTAAGGTAGTGTACTTTCCACAAGGAACTTTTTTCTTGCTGATCTGGTTTGCCCGTGTATTTTATTTTACAGTAGATTTTTGTCTGTTTGTTTTGGACTGAACCTGAGGCAGATTCAGCCATATGCCTTTGGAAACAGTGCAGATTGAGAAAGCTTGATCCTATTCTACACATTTTGACAAGGGGGATGGGAGATTCACGGGGTAAGTCAGAAATCCTGCGTTCCAGTCCAAGTCGGCCTTCCCTGTTCTTCCGATTATAAGTCACTTCCCCTACCAGTGCTAATGTAGGTTATTCTGAGACCTGGGAAGGTTTTTCTTCTGCTGGCTTTCAAACTAAACAAGCCAAAGTCACTTAAAGTAGTCTAAAGATTTTAACATCAACCACACGTTGTGTATTACTTTGAGTACATTCATCCACGGACTCCATATCAGCCCTACTGATAGCCATGTGCATTTTACATACCACAGAAACCGTGCCTGAGGAGCAAGATCCAAATCCCAACTCATCCCTGGGTTCCCAC
Organism: Prionailurus bengalensis; assembly: GCF_016509475.1. Taxonomy (NCBI): domain Eukaryota; kingdom Metazoa; phylum Chordata; class Mammalia; order Carnivora; family Felidae; genus Prionailurus; species Prionailurus bengalensis. Next base: position 44,601,958 of record NC_057349.1, read on the forward strand.
TGCCTAGTACAGCGCCTCTCTCAGAGCAGGTGCTCAGAGTAGGTTTGCTAACATGGAAAGGAAATCAATTCCCCTAATCTAGGCTCTTGTCTTCCCTCCAGCTTTCCCTTGCCACTTTCCCACTCTATGATTTGGAAGTTATATTAAAGAAAGGAGAAAATCTTTTGGATATAATACCAGCTCTGATTCAGAGTTCTATTTGAACTTGCCATCAAGTGCTTCAGGACTTCAGGCCCCACCAGACCACTCCAGGCATGCCTAGCCCAATAGCCAAAGTCAAGTGCCAAGAAGCTAGATGATTAACTTCAATAAGCGAAGGGCAGGAGGTGACACGAAGCTAGACATCCAGTCTCAGTGACCCTGGCATTACTTGGTACTTTCTAGGCCGGCACACGGCTGAACAGGCTCCTAGAACGAACGCCCCTCTATCTGGAATTCGTAATACGTGCAGAATAGCAGTTTCCAAAACTTCAGACCTCATTTCCTTATCCATTACGGTTCCCTTCTCTTCTGACTGCCTCCCTGCCAACATTCTATCTTTCCGGTCAAAGCAAGCTCCCTGAGAGCAGGAGAGACCCCTGTGAGTGTGTCCTACCTACTGGGCATGCCCTTGTAGGGCATTCCTTAACAACGGCACAAACTTCAAAGCCTCACTTCTCTCCAGACTTTCGGCCTGGAACACATAACATTCCATCTCTCAGTTTCTGGTTTACGTTCCTCATTAATACTCTGCAACAAACCAAACCACCAGTCTCAACTTTCCTCCGGTGAGCCTTCGGTTGCTACACTTCATCGTCTAGCAATTTGGAGTCGTGAAATGGGTAAAGTGGCACAGGAGTGAGCAAGAGTACGAGCCGAGGAGTCAGGCGCTGCTGGGTCCCGGCCCGAGTGCCATCACTAGCGAGCTGTGTGGCCCAGCACAAACCAATGAAGTTTTTGCAGCCGTAGGTTTCCTCATCTGTAAAATGGGCATAACACCACCTGCTTTGCAGAGATGTTGGGAGTAAATGAGATACGGTATATAAAGCACCTGACACAGTGATTTATATATATATGTGATATTGTATGTTATGTAGGTATCATAAGTTTTTTCTAAAGCTTATTAAAGAGATATGAGATTTTCATACAGTTAGCCTGTCATCCCGAAAAAACAGTGTCAAAAATGATGACAATAATGGGGTGCCTGGGTGGCTCAGTCATTTGGGCTGCTGACTTCAGCTCAGGTCATGATCTCACAGCTCGTGAGTTCGAGCCCCGCGTCGGGCTCTGTGCTGACAGCTCAGAGCCTGGAGCCTGCTCCAGGATTCTGTCTCCCTCTCTCTCTACCCCTCCCACACTCACGCTCTGTCTCTCTCTCAAAAACAAACATTACAAAAAAAAATTTTTTTTTAATTTTTTTTTAATGTTTTATTTATTTTTGAGACAGAGCATGAACGGGGGAGGGGCAGAGAGAGAAGGGGGACACAGAATCCGAAGCAGGCTCCAGGCTCTGAGCTGTCAGCACAGAGCCCGACGCGGGGCTCGAACTCACGGACCGCGAGATCGTGACCTGAGCTGAAGTCGGCCGCTTAACCGACTGAGCCACCCAGGCGCCCAGAAAAAATTTTTTTAAATGATGACAATAACAATCATAGTCATAAAAAGAAGATATTTGAAAAACTAGAGTAACTGAAAGCCATAATAAAAACAATATTTTATTGAGTGCACTCTTTTTTAATCTAACTGCAATATGTGGGTAGAACACTAACTTCCCCACTTCCCCCACGAGTGTTCTGAGCACCTGCCATGGTTCACTGGGCTCCAGTGCCTGTTGTCTGCCATTTTCACATGGCTAAGAACTCCAAAGGGATAAATAATCCTATACCAATATCATGAGATCATCATTTTACACATTAGCAATGTCTATCCTGAGGACTGGGCTTGCAGAGTGGGGATGGGAAAAAAATAAAAGACATCACCTCGTTGGGTGTTAGAGCAAAATCCCTGGTGACCCCTGGCACACCCTCTCGGTCACCCTCAGGACAACTGGGTCAACCCCAAGCCATTTCATGGACTGAATTAGTTGCCAGGAGAATAAAGACTCTCACTTGAGTTAACAGCCTGAGGTAGCCTCTAAGCCCCCCTATAAATCTCATTTTTAACAAAGACAGCTACACTTAAATTCTCAGGTCTTTCGTTGCAAATCCAGGGCACGATTTTTAGATAAACTGAGTTTAACGATTTCAGGAAAGGAGCATGGTTCTTTCTCTGATGGTCAAAGCAGTGGAGACACTTTCATTATGTGGAGACCTTCCTTTAAACACCTATCTCATGCTCAAATGTAAAATGAATGAAATAGCACACGGACTCAGGATTTAACCGAGGCAAGGACTGTGTGCGGCATGTAATAATCAGATATGTCAGAGGGACCAACAGGCATGTGGTGGGTAGAGGAGCATGGAGAAATTCAAGGACTGATGTAACTCCACTGATGTTAGGGTCAGTGTTCCCATGGGCCGAGATGGGTTTCTCTCCACACCAACACTGTCAACCCAGGTCCACTGCTTGAAGAGACGCCCATCCCCACCCCCTTATGCTCAGCATCCCTCCCACTTGTTTCAAGGATACAGATCTTGACTTTGCCCTTACTATTAATGGGCAGAAAAGACGCTGAAAGGAGACTGGGACTTGCCTCATTATAAATGCTAACAGCACCAAACTTTTCTTTAGCCTCTCTTTTCCCCTTAAGACCTACACTCACACAGGGAACCAGAGCGTCTGTAGGATGAATTCCCAGGCCATAGCAACTGCAATGCCCTGGGATCTAAGAGATCTTGGCTAACCAGCCATTAAGCCCTTTTCGGGAAGGAGACAGCGAGCCTGCCTTTCCCTTACACAGCCCAGCCATGAAAATAGGCTCTTGTCTTTTGTTTTTGTTTGGGTTTCAGCTAAGAATCTCTGTCCTCCCTCCAGAGACAAAAAGACAGGCATGGGAAGCTTATGGTGGCTCAAGGGCTTGATCTCAATTTTTCTTCCACCTGACTCGCCCCCTCCCTTCCAACATTTGGAAAGGGGAAGGGATCTGGGGAAGTTGAGGATAAGTTTTAGGTCAAGGGGTGGTTTCAGGCTTTGACCAGGTAAGCGAAGGAGGACTAGGTCCAGGGCACGCCCTGGAGGCTGAATGCGGCTCGGGTGAAGAACGAACCTGCTCCCCTTTGCAGGGTCACCTGCCTGGCCGCAGGTAAGCGAGCGATAGGAAAGGCTGGAGCAATTCATCTTCCTTTATGTGGGTCTCTCCCCCTCCCCCCACTCAAGTGGCAGCGCGCTGGCTGGCTGGGAGCCGGCGCTTCGGAGGCGCCCGACAGCGGGTCTAAGGGTCCTTTTTTTGGCACGCAGAAACTGCGACCCACCCGAGGCGCGGAGGAGAGGTGGGGGAGGGGCGGCCGGCGCGCCGCTCGGGAAGGCACCGCGCGGACGCACCTAGGTCTCCGGCGGCCGGGGCGCACCGGAACCGCTCTCCCACTGCGGTAGCATCCCGACACGACACTGCAGCTGCAGCACAGCGGCGGCCGCCGCCCCCGGCGCCCCGCCCCGCAGCCCCCGCCCCACGCCACGCGGAGGGCGCAGCGGCCCGTGCCAGTGCCGGTGTGTGGAGGGGGTAGGGGGCGCCGGGGGCCCGAGGTGCGGGAAAAGCCCCGAAATGCGCAGGAAGCCGGGGGGCCACCTCTAGCGCCTCCTCCAGCGCAGCCAGACCGCGAGGAAAACAGTTCGCCTTCATTCCAGAGTCCCGGCTGAGCCCGGTGGCTCCCCCAGACGACCCGGGTACCTTCCCCTCGGCCTGCACGCTCTGCCACCCCCACCGCCACCCCCACCCCCACCCAGCCGGGCGGACCCCGCGCCCTCCGCAACCCCGGCCCGGGGACCCGCCCCGCTCCCGGAGCGCGGCGCCTTGGGCTCCCGCGCTCCCGCCGCCCCCGGTCCCCCCCGCGCGCTCACCAGGAGAAAGGAGCCCGCGATCATCGTAGCTCTAGCGACGCGGCTGCAGGAGGCGAGGGCGGTGCTGCTGTTCGCGGAGGTCCCCATGGCTGAGCCCGGGGCTCGCAGAGGCGCCCGGGGCGCGTGGCCCCTTGGCAGCTGGAGTCGGCGGCTGCTTCTGCCCAGCGCCGCATCCACCGCCGCCTCCCGGCCGGGAGCCCATCTACCTCCAACACCCCATGTGCACTGCGGCAGCCGGGCAGCCGGGCAGAGGAGGGAGGCGGCGAGGGAGGCTCCGGGGGCGCTCAGCACCTGCCCAGCCGCGCGGCCGCCCGGGCGGGGAGAGGCAGCGGTGGCTGCAGCCCGCGCCTCCCCGTGCTCTCCTCCGACAGCGGCTGCGGAGAACCAGGGAGGAGGGCTGGGCGCGAGAGAGCAAAGGAACAACTTCCCATAGCGAAGCCTCCAGCCACTGCCAACCACCCTCCACCGCTGCCTAGACCGGCCGGTGAGGGACTGAGTCGGGTGGCCGCCGGGCGCGGGGACACACGTGGTGGCGCCGAAGGGGCGGGGGATCGGCCCTTTGTGATGTCACCCGGGAGGAGGCCGGGCTCTTTGTGCGATCAGCACCGGGAAGGCGTTCCAGGTCGAGCGGGGAGGGAGAGGGTGCCCCTTGGCGTTGGCTGAAGGAACTGCAGCTGCTTTTTGACCCGGGGAAACCGCGGCGAAGGTATGCCCACCCCTGGCCCAAATTTACTTGTTTTTTCTAAGACGATTCTAAGTAAATTATTTCTGCGACAGGCGCCCATCTGTGGTTTTTGACGCAGTGATTAAAAACAGCCAAGCACCCTAGAACACGTAGATGAACTGCGTGCCAAAAATATACCAGTGAGTTGGTTCTCAAACCTGGCTGCGTTTTCGAATCACCTGAAGAGTTGAAAACACATGTATGCATGCCTGATCCCACCCCAGAGATTCTGATTTAATCGAAAATAGGGTGTGGCCCGAGCATTGGGATTTTTATAGGTTCGCCAGGTCATTTTACTCTGGAGCAAACTCCGAAAACCTCTGGGCTGATGAGCACAGTTAAGGAAACCCAGACTAAGAGTTCCAGACTCAGAGTCTGTGGAGTTGGGTCCGTGGGTGGTCTTTGTGAGGCCTTGGAAATCCTTGAGATGTGTGGGCAGGTGCATCTTTCTAATTAAAGGATCCAGTGTTTTGAATCAGATTATCACCGAGATGAAAAACATTTCTCCCCCCCCCCCCCCAAAAAAAGTGTTAACATTTTGAAGTTGAGTTTCAAATGCCGTTGTGGGCGGGTAGAAAGGAAGTTAGTTAGCACAGTGCTTCAGAAGTAGGAACAGCCAGAACGTTTTCTTGGATAGTTAACATCTGCATTTCTGAATGTGAGATATGACCCAGCATCCCTTTGTTTGGAGGGAGTCCATCCCCTGACTGTGACCGCCTTGTCTGGTACCATGGTGTCCATCGTCTAGATACTGACTGCTCATAGAATACTGTATTGAACCTGCCACTTTCACTCTGTCGTCCTCATTTGTGAGCCCTGTGGTGCTGGGCTTGTTCCAGCTTTCCTTGACCCCTTCTAGTTCAAGGTACACACTTTCTCAGTCACCTGCTTCAAGACTCCCAGTACCCCTGAAGATAACCTATTAAAACAGAGGTGTGAACTATTCATTTTTTGATTGACATATTTGTGCTTTGCCCATTGTTCTGTGCTTGCTTGGAAGATGATAAAAAGATAGATAGATAGATAGATAGATAGATAGATAGATAGACAGATGATGATTCATTCCAATCTCTTATTTCAGACATCTGTCGGTAAAGAAAAGGATTTTCCATAAATATTAAAGGGGGGGGGGACCATAATGTGTAACCTCTGGTGAAATTAAAAGAACGGGTAGAAAATATTAGCACTCAATATGTAGTTTGGGGAGAGGGTAATGTTTGGATTTGAATGTCTCTAGCTATTTCCAGAAGTTCAAGAGAGTGAGGGTTATTTATTGTGTCTCCAAATATAACGGTTTCAACTATTTCTTTAAAAACTCAAAGGACTGGTCAATATCATCATGTTTTTTTAAAAAGTTACATGGGTGTAAAAAAATGGGGGTGGATGGGTGAGAGTGACAGCCCTTGTTTGTTAGCTAGTTCATTTAACTCCTCACAACTAAACCTACCTTGCTCAAAGCCGGAGCTGATTGATTTGCTTCATGAACTTGGGCAAATTTCGGGTTTAGGTTTTGGGTTACTATGCAGGTGTAAGGAGTCCTGTCTTAACTGTCTCTCTTCTTAAAAGACGTTTGAATTGTGATTTCACCACTCACAAGTTTCACCATTTCCCCCGGTGTGGTATTGATCACATCAAGTTGAAATTAAATATCCATTTTGAGGGATGAAAACTTCACTCAATCCTGTTTTCTACTAACATTGAAGTACATGTCCCTCTATAGGAGTCATAAGTGGGTTATGGATAATTGGAATCTAAGTGGGGTGTGAAACTGTTACTTTGAATTCAAATATATGAATGATCTTATTTCACTCCGTAAAAATTCTTCAGCTATTGATTAACTCGTTGCCACATTTTCAGTGTGGTCACTCAGATATGTTCATTTTCTGGGAAAGGACGGAAATCCAGTAACCCATAAGGATTAGCTTTGTCGTATTTCTGCCACATCACCCTCCAACTCCCATCTCCTTATACACCTCCCAGCTTTGGGCTTTTTTTCCACATTTCTGCCATTGCTACACATTTCTTCTAGGCTTCCAGTTTCAAAATCATTGTTGCTTCTTTTCCCTCTGTTAGCACATTTCCAGTCAATCTGCTTCTTCTATCCTCCTATATATATTTTTTTCCATTTTCTTTGTCTTGCTAGCTAAATCCGGATTACATATTTGGACGCTGGAGAAATCACCAAAACTACCATCTTGCCTCGAGTTTTGCCTTAAACTGTTATTTATCCTGCACACTTGGGGCGGTTCTAATAAAATTCCAGTTTTCAAAAAGGTGAGCATGCCCAAAAATGCGAGCACCCAGTTTTTATCATGAAAATAGAAGTGGGCTGCATCCTGTGTAGTGTATGGCCAATATCCTGAGCTGATCCTCGGTGAAGGAAAGGCAGGAATTGACAGGAATAGGTGTGAGCACGTGGAAGGTACAAGAATCCAAGGAAGCCAGGCTCAGAGAAAGAGCAGGAAACTTGTCTAAGCAACAGCAAGATTGTTTCATTGCAACATGTATCAAGTATCTGTTCTGTGTCAGGCGCTGTTGGGTACTGCAAAAAACAATACTAAGTGATCCTGTCCGAGGCGTTCACAGTCTCCAGGAGAAATAATAGTATAGCAGGTGTGGGTGGTAAAGATTGCTTTGTACCCCCATTACAGATGCACACCTACTGCAGGGGTCATGCGGCTGCCCACAGTAAGAGTCGACCTTTCCCAGCCTACAGCGCTCCTAAGCGTGCACGTGTCTCACATTTCAGGGAAGCAGAATTGTCCCGTGCGTCTTCTGAAAAACATTCCCATTGGCTAGAACTTATTCATCACCCCTCCCCTTCAAACTTCACTAAAACCTGCTAATCCTATCTCAGTCAAGCCTGATCTGGTTCCACATCGAAAATTTCCCCCTTGCTCCTCCTCTGTAAACCTTCTGCCTCTTGCCTAGGGGGTTATGCAAACCTCCTGATTGCCTCTCTGCCTCTAGTTTTGCCTGGACCCCCTCGGTTCTGCAATAAATCTCTTCTTCACACCCTAAGGAAAAGGAGCTTGGTAGAACCCAAATCTGATCATGCCCTTCCCTTGCCGAAAGCCCAACAAAGAACCCTCATTAGGCTCAATTTGAAGTTCAGAGTCCTAATAAAACCATTCATATTCTGAACTCTGCTTATGATTCAACTGTCACCACTGCTACAAGATTGAGTAAACAGGCACAAATATGGCACACAGAGCTTTTACGTCCTATATCCAGCTCAGATTTCCATCCCCGATGCTACCAGTCCCTACGAATCCCAAGGTCTACATACTAATCCCATTAGATCATTGTGTTTCCTGACTACCTTGTCCCTGTGATTCTTCCAGACCTTTGTTAGGTGGTGTTTTCATTTCCCCTCCTCCGCTTTTGAATTCCTGTGAATCCACTCTTTAAGACCAACCTCAAACGGTACTTCATCTAAGAAGCCTTCTGTAATGTCCTCTTTTCACCTTCTCTACCTTCATTTGAAAGATTTAGTTATTCCTTCCTTTCATTTTTTTTTTCACAGGCAGCTTTATTATAGCATGTATGACATTATATAGTTAGCTTACTTCTCTGTGTCCCCAGCCAGATATTGAGCTCTTTGGGGCCAAAGTTGATATCTTAATCATCTTCATATCTCCATAGTCAAGGTTCAAGATATTTACCTGCCTCAGTAAATATGTGTTGAGCAAAACAAACTTGGAAAAATTTGACAAGCAGCAGAGGAGTTAACATACCAGATTGTACGTTTCCTTTTTCCAAGCCTTAATTTAAACATCTTGAGTTGTGTTATTCAACAACAGGTTTAATCTTGTATATTACTAAAGGGCCGCGTCCCACACTTGGGTTAAACATATTGTCCGCAGACTCTGTTTCCTTCAAAAATTCATTTACGAACTTGCTGTGCTTTGGCCTAAGAAGGAATATCAGCCATTCAGCAACAGATTGCAAGATTAAGTGCATGAGCATGAGTTTGATCAAGTCTCCATGGTGACATTCTACAAAGAAGGCACTCTTGGATAAGATCAAATGGGAATAGAATTGCAAAGCAGGCACAGTTCCAGAAGCTTCCTTGTCTCTTGGAGGACAAGAGAAGGATGATTTGGAAAATAAAATAGACAGCCCTTTGAAGGGACAACACCTTTGTCTCACTCCGAAGAGCAGGGAGGTGACTAAATTAGTTCCCTTCCCCGAAGGAGAGAATCTGTAGAGCTGGGAATAGTGGGGCTCACCTTGAAATGCCCATCATCCATGAACTTTAGGGTTCCCCACCGGTAATGTTTTCATTTTTCCATAAGCTTTTTCACTCAGGGCCCTAAATAATTTTTCCCTTCATGTGAGAGTTGATGAGAAAGTTTAATAATTTTATATATAATACTTAATTTTTTAATTTATGTATTTATAAATATATCATTATGTAATTTTATATAATAATTTCATGTATGATATATTTATATTTTTATATATAACATTTAATAGTTTAATTGAAAGACAGTGGGTTTGAGGAGTGACCAGATAATGGGATCAAATCTCTGTTACACCACTTACTAACTGGGTGGGTATGAGAAAGTCCCTTAACCTGTGTGAGCTGCTCCATGTGTAAGACGTGAGAACTATCTCACAGTGGTGATATGAGGAATAAATGGAATAAAATATGTAAAATTCCCAGCACAGTGCCTGTCCTTTCGTTTGTACTCAATAAATCCACTCCTCTTCTCCAGTTCCCTTTTGAGAGGACAGTATTTTATAAACTACTCTAACTACAGAAAGGCTGGAAAGTGTAATATTTCTTCCTAGACACATTAGAATTTGGGGTTGGGACAAATAGGAAAATTGCTTACTCTGTTAGGATGCAAAGTGGTGTCAAGAAAGGTGCAACGGGGGACGCCTGGGTGACTCGGTCGGTTGAGTGTCCAATTTTGGCTCAGGTCATGATCTCGCGCTCCGTGAGTTCAAGCCCCGCATCGGGCTCTGTGTGGACAGCTCAGAGCCTGGAGCCTGTTTTGGATTCTGTGTCTCCCTCTCTCTCTCACCCTCCCCTGTTCATGCTCTGTCTCTCTCTGTCCCAAAAATAAATAAAACGTTAAAAAAAATAAAAAGAAAAAAAAAGAAAGGTGCAACGGGACTTCTGATTTGTGGTCTTGGCTCTGGCAGTAGCCAGCTGTGCGAATTTGGACAATTCACTGCATTCCTCTGCATCTGTTTGGATTTGTTTAAGCTTCCTGGTGTGCAAACTGGTAAATATGAACTAAGTAATCATTTATGATTCTTTCTACTACTAGGGTCCTAATTGGCTCCCGTAGCATACTTTCTCCTGGCCAAGAGGGGTTCAAGTTCTTTAAAATCAGAAGAGAAGATTGACGAAGAGAGGATTGGGGGAGGAGGAAGTCGAAGCAGATGCAGGGAGGGGTGCGAGAAGCATGGAGCCCAACTAGCTTCTGTTCAGGGTTCACGTTCAACATGCTCGTCCAAGTTGGCAATTTTCAAGTCATTGGCTTCTCCCCTTTCCTCACTTGCTCCCTCTGATGGACCTTTCATCTGCTCAGTGACTCAGTAGTTACGGTGGACATTCTCTGGCTTGGTCCTCACCACTCGGTGGCAATCAGCCTTTTTTCTTTTACTCCTGTTTCCCTCCAATCTTCTCTTTCCCACCTGGGCCCCTTGGCCCTCATCGGATCACCTTGATGTAATGTGAGCTTCCTCTGCTCCCTTCTTCCCAAGCCTGAATCATTTTCTACCCTCCCTTCCTTTTCTTTCTTTACTTCCATTTCAGTGCTTGAAGCACCTGTCCTTGGCTAGGCTGACGCTTCCTTTTAGGATCTTGACTTCACCGCTTCTGCCTCTAAAATCACAACTCCTTCTCGCCCTGCCTCTAGAAAATCTCTCTTTTCTGGTTTTCCCATCCCTATAATATCCAGAGACCTTCATCCTTAAATATGTAAACCAATAAGTAAATGAACACATAAACAAATAAAGAAAACCCGTACACTTCTCCATTTCTTTCCTAAATCAACCCACACCTCTTTTTTGCAAGGACTTGGCGGGGGCGCTGTTTTTTGTTGGTTTGTTTTGTTTTAGTGGCACCACATTTTTCTCATCCACAGCTCTGGATTCCCAAACCATCCCTGAGTCTTCCTTTTCTTTGCCTTCTCTCTCCCACCTCCCAACCCTTGCGTCTACTTTGCTGCTAAGACCTGTGCTTTAGCAAAGTCTCGCGTGTCTTTGTATGTCTTTCCATTTCTCTCTATAATCAATCTCATTGAAGTTGTTAACATCTCTGCTTAGCTGAATTCATTAGTTTGATGACTGGGCTCCTGGTCTTTAGCTCATCTCCCCTAACACTGACACACCAAGGCCAAATTTGCTTCCTAAATCACAGGTTTGATCATTCCTGCCGAAGAACACTCAATGGTTCCCCATTGATTGAAAAGTGAAGCATCAAAATTTCGTTTTGGACTTCAAAGTCTCTACAGTATGGCTTCATCCTCCCTTTTCTGTATCATCTTCTGCCACTCTCTTAGCTATAGAGAATAAAAACTTTTCATCATTCCTAGCACACACCGTGCATTTTCCTAAGTGATTTTGTGTCGTCCGTTTTCTCTGCATGCGGTCTCTACCAGTTGAAATCTCAGTCAAGACTCACCTTAATATTTCACCTCTCTTATTTAGTTCCATTCAATTCAGCAAACATTTACTGAGGACTGTGTTCAATGCGCTAGGCTAGGCAATGTAAGTCATACAATGGTGAATGAAGGTGACTTCTGCCTTTAGGGGCTGGCAATATTATTGAGAGACTTGATGTTGGAAACATACAAATGGCATTCAGATTTTCACACTCTGCCTTAAATGCCTAGCTAGGGCCTGGAACCCAGATGATGTGATGCATGTTTGCTGAATGACTAAACGATTAAGCGTTCTGTGAGATGCAAACATAGTGCAGTAGTAGAGTATAGGAAGCAAAGATTCATTTCCACTGGGAGCACATCTGAGAAGACCTCAAGAGTGAGATTGCCAGGAGAGGGAGGCCCTGCAGTGTAGTGGTTAAGATCATCGGCACCACACAAAGTTGGATTCGATGCTGTTGTTCTGAAGTCTGCTTGCTTGTCAAAGGGAGCCAAGGGAGTCAGAAGGAGGCCAGCAGCCTTCTCTGTCCTGAAGATTCCCACCTTGCTTCTGGGCCGGCCCTCTCTACAGAGTCCTTTCCAGCATCTTTTCTCAGCTTCCCTGCCCTTCCCCAAACCTTTCTAAGGTCTCTCCCAAGAGAACCCCACGTTATTTTGCATGGAAAAACCTACACATCGTAGGGAAGAAATATTTTGCTTTTCACATCCAGCCCTTTGGCTTTCTGTGTCTTGACACGGAGAACCTTGCCTTGCAATTAGGCATTTTGCAAAGCAAACAGCAGCTTTCCCCTTTTGCCAACTTCAAATGAAGAAACCTGATTCCATTTATGATGAGAGCAAGGAGAGGGTTTGGGGCACTGTAATCAGAGTAACACTAACCGTCAGCAGCATGTATTGAACATTTACCATATACCAGGCACCATATAAGCCATTCACGTATATTATTTTGTTTGATCCATACAACGGGGTACGTATTATTAGAATCATCATCTCCCTTGCACAGGTGGGCAAACGGAGTCTTCCCGAGGTTTTGTAATTTGCCTGTGGTCACACACCCAGTCATTGGCGAAGATAGGATTTGAACCCAAGTCTTGTGGCTTCCTAGCTCACCTGCTCAGCCAATATACAGATTCTCTCACAACGGTAGGTTGTTGGTTGTAGACGATCCCTTGGGAAAGGAGCACCTCTCTTAAGCCATTCTCTCAGCTTTTGTAAATGGTAAAGGCAGCATTAAAAGCCTCTGACAAATGGACAATTTCATCAGCAAGAGAAAACTGGATCCAGAGTCATTTAAGCAATGGAAATTTAGGTAATATGATCTCATATTCCAATTCACCACCCCACACACCCTGCCTCACCCCTTCAAAGGCCTTTGGGGTTTTCTGGATGATTGGTCTTTGCTGCCCTGCATGCAGCAACTGATCTCAGGGAAAGGGATTTTTTTTTTTTTCTTGAGAGGAAACTTCCCCTTCTGATTAAATTTTTTTTGCTTTTATTCCTCACAGCACTTACTAGGTAGAGGGTTCTTACAGAGAGTGCCCCCCACAGGTCTTAGTGCAGTTTCAAACTTCAACGCTTGCAGAAGTCTATGTTGCAAACTTAACCAAAAAAACATTCCGAAGTTTCATTTTTAAACTTTGTACTGTGACTACATTTTTTAGTCTTCGGAATAATACACATTTAATTTGAATTTTGGACCTAACTGAAAATGGCAAACATTGACCAGAACACACACAAAAAAATTAAAATAAAGCAGTGAATATTCAGAATTCACCAAATTGCATAAAGGTAAAATCATTGAAATAACACTTTCAACCAATTCGTTATTGTTTGTAACACATACGTTTTTCCAGCAATTAAATCTTAAAACCACAGTAAGGTATGGGGACATCCTATACATATTATGCCTTAGGCTCAGTTGAAGTCATTTGCTTGAATCCGAAATCATTTCCCAAGCAACGTGGACAACCAGAATGTGCTTGGAAAAATAATCATTTCACTGAAATATCTAAAGTACTTAAAGAGCTTAGTTTAACCAAAAATGTTGTCACTGCACAGTTTTCAGCCATCCATCTGCACAGCACTAAAACTAATGCTACATAAGGAATTCATAATGATGAGCACAAGGGACATTTGTATTGTAAAGTAGTTTATTTCTAGAAATGATTTATGAACAGTGTTACTTGAAAACCCATCCTCCTTACACGTCCACGAATCAGTTAAACTCTGTCTTTAACACAGAGCTGTTTACTATTTTAAAAAGTAAAGGGTCGTAGGGGCGCCTGGGTGGCTCAGTTGGTTGAGCGTCGGACTTCGGCTCAGGTCATGATCTCATGCTTTGTGGATTCCAGCCCCGAGTTGGGCTCTGTGCTGACAGCTCCAGAGCCTGGAGCCTGCTTCGGATTCTGTGTCTCCCTCCCTCTCTCTCTGTCTGCCCCTTCCCCACTCATGCTCTCTCTCTCTCTTTCTCTCTCTGTCTCTCTCAAAAATAAACAAAAAAAAGGGGGGGTTGCAAATGACTGTATTGGTTGCTAAGTTGCTGTCTTACACAATTTTTCTCTTTGAAGTGATTGTAAAAATGAGTTTCATGTTAAGGCATTAAATTATTGTTTCCGTAAAAAAAAATAATTTATCTGTTTACGAGCCATGAAAAAAATAACCACACCCTCATTTCTCTTGCTTCTTTTTCAAATTCTTCTGTCAGTGAGCTGTGACGGAAGGATATGGAAGGCAGAGGACGGAACCGAAGGATGGAGAGGCAGGGTTCAGGGATGGAGTGTTATCTCTGTAGAGCTCTGAGAAGGTTATAACTTGAAATGTCATGGGTCAGCAACTTTAGCTTGAGGGAATACTATATGCCAGATATTTTCACAGATATCATCTCATATGAATCCTATGAGGTAAAAATCCTTAACCATATTTTACAGATGAAGAAACAAATTACCAGAGAGACAAGCAACTGGTCCAAGCTCACATAGCCAAGTGATGACGCTACAGTCCTTTCCAGCCCTTTGGGACAGGGACAAAGACACAGTTTGAGAAATGCAGTGCTATCCAGCTAAGGATCAGCTGAGATCAGAGAAGAATCTGAGCTCTGTCTCTCCCTGACTGGTTGACCCCTTGCTGAAGACAGGTCTCCAAATTCACAATGTACATTGCCCCCAGCCATTATATATCCAAAGTATTCAGATTTTTACTTTCTCGTCGATACCTTTACTATCTATTCATTTCAAACATTGGTTAATCGTCCACTATGGGCCAGCCATTTTTCTAAGTTCTGGGTAACTGACAGCAAACAAAACAGACACTTACCCCTGCCTTCTTGGAACTTACCAAGAAGCAGATAAAAATAAATACTTAAGTTATTTTTAGGGGCTGAATTGTGTCCCTCCCACCCTCCTCCCAACTTATATGTTAAAGTCCTAATCCCCAGTATTTCAGAACATGACTATATTTGGAGATGGGGTATTTTAAGAGGCATGTAAGGTAAAATGAAAGCATTGGAGTGAGCCCTACTCCCACATGACTAATGTCTTCATAAGAAAAGGAGAGGGGCGCCGGGTGGCGCAGTCGGTTAAGCGTCCGACTTCAGCCAGGTCACGATCTCGCGGTCCGGGAGTTCGAGCCCCGCCTCGGGCTCTGGGCTGATGGCTCGGAGCCTGGAGCCTGTTTCCGATTCTGTGTCTCCCTCTCTCTCTCTGCCCCTCCCCCGTCCATGCTCTGTCTCTCTCTGTCCCAAAAATAAATAAACGTTGAAAAAAAAAATTTTTTTTAAGAAAAAAAAAATAAAAAAAAAAAGAAAAGGAGATGAGGACACGACGGCCGCCGTTTAAAGCCAAAGAGAGAGAGAGCTCAGAATCCACTGGCCCCGTGGACACCCTGACCTCTTATTTCCGGCCTCCAGAACTGAGAAAATAAATTTCTGTTGTTAAGCCACCCAGTCTGTGGTACTTTGTTACAGCAGCTCCAACATACTGATATAGTTACACGGTATGATAGTGACAAGGCAGAGCGGAGAAAGATTGCAATCTCTAAAGGAGGTGATCAAGGAAGACCATACTTGCATAAAGATCTGATACAAAGGGAGGGAGTCGGGGAGGGAGCCAAGCAGGTGTCTGGGAGAAGCAACACCCGCGGTAGCCCTGGCAGGAATGTCCCCATTGTTCTGGAGGAATTCCGAGAAAGCCAAGTGTTGCAGAGCTGCTAGAGAGAGCTCAGAGAGAAAAGAGGGACAGGACCGTGATAAAACATTGGCTTTTTCCCGGTGAATCCAGAAGCCATGAGCAGAGTTTCATGATCTGATGTGTGTTTGTCCAAATCGGCCTGGCTGTTGTGCTGAAGACAGACCGTGGGGGAGCTGGGATACCAGTTAGGAGGTTACTGAAATAACCAGACTAGAAAGGGCAGTAGCTTGGACCCGGGCTGGCATCAAAAGTGCCAACTGTGTCCCACATCCTCATATCTTCTGTAGCTATAAAAACCTCAAGCACAGGGAGAAAGGACAGTTAGGTGATTTGGTTCTAACTCAGTCTCTTTTTATGCATGGATGTCTGCACTGCATTATGGCCATTGTATTTCCGTAAGATTATATGTGAATGTAGCTAGAGTGCAAACCACTTGAAAGTAGAGACTTTCCTTGCTCATCTTCGTATCATCTCATGGCACCTGGAACAATGCTTTCTGTACAGAAGCTTGAAAAACTTTTGCTTATTTAACCAACTCAAGATTAGCAGTATATCTAATCTTTTTTCTGGACTACATTACTTGACTTGATATAAAAATATGTTTGCAGGGGCGCCTGGGTGGCGCAGTTGGTTAAGCGTCCGACTTCAGCCAGGTCACGATCTCGCGGTCCGTGGGTTCGAGCCCCGCGTCAGGCTCTGGGGTGATGGCTCAGAGCCTGGAGCCTGTTTCCGATTCTGTGTCTCCCTCTCTCTCTGCCCCTCCCCCGTTCATGCTCTGTCTCTCTCTGTCCCAAAAATAAATAAACGTTGAAAAAAAAAATATGTTTGCAAAACTTGCCCTTCAGGAATTTATATTCTGAAAGGGGGAGAGGGGAGGAGAGAGAAAGAAAGTGGTGGGGAAGGAAAGAGGAAAAATTATGTAGGCTTTTCCTGCCTTGTTTTCTTCCTTCCTTTCTTTTTTTTCTTCCTTCCTTTTCTTCTTCTCCTCCTCCCTCTCCTTGTTATTGCTTTGAGTTTGGTATGACACCCATTATAAACGCTGACACGTTTCCTTAGAAAAATGTCAGCATTTTTATTAAATTCTTTTGGTATGTTTGTACTTTCTAAGTATCTTTGGAATGTCATACAGCTCCTTAAAGAATCAGAAAGAAAAGGTGGAGAGAGGAAGGGAGGAAGGAAAGTTAAAAAGAAGTGAGAGTGGGCCTTACCTACACGTTAGGCAACTTGCTAGACATATGCTATTAGTTAATCCATGCGTTTGTAAGCCACATATTCTTATCCACATTTACACAAGAAAAACTCCTGTAGGAAGAAATGTAACTATGTACCTAAAGTTATACAGTTGTTAAGTTCCAGAATTAAGACTTGAACCCAGGCCTGCAAACCTACTCTTTGAACTCTTTTTAGAAATATATCAGAGTCCAGGTGCCTGGATGGCTCAGTAGGTTAAGCGTCCGACTTCGGCTCAGATCATCACCTTTCCGTTCAGAGTTCAAGCCCTGCATTAGGCTCTGTGCTAACAGCTCAGAGCCTGAAGCCTGTTTCAGATTCTGTGTCTCCCTCTCTCTCTGCCCCTCCCCTGCTCACACTTTGTCTCTCTCTCTCTCTTTCAAAAAGAAACTTAAAAATGTATATGTACCAGAGTCATGAGATCTGTCAAAAACAAAAAAGTTACATTTTGTTTTTGTTATAATTGTTATTATGAATATCTGGTTTCACCTTTTCAGTCCTCAATTTTGACCAGTGTAATTTTAAATTACAATTTTAAAACCTGGGGCACAAATATATACAGACATCTATTGCATTTCTGTAACAAACTATCAGAGAGAGAAATTAAGGAAAAAAAATTCCATTTGTAATGGTATCAAAAAGAATAAAATACTTAGAAATACTGGAAGCTGTAAGACACTGATGAAAGAAACCGAAGACACAAATAAATAGGAAGATATTCATGCTCGTGGATTAGAAGAATTAATGTTGTTAAAATGTCTACACTACTGAAAGCAATCTACAGATTCAATGCAATTGCTCTCAAAATTCCAACAACATTATCACAAAAATAGAACAATCCTAAAGTTTGTATGGAATCACGAAAGACCCTGAATAGCCAAAGCAAGACTTTGAAGACAGGAACAAAGCTGAAAGCATTACACTCCCTGATTGCAAACACTATTACAAAACTCTAGTGATTGAAACAAAAACAGATACATAGATCAATGGAAGAGAATAGAGGGTCAGAAGTATGCCCATGCATGTATGGTCAACTAATTCACGATAGAGAAGGTAAGAACGTACAATGGGGAAAGGACAGTCTCTTCAGTAAATGGGTTTCCGGAAACTGAATAGCCACAGGCAAAAGAATGAAACTGGACCCCTACCTTACCCATACGCAAAAATTAGCTCCATAAAAGTGGATCGAAGACTCGAATGCAAGACGTGAAACCAGAAAACATCTTGAACCAAACAGGCACGAAGCTCCTTGACGTTGCTTTTGGCGATGACTTTTTGGATGTGACACCAACACAAAGGCAACCTACCAAATGGAAAATATTTGCAAATGATATGTCTGATAAGGGGCTAACATCCAAAAATACGTAAAGAACTCCTACAACTCAGTAACAAAAACAAAAAACAATCCAATTAGAAGATGGGCAGAGGAGGGCTCCTGGGTGGCTCAGTTGGTTAACTGTCCAACTTCCACTCAGGTCATGATCTCATGGTTTGTGGGTTCGAGCCCCACTTCAGGCTCTGTGCTGACAGCCTGGAGCCTGGAGCCTGCTTTGGATTCTGTGTCTCCCTCTATCCCTGCCCCTCCCTCACTCACACAGCCTTTCTCTCTCTCTCTCTCTCTCTCTCTCAAAAATAAATAAACATTAAAAAATTATATAAAAAAAAAAATACAAGAGGGAACAAGTGTTGGTCAGGATGTGGAAAAAAGGGAACCCTCATGCACTGTTGGTGGGAATGTAAGTTGATGCAGCCGCTGTGGAAAAGCCAATACAGAGCTCCTCAAAATATTGAAAATAGACTTATGTCACAAGGCACCAAAGGTGCTAAGAAAACATAAGGGACAAGGTCATGGTGTCTAACTCTTTGCTCCCATATCATTTGCAGATTGTTTTAACATTGGAAGAGATTTGAGATTAGATCAAGGATTTAAAATGAATGTTCCTTTGGCTGTTCTCCTTTTTTTAATTTCTTACAGCAACACTGTTCAGAATGTCTGTCTTTACGTAGCTATGGTCCTAGTTCCTACGATAACCTATGGAACGACATAAAATCAATAAAACCTTGATGATTCTTCAAGCAAACAAGCGAAAAGCAAAAGCCTAACGCCCATTTTTCCTCCTCCACATCCTCAAAGGTGAGCTCCCCAGCCCTCGGACATTTCAGCTGCAGGACGCAGACAGGACTGTGCCACCGCTGGTGGGGACAGTCAAGGACATCCACTCTAGCCCCTGGATTGGGAAGAAAGCATTAACAGCAATGGTGTGGAAGTCGATTTCTCAGGGGGGATCAGACTTCTCTCCCTGGCTCTATTTTGTTTCTTTATCCTTGCTTCAGTATGCTCTCAACTTGTCCTTCTAAGCTCCCACCTCCTCTCTGACCTCCCCCTGGCACCTTCTATGCTTTCGGGACCCTCTTCACCCCGTAGGCCAAACGTGCAAATCACGTAACAAAGGAAATCATAGGAGAGGTCAACAAAACTAGACAATGGAGGAGAAAGCAACATTTCTTTTCAAATAGAGCAGAAAGAAGAAAATCCTCTAAAAAATCTTGACATGTGGTGGTGACTCATATATTGGAGTTTGGGAAGAGATGTGTCACTTCGACTCTCACAGAAAGGTAGAGCTGGTCCAATGCAGAGGCGGAGATCTTGAGAAGCAGTGACTTGCCCGAGGGGAGGGACGCAAGAGTCAAGGGCGAATACCGGAGGCTGTGATCGGGTATGCCTCCAGGGCATCCAAGAGGACTTCCCAGCAGAAGTGACAGACAACAGGGCTCTGCTGAAGGCAGCACAGCTCTTCAGTTGAGAGGAGGAGAGGGGCACCTGTCTCCCTGACCAGAGGAGAGGCTGAAGACATAAAATCCTCCGAGAAGACCCTCCCTGGAGACCGTCCCAGCTTCATCCACCACTCCTGTCCATGCCACACTCACTTTCGTGCTGTTCCTCAAACTCACCAAGCAAATCCTGCCTCAGGGGTTTTACACTTGCTGTTCTCCTTGCCTGCCCATCTCTTTGTGAACTCCCTGGCTGCATCCTGGGCTCACAGGCCACCTCCTCAGAGAAGTTCTAATTCCTCTTTCTGAAATAGCAATCCCTTGGAGTGCCCGGGTGGCTCAGTCTGTTGAGCATCTGACTTTTCACTTGGGCTCATGTCATGACCCCAGGGTCTTGGGATCAAGCTCCACGTGGTACTCTGTACTGAGTGCAGAGCTGGCTTGGGATTCTCTCTCTCCCTCTGCTCCTCTCCTGCTCGTGCTGTCTCTCTCTCTCTCTCTCTCTCTCTCTCAAATAATAATTTTAAAAAGAACTTAAAATAGCAAGCCCTGTTATTCCCCATCCTCTTCCCTGTTTTATTTTTATCGGCATTTTGCTCCAACTGGCATTATTTTTTTATCTTTATGTGTATCTTTATTTGTATCCTTATCTCTATCTCATTTCCTGTCTCCCCCATAAGAATGTAAGCCCTGTACTTACATGACCTTTTCCCCAAGCTTCTTAGCAGACCTGGAAAGATTCCCTTCTTTTGAGTTAGCCACACAACTTTCCCTCTGCGGTAGAATTCCATCACCGAGAGGGCGTCACATAAAAACTCTTCACTGTCAGGGCAAATGTTCCTCACAATTCACTTTTTAATCCAGTTGCATTGTCTTATCTCTATTTAACATCATCTACCTTTTTTCCCCTCTCCTTTACTAATTATCTCAAACTGAATCATTCTACCTCTCCCTCTACCCCAGTCTGTGCCCCGGGATATGTCAAGAGCTCTGCCATAATGCTGAGGGCCCACTTCAGATTTGGGGTAAAAAATATTAGGCAGAACCTGCTGGCAAAATTGCATTTTTCTCCAGACTCATTTTGCTGCTTGGAGAAGTTGAGTTAACCAGGGATGAGGCTTACGACAGAGATGAGAGCAAGGGTGTTGAGAGAGTATACAATGGAGCCTCACAGACCGTCCAGGAATCTACACTGGGGAAGTGGGGAGATGGGGACAGATGACGGAAGGTTGTGGTGGGCCGAATGATCTCTCCCTCCCCCTCACCAAAATATCCACATCCGAAGTCCCAGGACCTGTGACTATTGCCTTACATTGCAAAAGAGACTCTGCAGACAGAAGTGAGGCATCTTCAGATGGGGATATTATCCTGGGTTATCCAGTGGGTCATAAATGTAATCACTAGCATTCTTATAAGAGGGAAGCAAGAGGTCAAAGAAACAAGAAGGCAATGTGATGACAGAAGCAGAGATTGGAGTGATGCGCTCGGAAGATGGAGCAAGGCCACGAGCCCAGGAACGAAGATTGCTTCTAGAAGCTGAAAAGGCCAGGGGAACAGATTGCCCTGCCCCTCCACAGCCTCCACGAGGAACCAGTCCTGTTGACATTTGATTTCAACATTCTGACTTCAGAAGTGTAAGAGAATAAATGTGCGTTGTTTGAACCCCACCTCCGGAAAGGAAGAAAGGAAGAAAGAGAAAGAAAGAAAGAAAGAAAGAAAGAAAGAAAGAAAGAAAGAAAGAAAAGAGAAAAAGAAAGAGAATTCTGCCTTAGGGCTGCTTGAGCACTGATAACTCCCAGGGTGTTCCCTGAGTTCAGTCAGGAAGCCAGTCTTCTTGAATCTCCATCACCATCCATATAATTAGCGTCTTTGGGCTCAACATTGCTACCCCCCATGGCAACGTGCTCAGGTTTACTGAGCAACTGACCTTATACCAGGTTCTTCGATAACTATTTTACATGCATTATCTAATGCCATATTTATGATAGCCCTATATGGAAGGTACCTTAATCACCCTTAATTTTATTTGGGCTTCGTTGGAGGCTGTGACTGTTGCAGTTTGGATTTCTGCTGAGCTGGGAACTTAATAAATAGAACCCTGACCTTGAACCTGGATCACAGCTACCCCAACCTTGGGATGGTTTTGTCGGCTGTTTAGCCGAGCAAACTAAGGTATTTCATTCTGAGACATTCAGTTTCCAGAGATGAAGACAGGCACGTGTTTGGGGGCCATTATTCAACCACCACATCGGGGAAATGCAGATCAACCCAACCTCAGACCGATAGCCCGAGTCCCTCCCTTCAAACCTGGCTTTAGTTTCCACATCTTGTCTCACTATCCACCCTGTACCACCGCTACAATTGGCCAAATTCACGAGAAATTCAACAATAAGTAGTTACGCAATGCCCTAACACGAGCCGGTCACCGCGTTAAGCTCCAGGAATTCCAGATCACATGTGGTACACCCAGAACCTGCTCTCCCGTCATGGATGGGAAGCAGAGGAAAAAAAACAAGTAACAGTAACAGAGCAATAAGTAAAAAAAAAAAAAAAAAAAAATTGCAAATTTTAGCAAGTTCTAAAAAGTAGCAACATTTTGTGACATGGTCAGGTAAGAAATCTCTGAGGAACGTTTAAAACTGAATCCTAAAGGAAAAGAAAGAGCTAGGTCATGGAAAGAGTGTGGAGAAGGGGCAACGGGATGGCTCAGTCAGTTAAGCATCTGACTCTTGATTTCAGCTCAGGTTATGATCTCACAGGTTCGTGGGTTGAGCCCTGAGTTGGACTCTGCCCTCTCAGAGCCTGGAATATTTGGGATTCTCTCTCTCTCCCTCTCTCTGCCTCTCCCCTGCATGTTTTCTTACCACCCCCTCTCCGTCTCAAAAAGAGTGTGGAGAGGAATATCCTAGACATAGGGAAAAGGCGTAATTAAGACTTTTTAGAGAGTCTGGCATGGTTGAGCCACAGACGGACGTTAAGCAAGGGAAGAGCGTCACAAGATGGCTGCAAAAGCAGTCTGGGGACAGATGGTGTGGATAGCATAGGCCCTGGATACCATTCTAAGAGTAGTCAGAAGTCCATCGTGGGGCACCTGGGTGGTTCAGTCGGTTAAGCATCCGACTTCGGCTCAGGTCATGATCTTGCAGTTCATGGGTTCAAGCCCCGTGTTGGGCTCTGTGCTGACCCCTCAGAGCCTGGAGCCTGCTTTGGATTCTGTGTCTCCCTCTCTCTCTGCCCCTCCCCTACTCAAGCTCTCTCTCTCTCTCTCTCTCAAAAATAAATGAAAGATTAAAAAATATTTAAGAGAAAGAAGTCCGTTGAAAGGAGAATACGGTTCAAGCAGAGAATGAGAAGTGGCCGATGATATTAAAGGACCAACCTGTCCTCCTAACTCTGGTTACACATTTCTCCAAAAAAAAGATGGACAAAATGGAAGTCAGCCCTCAAGTGGGCTCCCTTCCCATGAGAGAGGAAACTGAATGTGGACTCATCAAGTTTACCCCATACTTGGGAAAAGGGTCCCACATCTTCTTTACCACTCCGTCTCAAAGAGAACTTCTTTCTTTGCTGGAAACACCATCATGCTTTTTGGCTCACTATTTCTAGATCTGGGGATCTACCTTAGGGAATAATAATTAATGCAAATAAGGATTTACGTAAAAGAATATTTACATCATCATTGCCATAGCGAAAACTGGAAAACAACTTAAACATCCACCAGGAGGGAAACATTTAATGTATACGCTATACTGAAGTGGTGGAATATTATGTAGTTTATTAGGATAACATCTTTTGAGAATAATATCTTTCTACATGTTCAGTTACATAAAAATTCTTATAAAGTGAAGTTAAGACAAATAGAATATTAATACATATGTATGCATATACACACATATTCTCGATTTTATTTGAAACATGAATGAAATAAATGTAAAAATAAAAATACTCACAGTGGATATCTCCATGGGGGCTCCTTACTCAGTTCTGTGCACTAATTGGCATTTCTTAAATACTACCCACTCCGTAGTAGGCATTAGGTTAATACTGTGGGTTCACAACTCTCCAGGAATACAAGTGAACTCATTCCAGGTCTGTGAAAGATAGTGTACCTCTGCCTTGCAGGAGAGTGCGATGGGTAATAGAATGTTCAAGAATTCTTTAAATTAGAAACATTTTCCCTTCACCTTGTATTGCATGAGCTTCTTCTGGAGCATAAGAAGTGGTTACATGTGCCAGTCTCAACATCCCTAATCTGGGTTGTGCCCAGAAAATGTATTAACTTCTTAATCTTCATCTGTGAAATAAAGGTGGTGGTGACAGAGGAGATGATGGATGTAGAAGAGGCTGGAAGCTCTACTTACCGGCATACAAAATACGTCGCGGTTTATATGGTAATTGGAGCGCCCTGGAAAATTTGCTTCCTCCCAGATTCTTCTTTCCTTCTTGAGCAGTCTAAAATGCCACATTAGAGGGTAATTTGCTCAGCTTAAGGCATTGTTAAAATGTAAATACCCAGGGAAGTAGACTAAGCCACTCTTAGTTATAATTACTTGATCGGGTCCTTTTCAATAATTCCAGGCTCTGAGCGTGGGCCTTGCTCTGTGGGAGAGCGAATGCACCAGGAGGCCATGCACAGCATGAGAAGGTGAGGGGCAGGCAGGTGGTAAGGAAGAAATACACGAACCATTGGGAACCCAGGCGAGCGTGGCATAATAGAAAGGGCACTGAACTAGGAGTCTGAACCTGGATTTAAGCCCTATCTTAGTCACTAATATTTATGGAGAGTCCGCTTGGAGAGGAGGTTGGTTCAACACGGCCACCTGCACAATCCTGTCTTACAAAAGAAAACTCCTGCCATCCTGGCCACAAGGGAAAGGCCCACGGACAGCTGATCCACAGGCCAGGTGGCAGTCTCCAAGAAGGGCTGCCACAAGAATTTTGTCCACAAGGAATAACTAGACTAAATGAACCAGTCAGTGCCTCTCAGGGAGACTGAAGGCTAGACAGAAGGAGAGAGAGTTAGCAACAGACAAGCTGAAGCTTCCACAGAGGGAACCAACAAGCAGAAACCACAATCAGGAGACGCCAAGAGTCAGCATAAGCCCTAAAAAAGACAGATGAGGTTTTTTTCAAGTTATTAACATGAGGTGATAGAAGCAGCTGGAATAGTCAAAGCAGAGATCAGGAGGAATGGGGATATGGCAAGGCATACCCTTAAGTAGGAACTTAGAGTTCCTGATGCTGAGGGCATGGCCAGCTGGCCTGGATTCGGTGCTGATTCAACTTCTGCAGAGCCTAAAGAATGTTCCAGCAGCCATAAGCCTGCCTGTATGGCTGTTGGGATTGCATGTTACCTTTTCCACTTTCCCACATAGCCCCCGGGCTTCCTACCCCACACTCCTCTACAACACACACACACACACACACACTCCCACAAACACACACACACACACACTCCCACAAACACACTCGTACACACTCACACTCTCTCACACTCACTCACACACACAGACGCTCACACATATCCCCCACTGATTAAGGAACCAGAAAGTGCTCATGTTGTTTTCAACTGCAGAGCCTTGTTAACTTTAGATAAATTTCTCTGAGACTTTTTTTTTTTTCTAAAATGAAGGAGGTGGATTTCATTACACAGCCTCTAAGATCCTGTCCAGATCGTTACAATTTCATGAATCTAATAAAGATGTGAGGAGATTAGGATCAGACCATGTTTTTATTATAGTACCTTCCCCTACATTAAGGGAGATAGGTTCTAAGAATTTACCCCTTCCTTGTTATGGCAATCCAATGAATATTATGGCTTGCCCTAACAAGAATCAAGACCATACAACAGGAAAGAGACCCACTTATACGAAGCGTGTGTGTGTGTGTGTGTGTGTGTGTGGTAGGGGAAGGGGCTGAGGGGTGTGGAGATAGGGAGGGAGAAATTCCCTAGGGAGACAGGCTGAGAAGCAGAGTGAGCTGAGCCGATCAGGACTGAATTAGGAAGGTCTGAGTTTCGCTGCTCTCAAACTAGTCTTAATCATGTTATATGAGTGTGTGTAATGGGTCTGGTGCCTTTTCTCCAAATGATGTTGACACATGTCTGCTCAAATAAATTAATGCTCCCATCTCCACTGACTCATTTGGTGGGACTGACAAGCACACATGCTGACTGGAATAGAGAGGAAGAGAGGGCACAGCAGTGGGGAAAAAGGAAGGCAGAGACATTACACAATTAATCAAACCTTCCCCTCTCCACAGAATCATACCCAAGCTCCCAGCTATGTGCCTGACTGGCCCCGCCTCATTTCCCTCCATCTTTGCCATCCAACCAAGCATCCTATGAGCCAACCATATTAAGCATTTTGAGTGCTTTAATTATATTTCTTGCTATTTCTTGCCTTTGTGCCTTTGTATGTCCTATTCTCTCTACTGGAAAAGTCTTGACTCCCTTACCTGCACAGTGGACTCCTATCCTTCCTGCAAGATATGAATCAAAAGTCATATTCCCCTACTGGAATATAAACCTTGGTAGGGCACTGCTCTTGCTGTCTTATTCATGACTGTATGTCCAATGGCTAGAATAGTGTCTGGCACATAGATGATTCTCAGTCCATGTTGGATGGATGGATGGATGGATGAGTGGGTGGATGGGTAGATAGATGAGTGGGTGGGTGTATGGATGAGTGGGTGGATGGGTGGATGGATGGATGGATGGATGGATGGATGAATGGGTGGATGGATGGATGAGTGGGTGGATTGGTAGATAGATAGATGAGTGGGTGGATGGGTGTATGGGTGGATGGATGGATGGATGGATGGATGGATGGATGAGTGGGTGGATGGATGGATGAGTGGGTGGATGGATGGATGGATGGATGGATGGATGAGTGGGTGGATGGGTAGATAGATAGATGAGTGGGTGGGTGTATGGATGAGTGGGTGGATGGGTGTATGGGTGGATGGATGGATGGATGGATGGATGGATGGATGAGTGGGTGGATGGATGGATGAGTGGGTGGATGGGTAGATGGATGGATGGATGGATGGATGGATGAGTGGGTGGATGGATGGGTGGATGGATGGATGGATGACTACTTATACAGCTTTCCCTTAATCCCCACGTCGGGCTCTGAGCTGACAGTGCAGAGCCTGCTTGGGATTCTCTCTCTCCCTCTCTTCTCTCTTTCTCTCAAAATAAATAAATAAGCTTAAAAAAAAAAACACCCTACAGTGCACAGGAAAGAATTATCCAGCTCAAAACATCAGTAGTGCCCTGGTGGGACAGCTGTAGACTGTGTGTCCCCTACGAGCAGGTGCTAGGAACCACTTGTGTTTGTATCCTCCACAATAGTCCTTCTCAACACGCTGCCTTTCACAACCACTTGGGAAGCTGCCTAAATCACCCCGAAAAGTCTGACTACCTGGGTCTGGGTGGCCTGGGCATCCATACTTTTTGTCAAAGCTCCTGACATGATGGAAACGTTCCAAAATAGGATTGCCACAATGTTCACACAACTCTGCAAATGTACTACAAGCCATTGAACCGTACGCTCAAAATGGGTAACGTTTAGGAGTATGTGATTTAAACCTCCACAAAACTGTTTTGAAACAAGGAAAAGAAAAGCTCGCCAGGTCTTCTTCTATTCCCTCCGTGAGTGAGAACTGCTATCCATGTGCATTTACATAATGCTTTGTTCATGGTACCCACTCAGCAAACTTGAATGTTGTTAATTGAAATGTAACTGGACTGATGTAAATGTATGGGATAAATGGCTTGTATGTTAAAGCCAAAATAGAATTACTTTAAGTTCCTTTGAGGGTTCAAAGCGCTTCATAGAAATCTGTACTGCGTGAGGAGGAGAAAAGACCTTTGATTGGAGAGCCTGGGTAATTGGACAGCCCGGAGCTGGCCCAGTGATTGGCTTCCTGGGAACCGCTGTAACACGGAAACCGAAAAGGCAGCCCGTGCACATTCCCACCAGCCAGGGCACCTGGCTTTCTGCACCCAGGAAAATGGGGAGCATCTCTTTTCCCGGTGAATCTCGAGGAAATGCATCGATTATATAGCCATGAAAGCATCCATAAAGCTTAAAGATTTTATAAGAAATTTAGCTATCACTCCCTTCCCTTACCAGTTAAACTGTATTTTTTTTCTGATTGGGAGCAGTAGGGATGACAGTGACCTATTTTTGTGCTTTGGTATATCATAGGCCCATGGGAAATTATGAGTTTAAATGAACTAGGAAAAGAGAAGCCTTTTGACTGTGAGTACTGCCTTATTATCTGGAGAAAAGAATGATTATCTACTTTAAATTTATCATAGAAAAAATAAAGTGTCCACCTTCCTTTGTGGCTGCAGATAAGGAGAAATTGAGTCACCACTATGTGTGTGGAGGCGAAAGAAAGATGCAATTTTTTTATTTTAGAGAGAGAAAGAAAGCACACAAGTGGGACAGGGGAAGAGAGAAAGAGAATGTCAAGCAGGCTCCACGCTCAGTGAGGAGACTGACAGGGGGCTCGATCCCACGACCCTGGGATCATGACCTGAGCTGAAATCAAGAGTCAGATGCTCAACCAACTGAGCCACCTGGTGCCCCTGCCCCTCTCTCTCTTCTTTTTTCCCCTACCACTGATCACCAGTGGGGTATGTTAAGTCAAATGCAAAGCCCCCTCAGTTTGTATCTATTCATGATAATAACATGCAGCCAGGTTCCTATTCTAACGGGTTCACTCCCTAGCAGTTTACACAGGCTGGATTGTACACAGTCCTCCTCTATCCCTCTTCCTTCTAGCAAGGTGGGTTTTTCTTTTTCTTTTTTAATGTGTATTTATTTTTGTGATAGAGAGACACAGACAGAGTGTGAGTGGGGGAGGGGCAGAGAGAAAGGAAGACCCAGCATCCAAAGCAGCCTCCAGACTCCTGAGCTGTCAGCCCAGAGCCCGACGTGGGGCTTGAACCCTCGAACTGCAGGATCATGATCTGAGCCGAAGTCAGACGCTTGACTGACTGAGCCACCCAGGCGCCCCTGACAAGATACGTCTCTCTTTAATGCCTGTTGCAGTTTTGTGATCCAGCCTTCACGGGCTGGCAGTATCCAGTTCACCTGATTAGGAAGCTTCCTGAGACGTGCTCTTACGGAAATGCTCATCTCCCTCCACCCCCGCCCCCCTAAGATTCCCTGGGGTCCCCTCTGACCATGTGAGGCCATGTGGGGCCAGGCCCTGGAGAAGTGTCCTTGCCAGCCAATCCCTGACCCCACCAAATCCGGTTTCGAGGATTGGATGGAGAATGAGATTCCATTTTACCCATTTAGAAGTCTGAGGGAAGGAAGCTTCTAAGGGAAGCATTCCCATGCATTAAGACTCACGAGATGAGATAAGATTTTCTCTTCCTTATTTAACTGTGAGTGGTGGTGGAGCAATGGATTAGATTAGGCAGTAGAGATAGACCTTATGCAAGTTATGCAAGCTCTCTGTGCCTCAGTTTCCTCGATTGTAAAATAGGTAATGACAGTTCATATCTCATGGGCTTACGCATAAATGGTCCGTAAGTGGGAGGTCATTTTATTACAAGACAATATAGAAATGGAGGCTTTGCCAGCAGAGCGAGGCGACAAAATTGTCCCCTGAGCAGCATTTTACCCTGACAAAAGAAAGGTTTGTTTATGGCTCTGAAGTACCCCCTTCTGAAGAATCCGAAGGATGCAAAGCCTCTTTCAGCCACACCCAGGGAACGTCTACAGATACTCTGGATGGAGCCACTAATGATTCCCAGGGCACAGAGACCCAGAAAGTGCTTCTCTGGGAGTCCAGCAGAGCGCAAAGCAAGGAAAGGTTGGGAGGGATCGTCAGGGAGGAGAAAAGAGGAACCAGTTGGAAAAGGCCTCTGGTTGCCCGAGGTTGGCATTATAAGGACTAACTGTGGGCACACACAGAAGTACTTGGCACCACCCGCTGCGTGGAGATCGTGTGCCCAACAGTGACATTTTGCTTCACTTTCTGATAATAAACTTTCCCTTCACGCCTGTTCAGACATGTTGCCCCTGACTGAGATGTTTTCCTGGAGGCCTCTGGGAAAGCTGGAGGCATCCTCGTCATCATGCCCGCAAGGGTTTACTAAGTGCCAGGTCTGCTAGGCACAGGAGGCGGGAAACAGGGAGAAGAGGCAGGGGACAAAGTGAGAAGAAGGAAAAGACTGTCATGCCAAGCTCTTCCTGGTGAGATGAGACTTACACCATGAAATGAGATTACCATCAAGACAGGAGGTTATTGAGTTGCACCTACATGTGTTGGGGAAACTCCGAGAAGGGAGAGGTGGACGGGGACAAGAGTAGTCAAGGCCTGTGAAGGGCCTGTGTAAGTATTGATTTGAGCATCCGTTCTGATTCTTTCATTGCCACAACTTGAAAGTTAGGTATTCCCCACACCCCCGCCATTCTACTCGGGAAATTGCAGCACCGTGAAATTTAAAACTATGCCCAAGTTCACGCAGCCAATAAGAAGTTGAATCTAGATTTGAACCCAAGTTTGTCTGTATCCAATGCCCTTGCTCGTTCCGCTCTCTCTTGGACTTGAGATGAAATTCGAAGAGTGATTATGAATTGGATGGGTGGTGTTGATCAAGCAGGGGCACTCCTGGATTTAGTTCAGTAGAAGTAAGTTTAGTCTGGACCAGTGTTTTATGAAGGAAAATGCTCGTTTTCTCTACTTTGGGAATTACTGTGCAGAAACAAGACAAGAAGAGTGAAAGTATCCTAGTGGCCTTCTCCCCTTAGAAATGCTCCTGATGATCTGGTGCCACAGAATTTTGTGGAGACTGTTCAACCCAGTGCTGGAAAGTTCCAACAGCTTCTCCATGATTTTATGAGCAGATGGCACCCTTTGGACCAAGACTTAACAGATTTTGTCCAGGAATTTGTTTCATTTTCTGTGTATAATTCATAGGCACCTTGACAGCTTGCCTTACTGAAATATTTTCTTTTTTTAAACTCTACCCTCCCAGGGACACTTGGGTGGCTCAGTCGGTTGAGCGTCCGACTTTGGCTCAGATCATGACCTCACGGTTCATGAGTTCAAGACCCACATCGGGCTCGCTGCTGTCAGCCTGTCAGCACAGAGCCAACTTCATATCCTCTGTCCCCATCTCTCTGCCCCTCCCCCACTCGCGCTCTCCCCAAAATAAATACATATTTAAAAAATAAAAATAAAAAAGATAAACTCTGCCCTCCCAGTTGCTCTCTACCTGACTAAGCCACAGGCCATTTAAAACGAATCACTGGTAATTTTTATAATAGTAATTCATGTCTAATTTTTACAAAGGTAATTCAAACTATAGTTTCCGTGGGAATCTTCACGAATGTTTCTCGAATGTTTATCCAATCACTTATACATACATTATCTCATTTTATCATCATCAAAAATACTATGGGACTCGTGGGCACACAGAATTGCATAGGACCAACTAATAGGACCAATCAGGGGCTCCTGGGTGGCTCAGTCAGTTAAGCAACTGACTCTTGATTTCAGCTCAGGTCATTGTCTCAGTGTCATGAGGTCAAGCCCCACATCAGGCTCCACCCTGAGTGTGGAGCCTGCTTAAGATCCTCTCTCCCTCTCGCTCTCTGCCCCTCCCCCACCAAAATAAAAAAAAAATAAAATTAAGAAAAAATAGGGCCAAGCATACTCCTTAGTTTGGAGCATATTATTTGGAGCACTACCAGCAGTCTCTTTTTTTATTCCTCTGTGCCTTTGCCTAATCCATTTTTAATTTAATTTTAATGAGTTTATTTATTTATTTATTTATTTTTTGTCATCTTCCCTTTCCCTTACCCACTGCCATTCACCATCTGATCTCCACCACACATAGCCTCATGGATATTATTTCACCATCCATATCTTTATTCACAAATCTGTGTAACAATGAACAACATAAAGTATCTTTTTATGTTCTACGTCAATTATATGATGCCAAACATTTCATTTTGTTTTTCAGTTTTCATACTCAATATCACATCTGTAAACCATCTGTACTGATATATCTACTTCCTTCTCTTTCGTTGATACACTTATTTGATAACATGCATATACCACATGGGTTGATCCATTCTCTGTTCATGCACTTTTGGCAGATTTCAAATCTTCACTCTAACACATACTAATAACAACGCTGCCATGAATCACCTTCCTCGAGCTTCTTTGTGAAGATTTTCCAACGTATTTACCAGGCATGAAATTTCCTGGGTTATAAGCTAAATGCATAATTGTTTGTATTAGATACCACCAAATTGCTCTCCAAAAGCTTAATCTCACCAAGAGTCTGTGAGGCTTCTGTTCCCCATTTTTCATCAGTATTTGACAGAAAATAACTTAATTTTCCCTATTATTTGGATTAAAGTAAATATTTTAACTGCATTTTTAGGACTGCGAATGAGGCTAAGTCTCTCGTTCTGAACTTATTAGCCGTAAGAGTTTCCTCCATCTCTGAACCACTTATTCTCATCCATTGCCCATTTTTCTATGAGGTTCCACATCATTTTCTAGCAGATTTACAGGAATTCCTACGTATTCTGTATATTCCATTAAAAATACACCATATTTTGGGGCGCCTGGGTGGTGCAGTCGGTTAAGCGTCCGACTTCAGCCAGGTCACGATCTCGCGGTCCGTGAGTTCGAGCCCCGCGTCAGGCTCTGGGCTGATGGCTCGGAGCCTGGAGCCTGTTTCCCATTCTGTGTCTCCCTCTCTCTCTGCCCCTCCCCCGTTCATGCTCTGTCTCTCTCTGTCCCAAAAATAAATAAAAAACGTTGAAAAAAAAATTTAAAAATACACCATATTTTATTATTCATGTCTTCTGAAATTTTTTCTATCATAATCTGCTATCTGGTAGTCACCAGTTAACTACTTAAACGCCATCCATTCTTGAACAAAAACCTTTCATTCTAATAGAGTAAACACCAGTGAATTCCCCCCTTTATGGTTTTAGTTTTGTTTTAAAAAGAATCGTTACTACTTCCAGTTCCAGAATGGCAGCATGAGGAGCTCTGTGGAAGAGACTCAACAGGAAATAACTAGAATTTGGTGAAAAATATGTAAAAATGGCCATTTCGAGTTTCTGAAAATTGTCCTAATGGCATACAACAAATGAAGAAGCATTTATTCAAGAAAATCTACTAAGTAATCTCAGTAGTAACACCAAGGATCTGTGGCACTTGAACCAACACGGCTCCTTTCTACCCTCAGCTGTAGCTCTGTGCAAAGACAGAGGCTTCAGTCCGGATGGGTGTGGCCAAGAAAACAAAGCTCCCTTTCCTCCCCACTTCCCATCAAGGAATACAGTACCTTACCAGAAGGAGCAAAACATCATCATTTCTCATTTCCCTCCAGCTACAAGTTGCTGAACTTAAATTCTTGGTGAGTGTGACCAAAAGATAGGGGAGTCCCTTCCTCCATCCATCTCACACTTACAAGGGCACAGACTTGGTCCGAGATGTGTCAGGTGGACAATATTGAGGCCCTGACCACCCTTGCCCCACCTCACTCATAGAGCAGAGATTCCATGCTGGGAGAAGCAAATGGAGAAGACCAGAAGCTATTACCTCCATCCAGTGCCTTGCTTGTTAGGGAGCAATATCGTTATAAGACACATGAGCCACTGTTTCTATATCAAAAGCAGGAGCTCAGAGATTTTGAACAGGGGGAGAGGCAGTTCCTAAGAACAGAAAGTTCCAAGGCTACTCCCAGAGGAACCGATTTTATTTAAAACAGATTATGGGGAAGGTTAGGCTTACAGTCACTCTTCAAAACATTGGAGATTTTGGGGGTAGCAGTTAAGAGAGAAGTTGGTAATTCCATTGGAGTAACATCTTAAACCACAGATCAGCTAGTTCATCAAAGAGAACCAGGAAAGCATAGAGCTAAGGAGAGCCCTCCAGGGGTCAAAACAAACCTTGAAGAATTGCCTCAAAAACTATCTCTGTGAAGGATTCAAATTTAGCTGGCTCTGAAAGACAGCAAGTTAACAACCAGGGTGTCTAAGCAAT
Organism: Prionailurus bengalensis; assembly: GCF_016509475.1. Lineage (NCBI taxonomy): Eukaryota > Metazoa > Chordata > Mammalia > Carnivora > Felidae > Prionailurus > Prionailurus bengalensis. Next base: position 44,635,506 of record NC_057349.1, read on the forward strand.
AGAGCAATCAACCAGCAATGAGAGGAGTGGGAAATCTGGGTGTGAACCCCCCAGAGGCAGACAGCTTAACAGGGAGATCAGGGGGAGGGTTCAAAGTGAGTCCCAATGAAATCACTATCATCCCAGGTGTGACAATTTCATTTACAATAGTATCAATAAAATAAAGTTCTTAGGAAAATGTTTAACCAACTTTTTGTGTACAGTGAAAGGTACAAAACATTACAGAATTAAATTAAAGAAGCCCTAAATAAATCTTCATGGATTGGAAGACTTGCTATTGTTAAGACAGCAATATTGACCAATAGTCTGATCTGTAGATCAATGCAAGCCCTACAATTTCAGCTGCCTTTTTTGCAGAAATGGACAAGTTGATCTTAAAATTCACATGGACAAGTTGATCTTAAAATTCACCTGGTTGGCTCAGTTAGAAGAGCATGCAACTCTTGATCTTGGGGTCGTGAGTTTGAGCCCCACGCTGTGTGTAGAGATTACTTTAAAAAAATGGAAAAATAAAACCAAAAACCTCACATGGAAATGCAAAGGACCCAGAACAGCTAAAATAATCTTGAAAAGGAGACTACGGGGCGGCTGGGTGGCTCAGTCAGTTAAGTGTCCGACTTTGGCTCAGGTCATGATCTCATTCATGGTTTGTGAGTTCCAGCCCCACATTGGGCTCTGTGCTGAGAACTCGGCCTGAAGTCTGCTTCAGATTCTGTGTCTCCTTCTCCCTTTGCCCCTCCCCCACTCACACTCTGTCTCCCTCTCTCTCTCAAAAATAAATAAACATTAAAAAAAATTTTTTTAAAGAAAAGGAAACTACTGAAAAAGTGCAAAGGCACAGAGAAAATATTTTCAAATCATTGGATCTGATAAAAGTCTATATCCAGAATAATAAAGAACACTTATAATTTAACAACAAAAAGACAAACAACACAATTTAAACATGGGCAAACAATTTGAATAGACATTTCTCCAAAGATATACAAATAGCCAAGAGGCACTGTGCCTCTCTGTCTCTCAAAAATAAACATTAGGGGCGCCTGGGTGGCGCAGTCGGTTAAGCGTCCGACTTCAGCCAGGTCACGATCTCGCCGTCCGTGAGTTCGAGCCCCGCGTCAGGCTCTGGGCTGATGGCTCAGAGCCTGGAGCCTGTTTCCGATTCTGTGTCTCCCTCTCTCTCTGACCCTCCCCCATTCATGCTGTGTCTCTCTCTGTCCCAAAAATAAATAAACGTTGAAAAAAAAATTAAAAAAAAAAATAAACATTAAACAATTTTTTAATATATGAACGCAGATGTAATTTTAAATTTCTTAACAGTAACATTAAAAAAGGTAAAAAGAAAGTGTAATAAGCCAGTCAGAGAAAGACAGACATCATGATTTCACTCATATGTGGAACTTAAGAAAGAAAGCAGATGAACATAGGGGAAGGGAAGGAAAAATAAGATAAAAACAGAGAGGGAGGCAAACCATAAGAGTTTCTTAAATACAGAGAACAAACTGAGGGTTGCTGGCGAGGGGGGGGGTGTTGGGTGGGGGCATGGGTGATGGGCATTAAGGAGGGCACTTGTTGGGATGAGCTCTGGGTGTGTAAGGGATGAATCACTAAATTCTATTCCTGAAACCATTATTACACTATGTTAACTAGCTTGGATTTAAATTGAAACAATAACAATAATAAATACAGTAAAATAGATAAAAAGAAACTATTTGAGGTTCTTTAATAATATATTTCATTTAAGTCCATATGTCCAAAATATTAATATTTTGACATGTAATTAATATAATAAAGTTATTTATGAGTTAGCTTACTGTTTTTTTGTTTTTTGTTTTTCTACTAAGTCTTCAAAATTGGGTGTGGGTTAGGGGCGCCTGGGTGGCTCAGTCGGTTAAGCGGCCGACTTTGGCTCAGGTCATGATCTCGCGGTCCGTGAGTTCGAGCCCCGCGTCAGGCTCTGTACTGACTGCTCAGAGCCTGGAGCCTGTTTCAGATTCTGTGTCTCCGTCTCTCTCTGACCCTCCCCCGTTCATTCTCTCTCTCTCTCTCTGTCTCAAAAATAAATAAACGTTAAAAAAAAAAATTTTTTTTAAATTGGGTGTGGGTTATATTCATAGCACATCTCAGTTTGGATAACCACAATTCAAATACTCACTAGCCACATGCGGCTAGTGGCTGCTACATGAGACCACGTATTTCTAGAGCAACCCACGCTCACCCTCCTCATAACACCTATCACGCAGGATTGTTATTCTGCTCTCCTAGCCTATCCCCTCTTGGGCTATAGCCCTCTGAAGGCAGAGACCATCTCAGGGCTGTTATATCTTTGGCGTTTGGTACAGAGCCTATGTGTTTGTTGAGTGTATTTGGCTAGAAAGTAAGTGTGCTTCCTAAGCATTAAGTAAGTAATGCACTGACAACTCAGAGCCTGGAGCCTGCTTCAGATTCCGTGTCTCCCTCTCTAGAGGGAGCTTCTGTGTCTCTCTCTCTTTCAGAAGTAAACTTTAAAAAAAAAGAAAAAAAACGTAAAGAAAAAGAACTGAGCAAGGAACTAGGGAATCAAGGATGGAGGGTGTGGACGGTGATAAGGAAAAGCAAGTCTCATTCTACTTGAGATTTTCACCTTTGTGGTCTTCACTGCCTCAGGGTACTCAGAAAACCGGGACTGGGGAGTCCTTCCCTGGAAGAAATGCCATTAGCACCTTCTCTGGCTTACATTAATATTAATCATCACTACTCTCAGCCACTTTCAGTTTTTCATTATGTTATGTGACACAAAGTCCCTGTGACATGGATAGAATGTGTTGATGCTCCCTCCCCTAAAGGTGAAGAAACTGAGGCTCAAAGATATCAAGTTCCCCGATCAATACCCAGTGTTGTGCTGACACATTATTTAGCAACAAACCTTCTGGGGAGAGAAGTAGATGAGAAAGCCCTGACTGAGAGCATTTGCCAGTTTCCATGGTGTAAATAATCCCACCGCAGCAAATTCCAAGCCACCAACAGTGTGTCCCTTCAACATAAAGGGGAAGCGACGCATGCAACTCACCCGAGCTCCAATGTGAGTCGACTCCCAACACATCACTATATGAGACAGAGGATTTGTGGGAAGGATGTGGCAGCTGATGTTTTTTTAGTACCTGCTAAATACTGGGCCATCTCCAAGGTGCTTCACCAACATTATCTTGCTTAATCGTGGCAATAAACATTTGAGGCCGATACTCATTATCCCCCCACGTCAAAGCTGTGGAAAATAAGACTTTGGTGAAGTAACATGCCCAAGGTTGCTTGCTAATGTATGGGATGGTATCTTCGCTAAGCCAATGGCGAAACCCCCTCCTTCTCCTTTACTTCTCAACTCTCTCCATACATATTTTGGGTTCTCCATTCCTGGCCTTTGTAAGAGTCTTATTTTTATGTGCACTTCACTTCTATGCCAGCTGCCCAAGACCAGCTTGTCTCGCAGAAGATTCTGATAGCAGCAGCAGTCTTGCTCCAAGGAACTTTAGATGTTCTTCTAAAATATTCTAGGGATTCCACTGAACAGAAGGCTCAGGGAAGCTGAGGTGAGAAGCTCTCAAGGCCGGCACGTAAAAGTACCTGCGTGGTCATTCTGGTTCTAGAACATCCTTCCGTAGGCTTGCGTCCATAATCAATGCCCATGTGAGCAGGAGACGTGTGGAATAAGACACCATCACCAATGTGCATGGCATCAGAAGAGAAACCCCTCAGGAGGACACAAGCTTACATTTCATTTTTAATGCATTTCCAGTAAGCTCAACTGTAACCAGGGGTGAGTCGACACGAAAGATGTTTCAGGAGAAAAGCAAAACCAAATGAAACCGATAGGCAAGGGACTATTTTTGAAGCAAAATTTCATCTTCAAAATCTATTTCCCAGTTTAACTGGTGGATAATAGTTTCTCCCAGCACGTAAGAGAAAAAATTGGCAACTTTCTTCCACCTGAACGTACAGCAGGACTTATCACACTTAACCTGCTCTCTCCCCAGAGTGTCAGAAACAGTATCAGCTAGTAATTACTGAGCGGTACGACAGAGTTTTGGTTTACATACAGGTTTCTAATTCTAGTTCTAGACTGTTTGTATGGCGATCCCTATTTTAGTCTTGGAAATAAGGCTCGATCATTTAAGTAACTTACAGAAAGACCCTCATCTGGGATTTCAATCTGAGCCTGCCTAACCTCCCAACATGTGATGGCTCGATCACACCATCCTGAAACACAGGACCCAGACCAAAGCTCTGCTACTCAGCAGCCTCTCTTGGGCTCCTTTCCTGCTTTTTTGTTTCCCCGGTTCCATGCTTCGTTGCTTAGCTGGGCCATTTGATGCCAATCTCAGTTTGAACACTGGGCGACTGGCACCTGGCATGTGAGCAGACAGCTAATTAAAAAACACTTTCCACCTCTCCTGTGTTCTCTTTGGTTAGGCAAACAGCAGCTTAATGAAGCTGACGTCAAAGTTATAGTCCTTTGGGAAGGTGTGGCGTTCACACACCCATTTCATAGATTGGGCAAACAGAGGACTAGAGAAAGAACCAGACGCACTCAAAACAAATAGGTGGGAAAAAGCCTAGTGGTTTTTCCCATTGCCTCATCATTAGCACCTGTTCGCATAGATTATCTTTGAGATAATGTCAGCACTCTAAAACGTGACATCTAGAGGTACATTTCACAACTTTCCAGAGGGACAAATTATCTAGGCTGCATGAATGTTTTCTGCCCGGATTGTCTAAGACCTAGCTAATGTAATTCAGCGCTCCCTTTCTTTCTTTTTTTTTTTTCTTTTTCAAAGTTCATTTTTATTTATTTTGAGAGAAAGATAGAGAGCAAGAGGGGAGGAACCCCAAGCAGACTCCATGCTGTCAGCACAGAGCCCCATGCGGGGCTCAAACTCATGAACCGTGAGGTCATGACCTGAGCTGAAATCAAGAGTTGGACGCTCAACCCACTGAGCCACCCAGGCACCCCTGGGACGTGTAGATTATTATCTTTTACGGCAAAATATGTGATTAAGTGAAGGGCCTTAAGAGGGGAGCTTATCTTGCATTTTCCAAGTGCACCCTGAATGCAGTCACATGCATACCTCATAAGAGAGAAACACAGAGCAGGAGACATCCAGGAGAGCAGGAGGCAACAAGTGACAAGAAATGCCAACAGCCTACTCAAAACTGGAAGAGGCAAAGAAGGAATTCTCTCCTGGAAACACTGGAGGCAGTGTGGCCTTGCTGAGATCTTGATTTGGGGTTTTTGCCTATAGAACTGTAGGAAAATAAATTTCTGTAGTTAAGCCACCTCACTTGTGGTGATTTATTACAGCAGCTGTAGGAAGGCCTGGGTGGCTCAGCTGGTTGAGCCTCTGACTGCGGCTCAGGTCATGATTTCATGGCTTATGAGTTCGAGTCCTGTGTTGGGCTCTGTGCTGACAGCTCAGAGCCTGGAGCCTGCTTCGGATTCTGCGCCTCCCTCTCTCTCTGACCCTCCCCTGCTCACACCCTGTCTCTCTCTCTCTCTCTCTCAAAATATAAACAAACATTGACAAATTTTTCTTAATTTAAAAATAAATAAAAATAAGAGGTAATTGAGTTGCCATCAATTTTCCTAAGGGCCTTTCCTCATCCTTTGGCATTCTGATCCATTTCTTGACAGTTTAATCCTGTCATTAATGTTGATCTTTTTTTCTTCCATTGTAAACCAGTGGCGCCCTGCCAGATCCTGTTTACCAAGGGCTTTCGCTTATGATGTAAGCACTTTCCTATCAGTGAGGTGGGTGATTAGGTGGAGATTAATTTTATATAACGATATATATTTATATAATGATCCACTCTTTAGTAAATACTGCCAAGTTATGACCACTTTTGCTCTCCTGGCCCAACTCATAAATGGAGACTCGGAATGGAGGACTTATCTTGTAAGGGAAGATCAATGTGGGCTCCATAGAATAATCAGAAACGTCCACAAAGAAATACTTGGCCTGTGTCCTAAATGATGGGCCAGGGGTTGGATTAGGGAGAGAGGGAATTGAAAAAGGGCATTCAAGGCCGTAAGTGGTTTAAGATCTGAGCCACTTCCCTTGCCAACTTTACTTGGTAGGTTGCCATGAAATGCCTTAATCAAGCTATGGCTAAGGGTAGGAGGCTCACTTGGGCTTTGGTGATGCAGACAGAATCAAAAGCCGAAGAAGCAGGTCTGGGAGGAGCTTCCAGCCCACATTTCACTCTGTTTACCCATCTCTTTCTGAGCACCTGGAGGGTGGCAGATGGGCGCCACTTAATTGCCTTCCCAGAAAGGAAGTGACAAGGGCAAACCCAGTTTTGATCTGCAGGCAGGCTAAATGGCATGTTCTGTTTCCTCCACCTACTGAACTCAGCTGTGCTCTGCCACCGGAAGCAGGCACCAGGGTCCCGACCCAACATAACAAATTGATAGCATAGCCCTTTCATCTATTTTGTAGGTGCCTTCCTAAGATAGCCTGTCAATTAAGTGGATATAAATTGAACCTGATTTCCCCACATTTGAACACAGCATTGGATGCCAGAGTCAAAAATCTAGGTCAAGTCCTGGTCAATTTCATTTTCTAGATACGTGACTTGTAACTTTCTCGAGTCTTGGTTTTTCATGTCTAAAATGGTTACTCTCGCTCTCCCACTTAGATCAGGCCGATCGCCATTACATCTTGGAAACTGTGCTGTACATCCTCATGGGTCCCTGGGTGTTTTGTGGATGTATATTCTTTTTCCCCAGGAAGGGATTTTCTCATCTGCCTTTATAGGTTTTCCAAAGCCACTGTCATACTTCAGGTTTTTTTTGCAAAAAATACATATCTGAAGTCCCCTTCATGAGTAAGTAAGCCATTCCCTGCCATGAAAGGGGGCACCAGGGGTGCCTGAGTAGCTCAGTCCATTGAGTGCCTGACTCTTGTTTTTGGCTCAGGTCATGATCTCACAGTTCGTGGGTTCGAGCCCCACATTGGGCTCCATGCTGACATCGAGGATCCTCCTTGGGATTCTCTCTCTCTCTCTCTCTCTCTCTCTCATTCTCTGCCCCTCCCCCACTTGCTCTCTCTCAAAATAAATACATAAACAAAAAAATCTATAGGTTCTAGGGATTAAGACATAGAAACATATCTTGGGGTCCACCATTCAACCTCTTGCAGTGATCATGTTACAAAACTTGATGACACAGCAAAGAATACGTTTATTGTTCTAGCACAAAATCTTGTGAGGAAAGAATTTCAAAAGCAACATTTGAAGAGTTCATCCTTGTTTTTAGTTGATGATTGGTACTCATACCTAAGTTTACTAAATATAGGATAAAATACATCAGTGACTCTAAGAATGTGGTGATAGGACTCTGATTTATTCTGCTGATAACAGAAGTGTGAAAAAAAGGCATATGCATAAGAAATACTACTGGTATTGCTTTCCAGAGTATCCTCCTGCCCCCTCCCCCAATGGCAATACTCCTTCTTTCATTTGGTGATTCATTCAAAACATCTGTTGAACCCCAACTGTATACTAGACACTATTCTAGGTCCTGAATACAGGTGAGCAAGAGAGCAAGATCTCTACCCTCATGGACTTATAGTCTATAGTCTAATAACCAGTAATTAGACTATGATAACCAGTAACCATTGTTTTTCCTAGTACAGCATAAATAATAAACGAATCAGGGAGTCCATCCTCCCATCATCTGCTCTAAATCCCCTTACAAAATTCTCTTAGTCTTGCCCATGTTCAACGGTCTATGGTTGCAAAGTTTACATAATGAATTGGCTGAGTCATGTTTAGAGCCCTTCAACACCTAGCTTACCTCTCCGCAGCCAAATTTCTAACTAGTTCTTTAAGCCATGACAAACAAATTGGTTGAACGGAAATAATAAAGGCGGATCAAAGCTATTTATTAATTATCCAAAGGAAATTCAGGAAATAAAACAAAAATAGAAGGCAAAGCTCTTGTCCCTGCAGAAAGACATAACTTAAATCACAAAGAAAACATGCAGGAGGAACACATGAATGAGCATCAATTTAGAATTCTAGGACTATATGCCATTCTGTTCTAGGCATGAAGGATAAAGCAACGAAGTAGGTAATGTCCCTGCCCTGGTGGGTCTTCCATTTCAGTGGGAGACAAGAGCAAGAAATAAATGATCAAATAATTATGTAATACGATGTCAGAGGTTAAGATGAAAAATTAAGTAAGGTCAAAAAACACTATTGGTTGGGGGATGCTATTTTATAAAAATAACTGAAAAGGATACGCGGTGTACAAAGCACGAAGCATGAAAAAATATCTGGGAGAAGACAGACTCAAGGGGTGACACAGACCATAAACCATGGCTGACATTTCAAGAACCAGAACAAAGACACTGAGGACAGAGGGGAATGCGTGGAGGGCCGAAGCCAGATTTTGTAGAGTTTTTTAGGTCACGGTAGGGATTCCATCTGAAGACCTCTGTCCACCAGGAGCTGCATCATCCAGGTGTCGGGTCCTCTTGTATTCCTTTGCCAATTCTTTCAAAAGGTATTGTTTTGATCTTCAATCTGAGAGCAGGAGAACAGATGTTAAAAACATAGGTCATAGTCTACCATTAATGGAGTCAATTATAGGAGCGCCACTGGAGAGTTTGATTTTGAGGTATGGATTATTATCCTCTCCCACTTTGTTATCTCCAAATGCCTGCACTGGTAGTTCATGGAACAGAGAGAGACATCAGCCTTGATGAGCTGTACTTCTGTTCAGAGGGTTCCTACTTCTTAGGTCCTCATTAGTTTTTAGGTACGTTCTAAAAACTATTTGCGGATAATTTGATTAGTCAGATTCATTAGTCAGATTAATCTTCAGACAACAATCACTTGATGTGTGACATTTCTCTTTGAAAGATAATAAAATTAAGTTTCAGGGAGGGCTGGTTACCATTCCAGTGTCACCCAACAGGACTGTGGAAGAGGTCTCAATACAGAGAGCTCTGCTTCCCACACCAGGAGCTCTAGATGGTTTCAAAGTATGAGCAGCATGAGTGGTTGGGTCCAAGTACACATCACTCAGGGAGAGGCTGACAGTTGTAATTACTTTAGGAAATGACAATAAAATACTACCAGCTGGAAAATGCACTTAAAAGATTTGAGAAAAACACCTTAGGGGAATTTTTTTTTTCTGTAAGTGATTTTGTACCTTATCGGACCCCATAGACCCCTTTTATAATCAATATTTCGTAATGTCCCTTTTGCTACTCCGAAATAAAATTTACAGATGATATAACCTCTTGGTGGTTTGTAAAATGGAGATAAGTTCTAGCCCCAGATAATGATAAACAGGTTTTTCACCTACATCAATGTCCTAGGGGACATATGCAAGTTGGGTAGGATTTTGCAAAGTTGTATATAGAACATGGGTCAGCCCTTTTTCATTCAAGAGTTTCCCACACAGGGCAAAGTGACGAGTGTCCCAAACCCTCGCCCACTGTACCAGTAGTGTCCCCAGTCGTCCTAATTCCCAATTTCCTACACTCCCCCCTATGTGACATTACATTCCACGTCAAAGTTCTTTCCCTTTGACAATTAGTCTATTTGCCCTATATGAGAAAGCTGGAACATTTACGGTTAACCATTTGTAAGGGGTTAATGGTGGCTCCCAAAAAGGTACGTGAATGTTCTACCTTCTGGAACCTGTGAATGTGAGCTTATTTGGAAAAAGGATCTTGACAGATGTAATTTAAGAATTTGAGCCGAGACCATTCTGGATCATAAAAGTGGGGCCCTAAATCCAATGACGAATGCCCTTATAGGAGAAGAGAAGACACAAATAAGAAGAGAAGGCCATGTAACAACAGGCAGAGATTGGAGCTCTGCTCCCAATAAGCCAAGGAATGAGAAGAGCCATCAGAAGCTTCAACCTTAGAGCTTTGAGAGGAAACAAAGCCTTGCTGACACCTTGATGTTGGACTTCTGGTCTCCAGCACCATGAAGGCCCACAAAGAGCCCTGAGCTCTCAGCAGTCTTTGAGACTAGCCTTCTGCTGAAAAGAGCTACCTTGGGGCGCCTGGGTGGCTCAGTCAGTTAAGTGTCCGACTCTCGATTTCGGCTCAGGTCATGAGCCCCACGTTGGCTCAATACTATGAGCAATAGTACTGTGCTGAGCACGGAGCCTGCTTAGGAGTCTCTGTCTCCCTCCTTCCTTCCCTCTCTCTCGCTCTTTCTAAAAAATAAAATAAAATAAAATTTGAAAAGAGCTGCCATAACCCAGCTCGTGTCCCTTCTACACCGGAGCACAGATTGGCATAGGAGACAGAGTCTGGCTCCCTTGCTCCAGCTTGGGACCACTGGGAAGAGCTATCTCAGTTGCAGAGCCCCCTGTGAAGTTGGCTCAGGCCTTTCTTGAATCTGAATCCCATCTGCTAACTTCTCCCTCTGCTTAATCCTACTTTCTTCCTTTCCCTCTACAACCGATCCCAAAAGAACTGCCTAATTTAAACACACACACACACACACACACACACACTATGCAGCGTCTTCCTCAGATCTGCGTTTCAGAGAATGTAAGCTGCAACACAGACTCACAGGTCTCTTCATAACAAAGATTAGTGGGTAGAACCACAATTGAAAGAATATTGAATGAACTGATTTCTTGGGTTCTTTTTTTTTTTCTTTCTTTTTTTTTTTTTTTTTTTTTTTTTGCTGTAAAAGTAATGGATTTTTGACTGAAATCCCCCTACTGCCACTAATGAAACAATCAAAATGCTGAGCAAATAAACTTAGGTTTGCCGGACACACATTTACAATATATTTGACACTATAGTGCTTTTCAGTCAAAGGTTGTACCATCCTTATGAGGAGCTTTGGGAATTGGTAACAGCATTTTTTAATATAATTTTTTAAAAATTATTTTGAGAGAGAGACTCAGAGCGTGAGCTGGGAAGGGGCAGAGATAGAGGGAGAGAGAGAATCTCAAGCAGGCCCTATGCTGTTAGTGCAGAGCCCAATGTGGGTTCCCAGTCCATGAACTGTGAGATTCTGACCTGAGCCAAAATCAAGAGTTGGACACTTAACTGACGGAGCCACCCAGGCACCCCTGTAACAGCATTTTTGTGGTCACCATGACTAATAGTAATTAGTATTTGGTGTTGAGGTTCAGAGATGTTACACATCCAGGACTAATCAAAAGAGTCCCAAAAGCGGAGGGATCTTCTTTGCTGAAGAGAACATAAAGAGATATAAGATACAGTCTTCTCTATCTGCCCTTATGGAGTTTATTTTTTAATCCTGGAAAAAGGGAAAGTACTAAATATGATAAGTGTACCAACAGGACATATATTATGTGATGATTAATTTTATGGTCAATTTGATTGGATCACAGGGAGGCCAGGAGTATTTGGCTAAACATCATTTCTGGGTATGTCTGTGAGGGTATTTCCCGATCAAATCAGTATCCGAATCAGTGGACTCAGTAAGTGGGCCCCTTCCTCAACGTGGGAGGGCATCACCCAATCCGCTGAGAACCTGGATAGAACAAAAAGGCCAAGGAAGGAAGAATCTGGAAGAATCTGGCTTCTCCCGCCCCATTGCTTGAACTGCCATATTAATCTCGTTCTGCCATTGGTACCCCGTGGTACTCAGACCGAATGTCACCACTGGCTTTCCTGGGTCTCTCGCTTGCAGATTGTGGATTGTGGGACTTCTCAGCCAATTTCCTTATAATAAATCTCTTCCTATATATACCTGGTTGGTTCTGTCCTTAGCAAATCCTCACTAATTTATATTAATAACCAAATGGTTTGCATAGATGGTAAATACAAAAATGATTTAGAGGTTGAACATATTATTACAATGGATTGGGGTGTGCAGGAAGAGCTACAAGATTTTAGAAATTGGCAAAAAAAAAAAAAAAACCCTGAATTTTTAGGGATCTAACTCATTGAGAACTTTGTGTCTCAAAATTCGGGTCTCATAATTTTGTGACAAGTTATATATGACTCTGCTAGTAATTGAGGAAGCCTAGATTTAAGCTCAGGGCTGTCTGATTCCAAAGCCTATTCATGCCCTCTCTGCTCTGCTGCTTTTATTTATGATATTTTAGTCTTTAAAACTCCCACATTCGCTTAACAGTGAACCTGTCCCCTCTCCAAATTGAAAAGTAATTGTTCTTCAGAGGAGACGTAACTCACTTCTGTTGGTCACTACAGACGATGCTAGAGGCCAGCTCTCCCTAGAATGCACTGGCAGGAAGTGTCCAGCTGTCAGTGTGGATGCTCCCGGATCCTGCCCCCATGATCTCTGCAGATATCTTCTGTGCCCATAGATACCATGGTGCTGGAGAAATGGCCACGTGGGCATGTTCTTCCTCACAGCTAGAAATCAAAGTCACCATGGTGATTCCAGACGCCAGCTTCCCGCACTGCTATCCACCTGAATTGAAGAAAAAGAAGTTGCCAGGATAACAGGAAGAGCAAAGATGTCCGAGAGTGGGAGTATAACATACCATTATGCCATATTTTTAGGTTGTTAACTTAATGCCAGAAAGGTTATTTCCTCTTGAGCTGTGTTGCCTACTGAAGGTCTCCAGACACGAGGAAAACAGTCATGGGTTTGGTTAAGCTCCTGGAGAAACAGGAATCCTTTGCCATGGACGTGGTCTGCTTGAGTTGGAAATTTTGGCGTAAATAAAATAAAAACAGAACTACATATAAAAATAGCTAACTCCACCAAGTATTACTAAACTATACTAAGTCTGTCAACAAAGGATTAAGAATAGAAACAAATATTTTGTCTTTTCTTCACTCACTCTTACTAAATTCTTATGGTTCTAAATCATTTTGCATTGGTCCACTTTCCTCCTTATGTTCCAAGAAACAGTTAACCCGTTGTTCTCACTCATTGGACGCGATTCTCAGAATTTTCCCAGTGGAATCACTGAGTGGAATCACTGAAGTCTGTGGAATTCTGGGGAGTAAAGACCCAAATTCTCCAGAGCCTTCACAACGAGCCAGCCCTCGGTCTCTCTCTCCCTTACTGGAAGTAGATTGGCCGGGATAAAGATATTGCCCTTTCTCCTGTGCCTGTCTCTTAGCCCTTTCTTACTTTTCCTTACAAGACAGAAGCTAGAAAGCTTCTGGTGCCCTCCAACACAGAGGCACAGAAGATATTAGGTTATCTTCCCTTTTCACAGGTTTCCAGACAGCCTGTCACTTTGGAAAGAATCAAGTGACTTCTCTTGTCTTAGCTTTCTAGATGCCATTAAGAGTTTGCTTAAACAAAGTCATGTAAATACCGCATTTTTCTCCGCTGACAAGATTAAGCCTGGCAACGTGTTTTCACATAATAACAGCTACCGTTACTTTTTGAGGCAGCTTGACCCTAGGAACAAATTCGAGCAAACACCAGGACAAGATTGTTGAAGTAAAGTTTAACAAAGTGTCTTTTTTTTTTTTTAACAGATGTCTGGGGTTTCGCATCCTTTGCTATCTGTTAACTGACTTGGATGTAAGCAAATAAATTACATCAACAAATAATAAAAAGAAAAAAAAAGGAGTAAACATATTCGGGAAAAAAAATACAAAACAAATCCTAAATCTGCATCCCTATGCAAGGACTACCTAATCATTCTGCAGATTCCCTGAGTTAATTCTCTCCACGAGCATCCACCCATATGTGTTACCAGGTTACAGAATGTCTGGTCCTTTGGAAGTTCCACACAAGTGTCATTCACACCCGAGCATTTTGTGCCTCAGGAACTACAGACAAGGCCGCATCATGAACGGGCCGGCTTCTTCGTGCATAGGCCATTCCTTAATACCCCCACCACCGTTTTCCCTGCTTCTCTGCCTTGGAGTGATGGGCACACTCTCCCCCTGTTATCAGCAGAATAGTTCTTTATTTGGATCCTGGAGGCTCATCTCCTTTCCGGGCGTGGCTTTAAATAAGCATCTTCCCAACCATGGCGCGTCTCAGTTGATAAGGAAACCTGTACCTGCTGCTATAAAAGTAAAGATCCTCCAACTCACTGTAAAAAAGTCGAGAGGGTTCCATGATAGGAGTGTCTGGGTATCCCCGTATGAAGTTGAGCCACGTGATTCCGTTGTATAAGACTGGATTACCCAGGGGCACCCGGGTGGTTCAGTCAGTTAAGAGTCTGACTCGTGATATGGGCTTAGGTCCTGATCACACGGTGTGTGAGACAGAGCTCCGTGTCAGGCTCTGGGCTGACAGTGCAGAGCCTGCTTGGGATTCTCTCACTCCCTCTCTCTCTCTCTCTCTCTGCCCCTCCCCCACTTGAGCTCACTCTCTCTCAAAATAAATAAATAAAGATTATTATTTTTTTTTTTTTAAAGACTGGATTATACAAATGGAAGGTGTGTCCTCTTTGGGGCTGTAAAACATTTCTTCCACCAGTCTGTCACAGCATCTGTAACTCCCAACTTTGTTTATATATATATATTATTATATATGTTAGTATATATTATACTATGTATAATAGTATGTATTATACTATGTATAATATTACATATGTTAGTATATATTATACTATGTATAACAGTATGCATTATACTATGTATAATATATAGTATACATAGTTATATGTATGTTATATATATGTTATATATACATATATACATATATGTTATATATGTTATATATACATATATACATATATGTTATATATAGTTATATATGTTATCTATACATATACATATATGTTATATATGTTACATGTGTGTTATATATAGTTATATATATGTTATATATAGTTATATATATAGTATATATATATACTATGTATAATATATAGTGCATATATATGTTAATATATATGTTAGTACATATTTTATATATGTTAATATATTATATATGTTAATATATATTAAAATACACACACACACATACAATGGCACCTGGATGGCTCAGTCATTGGAGCGTCCAACTCTTTATTTTGGCTCAGGCCATGATCCCAAGGTTGTGGGATCAAGCCCCATGGTGGGCTTCTCACTGAACTTGAAGCCTGCTTAAGATTCTCTCTCTCTCTCCCTCTGCCTCTCCCCCCTGATTCATGCTCTCTCTCTTTCTCTCAAATAAAAAATAAATAAAATTAAAAAATATATAATGTGGAAATACATATAATAAATATATAAATATATAAAATAAATATGTATTATGTAAAAGTATGTCTTTTTAATATATTTATTTTATATATATTTGTGTGTCCATCTATTACATATGTATATTATACATATGTATTTAAATACGTTATCGGAAAAGACCAAGCTCTGAAATATTGGTGTGGGTGATTCTGGCTATCCCTTTGGAAAGAGGGGAGAAGGGCATGAGAAAAGGCACCAGTAGAGACCAGGTCCACGTGGAGGGACTGAAAGAGAGAAACAGAGAACTCTGTGAAGATTGGACTCTTCACACAAAGGCCAGGCAATGGTGGAGCATCTCAGTAAGGGATAGCTCTATCGGCCAGGGCTCTTTAGGTCGCAAAAGAGGAGAACTAAAAAGGGAAAGGTGTTGGCTCACTTACCTGGGAAGGATACTCGGGCTATTCACATGCCTGAAGAGTGAGCTGCAGAAACCAGGCCTCCGAGAGAATTCCCTAACACCAGGATTCACTCTCTCTTCCTCCCACACCCAACACCCATCCTGCTTGTTTCTCCACACAGCCTCCCTCCACCTCACACAGGAAGATGGCTTCCGGGAGCCGTAGCCTCAGATCCACCCACAAAGAAGACTTGTTTCCCACCTCCCTTAGGTGAAGTTCAGATACGGCCCTGATTGGTCCTGCTTGGGTCACGGGACTGTGGGGGTGAGGGGGTGGGAATCCTCCTCACCAGTGGGGGAGGGGACCCTCACCAGGATCACCAGGAAAAGAGGGAACGAATACCAAACAGGAAGAGTGCTGTAACCTGAAGAAGGAGGATGAGAAGGTATGATAAGCAGACAAAACATCCACCAGCTATCACCAACCCCCCCCAAGAGTTGAGATTAGGCCCGAGAGCAGGAGGCAGCCAGGAAGAAGGTGTGCTGAAAGAGGGTGGTGCGAGAAGCAATGCTCCAAAATCTTTGAAGAAGCCACACCTCTCCTTGACCAGATGTATGCAGATGTCAGGAAATCTGAAGATGTGGCTTAGCGTCTTTTGTGTTGCCCAAGCAGACGCGTGCCCGGAGGAGTAGTTAACCGACAAGGTCCTGAAGAGTTGAAACGGGAGTGGAAATTTCACAGTGGGAAACAAATGCTGAATAGCAAGCAGCTGGAGACTCCGTCTGGAAACCACTATTTTCCAGTCCAGCAGATGGGGAACTTTCACAACTCCCTCTACTCTTGTGCAGCCAGGAACAGCTCTGAGATCAGAGGCGGAGAGCGCATGCCTGACATGATGATGTTGTGCCTCCTTCATTTTATATTCACGTACACGTGTGCATCCCTGAACCAGATGGTCGTAAATGAACTGAAGGTATTGGGGCCCCTGGGTGGCCCAGTCGGCTAAGCATCCGACTCTCGGTTTCAGCTCAGGTCACGATCTCACACTTTCATGGGTTTGAGCCCCGAGTTGGACTCCGCTCAGGCAGCGTGGAGCCTGCTTGTCCCCCACACGCCTTGTCTCTCTCTCTCAAAATAAATAAATAAACTTAAAAAAGAAAACTGAATCGAAGGTATTGTCCTGCCACTTGCTATGTCTGTTCAGCACTCTGCTTTTGAGATCTACCCAAGATGATGTAAATAGCTCCATCCCATTTCTTTTAATGACTCTCTAGTATTCCATCACACAAATATACCAGCGCTTATTACCCATTCCCTTATTGATGGTCACTTTGGTTAGTTGCAATTTTTTTTTTTTTTTTTTTTTTTTTTTTTTTACTGTTTCACTATTTTTACTACTGTAGTTTTAGGGAGGGCTAGAATGAGCATCTCTGAATGTTTTTCTCCTTTTGCAGACAAGTGTACGAGTTCCTCTTGAAGCATATTTAATTGCTGCACCAGGAAATGAACACATTTTGGGAGTTTTACCAGAAACTCCCAAATGGTTTCCAAAATGCTTGTACTTCATGCTCTTATACTTAGTCCCTGAGCACTTGGGAGAAAACTGTAAAACATTTACGTTAGACTTTCTAAAGAGACTCTTGTTCGGGTAGCACTAGGTTGCAAACCCCCAGCCTCTTTGAAGGTAGAAAATGAGGCTCAGATTTGCAACAACGGGGATGGAACTAGAGTGTATTATGCTCAGTGAAATTAGCCAGTCAGAGAAAGACAAATATCATATGACTTCACTCATATGTAGAATTTAAGATGCAAAACAGATGAACATAAGGGAAGGGAAGCAAAAATAATATATAAACAGGGAGGGGGACAATACAGAAGAGACTCTTAAATATAGACAACAAACAAGAAACTCTTAAATACAGAGAACAAACAGAGGGTTGCTGGAGGGGTTGTGGGTGGGGGGATGGGCTAAATGGGTAAGGGGCATTAAGGAAGACACTTGTTGGGATGAGCGCTGGGTATTATATACAGGGGATGAATTACTGGATTCTACTCCTGAAATCATTGCGCTATATCCCAACTTGGATGTAAATTTTTTAAAAAGAAAAAAAGAAAAGAAAATGAGGCTTAGGTTAGCCCAAGAAGCTTCTAGGCTTGCCATGTGTGGCTGGGAATAGAATGCAGCTATTAAAATTGGATCTTCAAACACTATTGAAAGCATAGAACACGGTAATAATATAATGTTTAGTAAAAAAAAATAAATAAAAGCCGCAAAATAGTCTTACATTATATCCTGATTTTGTGAATGCATATGTATCTGAAAAATGGCAGAAGAACTAATAACAGCGATAACAGTGATAGTAGTCTCTCTTTCTGGGTGAGTTTTTTGTTTTTGGGGTTTTTTTCTTCGTAATTCAACCTCCCCTGGGCACATGTGCCTCAGGCGACTCAAAAGTTTTCACCCACCCCCCCAACCTATGCCTGTCTGCAAATGACCACAAAAGCCCTGTGAATAATGACTTGGGGGTTACAAAGAAATTTCAGCAAATAAGCAAATTTGCAAATACAGAATCCATGAATAATGAAGAGGAACTATATATACTTATGCAAACCAGTGACACAAATTATAAATGGTAGCAATATCTAAACAAGACCCTATTATTAAAACCCAATAAGTTGGGGGTATTCATTCAAGCGACAGACATCAACTGCCCCCAGTCCTGCTGAGACGACTTCTTGTGGCATTTAGCTGACCATGTCACTTGAAGAGCCCATCCACTTAGCAGGTAGACATTTTGCACCCATGTCTGGAACACCCCAAGCCTCATGGGTCTCCCTTTTTTTTAATGTTTATTTATTTTTTGAGAGAGACAGAGACAGAGCACAAGCAGGGAAGGGGCAGAGAGAGAGGGAGACACAGAATCCGAAGCAGCCTCCAGGCTCTGAGCTGTCAGCATAAAGCCCAACGCAGGGCTCGAACTCACGGACTGTGAGATCATGATCTGAGCCGAAACCGAGTTGGGCGCTCAACCGCCTTAGCCACCCAGCTGCCCCTATTTATTCTATTAAAAAAATTCTTGTTTTACATTTATTTATTTTTGATAGGAAGGGGCAGAGCACAAGTGGGGGAGGGGCAGAGAGAGAAGGAGACACAGAATCCGAAGCAGGCCCCAGGCCTTATGCGGGGCTCGAACTCACAAACTGCGAGATTATGACCTGAACCAAAGTCGAATGCTTAACCGACTGAGCCACCCAGGCGCCCCTCATGGGTCTCCCTTTAGTCTTTCAACATAAAATACAATCAGGATATTTTGTTTTCAGGAATCTTTTCCTATTTAGAGAAGTCGGGGCTGTATATATTGGTCTTTGCATTGGTTATTAAAATTCCACTCTACTTATTTTTTGTTGTAAGCAATCTCTGAATTTTCAAGTCTATAAAGGATCCCATGTGTACACTTTTAATTGGTTTAATTTCTCCCTGTATAAGGGAGAATAAATTTTAAGAGAAGCATTTTTAAAATGAGATACTGAAGAAAGGAGTTAGCATACCAAAATGCAACCCACCATTTTGAAAGATTTCAGACCTCATATCTATTTTTTCGGGGCCTCTCGGTGGCTCAGTTGGTGAAGCGTCTGACTTCAGCTCAGGTCATGATCTCGAGGTTCATGAGTTTGAGTCCTGCTCGGGCTCTGTGCTGACAGTGAGGAGCCTAAAGCCTGATTCAGATTCTGTGTCTCCCCTGCTCTCTGCCCCTTGTCTGCTAATGCTCTGTCTCTCTCTTTCTCAAAAATAAATAAACATTAAAAAATGTTTTAAAAAGACCTCATATCTACCATTTTCAGGTATAGCCCTCAAAGATGGATTACCCCAACAACTCTGCCAGGAATATGAACTAAGAAATGTTATTTGGAAACAAACAGTCATTGTCTCACAGCTGACCTCTGTATGCCTGCCAAACTAATAACAAAACTTCAAACACAAGGGGCACTTGGGTGGCTCAGTAGGTTAAGCAACCGATTTCAGCACGGGTCACAATGTCACAGTTCATGAGATCAAGCCCAGGTCACAATTTCACGGTTCATGAGATCAAGCCCAGGTCACAATTTCACGGTTCATGAGATCAAGCCCTGCCTCTGGGTTCTTACTGAGTATGGAGCCTGCTTGATATTCTCTCCCTCTCCCTCTCTGTGCTCTTGCCCCTGCCCTCCCCTTCTGCCCCTCCCCTGCTTGCACTCTCTCTCTCTCAAAACAAAACAAAACAATTTCAAACACTATATTTTCTGATTTTTTTTTTTTAGCAGCAGGCAAAAGTTTATTAGAGTATAAACTCAGAAAATAAGAATAGTGTGAAAGCTCTCTTTGCAGAGAGGGGACATTCGAAAGTCTGAAATTTTTTAAGATTATATGCTTGATGAAAATTATCTTTTAAAGTCAGTCTAGGGGCGCCTGGGTGGCGCAGTCGGTTAAGCGTCCGACTTCAGCCAGGTCACGATCTCGCGGTCCGGGAGTTCGAGCCCCGCGTCAGGCTCTGGGCTGATGGCTCAGAGCCTGGAGCCTGTTTCCGATTCTGTGTCTCCCTCTCTCTCTGCCCCTCCCCCGTTCATGCTCTGTCTCTCTCTGTCCCAAAAATAAATAAAAACGTTAAAAAAAAAAAAAATTAAAGTCAGTCTAATTTTTAATGATTTTAATCATATCGTAGATGGGTAGCTTTTCTTTTTTCTTTGTTATGACTATTCTCAAGTCCTAAAGCATTCCAAGATAAAATTGCAGGAAAATGCACTGGTTCCAAGAGCTTTGTGGAAAGTCCCCTAAAACTCATTGATATGGGAAGGATGAATATTGAACGCGGTGAAAGCAATCACTTTGGTGGAGTCCCAGAAGATTCAAATGCATAAACATAAGCCTTGTGATGTTTGGGAACTACAGTAGCCAATATGAATAAATCATCTGTAAAACGGTAACATGAAAAAAAAATACAAGAAGAGATAGAAAAATGAAAGAAATTACTTTTACCAATATGTTTCTCAAATAATGGGAGGAAGGATGAGGAAATAAATCAGGGACTGTGGTGTTTTTAAAAAAGGCTTAGTAACAATTGAAGTACATTGTCTTAAATTTCTGAAATTTACAGATCTTTCCACAGAAAGTCAGAGTTTGTACAACCCATGTTGATGATTTGCCTGACATTTGAATTAACACACACACACACGTGCATTTTTCAAGCCAGGTCTTTTAAAAATCTCCCCTTAAGAAGACTTAATAAATGGAAAATGGCGTGAATTGTTGAGTTACTTTACCCAAGCAATGAAAACCATGCAAATGCTTAACTTTTCGGTGCAGACATTTTTCTGGTGTCAGGCCCTCATGTTTAGATTCAATGGCATCAATGCAGTTCTATCTGCAAATCTGAAATGCAACCCAGGCAATAGAATTAAAGGAACAGACTGACTGCCTTGGACAGCAACATCAGAAACCGAAACACAGAGGTGCCTGGGTGGCTTAGTCGGTTAAGTGTTCAACTTCAGCTCAGGTCATGATCTCGCACTTTGTGAGTGTGAGCCCCGCTTTGGGCTCTGTGCTGACAACTCAGAGCCTGGAGCCTGCTCTGGATTCTGTGTCTCCCTCTCTCTTTGCTCCTGCCCCATTCACACGCTGTCTGTCTGTCTCTCTCTTCCTCTCTCTCTCTCAAAAATAAAAATATATATAAAAAAAAAAAAGAAAGAAACTGAACAACACATAACAATTTAGTTTTTAAATACACACAATATCCCTGAAGGCAAGTCGACACTATATGTTAACTCGAGAATAAAAAAAGTAAAATAATACATACCTACATACATACATAAAACATCTATGATTTCAAAGTGAGACCATCGCCATGATTTTCAATTTAGGAGAGAAGTAGTAAGGTAGGGACCTGAATGTAGGAGAAGCAAAGACCACACTAACTTTGGTTCTAAAGGAGTACAAGTCAAATGAGGACCAAAAATCATAATGTTGAATTGAAGGATCAGAACTAGTTTGTGAAAGATGTAATCCTAAAGAATCAGGGCAGAAGAACCAGAAACTGAAGAGTCAGAAGGGTTAGACAATGTCTGGGGTGCTCCACGGTCAAATTGCTCTCCTCTCCCTGTGATTTCTTTAGCTCTGAAAGTTGGTTTGATTAACCCAGTTTCAGTCCAATTACCTTTTTAATTCTTCAAATTTACTCTTGGCTAAGGTACCCAAAAGCTTTAATTTCTTTCTAAAATTACCTCATTTTTTTTTAAAAAGTGTCTTTAAAAGCTCAATGCCTCTAAAAGATCTGTGTGAGCAACAAAACATCTTTTTCTTTTGCAAGTCTACTCACAGTGAGTCTTGGGAAATAACCCTAAGTTTACCGTCAACATGAGCAGCATAAGCAAAACACGAGTGCTTGGCCAAGTGCTCCTAATGACACCAAAGGCCACAGGAGGGTAAGTCAGCACGTACCTTGAAATGATGATCATCCTTTGCATTTGCACGGTATGGTTAATATCTTTAGGGTCTGCTTTTATTGACTGGATGTTAAATTACAATGTATGTTCATTTTAACAAATAAAAGCCTACAGAAGCATGCTATAAAAGGATAGCAAAGTTACTAATCCCTCCTCTCATCACTTCCATTTCCGCCCCCTCAACCAGCACACCCCCTCTCCCACTTCCACACCACTTTGAATGGCAGTCAAGTCAAGGGCTCCTGACCACCCGCAAGTGTCATTTAGTGCAGGGTGGAACTCGGGTATAAGGGCCCCTTCTTCTCTTCTGGGGATAGACAAACTTGGGTTGGGTACAACTAGACACAGCATGGGGCTGTGCTCCAGAAGAGGGACCCCACCTCTCTCTGACCCTTCCTTTTTATGGGGCAAGTATTGAGATGTGCTCACAAATAGGGGGAAATAGCCTTGAGCTTGGGGACCAAAAGGATGAGCGTGGGTACCAGCTCCTTTACAAGATTCTAGGACCATTATTGCTGGCAGCTGGGAGTCTCATGAGAAATTGAGTTGGTGTGCCAATTCACCACCCCATCCCTGGGGGAGGAGAAATCCCTGTCTTGGCCAGCTTATTGCCAGTAACAAAAAGAGATACTCAGGGGTCAAAGATCCAAGCATTCTGTGCAAAGCTTGCTTTGTGTTTATCCGTGTATGCATATTTATATCTTCATATATATCTAGACATATATGTGTGGATCTGGGTGCGTGTATACATCCTCCCTATATCTATACAGTTTACGTATGTGACACAACACAAATAAAAAGGGTTTGCTTTTTATATTACTGAAACAAAGGAGGAAATAGGATCATACATTATTCGGCAACATGTCTTTTCACTAAATGTATCATGACTTTCCTGATTAAAGCCGAGGAAATCGGGGACCAGAGAGGTAAAATGAGTATTCCGTAACTGGAGATCATTCAATGACCGAGCAGAATTGAAATCCTTATGCCTCGGTCCGCTACACTGCCTAGCCTGGACTCTCTCCCCTCAGTAGCACGGACCCTGCCCGAGATGGGGTTCGGTAGATGTGAGACCTTTGTGGGTGCAAAGCTGTACAACTTCTGCTCCTCTGCAAAAGCGCGATTTCGTTCCAGATCCCGCAGAGCTGAAGCATCTGACAAGTCCACTCTTTTTGTTCTGTTTAGCCAAAGGAAGACAAGTCCCAGGGAAGGTCCTTAGGGCTGAAAGGGTCAGGCGCCTCAGAGGCCGAAGAAGTAAGTGGTACCAAGGAATCGACTCTAAAAACTCCATCTTCTCTCATCCTTGTCTCGAAGAATGCATACATCTATTTGTTATAGCGGAAGATGGCAGCTTTGTTTCACGAACCTCAGAGACGACAGTCCGAAAAATTTGTCTGTTCTCAGCACAGTACTATTTCTCAGTTTAGGGGAGCGTTTTCTCGGTGTCTCTATCTTGTTATTCTGTGTAATTCAGATTAAAAAAAAAATCAGGGGGCAATTGTCCGGTGGCACACTGTATTTCTCAGGATTGTTTAAGAACAGAGAATGTGTATGCCCATAAACAACGGTGCCCATGATGAAATGAATAAATGATATTAACACGTACACAAGACCTTCTCAATGAACTGTGACATATCATATCACAACCCTTGAGAAACAACAGTCTATTAGTAAACTGGTCTACCTGCTCTTCTCACACATCCTTTCAGTACATTCTCAACATAGTAACCAGAGTGATGCTGTTAAAACAGAAGCCGAACCCGCCCGCTGAGTCCCAACTGTGCTACAGTGGAGGCAATGCTGAGTGCTTTGAAGAAAAATAAAACAGGATAAGGGACTAGAGAGGGAGAGGCACTCCTTCAGATAAAGTAGTCAGAGACGGCCTCACTGAAGAGGCAGCCCTGGGGCAGAGTCTGAACCCAGTGAGGGAGTGAGGCACGGATATAATAGGGGCTGAAGGAAAGACAAGATGTGAGTCCGTAGCAGACAAACAGCAATCTCAGTGCCTTACTTACAGAAATGTACTTCTCTGTAAATGGGCACTAGTTATTTTCCTTCCCTACACAGTTACCCACGCCATTGTATCTTCATATCTGCTCCCCAAAACGGTATTAAGTGAAAAGTTCCCATATAACCGATGCCATGGACTCTAATCTCCCCTGGAGTAAATGCCAAAGTTCTTTCAATGGCCTCAAAGTCCTCCCACTCTGACCTGCCTCCACCCCCCCACCCCCTTGCCCAATTCCCTCTCTGGCCCTCATTCCCCCTACCCTCCCCCTCCTCACTCAACTCCGCCTCTCTGGCCTCCTTAGTGTTCTTGGAACATTCCAGCTTCAGGATCTTTGTACTGTGTTGTCATTTGTCTGGAATGCCCTTCACCTACCTGGTTTTTATGACTCGCTCCCTCACCTCTTTCTGGTCTTGACTCGAATGTTGCCTTCTTAGGAATTCTTTCCTGGCTAACCTTTATAAAACCACAGCCCCACCCCACTCCCCTCCACACACACACGCGCACACACACACACACACACACACATACACAGGCGCGCTCTCTCTCTCTCTCTCTCTCTCAACTCCTTATCTCTCTCCCTTTCTCCCCTGCCTTATTTTTCTCCTTATGGCTTCACATTATCCAGCATACTATAGTCTATGATCTTATCTAATTTTCTTATCTCTCCGTGAAGTCAGGGATTTCTCATTCTGAAGGGGGTTTGGTATGTGTTTGGTTTTTTGTTGTTGTTGTTTTGTTTTGTTTTGTTTTTTCTCCCTCACTGCTTTATCACCAGCACCTAGAACAGTACCGAGCAACGCGTTAGGCACTCAAGAAATACTGGTTTGTCGAATGAATGAGTGACAACTGTAGTCAACAAAACGATCAGCTTTTTTTTTTTTTTAATGTTTATTTATTTTTGAGAGAGAGAGAGAGATTGTGAGTGGGGGATGGCCGGAGAGAGAGGGAGACACAGAATCTGATGCAGGCTCCAGGCTCTGAGCTGTCAGCACAGAACCCGATGGGGGGCTTGAACTCTCAAACAGTGAGATCAGACCTGAGCTGAAGTCGGATGGTTAACTGACTGAGCCACCCAGGCCCCCCTAAAACGATCAGCTTTTTGACGCTAATTAGCATTTCAGTGAGTGACACCAGAGCCATGGACACCTGAAGCCAGTTTTTCCAACCAAAAGCACCCCAGGTGTCGTAAGAGTTAACCAGGGTTTAGTTTACAACAGGTCAAATGCACCACGCGTTTCTTATATTAGGGTTTGCCAGGGTCCAGGATGGTTATAACATTTGGATGTTAAGCCAGCCAAATATTCCAAGGGGAGCCAAAGCATGAATGGACAAAGCCCTTGTACAGGGTAGTTCCAGCTGGAGGGCTGTGTCACTCTCTAGGGAGAAAGGCCTCTAGCTGCTTGGAAAAGACTTTGTGGAGAGTGGGCTGGACACTGTTAGGTTGGCTCCCAATAGAGCTGCTCCTCAAGGCTCCCATCCAAGAACCCTCATTGTAGTGGGTTTACGTCTGCCCCTTTTCCTCCTCCTCCTCCTCCGTGCTCTACAACCAGAGTCCTCTCAACTCTGCTCCCCTTCAGGAACTTGTTGCTACCCTCCAATGGAAGGGTAGATAAGACCTATTTGTCTTTATTGCACTGTGAGCAAGGCAGACCCTGGTAGCTCTGTGGCCTCCCTACAACCAGAAGGAAAATTGACCCCACCCAGTCACTAGAAGAATCTTCTGAAAATCTTCACCCCTTTGTTATCATCCTATGGCATATCTAACACTCTTTGGTTTCCATAAATGCTGGTTCATGAATTAATGATCTATTACTAATGTCTCCGGTCAATATAGAGCATTTATTTATTCCAGAGTTCTCTGCAAGACTGTGCGCATTATACCTTGTCGGTAATTAGATTATGCCCTAGGGATCTGTGGGTAAACCTAAGCCTGTCTCAAATGTCATGTTTCAGAATCCGAAGTATAAAAATCCATAATTGGCTGCCTTCTTAAGAACAAAGAGAATGATAGCTTGTCTGCTCCAAGAAGGATATGCGAGAGGAACACAAACAAAGAATTGTTGTACAGGGAAATGAGATTTTAAAATGACCCGAGAAAAGCTGATGGTCTGGTGCATGCGAGTGAACCCTGCTAGTATGAAAACCAAGCTAGGAACATGGCTAATCAATGCATATGCAAATGCTCTCAGGAAAGCCCTCTGAAACTAGTGTGCGCTCTCTCTGGATGCTGGAGAATTGTGAAGATAATCACCTGTGACACTCAGCCTTTCCTTGAGACACAATTTTGAACAACTGACCTTATTTCTGAGCTGAGTGGATGCCAAAATTGAATTTCTGCTCAACTGGAACCAAATTCACTCCCAGCCATCTCTCAAGTGAGTTGGCAACACTTGCTTTGAATTCTTTGTCCCACTTATGCAGAATTAATTTGGAGTCATTTTGAAGTCTTTCCCCTTTGGACCGGGCAGTGCCGAGGAAGAAGTGTGGTGTCCATCGGGTCTCATATTGACCTCTTTGTCTATGTGTCTGCTTGGCTTTCTATTAACTTTGGAGGCTTGTTCACTTAACATGGTGAACAAGGCTCCTCTAGGGTTCACCTGAATTCCACAAGTATTTGTGGAGTAATCACCCCAGGTCGGGTACTCTGAAACACGCTGGGGTGGCAGGGCTGGGGTTTACAGACAGTGTCACGCAGGAAAGGATCTAAGCTCTGGAGTCAGACTCTGGCTTCTGATCCTGGCTCCACCGCAGACCCGCGGCCGGGGGTAGGTAATGAACAAGTTACATACACACCACGAGCCTTTGATCCCTCAGCTGTGCAATCGGGGTGACGATCCCAAATTGGAAGACATTGTGAACAAATTCAAAACAGCGTAAGACAGAATAGCGAACAGCCCTAAATGCAACACGTAATAAAATGAGCTGTGACGTTATCTTCAGTGCATTGTTAATCCCTAATCTCTAGAAGCTGACACACTCAAGCAGAAGGGAGCAGAGGCCAAATGATGACATTCATATTAGCCAGGACGGGAAGGAGCAGAAGGAAGGGAAGCCCATGTGAAAACGTACACTAAAGGACGTTAAGTGCTGTGAGTCCCCACCTGGAGGGCTCCTTCCCAACATTCACCCTCCAAGCCTCTCGCCGCATAATTAGAAAATGTCTTCTCCTCTCTGTGGTGAGCATGCCTCATTTAAATTCCATTGCATTCCAGTCCAGTCACATGAGATCAACATATAAATTAAAAGCAGTTTGAATCTCTGAGATGAGATGTAATTTTTGACTTCTCTGCTTGAGGGAACAGAACAGCATCATTGTTACTCTACTGAATAAAAAAGATTTTTAAAAAATGTAAAAATTAAAAAAATTAAAAAAAAAAAAAAAAGCTTCGAGCCCCCCTCCACGCTCCCATGGATGGTAAGGGGAAAGGACAGAGAAAATCATGCCTAAAGTTTGACTGAGGAGTAGTCTTCTTTATTAATAAAATTTCTCCCCATTGGTATAATTTTATAATGCACGACCATGAGTCTTACTCGAGAGAGAGAGAGAGAGAGAGACAGAGAGAGAGTATATATATATATGAAGTATATATATATATATAAAGTATATATATATATATGATAGTAAGGGCGCCTAGGGGTTTCATTTGGTCAAGCATCCGACTCTTGGTTTTGCTCAGGTCACAATCTCATGGTAGGTGGGTTCCAGCCCCGCAACTGGGCTCCATGCTGACGCTGTGGAACCTGCTTGGGATTCTGTCTCCCTCTCTCCCGGTTCCTCCCCTACTTGCTCTCTACCTCTCTCTCTCAAGAATAATAAACATTAAAAACAAAAGCATTTAGGAGCACCTGGGGGGCTCAGTTGGTTAAGCGTCCGACTTCAGCTCAGGTCATGATCTCACAGTCCAGGAGTTCGAGCCCCGCGTCAGGCTCTGTGCTGACCGCTCAGAGCCTGGAGCCTGTTTCGGATGCTGTGTCTCCCTCTCTCTCTGACCCTCCCCCGTTCATGCTCTGTCTCTCTCTGTCTCAAAAATAAATAAACGTTAAAATAAATAAATAAATAAATAAATAAATAAATAAAACAAAAGCCTTTAAAAACTAGTAATATATATCTATATATGTGATACTGTATATGTGCATGCATGTATATGTGATCGTATAATAACATAGCCAACTATTGTCAATGGACAACCTCTACAGTGTAACCTTTGGCCCACGTGAAGTCCCTTAAGGTCAGTGACCCTCTAAACGTAAAAACAGTACATGTGAAACCCCACTTATGGTTTGTTCAGAGCTCCAGGAAAACAGGTGACCTGTGAGTGAAACAGGTATTTAAGGCATCGGCTATCCACCACAAGTGAGCATTTCTGGTTTTCTGACTTGAAGATGTAGATATTTTCCACCTTTTGATTCCAAACTGCCTTATTCTTGTCTCCCATGGCGAGGCACACACCCTGCGAACCGGGCCCCTCACCCAAGAAAAACAGCCTCGACAGGCCGCCTCCTCTTTATCTCACCTGGCGCAAACCAGCTTGTGCATCTTTCCCTGACATCGGCACGTTGACATGCACATAAATGGCCACGTCACTGAAGCTCCCAAAATGTCTATTAAAAACTAATTCTCCCTTAATTTAATAACACCAGTCTCTCTTTTAAGACCAGTTTCTGGCCAATAAAATGCTTGGGTCAAATGATTGTGTAATCAAATTCTTTCCCTGTCCTGCTAACACAGCTTGATGATTTTAATCAGTGGTCGCTTTTAACTCCTTCATGCATTTTTTTTCTTTCCCCTAAAGCATTTGTGATGCCAAGATTTCAAATAGAAATTTCCCCTTCCGGGCAGCTTTGGCAGACCATACCTTCCCCCCACCCCCACCCCTTCCAAGGTGAGCTTAGGTTGACTGCGATTTCATAATATCACTGATACAGTGTTCCCTTTTTAAGGAGGTGGATTAATTGAAGGTGTGGGGAAAGCGTAGATGTGTAGAGGAGGAAGCGTTCTCTTTTTACACAGTTATTGAGTAACTTGGAAGGCACTGCAGAAACTATTTACATCTCCTCTATAAAATGAGGGGGCTGAATTGAATTTCCTTTGTGTCTCCCCCAGCTTTGGCAGACTGTGAGTCCACCAGGCCCTTGACTTTGAACTCCTGGGGAGCAGTCCACAAGAATTAATCATCCCTGCACTTCCAAAGCCTCTCCCGAGGTCTGGCACCCAGTCCCGCCTTCGATGTTAATAAATGAATTAATCACCTTGCCTTTTTACAGGCTCCACTCCAATTCATTCTGACTAGAGCAAGAATCATAGGTTGCCATTAATGGCTCACAATTCCGTTCCAAAGATCACAGAATCTTGAGTGTAAAATTTTCCTCTGTTTTGCGTTTCATTCTGTTGCTGGAGGGCGCAGGCACGTTTCCTACGTATGGACGTAGTGCTGACGCTTTCTCTCGAGATGGACCCGTTCGTTAGTCCACACAACAAATATTCGCAAACACCTGCGAGGCAATAGTATTACAATGCTGAACTACACACGGCTCTTTCTATCAAGGAACTTACAGTGCGATGAAGAAGTCAGACAAGTTAACATAAAACAAGTTCTATGAAGGCTAAGCACGGGTGCCGTGGGGACAAGAGAAGCTGACTGGGTCTGAGGACTTCAGGGAAGGTTTCCCAAAGGAAATCATAAACAAACTCAGAACTTTCAGCTCAATAGGAGTTAGCAGAGTGCATGTGGTGGGGAGGGTGGATGGCATTGAAGGCAGTGAGCGTGACAGGTTGCTGAATTGGTCTTTGTTTACAGGCAGCAAAGGACCCTGGAAGAAAGTTCAAGCAGGGACTTGACATGATCTAAACTGTATCTTGGAAAGACGTTTCTAGCTGAAGTTAGAAAATTGGAAAGGGACGAGACCAGGGGCCAACGGCATAAGAAGGCTTTTAGGGGGGCACTGAAGATAAAGTGGGTAGCCGTGGACATGAAGAGAATTCAGTGGATTCTGGCTATGTTGAGAAAGGTGGATGTACATGTGTGCGTGTTGGAGGGCGAGGAGAAAAAGACAAGTCAAGCCTGGAAAAACCGGGTGGATGGGGCGTCATTCACTGAGATCAGAAACATCTTCTAAAGCAACAGTACTTTGGGAGGCAAGAGAAGTGATGATGAATTCCATAGGGCGGCCAAGGGATAGTCAAGATGAGATGCCCAGCAGTCAGTGGGTTAGGTGGATCTAGATCTCAGGAGAGAGTTTGGGGGTGAAATATATACAACTGATAGCCATCGACATGTCGACAGAAACTGAAGCTATTAGAATGAATGTCTTGAGGAGGAGAAGAGTGGCTAGGGAACCTTAAGAAATACTTTAAAGTCATTCAAATACTTTGCTCACTGATTATTGTCACCTGCTTGGTCCCTATTGCAAAGACACCGTTTGACTCTAAGTCTTAAAAAATCTGGCCAGTCACTTTCCATTGTGGTCCCAACTTGGAGCTCTGTGGAGGACGGTGCCAAGCTCTAGGCACTTCAGGCGTCTCCCATAAATTATCAATTGCTCACCCAAAAGAATTCGCAAATATTGCTTGGTCATATGATTGTGAAGAACAGGAAATATTACTATGAAACATGTGGGAGCTAAAACATGTTCCTGAGTTTAATGCAAGAATGTTTTTATTGATTATATCGAACACTAGAGACAGAAGATACAGTATGAAAACAATCCATCTAGGGCAGAGATTCCTTGTGTCTGTCACTAAGCTGTTCCTGGGGGGGGGGGGTGCGGGTAGGGCAGAGGCGGCACAATTCTCTGCTTTTACCATCTTCCCAAATCACAGACACAGTTTAATCAAGGAAGAGGAGAAGACGGCGGCTGTGATGTAATAGCCAAAGTGATGTCCACAAACAGCCACAACCAAAAACAGCACATATACCCCTGGTAACAAACTGAAATCAAAAGCTTTTGTCATAATCCTTGAGTCACATATGTATGATGTCTCAGTGGTCGTAAATGTGGGTCTCGGAGGCATTTTAGTAAACAGGGTTAGGCAGAAATTCATAGCCAAGCAAATAATAATTCCTTTCACAATTTTATGAAACCCTGGGAAGATTGAAGTTACTTTTTATTTTAGTTTGTTTTGTTTCACGTAATCTGAAGTATTCCAGAGCCATTTAAGATCCCATCTGTTGAGAATTTGAAAGGTTTTGTCAACTTTACAACAAATATTTTGATGTTCTAAGGAGCTTAAATCAGATAAGAGATTCCGGGGAATACAGGACCATCCAAAAATTGTTATCCCAAAATATTTAGTTATTTTCTTAATCATACATCTGCTACAAACTCATATTTTTTTTTAATTTTTTTCAACCTTTTTTTATTTATTTTTGGGACAGAGAGAGACAGAGCATGAACAGGGGAGGGTCAGAGAGAGAGGGAGACACAGAATCGGAAACAGGCTCCAGGCTCTGAGCCATCAGCCCGGAGCCTGACGCGGGGCTCGAGCTCATGGACCTCGAGATCGTGACCTGGCTGAAGTCGGACGCTTAACCGACTGCGCCACCCAGGCGCCCCAAAACTCATATTTTAAAGAGCTAACTTTTTGTGGGCAATCCAGTTCTGAGGATATAATGAATCCCTAAGATTAGACATCTTGGTAAAAATAGACATGTGGATTAGTGGCAAATAATAGGGTGCCAAAAATGGAATAATATATCCTGCTGAAAAACTTCTCCAAGTGTTGAACTCTTTGAACTTTAACAGGAATTTGGGCATTGCACATTGGTCCAATGATTTTGTAAATAAAAATCCATCACTCTTAATTTTCTTTGTAGAGGGATGTTCTAAGTAAAATGAATCTCTACTTTTTTTTTTTTTTTTGGTCTAATACTGGACGTTTCTTGTATTTCAAACACTTAACATTTATCAACCCATCCAATCCTCACAGCCATACAAAGTAGGCACTATTATCAGTCCCATTTTCCAGATGAGTAAACTGAGAGACAGAAATGCCCATCAATTTCCCCAAAGTTGCATAGGTAATAACTAGTAGTATTTAGATTCTGGCTTCAAAGTCCTCATGCTGAGTCACTGGCATCCTAGAGGCAACAGTTCCCCCTGCATTGTCCCCCACAGGACACACACATCAGGGTCACCTGGGGAGCTTGTTTAAAACTCCCAGCCCCTGGGGAAAACAACCTCTCTGTGCTCTACCTCACGGGGGCGGGGGGGGGGGGGGGGGAGGGTCCCACCTTCCCTTTTCCTTCTGAAGCCTGTGGATATCATATGCCAACATGTCTCAGATTTGGGGCTCATTAGAATCACCTTTAGAGTTTGTTAAAAATGCAGGTTCCAGATATTAACTTTTTCAAGTTATTTCTTCCCTTTAAGTAATCTCTACATCCGACGTGGGGCTCGAACTCATGACCCTGAGATCAAGAGTCACATGCTCTTCCGACTGAGCCAGCCAGGCGCTGCTAGATAATTTTTTTTTAAACCTTTATGGTTATAATGATGGAAAGCTTCCGGTTTTCCTGTTTCTTCAAGAAATGTACATTTTCTCCTATTCTGTGTTTAATCCTGCGGCTGTAGGGCACACACACACACACACACATATACTAAGTGTATATGCAGTGCTGACACTTTTGCTTGAGGGGAACTCATTCATGTGTCCATGCAACAAATATTTGCAGAGCACATGCTAGGCAGTGGTACTACGAGGCTCAACTACATCCAGCTCTTTCTTTCAAGGACCTTAGAGAGTAATAAAGCCATCAGACAAGGAGAGAGGTTTATTGGATCTTTCCACGGTTTACACCATCGCAAGAGTCCAGGTACGGAGGTTGGGATGGAGCCGGGAAGCTGGCTAAGCGCAGTAACATAGAAGTTTATCTTCACAGTGAAGGGAATTGCGTCTCTGAAGATGTTTTTCCTGCAGCTGTGGGATGAGGTAAAACAGAACAAACGCCAAGAGGTCTGATTTCTCCGTAGGGGAGATATGCTCAGGTGCACCCCTGCTGAAGGCAGATCTACTGACCCCTGCAACATCGTGGCCGAAGTCTAAGGAGGCAGGAGGTCCGTGGAGCCGCTGCAGATGTCTGCTTGATGAATTAACAACCACTCTCTCGTTTCACGGTGATTTCATCTTATCTCCACTATCGGCTTATTAGTTACCTTGTTTTTAAAATTCTGTTAGTGGTTGCTGCATGTATCTTTTGGCATCACAGTCTACCTTCAGATAATATATTACCACTTCAGGCACAGTGTGAGAACCTTACAGAACATTCCTTCCAATTCCTCTTCCCTGTCATTTGTGCTATATTTCCCCACATTCCACTCGGACATGTATTATAAACTCCATTATACATCGTTGGCACGTTCGCTTTCGACCATCTACTGTCTTTAAAAATTTTTTTTCAACGTTTATTTATTTTTGGGACAGAGAGAGACAGAGCATGAACGGGGGAGGGGCAGAGAGAGAGGGAGACACAGAATCGGAAACAGGCTCCAGGCTCCGAGCCATCAGCCCAGAGCCTGACGCGGGGCTCGAACTCAGGGACCGTGAGATCGTGACCTGGCTGAAGTTGGATGCTTAACCGACTGCGCCACCCAGGCGCCCCATCGACAATCTACTATCTTTAAAGTCATTAAAACTCTCACTCCTCTCAAAATAAAGACACTTAAAAAAATAGGCATTCTATGTTTCAAGGGGAAAAAGACTTTTCTTTTTATCTCCGTTTTTGCCATCTCTGGTGTTCTTTCTTCTTTTCGTCAGGTCTCCGTCTGAAATTTCTGTCTGGATTCCTTCTGCCTGAAGACCTCCTTCGATATTTCTGTAGCACGAGTCAGCTGGCAGTTAATTCCCTCAGCTTTGGTTTGTCTGAAAATACTTGACTGCGCTTCCAGTTTTGAAAGGTGTTTTTATCCCGTGTATCACTTCAAGTTGACAGTTTTTCTCCCAGTATGCCAGAGATATTATTCTGTTGTCTTCCCGTTTGCTCACTTTGTTGAGTTGTTGGGTTTTATCCTTGCTCTCTGGGATGAATCTCCTCACGGTCTTCAAGATGGTCTCATTATCTTTGGTTCTCCGTGATTCAACTATGTGTCATCCAGATGTGGGTTTTGTTGGTTTGTTCATCTTTTACTTTTTAGCTGTTTTGGGTTTAAAAAAAAATTTTTTTTTATGAAGTCAATTCTACCCCCAACAGGGGGCTCGAACTCTTGACCCCAAGATCAAGAGTGGCATGGCTCTACCTGAGCCAGCCAGCCGGGTGCCCCTATCTGTTCTTTTGTTTGTTTGTTTGATTTATTCAGTTTGGAGCTATCTGAGCTTCTTGGTTCTGGAGTTTGACATCTTTTACTGTTTTTGTAAAGTTTTGGCATTATCTTCCAAATATTGCTTCTGCCGTTCTCTCTCTCAACTCCTCTTTCCCCTCTTCTCCTCTTCTTTCTTCTGGGATTCTAACTATACATATATTAGACCATTTAACATTGTCCCACATGTCTTGGGACCTCTTTCCAGCTTTTTTTTTTTTTTTTTTTTTTTTTTGCTTTTTCTTTTTTTCTCTTTGTATTTCAGTTTGGGTCATGTCTACTGAGCCATCTTCAAAGTTGCTGATTCTTTCTTCAACTCTATCATGTCCACTGGTAAACCTGTCAAAGGAATTCCTTATCTCGGACATCACATTTGTTTTTATTTCTAACATTTCCGTGTGACTCTGTCTTACAGGTTTCTGATCTTAAATCGTTCCATTGTTGTGGCAAATGGTTGTTTTTGCCTGCCCCAAATCCATT
Source organism: Prionailurus bengalensis (assembly GCF_016509475.1). Taxonomy (NCBI): domain Eukaryota; kingdom Metazoa; phylum Chordata; class Mammalia; order Carnivora; family Felidae; genus Prionailurus; species Prionailurus bengalensis. The sequence goes on from NC_057349.1 coordinate 44,670,251, forward strand.
CCTTCTTTTTATTTCTTGTTTATACGCTGTGATTTTTGGTTGGTTTCTGTTTGTTTGTTCAGTTGTGCAGGTAGAGAGCAGAAATGTATGGGTATAAATTAGTGGAGGCCTATACACATTAAAATTCTACTCTAAGCTACTCACATTTTATTATTTATTTATTTATTTTTGGTGAAGACTTTTGAAAAAGCTCTTTGCTAATATCTTCTTAACATTTGATGAGTTATTTTTGGCTTTCCTAGAACTTTTTTTTTTTTTACTTTTTTTTTTTTTTTTTAACATTTATTTTGAGACAGAGAGAGACAGAGCATGAACAGGGGAGGGTCAGAGAGAGAGGGAGACACAGAATCCGAAACAGGCTCCAGGTTCTGAGCTGTCAGCACAGAGCCCGACGCGGGGCTCGAACTCATGGACCGTGAGATCATGACCTGAGCTGAAGTCGGACGCCCAGCTGACTGAGCCACCCAGGCGCCCCTGGCTTTCCTAGAACTTTAAGGAAACACTTTAATCACTAAATACATCGAGTCTAAAATTCCTGGCCTGACATTTTTCTTGCCAGTGTTATATTGGTAGTATCTGGCAGACCTTAAGAGATTCATATGCTTGTGTTATTCTGTACTCAATCGGGGTGATCGTTTTTCAATTATGAGATTGAATTTATATTTATTGAATTAATTTCACTTTTCCAATCACTGATGAGAAGAATTCCTGCCTGGTCTGAAATCATGACGTGTTTTTCAAGATTTCTTGGAAGACCTTGGCTGTGTGACGTCCAGCATTTTAAATGTTTTCATTTCAGAGAGTAGCTTTCAGAACGTAGTAGGTGAGGGGACGGGGCGAGGGGTCTGGTGATTACTTGTCTCATCTGTTTTGTCTGGGCTTCCGGGAAGGCAAGAGTCAGGACTGCTGAAAGTGAAGAGGAGAGATTTGTGTACAGAAAGCTTGGGTAAGGGTGTGGGGAAAACTAGGAGAGAAGAAGGTAGCATGTCACCTGTCCCTCTGGGTGACGCCTCATGTACAACCTCTTTGATTGTATCTTTCTCCAGACTGTGAGCCCCTGTCTCCTAGCACTTTCTACAATTACATTTGTGTGTGTGTGTGTTTGATTAATTTTTGAGTTCTCCAGATACAAGCTCTGTGGTTTTGTTCACTGTTTATTCTTAACCTCTGAAGTTGCGCCTGGCACATAGTAAGCACTTTGCAGTTACTTGTTAGATCGATGGATGGATGGATGGATGGATGAGCCCCTAACTTATTCCTGCTAGAATCTGATACCAAAGATAAATGCTTAAAACCGCAAATAGTGGAATATTGATAATGAAGAAGGCTATACATGTGTGGGGGCTGGGGGCACGTGAGAAATCTCTCGACCTTCCACTCCATTTCGCTGTGAACCTGAAACTGTTCTAAAAACTAAAGTCTATTCTAAAAATTGCAAATAATTATATGATTTTCATTGTTTTCTCACTAGATGATCGAGATTAATAATCTTCAGCTACTATTACAAACAGTGTGGCTTTCTAACATGAATACAGCTTTCAGTAGTAGAAAAATTTTGCTGTCATGAGTCTCTGCTCTAAATGTGCCATGATATTCTGGGGCACCTGGCTCAGTAGAGCATGTGACTCTTGGTCTCAGGGTCGTGAGTTCAAGCTGCACATTGGACGTGGAGCCTACATAAACAAAAAGAAAAGACAGAAACTGTAAATATGCCATGATATTCTGCTATTGACTAAGATTGTAACCTATATTTCATGAAACAGAGATTAAGCTGCAGCCCTGGGGTATAGCACAACCCCACCAAGCCCCATTTGCGTGGGTTACAAGTGAATGTTATCCCCTGGAGCTGTGCAGTAAGGTCATCCTGGCTAAGGTCCGAGGTAAAACAACTGAGCTGATGATGCACTTTGGAGACTTTGGGGTTGGGATTGAAAATGAGGAGTCACTTCAAATAAGGGCAAAACTTCTTTGGGAGCTGATGGAAACGTGCTAAAATTATTGCTCTAAAATTATTGTTGGGATGCCTGCCTGGCTCAGTCAGTAGAGCACGTGACTCTCGATCTCGGGGTCATGAGCTTGACCCCCACATTTGGCGCAGAGATTACTTTAAACATTAGATTGTTGTGATGGTTGCGTAACTTTGCAAATCTACTAAAAGTCATTACATTGTACACTTAAAATGATTGAATTTTATGTTGTGTAAATTATACTTCAATTAAGCTGGTCTTAAAAAATGAGCAAACAAGGGGCACCTGGGTGGCTCAGTCGGTTGAATGCCCGGCTCTTGATTTTGACTCAGGTCATGATCCCAGAGTCGTGGGATCGAGCCTGGCATTGAACTCTGCACTGAACATGGAGCCTGTTTAATATTCTCCCTCTCTCTCTCTCTCTGTCTCCCTCTGCCCCTTTCCCCTGCTTGCTCTCTCTCTCTCAATCTCTGTAAAAAATTAAAAAACAAACAAAACCAAGCAAATAAAAACTACTGGGAATTCTCTTCTATTCCTGCCTTCAACCCTGTTCTCTCCCACCCCCTACAGGAAATTATGTTTATTATTTCTTGGTATATACTACTAGTTTTCCTTTGACAAATGCCAGCAAATACCTATTTATTAATATTTTAAGTGATTTTTAAATGTTGCCTTCAATACCGGTGACTGAGAAAAAGTGGATTTAATTGAGAGGTGAGGAGAAACACCGTTTAAACTTTATGAAGATTCTGAAAGAAGAGAAATTCTGGGGAACACAAAAAGGTTTTAATTTATAACGTTGGTTTCCATTAACTTGAGCGAGGGAGTTACGAATCAAGAAAAAAAAAGAAGGACCAGGAAGGAAATAACAAAACGGGCTTGTGGGAGAGCAGAAAGAAACAATTAGCAACAGTTGGGAGGGAAAATTATAAGAGGAGTTGAGTGGTGTGGGTGGGACTTGCTGGGCTGTGAACCGTGGAGAGCGAAAAGAAAATCTGGTATATTGCAAATTCACCATGACTGAGGGAGAAAGAAGGCAAGTTGGCACCTGACAGTTCTCCGTATTGGCCACGAGGTGGCGGCATCCACCCAAGACGGTCCTCTCCGGAGACTGTGGAAAGAGGCTGTGCGGGTAAGTACACAATACTTCTACATACAGCACACTTCTTTTTTTTTTTTTTTTTTTTTGGTGGTGGGGAGGCTTAAACAACAGACATTTCTTTCGCATGATTCTAGAAGCTGCGAAGTCCAAATCAAGGTGCGAGCAGACTGCGTGACCGGTGAGGACCTGCTTCCTGGTTCACAATCAACCCTCTTCTCCGATGTGTCCTCCCTAGGAGGAGGGAGCTCTCTGGTGTCTCTTTTATGAGGGCACTGATTCCATTCATGAGGGCTCCTCCCTCTTGTCCTAGTCACCTCCCCAAAGCCCCACCTCCCGATACCATCGCACTGGGGATGAGGTTTCTGTATATGAACGGAGGTGGGGGGGGGCACAAATGTTCAGTCTGTAGCATTACCATTACTTACTTTGCCCCAGATTTGGCCAGTGGAAACCCCTTCAAGATGGCACCCGTCCCTTTGGACATGCTCCTGCGATTCTTAGAATACTTCCCTACTTTGTGCAGTCAGGAGAAATCTTAGGATCAACTTGTACTTTCCCTGCCCCAGTCCTTGAACCAGTCATTTCTCCAAGAAGAGTTGCTTCCTTTTGGCGGAGAACGGATTTAGAAAGCAAGACCTTGCTGCCAGGTAGGCACATTTCCCCTGGTGTATCATTGCTTCTAGGCTATCTTAGCAGACATGGTAGAAAAGATCGGAATATACATAACACACACACATACATGTACATATTTCTGTTATTGTTTCTATACAGCCTGTCAATCAAAGACGATGGGTGGCTCAGTTAAGCCTCCGACTTCCGGCTCAGGTCATGATCTCACAGTTCATGAGTTCAAGCCCCCCCCACTCCCCGACTGTCTCTGTGCTGACAGCTCAGAGCCTGGAGGCGGCTTCAGATTCGGTGTCTCCCTCTCTCTCTGCGCCTCCCCTGCTTGCAGCACTTTTTTTTTTTCTTAACACACTTTATTTTTAGAGCAGTTTTAGGTTTACAGCAATGTTGAGCAGAAGGTACACAGATTTCCCATATACCCTGTGCCCCCCACAGGCATACCTTTCCCGCTATTAACACCCCCCCTACCAGAGTGGTGCATCTGTTATCATTGGTGAACCTGTATGAACACATCATTATTCCCCAAAGTCCTCCTTTCACATTACGGTTCACTCGGTGTTGTATGTTCTATGGGTTTGGACAAACATGTAATAAACGGGATGCATGTATCATTAGAGCACGTACTGATACTCACTGTCTAAAAATCCTGTTTTCTGCCTATTCATCCTTCCCTCCCCTAACCTTACGCAACCCTGACATTTTTACTGTCTCCATAATTTTGCTTTTTCCAGATGTTAGACAGTTAGAGTTATACAGCACGTAGCCTTTCAGATTTCTTTCACTTAGTAACATGCATTTACAAGGCATTTACATGTCTTCTCACGGTTTAAGTACTCATATGGTATGTACAAACTTAAGAACGGAAAGCCAGACGGGTAAATGAAAAGCAAAATCTTTTCCATGGTTCACATTCACTTTTCCTCTCACTAAATCTTCCAGTTGAGGGATTTCCTGACATGAAAATGGTCATGGTCCCCCAAGTGAGAAATGGGAAGTCATTTTCTCTTCAAGACAACAGAACCTATTTAAACTGTCATCTTGCTGCCAGCACTTAAGAAAGGAAGCATCACATTTTTACGTTTCCGTGGGGAAGGTGTTGATACAACTAAGCATATGCCGAGAGACTATCCTCTCCTGTCCCCACTCCGCCTGGTCATGGGGATTTCTTCAGCTCAAAGCCAGAGTGGCAACTTGTAGTGCGTGCCAAGCATAAGATGTCTGGTGGGCTCTTTTTTGTTTTTTTTTTCTTCCCATCTCATCAGGGTGGAACCATCAGCTTCCATTTTCAATGGTGTTTCCAAGAGGATTTTAGTCCTCCCAGTGTCCCATGCTTGGAAAAAGTTAACGTGACCTTCCAGACCGCCTTAAAATCGCATAACCTTTTTGAGGTTTTCCAAGGACTTTTTGTGTGGGTAGGTTTGGTTTTGTCATTAATTATAACAGGAAACAGGAAAGGGGTAAAAACACCAAACAAAGAGAAAGTTGCAAAGTTTCAAACAATGCTTCAATAAATAGTCACACAAAGAGAGTTCTCCCTGGTATTCATCGAAATGTAAATGAATCCACCTTTGATCTTTCTCATTACTTTACAGCCCCAGGTTAGCTGCGTTCTTGGAAGCCCTCTCCATCTCTCTAACAATCGTTTTTAAGTCGGCTCCATGCCCGGTATGGGGCTTGAACTCACGACCCTGAAATCAAGAGTCACATGTTCTACCAACGAAGCCAGCCAGGTGCCCCGAAGGCCTCCCCAGCTCTTATCCCCCAAGAAATTTCTCTCCCAGTTGACCTCACCTCCTTCTTTTATTTAATACAGGAAAAGCTGTAGATACATAGAGAGGTTTGGGGATACAAAAATAACTAAATGCGCTTTAATTACGTTCACAAGAAACCAGATTTTTCGCCCAAGTTCTCCTTCTTCAGAAAGGAAAGGCTGCTTTTCCTTACTGCAGCAGGGGATGAGGAACAGATTGGGGAAAGGAGACGTGGACCAAAGCTGAGGGTGCTACAGAGTAGACGGTTCAAAGACCGAAGTCACAGGACGGGGGTGATAGGGTGCTTAATATGTGTTGCACATCCAGTAAGTCCTATCGTACAGTATTCAGGATCTGCCTAATTGAGGAATCTCTTCCTATTTAATTAATGCCATTCCATTTGAAATTAGTCCTGGATTAGTCTTGGGTTTGTTTTTTGGTTTTTTTTTTTAAGGCAGATCTTGTCAGTGCCCCGGCCTTTACTATGTCCAGCTGCCAGATTAGGATCCCTTTGCCCTAGGACTTTCCAGAGTCTCAGGCGTCCGCTCTCCTGCACCCGGCTCAAGGGAATGAGCAGAGAGCAGCTCTTAAAGAATGACTGATGGGAACTGGTGGGGCAATTTCCCATTTCCTTCACCCGACCCGGGGACTTAGCTCTGAGGTTTGCGTTGTACTGGATCCCGGGTTCCCAGCTGAATTACGTTTCAGTTGTACAGGGTGGTACCTGGCTTGATAACATAGACCGTCTTACTCGCCTTCTCTTCTTGCCTTTCTTCCCCATTCACAACAATATTTCTGGGGATCCCAAGTAAACTACTCACTCTCAAATCCTCGTCTCCCAGGGTCTGCTTTTGATTAAAGCCTCGCTTCTCCGAGTCTCCGAGTCTCCCTCCTTGGATTGGATGGATGGGCTTATTTCTAACATGTAGTTAAGTCCCAAACTAACATGTAGAGAAGTTTTATGGGGATTGTAGGGATGAGCTTATTTCTAACATGTAGGGAAGTCCAAATTAAGAATATGTAGGTAACTGTGACAGGATTTGTGTGTGCGTGTGTGTGTGTGTGTGTGTGTGTGTGGTAAAATATGTATAACACAAAATTTACCACTTCAATCATTTTTCGGCGCGTAGTTCATGGCATTAAATACATTCACGCTGTTGTCTGGTAACCACCACTACTGTCCGGACGCTACAACTTTCTTATCATCCCAAACTGAGACTCTCTACCCATTAAATGATAATTCCGCATCCCTTCCCCGCTGAGCCACGTGACTGCCCCTGCTTCCCAGCCCCAGTAACTACTGTTCTACTTTCTTCTCCATAAATTTAACTATCCCGGTTACCTTTATAAGTGGATTTATACAATACGTGTCCCTTTGTATCTGGCTTATTTCACTTAGCATAATTTCTTCAGGGTTCATCCATGTTGTAGCATGCACCAGAATTTCATCCCTTTGTAGAACTGAAACTATTTCGTTGTATGTAGTACTACATGTTAGAAATAAACCCATCCATCCAAAGGAAAGACTCAGAGACTCAAAGCACAGCGAATCAAGGCTTTTTATTTTTTAATGTTTTTTTGAATGTTTCCTTATTATTGGGAGACAGAGGGAGAGAGACAGAGCATGAGCATGGAAGGGGCAGAGACTGGAGGAGACACAGAATCCAAAGCAGGCTCCAGGCTCTGAGCTGTCAGCAGAGAGCCCAACCCAGGGCTCGAACTCACCAACTGAGAGATCATGACCTTAACCAAAGTTGGACGCTTAGCCAACTGAGCCACCCAGACGCCCCGTGAAGCGAGGCTTTAATTAACGTTCTTGCAAGAGTGGGTGTCTGATGGGGAAGTTACAGTAGATAATTTTTCTCCTAGTGTGCAAGTCCCTCCTCCCCCTAGTTCCTCCTTGGCTGAGTATTACAGAGGTTGTAGCCGTACCCTGATGTCAATTCATCCATGGATGGACATTCATTTTCACCTTTTGGCTACTGTGAAATAATGCTGTTGTGAACATTAGTATGCAAGTATTTATTCAAGTCCTTGCTATCAATTACTTTGGATATATACACAGAAGTAGAAGGCTGAATCATATATTAATTCTATATTAAATTTTTTGAGGAACCTCCATACTGTTTTTCATAGTGAATGCACCATTTTGCATTCCTACCAGCTATGTATAAGCCTCCAATTTTTCCACCTCTTTCTCAAGACTTGGTATTTTGTGTTGGTTTCTTTTTTTTTTTTTTTTAAGTTTTATTTATTTTTGAGAGAGAGAGAGAGAGAGTGCAAGTTGGAGAGGGGCAAAGAGAGAGAGACAGAGACAGAGAATCTGAAGCAGGCTTCAGGCTCCGAGCTGTCAGCACAGACCCTGACTTGGGGCTCGAACCCACGAACCACAAGATCATGACCTGTGCCAAAGTCAGATGCTTAACCTACAGAACCACCCAGGTGCCCCTGATTTCTTTTTTTTAATAATAGCTATTCTAATGGGTGTGAGGTGGTATACCATTGTGGTTTTGATTTGCATTTCCCTAACAGCTAGTGATTTTGAGCATTTTTCTTTTCAGGTACTTACTGACCATTTGTATATCTTGTTCGGAGACATGTCGGTTCAAGTCTTTTGCCTATTTTTTAATCGGGTAATTTGCCTTCTCATTGTTGGGTTGTAGAAATGAGTTCCTATGTATTGTAGATATTAACCCCTTATCAGATATATACTTTGTAAATACCTTCCCATTCTGCGGGCTGTCTTCTCACTCTTGATCATGCCCTATGATGCACAGAAGTTTCTAAGTTGTATAAAGTCTAATTTATCTATTTTTCTTTTGTTGCCTGTGCTTTTGGTGTCATATCCAAGAAATCTTAGTCAAATATAATGCCATGAATCTTTTCCCCTTTGTTTTCTTTTAAGAGTTTTATAGGTTTAAGTCTTATGCTTAAGTATTTGACCCATTTTGAGTTAATTTTTGTATATGGTATAAAGTAAGGATCCAACTTCGTTCTTTGGATAAATAATGTGGTTGATAAATTAATTTTTTTTTTAATTTTTTTTTCAACGTTTATTTATTTTTGGGACAGAGAGAGACAGAGCATGAACGGGGGAGGGGCAGAGAGAAAGGGAGACACAGAATCGGAAACAGGCTCCAGGCTCTGAGCCATCAACCCAGAGCCCGACGCGGGGCTCGAACTCACGGACCACGAGATCGTGACCTGGCTGAAGTCGGACGCTTAACCGACTGCGCCACCCAGGCGCCCCTAATTTTTAAAATAAATAAAACCTCAATGATTATGAAATAACTTGAATAGTTTACTAAAGGCAAGAGGAAATAGACTATTATCTTTAGTAAGCCTCCTACATTCTTACTTACATGGTGGATTTCTAGTCAATTACCCATGCCATTCTAAAAGAACTAATTCAAAGACAGGAAAAAAAGTGATAATTCTGAAGCCTGTGGGGACTGAACAGTGAAGTCTGACTAGTACACAAATGAGTGTGTGTGTGTGTGTGTTTAATTTTTTCGTGTTCATTTATCTTTGAGGGAAAGAGAGACAGAGCATTAGTGAGGGAGGGGCAGAGAGAGAGGGAAACACAAAATCTGAAGCAGACTCCAGGCTCTGAGCTGTCACCACAGAGTCCAACGTGGGGCTCAAACTCAAGAACCGTGAGATCATGACCTGAGTCAAAGTCAGATGCTTAACTGACTGAGCCACCCAGACACCACCACAAATGAGTGGTTTTAACTTCACTATCTCCTCCCTGACTTTGGAGGGGCAAATTATATTTAAGAGATGAGGATATGAAGGATAAAGGATATGAAGAAGCAAAATAGTATTCAAAAAATGAAAGCAAATAAGGGGTGTTTGGCTGACTCAGTTAGTAGAGCATGCGACCCTTGATCTCGGGGTCATGAGTTCAAACCCCACAGTGGGCCTTGAGCTTACATTAAAAAATATAAGCAAATTAAGGCAGAAAAAGTTAAAAAAAAACAATGTAAGAGCAAGTCTTGCTCTGAGGCCTTAACAATAAACTTCAAGACATTTTATTTTTGAGTCTCAAATGATTCCTAGGTTTTGTGAAAAATCTGTCAATCACATTTGATGTGTTAGACCTTTAAGGGAAAATTAGAAGATTAGTTTGGTTTAAAATTAGAAAATGAGTTTGGTTTAAAAGATAGTAAATAAGAAAGAAACAAAAATATCTAGAAAGCTCTGTATTTCGGCTTTAATAGAAAATACCAGAATGTGTGTTTTAAGCTTGAAGTTACCTGATGAAAGATTAGTATTACAATGAGTCACTAGGAGGGCGATAACAATTTCAGAAGTAAAAGTGAAAATAAGTAGAAAGTCAGGAGGAAACACTTCAGAACACACATATCTAGACTAACCAAAGTTGTCCTCTCTTGGCTTTTTTCTCCACTCTAAAGTTTTAAAACAATATTTTCTGCAAAGGAAATAAACAGAGAGATAGGTACCTACAGGCAATCCACTTTTTAAAGGTCTTCCCTACACTGTGCGTAATTATGCCTTGGATCCAATTAGAATAGAGGAATCTCCCTCAATTATCAGGCTCTTTGGCTTGGCTGTTAGAAATGCTCCTTGTCCAGAAATGCTCTGGGTCTGTATAAATCTGGCAAACCTTCCTCCGCCTTGGATAATCATTAACCTTCATATCAAATCCCAATCACTTGCAATCAGATCCTAGTGACTCTCCCTTCCAGAGTACAGCAAGAGTGAAAAAGAAAGGAGGCAATTTAGAAACAAGCTTCATTTCTTCTAGTTTTCTAGAACTGGATAACTTTGGCTTTCTTTCTTCATTTTTCCCAGGAAATAGCCCAAATGATTGTACAATTAGGCATCGCGTTATTTTTAAGCAATCATAAGCTTCCCTTAGAGATCCTATGCCCCAAATGAATAACCAATGGATGAAAGGCAGAAAAACACGATAAAAAGGCGGCATTAAGCCAACACGTATCTAGTAAATACAGTTCTTATTTTTATGCTTAGCCACGATGCCAGATTTTATATTTTGTTAGCTGAGTTTGGAGCGCAGTTTCTTCTAGGAGAGTTCAACTTCAACATCTCCTGCTTCTGATCTCGGCAGATATTTTATCAACATACTGAGACAATAGAGAGCATCTCCCCTCCCCACACCCCACTCCCAGCCTCCAGCCTTCGTCTTTCTCCTCCGCATTTGGTACGTTATTCTGTGTCCTGTTGCAGAGGCAGCAGGTGAGATTCTGGACCGCTCCCTGAGTCCAGAGCTGGTAAGCAGTTAGGATGCTCCCACATGGCTTCCATGCATTTGTGTCGGACGCTCAGTTGATCATGGCATCGAGATGAAAATATTTCGAATTGTCCAGAAAACAGCTGTGGGTGGCCGAAGCACCAAACTTCTGAATTCTGAGTCATCTCCCTGGAACGGAGGACACAGTGTAAACATATTCATACCCACCCAATCTATCTCGACTGCGAGAAGGTATCCTGAGTGAAGCAGGGATTTGCGCGGCATTGGCCCTCGGCTCTTACTTCCTGAAAACAACTTTTCTCAGTGGGAAGAATCAGACATATTTGCTAAAAACTCTGAACCACCAAAAGTTTTAAAAAAGGCCCGTGCTTCTACAGCCCACCTGTCCCATCACATAAGAGATGTCGCTAAGCTCTTAGAGTCTTCACCCTGTCCGGATGTATCGCAAAAAGGAAGGTATGTTTTTTAGGAATGAACTGAAATACGGGCCACTGGCCCTGATAGTGAATACTCCTTTATTGATGTGCATAAACCCGCTCTCAATTGCCATGGCCCTTTTGCCTTTGTGATGTCCTCCCTCTACCATTTTATTTCTGAGCTGCCTCCCCATACATAACTTAACTTGGGCTCAAGTAATGAAACGCATTATAATTTAATAGAGGTGGGTAATATAACAAACAGTAAAAATTATATTGAAAGCAAAGTATTTGCATTATTTATCATTACTTTAAAATTGCTTTCTCCATTGAGTTTATTGCCCAATAAATAAATATATATTTACATATAATTTAAATACGTGTGTGTGTGAGCATATATATATATACTTAGGAACCCCTCTTATTGGTTATTGCCCTTACTTTGGCATTACTATTTTAGTCCTAAGAGGTATATTAAGGGGAAAAAAATGTGGTGGGGAGTGGTGTTGAGCAGATCAATGAAATTATACAGATAATCAATAGTCAAACCACGATTGGAGTATATTTTCTTCCTTCAATTTGCTGCTTCTTCTTCTTCTTCTTCTTCTTCTTCTTTTTAAAAAAGGTTTATTTATTTTTGAGAGAGAGAGACACAGAGTGTGAGCCTGGGAAGGGCAGAGAGAGAGGGTGAGCCAGAATCTGAAGCAGACTTCAGGCTCTGATCTGTCAGCACGGAGCCCAATGCCAGGCCTCAACTCACAAACCATGAGATCATGACCTGAGCCAAAGTTGGACGCTTAACCGACTGAGCCACCCAGACGCCCCCAGTTTGCTTCTTAACACACACTCACTGATGAAGGTAACCCATTACCGAAACTAAAATAAAACCAAGTATTCCATTCAAGGGGCATTTACTAGTCTCCACTGCAGAGTTTTTTTTCCCCAGAATTCAATATCATCTACTGTGTATAATATATCATTTTCTTGCATTTGATAGTCGTGTCTAATTGGCTTTGCACATGGGTTTTGTTTGTTTGTTTGTTTTGGTTTATTTATTGGCTTGTTTTCAGGTCTGCACAGAGGCAACTTGACAAAAATCCTTATTATTATTGCTATTAAACTTCACTGGAGTTTACTACAAGGCGGGTTTGAGTCTGATGTAAGTCTGTCCACCTTGTGTTCTGTACAAAGTTCTCCTTGTTGGAAAACCTTACACATCTAACTTGGTTTCACCAATTAACACTTTCTTCAGTGTGTTCCCGAAGACAATACTGAACTACTTATAAACTCATTTTGAGAACTGAATATGACCTCCCCCAAACCTCATCTAATCTTATCATGGAAGGGGAAGCAAAACTTGTCAAGGTTTAAGTTCCCTTATCTGTCCCATAGGGGAACTAGGCTAAATGACCTTAAGATCATTTGAGGTCCGTGAATGCTGATTTTTACTTTCGGCAATATTTTAAGAGCATACAGCCACAGAAATGGAATGTATCTTTAGAGATTATTTTATATAGTTGCTTCTAATGAGATTTCTGCCTTTTGTAAGAACGTCTTATTTCCTCTATCCCAAACTTCTTATTTAGAGTAGTTAGTGATGGCTTTGTATGTATCAAATAATCCTTGGAACAGCTCATTTCTTATCAAATAAAACAAGAACCCAGACCCAGAAGTTAAGTGTCTTTCTTTGGGTTTCTGAAAAAGAATGAAATCCAAATTTGCACTAAGTTTCCAAGTTCAATGTTAAATGTTATATTTTTATATAATGTTGGAAATGCACTGCTCAGATGATCATCCTCCTTCGTTTGGTGACTGGAGCTAGATCTGATTTGTCATTTACATTTCTTGCTAAATGTCAATGTAAGAATTGTGTCCCAACACGAGTCAGTCTATAATGTTTACTGAGTGAAAAACAGCTACAGCTTTCAAAGGTAGGAGTATACGGAAATAGAATGCAAATGAAAAGTACATATCCCTTCTGGGAAGATTTCAATCTCATAGAAAAAATAGAGATAGATACTTCTGGTTTATCTCAGCTATAGAAATTCACAACTAAGCTTAATAGTTAGTGACATTGTACAAAGTTAATACGGTATGGCTGGGTGTGGTTATTGGAGTAACTAAGACTGGTTGAGGGGAGGAAGAAAAAAATCTTTTTGGCCAGTATGAGGTTTTCTTTCTTTCTTTCTTTCTTTCTTTCTTTCTTTCTTTCTTTCTTTCTTTCTTTCTTTTTAGTTTATTTGTTTATTTTGAGAGAGAGAGAGAGAGAGAGCATACCAGCTGGTGAGGGGCAGAGAGAGAGTGAGAGAGAGAATCCCAAGCAGGCTCAGCAGTGTCAGCATAGGGCCAGACTCGGAACTTGAACTCACAAACGGAAAGGTCATGACCTGAGCTGAAATCGAGAGTCAGAGACTTAACTGACTGAGCCACCCAGGCAGCCCTTGAGCAATGGGAGTTTTATTTTTTTTATTAAAATTTTTTTTCAACGTTTATTTATTTTTCGGACAGAGAGAGACAGAGCATGAATGCGGGAAGGGCAGAGAGAGAGGGAGACACAGAATCGGAAACAGGCTCCAGGCTCTGAGCCATCAGCCCAGAGCCCGACGCGGGGCTCAAACTCCCGGACCGCGAGATCGTGACCTGGCTGAAGTCAGACGCTTAACCGACTGCGCCACCCAGGCGCCAGAGCAATGGGAGTTTTAAACTGAGGGATGGACGTGGGTATATAGGGACAGGACAAGAGTTCTGGGGCAGAGGAATGGTGTGTGTCGTGACTGAGACAGGTGCCAAGTATGCAGAAACTTATGAGTGATTCAGTTTAGAAGGGATCGTAAAATTACCTTTCAGTGTTTGATATCTTATTACGCTCATTCATTTGCTCATGCGGTAAATCCTAGGTACCTACTATGTAGCGTTTGTTGTGTGTGATGTCATGTAATTATAAACACCATGACTGAGATGATGGATTCCAAATAAAAAATAAATATCCTCCCTTTCTAACTCCATTCTCGTCATCTCTTACCGAGCATTGGTGTAAGCACCAAGCCACTTTATCACAGAAGGGAGTCTCCCTTAAGCTCAGTCTGCCATAAATCAGCATACCTGTTGGTAGGTCAGGTGGCTTCATGGAGACCCCAGGGACTGGACACTTCACACTACAGGTTCAGGCCTTCTATTCCAACCCTGGAGACTCGAGAATGGCTTCTTTAGCCTATTTTTCTAACCATTCTCCCCCATCCTGTCCATAAATATAAGGCTTGAGTCCTAGCAACTCAGGCGCACCTCAGCCTTACCCCCTCTCTCCACTGAGATAGCATTCCTTCAGCTTCTGTTCGTTGTGTCCTCTTGTGGCATTTCTGCCCAGTCACACAGAGTCTCACCGTCCTTTTTAACCTTTTAGCTCCTATGCAAGTTAGGGGATGTGCTCAAATACATAAAACAAAAAAACCAACTAGAGTGGTTTATTCATATAGGGATTTGTTTACCTAAAGCAATAGGAATCCAAGCCTTTCTGTGAGGAAGGCTTCATTCTCCTGCCTCACTATTCCTTAGCAACGATTGCTCCAGACCCAAGCACCATATGCACTCCAGATAGGAAGAAGTAGGAAGTCAAGAATTTCTATTTACCTATATCTCTTTGGCCAAACTAAGTCACATGGCCAACCTTAACTGCAAGGAAGTCTGGGAAGGGAAGATTTTTGGCGGAGTAAAGGCTGGGTAGACGAGGGCTGCTCTGGGTTGTTGAGCGTACCCCTGCCACAGATTCCAACTCCAAAGTCCTACCTCCCCTTTCTTATTCCTGTTTATGAGTTTCAGTCATTCTTTTCTTTAAGACTATTTTTTTTTAATTTTTAAAATTTATTTTGAGAGACAGCGCAAGCAGTGAAGGAGCAGAGAGAGAGAGGGAGAGAGAGAATCCCAAGCAGGTTCTGCACTCTCAGCCTGGCGCCCAGTTGCGGGCTGGATCCCACAAACCATGAGATCATAACCTGAGCCGAGATCAAGAGCCAGACACTTAACGACCAGGCTCCCTGAGTTGCAGTGACTCTTAAACAGGTCTGCAACTGTGGCTGGATGGGTTGAGTATACAGGTTTGGGAGTGAGGGCTGCTTCTGTTCAAAGAGCTGAAAAGAAGAACCCTCCATACATTCTGGCTTTAGACAGAACATCTAAAAAATACTCAAACCCCTTCCTGTGAAGATTGACCTCTTCCTAGCATTTTTATGTTAACATTCTGTTTTATCTTTATGCTAAAAAGGTATTTGCTACCTTTCCAGCCTGAAGCTACACTGGAAAAAGCCACTTTCTATTCCTTTGGTCTCAGTGGATGTCAGACTCTATACTAGGAGAAAGAGATTGGAACTAGGATCAGTCTTTCATG
This sequence comes from Prionailurus bengalensis, assembly GCF_016509475.1. Classification (NCBI taxonomy): domain Eukaryota; kingdom Metazoa; phylum Chordata; class Mammalia; order Carnivora; family Felidae; genus Prionailurus; species Prionailurus bengalensis. The sequence continues at coordinate 44,685,734 of NC_057349.1, forward strand.
CTTGATATTTTCATTTGGATATATAATCATCCAATCAAACTCAACAGGTGTAAAGCATAAGTCTTTATCTTATTCTTCTATAATTACTTCTTTGCCCCCACAAATGCTTCCCTTATCTGGCCTCCCTATGTTTGTTACTGGCACTATTCAATCACTCAGCCCCCAAAGCTCAAAGTCATCTTGACAATTTCTCCATCGCATCCTTCCCTATAGCCACTGGAAGTCCAAAAAGGAAAGAAGTAAGAGTGTAGTGCTCAAAATATATTTGAAGAGGGGCGCCCGGTTGGCTGAGTCAGTAGAGCATGTGACTGAGGGTCACGAATTCAAGCCCCACATTGGATGGAGAGCTTAGTTAAAAAGTAATAAAAATAAAAATATGTTTGAAGAAATAATGGTTGACACTTAACTGGAAAAGACACACAGGTGGCAAATAAGCACACGAAAAGATACTCAACATCTTTAGCCATTAGTGAAATGAAAATTAAAATGATAATGGAATACCACCTCATATCTATGAAAATGGCTTCAAAAAATACTGACTGCACCAAGCACAAATAAGAATGCAGTGAAGTTGGAATTCTCATACACTGCTGGTGGGAAAACAAAGTGGGACAGCCATTCTGGAAAACCACTGGGCAGTTACTGATAAAGTTCAACATACCCCTACCATATGACCCAGCAATCGACTTCTGCTGTATTCATCCTCGGAAAATGGAAGCTATGTTCACCCAAAAATCTGTACATGAATGTTTTTAGTAGCTCTATTCATTAAAGCCACAAACTGGAAACAACCCAAATGTCCTTCAGTGGGTGAATAGCTAAACAAGCCGTGGTGCATTCATCCAATAAAATACTGCCCAGCAATATAAAGAAATGAATGACTGAAACATGCAGCCATTTGGATGAATCGCAAAAGCATTATGCTGAATGAAAGAAGCCAGTCTCAAAAGCTTATGTACTGTATAAATGCATTTATATCATTCGCAAGAGGACAGAACTATAGGATTGAAGAACAGATCAGTGATTGCCATTGTAGGGATAGGGAGATGGTGTGACTATAAAAGAACAGCCTGAGAGACTCTGGGGGTGGTTAATGGAACTTTTTTGTATCTTGATTGTGGTGATGGTTATACTAATTTGTACAATATGTCATACATACGACACAACATGTCAATGTTCATACAAATGTACACCAAAAAAGTACATATTAATAGATCATAATTCAAAAAAAAGGAGAACATACATAAGTGTAATAACAAGAACTGTTTGTGCAAACAATTCAACTGACGGGAGTAGAAGAGAGCTAGAAAGTGGTGCACTAGGGGTGCCTGGGAGGCTCAGTTGGTTGGGCATCTGACTCTTTTTTTTTTTTTTTAATGTTTTTAACGTTTATTCATTTTTGAGAGACAGAGACAGAGCACGAGTGGGGGAGGGGCAGAGAGAGAGGGAGACACAGAATCTGAAGGAGGCTCCAGGCTCTGAGCTGTCAGCACAGAGCCCGACGCAGGGCTCCAACTCACAATGTGAGATCATGACCTGAGCCAAAGTCAGACGCTTAACCTACTGAGCCACCCAGGTGTCCCTGAGCATCTGACTCTTGATTTCAGCTCAGGTCATGTGGGATCAAGCCCCACATCAGGCTCTCTGCTGAACGTAGAGCCTGCTTGGGATTCTCACTCTCTCTCCTGCTGCCCCTCTCCCCCACTCTCTCTCTCTCTCTCTCCCTCAAATTAAAAAAAGAGAAAGAAAGCAAGAAAGAAAGCAAGAAAGAAAGCAAGAAAGAAAGAATGAACTAGCCGTGGGCATTTGCCAGAACATTATAGAGAGAATGGAGACGATTGGCTAATCTGGACATTTGGTTAAATGGAGGTCAGTTAGGAGAACCTCTTCTACACTTTCATAATTTCACTCTTACTTAAAAAAAAGACCCAAAACCCGCATTTTGATTGTTTGAATTCTCTAGAATAAAAAATATATCTATCAGGGCACCTGGATGACTCAGTCGGTTAAGCATCGGACTCTTGATTTTGGCTCAGGTGATGATCTCCCAGTCATGAAGTCGAGCCCCACATCAGGCTCCCTGCTGAGCGTGGATTCTCTCTCTCCCTCTCTGCCCCTCCCCCCTCACTCTCTCTCAAAATAAATAAAAATTTCTTTGAAAATCTGTAGAAATGTCCTTCATCGTTCGATTGCTGAGAATCAATAACACTTTTTCGGTGCACACGAACTCCCAGGTGTCCTTTACATTCTACATGGGCCGTTTCAAATTCTTTCCCAGGTCACAGTCCTCAGCTCCTCCTCACTGCCTTCACGTTACCCTCCTGCATGGGGACAGCTTACGTAGTAGGTGAAGATCTCCGTTGACCAGAAGCAACCTGCCAACTCTGACTATCACTCTTACAGGGGCTCGCCAACTTCACAAAGCACGTGATGGGTGACAAAATGGAATGTTAACTCCAGGGCCGCATTTACATGCGCGTCAAAAACAATTCTGAATATGGGCCCCACTGAGGTCAGATCTTGAGAATGTTCCTTTCATAGATAGATCAAGAGACACTTATCATGGAAACTCTGGCTACCTTTCCACCTTCTTATTTCCCTGTATCCATCATCTTTTCCTTCTCCAAAAGTCTCAGAAGAAGAGTGGACCCTTCAAGGCTAGCAATCCTTCCATGTTCTGAATTCTACAAGCCTCTTGCAGTCAAAATCTCCTCCTTTGTGTGATGGCCCTCATTTTTCTATGTTCCAAAATCATTTATCCTTGTGTAATCCCTTCCGTGAACATTTAGAGATTTTAAAATGAGGGGCGCCTGGGTGGCGCAGTCGGTTGAGCGTCCGACTTCAGCCAGGTCACGATCTCGCGGTCCGGGAGTTCGAGCCCCGCGTCAGGCTCTGGGCTGATGGCTCGGAGCCTGTTTCCGAATCTGTGTCTCCCTCTCTCTCTGCCCCTCCCCCGTTCATGCTCTGTCTCTCTCTGTCTAAAAAAAAATAAAAAAAAAAAAAATGAATGGAGAGTTACAGGCACGTATTTTCATACCTCATCTGTGACATTGTTAAGTCATTCTTCAGCTGCTTCTTTCAGCACAGATAATCTACTTTTTCTAAAGAAATTTATTTACTATTCCTTTACTATCATTACTGCTTTACTCAGAAACTTTCCTATCACTATGTAGAGATTCCATCTAGGGATAATCCATTAAGTGTGTTTCTGTCCACGTAAGGCAATATGTGGGAATTCCAAGTCATTTGTGGTGTAGAGAACAGGAGACTGAGGTATGTAGAAGCAACACTGAAGAATGGAATGTCCTCGAAGACCCCCATATTGAAAGTTTTCCTACACGCTCGTGGCATGTGAAGCATAGGCTTGAGGACAAATCTGTTCGAAACAGATCATGACTGTGGCATTTCTTCTGTTTCTGCAGAACCCTGCGAGGTTGTGCTTTTACTTCATGAGAGGAAGATTTAGGAAGAAGTCTTAAGCTGGGGAAATAGGAAGAGTCCTCAAGAAATGCCCACTGTCTCAACTATCTTCGGCTGTCCCAACCCTGACCTAAAAGAAACCTAGTATTAGTCTGTGGGGCCTGTCTGGCCAGGAATGCATACTATGAGTGGCTGGGAGCCATTGGACCTCTCTTCTCCCACACTTTACCCCCACTCACAAGCATTTCTTCGCAGTCAGGGCTTTGATCTCATCAGACTCAAGTCTGGCCTCGTGGAAGAAATAACAATACCTAACAAAGGACATTGGGCAAAGCATAAGAATAACAAGAAAGTTCTGATGTAAATGCCGTGTGCCCATTTTTAAATGAAGCATGGAGATATCCAAAAGTCAACACGGGCTAATCGTGACAGAGTAGTTTCTGAAAAAATGTCTTCATTTTTGAGTCGAAACTTTATTTATACATGTACTCTTGCCCCACCTGCCTAGCCTCCTTTCAGGAAAAAAAAAAAAAGGATTTGCTCTACATGATTCCCTTTCCCAACTCTCCTTTCCACTTTAAAATAATGACTACACTATGTGAGATGGGATTTGTTGTGAAAAGCGCCAATGAAGAGTTGATTCTGCAAAAGACTTATTATAACCTTAGTCTGTGCAAAACAATGCCATCCGGGGTCTACAGCCAGCAAGGATTCTACAGGCCCTGCCCTTCTGAAGTTTACCCCCTGGAACAGTCTTTTTCTACCTTTTTTCATTATTGCCCCTCCAAGGAAACGTTTTAGATATATTTTTCCTATCCGCCCCCATCATGAAGTTTTACTACCACAGGTACACTGTGCATCTGTTTTTATACTGTGTCTATTATCTGTGCTTTATACATAGAAAGATAAAGATTATTTTGCCCCTCTAAGAAGCAATGTCTACCTTTGGGGATTTTATCCTTGTGAAAAATGCATGCTCTAGGGGAAAGACAGATAATAAGCAAATAAAGAAGAAAAATAATTGTCATAAATTTGGAGGAAACACAAGAGGCTAAAAATTCAGTATAGTAATACTTTATTTTTAATGTTTATTTTTCAGAGACAGAGAGAGAGATGGAGTGTGAGCGGGGTAGGGGCAGAGAGAGAGAGGGGCGCACAGAATGTGAAGCAGGCTCCAGGCTCTGAGCTGTCAGCACAGATCCTGATGTGGGGCTCGAAATCATGAACCGCGAGATCATGACATGAGCCGAAGTTGGATGTTTAATCAACTGAGCCACCCTTGGGTATGGTTACTTTAGATAGAGATAGCCAGTTGCTTGCACTGACTGAAAGAGAGATTGGAAACAGTTAATATGCAGCCTTTCCTTGTCTCTATTTCTTCTCTACCTCACATTGCTTGGAATATTGGACTGTTTAATTGCCCTGCGTAACTATATGCTTGCAAGCAAGCCCTGGGGTAGGGATGTCCCTACTTCCTGCTCCCATCTTTCCCTGGAGTCCAGCTGCCTAAGTTCTCCATCTGAAACTTGAAAGGCAAAGAAAAGATTGAGTGTGGGAAATACAAATCAAAACCACACTGAGATACCACCTCACACCGGTCAAAGTGGCTAAAATTAACAACTCAGGAAACTACAGATGCTGGCGAGGATGTGGAAAATCAGGAACCCTCTTGCACTGTTGGTGGGAATGCAAAATTAAAAATAGATCTACCCTATGACCCAGCAATAGCACTACTGCTAGGAATTGACCCAAGGGATACAGGAGTGCTGATGCATAGGGACATTTGTACCCCAATGTTTATAGCAGTGCCTTCAACAATAGCCAAATTATGGAAAGAGCCTAAATGTCCATCAACTGATGAATGGATAAAGAAGTTGTGGTTTATATATGCAGTGGAATACTACTTGGCAATGAGAAAGAATCAAATCCTACCATTTGTAGCAATGTGGATGGAACTGGAGGGCATTATGCTAAGTGAAATCAGTCAGTCAGAGAAAGACAGATATCACATGTTTTCACTCATATGTGGATCTTGAGAAACTTAACAGAAGACCATGGGGGAAGGAGAGGGGGATAAATAGTTACAGAGAGGGACGGAGGCAAACCATAAGAGACTCTTAAATACAGAGAACAAACTGAGGGTTGATGGGGGGGGTGGGGGAGAGGGGAAAGTGGGTGACGGGCATTGAGGAGGGCCCTTGTTGGGATGAAGTGAACACTGGGTGTTGTATGTAAGTGATGAACCACGGGAATCTACCTCCAAAACCAAGAGCACACTTTACATACTGTATGTTAGCCAATTTGACAATAAATTATATTTAAAAAAAAAAAGGAAAAACAATGTAATCCATGATGTGCAAATAATTTCTCTCTTCCTGTTTATTTGTTTGTTTGTTTGTTTAGAGCATGCATGTACGTGTGAGCAGGATGGGGGGGGAGAGAGAGAGAGAATCTCAAGCAGTTTCCATGGTGTCAGGCTCCATGCAGGCCTCAATCTCACGAACAGGGAGATCATGACCTGAGCTACCAAAGGAGCCAGCCAGGCCCCCCTCTCTTCCTGTTTTTCAAACAAACTCACAGTAAGTCGTGCTGCTTCCCTGAACCAGCGTCAGCAAAGGCAGTCGTTCATGGAATCCAATATTCTTGGTCGTTTATTTCTAGGCAACTCTGAGTAGGCCATAGTTCTTAGTAAGGGTGTGAGACTATCAAAGATAAATCAATCTTGCCATGGTTGGGGTGGAACAAAGCATAGATATTTGCATAATGCTCTCTCCACATAGGTGTGCTCCAGAAAAATAACAGAGAGGATAGCTGAGCGCTGACAAGCAATATAATGCTCTGATTACATGCCCTGGTATAGGTTTTAGAGTCCAGGGGCGCCTGGGTGGCGCAGTCGGTTAAGCGTCCGACTTCAGCCAGGTCACGATCTTGCGGTCCGTGAGTTCAAGCCCCGCGTCAGGCTCAGGGCTGATGGCTCAGAGCCTGGAGCCTGTTTCTGATTCTGTGTCTCCCTCTCTCTCTGCCCCTCCCCCATTCATGCTTTGTCTCTCTCTGTCCCAAAAATAAATAAACGTTAAAAAAAAAAAATTTAAAAAAAAAATAGAGTCCAGACCGCTGTTTGCAATTGACAGGCAAAGTAACTACTCTAAGACTCAGTTTATACCAATGTAAAATGAGAATAGTGACACGATCGTATTGGGTTGTTTTAAGCAATAATGAAAGTAATACAGGTAAATTATTTAGTGTAATACTTAGAGTGTAGTAAGCCCTCTATAAATAGCTACTGTTACTGTAACTGTTTCTGTAAGCTAACCATCTTCTGTTTTGATAATCCGTCCTAATTTTGCTATTTTTCAGAGTAAAAAGGCTAAAATTTGGTTAAAATCAAAGCAGGAACTCTGGTATTTAATAGGGAGCATAGCATTGTTTCTAATATGTCTTGGTTACATTTGCCTTTCAGTTACATTTGTTAATATATTTTTTAAATTAAGGTTACTTCATTTTCCTCCTTTGGCTGCTAAGTCACATTTTATAAGTGATATTTTTAGCACCTTTCATCAGCGCTATGAGATGGCAAATTAAATACTAGTAATCTGCCAACTTTAGTCCTTGACGTGGCTTACACAATGTGAATCCCCAGACATTCAAAAGCAAACGGTCTTCTCAATTCCTCCCTGAACCTGTATCAGCTCTGAGATCCTTATCCGGCTTATTAACATCACCAACCTGATCATCATCTAAGCTAATCCTCAGTGTTATCTCTGTTTTGTGCACAATCCAATTTCTCACCATATGTATGTGGTATTTCTATTATGTGTTCCTGCCTCTCTGTTCCTTTTCCAAAACCTAACCAAGTGTATTTCCTCAAGAGAGGTGTCGTTTCCACATGCCAGATATACGCTCAAGCGTATATGTCCAATGGAATGGACATTTATTGTGTTTGGGGCCACCCAGCATGTTTAAACACCCTTCCTATGTTTGCAGAATTTTCCGTAGCTCTCTCGGCCTGTTTAGTTAGGAATCAGGAATGCAGCCAGGCCCAGATCCTGGTTTTGTGGGGCTTGAAGCTAATACAATTTAGGAGACCTCCGTTAAGAAAAAGCAGCAAAATCATGAATTTAAAATTTGGTTTAAAAATTAAGAGCTTATTTCAAATTAGAAGAACAAATCAAAACAAATTACAAATTTCAAAAAGGTGACCAGTACCAGAATCATCACAAATCCAGAAAAATAATCTCATTTTTAAATTAATTGTCTAGTGGACCTCTTCAATATTTTTTTCTTTATTATTTTGCCTGTATACTCTTTGATTGCCTCTTCACGTGACAATGATTTTGTAATATTTTTTCTACAAAAGAAGAGAAGGAGGGGCGCCTGCCTGGCTCGGTCAGTAAAGCATGTTACACTTGATCTCAGGGTTGCAAGTTCAAGCCCCATGTTGGGTGTAGAGATTACTTAAAAATAAAATCTTTAAAAACAAAGAATACAAAGACACTTTAGTCTTTCCTTTAGCAAAGTTGGTAAAAAAAATTTGTTTTATTGATAGTTTAGAAAGTTTCTTCAAAGCTTCACAACTCATGGTTGATAATGTTGTGTACATTTCGTAAGTGTGGTGGGGAAGGCAGAGTTGCATTTATGGTATCTTTCTTTTGCAAATTGTCATTTCTAGAACTTTCCCAGGGACTTGGAACGCCCTGTGCTGGTAAGGAGTCCTAAAGCGCCAGCTTCAACAGCTCCATATTCATACCATCTCTGCATGCATTTAGGCTTCACCAACCCGATACACTTGGAAACATTTCGCCCCAGAAGCAAAGAAATGCAGGAAGCAGGCATCTTTTCTAATCTGCCATTTCACAGGAATGACAGCAGAGGCCTTGCTCTTCCAGAACCTGCTTGGGGAAAGTTCCTGTGTTGGGTCCCCGCCCAGCAGCAATAGCGCCCTCTCCCCTCAGCAGCCTCACAACATGCTGTGGGAGTGGATCCTAGCTGCGGAGCCTCTGGGCCTGACTCTCCAGTCCCCTTGGAGAGTCTACAGTTGTACCAAGCATGTTGGTTTGGTTTTTTTTTAATTTTTTTTAATGTTTATTTATTTTTGAGAGACAGAGAGAGCAAGTGGAGGAGGGGCAGAGAGAGAGGGGGAGACACAGAATCTCAAACAGGTTCCCGGCTCTTAGCTGTCGGCACAGAGACTGACGTGGGGCTCGAACTCACAAACCGTGAGATCATGACCTGAGTCGAAGTCTGACGCTTAACCGACTGAGCCACCCAGGTGCCCCAAACATGCTTTATTAAATTTAAATTATTTTGGGGGCGCCTGGCTGGCTCAGTCAGTGGAGTATGCCACTCTTGATCTTGGTGTTGTGAGTTGGGTGTAGAGATTACTTAAAAATAAAATCTTAAGGGGTGCCTGGGTGGCTTAGTCAGTAAAGCATCTGGTTTTTGGTTTCGGCTCAGATCACGATCTCGTGGTTCGTGGGTTCAAGCCCAGCATTGGGCTCCATGCTGACAGTGCAGAGCCTGCTTGGTATTCTCTCTCTCTCCCCCTCTCTCTGCCCCTCCCCTGCTTGTGTTCTCTCTTTCTCACAATAAATAAAGAAACATGAAAAAAAATAGAAATAAATTAATAAATACAATCTGAAAAGAAAATTAAAACAATAAATTTAAATTACTTTTCTGTGTCAACCCTAGTGAGGGTAGTTTCTGTTTGCAATGGCAAATCCTAATACCTGTGAGAGGTGCTCTACAAGGCTAAAGGCAGGCCTGAGGTGTCAGGTGCCTGCCTGAGAGAATGGAATAATCCAAGGATGGAAAAGTGAATCCAATCAGAGTACACAGGAAAAAAACTAGTGTCCAAATGCTAGAAGAGTAAGGATGAAGGTCAAATGCGTGGGTCTCAAAGTTGAAGGTAGAAGCCAGGGAGCCAAGAATCTGTCAGTGGAAGGAGATAAAAGCAAAGGAAATTGAGAAAAAGCCAAGAGAGGTAGGTCAAGACGCCATTTGATAGGCCTGAGGTTGGGTAGCATGTGGGAGGGTCAGGGGGCCTTGAAAAGGGATAGGAGGCTGGCCAATACTTTAACTCAGGCCTTCATTAGCTCCCACTTGGAAATGCAAAAGCCTTCTAACCTCCTCCCACCTTTTTTTTTTTTGCCCTGCAGTAAGTTGTTCACACAAATAATCACTTGGGGCCGTTGTCATTGCCCTACTTAAAGACAAAATCAATTGTGGCTCCCCGTTGCCCACAGAACATCACAGAACTCATTAGCCTGGCATTTCTAACTCTCATCTAGGTCAGTCTACTTCTCCAGCTTAGTCCTCATTAATCTTCTCATACTCTCTACTAGAGCCACACTTAACTCTTTGGTGTTTTCTAGACATGCATTTCATTTTCCCATGTGTGTGCTGTTCTTTCTGCCTGGGTGGCCCTCCCTGTCACTTCTCAGCACATCCCTTGTCTCTCATAGTCCAAATGCAACAATTTTTTTTTTTTTAATAGCAACATTTCTTCTCCTGGAGCTTAATGTCGACTGCACTTCTCATGGTACTTTTGCTTTCCTTCTTGTATTATAGTTACTTAGAAACTTATGTCCTCTAAGAAGCCATCAGCTCACTTTGATCAGAATTCATGGCACAGTGGCTCTTATATTACAAGTGCCCCAAATAGTGTCGAGCCAAGAAGCAAATGAAGCAACTCCTGACACATAATTCTCTGTAGAACCTCAACCAGGTGATGGTGACCTAAGGTGTGGTAGGAGAAGAGGAGGTTCTATATCAGATAAGGGAGTCGGAGTCACAACGGGTAACTGACCAATGAAGAATCTTTTGACCTGTGGCCTAATCACACACAGCCACTAGTGATATGGAGATAATAATTCTTATAGATTAGGATTGTTTTGAGAATTAAGTAAGGTTCTAGAAGGCACTGAATACAATTCCTGGCACAAAAGAGATGTCAACTCAATATTAGTGATTTTCTCCCCCTTACTCTCCCCTTCAGACTCAGCATCTCTAATTTCACACATTGTTCCCCCCACAACTTTGTTTTCTGGTCTGTTTATCCAACTCCATTTTATCAGTATTACTCTTTCCCCCAAGTGGGGGAAGGACAGAGAGAGGGGGACAGAGGATCTGAAGCAGACTCTGTGCTGACAGCAGTGAACCTGATGTGGGGCTCAAACTCATGGACTGTGAGATCATGACTTGAACCCAAGCCAGACTCTCAACTGGCTGAGCCACCCAGGCACCCCTTATCAGTATTACCCTTAAAAATGTGACTAAGATGCCCCAAATGTGAGCTGATCAGATCACAGAACAGTGGGAATAATTCTTGGTGTGATCTTGAAACTATATTTCCATTTTTGCAGTACAACCTAGCTATGTCATACTTTGGCAAATTTTAAACCTGTGATTAAGTAAAATCTTCAGATCTTTTTAGAGCAAGCCACCTCCAGGTCACATGTCCATTTCATACTTGAAACTAAATGTAAATGCTTACACTTATCTCTGTTGAATTTCAACTAATTTCTTTTTAGTGTTTATTTTTGAGAGAGAGACAGAGTGTGAGTGGGGGAGGGGCAGAGAGAGAGCAGAAGGCACAGAATCCGAAGCAGGCTCCAGGCTCTGAGCTGTCAGCACAGAGCGTGACACGGGGCTTGAACCCACGAACTGTGAGTTCATGAGCTGAGCCGAAGTCAGATGCTCAACCGATTGAGCCACTCAGATGCCCCAAACTTCAACTAATTTATCTAAGACCAGAATCTTACTTTACCAAAACCACTTCCATCCTTGGTTTTAATAATCATTCAAAAAGGTATGGGGGAACGATGGGGGAGGGACACTAAAATAACTTCAGGGCATTCTCTTTACTCTTATTTGATGATTGTAAAATAAACACCTCCCACGGTGATCTGGAAAGCAGGGCAACACTTGTGTCTATGTGAAGGGGAAAAAAATAAATTTTGCACTTTTCTTCTCCCAATCATAGCCACATGAGTCATTACACTTCAACAAACTGAATAACAGAAATATATTTTTTGGAGATCACCTTAAGAAAAATTAAAAGAAAAAAGATGGCATTCCTTTAATTTCTCAAACAGAGTTATTTGTTTTAATTAAACATTGCATTGGTGTACCGGCAGCACTGTTTCCAAATTTTGATTAGCAAGTAATATTCCTACTATAAAAATCTAAGAAATTTAAGTTTCTCAGATTCTGTGCAAATGAACCTAATTTCTTTGACATGTTAAACAAACAAACTGATCTAAATTTCAAGTCTTTTATTGAGGTTCTTGCATAACTTCCCCATATAGGAGCTATATGTGATGTTTCTCCTTATCAGACCTGTATGGGAAATATTCTTGGAAGCCTTCCAATTTCCCCTATCAATGTAAATCCTACATATATCAAGCATTCTTTTAAAGGGAGGCATATTGAGGGGCACCTAGACGGCCCAGTGGGTTAAGTGTCCAACTTCCGCTCAGGTCATGATCTCCCAGTTCATGAGTTTGAACCCCCCACGGGGCTCTGCACTGATAGCTCAGAGCCTGCTTGGGATTCTTTCTCTCTCCCTATTTCTCTGCTCCTCCCCCACTCACATGTGCACAAATACACCAGCTCTCTCTCTCTCCAAAATAAACATTAAAAAAAAAACAAATAAAAACAAAGGAAGGGATAGTGAGTGATAAAGACAAACTTCTTCAACAGAAAATTTCTGTGAAAGTGAAACAATTTTAATGGGATAAAGAAGAGTATTTAAATCTCTGCACACACTGGGGGGAAAGAAAATGAGACTAACATCTATACCAAAAGTTTTTGGGATTCATTTAGTCTGGGACCAATTTTTCTTTTCCATTAAAGTCTATCTGGGATATTTAATATGTACCTTAAAATATTTACAAACAAAGTCTAATCTGGGACCCAAACAAAGAAAATGGTCCATTGGATAAATTTTGGGGATTTCAGTGCCAATAAAGTTAGAAGAGAGGGAAGCTGAATGGTAAGGTTAGGGAGTAAAATCATTAAAAAAAATTTTTTTTCAATGTTTATTTTTGAGAGACAGAGAGCGCATGAGTGGGGGAGGGGCAGAGAGAGAGAGGGGGAGACACAGAATCTGAAGCAGGCTCCAGGCTCTGAGCAGTCAGCAGAGCCTGATGTGGGGCTTGAACTCACAGACCTCGAGACCATGACCTGAGTCGAACTCGGATGCCTAACCGACTGAGCCACTCAGGCGCCCCAGGAGCGAAATCATTTTCTATTATGTTTATAAAACTAAGAAAATAGTTTTTCCCCATCTATAGCTGGGGATTCAATTACTTAGTGTAAATATGAACAGATATCTAAGATAACCAAGACTAAAAAATGCCACAATTTTTCTTAGTTCGTTTGAATGCTTTCAGACATATCTATTCCCCAGACATAGAAAACAGACCATGTGAATATAATTAAGCTTTCTCTCTATAAGTCAAGATTGTTAACACCATTTTATATTGTATCATAAATGAAGTCTCGATGGAGGCCATTAGGCTGGAAGTGAATTTATGTTCTAAAATTTCTTTCATAAATCCTTTATATGTGCTGCTATGCTTTAGAGCACATATCTTTAAGGCCTTTCGGGAAAGGCCTTTGTTAGGTTGAACCATGAAATTGCCAATATTTTAATCATTTTTAACTTATTAAGCATCTATTTCTCCTGGCTTAACCTGACATAATCAAGGATCAAGTCAAAAACTGAAGAGGTCTTTTGCCAACTGTCTTTCTCAGCACCCTGTGACATCTGCAGAACTCTTGCCATACTCAATATGATGAAATGTGGACAATGGTGAGCTGCCTTTTCCCATCCCCACAAACAGCTGAGCAATTTCTTATTTCCTTCATCCACCGTTGACCGGAGCTCATGGTCTTCTTTTCCATTGCCACTATCTCTAGAAAATAGAGTCACCTCTGTAAGAGAATGCCATCCTGCCCCGATGGCTTCTCTGGCAATATAACTTTTTGATCCCCTATTTCTGGTCCGCTGTCATCAATTGCTTTGCATTGAATTAACTTTTTAGTGCATTTGTATGGCTATTGCTTTATAACTTTTAGTGCACTATGAGGAAAAACACTTGGGATTTTGAATCACTGAGTTTTAGTGTAAGGAGAAATCTTAGCAATTACTTAGCCTAACTGTCCTATAAAGAATATTGCTGGTTGCTGGTTCCTTCTGTCAGCCCAGTTTTCACCTGGGTCTTCCACTCTCCCTGATGCCACCAGTGTGTTTTGGCAATGGGTTGACTAGCAGTGGGGATGATCTCATTGGTTCAGAATCTCAGTCTAAGCCAATCTCTCCAGCTAAGTCCCTGCTATTAGGATGAGTGTTATGGGTTGAATTGTGTCCCCCCCCCCCCCCCCCCCCCCCCCGCCGGCCCCACCAGATTTACATGTTGAAGTACTAATCCTTGGTACTTCAGAATGTAACTGTATTTGGAGATACGTTTTTTTAAAGATGTAATTAAGTTAAAAGCAGGTCGTTAATGTGGGCCCTAATCCAATATGACTGGTATCTTTATAAGAGAAAATTTGAACACAGACATGTCCAGAGGAAAGACAAGTTGAAGATACAGGGAGAAGAGAGCTATCTACAAGCCAAGAGGAGAGGCCTTAGGAGAAACCAACACTGCTGGCCCCTTGATCTCAGAAATCTTACCTGCAGAACTGTTCGAAAATACATTTCTGTTATTTAAGCCACCCAGTCTGTGGATTTTGTTATGGTGGCCCTCGAAAACTAGTACGATGAATTAGGCTTTGGAGTGGGACCCTACTTGAGACAACAAGGAGGGAAGTTTTTGGAAACCGTTAGGAAAAGAATATTCCTCTTTGTAAGGAGACCACTAGAAGTGACACTCTCCTCTGTGTGGTGAGGTGGAGATGTGAAGCTGGTGAGTTCTGCAGCCAAGTTTGCCATCAAGAGGGATGCCACCCTGAGAATGAGCCAATACTCAGTGTTGCACATAGCCAGGCAAATTGTGAAAATGGGCGTTACTCAATTCAGCCAACCTCAAAGCCTGCTCAATCTCTGAACTTCCAATTACGTGAGGTAAGGCCTCTTCTCCGTTGTTTAAGCAAGCTGAAACCAAGTTTTCTGTTAATCTCTGAACTTCCAATTACGGGAGGTAAGAACTCTTCTCCATTGTTTAAGCAAGCTAAAACCAAGGTTTCTGTTACAGTCTCTGTCGTATTTGATGAGTTACCTACCCCTTCCTTTTACCGAGAGGGCCTGAGTCGTCCTCAAATTTAAGTGACCTGTCTAATGTATCAGGACACAGCAAGAAACTTCTTGTTTCAAGTTACTTAATCTATCCTTACTGCAGCCAGGTTAAAGATTGAGGTTACATACCTAAATGGAAGGAACATTAAGAAGAGTACGGGTAAAGGGTTTCATGAACAGGATGAAGACACTATTCACTCTTTTGTGGTCAATTCGGGAATGCAAAAGATAGAATTGGAAATATCGGAAAAGAAGAAAAATCATCTGAAAACTAGCTTCTTGGGTCTGCAAGTCAACTCTTATGCCCTTCCCTCCGGCCTTATAGTTAGTGTCTTTAGTGGGGACTGTGTCTTCCCAACATTTAGTCCCTCTCTTTCTTTTATTACCTTCCTGCTCATGGGTCTCAAGATTCCTGTGCTGCTCCAAATATTCTTCCACCTGGGAGTAGCCCACTTGCACCTCTGCCTAGTTTTGAGTGCCTGAACTCCTATGTTTATGCTCTTTCCCATGCTCTGAAAAGCATAATTACATTTTCAAAGTGGCTTCCATGTTTTTTAAGTGGTTAAGGAGCACGTTTTATGAGAATGTAGACCATGGTGATCCCATACACAGAAGAATCATATTAACTATTTGAGGAAGTGGGACTTTTACCATATTTGGCTGCTTTGAACTTCTTGACAGCTTCAAACCATTCTATCTAATTTACGTTAACACTTTTGTTCCAGAATGTAGAAAGTATCACACTGAGATATTCTCATTCTATACATTCTAGGCCACGATTTTGCAAATGAACTCTCTCTTTTAAATCTGGGCAAGCTAAATTATGAATAGGGATTATCATCAAATTTAAATTTTATCAGGGGCACCTCGGTGGTTGAGTCAGTTTTGTATCCAACTCTTGATTTCAGCTCAGGTCATGATCTTACAGTTTGTGACTTTGAGCACCACATTGAGCTCTGCACTGACAGCGTGGGGCCTGCTTGGGATTCTCTCTCTGCCCCTCCCTCACTCGCGCACGCTCTCTCTCTCTCTCAAAATAAATAAATAATTTTAAAAAATTAGGGACGTCTGGGTGGCTCAGTTGGTTAAACGTCTGACTTCAGCTCAGGTCATGATCTCACGGTCCGTGGGTTCGAGCCCCACGTCGGGCTCTGTGCTGACAGCTCGGAGCCTGGAGCCTGCTTCGGATTCTGTGTCTCCCTCTCTCTCTGACCCTTCCCTGCTCACGCTCTGCCTCTCTCTCTCTCTCTCACTCTCTCTCTCTCAAAAACAAAAATTAAATTAAAAAAATTTTAATTTGATCTTTTAAAAACACATGTTGTATGTAAGTATAAGGAGAGCAGGAAAATCTCCGTAGAGCTTAGAATTGTGGCATATAGTGCATGACAAATAAATATACATCAAACAAATATTTGAATGAATAATGTATTTGTTTAGTTTTTTTTTAATTCCCTTTACCTGAATGAATGACTTCTGATACAATTTTGTGATGTGTTTGTGCACTGCAAGTTGATAAATAACTTTATGTAAAAAGATTACCTCTCAGGTCAGTTTAATATCAAATTTCCAAAATTTCAAGTCAACATATATAACAGGAAAAGATAGGCTGTACAATGAAGTTGGTGGGTTGCACATGGGATGTTATTAGTTGAACATGACCGTTAGAGACAGCGTTGGACAGATATCACGCAATGACATGCATTTTTTAATACCATTATGCAAGGAACCCAGAGATGTTATCTTTTTCTCCCAGGAGTGGGATGGGCGATAAGAGTTACAGTTCTTCTAAATTGCTACACTGTCTTCTTTCACATGGTGACATCACTTTCTTGTCACCCTTCTGTATGCTGTGGCTCAAATCAATAAAACCATTCTGGGTTTTTACAGTTGGCAAGGACAGCGTATCATACCCTTGTCTTCCAAAGGTTTCCCGGTTTGCTGTAGGGCCACACTATTAAGTATTTAAGCACAACAGGCCTGTACAATTCTGTGCTAGAAAAAATCTAAGAACTTTTGTTTGTCTTTTAATAAATTAGGTGGCGCCGTTGTATTCTCACGGTTAGTTCTTTTCTGTTGTTGTTCTTATTTTAATGATTTCAAAATTTGAATTGTTTGGGGTTTAAGTTGCTTGCTATCTTAAAGTACAATTGGCATTACACCTAGATGTATGTCCAACCCCTCATCATAGTCAGGAACTTGATTTGGGGAAAGTGTCATGTTACTAGTGTCAATCTACTTGGCCCTTCATATTTTTCTAGAAACTATAGTCTAGAAACTGGATGTGAATATTCTAGAAACTGCAGTCTAGATTTTCTGCATTTGTGATTGAAAATCCTAACTATTCAGAATATCAACCTTTGAAGTTAGCCAAAAATAGTCACTGATGCACTGGTTGATTTTGTATTTTAATATACTTTATGTCCTCTTTCTTCATGCCAGAAACAAACAAAAAATTTCCTTAAGAAGCTATTGACTACTTGATCAAAGAATGAAAAGAAAAATCCATTTAAGTTTCATTTAACAACGTCCATGCTTCACTGCCCTTAGCTCAGCTTTCTTTTCTTAATTTTGTGTATCTGGTTCTCCTTCTGCACAGATATTTAAAGGCAAGACTGATTAAAAAGAATATCCTATTTTTGTTTGTTTGTCTCAAAGTTTATTTATTTATTTGGGGGGGGCGGGGAAGGGTCAGAGAGAGAGGGAGACAGAGAACCCCTAGCAGGCCCCGCACTGCCACCACAGAGCCCAACACAGAGCTCAATCTCACAAACCATGAGATTATGACCTGAGCTGAAACCAAGAGTCAGACGCTTAACCAACTAAGCCACTCAGGTGCCACAGAAGGTCCTGTTTTTTGAGTGTAGCTAGTAAGAATTAAAACGTTGACCAGTTGGCAATCAGCTATGATTTTTCTTTCTTTCATGCCCAGTGTTGACATAACAAGGTGAATTTAATCCTCTAGCCAAGTTAAAAAAAATTTTTTTTAACGTTTATTTATTTTTGAGACAGAGAGACAGAGCATGAACGGGGGAGGGGCAGAGAGAGAGGGAGACACAGAATCGGAAGCAGGCTCCAGGCTCTGAGCCATCAGCCCAGAGCCCGACGCGGGGCTCAAACTCAGGACCGGGAGATCGCGAGATCATGACCTGAGGGGCTGGAACTCAAGGACCGCGAGATCGTGACCTGAGCTGAAGTCAGACGCTTAACCGACTGAGCCACCCAGGCGCCCGTCCCCTAACCAAGTTTTACTAACACAACTCTGAGTGGAGAAAGTTCTTTCTGATCTCTGCTCTTCTAAGAGCTAGAGTCACTGAATAATTTCTATATTAAATTTCATGGTGAGCAAGTTATATTTAGTTTCAGGCTATCGAGAAGACTTTGACAAAGTACTTTGTAGTTCCGTTTGTTTCCCTAGGGCGATGGTTTCCTGCTCAAGCCACCATTATCATTTCCAATCACTGAGCTCTAAGAAGTTGAATGAAATGGGAGTAGTATCAATAGCATTGTGGCACCCAACAAGCAGCCATTAGAAATCCCTGAAAGTACACATAAACTTTCTTACAGAGGCTAGGAAATAACACGTCAAGTGAAAGTACCATCCAAGATCATTAAAAAAAAAACAACAAAAATCAACAAACAACAACAACAAAGTAGCAATAACAAACAAAAACAATCCTTCATTTGTAGCCTCCTTACTGGCTGCAGATTTGAGATCCCGTGCACATGCCAGAAGCCGCCAGCCAGGTCTTGTGACTCACAGACACACAATGCTTCCATTGGGAGCACAGACAGGTGGATACAGATTTGATCTGTTCACCAACTTTGTTCTTCAATATATCAGCCACTGGTTGGTGGAAGACAATGCCATTTGAATCTTTCAACAAGTGCTTATAGATTCAAAGTAACTTTGAAAAAGGAAAGAAAATGAACTTCCAAATCAAGTAAGTTATGTGACAGCAGGCTCAGCATGACAGATTCACTTTTAGGGGTGATCTAGGTAAGATCTAGGTCAGTTTTCACCGTCTTTGTGCCTCAGAGTCACACTGGTGCTAGGGCTCTATCCCTAGAGATTGTGAGTTGTTGACCCTGCAATTCCATTTCTAGAAGGGGGGGGCAGAAGAGATATATATATTATATATATCTATTATCTATTATATATAATATATGTCTTTTAATTAATTTGAAAAGCATTTGTCATTAATGTGGCCTTTCCTAGCCACTCCCCACTTGCTGGGGGTTACGGTTTTTCTAGGTAGTCAGAATATCAACATCAAAACAGAAATCTATGTGTAGTTTTAAATGTATGGGACTGGCATTGTAAACTTTTACGATACAAATGGATTTGAAAATTTGGAAGTCTGGTCTGTCGGCGTACAAGTGAGGAAGTTCTCTAACCTCTCAGAGTCTCAGATTCTTCACTGTAAAATGGGTACTTTAATACTGTACTTGTTTTTTGAGGTTGAGTGGAAATTAAATATGATCCATATAAAGTACATGTTGTGTAGCAGGTGTTCAATCAATGGTTTGTAGCTACTATCCACCCTAACCAACCCCCATTCCCACCCCAACGTTAAGAGACAGTTTACAGATTATTGCATTCATTTATTTATATCATCTTTTCATGCAAATATATGGCTTTTTCATTTACAAATGTACAAAATATATGAACATTTCCCTAACAGAGTATCCCAGTCTGACCCAAAAGCAAGTAAGAGTCAGTATACAGGATTTTTTTCGAGCTAGCGAATGTTCTCTGATCCTTTTCTGCCAGCCTTTCCTCATCGCCCACCATTTGTATACCTTTATTTTTATTTTTTTTAATTTTTTCTAAGTTTTTTTTTTTAATTTTTGAGAGAGAAAGAGAAAGAGTGTGAGTGGGGGAGGGGCAGAGAGCAAGGGAGACACAGAATCCTAAGCAAGCGCCAGGTTCTGAGCTGTCAACAAAGAGCCTGACTCAGGGCTTGATCTCACGAGCCATGAGATCATGACCTGAGTGGAGGTCAGATGCATAACCAACTGAGCTACGCAGGTGCCGCCCCCCCACCTTCTTTTTTTTTATGTTAATTTATTTTGAGAAAGAGAGAGCACGCTTGAGGGAGGGTCTGAGACAAAGGGAGAGAGAGAATTTTAAACAGGTTCGGCACTGAGTACGAAGCTGGCCACGGAACTTGATCCCAGGACCATGAGATCATGACCTGAGTGGAAATCAAGACTCAGATGCTCAGCCAACTGAGACGTCCAGGCGCCTCTGTGTACCTATCTTTACTGACTTTTGTTTCTATATAACCACAGCTTCCACAGCTTCATAAAACTCAAATAATGTTTCAGTGTGTGGTGTGTTTTTTGATAGGAGACAGATGGATTTGGGGTCAGCACGAGTCTTGGTTGTTGCTGAAGGTAATGGTGTTTCATGCCTACCAGGTAGATATAGAATCCAGGGACCAAAATAAACTAGGAAACAGATAGATTGTACTAGTATAACAAGTAGCTTGTGTTTGGGGCTTCGTGTTTTTTTTTTCTATATACTTTATCTCATTGAATAAGGTTAATGCTGTTATTTAGCATTCCCCTGCCAGCTCTGGAGAGGGCCTCAGAGTCCCTTATGGCTGAACCAGCAGCAGCATCACCTAAACACTTGTTATAAATCCAGAAACCTCCCCTTCCCCCTTCCCAAATGCTGAATCAGAACCTGCATTTCAGTAACTCCCCTGCATGATGTCACAGTACGGTACAGTTCGAGAAGCTCTGACCTAAGGAACATTTACGTCTTTCACTCACCAGATGCCTAGACTGTTTTGAGATGTCTTTTAATTTAACTGAGACTTAGTTCAAGTCTCATAACCTGCGGAGTAAGTTTACTACCTCTGCTCGGTGGTGTACAATGTTAGTGATCTTTTACTGACTTTGGACGCACTAGGTTTACTGAATGAGAGTTGACAAAGGCATTGTTTTTTTCTTGGCCATACTTGTGTCAAGATATTCAGAAGGTTTTGCTGTTCTTTGAACCTCTCAGTCACGTGAAAAATTATGAAAGGTTTCCCAACCAGTAATACAAGAGAAGAGATCAGGTTGTTAAGGGCAGTGACGGGATCTACTTTTGCTTCTATTTCCTAAAAAGTTTACAGGATTTTGGTTAATGGTGTTGAAATGCATTTGTTCATTACTCTGTCTACTTGTTTTATCACTCAAGTGGGACCTGCTACTCACTATGAAGTTTTTAGTCAATACGTAGCGTGACATCACTCTGTTATTCATATATCGTTATACTCATATTGGATTGTTAGTTAATAACTCACAAAACAAAAGAAATACTAATGGTAAAATACAAGATTATCAATGAGGAGCATAAGCATGGCAGTAATTCTCCAAGTCTCAGATTGCTCCTCTCCAGATCCAACAGAAACACTCAATAATCAAATTCTTAGAGGCGCCTGGGTGGCTCAGTCGGTTGGGCGTCCGACTTCAGCTCAGGTCACGATCTCGCGGTCCATGAGTTCGAGCCCCGCGTCGGGCTCTGGGCTGATGGCTCAGAGCCTGGAGCCTGCTTCCGATTCTGTGTCTCCCTCTCTCTCTGCCCCTCCCCCGTTCATGCTCTGTCTCTCTCTGTCTCAAAAATAAATAAAACGTTAAAAAAAAAATTTAAAAAAATTCTTAAATAGTACATCCACATGTATTGATTTCTTTAAAAAAAATCAAACTTAAATACAAAACTGTTGCAAGGATTATTGCCACCAAGACTTTTCGATAATTGGACATGACTACTCCCACATGTGTCATTTGCAGGAAGGTGCTTGCAACCCCTCTTACCTCATCATTAGTAAACGAAACTCAAAAGAAAAGAGAGCAGTTGATTTGCTCTTAAGAGGAAAATGCAAAAATTCAAAACACCAATTTATGAGAGCATTTATCAATTTTTGGTGCCCTAACAGTTAAATTTTTCTCCAAAGTAAATATAATATGCCCTTTAAAATGTATTTGTTGGTAAGTAAATATTCCTTATAAAATTAAAGTGATCTAATAATGATCTAATTATCTAATAACCATTTAATTAATTTAATTATTAGATAATTAGATAATTCCTATTTGTTAAGTAGGTAAAGACTGGATATCTTTACATATGATGACTCTTATTAAGGAATATAGGCCATATGCGCTCGCCTTGCTCAGCTCTTCTATCAGAAACTAGGTTTTTTGTTTGTTTGTTTGTTTTTTTAAACTGTTACTCAAGCCCCCACTCTCCTCCCTTGTTTTCACTTACTCTGCATGAACCCTTCCGGAGACTCCTCCCCTTCTCCCCCTGCCGGCCCAGGAATGGCAGAGAACGATGTGGACAATGAGCTCTTGGACTATGAAGATGAGGTGGAGACAGCAGCAGGGGGAGACGGGGCTGAGGCCCCTGCCAAGAAGGATGTCAAGGGCTCCTATGTCTCCATCCACAGCTCTGGCTTTCGTGACTTCCTACTGAAGCCAGAGTTGCTCTGGGCCATTGTTGACTGTGGCTTTGAGCATCCACCAGAAGTCCAGCATGAGTGCATCCCTCAGGCCATTTTGGGAATGGCCGTTCTATGCCAGGCCAAGTCAGGCATGGGAAAGACAGCAGTGTTTGTGCTGGACACACTGCAACAGCCGGAGCCAGTTACTGGACAGGTGTCTGTGCTGGTGATGTGTCACACTCGGGAGTTGGCTCTTCAGATCAGTAAGGAGTATGAGCGCTTCTCTAAATACATGCCCAATGTCAAGGTCGCGGTGTTTTTTGGTGGTCTATCAAGAAGGATGAAGAGGTGCTGAAGAAGAACTGCTTGCATATCATCGTGGGGACCCCTGACCACATCCTAGCCCTGGCTCGAAATAAGAGCCTCAATCTCAAACACATTAAACACTTTATCTTGGATGAATGTGATAAGATGCTTGAACAGCTCGACATGCGTCGGGACGTCCAGGAAATTTTTCGCATGACCCCCCATGAAGCAGGTCATGATGTTCAGTGCTACCTTGAGCAAAAAGATCCGTCCAGTCTGCCGCAAGTTCATGCAAGACCCAATGGAGATCTTCGTGGATGATGAGACGAAGCTGACGCTGCATGGGTTGCAGCAGTACTATGTGAAACTGAAGGACAACGAGAAGAACCGGAAGCTCTTTGACCTTCTCGATGTCCTTGAGTTCAATCAGGTGGTGATCTTTGTGAAGTCTGTGCAGCGTTGCATTGCCCTGGCCCAGCTTCTAGTGGAGCAGAACTTCCCAGACATTGCCATCCACCAAGGGATGCCCCAGGAGGAGAGGCTTTCTCGGTATCAGCAGTTTAAAGATTTTCAACGACGAATTCTTGTGGCCACCAACCTATTTGGCCGAGGCATGGACATTGAAAGGGTGAACATTGCCTTCAACTCTGACATGCCTGAGGATTCTGACACCTACCTGCGTCAGGTGGCCCGAGCAGGCCGGTTTGGCACCAAGGGCTTGGCCATCACGTTTGTGTCAGATGAAAACGACGCCAAGATCCTCAATGACATGCAGGATCGCTTTGAAGTCAATATTAGTGAGCTGCCAGATGAGACAGACATTTCCTCCTACATTGAACAGACACGGTAGAGGACTCACCCATAGTTTTGGAGTGTGACCGTCTGTCCCTCTTCAGGAGATGACAGCAGGCATGGGGGTGAAGGAGACACTACTGCCACCTGCCCTGGCAACCCCCACACCCCACCCCATGACTTCCCCCTTTTGCATCACCACCACTCCTAAACTCCTGTTTCCTGAATCGTCTGAATTTTTTTTTAACAAAACTAAAAAAACAAAAAAAAAAAAACAAAAAAAACACCAGGAATATATACAATGAAATGAGTTTCCTAATACAATAATAAATACTATGTATGCTGACCTAAAATAAAATATTTTATTTTATTTATTTATTTATTTTTTAATTTTTTTTTTTTCAACGTTTATTTATTTTTGGGACAGAGAGAGACAGAGCATGAACGGGGGAGGGGCAGAGAGAGAGGGAGACACAGAATCGGAAACAGGCTCCAGGCTCTGAGCCATCAGCCCAGAGCCTGACGCGGGGCTCGAACTCACGGACCGCGAGATCGTGACCTGGCTGAAGTCGGACGCCTAACCGACGGCGCCACCCAGGCGCCCCTAAAATAAAATATTTAAAATTTAAAACCTCTTCTTTAGGATTTGACTTTTGTTTCTTAAAAAGTCTGTGGTGCTGTGGTTATGGAACCCAGATTCACTTTTTTATTACTTTGTTTATCCCTCATCTGAGACCCGTAACCCATTATAACATTTTGTATTATATCATAGAAAAAGGTGAGATTATTTTTATTTTTAGTGAGCTCTGTGCCCAATGTGGGGCTTGAACTAACAACCCCAAGATCAAGAGTCTCATGTTTCACTGACTGAGCCATCAGGCGCCCAGGGTGAGATTATTTTTAAATTCATATGAAAGTTTAGGCAAGTAGATGTGAAAAGAGTTTGAGGTCCAAAAACATTGAATAAACTGAAGTAAGTGGAATTTGCGAGGGTGTCTTGGATCTCCTTTCAAATTCTCTTACTTCTCAGATATCCTGGGCCTTCCTGCAGTCTCCACTCTACTCCCTGTGAAAATCTGCCATCCCGGCATTTGCTGATAAATTCCCACGCAGGTAAGACCAACGCATTTAGTGCTACTTGATGTTAGCTTGTTTTAATAAGAAGGAAAATCTCAGATACTATTAGAACCCAAAGTATTGAGAATGAACTGCGCATGCATTTTGGTAGGTTGGGAAAACTTGGTGCTACCTTTGAAACCACCTGCCTGCTTCATTTACTCGTAAGTCCTGTCTAGCTGTAAAATGTTTCTACTATTTAGAAGGTGATTTAGCATATCAGTAGTGTCAATGTCAGCAGGCTGCAGATCTCTCTTTGTCCTTGACTCTACGACAGATTTTTACATTAGTGAAGAGCCATTTGTCAGATTTTCAGGTGGCACGAAACTGATAGAGTGAGTGGGGTGAATGGCAGTAAATTATAATCCGAAAGAAACGGATTGCCAAATAAACTGAATTTCACTTTCAACCGGGACAGAATGAATCACGCTTGAAACCCCAAACCCTACTACACCACAGGAAAAGATGGGTACAGGGCAGTCACTGAAAGTGCTCATTGCTTCATTAGTAGAAGTAGAGGGTCTAGAATGATAGGCGGCAGAATTTACTAGTCGGGACATCTGATGCATTTAAAAAGTTTGTTGGAAAACCTCGAATGGAGACTATCAACCAGGAGGGGAAAGACATATAAAATAAATCAGCTGGCAAGGGTTGAAGGAACTGGTGATGTCAAGCTTGGAAAAGTGAAGACTCAGGAGTAAGAAGCTGTCTTCACATTTTTTAAAGTAATCTCTATGCCTGATGTGGCTCTCGAACTCACGACCCTGCGATCAAGAGTCACGTGCTGCACCCTGAGCCAGGCAGGTGCTTCCCTCTTCACATCTTTCAAGGGATCAGTGAGAAAGGGTTAGACTTACTCTGTCAGGCCCTATGAGGGCAGAGTGAAACACACTAATGTAAATAACTCTATCATTCAGAGGTATCTGAAGAAAGGTTTCTTTGCCTCAAGGTAGGCTTGAAGGATAGACTGAATTCTACTTGGCAAGCATAGCTTCAAGAGCCAGATTAATAGTTGGACTGAATGCCTTTTATGGCCTCTTTCAGCCATGAAACTCTGCCACATTTCTATTATAAAATTACAGGGACGAGAATCAGAGTAATCAGAAAATGCAGGTTTACATAGTATTTCTAAATCTTGGGTAAATTTCTTGATCACTTGCATAGTACTTTGACGTTTCTTTTCTATTAAATCCTTTTCTATTTCTAGAACACTCAAAGTGCATTTTTGCTTCATATTGGCAAGTGCACACACTTGATAATTCTTTGCGCTAGGATACTTCTTGGTGACAAACTTCTGCTTTTATAATGCAGATGAAAAAATTGTTATACTTTTTCCCTTCAAAATTTCTCATCCATAAATATATTCTTTATAGTAATAATCTTTAAAAAAAATTGAAGGTTTATTTATTTATTTTGAGAGAGAGAGAAAGAGCACGAAATAGAGGGGCAGAGAAAGGGAGAGAAAGAATCTCAAGCAGGCTCCGTGCTGTCAATGCAGAGACTGATGTGGAGCTCAAACCCACAAACTGTGAGATCATGACCTGAGCTGAAATCAAGAGTCGGGCGCTTAACTGACTGGGCAACCCAGGCGCCCCTGTAGTAATAATCTTTGATGTCAAAGGTTATTGGTTTTGTTGACATTGTGTTTGTAAAGAAACAGACCAACTTTTATCACATTATTTCTGAGTAAACAAAGTGCTGATGTCAGGAAAATGATAACTTTTGTGTAATGGATTTAATGTGTGTCCCATTTAAGGCAGAGCCACCTTTCACAACTATGAATCCTGAGTCAAGAATGGTTACTTTGCATACTTAAAAAAAGGTTTACTTTGTGTCAGACAGTGTCCTGAGGCTTAAAAAATATCAGTTCGTTTGATCGTCAGAAGGCTAAAAGATATGTATCATTATTATGGCCATGTTATTAAGGAGGCAATAGTGAGGTCAAGTAACTTGTCCAAGGTCACACAGGCAATAAGTATCCCAAGTGCCTAGTGAGGTGGCAGTAAGCCAGTCCTCATGGTCACAGCTCCCTAGCTTTTGTCTCTTCTAACCGAAACAGGCCCAAAGCCCTCCTGAGGCACGCTTCAAAACTAATTTTATTTTTCCTCTATTTCATTAAATTTAACATTTCTGGTGCATGTATTTCAGCCAGGTAAGGAAAAACAGAAATCTGATTGAAATGAATGAAACTAAGGGGCATTAAACCACGAAGAGATCAGATGCTGGCTTAACATAGTTGCCGCATGGGTGTTCACACTTTAAAGGAAAACGCTTGCTACTTTGCAGTAGTTTCAAAATTTAGGAGGGCCAGCTTTTGGGGCGTAGCAGAGGAACGGAAATGACAATAATCTAGCTCTGCTTTTCTGTATCAGGGTTGTCTATAAATTTTCGTTTGGAAAAATAAAGGAGACGCCACTGCTTAAAATAATAATAAATAGAACCATTGCCCTAATGAACTTGCTGGTTCTTCAGCCCCTCCCTTACCTGCCGTCGGACACATTCCCTCCACCCCCTCCCCGATAAGGAAGCACTTAGGGGCTTGCAAAACAGTGCACAGCACCTCTGTGTTCAAAGAACTTCAGGAGGAGTTTCAGGAAGTAATTTTTTAAGTTTTTATTTAAATTCTAGTTAGTTTATTTAATTCCAGTTATACAGTGTTATATTAGTTTCAGGTGTACAATGTAGTGATTCAACTCTTCCATACCGCATCTAATGCTCATCACTGTAATCCCCATCGCCTATTTTTTTTTAATGTTTATTTATTTATTTTGAGAGAGAGAGTGCGCAGGGGAGGGGCAGAGAGAAAGGGAGAGAGAGAATCCCACGCAGCCTCCACACTGTGAGTGCAGAGCCTGACACGGGGCTCCATCTCACAAACTGAGCCAAAATCCAAGAGTCAGATGCTTAACTGATTGAGTCACCCATCCTGCCCCCAGTCACCTATTAAACCCATCCCCCTCACCCCTCTCCCGTCCGGTAACCATCAGTTTGTTCTTTATGGTTAAGAGTCTACTTCTTGGTTTGCCTCTCTGTTTTTTTTCCCTTTGTTTGTTTGGTGTTTTAAATTCCCACCAACAGTGCAAGAGAGTTCCCCTTTCTCCATATCCTTGCCAACACCTGTTGTTTCTTTTGTTGTTGATTTTAGCCATTCTGACAGGTGTGAGGTGATATCTCACTGTGGTTTTGATTTGTATTTCCCTGATGTTGAGCATCTTTTCATGTGTGTGTTGGCCAGCTGGGTGTCTTCTTTGGAAAACATGTCTATTCATGTCTGCTGTCCATTAACAGGATTATTCCTTTTTCGAGTGTTGTTTTATTTATTTATTTTTTTTAATGTTTATTAATTTTGAGATAGAGAGCACCAGTGGGGGAGGGGAAGAGAGAGAGGGGATAGAGGATCCAAAGCAGGCTTCATGCTGACTGTGGCAAGCCCAATGTGGGGCTCCAACTCATGAACTGTGAGATCATGACCTCAGCCAAAGTCAGATGCTCAACTGACTGAGCCACCCAGGCACCCCTTGGCTGTGGAGTTTGATAAGCTCTTTATATATTTTGGATACTAATCCTTCATCAGATATGTTATTTGGCAGCTATCTTCTCCCATTCCATAGGTTGCCTTTTAATTTTGTAGATTGTTTCCTTCGCTGTGCAGAAGCTTTTTATTTTGATGAGGTCCCAATATTTCCTTTGTGCTTTTGTTTGCCTTGCCTCTGGGGATCAGGAAGTAATTTTGAGCAGATGCTTTCAGCCTCGCAGCAATGTGAAATCACACTGCAGAGGTGAATATCTCGGTGACAGGATATTCTATTTGATATGTGGTGCCAACAGTCACATTTCCCAGCATCCTGGCCTTAAAAATGATGGATAGAGCAGAACTTTTAGTACCAAGCAGAACAGAAAATTCACCAGCCACCTCTACGCTTCCACGGAAGCATTCCTCCTGCCCACCTTAGAAACAATCTGAGTCATCTGGGGTCCTAGAAGCCTTGGCCCCAGGCAGGTGGCCCTTCTCCTCCTTCCTGTCGTTCTTGCTGTTAACTGGCTGAGATTGTATCTGAAAGTGTCTACAACTACTTTGGTGGAGTCAGATTTCTGGTCACGGGTCAGATCACTGCTTGAAGCAGTTTCTTCCTCCACACCCAGCGAATTCTCCAGGGAATCATGAGTGTACATGCAGGTTTCTACAGTCACATATTGTGATATTGAGAGCAGTGGAGAAATGTCTTTCTGGTTCTAGTCAATGATTAACTTTTGAAGGCAGCTTCTCTGCAGCTAGTGTGTGTGTGTGTGTGTGTGTGTGTGTGTGTGTGTGTGAGACATAGAAGACTCATTTTAAGCATTTCTACACAAAGTTACATACTGCTTTTCCTGATCAATTAATGACCCAATTCCAAAGGGAATTGACTATCATTGAGTCAATAGTGATGTAAGTAAATTCCAGAAATCTGCTGTACAACACAATGCCTATAGTTAGCAATAAAATATTGTGCGCTTAAAATTTCATTGAAATGGTCAATTTCATGTTACCATTTAAAAAAAAAAAGGTGAGGAGAACATAATGAAACTTTTGGAGGTGATAGATGCACTTATTACCTGGATTGTGGTGACGGTAACAAGAATGCATACATATGTTCAAACTAACTAAATGGTATACATTTATTAGGTACAGCTTTTTCTATACCACTCTTTCTCAATAAAGCTGGAAAAAGAATGAAGTCCCATTTTCTCAGAAATCTCTCAACTGGTGTAGAGGGGGATTCAGCGTACCTTCTCCCGGATGATGCACTGTGGTCATCAGCTGACTAGACAGCTTTCCACTTACTCCTCTAGCCCCTGGGAGTCCACAGACCAATTCAGTGACATATGCCCAAAGGAATCAACAACTTGATTACAGTTAGGGCTGTATGCCACATTTCCCAGAAAGAAAGCCTCAGGTTACCATTTCTACTCAATTCCTACTAATAGATTTCATTTGTTATTACTAACAGTGAGACTCATATCATTATATACATTGGAATCATGCTTTGAGCCTATGGTAAAGCAGATTTCATCAAGACCTTTATAATAAAGGTTTTACATGTGCTTGATGATTATTAAATGCATACATCCAGCAGATTTGTCCTCTCTTAAATTTCAGTTCCTCGTTTCAACTGAATGTTCAGACTCTGGTATTGGAAAGACCAGCTACCAACCCCAATGTTGCATAAATCAACTTATTATCTTCCCCAGCCAAAATACCACTTCCTCTGGATTCCCCATTTTTTCCCCTATTTCGTTAAATAAAGCCTTTTTCTAGTCCCTCAGGCTCAGCATTATGTTTAATTGACTCCTCAAAGTATTTTCATGATTTAATAGATTTTAGTTTTGTTAGACCATCCTACAGAAATGTTCCTTTTTTTGGCATCCAGTCTTTAATCTTTGCAGGTGCCAACAGTGGGACTGTGGTTCCTGGCTATGGAGTTCAGTCCAAATGGTCAGCTTTACCCAAGTGACTGATAATTGAAAGTCAGTCTTTTGTGTATATGTTCGTTAGTCACACTTAGAAATGAGAAAGTAATAAATGAGAGCAAAATGGAGGGTAAAGAAAATATGTAATAGTAGAAATTATTTTTTTCACAAGTGATGTCAAAATAATAAAAGTAATATAAAAGAAAATCCAATAATTATCAATTACTGCTGCACCTATGTTCTTCCTCAACTAGATCAAATAGAAAACACAGTAATTTCAGCATATTAATCAATGTGTTTACCCTGGTCTGTGGACCAGCTGCTATATCAGAATCATTAGAGATCTTTTTATTTTAGTTTACTTGGTTTTGTTTTGCCCTTTACTATTTAAAAATTATTTAGTTATGGGTGCACCTGGGTGGCTCAGGTGGTTCAGCGTCTGACTCTTGATGTCAGCTTAGGTCATAATCTCACAGTTTGTGGGTTCCAGCCCCCAAACCGGCTCTGTGCTGGCAGTGCAGAGCCTGCTTGGGATTCTCTCTCTCTGCCCCTCCCTTGCTCTCTCTCTCTCTCAAAACAAATAAACTTTAAAAAAATTATTTAGTTTTGAAAAACCAATACATGTGCCAAGTAAGTACCAATTTCAATAGTTACAAAGGACACACAGTGAAAAAACAGTGTCTCTCCCATCCCAGCCTCCAACCACTCCATCCACTGTACTGATGTCTTACATTTCCTTCCAGAAACATACCATGAGTGCTCCTAGCAGATATCTTGGTTAATCTGTTCAATATCCATTCTTAACCTCTTGCTATTATGCCTTCCTGTGTGGCAGAAGCTGGAAAACTAAAAATAAATCGCCCAGACTCCATTATAATCAGAGTTCCCGATGTGATTTAGGTTCCTCTAGTCAGGTGCACTTGCATGAATGACACTTGATTTTGAAACGGAGCTAAGTGAGGAGAGAGGGCAAGAGGCATCCATTTTGTTGGTGTGAATAATGGCAGAAGCCACCCAAGTCAGCAGGGTAGCACTGGATTTCCAATTTAGCAGAGGCAGCTTTCTGATGGTAGCGGAGGTGATGCTGCCTTTACAGACAACAGCCTTACCCACAGCCTCCAGATTCCATGTATATACACCTGACTATATCAGTATTGTCAGCTCTCTGGTAACCTAGCTTTGCACTGTTGTTCTTTCGAAATGACTTCAGGAAGCTTAGCTGAAATCCAGTTAGTTATTTGACCACCAGTTCTGAGGCCGTTGAAATAGATTCTTTTCTGCTTAAGCTAGCTAATCTCTGCAATTGAATCTTGCCCTATAAAATGTATGTAAATGTTTATACTACAGTCGAGAGAATAATGGCTTTCCCAAATATTCATGTGCTAATCCTTGGAGCCTGTGAATATGCTACATTAAATAGCCGGGGGAAAAATTAAGATGGAATTAATGTGGCTAATCAACTGATTTTAAAATAGGGAGAGTATCCTAGGTTATTCAGGTGGGCCCAGTGTAATTACAAGGATCCTTAAAAGTGGAGGAGAGGTGCAGAAGGAGTCAGTCAGAGGAAGGTATGACTATTGAAAAATGATTGGAAAGATGCAAAGTTGCTGGCCTTGAGGACAGAGAAAGGAACTGCAAGTCAAGAAGTCCTAGGTGGCTTCTAGAAGCTGAAAAATGCAATGAACTATATTGAGTATAAAAAATAAATATTGAGAAGGAGTTTGGAAAGAACATTAAATCCTTGTTGTGTTGTAATTGTTTGGAAGGTTTTAAATAACAATAGAAAAAAGAAAATAGAAATTATGTTTCCTCTCATTGCATTTTTTTTTTTTTGTAGAAGTGTTAGGAATGTTGGCATTCACTGCATTAAAGAAAATAAGGCTTATGAAGTATATTTAATTTCTAGTAATTTCTTTCCAAGTAAATGATCTGTCAAGAAAAAAATTTCTTGTTTGGGAATTCTGTTCGTGGTGTAATGAGAAATGAAAGGCAGGATATCAAGTGTACCATTTCAATATTTCATGGAGAAGAAAAACTTCAAAATCACACACAACATAATCCATATTATCTTCATTTACATAGTAAAGAGTTTCAAGAAAAAAAAAAGAGAGAAACAACCAATTTTCTCTTTAACCAAACAACAGAAAAAGATTTAGAAAGAAGTCTTTGATAATTAAAAGATATAATTATCTTTGACAATTTGTGAATCTATGGAGACACTGCTTTAGTCAATTACCAAAGAATTGGCTTTTATGGATATATCATTTTCAAATTACTCATACAAACTTACCACAGAATAATTATGTATTTTGCCCATCATCAATCTGTTTCCAAGATAGATGCATTTCTTGTTCAACTGGAATCATAATTTTTATTAAAATAATTTTTTTTAATTTATTTTAGAGAAAGAGAGAGAGACAGCAAATGTGAGCTGGGGAGAGGGGCAGAGGGAGAGAGAGAGAATCTTAATCAGGCTCTGTGCTTACTGCCTAGCCCAAAGCGGGGCTTGATCCCACAACCCCGGGATCATGACCTGCGTGGAAACCAAGAGTCGATCGCTCAACCGACGGAGCCAACCAGGTGCCCCACAGAATAATAATTTTTAAAGGAAAGGAAAAGTTCAGATTTGTTTGTTTATGCTATTATTTCAATTTATATGGCTATATGCAGCTTTGATCATGAGTTCTGATGAAGATTGATTTTTAATCGTTGCAATGTAGTCAAAATATGTGTCTGGCATATGTTTAATGCTCAGTCAGACTTGGGAACTACATGTTTACTGAATATTTACATGTACCAGGTCCTGGCTAAACCAGCAGTAGAAAGACAAACATCTGCACAGAGTTATACATAACGATTTACTAACAACTATGTTCACTAACCTAGGGCTTGTTTTTTATATTGACTCACTTTTTCTTGCAGGGGCAAGGCCCTTCTGAAATTTTAAATGTTTAAAACAGATTGTATTCTGAGGGTGAATAATCAGGGTGAGAGGGAGTGTTTCTCACAATTTTATATTAAAACATTAAGCACAGGTATAGATAGATCAGAGTACAGAAATTGATCGAGTAGATACAGGATTAAGTATATGATAAAGGTTGCATTTCAAATCTGTAGGAGAAATCCGGATTACTGTTCTCAAACATTATGGATAGCTAATCATTGAAGCGAAAACAAATCTTAATTCCAATATCACTCTATCCACCTTAAATCAAATCCAAATATTTCAGCTTAAGTGAAAAAGTGATATTATACTGACTAGAGCTTTTACGGTTTGTGAAAATTCAGCAAGCTGTACATTTATAACATAAATAGTTCTGTGATTATATATTATTTATCAATAAACATTTTAAAACTGGGTTAAATGATAGAATATTTTTATGAGTTTGGAGGAGAAAAGACCTTTCAACTGTAACATAAAACTCAAAAGGTCATTAGAAAGAAGTCAGTAAGTTTAACTACATACAAGTTTAAACCTTCTGAATGGCATGACAACACTGTCAAAAGTAAACAAACACATCAAGCTGGAAAAACATCTGTTTACACCCTTGTACAGACTCTGTCAAAGCAGGATCCAATCAGCAAAAGAGATCTCTAAATATCTGAAACATAGAGAATCCAATATAGGAATTGTTTTCATTGCTGATGAAGGAGGCGAAAAGCCAAAAAGAGGATGCACCTCAGAGGTTACCAAGAGGAAAATGGAAGATGTGGTACTCCCAGAGCCCAGAACCTAAGGTCAACTAGCTGAAACCAAAACCATGCAGGCCTCTCTGGTGGAGACAGAAGCCAGAGGGACATACTGAATGCTGGATATACTATTTGACCAAGGAGCTAGGGGTGGATTATCCCTTCTTCTGGACCCCTGTGTTAGTCTCTGCTGCTATAACAAATCAACCCAGATTATGTGGTTTAAAACAAGAAATCCTTATTATTTTACAGTCTGGCATTCAGATGTCTGAAACAGGCCTCAGGAGGCTAACAAGATGTCAGCAGGCTGCACTTCTTTCTGGAGGCTCTAGAGGAGTATCTGTTTCCTTGGTTTTTCCAGCTTCTGGAGGCTACCTGCCTTGGGTCAGGGCCTCTTCCTTCCTCTTCAAAGACAGCAATGACTGGTTAAGCCCTCCTACTGCCATCTTTCTGGTTCTTGAACTTCCAGCACCCTCTTCCATTTTTAAGGATCCTTGTGATCATATAGGCCCCACCTGGATAACCCAGGATGCTCTCTTTATTTTAAGGTCAGCTGATTTGCAAACATAATGCCATCTGCAACCCAATTCCCTCTTGCCATGTAACATAACATGTTCTTCTAGGGATTACAACCTAGGTGTCTTGGAGGGGCCATTATTCTGCCTTTCACACCTTCCAATCTTCCACCAGGGCCTCTCATTGTCCAAACTCAGCTAAAAGCCAAAGGGGAGAGCAGTGTGCATGGGTCAGTGCCTCATATCTCTCTACCAGCCCATACATACCAAGGGGAAAAGGAGAAATGGATCTAAGAGCAAATAGATATCAGAAAAATTACTAATATTCCTGGGGGGGGGTAGCGTTCTTAGAAATCAATGAGAAAATGATTAATAACAAAAATAGAAAAACAAACCAAGGATATCGCTTTGTGAGTTGGCAATTTTTAGACAAAGAAATAAAAGTAGTCAATCCACAAAGATTCTCAGCCTCCTTGATATAAATTCAAACGATAGGGATCAATATTTCTCCTACCATGTGGACTAAATTGAAAAGATTTTTAACACTCAGTTTTGGTGGCTGTATAAACTGTTGAAAATGAGTAATTGGTACAACATTTTTAGGTGGCTTTTGATCTAGAAATTCCACCTCTATGAAAAGTTTCACACAAGTATGCAAAAGCATTATGTACAAAGATGTTCACTGAGGCGGTATTTATGGTACCAAAAAAATAAAACAACCTGGAAATAATCCAGAAAACCATTAACATAAACTTGGTTATGGTCAGGAAAGAAATGGAATATACCATTTGAAGCAATGATTTGATAGGGAAATAAATACATTGGCATGGGACTCTGCCTATTGATGGAATGAAAAAGCACAATTGCTGAGCAATATGTGTAGCATAATTATAAGCCATTTACATGTAGGAACATGAACAAAAATTCCAGCTAATACAAACCAGACTGTTATAGTGGTTGCTCTGAAATGTGGGAGTCGTAGGGACTTTCACCTTTCACTTTACACATTGTCGTATTGTTTGAATTTTGTACAATATGTATTTTTTATATAATCCGAAGAGGTGCATAAAAATGTGGATATGATTACATATGAATTTAAGAACAGGCCAATTTAAAAATTTATATTGGATTATTCATTTTCAATTTATTCATCCTGTGTCCTGGTTAAAACATTCTCCTTTCAACATGAATGAATGGATGGATGAATGAATGAATGAATGAATGAATACGAGAGCTTCCCTCTCAGGCCTCTTACCGTCTGACATTTCTGTCAATAAATTTGTTTAGAGAGTTCCTCTTTCTCAGGGTCTTCCCCCCACAAAGGAAACCATCCCCATGTGCTTTCAATTCCTGTCTCTACAAAGTGTCTGCCATGAAGTTCCTTTCCCTTTTATTTTTATTTAAATAATATTCTAATAGACCCATCAAAAACTAACAGTCATTTGGGGAAGAGAGATCTGAATGTGGGCTTCCATTAGAAATGGGAATTCCTGGGGTGCCTGGGTGGCTGAGTCAGTGAAGCATCTGGCTTCAGCTCAGTTCATGATCTCACGGTGGGTGAGTTTGAACCCCGTATCAGGCTCTGTGCTGAGAGCTCAGATCCTGGAGCCTGCTTGGATTCTGTGTCTCCCTCTCCCTCTGCCCTTCTGCTCAAGCTTTGTCTCTCTCTCTTTCGAAAATAAACATTTAAAAAAAAAAAAAAAAAGGAATTCCTACAAGGCTGTGTCTATTGGCATAATATCCTGTCCCTGGGTTTCGTCTTTTAACAAAACCCTGTTGCGTGGTGATCACATCTTTCTGCTTTCTAAATGTTTTATTTGTTTAATCGGATTCTGAAACATTGAGCCTGTCTCCAAATTCTGGGTTCTTGTTTCTAATCTCATTTGAGGTAAAACCGCACTCGGGTAGTGAGTGACTAACTTCCAAGTCAGCAGGTCATGACTTTTTTTGCCCACAACCTTGTAGTGTTGTAACAGACCGGTTTTCTTCATTCTTTGTACACTCTTCAGGGGTGAGAGGTAAGGTTTGAAGAACACGGTGGTGAACCTCTGATGGAAAGAGAGCGTGTGCGCATGCGTACAAGCATAACTATGTGTCTCCACAGGGGCTGATGAAACCCAGACTTCACCTTTAGGAGTGGCTGCTTTGGGGTGGACTATGGAATAGATAAGACTCTTCCAGCATTTCTCTCCCACTGTCAGCATTTATTTCCCTACCCTCTCCCACTCCATAATTATTAGAAAAAATTACGACCTTGTAATGAAGAGGATGTACTTCTTCAGGTTTTTTGAGATAACATTTCTAAGAAATTCAGGTATGTAAAAATTAACTTAAAACTATTTCTTCATTGTTTATCAGGCTGTCTTCACTAAAAAGAGATAAGGGACCACTGAGTTAAGCAGATATGTTAGGTAATCACATCTTGGCTAATCATCTCCAGGAAGAGTTTGTTGCAGAGTGGTGAATAACTCATTTATAAGACAGCATTCATAAGAAGGAAAATCTGATCTAATCACCAAAGTAGTAATTCCTTGATTTGAAATTTCAAAGACACAGAGACATAATTTCACAGTGTCTTTCTATTGTTAAATTTAGGACATAATTATCGAGTACCTCCTGTGTGTTAATGGCTGGCAAGACTGCAGAACATAGGGAGGACATAGTTCCAGTCGTCAAGGACATCACCATGGTAACATGAAACGAAAGTTGCATGATATTAGCTATATTACAAAAGAAAGCACATCAAACATCCTAGGAGGAGTCTAAGGAGAATGTTTATGAAGAAGGGGAGTACACTTTTAAGAAAGGAGTCATGTAGCAGGTGGCACATGAGAAGTAATACAGATGATTTGTATCGTGTACTTGGGAAATGCAGCTTCCTTCCTTACACCATAAGTTCCACGATGGTAGGAACCATAACTCTTTCATCACTTCTCTACGCCCATCTATACAAGCACCTTGTTCAGTACTTCGCACAGAGTAGGTCTTCAATGAATGCTTAAAGGTGGGGAAAGAAATTGACATCAAGTGTGTACTCTGTGCCTTTCCTGGTTGATCTATACAACAGATCTTTGAAGAAAGGTTCCTTTATATACTCCTCCTACCTCTTTCTCTCTTCCCTTCTCCTTTTTAAACATTATTTTATTTATTTATTTAAAGTAGGCTCCCTGCCCAACATAGGGCTTGAACTCATGACCCTGGGATCAAGAGTTAGATGCTCTACTGACTGAGCAAGCCAGCTGCCCCATCTTTGCTCCTGCTCTTAAACAAAAGAAGAAATCATAGCTCAAGGAACAAATGGCCTTGAGATAAGTT
Organism: Prionailurus bengalensis; assembly: GCF_016509475.1. NCBI lineage: Eukaryota > Metazoa > Chordata > Mammalia > Carnivora > Felidae > Prionailurus > Prionailurus bengalensis. The sequence goes on from NC_057349.1 coordinate 44,723,011, forward strand.
GGAACATTAGCTATGGCGTTAGCACTGTGTTCAAGCACAGGCTCTGCCACTTAATACTTATGTGAACTTAGACAAGGTAATTACTGGCCTTAGTTTCCTGCTCTTTAAAATGGGGATGATGATACTATGACTTATAGCCTTGCAATGAGGATCACATCAGATGAGATATATGAAGTGTGTAGGTCATTGCCCAAGACTTAAAATGGTCAGATGGTGTTAGCTCTTATTAATGTTGCTGTTGTTGCTAACATTGTGAAACAAGAAATATTACCTACTTCACTGATGTATTTTAAGGAACACGTTCAGATTATGTGCTATTAATGTGTAAAAAACTGTTAAAATAGTCTCGATAAGGTACAAGATTATTCTGTGAAGATATTTAATGGTGAAGGAGGGTTAGGACGTCAAGAAGGCTACATATGTAGGGTTTACTAGACCAGGCAGACTGGACTGACAATCTGAACACAGTGTTAAAGAGTTAGAAGAGATATGGTATAAGATAGAGGAAAAGGGTGGGAAAGGAAGAATGGAAAAAGGAGGAAGACAGTGTCTAGGAAACTAAAGAATGTAGTGTGGTGGGGGAGTGGTGAGACCTGGCCCAGAAACCAGCAGAACAGAACGTGAGTGGGGCGCCTGGGTGGCTCAGTCGGTGGAGCGTCCAACTTCAGGTCATGATCTCGTGGTCCATGAGTTCAAGCTCCGTGTCAGGCTCTGTGCTGGCAGCTCAGAGCCTGGAGCCTGCTTCCGATTCTGTGTCTCCCTCTCTCTCTGCCCCTCCCCGCTCATGCTCTGTCTCTGTCAAAAATAAATTAACGTTAAAAAAAAATTAAAAAAAAAAAGAACAGAATGTGAGCTCTCAGGAACATGCCAAGAAGAACGTCTTGGTTAATGAGCTTCTTTTGCTTTGGCAGGCATTTTAATTCTGGGCATCAAAATAATACCAGAACGGGTGGTTTAAGAGTTCCAATGTCAGAGGGGACATGCCCTGCATTGTCATCTGAACAATTAAGGAAGTTATAAGGGATTTGAAATAAAATTTCCACTTCTTGTGGAGCCTGGGTGGCTCAGTTGGTTGAGTGTCCAACTCTTGATTTCGGCTTAGGTCATGATCTCATGGTTCGTGAGATCAAGCCCCACATCAGGTTCTGTGCTGACAGCACGGAGCCTACTTGGGATTCTCTCTCTCTCCCTCTCTCTCTCTGTCCCTCCCCTGCTCATGCACGCACTTTCTCTCTCTCTCTCTCTCTCTCTCTCTCTCTCTCTCTCTCTCCCAGAATAAAGAAACGTTAAAAAAAATTAAAAAGAAATCCCCTACTTGTTTCAGAAACAATTCCTCACTAGGTAAGCAGAAACACAGAAATGTAACAATTTGTTGAGTGTCTTTTATTGTCACAGTAGGCCAGATGCAGGAGTGGTAATGCCCAAGGGATAATAAATACACACAGAACCCTCGGTTGAGAGTGCCCTTGGGTTACTACTAAACAAACAAACAAACAAACAAACAAACAACTTTTCTGTCATTTATACAAATTCACAAGGGAAGAAAACACAGATGACTAATATTTTTGTTTTCAGATAGGCTACCTTGTGGTAGAGTAACTTGTGATGTGTATGAATGTCACCTTCTGCTTATTGGGCAACAGTTCATTTGTATTTAGTGCTTAAAATTTGCAAAGTGATATAAGTAAGAATATTGCAAATATATTACTAATGTGAGAATGTGCTCCATTCACTGGTCTGTGCCATTTTTTTGTGCAGATTTTCTGCCATCAGGTGGATTTTACTTAAATAAGCATATGTTCAAAACAGTTAAGTTTATCTTAGACTTTAGCTGGAAATCAGATTTCTTTTTTTTTTTTAATTTTTTTTTCAACGTTTATTTATTTTTGGGACAGAGAGAGACAGAGCATGAACGGGGGAGGGGCAGAGAGAGAGGGAGACACAGAATCGGAAACAGGCTCCAGGCTCTAAGCCATCAGCCCAGAGCCTAACTCGGGGCTCAAACTCATGGACCGCAAGATCGTGACCTGGCTGAAGTCGGACACTTAACCAACTGCGCCACCCAGGTGCCCCGAAATCAGATTTCTTAATGGCAGAGTTTGTGTTTGCTGTGTTGCATCTCTCACAGTGCCCAGAACACAGTGCCTTGTATATGAGCTTAGATGTTTTTTATGTTAGAAAAAAACCCCCACACAATTGATTGAGGGTAGTGGGTGCTTAATCAATGCTTATTGAATCAAAATTTATATCTAATTTTTTGGGATGGGTCCATTTTTATGCGTGACTGTGAATGTGACTGATAAAGGCATCCCAGGGTTTCAGTTCTACATCTGCCTGTTGTCCTGGCTGTCTGAATCCTCTTGCTTGTCCTTCTCACCAGCCAATTTCAATGTACCCCTTGGGGCTCCTCCAAAATTCCTCTTTGAGGGCAGGGACTGTGTTTTCTATCTCTATATTTATGACAGAGCAGGTGCTGATCTATCTTGGGTGATCAGCAAACGTTTGTTGAGTTGAATGAACGAGTACTCATGACTTGAAATTCTTGACGTAATATTGTGTGTATAACTGAATTACCTGATACTTGAAAAAAGCAAATATATTTGTCATTGGGACTACCTAAAACATCTGGCCCCTCAGAAGAGACGAGCTTTAACATTTTTGAAAAATAATGCTTCTTGAAAGAGACTGTGTTTGAGAGCCTATGAGGTTCTATGGCTCACCTATTATACACCAGCTCTGTGATGACACTACTGTCTGAATAAAGCGTGAATAACATTATTAAAAAGGTAATTTCAGTTGGCAAAGTGTTGAGTCATTTGGATGGGCTCATCATGTATTAAATTGAATTTCTTCTTAGTGTGCAATAATGAAAAGTGTTTAGAGTGATCATATGTGTGAGCACATCCCCCAAACTGCTAGCAAAGTAGCAGGATTTTGTTGCAAGCTGATGGGTCACCAGTTTGAGCAGGGAGATTTTCCAGCTTCAATGACCTCATAATATAGGCATTGTGTTTGAGATTATTATTTCCTGCAATTGTTTTCTAAAGAATAATTTTAAAAATTCAGGTTATACATTGATGCAATTTGTGCGTAAATATACAGTAAACTAGCTAAGCCAAAATAAGAGAACAATAAGAAAACTGGCCAGGAAATCTAGTAAGTACTGTGGAACTAGAAAAAAGAAACAAACAAAATTAGTTGCCTGTAAGTTTTGAGCTAAATGAATGTTTTTAAAAATAACACAATCGAGTTGATATTTAATTTCCTTCAGAATAATCTTCCTGCTTAGAACAGTTTTTACCAGAAGGAAAGATGGTAGGTGATTTTTTTCAATATAGATATCTTCTGATAAATTCCTAAAAAAAATAGGTAAAAATGATTGCGGTGTAGTGAATTTGGTTGGTCTGAAGTTATGTCATTTTCACAAGGATTATAATATTTTCTTTGATGCCAGATCAATACCTTCAGTAGGGAGCAGAAAAAGAGAAAGTGATGGTTGGAGTGGTATTAGTCCATTTGTCTGGGAATACAAAGAAGGGTGAAGACAGATGGATAGAGAAAACCTAATTTATTATAAGGTAACAATAAAGAAAACAAACGCTAAAAGATGGTTTGTTTTTTGGTGAAAGGTATTTGAGGTCAGATATGAATACAGGGTAGTATGAGATTATCTTTTCACCATATTTTCTACCATCCCATTAAGAATGATTGCTGAGGAAAGCAAGGCTTTGAACTGAGTAGAGTGCTGGCTATATGAAAATGTACAAAATGTAGTGCCATACTTTGAAGTCTCATTGGGGAAGTCAGACTCACAAGATGGAAAGACCGCCATGGAGTAATTAATAGCAAACACTTGCTTAATACTTAAACATTTAGAACATAGTTTTATGTGCCATTTTGTAAATTTAAAAACTTAATTTGTAGATTTCATTCTTCTTTTGGGACTTTCTCTGGATTTACCTTTGGAAGATGGCAATAACTCTGGGATTGTGATTACTTCTTAGCTTTACTTCAATGTTCTCAAACTTTCTTACGCCTTCTGTTCCCTGATCCTTCTAACTTCTTTTAGGATCCAGTACCCCAACATTACCTCAATGGGATGTTGTCCTCTGAATATGCAAAGTGATTTTCTTATTCCGATTTCCAAAATTGTAAAGTACCTGGTTCATTATGGAAATAAAACAGATCCTGAAATTTCTATGATAGAATTGACTGTGAATGTGTTTATCTTGTTGTCAGATCACGTGACCTGACTTCTAGTTAAGAAAATCAGGTCACTGTATCTACTTGTGGTCTCCTTATCAATCATTTAGACACTGAAGCATTTAACTGACTTCTAACTTTTCTGTTATTTATATTCTGAAATTATACCTTCCAAGGGATCCTTATTGTCAAATCCAGTGGTCTTCTTTCCTCCTTCTCTTTGTTTTCTTTAACTGCTCTTTAGTTCTACACATTGGTCTTTCTTCTTGAAATGTCTGGGATCCTAGAGACCTAGGAATTTAGTTCTCTTCCTTTGTATCGTATTTTCCTTTGTCTCCTTTCATGAATCCTCTTTTGCCTCTCAATAGGCTCATTCTTTCAAATTTTTAAATCATTTAATTTCTTATGGGCAGCTGGAGACACACAGGTTTCTCTAAACTCAGGAATAGTCTGTTTGCATATCCACCAGCATCCCTTACTTCTATGACTCCTCCAGGCTGAAATTACTGCCTTCCTCCAAGATTTAGTTCCATTCGTACTGGCTTCCAGAAGTTGGCCTTGCCTATGGTAATTTATTTTCCTTTCAATTCTCAGGCATTTTCATCTTCACTACCTCATACTTTCAAAAAACTACGTGTCCATGTCTTACTTCCTAGTTAGCATGCAAAATCTTTAAGGATAAGGGCTGTACATCAGCTTTTGTTTGTCTCTTTGTTTGCTTGGCAGGGGACAAGGAACATAATACTCCACAAATATTTGTTGAAGGAGGGGATCAAGACAGTGGAGTAGGAAGGTCCTGAGCTTACCTCCTCCCACAGACACACCAAAACTGACAAATACGTATAGGACAGCAATCTCTGAGGATGAACTAACTGAAGGCTAACAGAACAGACCTTACACAAGTGAGGATATAAAGCAAAAACCACACTGAGATGGGCAGAAGAGGTGGAGACGCAGTCCAGTCAGGACCCACAGCCTGTGACCCACAGCAGTGACCCACAAACGGAGGGATATCGTAACCATGGAGGCCTTGAGGAACAAGGGGTCCAAATCCCACATTGGGCTCCTCAGCTCAGAGAACCTGCACTGGGGAGACAAGCACCCCGAATGGCTTTGCAAACCAGCAGGGCTTAGGTCTGCAGAGTCAGAGGGCAGCAGGAAACTGAGACTTTGTTCTTAAAGAGCCCACATACAATCTCACTCACTCTGAGTTCCAGTGCAATGGCGACAGTTTGAAAAGCCCCTGGGTATCATGTGAAGGAGAGCCATTGACTAATTTTAAGGCATGTGCTGGAGAGGCAGGGATCTGTTAGAACATTCTTCAGAGACAGAAGGATTGGTGGGCACCATTTTCTTGTCACTTCCCTTCCACCCAGCTGGCTCAGCACTGGTGGGTGCCATTTCTGACACTGTCCACCTCTTGTGCTAGCACCAGCGTTCCCCTACGGACTCACCTTACCCGACCTGCCCAACCCAGCTCAGCACTCCTCCCATGTGGCACGCCACCCTCCCTAGCAGCTCTCAAGCAGCTCCTCTTGCCCCACCACACCTTGTGGGAGGTCCTGGCCAGCATCAGTGGTCCCTCCAAGTGCCCCCATACAGGGGGGCCCAGGCTTGCACACTAGCGTGCCTTCAACAGTCACAACTGGACCTTGTAGCCAGACACAGTGGAGGCCGGCCCTGCCCTCCAGCAGGCCCAGGGGTGTAAAGTTGGGCAGGTGTGCAGGGGACCAAACTCACACAACAGTGTGCCTGTAGCAGCTGCAGCCAGGTATCTTAGCCAGACAGGCTCAGGGCCAGCCGCACTTAATAGCATGTGTGTAGCAGCCCTACCAGGGGCTAGCATACAGTCACAGCAGGGCAAAGCCTCATACAACAGCAAGTCCTCACCAATCGTGATCCAGCCACAATAGGAGGGTACACGTAGCTCACACAAGAAACACCTTTGGGACACTGGCTCAGTTGGCCAAGAGACTCACTTCAGATTTAAAGTCATACAAAGACTGGTAGCAAAGGAATGGAAAAAAATATTTCATGAAAATGGAAATGAAAAGAAAGGTGTGGTAGCAATTCCTATATCAAACAAAGACTGTGACAAGAGACAAAGAAGGGCATAAATAATGATTATATGATTACATATAATAATGATTAATAATGATAAAGAGATTATCCAACAAGAGCATATAACTCTTGTAAATATCTATGCACATAACAAAGGGGACCTAAATACATAAAGCAAACATTAACACACATAAAGGGAGAAAATGATGGCAATACATTAACAGTAGGGGGTTTTAACACCCACTTACATCAGTGGATAGACCATCCAGACAGAAAATCAATACAGGGGCACCTGGCGGCTCGGTCGGTTAAGTGTCTGATTTCAGCTCAGATCATGATCTCACGGCTAGTGAGTTCAAACTCTACATTGGGTTCTATACTGACAGTTCAGAGCCTGGAGCCTGCTTCGGATTCTGTGTCTTCCTCTCTCTGCCCTTGCGCCAGTCATGCTCTGTCTGTCTCTGTCTCTGTTTTTGTCTCTCAAAAAATACAGAAACATTAAAAAAAATTAAGAAAAAAAAAAAGAAAATCAATACAGAAACATTGCCTTAGATGACACATTAGACCAGATGGACTTACTAGATACATACAGAGCATTCCATCCCATACCAGCAGAATACACATTCTTTTCAAGTGCACACAGAACATTCTCTGGGATAGATCACATGTTAGGCCACAGAACAAATCTTAATACATTTAAGAAGATTTAAAATGGATCGAGCATCTTTTCTAACCATAGTAGAATTAAAGGAGAAATCAATTAGAAGAACATGGAAAAAACACAAACTCTTGGAAGCTAAACGACCTTCTACAAAATAATGAATGGGTCAAGGAAGAAATCAAAAAGGGAATAAAAAGATACCTTGAGACAAATGAAAATGGAACCACAACAGCTAAAATCTATGGGACATAACAAAAGCAGCTCTGAGAGGGAAGTTCATAGTGACAAAGGCCTAGCTCAACAAACAAGAAAATTCCCAAATGAACAACTTTATACCTAAAGAAACTAGAAAAAAGGAACAAAACCCAAGTCAGTTGTAGGAAGGAAATAATAAAGGCTAGAGCAGAAGTAAATGAAATAGAGATTAAAAAATACCTAAAGAAATCAATGAAAATAAGAGCTGGTTCTTTAACAAAAATAGATAAAATTAATATACCCTTAGTTAGACTCATCAAGAAAAAAGAGAGGGCTAGGGCACCTGGGTGGCTCAGTCAGTTAACTGTCCAGCTTCAGCTCAGGTCATGATCTCATGGTCTGTGAGTTTGAGCCCCATGTCGGGCTCGGTGCTGACAGCTCAGAGCCTAGAGCCTGCTTTAGAATCCCACAGAAGGATTCTGTGTCTCCCTCTCTCTGCCCTTCCCTGGCTCGCATTCTGTCTCTCTTCTCTCTCTCTCTCAAAAATAAATCAACATTAAAAATTAAAAAAAAAAAAAAAGAAAAAAAAAGAAAAAAGATTGCCTAAATAAAGAAAATTGGAAATGAAAGAGGAGAAGTACAACAGATACCACAGAAATACAGGATCATAAGAGACTTCCACAAAAATTACATGTCAACAAATGAAACAACCTAGGAGATATAGATAAATTCCTAGAAACACACAACCTCCCAAGACTGAATTAAAAAGAAATAGAAAATCTGAACAGACTGATAACTACTAATAAAACTGAATCTGGGGCGCCTGGGTGGCGCAGTCGGTTAAGCGTCCGACTTCAGCCAGGTCACGATCTCGCGGTCCGTGAGTTCGAGCCCCGCGTCGGGCTCTGGGCTGAGGGCTCAGAGCCTAGAGCCTGTTTCCGATTCTGTGTCTCCCTCTCTCTCTGCCCCTCCCCCATTCATGCTCTGTCTCTGTCCCAAAAATAAATAAAAAACGTTGAAAAAAAATTAAAAAAAAAAAAAAAGGAAACTCCCAACAAAAAGAAGTCTAGGACCAGATAGTTTAACAGGTGAATTTTACCAAACATTAAAAAAGTGTTAATACCTATCCTTCTCAAAGTATTCCAAAAAATAAAGAAGAATGAAGACTTTCAAACTCATCCTATGTGTCCAGCATTATCCTGACACCAAAAACAAACAAAAACTGCAAATGAGAAAACTACAGACCCACATGTCTGATGAACACAGATGCAAAAGTTGGCAGCAAACAATCTTAAAACTTATATAGAAACACAAATGGTCCTAAAATAAGCAATCTCGAGAAAAAAGAACAAAGCTGGCATTATGACACTTCCAGATTTCTAACTATACTATAAATCTCTAGTAATCAAAACAGTATGTTATCCACACAAAAATAGACCTTTAGATCAATAGAACAGAGAACAGAGGGTCTAGGAATAAACCATGTGTATACACTCAATTAATCTTTGACTAAGGAGGGAAGAATATACTATTGGGGAAAAGATAGTTTTTTCAATAATAAATGGTGTTGGGAAAAATGGACAAATACACAAAAAGAATGAACCTGGACTACTTTCTTTTTTTTTTCTTTTTTTTTTAATGTTGATTTATTTTTGAGAGAGACACAGAGAGAGAGACAGAGCACAAGTGGGGGAGGGGCAGAGAGAGAGGGAGACACAGAATCCGAAGCAGGCTCCAGGCTCTGAGCTGTCAGAGTAGAGCCCGATGCAGGGCTTGAACTCATGAACCATGAGATCATGACCTGAGCCAAAGTCCGACGCTTAACCCACTGAGCCACCCAGGCGCCCCTGAACCTGGACTACTTTCTTATGCCATATACAAAAATAAATTCAAATGGATTAAAGACCTAAATGTTAAGGCTGGAGGCCATACAACTCCTAGAACACCCATGCAGCAAGCTCTTGGACACCAGTCTTAGCAATTATCTGTTTAGGATTTATCTCTTCTGGCCAGGGCAACAAAAGCAAACAAATGAGACTGTACAAAACTAAAAAAAAAAAAAAAAAAATTGCACAGCAAAGAAAACCATCAACATGGTGAAAAATCAACCTGTTGTATGGGAGAAGATATTTACAAATGATGTAATTGATAATGGGTTAATATTCAAAATGTATCAAAGAACAGACACAACTCAATAATAACCAAAAAACCCAACGTAATCAAGTAAGAAATGGGCAGAGGACTTAAATAGACATTTCTCCAAAAAACACCAAATACAGATGGCCAACAGGTACATGATGAGATATGCAACATCAGTGACCATTAGGGAGAGGTAAATCAAAACCACAATGAGATTTCACCTTATACCTGTCTGAATGGCTAGTATCAAAAAGAAAAAAGAAGGAAGGAAAGGAAGTAACTTGTGTTAAGGAGGATGTGGAGAAAAAGGACACTTTGTGCACTATTAGTGGAATGCAAAGTGGTATAGCCACTATGGAGAATAGTATGGAGGTTCCTGACAAAAAATTTAAAAATAGAACTACTATGTGATCCAGCAATTCCACTTCTGGGTATTTATCTGAAGAAAACAAAAATACTAATTTGAAAGATATTTTGTCTCTATGTACATTGTAGCATTATTTACAAAAGTCAAGATACAGATACAATCTGTACAACATCTGTTAACACATGAATGAAGATGTGGTGTGTGTGTGTGTGTGTGTGTATAATATATGTATATACATATATATGTATATATATGTACAATGGGATATTATCAGCCATAAAAAGAATGAAATCTTACCATCTGTGACAAAATGAATGGACGTAGAGGGTATTATGCTAAGTGAAACAAGTCAGAGAAAGACAAATACTGTATGATTTCACTTACATGTGGAATCTAAAACAAAACAAAACAAAGCAGAGAATAATGTGGTCGTTGCCAGAAGGAAAGAGCTAGGAGGGTGGGTGAAGTAGAGGAGGGGGAATAAAAGGTACAAACTTCCAGTTAAAAAATGAATAAGGGGCGCTTGGGTGGCTCAGTCGGGTAAGCGTCCAACTCTTGATTTCAGCTCAGGTCATGATCTCAAAGTTCATGGGTTTCAGTGACAGCCCAGTTGGGATTCTCTCTCTCTCTCTCCCTCTCTCTCTCTCTCTTGCTCTCTCTGCCTCTTCCTGGCTTGCGCATGCACACGCGCACTCTTTCTCAAAATAAATAAATAAACTTAAAAAAAATACACGGGGATGCAATGTACAACATAGAGAATACAGTTAATATTGTAATAACTTTGTATGGTGAGAGATAGTAGCTTAATTTATCCTGGTGTTCACTTAATAATGTATATATGTTGAATCACCAAACTGTACTAATATTATATGGTATATCAATTAGGCTGAACATGTACATCTCATTTAGGTATGCATATTAACATTTTTTTTCTTTTCTCCTTTTCAGCCTCTGATTGTGACTCCGAATTCTGTATTCTTATGATACAAAGGTATCATATGCAACATTTTGGGAAGCCAAAAAAAAAAAAAAAAATTGAAGGCAAAAGCAGGTCTGTATGAGATAGTGGGAATAAATATTTAGAAGGTTGCTACTAAGTGACAGACACTGTGCTTTGCAGGATACCGATTTCTTTCAACAGATTCAAGGAACTGAAATTCAGCCAGGTTTAGTTAATTTACCCAAGGTCCCACAAAAAAGTAAAGAACTGTGCTAAGTTTCAGAACGCCAACTCTGCTTGATTCCAAAGGGCAAGGGAGTTTTTGTGTCGTGAATCGTAATTCTTACAATTGATAGTTTTAAGAATTAAATGACATAATTTCTTTAAAAAGCACTAGGCACAGTAGTTGGCATTTAACAAATGTTGCTCTCTCACATCTGTCTGGAATTGGGTCTACTTGAACAGTGGGAAATTATACTTGTTGGCTGAATTATACTTGTTTCCAACTCTTCTAAGAAATGCTTATGTTTAATTACAGCAATCCTATGTCCTTCCTCATACTGAGGCTAGAAAAAATGCCGGGCAGTATTTCAAATCATGACTATTTCTCCCCCTGATCAGGTAAAGGGATTTCGACGTTGTAGTCAGCAGACAGAGGCTAAATGAACCAATCACTTATTTCTGTAAAACATGCTTTTCTGTGTGTGCCTAGGGTTTTGTTTTCGTTTGGTTTCCCGAAGAACAAACGCTTGTGATTCGTTAGGAACTTTGCGAGGTAAACTACGGGGGTCCCAGTAGCAACTGGGCCTCTGAAGGTTGAAAGCAAGAGGTCTCTGTCTCTCTGCCTCACTTTCTGTCTATCGACGACTCTTTTCTGGGTAAGTCCCCCAGAGCCTGCTACTCTGCACCGAGCAACACCGACCGCATCGCTCCCGCGGAAAGTGGGGCAACACAGGCTCCCTCTGCCTATGGGCAAAAACTTCGTATCCATCTGGGGCGACAAACCATACAAAACGGCCGTCCCAGCTGTGCCGAACTTCAAGGCGGAGGAGTAGCCACAGCTCTTCCGGATTCCTTCCTCTTCAGCCCACTGCACCTGGACGCGGGCGGCTCGCGACTCCCCGGCCCTGACGTCACCGCACCTGGCACCAGCTGGGGTGCCGGGTGGTGAGCCCGGCCGCGGAGGGGGCGGGGCAGGGAGAACGAGGGGGCTCTCGCGAGATTTCCTTCCTCCCGGGTGCAGCTCCCGGCACCTTCCCGGCCTCAGTCGGGTCTCAACCTCAGTCTTCGGTGTCGCGTTCTAGAACAGCGGTTGCTGAGGGGAACCGCGGGAGGCGGGCTCCGGGTTGGAGGCAGCGGCCAGGACGAACCGGCTGGTCCCACCTTTGCTGCGGGAGCGAACCGGGCTGGGAAAGCCGCCGTCTGGGCGGGCGGGGGAGGGCCCTCCCGCCGCGGCGGCTTTGGCGGAGGCCCGGCGCGAGGAGCCGCCGCCGCCGCCGCCTCCTGCTCGCGGGCCGCGCCGACGGGACTGTCCGGGGAACGCCGCGGGCGGATGGAGGCGCCACTTCGCCCCGCCTGAGCTCAGGAGGGAAGGAGCGCAGCGCGGGGCCCGCCTCCCGCCGCAAGTGCGGCCGCGCGATCGGCAGGAGGAGGAGCAGCGGGCGCCGGGCTTCTCCCCGCGGGAGCCCCCAGCATGGGTAAGAGACTCGAGGGCGCTTCCCGTCGCCCGACTGCACCTCCCCAGTTCGGGCAAGCGGTTCCCCTTCTCCGTGTCCGCGGGGAGGAGACGGGGTCAGCCCCTTCGCGGCCGCACCGCACCCTCCCCGTCGCCCCTCCTCGCCCTGCCTTCCACCTTGCTCTTCTCGCGGAGGAATTGGTCGGAGGGCTCATGGGTGCTTTCTCCTGCGCTCCCCTCCCCGCTTCATCCTGCTTTGGGGAAAGGTGAGGGGTTGGGGGGCGGGGGCACCGGGTCCCCTCTCCTCGCCCACTGCCCGGCTAACCTCGGGCCGAACTTCCCTCCCTGCCCCAGCCTTCTCTTTCCCTCCCCCATTCTGGTTGGATGGGGGAGGGTGATGGAAAAACTTGACAAAGTAGCACTTTTAGCTTCTTTATCTTCAGCGAGGCTTTGTATAGATCGGCCTTTTACTAGGTTTTCCGTTTGTTGTTGTTACGAGAGGTAATTTTTCCCTCCGCTGAAACTTGCAAGGGATGCCTCAAGGACAGGGAAACTTGACTTACTTACTTTGTTTTCACGTAGGCAAGTGTATTGGCACTTAAATATTAAATCTCATCCTGAGGACTGGGTTAGGGTTTGATGAGGTTTCAGTGTTGAACCCTTTGAGAAGCTGTTTCCTGTTTGGAGTTAGACTTCCTTGCGAGAGGAGAGAAAAGTACACGGCCTTATATGTTATTTACTGTGTGCTTTAAAGTTTTGTTAGGAGCTAGCAAAAGCAGACTGTGTTGCAGCCTAGTTTGAAACGGAGTTTTGTTAAGTAGTATAACAATTCTTTTGATAACAAATTTCGGTGTGGGGTAGGCACTCTCTCAATCCTTTAAAAATTAAAAGCAATTTAAAAGAAGTGTCTGTACTGTTATAAATGTGTGCCATTATAAAGCATACATTTGTGCCACCAAAAAGCATAAGCATGTTCTGTAAGAATAATCCCAATTTTGGATTTATAGAGTAAATCAGGAGGATTCTATCCTTTTTTTGTAGTTGAGAGTTGGTACTCTTCATATCAACACACTGTTAACTGAAATTAATAATTCATGCAACTAACAAATGATTTAGAAGCAGGACAAATACAGACTACTGCTGATGTGGCACCTTCTGCCCACACATTGTTTTGTCGGAATGCTTTAAGCATAGTGTTTACAGGTCCTCGCTTAGCTCTTCTGTATTTTGCTAGACTTTCTCCTTTTATGTTCTTTCAGGTAACTTTTTGTACAGAAAGTGCTCTTAAACCTCCAAAGAGTAAAACCTTTGCTGTTTGGAACTTACAAATGAGATTATTTCCAATTAATTAGTTGAGTGTAACTGAGTTTTTGAGGGTTTATTCCTTTAAGCGTCAAATTATAAAACCACTGAAACCGATTTGGATGACATTTATACTAAAATAGGTAATTCTTTTTTGTCTTAAATAGGGTGCAGAGTGTAATTAAACCTCTTGATGACCAAGGGTCATCATTTGTGACCATCAGTTACTGTGATGCCTTGAGGATCTGCTGGATTGTATACAGGACTTTTGATCAGATTCCTTTGCATTTTGAAGTTATTTAAATACATATTTTTCTGCTTTGCTATTGGATGTGCTTGTTACTGTGCCCTCTTCACCCTCAGTTCTCTAACTCTCTATGTAATTCTGCATACAGGAAAAATAAGTCTACCCTTAGTGTGTGAGATGTTCTCTTCAGGAAAATTAATGTTAGAACTTTGGCTTTGGAGTTACTAATTATCCAGAGTCCTTTTCTTAGTGACTTCTCTGCTGTGTTCTGGTTAGGCAAGTTGCTGCATTATCTAGGTAAAGTGTGGTATTTGTGTGCTTTCGACTACTCAGAATGTGTTTTGCAGGTTGATTACTTGGGGGCATTTGTAGTTAATTTTTAAAAGGTATTTGTCAGACATTTCCATATGAACGTGTACTTTAAATTTATCAGTCATGTAAAAATTCATATTAAAGTTATCCAAATCATTTAAAAGGAGTTTCCTTTATAATATAAACCTCATTTGTTTGGTTTTGTTGTCAGCAGTCTTTATTCCTTATGATTTAAGATGGTAGCTTAAAATATTTTATGTATTTTTATATATTTTATCTGATGTGTCACAAAATGAAAAATCTCTAATTTCATTGTTTTGAAATAAATTGGATACGCATTAAGTGACGGTTCCTACCATCTGTACTATTTAGGTAGTATAGCGAGAGAATTAAAGAGCATGGCTCTCTGGCTCTCCGCTGCGACAGCTTAAGGTCAAATCCTGGCTCTTCCACCTTTTAGCTGTTGTAACTGAGCAAGTTACTTAACCTGTCTGTGCTTCAGTTTCTTACTCTAAAAATGGGGTAAAAATAACCTTGCAGATGGTAATGGGGATTGGATGAACTAATACTTGTAAATTGTTTGGAACAGAGCCAGTGCTGATTCTTGTTATTTTCATTTTCAAATGATTTCCCTAATTCTTGTACCAGTTTATAAAGACAATTCTCAATTTTTGACCTTTGTTAAAAGGTGCGTATTGCATTTAAAGGAAGAGTGAGATAAGATAGATGATTTTGTAGTAATGCAGAAATTAATTTTTTTTCAGAAGTTTAATTTTGTGTAATAGGTCTTTATAACATTTATGTAGGAATTTACGGGTTTTTTTTCCGGTGTTGATTATACTTTGAAAAAGTCCATTATTGGGAGTAAGTTTAGTAGTTCAGGAGAAAGTATATGGGATGAATAGTAGGAGAGACTAGTAGTTTCTTTGAATTTTATGTTAAGCTTTTATGTGTTTAGTTTCTACATTTATTAAATATAGAAGAATACTTAACATAAAGAAATTTGAGGTATTCTGTGTGAAAGAATTTGGGGAGAGTTTAGAGAAATAGAAAGGTAAAACTTTTCTTACTCCAGAAGTACAGATCTGCATCTTAGAGGGGGAGTAAGACAGAAAGCAAGTGGCATAAAGTGTTAGTTACTATGTGTGAATTTTTATTTTTGAAAAAGTAAGTGGATTTTAAGGATTGAATTTCTGTTACTTTTAGGTAAGGTTCTGAACTTCTTAGTTTACATTATTTTTTTAAGCTCATATATGATTATTCAACATGTTTAAATAATGAGGCAGTTTTAATGGACGGGAATAGGCAGTTGGTTTAGAGATGATAAATGCACTTTTATAATAGAGTGATTTATTTCCTTATTTTGTTGCGCTGTTTGGAGAAAATCTTGATTTATGCAGATAAGTAGTGGCAAATGGAAATTGCCTGCTAAAGGCTCACCTTTCAGTCTCAGGATTTACTTTAATTAAACTAATCCAGAGGATGAAACGGGAATATTAGAACTTTTTTGTTTCGAAGTTCGATCACTAGCAAAACTAGTAATAAGTTGTATTCCTTAACTAGTAAGTACTTGTGATTAGATTTTTCTAAGTGTTTCAAACTTTGAATAGCTATAGTTCCAAAAAATCCCATTAAGGGTGGAAATTCACATTGGTATTTTAAATTCACATTGATATTGATATTCACATTGTCATATATTTTTCTAAATTGGGGATTGGCAAAGTAAAACGATGTCACATTAACTTAATAAGATCTAAATTTTAAGGCATTTGAGTTAAAAACAAAGTTATAAAACATGAAGTGCATTCCACTTGCCAATCAAAAATAAATCCAAGTTTTTATTTACATGTAATCCAGATCTGTGATTTTTTTTTTCCTCCTCTTATTTGTCACGGAATATCCTTCTCTATTAAATGTATTTTAATTGCAAATTGAGCCATGTGATATATCACATAAATAAAAGAAAGGATAAGAACCATATTATTATTTCAATAGATGCAGGAAAAGCATTTGACAAAGTACAACATCTATTCCTGATAAAAACTCTCAACAAAGCAGGTTTAGAGGGAACATACTTGAACGTAATAAAAGCCATCTATGAAAAACCACAGCTAACATTATCCTTAATGGGGAAACATTGAGAGCTTTTCCCCTAAGGTCAGGCACAAGACAAGGAAGGATGTCCACTCTCACCACTTTCATTCAACATAGTACTAGAAATCATAGCCACAATAGTCACACAATGAAAAGAAATAAAAGGCATCCAGGTCTGTAAAAGTCACAGGATACAAAATCAATGTACAGAAATCTGTTGCATTTTTATATACCAGTAATGAAGCAGCAAAAAGAGAAAATAAGGAAACAGTCCCATTTATAATTACACCCAAAATAAAAAGATCCCTAGGAATGAACCTAACCAAAGAGATGAAAGACCTGTAGTCTGAAAACTGTAAGAACCTAGTGAAAGAAATTGAAGATGACACAAAGAAATGGAAAGACATTTCACACTCATGGATTGAAAGAACAAATACTGTTAAATTGCCTGTACCCAAAGCAGTCTACACATTTAATGCAATCCCTATCCAAATACCAACAGCATTTTTCACAGAATTAGAACAAACAGTCCTAAAGTATGTATGGAACTACAAAAGACTCTGAATAGCCAAAAGTAATCTTGAAAAGGAAAAGCAAAGCTCGAGTCATTACAATTTTGGGCTTCAAGTTATATTTTAAAGCTGTAATAATCAAAACAGTATGGTACTGGCACAAAAATAGACATGTAGATCACTGGAGCAGAATAGAAAATCCAGAAATAAATCTACAATTATATGGTCAATTAACCTTTGACAAAGAAAGAAAGGATATCCAGTAGGAAAAAGTCTCTTCAACAAATGGTGTTGGGAAAAGTGGACAGCAACCTGCAAAAGAATGAAACTGGACCACTTTCTCACACTATACACAGAACTAAATTCAGAATGGTTAAAGACCTAAATGTGAGACCTAAAACCATAAAAATCCTAGAAAAGAACATAGGCAGTAACTTCTTTGACATCGGCCATAGCAAAGTCTTCCCAGATATGTCTCCCGAGGCAAGAGAAACAAAAGCAAAACTAAACTGTTGGGGCTACATCAAAATAAAAAGCTTCTGCACGGCAAAGGAAACAGTTAATCAGACCTAAAGGCAGCCTAAGAATTGGAGAAGATATTTGCAAATAATATATCTGATAAAGGGTTAGTATCCAAAATATATAAAGAACTTCTACAACTCATCACCCCAAAAATGAATAATCCAATTGACAAGTGGGCAGAAGACATGAATAGACATTTCTTCCAGAGAAGACATACAGATAGCCAGTAGGCACATGAACAGATTCTCACCATCACTTACCATCAGGTGAATGCAAATCAAAACTGCAGTGAGGTATCACCTCATACCTGTCAGAATGGCTAAAATCATCAACACAAGAAACAACAGGTGTTGGCAAGGATGTGGCGAAAAAGGAGCACTCATGCACTGTTGGTGGGAATGCAAACTGGTGCAGTCACTCTGGAAAACAGTTCAAAAGGTTAAAAGTAGAACTATCTTATGATCCAGTATTTGTACCATTAGTTATTTACCCAGAGAATACAAGAATACTAATTCAAAGGGATGCATGCACCCTATGTTTATAGCAGCATTATTCATAATAGCCAGGATGTGGATACAGCCCAAGTGTCCATTAGCTGATGAATGGATAAAGAAGATGTGGTGTGTGTATATGTGTGTGCGTGTGTGTACACATATGTGTGGAATATTATAGTGGAATGTTAAGCTGTAAAAAGATGAAATCTTGCCATTTGCAGTGACATGGATAGAGCTACAGAGTATAATGCTAAGTGAAATAAGTCAGAGAAAGACAAAAACCGTATGATTTCACTCATATATGGCATTTAAGAAACAAATAAGCAAAGGGAAAAAAATAAGAGGGACAAAGCAAGAAACAGACTCTTAATTATAGAGAACAAACTGATGGTTGCCAGAGGGGAGGTGGGTAGGGATGGGTGAAATAGGCTATGGGGATTAAAGAAACACACTTGTTATGATGAACACCAGGCGTTGTATGGAAGTGTTGAATCACTGTATTGTACACCTGAAACATATGATACTGTTAACTAGAATTAAAATAAAAACATAAAATGTTTTTTTTTTTTTTTAATTTTTTTTTCAACGTTTTATTTATTTTTGGGACAGAGAGAGACAGAGCATGAACGGGGGAGGGGCAGAGAGAGAGAGGGAGACACAGAATCCGAAACAGGCTCCAGGCTCTGAGCCATCAGCCCAGAGCCCGACGCGGGGCTCGAACTCACAGACCACGAGATCGTGACCTGGCTGAAGTCGGACGCTTAACCGACTGGGCCACCCAGGCGCCCCTAAATGAGCATTTCAAGTATAAATTTCTTTCTAGGAACTGCTTTAGCTACATCCCACAAATTTTGATACATTGTACGTTCCTTTACATTGGGATCAAAATATTTTATAATTATCCTTCAGGCTTCTTTATTTTTAAAGATTTGGTTTTTTTTCAACCTTTATTTATTTTTTGGGACAGAGAGAGACAGAGCATGAATGGGGGAGGGGCAGAGAGAGAGGGAGACACAGAATTGGAAACAGGCTCCAGGCTCCGAGCCATCAGCCCAGAGCCCGATGCGGGGCTCGAACTCATGGACCGCGAAATCGTGACCTGGCTGAAGTCGGACGCTTAACCGACTGCGCCACCCAGGCGCCCCTAAAATGTATTTTAAGTATGGTAAATGTTTGTCATGGGAAGGGCTTGAATGTAGGCAAAGAAGGGTGTAATGATTCTTGATTCGGGTGAGAAGAGAACAAAGCTGCAGTTCTACTTCCTAGGTAAACTGGTGAAGCAAGGTATTAAAGATCTGAAATTGTTCAGTTTGTGTTCAGAAGAGAAAGGGCAAATAAAATCTAATATGTTGTGATTGAAATTAGGCAGATTAGGTAATTGTTATGATGGATCTGTGACTTGCTTATCTGTAGGATTTGATATCTAACTACTAGGTAGATTGACCTAAATCAAGATATATAGGTCTTTCTACACGGAAGAGAGGCCAAAATACTGGTGTGGGGAATCTGGATAGAGATCCATAAACGTCTGTAGTCAGCCTGTCGGCATGAGCGATATGTAAAAGGCGGTGTGTATAGATAAATAGAGTGGCCCAGCTTGGTGTGGGAGTGGGATGTTGGTTGGTAGCAGGCACTAGGTAGAGGTTCAGACTGACATCTTGTGGGAAAAGGGAGGAAATGGGGTTTGGCAGTAGTCTTTGAAGTCCTAGCCACAGGGAAACAATCAGATAGCGTCTAGATTTTTATGAGAGACAAGGCAGGTATTTTTTCCCAGGAACAAAACCAAACTTGGTTATGGGAATTGTGTAGGATGAGCCAAGCAGTAATACTGAGCTCCTAAGCTATAGATGTTATATATTTTCTGTCTTGAGAGTATATTAGTAGCCTGCATTAGTTCCTGGATCTGTAAGTGGCCTTGGATAATGGGGTGATGTGAGATTCTCTGTCTAAATACTTGAGAGGATATTTCCTGGTCACAGTCTTTCTCTTTTACTTGGTCTTCTTGGTCTTCTTTCTCTTTACTTGGTCCTAGGGATTTGATGTATCTGCCTTTTCTTTGCTGTTTTTCACCCCAATGCAAAGCAGATAACAGTTTCAGTTTACCCTTCTATTTCAGAAACAAGAACACAATCCTTAATAAGTTGAGTAGTTGTAACTACCAATATGTAATATTAAACAGGCAAGTAAGAAGAAATTTGAAAGTGCCACTAATTATTGGTTTCTTGGTTTCTTTCACTGAATTAAAGTTAGGCTATTTATTAGAAAGACTTGTTTGTTTTTGGTTTTGATTTTTGTTTGATTTGTAGCCCTTTTCACTGCTCCCACCATACTCTCCCTCCCTTTCCTCCAGCTTTTTTTAGGTTAATGTTAGATGTTTAGACACAGAGTCATTTATTACCATTGTTAGGCAGATAAAATTCCTTTCATAATCCTACTAGGGCTTCTCTGACCCAAAACTGTGTTATAATACAGTTGACCCTTGAACACCTCTGGTAAGGGGTACTGAGCGCCCCCCCCATCTCTAAAGTTGAAAATTGAGCATAACTTTGACTCCCCCAAAACGTAGCTAATAGCCTACTTTTGGCCAGAAGCCTTACCAATAAACAGTGGATTAACACATATTTTGTATGTTACATGTATTATTTACTGTAGTCTTACAATAAAGTAAGCTAGAGAAAGAAAGTCAAATGTGGGGGCACCTGGCTGGCTCAGTTGGTAGAGCCTGTGACTCTTGATCTTGGGGTCATGAGTTCAAGCTACACTTTGGGTTAGAGCTTATTTAAAAAAGAAGGGAGAGAAAATACATTTGCAGTATTATAGTGTATTTATTAAAAAAAAAGAAAAGAAATCTGTGTATAAATGGACCTGAGTAGTTCAAACCTGTTTTCAAGAGTCTATTTTACTTTGTTTTCCAGTCAGAACTCTGGTTTTAGCTCCAAGTGAAGTAGGCATTTTGGACTAAATTTGACATTGTTTCTTTTTTGTATTTTGGATTTTTGTTTGTTTCTGAAGGTCTCAGGTATCTGGATGTTCTGCTTTCTTAACTGGTTTCTTCAATCGAAAGTATATTTACTAGTTTTTTGCACTTAGGGAAACTTTTACTCTAAAAAGAAACTGCTTTTTTAAAAATTCATTGTTCTAAATTGAGATCCAGCTTAAGATGTTGATCTGTTACAGATATGGCAGTGTTACAGATGCTTTCTTTGCTAGAACCTATTTATACGGTATCAGTCCTTTTCAGTACCTCTAGGAGACTTGGATTTTATAATCTTTCACATTTTGTATCTGTTCTTAAATTTCCCATCATGATCCCATTCTCTTTCTCAACTAATTTACAAAGACAGAGATGACTCATATGGGATCCTAAATTCTAGTATCTGTTTTAGTGTCATGTAGCTCAGGTTCTTTTTAATGATTCCGTGTCCAGGCAATTAATTCCAAGAGAGTGACTGTGTGGCATCTAATCACTGGGAGTTTCTAGTAGGAAGATACTTTAGTATGGTAACAGTAACAAGTAGTTACCACCAAGATTAAGAGACATGCTGTGTTGCAAGGTCTTATGGTCAAGGAAAGGAGCTGTATGTGAAAGCTTAATCAAGAAGTATTTGCCTTAATGTGAGGATTGTAATTGATGTCATGCGATGCACTAGGGAGAGTAGGACAGATATATATTTTGGTGCCTCAGGTAGTTTATAGCAGTGTTACGGATTGGGCATATTATTAGAATCCCCTAGACTAAAAAAAAAAAAAGAAAAAAATTCATAGCCTCTGGAGATTCTAACATAAATAAATGCTCCTGCCTCTTCCTCCCTCCTGGTTGATGAGTGTCATGAATGTTTTGAGATGGCTTATAGTGTTATGATAGGAATAAGACTTAACATAATAGGAATAAAATTTAACATGTGAATCATTACAAATCTAAACAAGAGAAGGAGTGTAGTTCATTAAGATGTATTCCAATGTCAGAAATGTTAAAATGTAAATAGAGAAGCATGAGGAAGATCAGTTGGAAGGCAAGTGGGATTTGTTCATCTCTCATTAGTTTGACCAGTGACATAGTAAGGACTTGGCAGTAGCCAAGCTAATTTTTTTTTTCTATTCCTGGTGCTGAGTTTTCAGAGTGAAGCATGTCTTCATTTTAACTGATATCTTTAAGATTCTTTTACCTGAAAAATTAAAACTGCCTTAACATTGTTAGTATCTATCAGTGCCCTAGTACTGAGGCCCGAAATTTACTATGAGTGAAATTTCTAGAGCATTTATCATGATTATTGTAATAATCAAGTGCCAAATTGTTTGCTTGGATTTTAAGTGTAGAAGTTAGTATATTTGTAAAATTGAGACCTATAGTCTTGGCTAGAGTATAATGTTTTCAGGAAACATTGAAGTTGATCTTTCAAATGTATTCTCTCCTACATGGCTTTTTTTTTTTTTTTTCTTATTCTTTAGAGTAGAAACAACAAACTTCAAGTTATTTAGCAATGTATTCTCCTAATATCAAAGTTTTGTTAGATTTCAAAATTCCTTCTTTGCTGAAGCAGGTTTCCCTCTTTCATTTTGCCTTGCTGTTTTGGAGAGAGAGAGAGAGTGTGTGTGTGTGTGTGTGTGTGTGTGTGTGTGTGTGTATAAATAAGATGGAGACTCCATTTTTACTTAACTATTAGTTAGACCATTCTTAGCAAACACATTTTATGAAGCAGTTAAAACAATTTTGCCTTAAATGATGAAAATAAATCTGTTGAAAGTTTAGAATTTCAGAATGAATATCAAATGGAAGTGTAAAGGTGATATTTTAGACCCCAAGGTAACCCCTTTCCCATAAACATTTCCTGAATTTCTTATATTCTTTATATTTTATAAAACCCAATTGAATTTATAGCTAGAATGTCATAGTTTAAAGCCTGAATAAAAACTCCTTTGTTATTTTCTTCATTTCATATGTAATGAATGACCATACTTGCCTCATCACTTTTATTTTACTAAAAAAAATTTATCACCTTTAATAACTGGCAGAAAATTATGAGTCTGCTGTATATCCACTAAATCTATGATTCAGCAATACTTTAATTTGGAATAATAGGGGAGAGGGATCCAGCCAGTCTAAAGAATAATACAAATTTAAGTATGGTATATTGAAGTATGTCCACCTAAACCAGACTAACAAAATCTGACTAGTGGAGCTACTGTTTCAAGTTGGTATGAGGTCTAACTTGTTTTTTAGAAATAAACCCTTTAGGGGTGCCTGGCTGGCTCAGTTGGTGGTGTGCAATTATTGATCTCCAGTGAGTATGAGCCCCACTGTTGGGTATAGAGATTACTTAAAATCTTAAAAAAACCCAAAAAACAAACAAAAAATCCCTCTTTAATCCTTTCTATATGACTCATTTTATTTTATTTTATTTTATTTTTTTAATTTTTTTTTTCAACATTTATTTATTTTTGGGACAGAGAGAGACAGAGCATGAACGGGGGAGGGGCAGAGAGAGAGGGAGACACAGAATCGGAAACAGGCTCCAGGCTCTGAGCCATCAGCCCAGAGCCTGACGCGGGGCTCGAACTCCCGGACCGCGAGATCGTGACCTGGCTGAAGTCGGACGCTTAACCGACTGTGCCACCCAGGCGCCCCTATATGACTCATTTTAATAGAGAAGTCAGTAATGTCAGATATTAAGCATCTTGTCAGGTGGGCATCTGTGTTGCATTGATGTTACATTCTCCTAGTAAGTAAAGGGAAGATTATCTGTTTTGTAAATCAGAGACATTTCCATATGAGTCTTCACATGTTAAACAAATGTAGGCATAAAGGCTTAATTTGCTCAAAATTTGTTTAAAATAACTTGAACAGGGCACCTGGGTGGCTCAGTTGGTGGGGCGTTCAACTCTTGATTTTGGCTCAAGATCCCAGGGTTGTGGGATCAAGCCCCACCTTGGGCTCCATGCTGAGTATGGAGCCTGCTTAAGATTCTCTGTCTCTCCCCTGTTCCTCTTCTCTGCTTGCACGCTCTCTCTCTAAACATAAATAAAATAACTTGGACAGTGTTGATTGAACTATAAAATTATACCATTTTAAATGAGTGTTGTGAAGCAAGTATACATATGTTCTTTGGGGCATACTAACCTGATAAATTACATATATAATTAAAAGTTTCCTAATGTGTTAAAAAATAAAGAGGAACAGATGAAATTAATTTTAATATTTTGGCTATGTTGGCTTAAGGAAAATAGTTATTTCAGTGTATATTCAGTATAAAAAGTTATTAATGAGATAGTTTACATTTTTTTTCCTGTCTTTGAGATCTGTTGTGTATTTTACATTAATATAACATGTTAATTTGGATTAGCCACAATTCAAGTGCCCAGTAATCTCATGTGTCAGGTGTTACCAGCTGAACAGTACAGTTTTAGGATGTAAGCCTTTACGTTTGTTGTGAATCTAATGAAAGTATAAAAATATTTTAAAATTATTATACAATTACAAATTATCACATAAGGAATTGTACTCTTTTAGAGTTTCTTAATGATAAACCACTTTTGGTCTTACCTGATTAATTTTATATTAGATACGAGTGATAATCTGTTGTAATTAGATAACAAATATATTTTCTCATGGAAAAAAGACTTAGTTTAGTAGCATGTAATAGGCCTGAAGTTTGTTTCATTCTGCTTTCTTTTGTTTTGTTTTGTTTTTAATTTTTTTGACGTTTATTTTTGAGAGAGACAGAGCATTACTGGGGGAGGAGCAGAGAGAGTGGGAGACATGGAATCCAAAACAGGCTCCAGGCTCTGAGCTGTCAGCACAGAACCCGACGCAGGCTCTAACTCAGGAGCCATGAGATCATGACCTGAGCCGAAGTCGGACACCCAACCGACTGAGCCACCCAGGCGCCCCTCATTCTGCTTTCTAAATGAAATACGGTTTTTGGCACTTGGCCTACTGGTATAATAGAGAAATTGAAGCTTTGCAACCACATTTGGATTGTTATTTGAAAGTATAGTTTGGCCTAGTAGTTAGCAGTTCTTTCATTTTATAATGCTTAACTTTGGAGATAAGATTTAAGAGTGGTATTTCACAAATACATGAATACTGTTGGTCAAGACCACAAAAGAATAACAGAAATAATAATTGGTGATGTAATATGTTCCTAGTTGATATGGGAATACATGTCAGGAGCCTGTCAGTTTTAAACGTGTAAAATTTTGCACGAACCTTTATAATGGAATTGTTTTCGGTACAGGATCTATATTTTTTATTGGATTTTCAGTGCATTCTGAAAAAAGTTCTCAAGGAGATTCTTAAATGGCTATTCTATGATTTCCACATTTTAACATTTCTGGTTCTTTGTAATCAGTGCTATCCCACACTAATTGCTTTTGCTCAGAACAATAATAATTATAATTCTGTCTTGTCAGTAAATACTTTGGTTTAAATTAGATATTTTAAAAAAAAAATTTTTTTTTCAACGTTTATTTATTTTTGGGACAGAGAGAGACAGAGCATGAACGGGGGGAGGGGCAGAGAGAGAGGGAGACGCAGAATCGGAAACAGGCTCCAGGCTCTGAGCCATCAGCCCAGAGCCTGACGCGGGGCTCAAACTCCTGGACCGCGAGATCGTGACCTGGCTGAAGTCGGATGCTTAACCGACTGCGCCACCCAGGCGCCCCCAGTAAATTAGATATTTTTTGAGGTCTTGTATACCAGCACTGACAGAAGCATTCAAAATAAAAAGGTGGACAAGATCCTTGCCCTGGGTTGTTTAACAATTAATGGGGAGATTGCAGTATATTGTAATGGCTGTTAACGTTTAGTGAATATTTATTAAGTACTTCTGTTTAAGGCATGGTTTTAAGCACTTTACAAGCATTATTTAATTTAATTCTCACAACAAATCTATACGTTTTTGGGTTCTGTTATTTTTCTCATTCTGTAGATTAGGAAAGAAGCATAGAAGTAGTAGGTAATTACTACTGAATCCAGGCAATTGTCTGTATTCCCAGTGCTTGTGCTACTCTTAACCACTAAAAAATGTGGAACTAATTCCTAACTCTTCCTCTGAGAGGTGTCTTTAGGGTTATAGATAACAGGCATTTAGATCTTCCATATCCTGCCCTACTTTTTTTTTTTTTTTAATCCTCCATTCTTAACACATTGTGACTGACTTTGTAATTTCCTTACTTACATGTTTATTGCTTATTTACCTTACCTTTTTAGAATGTAAATACAGGGTGTACAAAGTTTTAGAATATAAATTCCAGGAGTGCAGAGCTGCTACTTTTTTTTTTTTTTTTTTTAAATTTTCATTCTTCATTAGATGTATTCAGGTGCCTGGAACAAGTGGGAACCTTCCAGTAGCAGCCCCTCAAATATTTGCTGAATGAGTATGGAGTATCATATTTGTGTTGAAAGAAGAATTTAAAATTCTAGGCAATTTAGTATCTTCCATTTCAGTGCTACGAATAGCTATGTACATTTGATATATCAGGCACTGTGATAGGGCTTGGGAATACAAAGATAAGTGAAACAAAGTCCCTGCTCTCAACCCTGGCCAGATAATGTTTTTTGGTAACTTGAAGGTAACACCTCTTTGGGTATATGAATTTAAGTTATTTTTTAATGCACGTATTTACTTTTGGTGTCTGCTTGGAAACATGGAGAAATTCAAATGATAACTTTATATTTTTTCATGATTCTGATTATTCTTATAGGTTCTTGCAGTTGTTTACATAACTTCATTACATTTTTAAAGTCTTGAGAGTGAAATTGTCTTTTATAGCAATTTTCCATTTTTTGGTAAGCTAAAATTTCTTTTTAACTGATATATTGGCTAATTATTAGCATTTAAGGAATGCTTTAAATGCTAGGCATTTTATTCAGTATTTAATTTCCATTGGAGCGTTCTGGGATTAAACATCATTGTTTCCATTTTCCAAAATCAGAAATTGAAGTTAAAGAGATTGTTACTCACCCAAGGTCAGAGACAGGATGTGGAGAAGGCTGGAGTGAACTTGCATTGTTCTGATTTTAAAGCATGTCCTCTTAATTATTTCTTAAAACATTGAGGGAGAAAATTGAGCTACACAGAGCAAGTGATACAGATTGAAATGACTATTCCAATGTGGTGTAAGAAAACAAATTTAAATATTTATTACCCTAAAATTGTGGATTGGTATTATCCACATGTATTTGGTATTTGGTACATGTATTTGGGTAACTATTTTCTCTTAAAAGATTTTAAATTTCAGCTGTGTGTTACACTTTGGTCTTTTACTTATGTATCCAGTAGATTATCATAAGATTTTTTGATGAATTCTGTAAAACTTTATGACAAAAACATGGTATGTTTTTAATGTGGCTTGAAATGTGCTTAAAACTAATTTCTACTGTTTTTTCAAAATTAATAGTGGAACTAAAAATTTGAATGAGGACTATATAAACAATTATTTTTATTTACTTATTTATTTTTATTTTGGAGAGAGAGTGCATGTATGTGCAAGTGAAGGAGAGGGGCAGAGGAGGAAAGAGAGAGAATCTTAAGCACGCTGCACTTAGTGTTGAGCCTTTCATTAGTCTTGATCTCAGGAGCTTGAGATCATGACCTAAGGGGAAATCAAGAGTTGGGTACTTAACCAACTGAGCCACCCAGATGCCCCTAGATGAGGAATATTTAATAGAATTTTCCACCTTGTTTGCTTTTCAGATGTATTTTGTATATTTGTTCTTAGGAGGCATTAATTACATGTGCATGGTAATATTTTTGCTTTGAACTAAGTCTTCATGTGATTAAAATCCTTTTGTTTTTTAAACTTAGATTATTTTTGTAGATATTTGTCACCTATGGATCTGACTTAGTAATATTAAAAGGAATGTAATACTGTGTAAAAATTTTCTTCTACTACATACTCTATTCTCTGAATACTCTGAATAAGAGCACTTGGTACTATGCAGACTTTTGCACTCTATTTGAAATACAAAAAGGAGGGTTGCATTTTGTGTATGATATCTTTAGATTAGGCACAAATCACTACCAGTGATTTACTTATTTCTGTTGAAAGTAAAGCATGTTTATCAGTTCTCTTTTAATTTGAGGAGAGCACAGAAATTCTGATATTATATGGCTAAAAGGACTTTAGGGCTTACCGTGCTTTTCATTACTATTTTGACTGGGTAACTTTAGGGAACCTGAATAATGGAATGTCAAGTAACATTAAGCAACGCTCATCAAAGTTGCATTTCTCCATTTATGTAAAAATAGCCCTGGAAATAAGTTCCTGGTAAAGATTTTTGGTTTTGGCAAGAAATATTTATTACTGAAAATAAAAAGTAAAAATATTTTTTATTTTTATTTAAAAAAATTTTCAAAATGCTTATTTTTGAGAGAGGGCTAGGGACAGAGGGAGGGAGACACAGAATCCTAAACAGGCTCCAGGCTCTGCACTGTCAGCACAGACCCTGATGTGGGGTTTGAACTCACGAACTGTGATATCATAACCTGAGCTGAAGTCGGATGCTTAACTGACTGAGCCACCCTGGTGCCCCCAAAAAATATTTTTTATTTTTTATCTTAATTATTTAAATAAGAGGTATAAAGTATTTCTATCATATTACTGCTTCTTTGGAGTAAAGCTTATAATTGTTTCTGAATTTACAGTGGAATTTTTTTTTTGTTAATATCTGTACAACTTCTTGTATTTTGTCCTTTGCTATAGTAAACAAAGGTTAAAGCTCAAATGTATAATATAACCAGTGATGCAAGATAGAGTATATTTAATTTGACAGACCTAATTAGATATTGTAATATTTATCTATACTGTATTGATCAGAACCAAAGTAAATATTCCCTAGTGAATGCCCATACAGTTCAAACCTGTTTAGAATTTGTATAAATTGTTTATATTATTTTTTTATGAAGTGACTTTTCATTATCAGAAGAATAAATATTTATTAGGGCAGAATAGTTGGCAAAATTATAATATTACCATCAATATTTTGTGTATAATTTTTTTAAAATTCTGGATTTTAAGATTTTAAACTTTGATTTTCAGGCATTCTTTTGTTTTTAAAAAATCACTATTGTGTTTTTTTTTATTGTTTTTTTTTTTTTAAATCACTATTAGAAGATAAAATTGTAGACTCCTTAAAAAATACTACCAGTAAACACTGCCTCTACCTGCAGCCAAGTTGTTAAGGGGAAAAAAAAAATTTATATATATATATATATATATATATATATATATATTCTTAAATTCTTAGTGGCTGTACTTCATTTTAAATACTACAGTTTTGCTTGTTTTTCGATCTTGGTTGTATTATTTTTCTTTTTGGTTCTTTCAAATGCCTTTAATTCTTTGGTTTGCTGCAGATATTTATTCCTAGTTTCCAATTTGCTTGCTTTAAATTTTGATTGTTTTGTTTGCTCTAAGTTTAGAAATGTCTCCTCACCAGTTTTGATACTTCCATTTCCTTCCCTCCCTCCTTTGCGTTCCTTTTCCTCCTTCCTTCTTCTGTGTGTGTATGTGTGAAAGAATTCTGTTTTTTTTTTTTTTAAAGTTTATTTATTTATTTTGAGAGAAAGAGTGCACTCACATGCACAGGGGAGGAGGGGTAGAGAGAGAGGGAGAGAGAATCTCTAGCAGGCTCCATGCTCAGTGCAGAGCCTGATGCAGAGCTGGAGCTCAGGAACCATGGGTCATGACCTGAGAGGAAATAAAGAGTTGGCACCCAGGCACCGTGGTTTTTTCTTCTTTTTTTTTTTTTTTAGTATAAGTTTTTAGTAATATTTACACCTGATGTGGGGCTTAAACCTATAACCCTGAGGTCAAGAGTTACACCTCTTGGGAAAAAAAAAAAATAAGAGTTATACCTCTTTGGGCACCTGTATTGCTCAGTTGGTTAAGCGTCTGACTCTTGGTTTTGGTTCAGGTCATGATCTCATGGTTCATGAGTTTGATCCCTGCATCCCTGTTTGCTATGACAGCACAGATCCCGCTTGGGATTTTCTCTCCCCCCCCACCCCCCCGCCCATTTCAGAATAAATAAATAAACTTAAAATAAGAGTTACATGTTCTGACTGAGCTAGCCAGGTGCCCTGAGAAGAGGTGTTTTTTGTTTTTGTTTTTGTTTTTTTAGTAACTCAACTGGAACCCACCAGATATGGTATGAAATGAAAATATGTATGTTGCATATTTCCCCTTATATGGAGCTTTTCAACCTTAGTAGTTTTGGGCCAGAAATTAATTTGTTGTGAAGGGCTGTCCTGTGCATTGATGGGTACTTAGTGGTATCCCTCGCCCCTAACCATGAGATGCCAGTAGCATTGCCTGAGCCATAACCAAAAGTGTCGCCAGACTTTGCCAGCTGTTGGGCAAATTCATCTTGGTTGAGAATCATTGCCCTAATATAGATTAGTTCTGAACTTGCATGTTATAAATCTAGTTATCCTGAGAGAAACTGAATTGGTAATTTAGCCCCAAAGCTTAAGTTTTCTAGGGCAAAGCTTGAGCTTAAGACCTCATGTTAGAAGCTTTTTACTGCAACAAGAGGGATTGAGTTCACACAAATTACAGTAAGACTGAAGTTTGTTGAATGCTGTTTAGAACCTGTGGATCATATGGTATTTTATCTATTTATATGATAAGTGAGATTTTCCAAGACATTTATTTATTAATTATTATTAAAAAACTTTTTAAATGTTTATTTATTTTTGAGAGAGAGAGTGTGCACGTGCATGAGCAGGGGAGGGGCAGAGAGAGAGAGGGAGACATAGAATCTGAATTGTCAGCACGGAGCCTGACGCGGGGCTTGAACTCATGAGCCGTGAGATTGTGACCTGAGCTGAAATCAGATGCTTAACCGACGGAGCCACCCAGGAGCCCCTATTATTGTTTTTAGAGTAAGTGTTATGCCCATTGTGGGGCTTGAACTTATGACCCTGAGTTCAAGAGTTGTACGCTCTACTGACTGAACCAGCCAGGTGCCCCAGATTTTCCAAGATTAAACCTCTATCCCCTGCTTATTGTGGTGGCTAATTATGTATTTGAATTCCCTGTATTGGCATTTTATACAGAAACTTATATGTTTGAGATGGTACATTTGTGGGTGCAAATTTTGGTCTTAATATCATTTAAATTGTGTTTAAATAATAAGTTATGAATAAATAATGAATACATTATTTTAGTGAATAAATTATTTTAAGATAGTGAAGTTTTGTAAATCATCTGTTTCGGAGAACTGTTTTTGAGGACATTTTTTAGGCTACTTTCAGATTTTATTCCTGGATTATGAAGCTGTTGATTTTTTTTTTTTAATCCCCTGAGTAATTTGTGTGTGTGTGTGTGTGTTTGTGTGTGTGTGTGTGTGTTTAATAAAAATTTATCCATGTAAGTGAGATTTTTAGGCTTGGCACTCTATTTATTTATTTATTTTTTTAGGCTTGGAACTTTATAGCCTAACGAAGAACGAGCCTAGTGTCGTAGGTTCTCACATGCCTCTGGGCCTCTGTGTCTGGCCCCAACTCTGCAGCATCTCTTTCTAGAGTGTTGAATTGACAAATCTCTTTGTGTATTCTGTAATCTCTTGTGGCTCCAATTTATTTTTCATTGCTCATCCTGATAGGCTTCGTTGAGGTATTTAATCTTTTGAGATGTTTTAGAAGTGGATAGCTGGGTGAGCTAATCAACCATACAAGTGCTACTGCTTTTCATTGGTTAGTTAAATAATCATAACTTAAGTCTTTGGGGTTAGGATGGCTCTTTATATATTGGCAAAAATATCCCCAAAGATCTAAGATGAATTTATTTTGAATTTTACTGACATTAAGAGGATATGGTTTATTTAGCTCTGATAAATGAGAAGTTGGTGTTTTTGGTTGTAGTTTGATTATTTGAAAAAATTAAAAATAGAATGCTACTTTAACATGTATAAAAAGAGCTTTCACAACAAACTAATTTTTAAGCAATAAGTGAATTTATTGGAAAAGATGTGAACTGTTGAAATGAAAGTTTGACTTTTGAGTAGAGACTTTGTTAAAGTGGATAAAATATTTGAAAGTCAACTCTGTAATTCTGCAAGATGGCACCAATAATTTAGAGTATACAACATAATTTAAAGAGGCGTTCATTGTATTGCTGACATTCACTGGAACATATTTTTTTGCCATATACTCATGACTTTATAGTATTTTGAAAAACATTGTGTATGTTTATATGTGTGTATTATATACAAGAATATTACTAAGGAAGCTTAACAATTTTCATGTCCAAATATAGGCATTATAATTAAGTAGATGGCTAAGAGCAGGTAGAACTATTAACTGAGTAAATAAATAGCCAAGAACTTGAAAAACAGAGCATTTGGAAGTCAGGAACATTTCTTGTTTCATATGACTTGTACTATAGAATTTGTGGTTTTTAAGATAGTGAAGTGATGTTGGAAGATTGATGTTAACCTTTTTGTATCAAGTTTAGTCTTGGTAACTAAATTCTGAAATTCTATTGGAGTAGGGTGGATGGAATTTACTGTGTTTTAATGATCCCTTCAGGATTGAAACATGTCCCAGTTGGTTCTAACTGGCTCTACTACTTACTAGGTGAAATGTTTTGATGTGTACTAGGGGTCATAACCTCAGATACCCTCCTGTATCACCTTGGGATGAAGCCCTAACCAGAAAAGTTCTCATTATAATAAGGAACACTGTTGCATAATTGGGGTTCTGCCACACCAGCATTCTGTAAATCCACTATGTTGAGATACCAACATTAGTAACATATTTTCTGATTGTAGAAACTGTTCGATTTAGGAGGTTTAGAAAATACAGAGAGAATAAAGAAGAAGAAAAAAGATCTGTAAACTCCAGAGTGGTTATTTTGATGTATTTCAGATCTTAAAAAATAAATATATTTCACAGATTTGGTTTATACTTTACATGTAGCTTGGTCTCTTGCCTTATTCATTTGAAATTTCATTGTTCATATTTTCCTAAACTATATCGTCTCTCATTGAGTCTTATTCCCTTGTATGGTTTTACTGTATTTGATTTAACTAGTCACCTGTTGTTTGACATGGATTGCCTAAGGTGTGTGTATTTTTATGATTAAAATTTTGCTCTTCAAGCTACATAATTTGGATTTTTAATAGAAAAATAAGAAAATTGCAAATAATGCAAATGAGGGGGAAAACTTACCCAAAGTTATTACCTGTCATTGTGATATATATCTTTGCAAACTTTTTTTTGTGGTATATAAACCAATGTGTGTGTGTTTTATACAAAAGGGAAATCGTATATTTGACACTTTTTTATCTTGATGGTAGTATTGTGAATATGTGTCATTTTGTTCTGTTTCTTTTTAATACAGTAGCCTTATTATTCTGGCTGTAGTATTAATTAGTTTTTTAAAAAATCAGGTATTTGAGCAATTTAGAAAGTGAAAGAAAATAAAAATCCAAGTTTCTCACCACTCAGAAATAACTATTAACATTTTGTTTATGGATTTCTATATTCAATTTTTTTAATCCTTCCCTCCCCCCCCCCTTTTTTTTTCCTTTTTGGAAAAAATAAGATTGTGTGATACATGCCACTTAATATACCTTTCATTTATCACGAACATCTTTCTAGGACTACATTACCATTATCCTCACTGATGTCAGAATTACTAGACTCTTGCTCTTTATAGCATTACAAAAGACAGATTATATTTGTACATAGTTATCCTGTTATTTATTAGAATTGACATACAGGAAAATGGACTTTTTTGGATGTGTGCAGTTCTATTAATTTTGTAGTGACCATCTCTTCTCCCTCCTGTGGCAACCAGCTGTTCTTCATAGATTTATCTTTTTGAAAATTTCATATAATTGGTTTGTACAATATGTAACCTTTTGAAATTGGCCTAATTTAATGTAATGCTCTTAAGATTTGTTCGTTAACTGTATCAATAGTTCATTTTTGTTGCTGAGTAGTATTTCATTACATGACTATACCACAATTTTCTATCCATTTGTCTATTGAAGGGTGTTTGTTTTTCTTTTCCTGGTTTGTAGCACTTATGGATAGAGCTGCTATAAACATTTGTGTAGAGGTTTTTATGTGAATATGTATTTTACTTCTCCAGAGTATATGTAACTAGGAGTGGGATTGTGAGTCATATGGAAATGTGTATGTTTAACTTTATAAGAAACTGCCAAACTCTTTACTGGTGTCTGTACTTTTTTTTTTTTTTTTTTTGGTATTGCTACCAGCAATATTGAAGATTTCCAATGGCTTCACATCCTTTTTAGAATTTCTTATCTTAGCCATTGTGATAAATATTTTTTACTTACCTCATTGTGTACAGTTGGGAGAGTTCATCATTAAATATTTGGTAGAATTTGCCAGGAAAACCATCTGGGTCTGGAGATTTCTTTTTCTAGAGTGTTTCCAACTACAAACTTAAAAAAATTTTAAAAGTAGTTATTCAGATTATCTGAAACTACCAAAGCACCAAAACTTTGAGGCTTAATGTTTTTTAAAATAAAAAAAAATTTTTTTAACATTTATTCAGTTTTTGAGAGATGGAGATAGAGCATGAATGGGAAAGGGGCAGAGAGAGACAGAGACACAGAATCTGAAGCAGGCTCCAGACTCTGAGCTGTCAGCACAGAGCCCAACACAGGGCTCAGACTCAAAAATGGTGAGATCATGACCTGAGTCGAAGTTGACACTTAACTGACTGAGATACCCAGGTGCCCCAAAACTTTCAGGTTTTCTACATGTGTATGTTGTTTACAGTTTTCCTTATTATTATTGTTTTTAATGAGTATAAAGTCTTTAGTGATGGTGTCTCTTTTTATTCTTGATATTGGTAATTTGGGTCTTCTCTTTTTTTTTTCTTAATCATTCTTCCTAGAAATTTATTAATTTTATTGACCTTTTAAAATGATCAATTTTGGGGCGCCTGGGTGGCTCAGTCGGTTAAGCGTCCGACTTCAGCTCAGGTCACGATCTCACGTTCCGTGAGTTCGAGCCCCGCGTCGGGCTCTGGGCTGATGGCTCAGAGCCTGGAGCCTGCTTCCGGTTGTGTGACTCCCTCTCTCTCTGCCCCTCCCCCATTCATGCTCTGTCTCTCTCTGTCTCAAAATAAATAAACGTTAAAAAAAAATTAAAAAAAAAAAAGATCAATTTTGGTTTCATTGATTTTTCCCTATTTTTCTATTTTCTCTGTTTTTATATCCTATTTCCTTTAGTTGTACATTTTATGATTTCAGATTTTATGTTTTCTCCTAGCCTATGAATTATACTTAGAATTTTTTTAGGTATTTGCCTTAAAGTTTGCTATATATATTTATAACCAGTCTGAGTTCACCTTTATTTATTTATTTTTTAAAGTTTATTTATTTTGAGAGAGAGAGACAGGGAGAGAGAGAGAGAGAGAGAGAGAGAGAGAGAGAGAGAGAATCCCAAACAGGCTTTGTGCTGATAACACAGAGCCTGACATGGGCTTGATCCCACAAACCATGAGATCATGACCTGAGCCAGAATCAAGGATCAGTTACTTAACCAACTGAGCCACCCAGGCGCCCCCTGAGTTCACCTTAAAATAGCACTGCACAACTTCACATGTAATGCAGATACTATAGAGTATTCCTAACTCTTCCTTTGTCCTTTATGAAGTTGCTGTCACTTATATTATTAGCCTGTCAATGTGCAATACTTAGTAAATTACTATTTTAAACAGTTATCTTTTAGATTAATTACGAGTAAGAAAAAGAATTTTGTTTTACTTCCATTTATTCCTTTTCCTTCACTCTTTTTATTAAGAAAAAATATTTAATAATGGTTGATATGCAGTGTTATATTAGTTTCAGGTGCATGACATAGTGATTTGGCAATTCTATATATTATGCAGTTCTCACAGTGGTAAGTGTAGTTGCCATCTGTCACCATACAATGTTATTACAATATTACTAACCGTATTTCCTATATTTTTCATCTCTGTAACATATTTATTTTATAACTGGGAGTTTGTACCTCTTATTCCCCTCGCCTGTTTTGCCCATCTCCCATCTCTTTCCCCTCTGGCAGCTGGCAATTCTCTGTATTTACAGTCTTTCTGGATTTTTCTTTTTTTTTTTTAAAGATTCCACAAATAAGTGAAATCATATGGTATTTGTGTTTCTTTGACTTATCTCCATTTTAGCATAATTCCAGGTCTATCCCTGTTAATGTAAATGGAAAGATCTCATTCTTTTTTTTTATGGCTGAGTAACACGCCGTTATCTATCTCTTTGTTTATACACATATGCATATACGTATGTATACACACACACACACCACATCTTCTTTTATCCATTCATCTATCAATGGACACAGGTTGCTTCCATATCTTGGCTATTGTAAATAATGCTGTAATGAACACGGGCTGCATATGTCTTTTTGAATTAGTGCTTTTGCTTTCTTTGAGTAAATATTCAATAGTGAAATTACTAGATCGTATATTCTTTTTATTTTTAATTTTTTGAGCAACCTCCATACTGGTTTTTTTTTTTTTTTTTTTTTTACAGTATCACCAATTTACAATCCCACCAGAAGTGCATGAGGATTTTTTTCTCTATCCTCATCAACATTTGGTATTTCTTGTCTTTTTGATTCTAGCTGCTCTGACTGGTGAAAGGTTATAACACATTTTTTTTTAACACTGTGGTTTTGATTTATATTTCCTTGATATTTTGTTATTTTGAGCATTTTTTTCATGTGTCAGTTGGCCATCTGTATGACTTTATAAAAATGTCTCTTTAGGTATTCTGTCCATTTTCAAAACTGGATTCTTTGTTTTTTTGGTGTTGAGTTGTAAGAGTTGTTTATATATTTTGGCTATTAACCCTCTTGTTGGATAAATCATGTGCAAATATCTCTTCTCATCCAGGAGGTTGCATTTTCATTTTGTTGATGACTTCCTTTGCTGTGCAGAAGCTTTTTACTTTGGTAGTCCAAATAGTTTGTTTATTTTTTATTTCCCTTGCCTGAGGAGACCTACCCATAAATATGTTATCAGGGCCAGTGTCAAAGAGACTACTGCCTGGTTTTTTTGTTTTTTTTTTAAGGAATATTCTGGTTTCAGTTCTCATATTTAAGTGCTTAAACCACTTTATTTTTCTATACATTGTAAGAAAGTGGTCGAGTTCTATTCTTTTGTGTGTAGCAGTCCATTTTTACCAACAGCATTTATAGAAGAGACTCTTTGCTCCACTGTACTTTCTTGCCTGCATTTTTGTAGATTAATTCATCATATTTCATCATTTTATAGATTAATTCATCATTATAACTTTCCATTTGTGTCATCTGTAGTTTCTTTCTTCAGTGTCTTATAATTATCACATTATAGGTTAGTCACCTTCTTGGTTAAATTTATTCCTAGGTATTCTATTCTTTTTGGTGTAATTGTAAATGGGATTGTTTTCTTAATTTCTCTTTCTGCTGTTTTGTTTTTAGTATATAGAAATGCAGCCAACTCCTGGATATTTATTTTGTGTCCTGCAACTTTACTGAATTCAGTTTTTCTCAAGTCTTTTTGGTGGAATCTTTAGAGTTTTCTATATATAGGGTTATGTCATCTGGAAATAGTGACAGTTTTACTTCTTCGTACCCATTTGGTACCTTTCTTTTATTCCTTTTTCTTGCCTGATTGCTATAGCTAGGATTTCCAGTACTGTTTTGAATAAAAGTGGCAAGAGTAGGTACCTTTGTCTTGTTCCTAATCTTAAAGGAAAAGCTCTCAGTTTTTCACCATTGAGTATGACATTAGCTATGGGTTCATTATATATGGCTTTTTTATGTTGAAGTGTGTTCCCTCCACACCCATTTTGTTGAGAGTTTTTATCATGAATGGATATTGAATTTTGTCAGATGCTTTTTCTGCATCTATTGAGATGGTCATACGGGATTTTATCTTTTATTTTGTTGATGTGATGTGTCATGTTGATTGATATTTGGATACTGGACCATCCTTGCATCTCTGGAATAAATCCCATTTGATCATGGTGAATGATTCTTCTAATGTATTGTTGAGTGAAATTTGCTAATATTTTGTTGAGTATATCTGCCTCTGTTTTCATCAGATATAATTAACCCATAGTTTTCTTTTTTCATAGTGTTATTGGTTCTAGTATTAGGGTAGTGCTGTAAGCTTTCCTTCATTTTTTAAAATAGTTTGAGAAGAATAGGTATTAACTCTTCTTTAAATGTTTGGTAGAATTCAACTGTGAAGGCATCTGGTCTTGGACTTTTGTTTATTGGAAGTTTTTTTGATTACCAGTTTAATTTTCTTAGTTGTCATCAGTCTGTTCAGATTTTCTATTTTTTCCTGATTCAATATTGGAAGAATGTATGTGTCTAGGTATTTATGCATATCTTCTAAGTCGGCCAATTTGTTGGCATATAAATTTCTGTAGTAGTCTTTTATAAATCTGTGGTCTTGGTTGTTACTTGTTTCATTTCTGGTTTTATTTACTTGAGTTCTCTTTTTTTCTTGATGAGTTTGGCTAAAGGTTTATCAATTTTGCTTATCTTTCAAAAAGCAGCTCTTGGATTCATTGATCTTTTTTATTTTTTAAAAAATATCATTTATTTCTGCTCTGATTTGTTATTTTTTTTTCCTTTTAACTTTGAGCTTTGTTTGTACTTTTTCTACTTCCTTTAGATATAAAATTAAAGTATTTAATTCAGATTTTTCTTGTTTCTTAAGGTTGACCTTTATCTCTGTAAACTTCCTTCTAAGAATTCTAAGTTGGAAGGTTTTTTATTTTCATACTTTAGTGTTCTCTACTCTTTTTTTCCTAAGTTTATATATTTATTTTTGAGTGAGAGAGAAAGCAAGAGTGGAGGAAATCAGAGAGAGAGGTTGAAAGAGAGAATCCTAAGCATGTTCCACACTGTTAGCATGGAACCTGATACGGGGCTCGAACCCACAAACCATGAGATCATGACATAAGTTGAAGTCGGACACTTAACTGAGCAACCCAGGTGCCCCTACTCCACTCTCTCCCACATTTATCCTGCTTTGTATTCTCTGAACTTACCATGTATGTGGTTTGGTGTATGATAATAATTTTGGAAAACTCTCCATTATCTTTCTTTTCTAGCACTCCAGTTATGCATATATTTTATCTTTCGAAATTGTTGCACCCTTCTTGGATTTCTGTTCTTTTTTTTTTTTTTTTATTAAAAATTTTTTAATGTTTATTCTTGAGAGAGAGAGAGAGAGCGTGTGCGAGCATGCATGTACTAGTTGGAGAGGGGCAGAGAGAGAGGGAGACACAGAATCCAATGCAGGCTCCGGACTCTGAGCTGTCAGCACAGAGCCCAAGGTGGGGCTCGAACTCAGGAACCGCAAAATCATGACCTGAGCCGAAGTCAGATGCTTAACTGACTGAGCCACCCAGGCGCCCCATTGTTTTATTTTTTTATATTATTTTTTTTCTCTTTACATTTTGGTTTGGGAAGTTTCAAATGACATATTTTCAAGTTTGCTGGTTCCATCCTTGGTGGTGTCTAGTCTGGTGATGAGCCCCACCAATGGCATCCTCTATCATTTTTGTTTTGTTTTGTTTACTTTCCCAGCTTTTATTTATGTTTTGTGCTTCAAAACACTTGGAGATTTATGTTTTTGCTTAGATTTTAGACCAAAAGTATTATCTGTAGTGAAGGAAGGTGTTGGGTGGGTAATTATCCTCATCATATTTCTAGAAGAAATGAAGAGATGGCTAAGAATTATATTTGAGTTTTATTTTAGGAAATACTCTTTTTCGTAGGCTGTAACTAACTAGGGTCTATAACATTATGTAGAGCGTACTATAAAAAGGAGAAATATACAGAGCACACCACTGTATCTATGTGCAACACAATAAAATTCGTCACAATTCTTACCACTCCTAATTATCTCATAACTTGAGAAGTGACACAATAAATCAGTGATTAGACAATAATTACAATATACTGTGACCATGGCGTAGCACAGAGCTATGTTTAGTTCACAAATTTTTTTCATTTACATTTGCTGGGAAAAAAACCCCTGGCCTTTTAATTATACTGATGAGGTTTATTTTGTTTCAAAATTTTTACATATTTCAAAATGGTGTCTAAAACTGTGCCTGTCCAATGGTGATGGTAGGCTTTTTGATTTTCTTTTCTTCTCTTTTCTGTTTTTAATTTGTCACTTGTGTTACTGAGAATACTTTGCATGTTGTAAACACTGTTCTGCTTTTCTCAAGCTTTTCTTTAGCTTTAGCTCCTGTAATTTTTGCCCACAATTCTTTGTGTTCCAGTTTCTTTTTTTTTTCTCTTTTTGTCTTTCATCTTCGGAGCTAGTAAGGTTGTTGAAAAACATTTTTAGGGGCGCCTGGGTGGCTCAGTCAGTTAAGCGGCCGACTTTGGCTCAGGTCATGATCTCGCGGTCCGTGAGTTCGAGACCTGCATCGGGCTCTGTGCTGACAGCTCAGAGCCTGGAGCCTGTTTTAGATTCTGTGTCTCCCTCTCTCTGACCCTCCCCCATTCATGCTCTGTCTCTCTCTGTCTCAAAAATAAATAAACGTTAAAAAAAAATTAAAAAAAGAAAACCTATTCTTAAAAAAAAGAAAAGCATTTTTATGTCCATTAGGGATTTCAGCATGTTGTATACGAATGCTACAGTTGTCGAATTCCAGTGTTCAATGGAGATTTTTTACAAACTGCGAAATGCAATTGTCAGCATTTTGTTAATATTTTCCTCAAACTAAGAATGTATTCATTATTACAGCAGGATGGTACCCTTTCTCCAACCTAAAACTGAGAACTGGGTACATACTTGGATATCTGCTTGCAAAGGGCTCTTTACTTCTTTTGAACTGTGTTGGTTCAGTGACATCTAAGATTTCTTCAGTTTCTTCTGAAAACATCACCTCTTTCTGACTGCATGTTTTTGGCCAGAATTTCAGCAATCCTATAATCATTGGTTATGTTAGTGTTGTATCTTTTCTTCAGAAAGTGTACAACACAGTAGGCTAGCTGAGCATGAGACAAAGCTAATCCTTTTGCAGTGTGGTTAAGAATAAGAGCCATCAATATGTTCTGTTTTCAGTGGTAATCGCCTAAAGCCATTGATAATACTACTAATATTTTAAGGGGTTCAGCAACACCTTTGAAATGTGTATCATACATAAACCTGAGGAAAATGTTGTTAATTTGTTTTCTTATGAATGCTCATAATCCAAGAAATTTCCGATAAATTCAGTGTAGAACAGTCTTCAGGAAGTCCTATTCTGTTAGGTATCTTCACTGTTGAAAAGCCCAGGAACTGTTTTACAAATTTCTGGCCAATACATCACTTTGTAATGCTAGGCTAGAAAATCAGAACTCCAAAAATCTTAAGGCAGACACCATTTGTATGTGAAGCCAAGAGGCCTCGAGTTCATTCTTTTCTGGATCAAAATCTAGATTATCACTTGGAGGAAGAGTATAGAAGATGTTAGCAGTGATCATTTTTACTTTTATCACAATACACTGATTCAACAAATTACTTCACAGTTAGTTGAAACATACTCCATCAGTTCATTCAGTGTTGCTCTTTTAATTTTGTTGATCTTCAAGGCTGAAACAGAGCCCATGAAATCAAACAGATACAACACCGATGCAGCTCTGACAGAAAGCTCTCGTTCATTGGAGGTGGCGTCTTTGAGTTGGGGCAAGGAGTGCCCCTCTGCCTGTTGCCCTTGCTGTGGAGCTGTCAGGAGCCCTGGGAGCACTTCTGCCTCTGTGCTGTGCATACCATTTCAGGATAAAGCTGACTACTTTCTCTGAGGCCTAGATGGCAGTGCCGGCAGCTTCCATTAGTGGTGATTACCAGGACATTTCCACGGCCCTGGTGCTTAGGAGGGCTACTTGCACAGAACGGGCAGTGGCAGAGGGAAGAGGTGGGGAGAGGTACAGAGAGCTTGTGTCCCTTTGCCCGGTCCCCTTCCCTCAATGTAATTCTCTCCTGGGCATTGGGGACCTTTTTGCTGCCTGTCAACCCCTCAGGGCCATATCTCAGTGCTGGAAGTTTCCGGTCCCTGCTTCTCACAGAGCTCCAGGGGCTGAAGGAGGCAAGGATAGGGGAGGAGAGGTTTGAAAAAGTTGCTGATCCTGGGCATGGAGGTCCAGTGGAAGGGAGCCTGAAGTTCAGGAAACTGAGGCCAGGGCTCAGGGGTGTGGAGGCTGAGCATGCCACTTGTCCCTTCAGTTTAGGTTGCCAGCCCACTGGCCAGCATCTCAGTGGCTGCTGCCAGTGTATCCTACCTTTGCTTGGAACTTCCTGCTTATGGGTTGCCATTGTGGATCCCCTCCAAGACACCACAGTTGCCATGGTGCCCACTTTTCCCTTTTAGCACTGACCCCTCATTTCCTGGAGCAGTGACATGCTACCTGGCATCTTTTATTTCTGTTAGTGATTTTTAGTTTTTTCATTTCCTTTTGATTTTAGAATTTCCGTCTGCTTACTTTTCCCATCTGTTCTTGCTTCTTGTCCCCCCCCCTTTTCCCCCATTATCATCCTTAACATTATTAATCATAGTTATTTTAAATTCCCTATTTGATTCCAAAATAAGTGTTATATTTGAGTCTGGCTCTGATGCTTGCTTTGTCTTTGTTTTTTCTTGCCTTTTAAAAGCATGATGTATAATTTTTTGTTGAAAAGTTTGACATTATATGTTAGGAAATAGGAACTGAGATAAACAGATCATTAGTGTGAGATTTTAAATTAATCTGTCCTAGAGTTGTATTGTGTTTAATATTTGCTGTAGGTATAGGTACCAGAGGCTTATTTCTTTAGTGTCCATTTTTGTCTCCCTGGCTGTCTTTGTGCTTTCCTAACAACTCCTCAGATGGAATCTGCACCAGGCAGTAACTCTTTCAGCAGTAATTAACTTACTGTATTGGAGCCCCCCTGGTGTGGTGGTAAGGTGTAGAGGAGAGAAAGCATCCTATAATCTTATAATTAAATGTCATACTTTTTGTGGGTTTGTGGCCTGGGACTGTGATCTTGATAGGTCTTTCTTAGGTCTCTCCCCCCCACACTGTCCCCCAACCCTCCTGTGAGACAGAAAGGTTAAGAGGGGACCAGAATCAGAGAAATGACCTTTCCACAGGTGGATAAAGTCTTTTCT
This sequence comes from Prionailurus bengalensis, assembly GCF_016509475.1. Lineage (NCBI taxonomy): Eukaryota > Metazoa > Chordata > Mammalia > Carnivora > Felidae > Prionailurus > Prionailurus bengalensis. The sequence continues at coordinate 44,765,879 of NC_057349.1, forward strand.
GTGGAGATTAAGTCTTTGTTAGGGTGAATGCTCTGTTTTCTGTTTCACACTGACTTCTTTGACCTTCTTCCCTGCTGGAAGCACAAGGAGATCTTTATGGGCTCTTCACTCTGAGAATCTGGTGATGTTCCTAGAAGTAAACCCCACAAAAATGGGTGACTTCCCTAAGACTGTGGTTCCCAGAAGTTTTCTCAAAAATACCATTTAAGTCCGTTGACTGATGAATGGATAAAGAAGATGCACGCACACACACACACACACACACACACACATATACATACATACAATGGAATATTACTTGGCAATCAAAAAAATGAAATTTTGCCATTTACAACAATGTGGATGGAACTGGGATGTGTTATGCTAAGTGAAATAAATCATAGACAAGTAGATGACTTTACTCATGTGGAATTTAACATACAAAACATGAACAAAAGAGAAGGAAAGCAAAATATTGTAACAACAGAGAGGGAGAATACAGAGAATACAGAGACTCTAAAATACAGAACAAACTGATGGTTGCTGGTGGGGTGTTGGGGGGAGCGTTAAGGAGGATACTTGTTAGGGTGAGCACTGGGTGTTGTATGTATGTAATGAATCACTAAAATTTATTCCTGATATTATTATACTATATGTTAACTAACTTGGATTTAAATTTTAAAAATAAAAAAAATAAAGCAGGGGAAAAAATACCATTTAAGTGTTTGTAGTGGATTAACTTTTTGCCTCCAAAATGATATGTCCAGGTTCTAAGCCCTGGTACAATAATGTGGCATTATTTGGCAATGAAGTCTTTGCAGACATAACTAAGGATCTTAAGGTTGTATGGTCTTGGATTTAGGATTGACCATAAATCCAGTGAGTGGTGTTCTTATTAAGAGTTAGAGGAGGGAGATTTGAGACACACAGAAGGGCAAGGTCATGTGCAGATGGAGGCAGAGGTTGGAATTATGCAAGCTAAGGAATGCCAGAGATTTCTGGCAGCCTCCAGAAGCCAAGACACAAGTGTGAAGCAATTCTTTCTCTGAGTCTTCAGAAAGACCCAACCCTGTTGATAACTTGATTTTGTACTCTGGCCTCCAGAGCTATAAATGTGAAAGAATAAACTTCTATTGTTTTAAGTCACCTAGTTTATGATTGTTATGACAGCCCTGGGAAACTCATATAATGTTCCTATCAGTTTATGGTTCCAGTTGTTTGTGTTTGAGGTGATCCAGTAGTTCTTGCCTCTCCATATCCTGAGCTGGCAGTTTGCCTTGTGTCCTCAGTTCTATGGTGGGCCCAAGAAAAGCCACTGACTTTCAGTTTGCTTAGCTTTTTTCTTGTTGTAAGGGTGGCAGTGATACCATCCAAGTTTTTCACATGTTGGAGCCGAAACTGCAAGTCCACTATTTTTTGTTTGGCATTTTACACTTATTATCTTAGTGATTATCACGTGCATTATTAGGTTTTAAAAATGTACAGTTAATTAATACACAGTCTGTTCTTCATTCCTTCTTGCTCTGAAATTCCTCCTAGAACTTTTTGTCTCCTGCTTAGTGTAGACTGTTTCTTATATTTGTTGCACGGTTGCTATCTTAGCACTTTTCTCACTCTCTGGGATTGGCTCCACTATTTCTTGGATTTCATGTCTTCTTCTCTTTTGTTTCCTTTTTTTTTTTTTTTTTTAATTTTACTGGATAACATCATGTAAGGTTATATGTAGGAGTTAATTTCCTTTTCCTTGCCTGTGTGAAACTGTAACACCCTTGTCTGCTGATTTGGCTGACCGTGGAATTCATTTTCCTTTAATACTTAAGTGGCCTTGCCTTTTTATTTTTCCTGTAGAATCTGGTGTCCTTAATGAGAAGTCTTCTGATGATTCTCATTCTTTTGTAGACTAACTCTATTTCCTTTCAGACACCCTTCTAGGATATTTTTTATCTTTTTTATGAAATTTCATCTAGATGTGAGTACTTACTTTTTGTTACTGTGCTGGATTTTCACAAATCTCTTTATTTTTGCAGATTTGTTTCCTTTAAGCTTTGGAGTATTTTCTTGTATTATTTCATTGTCAGTTCTCTATTTTCTGTCTTTTTTTCTAGAACTGTTATTTGGATGTTGAATTGTCTGGATTGATCATCTGTCTTTTATTTTTTATATTTTCCTTATGTCTTTTTTCTGGAAAACTTCCTTGGATTTTGTCTTCACTTCTCCAAAAGAAAAAAAAATCAATGGGGCACCTGGGTGGCTCAGTCCATTGAGCATCCAACTCTTGGTTTCAGCTCAGGTCATGATCTCAGGGTTCCTGAGTTTGAGCCCCACATGCATTGGGCTCTGTGCTGACAGTGTGAAGCCTGCTTGGGATTCTATCTCCCTTGTTCTCTGCCCCTCCCCCACTTGCTCTCTCTCTCTCTCTCTCTCTCTCTCTCTCAAAAATAAAAAATAAACTTAAAAATTAATGAGACATGCTGAAAGACAAATTTCCAAACCTTTTTTATTTTTTCATTTTTTTTTCATAGCATTTGGTGCTGACTTTATGAACTTTGTTACATCTCTTGAGGATACAAATTTGCACGTTTACATTTTTTTATTTTGAAATGATAAGTTGTAGAAATAAGTACAGTACAAAAAATTTCTCCCTGACTGATGCCTTTATCCTGAATATTTTAGTGTGTATTTTCTACAAACCAGGATCTACTTAATCACAATCCAACCATAGACTTAAATAATTAATATTTATTTATATATGTATGGACTCTGGTTTCTTTATTCAACTGAATATGTTCTGTTACTGCCATTGTTTATTCTGGTGCTCAGATTGTCCTGGTTTGGCCAATAAGAGCCTTTTTGATATTACTTCTTTCTGTCCTTTGGCATCACCTTATCTTTCTTTAACTTCCTTGCTTTGTGGCACAATACTGTACTTCTGGCTTATCTTGTACTTTTCCTGCTTCAGAGGCGGAATTGCCTGTCTTCCCAAGGATTCCTAGTTCTTTTTAAGAGAAAGTGGTGTTTACAGGATCTGTGCATTAGGTTGCGCATTGCTATTGGACTTTGCTGGTTTTTTAAGAGGACAGCTGGTGTGTTTATGTGTATGTGTTTCATGTGTGTGTTTGTGTATTGAAAACCATAAGTACATGGTGGTACTTCTCATTTAGCATTACAGGATTGAACCTAGCCTTTTCTCCCTTATGTTTGCAATTCCCTTCTCTGACATAGAGAAACTTGACTTCCATTATCCTTAATATATTTACTTATTTAATCAGTCCCCTGGATTTAGCCAGTCTTCGTCCCTGCTGTCACTCTTGACCCTCACCCTTGCATGGACACCCTCTTCTGCTTGGGCTATTAGTCTTCATTCTAGGTTGCTTTACCCTTCTATACCTCTGCATGGAAATCTGCCCTCCCACCCCCCATCTCCAATACCATTTGGCCTTTGATATCCCTCACCAAACTACTCCTCAGCTTGGATGCCCTCTCCACTGTGCTTGGGCTCTGATACACCTTGTCAAGTTGCCTTTGTATGGATGCCCTCCTCACCTTGCTTTAGAGTGCTGATATGCTATACTAGGAAAATCCCCTTATGTGGATGCTCTCCTTACCATATTCTGGCCCTGCCTCTACCCCTACCCCAGTTTTGGATACCTTTTACTTTTTTACATTTTTTGGTCTTTGATTCTCATACCAGACACCCCCCACCTGGGCTTTTCCCCCTTTCTCCCACTGTACTCTTCTATACCTAATGACTTAAGGACTAAATTGTTTTGGAGAGTTGAAAGGGGGGAGGTGGGTATATGTTTCATCCAGGAGTAATTTTTCATTTTATTATGGTTTTTCACAATTAACTATTATTTGTTCATATTTATGAATAAATAATAAATAACAAGCTGGGGGGACTATTTATGTAGGTAGGACTTACAACTTTAGTTTAGAATTATCAGGCAGGGAGCTGAGCTTTGCTGTAGAGACCTAAATTCTGGGAATCAGTAGTCCTTTCTCTAAGAATGAGCACTCATCTATAGGAGCTTTACTAGTTTCCCCAAACTGTATGTGTGTGTGTGGGGGTAGGGGGTGGGGGAGCAGCCGGGGAGTTGGAGGATGGAGATTAATCCTTTAGTTTTCGGCCTTCAGAGAAAAATGGCTGCCTACTTAGCATTATTGTCTTAGAGCTTTTGTTGTTGACAGTGGGTGTTAGCTCTTCCATGTAAAGATAATTCCCTATTTTCATTTCTGTGTTTCTCATGAGCTTTCCTTTTCTGAATTTTTAGCCTTTATGGGATTCTGCAGGGCAGTGTGGTATCTCAGTTACAGTTTCCTGAAGTTCTCTGGACTTTCTGTTCGTGGCTTTGTTAGTTACGGATCCATTTTCATAAGTTTGAAAAATTTCTTTCTGGCTTTCTTCTCAGGTTGGGATGTTTTCAGCTGTAAATAGAAATCCCATCTGAAATTTACTTAACAGTTGGGGCACTTGGGTGGTTCAGTCAGTTGAGCATCCCACTTGGGCTCAGGTCATGATCTCATGGTTCGTGGGTTCGAGCCCCTCGTCAGGCTCTGTGCTGACAGTTCTTAGGGAGCCTGCTTTGGATTCTGTAACTCCCACTCTCCCTGCCCCTCCCCTTCTCGTGCTCTGTCTCTGTCAAAAAAAAAAAAATTAAAAAAAATTTTCTTAACAGTTAAAAAACTCTGCTATAACAAGAAAACTAAAGGTATTGTAGCATAGGGGTTGGTTAATTTGGCAGTTGGATCGTTCTAGCAAAGATCCAGGTCATTTTCTTTTTTTTTTTTTTTTCTCTTTCATCCTAAACTTTTTCTTAAAGGATTGAGACAATCTCTTGGTCTTTTTCTTGTCTTAAATAGTTATGGCAGTTTTGGGCATTACATTCTCATTGACGAACATCCAAAGTCTTCAGAAGGACTTATTTTTCCTTGTGTTTTGTTTTTAAGGTTGGATAAAACTTTCCCAGAACCCCTGCTCATATCTTACTGGTTAGAGTCCATCTGTCACATGTGTATTTGAAAAACAGTCTGTGTGTGTGTGTGTGTGTGTGTGTGTGTGTGTGTGTGTGAGAGAGAGAGAGAGAGAGAGAGAGAGAGAGAGAAAGAGAGAGAAAGAAATTACTCTAAATAAACTTATCTTTAGACCTTTGCCTCTTTGACCAGCAGCATTTGATATCTGGGGCCTTTTCAGAATCTGCATTTAAGTAGGAGTCAACCAGATAATCTCTGCAAGTCAACAAGATGACTTGATTGTACATTCGTATTTGAAAAGTACTAGTCTAAACTAGTAAAGACTTATTAACCTCTGGGACTGAGAGAAACCTCATTTGTGAAAGTGTACAGGGTCTCAAAATACCTGATCAAAATCAGGGTTCAATAAGAAGGGAAAAAGGAGGAGGGAATCAGTGTCTGCCCATAATCCTTCCCCCCCCCTTTTTTTTGGTTGTAGCTCTGTGTGTGTGTGTGTGTGTGTGTGTGTGTGTGTGTGTGTGTGCTTTTAAAAAATCATACTCATAGTAGGAGAAAAAGATGAATGGAGGTATAGCTAGTCTATCATCTTGAATATGAAATCTGTTATAGCTTTTCTTGTATTGAACCCTGTAAAATATTAATAGTATGCATATATGATGTCCTATAATCTAAAATTCTATACTTAAAGGTGGTAAAATAGATCCTTATTAATCTTTACTTAAGGATGTATTCATTTTCTATTGTTTAGTAACAATATTGCCATAAACTTAGCAGCTTAAAACAATACACATATATGATCTCACAATTTTTGTGTTTCAGTAAGTCTGGGAGTGACTAATTAGGTACTCTGCAAGGCTGCCATCAAGGTGTTGGCCAGGTCTGGGTTCTCTACTGGGGGAGGATCTGCTTCCAAGCTCACCTGGTTGTTGGCATCATTTAGTTCTCTCTAGGCTCTGGGACTGATAGCCTCAGTTTTTTGCTGGTGGTTAGCCAGAGACCTTCATCAGTTTCTCCATAGGTCAGCTCATAGCAAAACAGCTTGCATCTTCAAAGCCAGCAAGGGTGAGAGATTCCTAGCAAGATAGACATTGTAATCTTACATCATTATATACAATCCATCATCTTTGTCATATTCTGTTGGTTAGAAGTCAGTCATAAGTCATGTCCACAGTCAAGGAGAGGGAATTGCACAAGGACACGAATATCAAGAGATTGGGTGGGTGTCATAGGGACCACTCTAGAGATTGTCTATTGCAAACAATGTATACATCTGACCATAAGAACACCTGATGATATGAATTATACATTGTATTCAGGCTTCTACTTATAATTTGTACTGTACTTTATACTAAGGCATTTGAGAAATTTGCAGATGTAGCCAAATATTTAAAATCATTGAAGGAAGCCTTGATGCTATCTTTGTAATGTTGTCGTTAAACAGGTTCCTTAATTTTAAGTTTATTAATATGGTTAATTATATTTCATGAATTAAATTTTAGACGTTCATTTTTCTTTTTTTAGTTGACTATATCGTGGAGTATGACTATGATGCTGTACATGATGATGAATTAACTATTCGAGTTGGTGAAATCATCAGGAATGTGAAAAAACTGCAGGAGGAAGGATGGCTAGAAGGAGAATTAAATGGAAGAAGAGGAATGTTTCCTGATAATTTTGTTAAGGTAAGTACTCTCACCTAAATTTTTAGCTGTTGCCTCATAGGATTTGATCTTTAAGAAATACATGTATTTTAGGGGCGCCTGGGTGGCGCAGTCGGTTAAGCGTCCGGCTTCGGCCAGGTCACGATCTTGCGGTCCGTGAGTTCGAGCCCCGCGTCGGGCTCTGGGCTGATGGCTCGGAGCCTGGAGCCTGTTTCAGATTCTGTGTCTCCCTCTCTCTCTGCCCTTCCCCTGTTCATGCTCTGTCTCTCTCTGTCCCAAAAATAAATAAACGTTGAAAAAAAAATTAAAAAAAAAAAAGAAATACATGTATTTTAAAAAACTAAAATGTTGAAAGTGAATTTTTACTCTACAGTTGTTTGGTGCCTTGGTGGATAATAACACTATGTGTATGTATGTGCACATATGTTTATGTATGTATATATGTATCTACTTACCTGTCTTTTTATAAAAATAAATAGTACTTTGTGTTAGGGTAGCACTTTGTAATTTACAAGGTAGTTTTGCTGTGTACATTCTCATTTGAGCCTTCAAGCCTTATAAAGTAAGTAGGGTGGGTGATGACCCCATTTTTAAATATGGTGACATTACAGATGAGAGGTTAAATGGCTTACCCAATGTTGGCTAGCTAAGATCGAGAATCTGAACTGAAATCCAGGGTCATTTACTTAAGTCTAATTGTATCTTGTTGCTTTTGCAGCCCCTTTGCAAATATCTTAGGTTCCTATTTTAAGTGTCAGCCCTGTAGCAGTTATTGATCAAAGTAGGAGTGTGTTTCCAACTAACTACCAAACATTCCTTTGTTAGTGAATATTCAGTCACTTCCCCCCGGAAACAATCAAGATTCTTAAGTCTTTCGCAGACAGAGTTCTCACTAGTTTAGGGAAGGAAAAAAAAAAGTAAAGAATATCTGTATATTTATGCTTCACTTATAATTGCCTTGGTACCTCTATTAGTTTTCTTATGCTTACTTACTACTGGCCTCTTTAGATTGATTCTGAGTTCTTCTGGGAAGGCTAGAATGTGTCTCATTTTTTTGTCCACCTTATATAATAATTGTTACGAATACCTGCACACTGTGGATATTTAGATAATATTTGTTCCCTGAATAGATTTGTATTCAGTTGTGGTTTTACGTCTAAATATGAACTCATACTGTAATGCTAATTGATTTCAGAGAAGGTGAAGTAACTATATGCTACCTAAATACATTTTATCTCTTGAAACAACTAAGAAAGGCTATAGTAGGGGTTTGAACTTGTAATAGGGGAAGATTGCTTTTGTTTTTATTTTTTTGTTTAATAAATTGACTTATTTCTTATAACCTAAAATGGAGTGTAATGCAGATACCTTGGTAATTGAATAGAATAAATGGATTTAAATATGGTCAAGTTCTAGATTTGTCCCTTGCTGGTCATTTGATGTAGTTCAAACCACATAATTTATCTGTTTTCTTATCCTTAAAATGGCATATTTATAGTCAGTATATGGTAAGCCATGACATTGCTCTCTCACCTCTCTCTCTTTCTCTGTGTCTCTTTAAAAAAAGGAAAGTGGCTTTTTTTTTTAATTAAAAAAATTTTTTTTTAATTTACATCAAAGTTAGCATTATAGTGTAACAATGATTTCAGGAGTAGATTCCTTAGTGCCCCTTACCCATTTAGCCCATCCCCCCTCCCACAACCCCTCTTCCCTCAACAGAATAACCCTCTGTTTGTTCTCCATATTGAAGAGTCTGTTATGTTTTGTCCCGCTCCCTGTTTTTATATTATTTTTGCTTCCCTTCCCTTGTGTTCATCTGTTCTGTGTCTTAAAGTCCTCACATGAGTGAAGTCATATGATATTTGTCTTTCTCCAACTGATTAATTTTGCTTAGCATAATACCCTCTAGTTCCATCCACATAGTTGCAAATGGCAAGATTTCATTATTTTTGGTTGCTGAGTAATACTCCAGTGTGTGTGTGTGTGTGTGTGTGTGTGTGTGTGTGTGTGTACATATCTTCTTTATCCATTCATCCATTGATGGACATTTGGGCTCTTTCCATACTTTGGCTATTGTTGATAGTGCTGCTGTAAACATTGGGGTGAATGTGCCCCTTCGAAACAGCACACCTGTATCCCGTGGTTAAATGCCTAGGAGTGCAGTTGCTGGGTCATAGGGTAGTTCTATTTTTAGTTTTTTGAGGAACCTCCATACTGTTTTCCAGAGTGGCTGCACCAGGAAAGTGGCTTTTTAGAGAAAGTATGTTGAAGTAATAGAACACTAAAGAAAAATACATGAAATGTTAAGTATTAATATAGCTTTAAAAATTTTTTTTCATTTTATTTATTTTAGAGAGCATGATCTGGAGAGAGGGGCAGAGGGAGGGAAGGAGGGAGGGGGGCAGAGAGAGAGAGAGAGAGAGAGAGAGAGAGAGAGAGAGAAAGAGAAAGAATCCCAAGCAGGTTCCACGCTTAGCATGGATTAATCCCATGACCCTGGGATCATGACCTGAGCCAAAATCGAGACTTGGATGCTCAACCGACTGAGCCACCCAGGCGCCCCTGTATAGTTCTGTTAATTGTGTGCTGATATATTGTCCCGGTAGTGGAGATGACTATCATAGGACTCCATTTTGAAATATATTTTACTTTCTTGTTTCATGACAACACTAGAACTTGAGTTTAATGCACTGCCTGAGAATGGAGGATGCAGTTTGAGTATGCTAAATAATGGAGGGAAGCATAATCTGGGATTAAAAAGTAACCACAGGATACCAAATTAGAATGGGAGACATAAGTATGAACTCATGTTCAGTTTAAAGTATGTATCAACACATACAGAAACTATGTGTGTGTTAACACTTGGGTTAATGCACGTCCATATATTTCTCAGCTGTTTCCACTGAGAGGGCCTAGAAACAGTGACATACAGTAGCAGCAACTATCCCCAGTTACCAGATTTCGCTTTCTAAATCTTATTCTCCAATAAAAGAAGCAGGGCTCCTTAGACAAATAGCTGATTCTAGGGCTGGAGCAAGGAAAATACATGATGACCCCAGACCATCTTGTATGTAGTGCCAGAAGGTAGAGAAGTGCTCAAAAAAAAACCCCACAAAATGATGGCCCATGTGAAAGCAGCATTAGAGCCAATCTAAAGACTTTCCAGGCTCAGCTTCCAGTGTCCAGAGCTGGACTAATTTAAGCAACAGAATAACCTAATACTTGATAATTACCCAAAGAGGAGCATAAATATATGTAAGCCCGTGCTGATATAGATAAGTGGTTGAGTAAATAAGTGAATGGAAAAGAAGGAATAAACCTCAGAGAATTATTTCAAATATTTGTAGATACTTCCTTTCCCTCCACCCCCTCCCCTCAAAAACATCCTGTAGGATGGGCCGGAGTGAAAAATAGGTGGAAAAGAAAAATAGTAACTTTATAGTGGAGAAAACTGGCAAATACTACCATAACCAACTGTTAAAAGCTAATATCATCAGTGATATGTTGATATCATTTATCCTCTTTACCTCTGTGATACTTATTCTTCCCCCAAACCCATAATCCCAGTCGAAGCATGAGGAAAAGCATCAAACCCAAATTGAAGACAAACTAAAAAATATGTGACCAGCGCTTAAAGAAAATTTCAAGGTCATGAAAACCAAGTAAAGGCTGAGAAACTGATGTTGACTAGATGAGCCTAACATGACATGTGATCAAATATATTGTGGTATCTTGGGTTGGAATCTGGAACAAAAAATGGGTATTAGTGAAAAAGCTGATGAAATCTTCATAAAGTCATTGGTTTAGTTTTGACAAGTGTAATATGGTTATGCAAGATGCAACATTAGGAGAAACAATGAAGGGGATATGGGAGCTCTGTGTACTACCTTTGTAATTCTTTCAAGTTTATTTTTGAGAGAGCGCATGAGTGAGTGTGGGGCAGAGAGAGAGGTTGAGAGAGAGAATCTCATGCAGGCTCCACACTGTCAGCACAGAGCCCAAAGTGGGGCTCAAGTTGACCTGAAGTGGAGCTTGGGCTTACCCAAAGTGGGGCTGGAACCATGAGATCTTGAGCCGAAGTCGGATGCTTAACTAACTGAGCCACCCAGGCACCCCGAAAGTTAAATTTTTATTGAAAAATTAGCCAGAGACAGTCAATAGCAGTAGATAATAAGATAGTTGACTTCAGATGTGAAGATTCAAGGGAAAGTTGTAATTTATAATTCACTGTCCACCTGTAAATAAGCCTTTTATGCCCAATGTACTGTTACTTTAAGATATGTATGTTATTTGTAAATCTGAGACTATGAAGTGGATGGTAGAACTACTGAGGCTTCAAAATTCACATCCCTGTTATAGTTTCAGATAGCTATATTGAAGGGCATTGATATTCCAGTTGGGCTGGAAGGTTAAATCATTTTTGCAGACTATTGAAAACAGACTTTATAGATACTAAATTTGTTTTGTGACAAACTGTTCATTTCATTGTCTCTTTGCAGTTATTTCATCTTTACTTGATTTAAAAAATATTTTACAAAGAATGTAGAACAAGGATCCATGAACTTAGGTATAGAATGTTATCATTTTGTCATTGTTGCTTTAGAGTGTTAATTTTACAATAGAACATTACAGATAAAATTGAGTTCTTTGTTACCTCCTCTTATCATTTCCCTCTCCTCCCAACCTCCATATTCTGAAATTAAATGTATCCTTCTAATATATATTTATCTGTGCATAAACAAATAGTATTTTGTGTGATTTAGACATTGACATAATTATTGTGTCATATTGTGACTTTTTAAAATTTAATATGCCTTTCAATGTGATACATAACATTGTGTTTTTATGACACTGTGCAGTTAGCTCAAAACTCTTTGGTAAATAGAGGAATGATGTCGGGACGATGAGAAAGCCGTGTTGGTTTATTTTCTAGGTAAAGGGAGCTGTGATAAAGAATGTAAAAGTGGGGCGCCTGGGTGGCTCAGTCGGTTAAGCGGCCGACTTCAGCTCAGGTCATGATCTCGCAGTCCGTGAGGGCTGTGAGTTCGAGCCCCGCGTCGGGCTCTGTGCTGACAGCTCAGAGCCTGGAGCCTGTTTCAGATTCTGTGTCTCCCTCTCTCTGACCCTCCCCTGTTCATGCTCTGTCTCTCTCTGTCTCAAAAATAAATAAATGTTAAAAAAGAATGTAAAAGTATCATTTAGTGAGAAAGGGATAGGCTCTTAGCTTGGCTGCTTGCATAAACAGGAGTGCTTTTAGCTTTTAAATGAAACCTTTTCTTTCTTTCTTCTTTCTTTCTTTCTTTCTTTCTTTCTTTCTTTCTTTCTTTCTTTCTTTCTTTCTTATTTATTTATTTGTTAATGTGATCATTTCTACCTAGGTATTTTTCTCAAAGTTGAACAGTCCTAGCATAAAATGTTACAGCTTTTAACTCCCGGTGCTTACCTCCTCTTGTCTCTGCATCATCTTAGTACCCATAAACCAACCTATCTACTCTATTGTTTTTATGCATTAATTTTTTTTTAAGTTTATTTACTTATTTTGAGAGAAAGAGACAGCTATTGGGCAGAGGCAGAGAGAGAGGAGAGAATCTCAAGTGGGTTCCATACTGTCAGCACAAAGCCCAGCGTGGGGCTTGAACTCATGAACATGAGATATCGTGACCTGAGCCGAAACCAAGAGTCAGACTTAAGTGACTAAGCTACCCATAGGCGCCCGATGCATTTTTTTTTTTTAACGTTTTATTTATTTTTGAGACAGAGAGAGACAGAGCATGAACGGGAGAGGGGCAGAGAGAGAGGGAGACACAGAATTGGAAGCAGGCTCCAGGCTCTGAGCCATCAGCCCAGAGCCCGACGCGGGGCTCGAACTCACGGACCGCAAGATCGTGACCTGAGCTGAAGTCGGACGCTTAACCGACTGAGCCACCCAGGCGCCCCCCAATGCATTTTTAATAGCTATAGAGGAATCCATTTGTCACGACTGTTTGGGCAGTCTTAAGTTATTACCCATTTTCCAAGGTTTCAGTTATTGTTATTTATTTTTACTTTCATTTTTAGTGCTCAGGTTCCAAACTTGTATAGGTTTAAAGTGGTATGCCCCAAACCCTACTTTCTTTTTCTTTTTCTTTTTCTTTTTCTTTTTCTTTTTCTTTTTCTTTTTCTTTTTCTTTTTCTTTTTCTTTTTCTTTTTCTCTTTCTCTCTTCTTCTTTTCCTTCTTTTCCTTCTTTCTTCTTTTCCTTTTTCTTTTCCTTTTGCTTTTCCTTTCCTTTAACTTTTTCTTTTTCTTTTTCTTTCTCTCTTTCTCTTTTTCTCCTTCTTCTTCTTCTTCTTCTTCTTCTTCTTCTTCTTCTCCTCCTCCTCCTTCTTTATATTTTCTTTCCTCTTTTCCTTTCTTTTCTTTTCTTTCCTTCCTTCCTTCCTTCATAATCACTGGTATTTTTCGTGTGTTTGATTTCACAGAATCAGTAGTATTTTAGTGTGTGATTCCCCCCACCCCCTGGAGGTTAGATGTTTAGGAATACATGTGTAGTTTTATAGTAGAGATTCCTTTTTAACAGTCACATAGTATTCCATTCTAGGTCTTTACCACATTTTATAAATATTTAGAGCTATTTTCTTTTTCTTTCTTTTTTTTTTTTCTTAGCTATTGAAAACAGTGCTGTGGCGAATATCCTTTTGTAGGTTATATACATTGCTGAGAATTTGCTGCATCGTAGGGTATGCCCATATTCCACTGTTTTAGACATTGTACAGTTTCTCACTAAATAATTATACCATTATATTTAAATTCCTACCAGTAGTATGAGTACCTTTCTTCCATGTTCTTATAAACATTTGATACCATCAGATCTTTTATTTTCTTTTTTTTTTTTAATTTTTTTTTTTTTTTAACGTTTATTTATTTTTGGGACAGAGAGAGACAGAGCATGAATGGGGGAGGGGCAGAGAGAGAGGGAGACACAGAATTGGAAACAGGCTCCAGGCTCTGAGCCATCAGCCCAGAGCCTGACGCGGGGCTCGAACTCCCGGACCGCGAGATCGTGACCTGACTGAAGTCGGACGCTTAACCGACTGCGCCACCCAGGCGCCCCTTATTTTCTTTTTAATCTTATAGATCTATAGTTGTATCCACATGTTATAGTGTTTCATATTTGTGATTACAAGGGAAGTTAGATATCTTTTCACATTTACTGGCCACTTAAATTTCTTTTCCTGTGTCTAGCCTGTTCAGATATTTCTCTCCATTTTTCCATTGAGTTCTTGCTCATTCTCATTGATTTGTAGTACTTCTTACTGTGAATACTGTGAATTCTTACTGTGAATTCCGTATTGTGAATACTAGGCCTTTGTCTTCCTTCTGCTTATGTGTCTTTTTCTCTTTCATAAGTGCTTTTATTTTCTTTATCTTTTTGTTATTTAATTTTTAAAAAATTTACATCCAAATTAGCATATAGTGCAACAATGATTTCAGGAGTAGATTCTTTTTTTTTTAATGAGAATTTAATTTTAATTTTTTAAAAATTTACATCCAAATTAGTATATAGTGCAACAGTGATTTCAGGAGTAGTTTCCTTAGTGCCCTTTACCCACTTAGCCCATCCCCCCTCCTACAACCCCTCCAGTACCCCTCAGTTTGTTCTCCATATTTATGAGTCTCTTCTGTTTTGTCCCCCTCCCTGTTTTTATATTATTTTTATTTCCCTTCCCTTATGTTCATCTGTTTTGTCTCTTAAAGTCCTCATATGAGTGAAGTCATATGATATTTGTCTTTCTCTGACTAATTTCCCTTAACATAATACCCTCCAGTTCCATCCACGTAGTTGCAAATGGCAAAATTTTATTCTTTTTGATTGCTAAGTAATGCTCCATTGTATGTATGTGTGTGTGTGTGTGTGTGTGTGTGTGTGTGTATACACATACATACACCACGTCTTCTTTATCCATTCATCCATCAATGGACATTTGGGCTCTTTCCATACTTTGGCTATTGTTGATAGTGCTGCTATAAACATGGGGTGCATGTGTCCCTTCGAAACAGCACACCTGTATCCTGTGGATAAATACCTAGTAGTGCATTTGCTGGGTCGTAGGGTAGTTATATTTTTAGTTTTTTTGAGGAACCTCCATACTGGTTTACAGAGTGGCTGCACCAGCTTGCATTCACATCATAAGTGCTTTTTGTGACTTGTCTTAGTATAACTTGGGAGCAGGGAAGGTTTAAAGACATTAATCTTCTAAGTTTTCTTTAGTTTTAAAGTTTTGATTTTCAGCATAAATCATTAATCAGTCTTGCTTTATTTTTTGTACAGCTGTGATTTAGGCACTAATTAAATTTTTTTCCACATTAAAAAATATTGAATAGTCTACTCTTTCCTTATGGATTTGTAGTGTTTAAGAATTGAGCCAAAATTGGGAAGAAACTTGCTAGTTTATCAGATCTTTCCACATTCTCAACTAAAGTGTTTTAGACTAAAGCTTAGACTCAAGTGTCTGATTTGTTTATTCATGTAAACTTTGAGATTCAGTGTCAGTGTTGTTATTTGTGATATTTGGCACTCTGCTGTAACTGAGATGAAACAAAGTAAATACTCCATTAAATAAATGCTTAGTGATTGACTATGAAGTATTTTGGGGTGTGGTGAGAAGAGTTCCCACAACTTACTTTATTGGGGGAGGTAACAGCATGAAAATAGGTGGAAAAATTGCTGTGCCTTTTTGGCTGAGTGTCAGATATGTCGTAAAGATAATAGGTGCTAAAGGATCTTGGAGAAAATATTTTTCGGAGATTTTGGAAGTAACACTTGAGTTGGTCTTTAAAGACAGGAAGTTAGATGAATAATTAGTGTGCTCTATGTCTGTCAAAGGCGCAAAATGTTTTGCAGTAAAAATAATGGACTATTTTGGCTGAATGCAAGTTTTTCTATGGGAGTGTGTATAATGGGATTTAAGGCCAAAAGTATGGATTGAAGCCAGTGGTACGGTGCATTTTGAGTGTCATTTAAAGGTATTAAGACTCATTGAGGTGCTTGGGTGGCTCAGTCAGTTAAGTGTTTGACTTTAGCTCAGGTCACGATCTCATGGTTTTTTGAGTTTGAGCCCCAGGTTGGGCTCTGTGCTGACAGCTCAGAGCTTGGAGTCTGCTTGGGATTCTGTGTCGCCCTCTCTCTCTGCCCCATCCCAATCCTGTTCTGTCTCTCTCTCACTCTCTCAAAAATAAATAAACATTAAAAAAAAATTTTTTTTTAAAGGTATTAAGACTATTTGAAAGATACTAGGGAAATCACAGGGTTTGGAGACAGGAGAAGGAAGATAGAATGCTTTAATGGATTAATCTTAGTGAGAAGGAAAGATTTTATTAAAGAGGAAAGAGTTGAAGTTATAAAGTGTAGTGAGAGTGGAAGCAAATGGATAGCTAATAGACATAATACCTTTTATTCATGTTAAGACTTTGCATGTTCCCATCCATTTTCTCAGTTTATTCTGACATCTTTGAAAATTAGGGAATATGTTATTCATGCCCAAAATCATACCGGTGATAGTCGGTAGGCCACGGGCTTGGTAGTAGGTAGCTCTGTGACAGGCAAATACCAGCCTGTTTTTAGATGAGAAATGTATTTTATGTAGTAGGTGCTGGTTATTACATTTTGTAACATTCCCTGCTTTTAAGAATCTAAGGACAAAGTGATATGAATCTTAGCTGTTGAAATTCTCCAGTAGCATCAGCATAGTTGAAAGAGGTTAGAATGACAAAATTAAGTGCTTTTGATAACCTTTAGAATTGACTCTTGAAAAGAAAAATCAAACTGCTTCCTCAAAATGCAATTTTATGGAAATAAACTTTTTCCCCCCAAAACTAAACTTGAGCTTTGATGTGAGGGCATTTCAAAGACTAAAGATGGAATGAAAATATGCAAAAAATGTAAAAATAATAAGATATTTAGAAAATGAAGCCAACTCTCAATGCTCATGTACAGTTTTCTGTAGGTAACTTTATAAAATGAAATCAGAGTTTCATTCTTGTTCTCCTACTGCCTCCATTCCTGGAAATTGTGCTGAAAAACAAGGTTTAATTATACAAGTTAAGAAAGTAGAAGGCCCAGTGTATCAGTAAGAATGGGATAGCTTACATTGTAGTAACGGCATTACAATCTCCGTGGTGGCATAACACAAGGAATACATGCTTTCATACAGGTCGTAGTCCAGCTAGTGAGTTATGTTTAATTAAGTAAAATAAGAGCTTTCTTTCTCTGTTGCAAGTAAGATCAGCAGCAACTTTAGCACCAAGTAGGGGATACTTCTCAGCTGTATTTGAAGCCTGTAGTTTTCATCAACCACATGTCTCTTTCTGCAGCACTTGTGTAGCAGGGTTTTCAATTCCTTTTAGATCACGAGCCTCTTCAGTATCTCTGTTAAGAAACCCAATTTCCCAGGTACTCTCTTTTGAGGTATGTTTTAGTAAGATCAGTGGCAGTACTGCAGTATAGCCTCCGCGTACCCTGCCTCTCCATCGTATTCTTTTCTGTTTGTGATCTGTTCATTTGTCCAAATTCTTACTGAGGCTCTTTCTGTGTGTTAGGACTTTGTATAGATGCTAGGGACATGGTAGTGGATAAAACAGGTAAGTTCCCTTCTCTTTGTGAATTTATTTTTAATGGTGGGAGGAAAACAGACAAATGTAAAAAAATAATAAATGAATAAGATGATAATTTTCGATAGTCATTAGTGCTTTGAAAGAGAAAAAGTGAGTGATGGGAGGTGGAAAATGGCATTTGATACTTTAATTTGGATGTTGTAGGATAGCCTCTCTGAGGTTATTTGGTCAGAAAAACCCAGAAAGGTGTAGAGGAGATAAGGAATGAATTCCTTTTGAGGAGGATCTTGATATTAGAAGAAGGTAGACTTACTGTGATAGATGTGGTTGCCAACTCCTCTACGAGAGCTATGTCAAGAAGATAGCGTGGCATTAGGAAAGGAACGTGGCCTTTGGAGTCAGGATGTATAGACCTCTGTTTGACTTCCTACCCCCACCTCCCCCATACCCATACATATGCCTCCTGCATGTTCTTCCTTAAAGATGTTTCACTCTAGAGCATGCATTTCTTACTGTGTAAAGGTGGGGAATCCCACCTGTTTGAGTTGTTGGTAGGAATTAGATTTTGAGTGTCTGTACTTTGCATGTAGATATGAAATGGATTTATTATTTCATCTTGTTATATTTTGCTCAGGAACTTCCTTTTCATAAAGGGAAAATCAGAGAAGAAAATCACCTATGTTGTTAATTTAGTCAATAAATAGGTTCCCCCCCCCCCCCCCCGTGCCTGTACTATACCAGCTACTGTTAAATCAAATGTTAAAATAGGTAAATAAGAACTTTTCTAATTTCTCTTTAAGAAAAGCCAGTGGTTTTTAAGGAAGGACAAAAATAAAGAAGAAAGTAATTGGGAAAATATGAGATAAGAAGTTAGCCTGATTAGCCTGTTTCCCTAAACCAAATCTGTAGCCTTGGTGTTGGTTGTGGTGGAACAGATCAAGTCTGTTTAAAAGTGGGCCAGCTGTGTGAGAAGCTAGACAGTAAAAAAGCTTTTAGTGTGTTAGGATTTGTGTAAGCTCTAGCTTCTTAGGGTAAAACTAATTTTGATAGGTCTTGTCTGGGGAACTAAAGTCTTATATTTAGAAGAGCGATCTGGAGGAAATTATTATTATTATTATTTTATTTATTTTTTAAGTCCTTTGGAATGGAAAAGGTAGTTCTAAGAAGATGAGGGGGCTCAAATGAAATGCCTTTGGAAAGTTGTTTCAGATACTGAGAAAGGAGAGAAAGCAGACATTTGTCAGGACTTGTTATTAAAAGTTGAGGATTTGTGTTCAAGTCTTGGTAGAAGTATTGACAGTATAAATACAGAAAAAAATAATAATGTTGGTTGAGGACCTTGGATCTATATTGAAACTTTATTTTTCTTAGAGAACCTGTGCTGGGGAAAAAAAAAAAGAGGTACCTCCAGTCCAGTTTCCCACTCTGTCTCCATTGACACTTGGAGAGATAGGAGCTCCTGGTTACTACTGGGTCGGGTAGGAGTTCAGGCTCCACTTGGCCTCCATTGAATCCTTGACTGAAGGGCAGGTGTGCCTCATTAGTACTGCCTTGTGGCCTCCACTGGCAGTGGGAGGAGAGGAGACTCATTCCCCGCCCTCTTCAGTGGGGAAGGGAGTCTTGGCTCTCCACTTGGCCTTCTCTGATACCACCCTGGCTGGGTGAGTGGGGTAGCGGTTGTGATTGGGGTGTCTGGTTATAGCCTGGTGAGGGTGGAAGGAAGTCTAGGTTCCCTACTTAGCTTTGGCTGGCATAGGTGGGGAGGGGGCTACAGGTTTGTTTTTTGGGGTTTTTTTCCCCTGTGTTATTTGACTGTAGTAGAGTGATTTTATCGGCTAGGAGTTTTCTGTCTTGCTAGGCTACCCTTTTCTTGGTCCTCTGGTTGGAGAGACCCCAGCTTTTCTTGGAGCACTCCACCCCCCACCCCCACCCCTCCCACACCCCGCCTCATTGGCATTAACAGGTTGTCAGCTTCTCCAGTATTTAGTCTAGAATATATGAGGCAAAAAGAAACCTCGTGAACTCACTAACCAGGTTCTAAGGAACCTGGGCTCTCTTGGCTGACCTGTCTTCTTTTCTTCACTTTTCAGAATATTTTTTATCTGTATTTTTAAGTTATTTATTGCTTTAGAGAGAGAGCGTGGGAGGGGAGAGAGAGAACCCCAAGCAGGCTCCCGCACTGTCAGCACAAAGCCCTGTGCGGGACTTGAACTCACTAACTGTGAGATCTTACCTGAGCTGAAATCAAGAGTCTGATGCTTAATCTAGTGAGCCACCCAGGCGCCTCCAGATTATTTTTATCTATTTATTTTTAATATGTAATGTCTAGAGTTTTTAACATTTTATCTAGTGGGAAGAAGAAGGAAAAGTACATCTGTCCTATCTTTACGTAAGGGAAATCTAGTTGGTGATGCAGTTTTTAAAAGTACTTATTTTAATTCCAGTTAGTTAACATACAGTGTTATATTAGTTTCAGATGTACAATATAGTAATTCAACTCTTCCATATATCACCCTGTGCTCATCACGCCAAGTGCACTCCTTAATCCCCATCACCTATTTCACCCATCTCCCCACTTCCTTCCCCTCTGGTAAGCATCAGATAGATGGTTATGCACTTAATAGATTGTAATGCATATCCTTAAAGTCTAAAAACTCACTACATAGAGTTTCTTTTAGAAATGGTTTAATAATAGCTAGTTTTTCTTGGGGCGGCTGGGTGGTTCAGTCAGTTAAGCATCCGACTTTTCGGCTCGGGTCATGATCTCACAGTTTGTGAGTTCGAGCCCCACGTCGGGCTCGGAGCTTGGAGCTTGCTTTGGATTCTGTGTCTCCTTCTCTCTCTGCCCCTCCCCCACTGGTGCTTGCGCTCGCGCTCTCTCTCTCTCTCTCTCTGTCAAAAATAAATAAATGTAAAAAAAAATTTCAATAATATCTAGTTTTTCTTAAAAGTAGAGAAATATCAGTGAAATAAGGTATTAAAAGAAGTTAACAGAAATACTTTTATTAGTTGTACAGTGTTTGGTGTATAAGGGATGTTAATTTGTGAGCTTTGATAGAGCTTTCTTGTGAGCTTTATACTGATGGTATTATAGTTTATTACATGATATTGTTACATATTTTTACTTTAGAAAATAAATATATATATTCACAGAAGAGGTCTCAGGTGCTGGTAAAGGAATTGCTGTTCCTTGCCTTTTTAAATGTAAAACGAAATTTTGATCCCTTTTGAAGAGTTCTCAGAGCTTGGTAAAGTGTTTCAGACTTTTTATATAATAAAGAACAAGGAAGCAAGTTATTAACACTTAAATATTTTCAGGAAGCTGACAAGTTACTAAAAATCTTTTGGATATTTTTTCTTTATTTTGACTTAAATTTCTAGCCTTTTTTTTCCATCATTTACAAAAAGGTTAAAATCATTGAATCCTTTTTTTTTAAAACTTAGGCAGTTTGACAACTTACCAGGCAGTTTGACAACTTACCTCTCATTAAAAATGTTTATTTCTTTTTTTTTTAACGTTTATTCATTTTTGAGAGCGAGCAGACAGAGTGTGAGTGGGGGAGGGGCAGAGAGAGAGGGAGACAGAATCTGAAGCAGGCTCCAGGCTCCGAGCTGTCAGCACAGAGCCCTATGCGGGGCTTGAACTCACGGAGTGTGAGATCACGACCTGAGCTGAAGTTGGACGCTTAACCGACTGAGCCACCCAGGCGCCCCTTATTTTATTTCTATATTCCATTGATTAAATGGTTAAGTAGACATTAAATCTTTAAGTATATTTAAAATCTTTTTAAAAAGTTACTTTTAAAGAAAAACTAGCAATATGGGGAATAAGATGGTGATCTGTGACTAGTTTGGATGAGTCTTAGTGATTTCTTGCTTTTTAAATATCGCAGCTTTTGGGGTGCCTGGGTGGCTCAGTCCATTAAGTGTCTGGCTCTTGATTTCAGCTCAGGTCATGATCTCATGGTTGTGAGTTCGAGCCTTACCTTGATTCTCTGTCTTCCTCTCTCTCTGCCTGTTCCCTGCTCACGCTCGTGCACTCTCTCTTGCTGTCTCAGAACAAAACTTTATCACATCCTTTTTCTGGAAGAATGCTGATTTCATTTTTAAATCTGTTGATACTCCACTGTTCTTATAAGAAGAATCAGGTTTTTAATTCAGGAAATGGCAATATGATTTTATGTGACCTTAATTTTTTTGAATCATTTATTTTATGAACACTGTTAGTTCTTTTAGATAAACCTTAGCAGTGTTTTCAAGTTTTAGAAGACGTATTGGTGACTTTGATAGAGTAGTTCAGGAAACTGGCTTTGTATCAGGAGAAAATTTTGTGTTTGATTTACTTTCACTATTTGAAACACATTAGGTATCAGAATACTAAATGGAAGACAACTCTACTTCCTTTCTGGGAATTACAATAAAAACAGTAGATAAAATGTCAAAGTTGTGTGTAGTCACTTAAGATACATCATAATACATATTTTATTACATACTGTACAACATTATACACATTGATTAAGAACAATTTGTTCTGTGACTTGGAATATTTTTGATAATATTCTGAATCCTACTATGGAGACTATATTCACTGAGTTAAAGAAAGAGTTCAGTACAGATAATGCTAGAAAAGATGTGTTAAGATGTGTATTTAGTAATGTGTGCTCATACAACTAAGATCTTTCTCTAAATGCCCTAGGACAGTTTGACTTGTAGCACTGTTATTTCTGAGCACACCAAATTTTTTATTTAAAAAAATCACTGAAATAATACATGTTGAAACAAAATTCAATGAATATAGAAGTGGCTATTGTGAAAAGTACATTTCTTTCCTTACAGCCCTCCCCCAATCTCCTTCCACTTTTCGGAATCTGGTAGATACCTTATAGACTGTTACCTATGTTTTTAACTGAATTATTTGTATTCTCTTCCCCATTTGTATACTATATTTTACACCATACATTTAAATTCAAAACATTATTATATAAACTATGTTAATGTTCACCTGGGACTTACCTGGGAAGTTAAATTCTAATTTTTCCCCTTAAGGAGAAATAATAAATTTTGTTCCTGCTACGGTATTTCAAATCGTTAGAAATAATTTATTTAAAAAAATTTTTTTTAATGTTTATTTTTGAGAGAGAGACAGAGTGCAAGCTAGGGAGGGGCACAGAGAGGGGGAGGCCAGAATCCAAAGCAGGCTCCAGGCTCTGAGTGTCAGCACAGAGCCTGATTCAGGGCTTGAATTCACGAACTGTGAGATCATGACCCAAGCTGAAGTCAGATGCTTAACCGACTGAGCCACACAGGCGCCCCTCAAGTTGTAGAAATAATTTAAATCAGGAAAGTTTGAGTGCCAGAACCTGGGTTTCTGGGATATCTTCTGACCTGGCTTTTTGGATCAGCACTCATTGTCTACTTGATAATGTCATCTGTGGCCTCAAGGAGTCTAGCAGCTTTGGGAGAAGGATCTTCCTTCAGTAGGCCTGATGTCTTTTGAGTCATAGATACTGTAGCCCTCATTATTGGCAGTTCTTATCCTAAAATCCCTTCAACCTAGGACTGAAAGCACAAATAACATATTTAAATCCATGTAACTAGTGTGAAAAATGTGACTATTATAAATTGTTGGGGTATTTTCAGTCCATTTCAGTGTGGTATGTCTGAGTTATTTATTTAGTGTTTTTCCCACTCTGCTTCACTTGGCTCTCATTAACATTCTTGTGATGGAGAAAAGAAAGGAGTAGGAAAGAAAAGGAGTAGCCACTGAAAATGAATGTATGTAACTTTTCCTCTCTTTTCCTACTTTTGCCTTTTCCAAATGGGGGAGGGATAGTTGGCAATAGGAAGGCCCTTTGTCCAGGTTGGAGAGACAATAATTATGTGGAGAAGAGCATATTTGGGAGAGAGAATAGACTTAGAAACTTTCAAAATAGTCCTGTTATATCTGTTATTGTTGTTTTCCTTCATGATTTTGATATGATGGCACTCAGAAGGTACATACTGATTTCATATTAAGGAGATTTTCTCCTGTTGGTCCTTTTCAGTTTGGACTTAAAGGTTTTTTGTTACTATACAACTTAATTTGGTCATAAGAAAAATGAAAATCTAATGATTTGATGTAGTTCCTTCTGGATTATTCCTTATACACTATCATTTATATTCTAAAAACAATAAATACTATAGGAATGGGGCAAACCATTTTTATTAGGTTGGAAATCTCATTTTTCAAGTGTGGGTCTAATGTTGATGCAGGCAAAGCTAAAACAGTGGGCATATGTTAAATATTTAATCCTGCTTATATTCTTAAATCTTTAGTAAAAATCACTTTTCTGTATCTTCTGATTTATGTTTCATAGAGTTGGAGGTACTAGTTCTATATAACACTTGGAAATTCTGAATGTGAAATTAAAAATATTGTGTATTCCTTAAATTTTAATTAGCATAAGCAGAACTCACTCTGCTTAGGGTAACCTCTTTCATTTGAGAAATAAGAATAAGTTTTTGCCTTTTAATTTGTGTCATTCTTTGTGACTTTTACTTAATTCTGTGATATAGAAGTTAATTGCTTACTTTTTTCAGATTATGATCATGCACTGGCAATGATTAGATAACCAAATTATTAATAAAGATACAGCATGAAGAAGTGGTTTGTGAATTTTGTTGATCATCTTTTAAGTTGTTTTTGGTTAGTGGAGTCAGAGTTAAATATCTTTGATTATTTTAATAGATGAAGAATAACTATATCCTTTCCAACCTTTTTAGCTCCTTCTCATTTGCGTATATTTATCTCCCATTTGTTTATGTTTCTTATCTCCATTTAATTTGCTACTTCTTATTCTTTATCTGTGAAGCAAATAAATCAGTGTAGTTGCATTCTTATTTATTTATTCTTATTTTTGTTGGCCTATTTTATTGCATTACATTATTACATCAATTTTAGGGAGAATTGATAACCTTATGATAATTGGGCTTTTAATTACTGAATGTGGCACGACTTCCCTTTTGTATGTCTTCTTTTAATTTCATACTTTGCATATTTTCTGTTAGAACTATGACATAGAGCAGGGTTCATCAGACTACAATTTTTTCTGACCACCTATGAAGTGTTGTTACTAAAGTTTTCAGTGTTTCTTCCTTCTTCTGCCCTTTACTTCCTTTTACCTAATCAGCCAGTAAATAAAACACATGTTAACATAGTAGCATCTATTTTCCACCAGCTTCACTTACTTTCCTGATTTTGAAAACGATTCCAGGAAATCCAGTGAAAAAGTGTCCTCACTTAAGAAGAGCATCAAGTATTGACAAATTCAGAAAACCTTTTAATTTCGTCCTACAAATGAGAAAAATCTCTTCGAAAATAGGTAATATCAATGCAAAACTGGCCAACAAAAAGACAGTGTGCATAATGAGTGTGGTATGCTCTTCATTATAGTATTTGATGGGGAGATTAAAAATTGTAATGTTAAGTGAGGAATGGGTCCGTAATTTGAGAGTTTGGTTTGATCTGAACGTTTCAGAACCATGAAAATATTTGCCATTCTTGATGGACCTGCATTTCTTAAGATTTTCCATTTTCGTAGGAAAAATAGGAAAGTAACTTTACTGAGTGTAAAATTTTATAGAATTTGGTTTTGTTTTTCAGAAAAATACAAAATATATTTTTTCAGTATATATAATCTGCTTGCATATCTTCTGTTATTACCTATGACTTAGAGCAGGGTTTGTCAAACTACAGCCCACAGGCCACATCTAACTGCCTGTTTTTATAATGCCCATGAGATGAGGATGCTAGTTAAGAATTCATAAATAGTTGGAAGAAATCAGATGAACAGTATTTAACATCATATGAAAATTATATGAAATTGAAATTTTAGTGTCTATAAAATTTTGTTGTCAGGCTCTGGGCTGATGGCTCAGAGCCTGGAGCCTGTTTCCGATTCTGTGTCTCCCTCTCTCTCTTCCCCTCCCCCATTCATGCTCTGTCTCTCTCTGTCCCAAAAATAAATAAACGTTGAAAAAAAAATAAAATAAAATTTTGTTGGAGCATAGCTATGCTTATTCATGTAAGTATATAACTGTTTTTCCACTACAAATGGCACAGTTCATTTTTCCAACAAATTATATGGCCCATAAATCCTAAAATATTTTACTATCTGGCCTCTTCTAGAAAAAGTTTGCCCAACCTGACTTAGAAATTATTGTTTGTTTTATTGTTTGTTTATGTATCTCAGAGTTTCTGTGTATCTTGGGGTAGAGGTGGTATCTTAGCCTTTCTTTACCTCTTTCTCTAGTTCTGAGAAGACTTAAACTCATAATGAGTCACTGTTACCAAAGTGTGTTGCGTTTTTTAGAGATGTGGGGGAGAGAAAAATGTTGAAGACTGTTGCTATCATGTTTTGTATAATAACCACCATACCTGTTTTTTGGGGTATTTTACATTTGAGGATTTAATTTGATAAAATACAACTTAATTTGCCTGTTTACTCTTCCCCTGTTATAGGAAATTAAGAGAGAGCCAGAATCCAAGGATGACAATTTGCCCATTAAACGGGAAAGACATGGGAATGTAGCAAGTCTTGTACAACGGATAAGTACATACGGACTTCCAGCTGGAGGAATTCAGCCACATCCACAGACCAAAAACATTAAGAAGAGTATGTAAATAATTTCTTTCCTGTTTAAATAATTCAAAATAAAGAATGTTTTATAACTGTTTAGAAGTTATGAAAAGAAAAATTAGCTTAACCTTTTGTGGCCGACTGCAGAAACTTCGTACATATTCACATTTAAGTTACCGGCCCTGTAGTCATTTTTCATAAGATATTTGAGCATGAACTGCTGATGACTATTAATAGGAATTATAAATTAAAATATTAGGCTTTGTTTTCTTATTAGCCTTACAGACTGTTGAATAGTTAATGCTTTGCCTTAAATTTATTTTAATACCATTTATTTAATGGGATGTTTAATGTTTGTTCATTTTAAGCAGTGTAGATGCAAGAATTTTGATAGTATGTTTTCTCCAGTGGTCAGACATCTGAACATCTCCTCAGTTTTCCAAGGTCATTGGCCCAGCAGAGCGCCCTTTAAATATTTGGTATTCTATAAATATGTTAGAACATTTTAGTATAGAGGGAGAGCACCCCATTTGAAATCAGACATGAGTTTGAGTCCATCCTATGACCTTAGATCATTTAAATTTTTTTTTTTTTAACGTTTATTTATTTTTGAGACAGAGAGAGACACAGCATGAACGGGGGAGGGGTAGAGAGAGAGGGAGACACAGAGTCAGAAGCAAGCTCCAGGCTCTGAGCCATCAGCCCAGAGCCCGACGCAGGGCTCGAACTCGCGGACCACGAGATCGTGACCTGAGCCGAAGTCGGACGCTTAACCGACTGAGCCACCCAGGCGCCCCCCTTAGATCATTTAAACTCTTGAATTTTATTTTGCTTCTGGTGAGAAAGTGGTAAATAACACAGATTGTATTGCTGTTTTCAGAATGCTTACAGTATTGGGAAAGACTCATTAAAAAAAGTATTCAACATTAAATGTGTACAAAATACAACATTATGGGAGCAGATAGTATTTTAACATAGTACGATCTGAAGCCCCTTGAGAGTGAATACTGATTACTAGGATGAGAGTTAGTAGTAAATGAGTATTTAACCACATTTATCTTATGTCAGTGCCTTTGATACTGTGGCTTGTAAAGTCCCCTGTGGAACCACGTAGTCCACAGTGAAGAAATTTTGTTCACATGTATTATCTAAATTTCTCCTTATATCTTGTTACTTTCTGTGTTACTGTCTGTGAAGTTTGGGGGAAGACTTTACTTTCTAGGTGCTGTCATCCTTTGATTATTTTCATAAAATGAAAACACATTTTCATAAAAATGAAAAAGATTTCTTGACAGAAGACAAGGACAGAAGAATTCTTCTGGGACAGAAGAATGCTGTGTATTTTTTGTTTCCCACTAAATGTGTACAACCAGTATTTAGGTACTGCCTGTACTGCTTTCAGCCTACTGCCTGAAGGTGGACAGGTTCAGTACTTCTAATTGTCCTGGATGTTCAGACTCTGTTTCTTTAGAGACGTGGGGACAAATTACAGAGTGTGTTCATATCCTACAGGTGAAACTGTATATAGAATTTCTGTGCACAGGAGAATTTTTAGGACCATGGAAGAGTTACTTATGACCTCGATTGTAAAATCAATTTACCACTTTTAGCTTTGCTGAGCTAAAAGAAAGGACAGTTTTCTTAAGTAGAGGCTAGACCAAGGGCTTCAAGGTTATGATCATTTTATTCATTTTGTCTCCTAGTAGGAAAAGACACACTACATTTTACTTTCCTCAAGAACACTGGTCATAATTCTTTTTCTTGTAAAAGAAAACCTGTTATGTAGCTGGTGCCAGGAGACTTAGACTTTTTCCTAAGGATGCTCCATAACTTGTTTTTAAGTGCATGTGCTACAAGGACTAAATTGGTCATTTGGTGCTAACATGTAAAACAGGATGCAGGTTGCTTTTGCTTTGATTGCTTTTCCAGGAAAAGCAAGCTAATGTTTTTTTTTTTTTTTTTTTTTTTTAATCTATTTTTTTTTGGTTACTGTTTGTATCTTATCCTTAATTCACAAAATAGACCAGTTACTCAAAAGGTGGTTTATTGTAATGTTAAATAGTAGTGGATACTACTAACCAATATTATTAATAATTTTAAAAACCCCACAAAACCATTGTAAAGGTTGATAATAATCACTGCAGTGTGAATGTTCAATTTTAATCTCTGTGTGCCAAGGCAAGTGAAATCTGCATGTGTATTAAATGTATAAGCAACTAAAAAGGAGAATTTCGGATACATCCTGTGGGGTTAAGTATCTGGAAGCCGGAATTGTTAGCTATTTTTCTGTAGTTTCCAAAGCCAAAAAAGTGTTGGTTTTTTAATGAAGTCTAGTCATAAAGCCATTGAAACTTTTGCTGTTGTGTATAAGTTAACCATAATAACTGTGGTGAAACAAACAGGTTTTTCTACAGTGAGAGCAGAATAATGTTTTCCAGGACAATTATTGTAAGTTGCTAAAGTTATAGAAGAGAACAAGTTTACATCTTATAGCAAAAACACATACTAGTCCCATTGCTGCTGAAGCCCTTGTAAAATCAGGCAGAGATAATGATTGTAGAGTAATATTACTTAGCAAATAAATAATTGCCATCTTTCAGCATCACAACTCTGTATTCTGTTCAGTGAAGAATTGAGTAGATATTTCACTTTGCATTTGGAAAAAAAATTGATGCCATATGTGAATCTACTCTTGCTATAAGTGAGGGAAGACATCATTGCTTGTAACTTTGTATTCATTATTAGTGCTGCAAAAGTGATTTTTTATCTAGTTAATAATTACTTTGAATGTAAAAGATACATTGAGATTGATACTACAGAAATGATCTTGCTGCATGAAAAATTAGTTGACCAGAATGCCAATCATTAGTGTTTCATTATTAGAAAATAGTTGCTAGCAAATAGTTTGCCTCCTGATTCTGAGTCAGTGCTAAAGAAAATAATGAGGGGCGCCTGGGTGGCGCAGTCGGTTAAGCGTCCGACTTCAGCCAGGTCACGATCTCGCGGTCTGGGAGTTCGAGCCCCGCGTCGGGCTCTGGGCTGATGGCTCAGAGCCTGGAGCCTGTTTCCGATTCTGTGTCTCCCTCTCTCTCTGCCCCTCCCCCGTTCAAGCTCTGTCTCTCTCTGTCCCAAAAATAAATAAACGTTGGAAAAAAAAAAAAATTTAAAAAAAAAAAAAAAAGAAAAGAATGAAAATTCTGAATACCATCAAGATATGGTCATTGTCTATACATTTTTACAGCATACATTAAAAAAAATATGAGCATATTAGCTCAGGCTCTTCTCTTTGATATTAAAATATTCTGACTCATGGGGCGCCTGGGTGGCTCAGTCGGTTGAGCGTCCGACTTCGGCTCAGGTCACGATCTCGTGGTCCGCGAGTTCGAGCCCTGCGTCGGGCTCTGGGCTGATGGCTCAGAGCCTGGAGCCTGTTTCCGATTCTGTGTCTCCCTCTCTCTCTGCCCCTCCCCCGTTCAAGCTCTGTCTCTCTCTGTCCCAAAAATAAATAAACGTTGGAAAAAAAAAAAAATTTAAAAAAAAAGAAAATAATGAAAATTCTGAATACCATCAAGATATGGTCATTGTCTATACATTTTTACAGCATACATTAAAAAAAAATATGAGCATATTAGCTCAGGCTCTTCTCTTTGATATTAAAATATTCTGACTCGTGGGGCGCCTGGGTGGCTCAGTCGGTTGAGCGTCCGACTTCAGCTCAGGTCACAATCTCACGGTTCGTGAGTTTGAGCCCCGCGTCAGGCTCTGGGCTGATGGCTCAGAGCCTGGAGCCTGCTTCCGATTCTGTGTCTCCCTCTCTCTCTGACCCTCCCCCATTCATGCTCTGTCTCTCTCTGTCTCAAAAATAAATAAACATTAAAAAAAAATTAAAAAAAAATATTCTGACTCAAAAGGGGAAAAAGGCTCATCTGACTCCTCTCCAGCTGCAGCTTATCAGATAAATAGGATAGCGTGTTCTAACTTTCTATTTTCTTTTGAAATCTTCTAGAAAGGTTGAAAGAATAATTGTACTATGAATATTTTATATTCTTAAGTTTGATGTTAAATTAATTTAAGACTTAAGTTTGATGTTAACATTTTTCACATTGTCTTTCTATCTGTATACGTGTATGTAGAACACATTTTTAACTGAATCAGTTGCAAGTATGTTGTAGACATAATACCTCATCCCTAATCACTTGAGTTTTTTCTTCATGATGGTGATGACAATCTAAGCTTTGATTGTTATAATCAAGAAGTATATCAGCAGTATAGTTAGATTCTTCAGATAGCTTGATCTTTCAATTAATGCTCTAGGCAGTATGAGCTTTTTATTGCTGAGGATAAGAAAAAAATTTAAGGAAAATTCAGCCCTATATAGCAAATGGCTCTGTTTCTTAGCATTTTATTATTTTCTTTGCTTATTGGAGAAAGAAATTGGTAAAAAAAAAAATATTGACATCAGAAAATTTTCAGTGCTACAGTAAAACGTGAAGATAAATTTCCAGAACCAAACAGAGCCAAAAGTGGATCAGGAGTCCTTTTGCTACTGTCTGTGAAATTGTTAGCATTCAGCCTCCTAGCTTCTGAATGTGGTGTGCTCTTTGTTTTAGTATTTGATGGGGAGATTAAAAATTGTAATCTTAAGTGAGGAATTGTTCCATACTTTGAGAGCTTGGTTTGATCTGCATGTTTCAGAACCATGAAAATATTTGCCATTCCTGATGCAGCTGCATTTCTTAAGATTTTCCGTTTTAGTAGGGAAAATAGAGTAGCTTTACTGAGTGTAAAATTGTATAGAATTTGGTTTTGTTTTTAAAAAAAGTACAAAATATATTTTTTTAATGTTTATTTTTAAGAGATAGAGACAGAGTGTGAACAGGGGAGGGGCAGAGAGAGAGGGAGACACAGAATCTGAAGCAGGCTCCAGGCTCTGAGCTGTCAACACAGAGCCGTAAGTGGGGCTTGAACTCAGGAACCTGGAGATCATGACCTGAGCCAATGTTGGACACTTAAACTGACTCAGCCACCTAGGTACCCCAAAATACAAAATATTTTTTAAAAGATTTTTTTGAAAAAGTTTCAACATTGATGTGCTGAATGCTTTAATACCTGTGGATTTGAAGACTATGAGAACAGTGTTAATGGGGCAGTCAAATCTGCCAAGTAAAACTGGGTATGGATGATGATCCAGAACTTGTAGTCTAACAGGGGAAAACATCAAGGTACTATAAAACAGAAATGATAGTAATAATTACCTTGTAGGAGACGGGTATTAACATATCAGGTAAATATTATAAGAAGTGCTCAATAAATGTTTGTAACTATTATAGTTCTTAAAGTATGCAGCTATGATTCAAATAAAGGGGCAGTTCTGTACTGGGTTGTCAAGCAAGATATATTTAAGCCTTTCTTAGGTAAAACTTGTCCTTCACATGAAGATTGGGGATTATGACAGTCCAGGTAGAATTGCTACCTTAGGAAGAAGATCCATGGAGATAAGCAACCGCATGGTATTTACAGGTAGTAAGGATCCAGCATGAGTAGATTGTATGAACTATGTTAAGGCACTTTGTAATTTTTAAAGGAGACAGCATCGATAAAGTGGAAAGATAAAAGGCTTAAGAGTCGTATGTGGGTATGATTCTAATTTTGCCTCTTTTTAGCTCTTTGGTCTTGGACACGTTATTTAACTCCTGAGTTCCTGTTTCTCACTGGGAAAAGATGATGACAACAAACTGTATTATCTGCTGGGGAGATGTTTGTGAAGGATTTAGAATAGTACTGGCACATAAAAGGCATGAAAGTATATCCCTGCTTTTTTTCCCTATATCTCTTTTATCTACTTCCTTGTCAATAGCTTTACTTATAAAACATTGATTTGACAAATTTTCTATTTCTTTGTGGATCTGAAAAGCTATATAGAGGTTGCTTGTGATGAAATACTGGTTATAGTTATTTTAAAAATTGACTTCTATTCAGGTATCCTTTTATTAACTAGTCTTGTACATACTATTTTATTTTCTTTTGTGCTTAGCATAGGTTCTGATACATTGTAGGAATTCAGTAAACATTTACGAGTAGATACTGTGTATGCCTTTTGAAGTATAAAAAAATCTCAAAATTCCTTTCATTGTGCTGGCAGTTAATAGATGAACTCAACAACATAGGCAGTCACTTCAACTTATGAGTAAACCATATTTAAATATGGAATTATGAAAATTTTATTTTTTAAAAAAAAATTTTTTTTTCAACGTTTATTTATTTTTGGGACAGAGAGAGACAGAGCTTGAACGGGGGAGGGGCAGAGAGAGAGGGAGACACAGAATTGGAAACAGGCTCCAGGCTCTGAGCCATCAGCCCAGAGCCTGACGCGGGGCTCGAACTCCCGGACCGCGAGATCGTGACCTGGCTGAAGTCGGGCGCTTAACCGACTGCGCCACCCAGGCGCCCCGATGAAAATTTTATTTTTTAAATGGCTCATATTTTGTAGCAATAATAGGGGCCTTTCAGGTGTTTTTATCTAATGTGGTTCTTTGAAAAATAAAAAAAAAAAATCTTTGTGAATAATTTTGCCAACTACTTTGGAGAACACTCTGGTGAATTATGCTTAGTGTGACCAGGGAGAAAAAACATAAACTCAGAGTTTCTTTTTATTTTTTTTTTAATTTTGTAATTTTTTTTTTTAAACGTTTATTTATTTTTGAGACAGAGAGAGACAGAGCATGAACAGGGGAGGGGCAGAGAGAGAGAGGGAGACACAGAATCTGAAACAGGCTCCAGGCTCTGAGCAGTCAGCACAGAGCCCGATGCGGGGCTCGAACTCACGGACTGCGAGATCATGACCTGAGCCGAAGTCGGATGCTTAACCGACTGAGCCACCCAGGTGCCCCAATGTTTGTTTATTTTTGAGAGAGGGGGGGGGGGGAGGGGCAGAGACAAAGGGAGACAGAATTCAAAGCAGGCTCCAAGTTCCAAGCTGTGCCCCAGTGCAGGGCTTGAACTCACGAACAGTGAGATCACGACCTGAGCTGAAGTCAGGTTGGATGCTCAACTGACTGAGCCACCCAGGTGTGCCACAAACTCAAAGTTTCTGGTTAAGATATAACTAGGATCCTCAAAGTTAATTGATCTGCTTGGGAGCCGGGGGGCTAATTAATTCTCTATCCACTTTAAATAATTTAAAAGATACTAATACTCATTAAAAAGAAGCAAGCTACATTTTTTTTTAAAGGCCTAAGATCACCAAAATGATAGAAAGGATTTTCTTTGAAGTGCACCCTGAGCAGAAGAGAATTTCTTTTCAGTAATGTAGATCATTTTCCCTTCATCTATGAAGTGCTAATGACAGAGAACACATTTATGGACTCATTTTTTCAAGCTCACTTTAACTTCCAGAAGTATTTATGAACTATATTTATCTATAGTAGAAGAGATGAGGAGTTTTCTTATGGTATGCATAAAAACCACTATTACTACTTAAAAATTAACTCAGATGTGATGAAAGTGACATTTGAAAAATTTTACTATAAACTCTAGGTTACTTATAAAAGTATGGTCAGTGTTTTTTTTGTTGTTGTTTTTTGTTTTGGTTCCTTCTATTGTAAAACAGTTTTAAAATCAGATATTATTAATTCCTTAATGAAGTGGGAGAAACAGTTACTGAGGTGTAACTGTTTCTTATTTGGAGACTCTAGATCCTGCTGCTTGATTGTCATGTCTGTTTTGCACCTCTTTCATGGTGTTGATTGCATGCAATATGCTTCTTTTATTGTTTTGGAGGTTCATTTGGATTTATTTTTTGTCTTGATGAACAATTCCGTAGATCCATAAATGTCAGAGCTCAAGTAACTGTCATAGTTAATCCAGTCCAGCTCTTTTACTTTGTAGTTCAGGACATTGATTCCCAGAGAACTTAGGTGAAATAACAAGGTAATGACAGCTATACTAGAACCCAAGTCTTCTGACTTATAAACTAGTGTTATTTCTTTTAGACCATGGCATCTTTTTTTTTTTTTTAACTATATAAAAACGTTTATTTGGACTTGTTTTGACATGATTTGATGTAGTTAAGTTGTATCTATCTAGACTACTTCTCAGGAGTCTCTTGTCAGCAACAACTATCTCCTTAGAATCCTTGTATTCCTTGTATTATCAACTCATTGGGAAAACTTTTATCTAGAATGTCTGCTACATCTTTTCCACCTTATTGTATTGTGTTCATGTTTAATTGTGTAACTCTGTTACCATTTCTTCTTTGAATTCTTCCACATCTGCTCCACTCCAAACCTATCCTTTATTAATTTTGGGGATATTTGTAGCTTGCACTAAATATTTGCCATCTCATTATGTATTTGTATTTTATTACTAATTGCTTCCCGTTTCCTAAATTCTGTTAGTTCCTTAAGTGTGCATTTAAATTATTAAGAAAAATCTTAGGATTGTTGGTGGTAAAGGGCTGATGGAATGTTGATACCCTTGGCATATTTCCTGGCATTGATGCCGTATGGTTAGGCCTAGATAATTGTTCGTGTGTGTGTGTGTGTGTGTGTGTGTGCGTGTGTGTGTAAATAATGGGCCTAGCATAAGCACTATGCTGGGTGCTGGGGAGAGAGCATTTAACAAACTCAGTGCCCATTTATCTTTGGCCTACAGACTACAGGGAGTACACACAAGAAAATAAATCATGATGATAGATTGAAAAGGAAACAGATTTGTTAGTAACAGGTAGGTTGTAGAAGTAAACAGTGTTAAGTATATAAGCACAAGGGAAGAGTACCTAATCCAGAAAGCTGTTTTGGAAGACGTTTTTTCTAAGTTGAGACCTGAAGATGAGTTGAAGACAGCGAAAGGTGGACTTTGTGGATGAAAGTGAAGTGTCCTTGGCAAAAGAAACCGTATATTTAGGGATGCATGGGTGGTTCAGTCGGTTAAGTGTCTGACTTTGGCCCAGGTCATGATCTCTTGGTTCGTGGGTTTCAGCCCCATGTTGGGATCTGTGCTGACAGTTCAGAGCCTGGAGCCTGCTTTGGATTCTGTGTTTCCCTCTCTCTCTGCCCCTCATCGCCCACCCCCCACCCCCAAATAAATAGACATTAATTTTTTTAAAAGAAGCAGTGTATTTAAGTCTCAAAAGGAATAGGGCTTGTCATTTTCAAGCAATTAGAAATCAGTATAATTAGATTATTGAGTGCAAGATTGAGAATCACCTAGGAGATCTTAAAGTATAGTTTCTGATTCAGCCTGCTGGGGCTGTCATAACAAAATATCCCCAACTAGATGGCTTAAACAACAGAAGCAATATTATTTTCTTACAGTTCCAGAGGCTAGAAGTCTAAAATCAAGGTGCTGTCAGAGTTGGATTCTGGTGAGGCCTCTTTTCCAGACTTGCAGGTCTTGCCTTTTCGCCCCGACCCTGCATCCTCACACAGCCTCCTGTATATGTGTGTGCACGTGCACACATGCACAATTAAGTGTGTGTGGGGATTAGGGCTCCATTTTTATGTTAGTTGACTGTAATTACCTCCCTAAAGGTCCTGCCTCCCAGTACGGTCAAGGACACAATTCAGTCCAGAACAGGTAGGTATGAGGTAGAGCCTGCATTTCTAAGAAGCTTTGAAGTGATACTGTTGCTGCTGGTCTGAGGAACATAGAGGATTTGACTAGCAGGAAGTAATCCTTTTATCGGTGATACCTGGTCATCTATCCATAGGTACTTTGATGATTAAAATTTAAAGATGGGAGTGAGTCTGAGTTCTCAATTCTTAGAGTTTGAAAGAAGTTGCGAACCTCAAACTGCATGGTTATAAGTTAACATCATTTGTCTAAATAAATGAAGTACGTTTGAAAAGTTAAAGTAAAATTACTGTTATCTTTACCTATGTGAATTTGATTTTTATCTGTTGGAAAGTAGAGCTGTTAAAGAAGATAAGATACATTTTGGATTTATTCATTTTGTGTCTTTTTAACACAGACACTTTTAAATTAGCGCATTTTGAGTATTCCTAGACTTCCATCAGGAAGTCGTCTGAAAATTACTGTCTTGGAGGATAGCTTAGCTATGATAAAATTTGTTTTGCCGACAGTGTCTTTTATTGTATGTGTTTTTAGTCTCTCAATTGGCATTGGCTGTTTTACTTTTGTCTAGTTGGGGATCACACGTATACATAGATTTCATGGCTAGGAGCCTTGTTACCTTATTTGTAGTTGGTTTGAATTTATTTTGGCATGAGTAGGTTGTAGTGTGGGGGCAAGGTGAAAAGCCAGCCAGAACTGATTGTGGTTAGCTGCTTAGAATGCTTACATGTTTTGATTTTTATTCATACATATACAAACTCATACATACATATGGCAGTAAATACACTGTGTAAATAAAAGTGCTGTTATTTGTTTTAATGATCTTTCTCAACCTAATTTTGTTACTAATTTACTTCCTTTAGAGACCAAGAAGCGTCAGTGTAAAGTTCTCTTTGAGTACCTTCCACAAAATGAGGATGAACTGGAGCTGAAAGTGGGAGATATTATTGATATTAATGAAGAGGTAAGGAAAACCTATGTTAGAGACGAACCAGCAACTGTAATTGATGCTCTAGGTATTAGAAAACTGACTTGTAAGAATATTAAGTTTTCATTAGAACTTTTTTACGAGTTTCATTGCTTTTTATACACATTTTAACATACGGGTTTTAAAATGGTTCTTTAATGACTTATGTAAGGTGGTCTTATCCTTTGGAATAAAGCTTTATTCATTCATTTTTTTTTTTTTCAATATATGAAATTTATTGTCAAATTGGTTTCCATACAACACCTAGTGCTCATCCCAAAAGGTGCCTTCCTCAGTACCCATCACCCACCCTCCCCTCCCATCAACCAAGCTTTATTCATTCTTACTACACCCGGTCTTGTGTACTTACTGTATTTGTATGTATTGACTTCAGGAATAAAAAATTTTTAAGCTAAAGATTAATGTAATGTAAGTAGCTGAGAATAAAAATAAACATTTTCTTTGATTCTGAATTCACTTTAGGCACAAAGCAATAAAATAGAATCAATTTTACCTTCTGCATAGCAGAGGGATACAAAAGTAGAATCTCTTTAAAAGGTTTGCCTTATTTGAATTATCATATTCAGATGTTAACCAAGGGATATTAAAGGAATTAAAGGAATATTAAAAGTTTTATTTGGCAGCTGAAGATCCCATTTTCAAGTGTATCTTTTGATATCATGTATAGTCATGTATATCATATATAAGGATTGATTTTATATCATAACATCATGTAATTTATCCCTTAATGTTTATATTAAATTCCAATGTATTTATACAAAAGACAGTTCTGTTTTATTTCTATCAGGTGGCAATAATAATTTTTATTGAACCTATGTGTCTGAAGCATTATGCTAAGTGTTTCACATTTATTATTTTCTTTAAATTTCTTAACAGCCTGAGGAGACAGGAATTTTTATTTCTACTTTATAAATGAAGAGTTTGAGTCATAGAAGATAAGTGATTAACTGTTCTAGTTACTGTTGATGCATATCATGCTATCCCGAAGTTTGTAGCAAAGAACAACTGTTTTATTAGGTCATGGATATTATGTGAGTCAAGAATTCAGATAGGGCACAGCTGGGATGGCTTGTCTGTGTTCCATGATGTGTGGGGGCTTCAAGTCGAAAGACTCAAAGTTTATGTGCTGGTAGAATGTTAGGAAGGCTCCTTTACTAATGTGATTGGTACCTAGAAGACTTGAAGACTGCCTCTGGAGAGCCATTATGTAGCTTCTCCATTTGGCTTGGCTTTCTCACTGTATTGGGGCCTTAGGATACTTGGACTTATTGCATGGCATTTCAGGGCTCTGAGTGTAAGTATTTCAGTGAACGTGTTGAATTTTAAGCTAAAGATTGATGTAATCAAAGTAGCTAAGAGTAAAAAAAAAAACATTTTAGAATGCCTACATGTTTTGATTTTTGTTCATACATACAAATTCTATGGCAGTAAATACAGTGTGTAAATTAAAAGTGCTGTTACTTGTTTTAATGATCTTTCTTAACCTAATTTTGTTACTATGTTACTTCCTTTAGAGACCTTTTATAATCAGACCTTGGAAGTGGTAGTGTCACTTTCACCCTATTCTTTTGGCTACAAACATGTCAGAAGTCAGCAAGATTGAAGGCGGTGGGGACAAAGACCACCACTTCTTGGTGGAGGGGTGTCCCGATTACCTTGTTGATGAGCATGCAGGCTAGGAGATCTTGTTTCAGCTATTTTTGCCCATGCCCATACACATGGCATGCAGCAGAGCAGAATCTTACTATTCTTCATTGCTGTGCTATCCTGCCTTTTGAGAATTCCTTAATTTATGGGAATTATAAGGTTATTTACCCTAACTACTCCCTTGCTGCCAATTTGTGATTGCAGGTGTAGATAATACGTTTTCTGATGCTTCTCTCTTAGTTGCCATTTGGTCTACATATCTCCATCACCATGGTTTGAAGAACTCTCAAATCTGCTAAAAAAAATTCTCTTTAAATCTGCTAAAAAAAATTCTGAACTCTTCACTCGTAACCGCCTTCCATTTCTTCCTCAGACAGCTTGTATTCTAGCCATCTTGTATCTCAGCTGTATATAGTCTAGAAATAAGTCCTTTATTTTTATGTCACTGTATTTTTCATTTGCTTTGTACCTAGAAAACTCTTACTCAGCCTTTAATGTCTAGCTCTTTTGTCATTTCATTTTAGGGGAGCCTTTTAAAAAATATTTTAAGCCTTTCTCTTGTGCTTTTTCAGCATTTTGTTCATAGCTTTGTTACAGCACGCATTGTATTGTAACTACCTGCTTAGTGTTTGTTTTCTTTAGGTTATTTCACTCAAGGGCAGAGATTTCTCATATGCAAATATCAGTCTTTCCCTAGTAGTTAACACCAAGGTGTTATACCTAGTGAGTGCCTGCTGGATGAATACCTTATTAAAGTTTACTTTGTAATTCTGAGGTGAAAAACACTTAAAACATATTTTAAACAGAATAAAGAGCCTTTTCTACCTGTGATATTTCATGTACTGCTGTTAAGTGAATTTTTAGAATGAATAGTTTACTCTTAAATTTTTTTTTAGAAGTTCTACATCTTAAAGCAGTTATTAAATATTATTAAATAACTTCATGAAACTGAGTAACCTTGTGATTAGTGAATGTAAATATTTTTCTAAAGAGTTTGGTTCCGGAAGATATTTCTGGTTGAGGTGGGGGGGAATGTTTTGAAGAGCCTAGTATCTGGATTTTAAAAATAAGTGATTCTTTTTCTTACTTGGGTTAAGAGTCACTTAAAAGGGAAATTATATTCATCAAGCTTTTTCCAAATAAAAAATCTTCATGTACTTAAATAATATATGAAATAGACTATAAATATTGAAATGATTACAAATTGAGACTTAGTTGGGTTTAAAAGAAGTGACATTCCAGGAGAGAGCTATCTACTTCCTGCTATTAATACCTTATTCTTGGTTATCTGATATTTTCATAACAATTATTTATGTCATACATTGCACTTGATTACAAATTCTCGTTGTAAATGTTGTAAAATACTACCGATATGACTAATCCTATATATGATCAATCTAATCCATTTAGATTTAATTTACTAAAAATATATTTTCCCCATTGTATTTCCTTAACAGATTTAAAGGGATTATTTTGCATCATTAACTTTGTGCTCACTTATGTGGCTTAATTTTCCCATAGTGGGAAATTTTTATCATTTTTGAGTTGTGAACTCTTTCAGGTAGAAGAAGGATGGTGGAGTGGAACCCTGAACAACAAGTTGGGACTGTTTCCCTCAAATTTTGTGAAAGAATTAGAGGTAACAGATGATGGTGAAACTCATGAAGCCCAGGAGGATTCAGGTAGATTGTTTAAAAATTTTGAATAGATTTAAATAAAATTATATATGATCTAGTGTTTATTCTGTATTATTTGAAACTCTGTTCTTGTGTTGAACTCTGAGCTTCAGGTTTTCTACTTTTATGAAGCAGCTTATGACAGGGACTTAAAATGAACTAAATTCCTAGGCAAATACTTTCATATTTTTCCTTCTCTGATGTTTGTTTCAACCCAAACTAAGTGTTTAGTACCCTGATTATGAATTGATAGTCCTTATGTTTTCTGATTTCTTACCACTTAAGATGTACTGATAGTGTTTTGATTTGAGTTTGCAAATGACCTGTCTACTTCAGAGATTTTAGGAATTGAAAAAAAACTTGCTTTTGTGTTTTTCCATATTGAGATAATTACATTTTTTTGTGCAGCCAGAATGTCATTTAATTATTTTGTGATTGCCGTCATTTATAGACTCACCTGCAAATTTATATTAAATTTGCTCACCATGTAAAACTATGATCAAGAGCATTTTATCCCAAGCTAAATTTAAATTATTTTTATTATTTTTATTTTTAAGAATTGCTGTGGAATTAGTTTTGTTTTTGTTTTTTTTTTTAAGAGAAATTCATAAGTGGTAATGCAGGGATAAGTAGCTCTTTTTCTGTATGGAACAGTATATGTAGTGAGGTTTAATATACTTATCAAAATTAAGACATTAAATATTGACAGTATTCAATTTGACAATATCATTTAATCCATAGTTCATATATAGATTTAATTGTTCTAGTAATGCTTTATATAACTATTTTTTTCTCCTATTTCTGGAAAAGCATGGAGGGAATTTGTTTCTCAAGTTTCTTTCTTGAGAATTGTTTCCCAGGTTTTCTCTACTTTTTTCTTGACAATTTTGAAGAGTTTAAGCTGGATATTTTATATAGTAGATCCCAGTTTGGGCTTTTCTCCGGATTCCTCATCATTAGTTTTAGGGTGTATTTTATTGACAGAATTACAAAATGATGCTATCTCATTGCATTGTATCAGAAGGCACGTGATGTCTGTGTGCTTTATTTTTGGTGATGTGAAATTTGATTCCTTGGTTCAAATTGTGTTGCCAGTAAATGTACTTTTTTTTCCTTTATAATTGGTAAGTGTCTTGTGGGGAGATACTTGGAGACTTTGTAAATATCCTGTTTCCTCATCAAACTTCTCCCAACAGTTTAAGCATCCATGGATAAATTTTGCCTGAATTAGTTATTACTTTGATAGTTGCAAAATGATGATTTTCTAACTCCACCATCCCATCTTTGTTTATTACTTGACATTCTTCTCTAAAGAACTTTTATTTCTGCTCAGTTTTAATAAGCGCCTGGGTGCTTCCATCAGTTAGACATCTGACTTCGGCTCAGGTCATGATCTCACGGTCCGTGAATTCAAGCCCCACTTTGGGCTCTGTGCTGACAGCTCAGAGCCTGGAGCCTGCTTTGGATTCTGTGTCTCCCTCTCTCTCTTTGCAACTTCCCTGCTTGTACTCTTGTCTCTCTCTCTTTCTGAAAAATAAACATTAACATTTTTTTAAAAAAATCAGTAGTAGTTTTAACTCTAATCTTACTTTTAGAATAAAATATATGACCTTAGGAAGCGGTAGAGGCCAGTTTAATCAGTGAATGTTTCTTAAGCTTCTTGTGTGCTAAGTGCTAGTTTGGTTTTGTGAGGGCACAGAATCCCCTCTGCAGTCCAGAAGCTTAAGGTCCAGGCCTCTGGGTGATGAGACAAGATGTGAACTCAAATTTTAGTACATTTTAGTCTAGAGTAAAATGATCTGAGTATAAGAGGTACTAGTGAAATATAGTTCTAAACGGAATATATTGTTTGTCACTTACTTTGTAGGTTTTCATCTTCTCAGAAATGTTCCAGGAAATATTAGAAATAAAATATGCAGCTTGGGAGTGCCTGGGTAGCTCATTTGATTAAAGGTTTGACTCTTGATTTCAGCTCAGGTCATGACATTGAGCCCAGTGTTATGCCCTGAGCCAGGCTTTGCCCTGGGGGTGGAGCCTGCTTAAAATTTTCTTCCTCCCTCCTCCTCTCTCTGCTCCTCTCCTGCTTGTGTGCTGTCTTAAAACAACAACAGAAGCAAATATAATATGTAGCTCTGACTGCAACTTTTTTAGAAGATGTTATGTTCTAAACTTCTGTGTTTTTCCTTCTAATCATTCTTGCCCTTGTTTTCCTCTATATGGACTTTTTTTTTTTTTTTGGAAAATGGTTGTTGTAAAAAACATATGGAACTTATCATTTTGATCATTTTTTAGCATAAAGTTCATTTGTTGAATAATACTCTGTTGTATGTATGTACTGCATTTTGTGTAGCTGTTCATCCATTCATGGATGTGTGAATTGTTCCCACCTCTTGGCAGTTGTGAATAATGCTGCTAAAACATGGGCATACAGATAT
Organism: Prionailurus bengalensis; assembly: GCF_016509475.1. Lineage (NCBI taxonomy): Eukaryota > Metazoa > Chordata > Mammalia > Carnivora > Felidae > Prionailurus > Prionailurus bengalensis. The sequence continues at coordinate 44,808,019 of NC_057349.1, forward strand.
TTGAGACCTGTTTTCAATTCAGATACATACCCAGAAGTGGGATTGCTGGATTATATATAGTTCTTTTTTTAATCTCTTAAAGAAGTGCTAAATATAATTTTCTATAGTGTTTGCCCCATTTTACACTTCCACCAACAGTGTAAAGGGTTCTAATTTGTCCATATCCATAGCAACACTTTCTGTTTTTTGATATTAGCTATCCTAACGGGTATGAGATGTTATCTCATTGTGAGTTTGATTTGCTTTTCTCTGATGATTACTGATGTTGAGTATCTTTATATGCTTGTCGACCATTGTGTATCATCTTTGGAGAAGTATCTGTTCAAGTTCCTTGTGTGTTTGTTTGTTTTTTTTTTTTTTAATTTTTTTTTTTAACGTTTATTTATTTTTGAGACAGAGAAAGACAGAGCATGAACGGGGGAGGGTCAGAGAGAGAGGGAGACACAGAATCTGAAACAGGCTCCAGGCTCTGAGTGGTCAGCACAGAGCCCAACGCGGGGCTCGAACTCACGGACTGTGAGATCATGACCTGAGCCGAAGTCAGCCGCTTAACCGACTGAGCCACCCAGGCGCCCCCCTTGTCTGTTTTTTAATCAGGTTATTATTATTATTTTTTATAGTTGTAGGAATTCTTTATTATGGACATTAATTCTTTATCAGATATATGATGTACTGTTATTTTCTCCCATTCTGTTGACTATTTTCTTTGTTGTAGAAAAGTTTTTAAGTTTAATGTAGGTAGTCTATTTTTTCTTTTGTTGCTTGTGCTTTTGGTGTCATATTTAAGAAGTCATTGCCAAATCCAGTGTTATGAAACTTTCCCCCTGTATTTTCTTCTAGGAATTTTATAGGTTTTGGTTTTACATTTAGGTCATTAATTCATTTTGAGTAAATTTTTGTGTATGGTTTTCAGACAAATGTCCAACTTCATTCTTTTGTATGTGGATATCTAATTTTCCTAGCAGTATTTGTTGAAGATGTTACTGGACAGAGGATCCATTCAAACTCTGTTTTGGTTGATCACTGCTTGAAAATTAATACTCAGGAGACAAGTGGTGGTGGGAAAGGAAAGGTTGCTTTTTCAGGAAGTTGGCAACCTGGGAAGATGGTGGTGGATTAATGTCTCAAAGACCATCTTCCCCATCCAGGCAAAGCTGGACAGTTTTAAAGGGGAAGGCATGGAAAAAAGTGAGGGGAGGGGGTGCAACCTGCAGGAGAAGCAGGTGCCCAGGCAGTATAGTCATATGTGGACATGACCCTGAACAGACTTGCTGGCAGCAGCAGCAGTTGTTTTTGAATGTAGTTAGGCCTTATATTCTGGTCCCTTCACTCCTCAAGGTCAGTGGTCTGCAAATCTCAAAGTAAGTTAGTTCTGCAAATCAAGGGACTTAGGTTAGCAAGCAAGGAGTGCAAAACTTGAAGCAATTAACCTTTAACACTGGTTGAAGTTGAAGTACATTTGACTAGTCTATGCACACTTTTATCATGGCACCCACGACCGTTGTACATGTTTATGACTTCCATCTCCAGCAGGCTGTCAGCTATTTATTTTGTTTTTCTTTTTCTTTTTTTATTATTTTTTTATTATTATTATTTACAAAAAAAATTTTTTTTAACGTTTATTTTTGAGACAGAGAGAGACAGAGCATGAACGGGGGAGTGGCAGAGAGAGAGGGAGACACAGAATTGGAAGCAGGCTCCAGGCTCTGAGCCATCAGCCCAGAGCCCGACTCGGGGCTCGAACTCATGGACCGTGAGATCGTGACCTGAGCTGAAGTCGGACGCTTAACCGACTGAGCCACCCAGGCGCCCCAAGCTGTCAGCTATTTATAGGCAGCTATTTATGGGCAGAGACTATAGAAGGGTCCAAAAAGTGAATAGCTTATGAGCTGTTTAATTTTTACTAGAGTATTATATTTTATCTCATGTCACTTATGTGCCTTTTTATAGTGCCAGCCCTTTGAGGAAAAATAGTATAAATAAAACTCCATAATTTATATATGGAGCAGGTAGCCCTCATTCCAGTTGATGATGTCATCTGTTTTCCGGAACAGAAGATAATGGTACTGTTTTTTTCTAGGGAAAGTAGATGAATCTCTGCTACAGTTGGTTCGCCTACTTGCATAGAAGCATTGTGCTTTTAAAATCAGGGGTTGATCAGTCAGCATTTGAGGGTGATTATTGCCTCTAGGCAAGAGTATTGCTTTCTTCATGTTTCTTGGTTCACTTTTGAGAAGCACATGAAAGCTGTACACTCTCTGGAAAGTATACATATAATGATATGAATAAAATTTTACCTATTAGTTCATGTGGTACATAGTTCACATATACACACATACGTATACACACACACACACACACACACACACACACATATACATATGACTAGATGATATATTCTCTTGGTTCAAAAATTAGTATGTAAGGGCATCTGGGTGACTCAGCCAGTTGAGTGTCTGTCTTCAGCTCAGGTCATGATCTCATGGTTCGTGAGTTCAAGCCCCACATTGGGCTCTTCTGCTCTCAGTGCAGGTCCTGCTTTGGATCCTCTGTCCCCCTCTTCTCTCTGCTCCTCCCTGTGTACTCTCTCTCTCTCAAAAATAGAAAAAAAATATCAAAAATTAGTACATAAAAATGTACATTATAATATAAAAACCTTTTTCTTTTAAAAATTTTTATTTTTGAGAGAGAGTATGCATGCATAAGTGGGTTGGGACAGAGAGGGGGCTGGGGACAGAGGATCTGAAGCAGGCTTTGTGCTGACAGCAGACAGCCCAGTGTGGGGCTTGAACCCATGAACCGCGAGATAATGACCTGAGCTGAAGTTGGATGCTTCACTGAATGAACCACCCACACTCCCCTATATGTTCTTTAAAAAAAAAAAAAAAAAAAAAAAAAAAAAGTGCATTATAATACTTGTCTCCATCCACCCGGTTTTTCTCATCTGCTCCGTATAGCAAGCATTTGTACTTTCTTGGTATCCTCCCAGTGTGTGTTTATGCAGGTACACAGAAAACATGCATTTGTCTATTCCCCTGTTTCTTAAATAAACTGTAGCATAATATGTTTTTCAGAATATGCTGCAGTGAAAACAACCTAAAAATCATGGAGGCTTAAAGACATAGTTATGTAGGGACTTAAACTGATGGAGTCTGCTCTTTGACATATGGCTTAATGCTTGCAAAGGCAGGGAAAAAGGAGCATGGCTTTTAAAGCTTCTGCTCCAAATTTACACATATTGCTTCCACTAATACTGTATTGGACAGCCATGGTCATGTCTAAGTCAAACAGCAGGGATATATAAATTTTTCTACAAGCTGAGACGCCAAATGTAAATAAGAATACAGTCCGCCACATATACTATCATTGATTATCTTTTTAGAATCCCTTATTTAATACTCATTGCCTTTTGGGGTGCCTGAGTGGCTCAGTCGGTTAAGCGTCCAACTCTTGATTTCAGCTCAGGTCATGATCTCACCATTTGTGGGTTCGAGCTTCGCATTGGGCTCTGCATTGACAGTGTGAAGCCTGCTTGGGATTCTCTCTCTCTCTCTCTCTCTCTCTGTCTCTGTCTCTCTGTGTCTCTCTCAAAAAGTAAATAAACTAAAAACAAAGACTCATCGGGCTTTTAAAGGTGTTGAAGTGTACTTTTTAGCTTTGTACACGTAATAAAAAATTAATGAAAAGAACACTAACTTCATGGGTATTTAGTATGAAATGGTGATGGCCAGTAGCCTTGTGAAAGGTGCAAATTTCCATTTTTAGGTTGCCTCCCATTTCTAAGTGTTCTTTGGATGTATTTTTTCTCCTTAACTTTGCAATGAACTTTTTAAGATTCTAAATTTCTCTAAGGCTGTACTCTAAACTGCATGAATTGAAGCAACAAATAATTGAATTCTTTAAAAAACTTGTCTTTTGGTCAATGTCTGTCTAGTGTCCTTTATTTAATCAGTACCTCATTTAAGCATGTCCTCATTTTTCAGATTATGTGTATAGAGAAAACTTGGCATAGTACCCGGCAAGTTTTGAAGCATAATGGATGTTAGTACTTTTCTTACCACACTGTTTTATTTTTACTTCTTTACCTCATTCTTTCCTTTAATTTGCCTGTTTAAAAAAATGTGGAGTCCATGGGACACCTGGGTGGGATTAGGCGGTTGAGCGTCCGACTTCGGCTCAGGTCATGATCTCACGACTTGTAAGTTCGAGCCCCACATCAGGCTGTGTGCTGACAGCTCAGAGCCTGGAGCCTGCTTTGGATTCTGTGTCTCCCTCTCTCTCTGCCCCTCCCCCGCTCATGCGCACTCTGTCTCTTTCAAAAATAAATACACATTCAAAAAACATTTTTTATATGTGGAGTCAATTGTATTTGAATAGTGACCTGATAAAGTTGTGTTAAGCAGAGCAGTTTTTATTGCTAGGAGTTGGAGTGCGGTGGGGTTGGGACGCTGAAATCTGTTTCAGTGCAGATGTTGATTACATTGAAAGATAGAAAATCAATGAGATAGGAAGATATAGAAGAGTCATAGAAAACAGATATTTTATGTTACACTTATTTGAGAATACTTGGTATTCTAAAGTCAGGACTTATGTTTTAAGGATGTGTAAAAACCATTAGAGAACAAACAAATACTGAAAGCATCTGGCTTAAATTTAGTGGTACAGTTGTTACTTAACACTATCCCCTGAATTACTTCTTATGTGTGTTATTGTTTCTTATGTTTCATAGGTAACTTGATTTTCTGATATTTATTTTTAACATTAAAATTTGTTACAAGTTAAAGCTTATGGTGAAATGATGTGTATGATGCCATGGAAACTCAGCCCTTAAAATATGTGCAAAAGTTTACGTCCATATAGGGCCACCAGCAAAAGATGGACAATTTAAATTTTTATTATATTTTATATTTTGTATTTATAATTTTTTATAAGTACTTTGGGTACTTTCTTGCACCATTCAGCCTTGTTTGAATTTTAGTAACTTTGCAGAATTTTATCTGCTAAAAATGTACTTCCTTGCTTGCTTAACCCCTTTAAAATAACATCACATTCTAAATGTGGAGCTTTGTGATTATGGGGTGGGAAGTCAGTGGTTGAAGTACACTATAATTCCATTTTTTAAAAAACTCTAACTTTTAGGACAGAAAGTTTTTGAATATTGATTTGAATGCCAAGGAGTGTGTGCTTTATAAGGACTTTAGAAACCTCTAGTGATAAAAGAATATAGTCCTTTTAAGTTCTGATTTAAGAGTTCCATCTTATGCATTATGATTAGAAGAATTGATCCACTATTCCTATGTCCTAACGAAATGTAATGTACTCTGTAATTGGTATTATTACAGTCTTTTTATTGTTTTACTTATTTGGTATGTATGTTGTGTTTATAGTAGCTGTTATAAGAATTATAGTTGACTCTACATTACAAAATGTTATTTTTTGCTTATAGTATTGAAAAGCCATATCCAGCACATTTGATTAGTTTATGTGGTTTCTCCTTATACCCCTTTACATTTAGTAAAGCTGTTCTCCTTAATAAACTAAAATATATGGGATGGTCTTCTTGGTTTGGCCAGTTGAACTCCAGCTATTAATGTTAAGAAGATAATCCTGACTCAAGACAGTGTAGGCAGGTCATGGGCAGTTTATTTTTATGTCCTCAGTTTTCATTGAAGAACTGTAGAATAAAAGATACAAGAAAGTCACTATTACATTTTTTATAGGAATGTGGTAAGTTTATAATCTATTCTATTACTTGCTGATTTCTTTATAAAGTCTCAAGATAAGTGTCTTCTGATAATCAATTTCAGGAAAAGCTTTGCTTCTCTATGGAAGTGTTATGTTTCCATTTTTATAAAATGAAATGACTCCTTTTTCATTTTGTCAAATATACTTAGCCATTTTTGTTAGATGTCCTTTGTAATCTTTTACATTCCACTTAATTTGCTAAGTAGGACTTGATTTCACTATCCCCCCTTATTCTATAAAGCCAGTGACTATAGCTTCTGGTATTTTCTACTGTGTGTGAGTCTCCTCCCTGCCTTAAGCCTATAAAAATCTCCCTTTAGATGTCTAATAGGCATCTCAAACTTAAGGTGGTCAAAGTGATCATCTCTTCTTTTCCTTGCACCTAAATTTGATCTATACTGTCTTCCTCATCTGAATTAATGGCAACTCCATTTTTCTTTTATTTAAACCAAAGAGTTGGATTCATCTTTAACTCTTTTAATCTCACATTCATTAGCTGATTTTGTCACCTGCTAAATACTGCTCCTACTCTGGTATAAGTTATTTTTTGCTGTACAATTGCAGTAGGCTGTTATTTGCTGTTACCTGCCTCCTGAATGTTAATGTGCTCACCTTCTAGTAGGTACATATTTTACTTAAAGTAAAGCCAGAGTCTTTTTAAATTGGCTACAAAGCCCTGTGACTGGGCATCTACATATGCCTCCCCCTACCTCTCTTTGCCTCCTATTTAACTCGCCCCTTTGTTCATGTTGGTCTCCTTACAGTTTTAAAGATGTAAGGAACATTCCTGTTGCACAGCCTTTGCAGAAGCTTTGGAGTTAGATGAGATCACCTAGAGAGACTGTCTAGAGTGAAGAAAAGAGCCTTGGATCGAATCCTATATAGCAACATTCATGGTATTAGCTGAGATAGAATTACTAAAAAGAAGACCAAGAAGGCACACAGAGAGAGAGAGAGCCAGGAGGAAACCCATGAGTGTGCAGTAGTCAAGGGGAGAGTTTTTCAGGGAGGACATAGGCAGTATTGCCTGATGCTGCTTGTGAGGTTAAGTAAGGTAAGTAAGATAAATAAAATGTAATCTTGGATTTAGGGACAAAGATCATTCATGACCTGCCTAAGGGCAGTAAAGAAAGATGATTGGGTGGGGAAGCAGTGGAGAGAGTAAGTATAAAGCAGTGCAGCAGTTGAGAACAACATATATTCTGTGGCAAAGAACAAGTGGAGAGGGAGGAGTTGAAGATGCAAATTCAGAAGAATGGGATTGATCACCAGAACAGGATTTGCCCAGAAGGTAGAGGGAGTGAGATTCTCACCGTAGGTATCATGATTAGTCTCAATTGATTGGAGAGACACCAGCATTAGTGCTGGGAAACTGAAGGAGAGATGTCTGAGTTTTTTTGTTTTTTGTTTTTTTTCTATGAAAGAGGAGAGATGCTAAAAATGAGAGGTCAGAATTTTGAGGAAACTAAAAGGGTCCTCCCAGTTCAATGTTTTGAGCCACACATTCCTCTGGGTTCGGGCTACTAGATGCACGCATGACACGAAATGGTTAAGAAACCCTGATGGGTTGTTCTTTAGAAGTTCTGATTTCTTATGGGTAGGGAGGGTTCATTCTCTTAGAAGGAGTCAGCAGAGGTTTCATTTGATTATTTGGGCTCTGGAAAAGAAGATAGTGCTTGTTGCTAGTGCACGGGATGCTTGTGGAATGGGGTATATGCTGGAAGTGCCAAAGGTGGTGGAGGGAAATTTGGTGGTCTGCAGCTTGGCCTGCAGGGTTTAAGGTGGTGCACACTTGCTTTGGTGTTTGTATTCCCACATTGGCATTCACCTTGAACAACTCCCAGTGAACAGCTTTGTAAGGAAAATTGTTGTGGGGCTTTGATACTTTTACTGGTAATACATTGTGAGTCTTTGTATAGCCAGATGCTGTTTCTGAATTTCTCTTTAGGAACTAAGGAATACAGATTTTAACTATTTAAAACACACACAACATTTTCTTAGGAAATGTAGGATTATTTTCAAAATCTTTGAATAATGCTGAAAGATATTCTTTGGAGTAAAAAGAGGGGGGATTTATGCTAGCAACTTTAGATTCTAAGTCCTACTTGGTTTACATGTTTTACTTTAAGATACTCTACATTAGTTCCCCATTTAATGTGTAATAGTGAGCCGGGGGACCCGGGTGACTCTGTCGGTTTAGCGTCTAACTCTTGATTTCTCTGTAGGTCATGATCCCAGGGTTGTGGGATTGAGCCCCATGTCAGGCTCCATGCTGGGTGTGGTGGCTGCCTAAGATTCTCCCTCTCTCCCTCTGTCCCTCTTCCCCATTCACATGCTCTCTCTCTAAAAAAAAAAAAAAAAAAAGGTGAACTTGGATTGCTTCTATCAAATGCTTTGTATTTTCATCAAGTTTCTACTTTGTTTTACTTTTCTTTAGCACTCAGTACAGCTCACATAAAGATTCCTTTTTTTTTCCCCAACAATTATATTTTAGGACTTTTGGTTATTTTAAGTCACTTTATTTGGAGGTATAAGCCATTAAGTGGCTTTTGCTATAGAGATTTAATACAAAAGGAAGAGAGAGTTTTAGGCTTAATAGGAAGACTTACTTGCTTGTTACGTTTTCTGACAGTGGCACACGTGAAATGTAGATACAATTTTTCTACAAGCTTAGCAATTCAAGGACAGTCTGACAGATGAAGTATATAGGCATTTGGTAAGATTTCTGTTTTCTCTGGTTATAAAACCTCCTGTTCACACCCAACCCCCTTCTCCATATACCTTTCTTCCTTTCTCCTCTCCCCTTCTCCTTCCATTCTTCCTTGTTGTGTTTAAGATGTTTTCCCTTTTGTTTTTTGTTCTGTGTTATCATGCTGTCTCTTAACTTGAATGGTGCTCAGTAATACATCTTTAAACTCATTAAAAATAAGAGCCACTGAGCCAGACACTGTCGAGCACTTTTATAGGAATCAGTTTAATCCTCATAGCAGTCTTATGAGAGTCTTGTTTTACAGGTGAAGACACTGGGCACATATAGTAGAGGAGGTGATATGAATTAGGCTGGTTTGACTCTGTGGGGCTTCTGGGTGACTCATTAGGTTAAACATCTGACTTCGGCTCAGGTCATGATCTCACGGTCGTGAGTTCGAGCCCCGCGTCGGGCTCTGTGCTGACAGCTCGGAGCCTGGAGCCTGCTTCAGATTCTGTGTCACCCTCTCTCTGACCCTCCTCCGTTCATGCTCTGTCTGTGTCTCTCAAAAATAAATAAACATTAAAAAAAAAAAAAGGTTTGACTCTAAAGTTCATGTGCTTTATCGCTATACTATATTGCCTTCCAACCATTGATTTAATAATATAGTAGTTTTGACAATTTTCAATGAGGTGAAAGCAATCAGCCTATCTATTAGTACTAGATAACTTTTAATATCTAGGCATTTATTTTAATGATATGCTTTAAGGACTCCTGTAAAGTTTACAGTCACTAAATCTAAAAGAAAATTTTCACTTTTGGTCATAATTCTAAAAACTGGAAATTGCACCTTAAAATCATTTGATGAAGTTGCATTTGTCAGAGTATGGTTTATTAATACCATAGATTGTTTCACTTTAAAAGGCCTCTCAGTAGGTACCTCATACTATTCTGTCTGAATATTGTTTTGTCTGATAGACTGGTTATTGAAGCTGTATATTACAATATTTAGACCACAGTTCTAGCAGTGAGGGAGTAAGACAGTGTGGAATTACTTTCCCACCTTAAAAACTGGGAAATTGAACAAATTATTGAAAACAAGTACTTTCAGGGGCGCCTGGATGGCTCAGTTGGTTGAGCATCCAACTCTTGATTTCGGCTTAGGTCATGATTCCAAGGTCATGAGATTGAGCCCCGCATTGGGCTTAGTCCTGAGCATGGAACCTGCTTAAGATTCTCCTTCCCTGCTCTGTCCCCCTCCTCTGTCTCTTTCCCCCTCCACCTCATGTCCCTCTGCCACTCTTCCCTTTTCACATGTGCTTTCTCTCTCTCTCGCTCTCAAAACAAAACAAAACAAAAACAACAACAACAACAACAACAACAACAACAAAAAACCCAAGTATTTTCAGAGTATAGGCAGCACAGGAATGAGATACTTGAGAAAAGGGCAAATAAGGAAAACCCTATCATTGTCCTGAATTTCTACCAGGAGGTAATATTTGGACTGTAGTGCAGGAAGAGTGAAATTCAACAGAAGGTTGTCAGTTTTGTTGAGGAGTTAGAGATTAGAGTTCAACCAAGCCAAGATAGTTAGAATTGTGGAACTGATTACCTGGAGAGAGGGAGAGAGAGGGAGAGAGAAAGTGAAAGTGAAAGTGCTCTAGCAATGTGATTACAGAGTTACCTTGAGTATTTGGCTGAATACCAATCTGTCATTGTATGGGGTGCGGCCTGGTGAGGTTAGATGTGAACAGTTTGTGAAGAGTAGTAATTACTGGGGATTAACATGAATAATTCCCAGAACTTAAACAAGGTCAAAAATTTTTGAATTCTCTCCATTTGGTTTTGAGAGACTTCATTGAATACATGGGTAACTCAGTGGAAGGGTGAAATGAGAGTAGATGGGTTTTCAAATAGCAGCTATTCTAGGTCTACCCTGAAAAAGCTTCACACTGGTATGCAGATACTTACCTGTTTGCTGGAAAAAGATCAGTTTTCTTTAATATAGGGTTTCTTAACTTTGTCCCTAATGACGTTTGGGCAGGATAGCTCTGCTTTTGGGGTCTATTCAGTGCATTGTAGAATGTTTATAAACATCTCTGATCTGTACCTGCTGAATATTAGTTGCACTCTTCAGCTATAATAACTAAAATTGTCTCCAGACACTGCTACGTATCTCTTGGGGTACAGAAGCACCCCAGGTTGAGAACCAGTGGTTTTTAAAGGATTAGAACAAGATCTAGCACTCACTGACATTGAATAAAATGAAATAACCAGCTATATATCTAAGAAGTAGCAAAATGTGACAATTTGGAGGAAAAATTGATTGATAGAAAGTGGACCACAAATGATGGAGTTGGCAACAAGAATGTTAAAATAACTATAAAAAAATGCTCAGCATGCTCAAGGAGGTAATCGAAAGTGTGAGCTTAATGAGGAGGGAAATAGAAGATATAAAAAAAGAACCAAATGGAACTGACTACTAGAGACAAAATACACAATGTCTGAAATGAATTCCTTCTTGTGGAATTTTGCCAGTAGAGCACGAAGAAAAAAATGATCGAACTTGAGAATGTAGTAGTAGACTGCATCCCAAGTGAAGCACAAAGAGCATAAAGACTGCAAAAAACTTGGGATAATTTTGAAGAGTCTAACATACATAGCTAGAGTTACAGAAAAAGAGGAGAGAGAAGGTGGTCAGGAAAAATATTTGAAGAAAGATATTAAAATATGTCCAATTTGATGCAAACTATAAATCCACAAATTCAAAAAGGGTAACCATACAATCCAGGGCTGGTAAAAGCACATCATAATTAAGTGCTAAAAATAAACAGTGAAGTGGAAAATTTCAGGAATTAGAGGAAAAAGGCACTTCAAGTAGAGAAGAATTAAGATAAAAATCCACAGAAAGGTGGCTCAGTCGGTTGAGCATCCAACTTTTGATTTCCACTCAGGTTATGATCTCACGGTTCATGAGATAGAGCCCTGTGTTGGGTTCTGCGCTGACAGCAAGGAGCCTGCCTAGGATTCTCTCTCTCCCTGTGTCACACAGAAGTCCGCTCTCTCTTTCTCTCTCTAAAAATAAATAAACTTAAAAATAAAAAAGATAAAAATCCACAGATAATCATCAGAAACTAAGTATGGTGGAAGGTAATGGAATGAGATCTTTGAAGTGTTGGAAGAAGAAAAGTGGTCAACCTAGAGTCCTATTTTTGTGAAAATACTCTTCAGAATAAAGGTGAGGTAAAAAAGTTTTCAGCCTGGGACACCTGGGGTGGCTCAGTCGGTTATGTGTCTTCCTCTTACTCTCAGCTCAGGTCTTGATCTCAGGGTCCTGAGTTCAAGCCCCGTGTTGGGCTGTGCACTGGGCAAGCGTGGAACCTGTTTTAAAAAAAGTTTTCAGCCAAAGAATACTAGAGAATTCATTACCAGCAGAATGCATCCTAAAGAAAAATTAAAGCAAATTGTCCAGGAAAAAAGTAAAATGATACTAGATGGGAACTTGTATCTATATAAGCAGAATGAAGAGTGACAAAAATAGAGGTAAATATGTGGATAAGCATAAAAGTTTCCCATTTTTAAATTTCTTTAAAAGATAATTGACTATTTAAAACAAAATAATATATCATGGGGAACATAATGTAGAAGTAAAATATAGGTATGTATGTATGACAATAGTAGTTCTAAACACAGAGGATGAAATGGAAATGTGCCCATTGTATGTGAAGTGGTATAGTGTTATTTGAATGTAGATTTTGTTGGGTTAAAGATGGCATATTATAAAGCTAGAGCAACCCCTAAGAAAGTAAAACAATGAGGAATAGCTGATAAATAATAAAATGAAGTGGTAAAAATTACTTAAAAAAAAAAAGACACGAAAATCAGCTCAAAATGGATTAAGGACTTCAACAAATACCTGAAACCATAAACCTCCTAGAAGAAAACCTAGGTGGTAAGCTCTTTGACATCAGTCTTGGAGATGAGTTTTTGGACTTGACTCCAAAAGCAAAGGCAACAAAAGCAAAAATGAACAAATGGGACTACATCCGTCTAAAAATCTTCTCCACAGCAAAGGAACCCATCAACGGAATGAAAAGGCAGCTTATGGAATGGGAGTAAATATTTGCAAATCATTTATCTTAGAAGACATTAATCTCCATATATATATATATATGTACATATATATGTACATATATATACATGTGTGTATATATGTATGTGTGTATATATGTATATATGTATATATACATATATACATGTGTATATATGTACATATATATACATATATATACACACATGTATACATACATATATACACACATATATATACACACATGTATATATATATAGAGAGAGAGCTTATCCAACTAAAAACCATTAAAAATGGGCAGAGGATCTGAATAGGTATTTTTTCAAAGATGATGTACAGATGCCCAATATATACATGAAAAGATGCTCAACATCACTAATATTCAGAGGAGTACAAACCGAAACCACAATGAAATATCACCTCACACCTGTTCAGATGGCTGTTATCAAAAAGACCAGAAGTGTTTGTGACGATGAGGACAAAAGGGAAGCGACCTGCACTGTTGGTGGGAATGTAAATTGGCACAGGCACTATGACAGTATGGAGGTTCCTCAAAAACTTAAAATTACCATGTGATCCAGCAATCCCACTTATGGTCATTTACCTAAAGAAGAGTAATACACTAACTTGAAAAGATATCTGCACCCTTGTGTTCATCACAGCATTATTTACATAATGGATAAAGAAAATGTATTATGGGGCACCTGGGTGGCTCAGTCAGTTGAGCATCTGACTCTCGGTTTTCAACTCTGGCCATGATCTTGCAGTTTGTGAGATCAGGCCCTGCGCTGATCTTGGAAGTCTCTCTCTCCTTCTTTCTCTACTCCTCTCCTGCTTATGCACTCTTGTGCACACACTCTCGTGTGTGCTCTCTATCAAAAAAAAAAAAAACAACATTAAATTAAAAAAAGAACATGTTATATATACACAATGGAATATTATTCAGCCACAGAATATAAAGAAATCTTACCATTTGCATCAACATGGATAAAACTTATAAGCAAAATAAGTCATGGATGACTTACAAATGAAATAAGTCAGACAGATGAAGACACATACTGTATGATCTCACTTAGATGTAGAATCTAAAAACACACTAAACTTAGAGATACAGAAAACATTGGTGGTTGCCAGAAGCAAGGGGTATAGGATGGGCAGAATGGGTGAAGGTGGTCAAAAGGCACAAACTTCCAATTATATATAAACATATATATATAAATTTATTATATATAAAAATAAGTTCTGGGGATGTAATGCAGAGTATGGTGACTGTAGTTAATAAAATTGTATATTTGAAAATTCATAGGAGAGAAGATGTTGAAAATTTTCGTTATAAGAAAAAAATTTATAACTGTATGGTGATAGATGTTAAGACTGGTGATCGTTTCACTACACACACACACACACACACACACACATACATGTATGGAATCATTATTTGTACACCTAAAACTAATATAGTGTTATATGTCAGTTATATCTTAATAAAAAAGGAGACAACAGAGCCCGCTGTCTCTATGTGCACATACTGAGGAAAGGCCATATGAGGGCACAGTGAGAAGGCAGCCATCTGTAAGTCAGGAAGAGAGATCTCACCAGAACCCAACATGCCAGCACTGATCTGGCTTCTAAACTCCCAAAATGAAAAAAATAAAAGTCTATTGTTAAAGCAAAAAACAACCCAAAACAAAAAGAGAGAGAAAGGAACAAAGATCAACTGGGTAAATAGAAAACAAATAGCAAGATAATGGATTTAAACCACATCAGTGATTACATGAAAATTAAGTTCTCTAAAAACTCTAATTGAAAAGGCAGTTGACTGGATAATATGCTTAATATGCTTCCTACCAGAAGCTCACTTGAAATATTAAGGTACTGGTTAAACGAAAGAAGAAAAAGGGAATTCAGTGCAAAGCATAAGAAATCTAGAATGGTTACATTAATGTCAAAGTGTATTTCAGGAAAAAAATATATTACCAGGGATAAAAAGGAACATTTCATAATGGTAGAGTCAATTCATAAAAATTATGTAACAATTCTAAAACTGCATTATTTAAAAAAAAATGTTTATTTATTTTGAGAGAGAGCAGGGGAGGGGAAGGGAAAGGTGGGGGGAGAGAGAATCCCAAGCAGGTTCCATACTCAGTGCAGAGCCTGATGTGGGACTCGATCTCACAACTGTGAAATCGTGACCTGAGCCGAAATCAAGAGTCAGATGCTTAACTGACTAAGCCACCCAGGCACCCCTATATGTGTAATCTAATACCAGAACTTCAAAGTACGTGAGACAGAGACTGCCAGAACTGAAACAGGCAAATCCGCACATAGATTTGAACATGCTTCTCTCATTAATTGATAGAAATTAGTGATGATGTAGAAAACTCGAATAATCAAATAAGTGGATCTAACTGATGTTTATGGATAGTTACCCTGGTAAGAGAATACACATTCCTTTGAAGAGTACATGGAATATTACCAGATACACCCTTAATGTTTGGGCATCAAAGAAGTCTCAGAAAACTTAGAAGATTTCAAGTCCTATGAAGTAGGTTTTGTGAATACAATGGAATTATTTTAGTAATAGATATTTGGGAAATCCTCAGTTACTTGGAAACTAAACAATATTTGTAAGTAACCTGTGGGTCAAAGAAGAAATTGTGAGGGAAAAAACTGGTTTTTCAAATGAAAAAAATGGAAACAATCAAAATTTGTGGAATGCAGGTAAAACAGCACCTATGGAGAAATTTATTGCTTTCAATGCTAATACTAGAAAAGAAAAAACTAATGTCCATGATCTAAGTTTTTATCTGAAATCAATAAAAGAAGAGCAAAGTAAACCTGAAATAATTTGGAGCAGGAAATGAGAGCAAGAAACTATGAAATAAAAAACAAGCCAACATTCAAGAAGATCAACAGTTGAGTTTTTTGAAAAGATACAAAATTGATAAAGGTCCAATGACTGATTGAAGAAAAAAGAAAATATTACTGTCTGATTAATAACCAGATGTGAATGTCACCACAGATCAGACATTAAAGGGATAAGGAAAAAATATACTCATGAATTTGATAACTTAGATGGAAAAATTCCTTGAATAGTACAACTTCTCAACAAATAGAAGTAATACAAAGTCTGAGTAGCATATGAAGAAATTTGAATTAATTATCAAAAGTCTTCACACAAAATACTGAATCCTATCAAGCATTTAATCTTTTTTTAAAAAATATTTGTCTATTTTTAGGAGAGTGCAAGTGGGGGAGGGGCCGAGAGGGAGACAGAGGGTCTGAACCAGAACCAGGCTTTACGCTGACAGCCTGACAGCAGCGAACCTGTGCAGGGCTTAAACTCACCAGCTGAAGCGTGAGCTCATGGCCTGAGCTGAAGTCAGATGCTCAGCCAACGGAGCCACCCAGGCGCCCCCTTCATTTCTTAATTAGCATTTTACTAATTGAATATACCTAAAATTGATACCATCTTAAACAGTATCCAAAAAATGCAGTATAAGCGTATCTTACTTTTTTGGATATTTTAGTACTCTGTCATTTAACTTTATTTTATCATTTTTAATTAGGCATAGGATGTAAACAATATGGGAGGGAAATATCACGATCTTTGTAATTCTGCATTCTTCAAAAGCAAACTATTCTTTCAGAAAATGTTTTCGCTGGGCCTACCTCACCCTCAGCGTCTCTGGGCAGTGGGAATGAGGCTGCACTGGGATCAGTCACACAGCCAAAGAAAATTCGAGGAATTGGATTTGGAGACATTTTTAAAGAAGGCTCTGTGAAACTGAGGACGAGAACATCTGGCAGTGAAGCAGAAGAAAAGAAAACAGAAAAGGTAATAATGGTGAACTTAGATTAACTCTACTTAACTCTCTCATGAAGCACTTTTTAAGGTGTAAGTCAGTTTGCAACTCTGTTACACACCCTTTTTTGAAATTGCTAATAATTGGTTATGATTGAGACGACTGTGAGAAACTGTTTTCAGCATTACACTGATTAATGTTTATGTTTGATTCTTATAAAATGAGAATGTTTATTGGTATTAATACCAACTTTTCTAAGTTTTTAGTTACCATAGGTAAAAATGGAAAGGGCAGGAGTTTTTTTGTTTTGTTTTGTTTTTTGCCTTTTTTTAAAGCTAAAATTACATACTTTTTCTTTAAATTTGAAATAGGCCTAAGATGGGTCATTTTAAAATGGATTCACAATGAGGTATTAAGTTAATTAGGCACTACTTAACTCTCCTCTGGATTGTTGGCAGTGGTGAAATTTGCTTCTCCTCTAAATGTATGGAGAACTTTGTTTTTCATTAGCATTTTGATGGCATTATGAAATAAATCAAAATGAATGTACCATAAATTATAACATCTAATAATAGGTTTCAAAGATTTTTTTTTTTTAAGTTTTATTTATTTGAGTAATCTCCCACCAGGTGTTGGGTTTTAATTCACAACCCTGACATCAAGAGCTGTACGATCCTCTAACCAAGCCATGCAGGCACCCCTTTAGTAACAGATTTTGAAATAAACTAATAATGTTTTGTTTTGGGGGAAAAGAGCTACAATTTTTAGAACATGAATTTCAAGGCTGTTTTTTGAGGTTCACACCTTAGAGGTACAGATTGAGTACTTCAGTTAAGAGGTTTTCCTGTTGACTTTTAGGGCATTGTTTCATTTTAGTTCTCAGTTGTATGTCTGTATTTAAGTTTTAAGAGTTGAAAGTATTTCAGTATTTACTTACCTAGTTCCGCTATATTTCACTTATTAGACTGATTTGGTTGGTGAAATATATTCTCAAGTTTTCTTCTAAAATGGTTAGTTTCCACATATTTTTTCTTTCCCAGTTTGCTACATATATTTTCATGTAATAATGATTTGGGTTCAGGAAAGAGAACTTGTACTTTCTACCCTACCCTCTCCTAGCTCTGAGACTGTGGCAGTAAGATTATGGGGCCTAATTGGTTCTTGGTTTTGATACCTTGATTCAAGGTAAAGATTGGAATTCTTGTGGTTTTTGGAATGGTTGTATAGCCAGCCATATAATAGCCAGGGATGCTGGAGAAGCACTGTTTGCATTATGAAGGACATTAGATAATCTGGGGCTCCTTTCTAACTTTAAAGCTTATGATTCATAACGAATAATTTTATTTAGTTAATGATTACACTAATACTCTTTCAGTTGCCACTTACAATGTTCACTACTCAAGAGTAACTGTTAGTGAGAGTCCTCTCAAATATCACCCTATTTGAGAGCCTTGCAAGCCTTGCTTTTTGATCACTGATCCAGGAATTGATAGAGAGCACATTTGCTATATTTGTAGGTGATTGATATCAGATTAGAAGAAATGATGGTTAGACTTGTGAAAAATTAAAGTGAGTATCTTAAAAGAGAAACAGAACACACAGTGATAGGTAAATTAGTAGTATATTTAGATTTTTAACTAATGAAAGCTAAGGTCAAAAGTAATGTTCTTTCTGGGGAGAGAAGTCAAGGAAAACACTAGTATGAAGGACTTACTTTAGTCAATTACAATGTAAAATTTTCTACTGACTATAGTTGTAAGGGTGGTAACATTACCTAGGTGTTTTCATTCAGATAGCAGCAATGAAGTATAAAGACCTTTTTTTTTCTTTTTTTTTTCTCTATCCCCAAGTTTAGTGCTGTGGTTTAAAAGCCCACTTTCTAGAGTCAGACTTCCTCTGGCTCACTACTAAATTCAAATCCAGGCTCCACTACTAAATTACTGTTAAGGTGGGCAGGTTTCTTAACTGCTTCCTAGTCTGTAAGAGGAACGAATAATAATGCTTACTTTATACAGATTATTCAGAGGATTAAGTTATAAGGTATGTAAAGTGTTTAGCTAAGGAGTTCCTACTCAGTACATTTTCAGGTGCTATTATTTTTATTTATTTTGGAGGTTTAACATTAAGTGACACTTATGGGTATTATGGGTATCAGAATGTGTATTATTCTTAAGATAGGAAGTTTTAAAAATTTGAAGTTCTGAGCTATCATTTCAGTAGTTTTGTTATCTCTGTCTTTTCAGTCACATTACTAACCTGGCTGTAAGTACCATTAGGGAAGGCTGGCTTACTGCAAATGAAAATTTTGTTTAATACTGTTATCTTAATTCTCACTTAAAATAGTTGATACCATCCTTTTCTTTTCTAGCCCTTAATTATACAGTCAGTAGGATCCAAAACTCAGAGTGTGGAGATAACAAAAACAGACACGGAAAGTAAAATTAAAGGTAAATTTTTGAATAAAATTTTCATGTTGGGAAAGAAGCATGCTCAAATGTATTATTAGATTTTTTGAAACTGTATATCAACACTGTACTACTTGATCAGAGTATTAGATCCTACTAGAGGTAAGCACTGCAGGGTCAAAGAGTTCAGTGTGCTTTGTTCACGGATGTATCTCCCTACAGTTAGAACCAGCGCCTAGAACATATTAGCACTAGGAACTATTTGAAAGTGTGAATTAATGAAATTGTTACTTAATTCAGTATATAGTGTCGGCCGACATTATTCATCTTTAACAGCTTCTAGTGTACTTTTTTTAACACAAAGTAGAGGCTTAATAAGTATTGTTAAAAGAACCAATTTATTTAATCTGCATTATTTACTTTCTTTATTTTAGCTAAGGAATATTGTAGAACATTATTTGCCTATGAAGGTACTAATGAAGATGAGCTTTCTTTTAAAGAGGGAGAGATAATCCACTTGATAAGTAAGGTAAGATACTTGTCAGGTGTTTGGTGAATTATTTAATTTATTCATTCTTCTATTTCCCCGTACAATGTAAGCTCTGGAGGAGCTGGGATTTTGTCTTGTTTCTGTGTCCTGAGAACATGACACATGGTAAATTCTCAGAAAGTTTTTTTTGAGTAGATTTTTATTGTCTGTTTGTATAATAATTGATGTTTTGGGGATTACTTTTGCCATCCTGTTATATTTTCTCTCTAGCCCCAGCTCCTCTAAGTTTCTGTTCTCACTTCCTAGTTTACCCCATTACATTTTTTTTGCATCTAATGCTTTTTGTATCGTTTATAATATAACAAGAAAAAGAATGGGGCCCCTGGATGGCTCAGTCGTTTAAGTGTCTGACTCTTCATTTCAGCTCAGGTCATGATCTCACGGTTCATGGGATCGGATAGAGCTCTGCATCTGGCTCTACACTGACAACAGGGGAGCATGGTTGGGATTATGTTCTTCCTCTCTCTCTCTCTCTCTCTGCCCTTCCCTCACACCCACACTCTCTCTCCCTCTCTCTCTTTCTCTCAAAAATAAACTTTAAAAATTAAAAAAAAAAATGAATAGGGAAACAATTCCATCAATATTGTAGACGTTTATGAGACCATACTGTGTTTGGAAAATGATGTAGCTATTTCAAAGAGTTAAGTAGTTTTATAACTTAGAATGAATTATGGAAAAAGAAAAAGAAAGCCCAGGAGTATTTGGGTCTGGGCAGAATCCTTTAACTATTTTTTGTTGTTGTTATTGTTTTATTTTTGAGAGAGTGCAAGCGAGGGAGTGGCAGAGAGAGGGGGCTCTGCACTGACAGCAGTGAGCCTGATGTGGGGCTCAAACTCACAAACCGCTTGATCACGACCTGAGCTGAAGTCAGATGCTCAACTGACTCAGCCACACAGGTGCCCCTGTAACTATCCGTAATACAAGAAAACTATAAATAAAATACAGTTTTTGTTAATGACTATATAGCACAATTTCTGAAAAATTTTCCCTGTCTTAAATTGACTTTGTTATCGGATGGTTTAGTATATGTAATTTTTAATATCCATACAGTTTTGGACTGGTTGCACCTTATTTCTCATGGCCAGGTGGTATTTAGAAGGAATTGTAGAATAACTTGTTAATTTCTAGAGAAATGAATAATATGATTTGTTTTGGTATATAAAGTGTTAAGAATGTTAAGTAAGATACAGGTTAGAAAGTCATAGTCTGTGTCCACCCTCTTCTCAGCACTTTGTCCTTTCTCTTCGCTGAAAACCATTTATCCTCATAAACCAAATTTTAAAATTATTTGACTCCTTTGTTTTTTATTTATTTTTTAACGTTTATTCATTTTTGAGAGAGAGAGACATAGAGCGTGAGTGGGGAGGGACAGAGAGAGAGGGACACGCAGAATCTGAAGCAGGCTCCAGGCTCTGAGCTGTCAGCACAGAGCCCGATGCAAGACTCGAACTCACAAGCCGTGAGATCATGACCTGAGCCAAAGTTGATGCTTAACCAACTGAGCCACCCAGGTGCCCCTAAAATTTTTGACTCATTAAAAAAAAAAATCCCAATTTTATAACTACTGCTGGAAGTAATGTATGGGTAATATTTGCTTTTTAGGGAGGACCTTATGATCTGTTTAACTCTTTTTTTTTCTTTTTCATAAAAAAAATTTTTTAATGCTTATTTTTGAGAGGGAGAAACAGAATGTGAGTGGGAGTTGGGGAGGGGTGGGAAGGAGACATAGAATCTGAAGCAGGCTCCAGGCTCTGAGCTCGAGCCCACAGACTGTGATATCATGACCTGAGCCACAGTCACACGTTCAACCAACTGACCCACCCAGGCTCCCCAACCCTTTTTTTTTCTTGTAAAAATAATGGAATTCAGTATTTTTATATTTTGTTGTGAACTTTTTTCTTATTTAAAGATAACACCTATTATTAATATTATATAATATTTTGCATTGTGAATGTTATATTTATTATTATATTTCAATTTTAAATATAATACTTGTGTATAGTTTACAGTATTTATATAAATAAGTTTATATAATGTTTAATAAGTAAATATATATTTAAATAATATAAAATTAATATAATTATTTGATTTTTCATTTGCATTATAGGAGACTGGAGAAACTGGCTGGTGGAAGGGTGAACTTAATGGGAGAGAAGGAGTATTTCCAGATAATTTTGCTATTCAGATAAATGAACTGGATAAAGACTTCCCAGTAAGCTTTTGTTTTTCAATGATGATAACTATTTAATGAACCTTTGGCCAGTATTTCTTTACAGTTTTGTTTGCATTATTACTGAACAACTTTATGAGGCGGTTTCCAGTTTATATATTCAGGTAAAATTGATTTGAGCTGTAGTAAAACTAAAGAATATTTCAGTTCTGTGCTTTATTTCAGGTTTTCTTTCCCCACTGACTATATTGAAAAGTAACCTTAGACTTTATTACTTTATTATAATTTAAAGAAAAAAGTCTCTCATACTAGTTAGACAAATTAACACTTGCCTGGAAGAATTTATACTTTAATTGTACTTTTGTTGAAAATCTTATTTTAAGGAACTGTTAATCTTACTATATTACTCTGTAGTGCATTTTTGGGAGGGTAAGAAGCAGTCTTTGCTTTCTTACAAGACTTAAGACCTCTGTCTCACTTCTTACAGTGAATAAAGTGAGGCTGAGTCATTCATCAGTGATCTTTTGCTTTTCTGCAACTTGATTCCTTTTTCCCCCATGGAAGAATGGATCTAATTGAGGATTGATTGATTGACTGAAGTATAATTACATACAGTGTCCTATTGGTTTTAGGTATTGTAGATCATAAGGTTTAGATATTTTTATATACTACAAAATGGCACCCGTGATAAGTCTAGTTATCATCTATCACCATACAAAGTTATTATAACATTATTGACTATATTCTCTATGTTGTTCATTACAGCCCCATGACTTAGTTATTTTATAACTGGAAGTTTGTACTTCTTACTCCCCTTAATCTTATTTTATCTGCTCCCTATTTCACCTTCTCCCTTATGGTCACCAGGAGTTTGTTTCCTATGTCTATGGGAGTCTATTTCTGTTTTGTTTATTCTTTTGTCTTGTTTTTTAGATTCCACATATAAGTGAAATCATACAGTATTGTCATTACTGTCTGACTTATTTCACTTAGTATATTATTGTGTAGGTCCATCTGTGTTGTCACAAATGGTAAGATTTCATTCTTTTAATGGCTGAGGAGTATTCCATTGTGTATGTATACATTATATATAATATATTATCTTCCAGTAGTGAACAGTTTTACTTCTTCCTTTCCAATTTGGATGCTTTTCTTTTTCTTGCCTAATTGCTATGGCCAAGGTTTCTAGTACTATGTTGAATAAGCATGGGGGAGTCCTTGTCTTATTCCTGATCCTAGAGGAAAGCCTTTTAGCTTTTCACCATTGAGTATGATGTTAACTGTGGGTTTGTCATGTATGGACTTTATGGTTTTGATGTACATTCCTTCTATACCCACTTTGTTGAGAGAGTTTTTATAAATGGATATTGTATTTTTTTAAACAGTCTTTCTGCATCTGTTAAGATGATATGATTTTTATCCTTCATTTTGTTAAAATGGTGTGTTATGTTGATTGATTTGCAAATGTTGAGTCATTCTTGCATCCCTGAAATAAGTCCCACGTGATCATGGTATATGATCCTTTTGACATATTGTTCAATTCATTTTGCTAATATTTTGTTGGCGATTTTTACATCTATATTCACCAGGGATATTGCCTGTAATTTTCTTTTTGTGTGTGTGATATCTGACTGGTTTTGATATCAGGGTAATGCTGGCCTCGTAAAATGAGTTGGGAAGCATTCCTTCTTCTTCGATTTTTTGGAATAATTTGAGAAGGATAGTTACTAACTCTTTAAATGTTGGTAGAATTCATCTGTGAAGCTCTCTGGTCCTGGACCTTTGTTTCTGGGAGTTTTAAAATTACTGATTGAATTTTATTATTTGTAATTGGTCTATTTATTATTTTTTTGTAATCAAGTCTTGGAACCCAGAAGAAATGGATACATTTCTAGAATCATACTTTTTATGTGGTTATCATGATTATCCATTTCTTCTGTGTTTGCCAATTTGTTGGCATGTAATTGTACTAATTTCTTAGGATCCTTTATATTTTTATCGTGTCAGTTATAGCTTCTCGTGTTTAATTTATTTATTTGGGTCCTGTCTTTTTCTCTTCATGATTTTGACTAGAGGTTTATTGATTTTGTTTATCTTTTCAGTAATCTGGTTTTAATTTCATTGATCTTGTCTGTTTTTCAATCTCTGTTTCATTTTATTTCTGCTTTGGTCTTTGTTCTCCTAACTTGGGGTTTTGTTCTTTTTCTATTTTCTTTACATGTAAATTAATACTGTTTATTTGGGAATTTTCATATTTCTTGAGATTGCTATAAACTTGTCTGTTAGAACTGCTTTTGATGTGTTCTATAGGTTTGAAAGTTGTGTTTCTATTTTTCATTTGTTTCAACATAGTTTTTTATTTTCTCTTTGATTTCTTTGTTGACCCATTGATTGTTTAGTAACATTGTTTAGTCTCCATATGTTTGTGCTTTTCCAGGTTTCTTCTTGCAGTTAATTTCTAATTTCATACCGTTGGGGTTGGCAAAGATACTTGTTATGATTTCAGTCTTTGGAATTTATTTCTTATTAATTTTTTTTTTTTACTGTTTGTTTTTGAGAGAGAGAGAGAGAGAAAGGGAGGGAGGGAGAGAAAGGGACAGAGAGAGAGGGAGGCAGAGACTGAAGAAGGCTCCAGTCTCCGTACTGTCAGTTCATGGCCTGAACTGAAGTTGGACACTTAACTGACTGAGCCACACAGGCGCCCCTAACTTTTGCCATTTTAATTATAATATATCTTTGTATGGCTCTCTTTGGTTTCATCTTGTTTGGAACTCTCTGTACTTCCTGGACATGCATGTCTTTCCTTTACTAGGTTAAGGATGTTTGTAGCCATTATTTCTTCAAACAGATTTTCTGTCTCTTATTTTTATCCTTCTGAAACCCCTACAATGTGAATGTTAGTACAATTATTGTCATTTCTGAAGTCTCTTAAACTATTCTCATTTTTTAAAAATTCTTTCTTCTTTTGCTGTTCTGATTGGGTGATTTCCACTATTCTATCTTCCATTCAGGTGATCCATTCTTCCTTATGCTCTAATCTGTTGATGTCCTCTAGTGTATTTATTAGTTCAGTTATTGAAATTTTCAGCTCTGACTGCTTTTTGGTACCTTCTTATATTTTCTACCGCTTTGTTAAGGTTCTTACTGTATTTCTTCATTCTTCTAAGTTGAGCAAGCATCTTTATGACCATTACTTTGAATTGCTTATCAAGTAAATTAATTACCTCTATTAGGGTTTTTTTTTCTGAGGTTTTATGTTGTTCTCTTGTTTTGAACATTCTGTTTCCTTATGTTGTTTGTCTTTCTGCATTTGTGTCTGTAAATTTGGCAGAACAGCTAACTCTTGGTCTTGAAGGAGTGGCCTTATGTAGCAGTCCCCTTTGTTTACTGTGTATGCCAACAGGATTTGGTTGGGCAGTTGGAGCTGGAGTAGGCGTGAGCTAGGGTTGCCCTGGGGCTTGCTACAATGGGTCACATGGGCAGGATGGCTGCGGCTAGAGCTGGCGCAGACTCGTTGGTGTATGACTTGAGCTGGTGTGGACATGGGACCAGGCATTCCAATGTACTCTGTGCCAGGGCCACACGGGCGGGAGGGCTTGAGCTGTTGTGTGCAGGCCTGGGGTATGCTGGAGCTTCCAGGGCCACCTTGTTGGGATGGCTAGAGCTGGGGCTGGCAAAGGCAATAGGCTGTCTTGGTGGGAAAGCTGATCTGGGTTAGGGGCCTGGGACTTGCTGGGGCAGTTTTAATAGGCCAGCAAGAGTGCCTGGACTCTGCTTTCATTGGCACTGTCAAAGTAGAGTGTTGGGAAAGAAATAGTGGCAATTTCAGGCATCTCCGACCCTGGAGAGAGTTCTAGCAGTTCCTTCCACCATTTGGCAGAAGCTCTATGGTCTTCACTTATAGTCTAGTTGCCCTTTAAATTGCTCTTTTGTTTCTGTGCCCCAGGGCAGGTGTGTCTGCTTGGGACCCTCAATGATACCCCCTACTGCAAGTCCTTACATCTGGGGTGTGTTTTGTGTTGTTACCTTGTCTCCTACTGTTCTCTGTGTGGTCCCTCTGTTGTTTGTTGTACAGAAGCTGTTCAGTCCACCCTCAATTTTTAAGGAAGAATTGCTCTGTATGTAGGTGTAGTTTTATCATGTCCACGAGAGAAGGTCAGTTCAGAGTCTTCCTATTCCCTCATCTTGGACTGCCTCCTCCTTGCTCCTTTTCTAATGGAGTTGGAGAGCAGACACTGAGAGCAAGATGGTCTGCTGGATTTTATTTAAGCCAATGTTGAAATTTCCAAACTTTGCAGTCTTTATGTAGTTAAGTGAATCACTAGAGGTTACTCTATGGGTTAATGCTGTCTGAGGCCCTTCTTTTGCTCGATTTCATTCAGTATTCAGCCTTCCGGGTGCTTTATTTTTATACCCAAGGAACACATTATTTGGGAGGGCTTATTTGGTGTTCATACAGCACTATCAGTTAATTTTAATTTGGGAAAACCTGATTCACATGTCTCAAGTTTTTGATGTCATTAAGTCTTAAAAATGAATAAATGCTAAACCCAACAAATTTGAATAAATTGAAGAAAAACAGGCTTTTTCCTTGAATCTTCTCTTTGAGAGTTCTGAAGAATGAAGAGTATAAGCTAGATATATTTATTAGGTGACTCTTTTTTTTTGTTGTTGTTTGTTTTAAAAACAGTCTCTTCTCTCTCCTTTTCCCCAGTACTCAGCTGTTAAAGAGAGGTAAAATTGTGCCTTGGAATCTTAAAGTAGGGGAGGCAATAATGAATATTTTTGATTATCATTTTGATTTTTTTAATGCTTCTTTATTTTAGAGAGAGAGAGAAAGAGTAGGGGAGGAGCAGAGAGGGAGTCAGAGCATCCAAAACAGGCTCCGTGCCGAAAGGAGGGAGCCTGATGTGGGGCTTGAACTCACAAATTGTGAGATCATGACCTGAGCCAAAGTTGGATGCTTAGTCGTCTGAGCCACCCAGGTGCCCCTGATTATCATTAAGATTTTTTAGATTTATCATAATCACTGGTAAGTTTTGACATATTTGAATTTTGATCAAGAAGGCATTTGTTCTAATAGAATAAGTTTTTTGTCAGTGGCCTTTTGGTTGTTAAGATCTTACTATTTTATAACAGATACTCATATAATTTAGATTATTAACGATCAGAAGTTATTTTAAGCATATGTAAGATGTAAGTATTCACATATTTTTACCATTGTTATTTTAATAGAAACCAAAGAAACCACCACCTCCTGCTAAGGGTCCAGGTATGTAGGAAACACATTATTCAGTTTGCTGTTTTTCATATTTTCAAGTTATAAAATGGTGAAATTGGATTTTAAGTAAACCATTTATTTATATGAGCAAAAACCAAATATGATGTAATATATACAAATTCTAGAAATACATAAAAATTGAGTGTTCACATGCATTAAGTCTGTATTTTTTAAGTATAAATTGTATACAATAGGATGTTAAAAATAATTTGTATACTTTAGTTATGACTTGTCATATTTCCCCCCCCCACACACACAATTTAAGTTTATTAGTCTTGAAAGAGAGAAAGAGAGCAAGCAGGAGAGGGCCAGAGAGAAAGAGGGAGAGAGAGAGAATCCCAAGCAGGCTCTGCACTGTGCAGAGCTTGATGTGGGGCTCGAACCCATGAACTGTGAGATCATGACCTGAGCCGAAATCAAGAGAGGGACCCTTTGAGCCACCCACGTGCCCCTGTCATTTCTAATTAAGAAAATTGACCAAGTTTAAATGCATTTAGAATAGTATACTTCAGGGGCAACTGTGTGGGTCAGTTGGTTAAGCGTCCAACTTCTGCTCAGGTCATGATCTTGCAGTTTGTAGGTTCAAGCCCCATGTTGGGCACTGCTGACAACTAAGAGCATGGAGCCTGCTTTGGATTCTATGTCTCCCCCTCTCTCTACCCTTCCCCCACTCATATTCTGTCTCTCAAAAACAAAAATAATTTTTAAAAATTAAAAGAATAGAATACTTAATATATTGACCTGACTAATTAGTTATTCCACTTTTTCACATTAAATTCATTTGTTAATGTCTCATATAAATACTAATTATTTGTATTTCTTCAGAGAGTATGCTGAAGGGTTAAACAAACTCGAAGAGTTTATTTTTATTTTTTTAAGCAGTTGAATATATTATGGTATACTTAGAAGAGTTTTCCAGAGTTACAGTTTCATAATCTGGCCCTTTATCTATTTCTGTAAGTTTTAGATCCTAATTTCATTTCTTCTCCTTTTTTTCTTTTTTTTTCTTTTCTTCTCTTTTTCTTTTTCTTTTTCTTTTTCTTTTTCTTTTTCTTTCTCTTTCTCTTTCTCTTTCTCTTTCTCTTTCTCTCTTTTTGTTTCTCTTTTTCTTTTCTCTCCTCTTCTGTTACTTTCTAGTTTTTTGTTTTCTTTTTCTCTTCTCTTCTCTTCTCTTCTCTTCTCTTCTCTTCTCTTCTCTTCTCTTCTTTCAAGGGGGTGGGAGGGGGAGGGGCAGAGAGATGGAAAGAGAGAATCCCAAGCAGGCTCTGAGCTGTCAGCATGGAACCCGATGTGGAATTTCATCTCACAACCAGGAGAAGATCATGACCTGAGCCCAAATCAAGAGTCCACATTTAACTGAACCACCTAGGTGTCCCTAGCCCCTAATTTTTGATTTTTATAAGTGAGGTAGAATTATTTTCTTGAAAGATTTGCTCTTTTAAGAAATAATACAGGTCCTTTCCTACTCCAAGTTTTCATCTTTGTGTTTGCTGACTTAATCCCAGAGCAAGGAAAGCATAAGTTAAAAGTAATTTTTATGGAAGTTGGTGTTCCAGGCTTTTTATTCACTAGTCATATTGGGGCTTTCAAAATTTAATTAAAGTTAAATCAAATAAAATATTGAATTCCCCAGTCACAGTAGTAGTATTTCAAGTCAACACACTCAGTATTGATAACACAAAAATAGAATATTTCCATCATCATGGAAAAGTTCTACTGGAGAGTGGTGTTGTAGAGGGTATGAACACCTTCATTTGGCAAAGAAGGAACTGAGACCAGAGTTACTACTCAGCCATGTAATGGTGGTAGGTGCAGGATTAGATAGTTAGCCTAGTGATTATGGTACATTGTTGTTTCTGTTAAGTCATGTTTTCCTCTGATGTTATTTTTAAACTGACCTTTTCTGCTTAGTAGTATAATTGTTTTTGTGCTTTGAAACTAATTTTTTTAAGTACTAATTTTGGCTTTTTTCCTTAGCTCCAAAGCCTGAGCTAATAGCTACAGAAAAGAAGTATTTTCCTATAAAGCCAGAAGAAAAAGGTAAGGGTAATTCTTCCACTTTCAGAAAAATAATTCTTCTTTGGATTTGCCATTGTAGATAATAATATCTCTCCACATTGATTGATTTACACTGATTTTTTTTATTATTAAATATAATTTATTGTCAAATTGGTTTCCATACAATACCCAGTGCTCATCCCAACAGGTGCCCTCCTCAATACCCATCACCTACCCCCCCCTCCCTCCCACCCCCCATCAACCCTCAGTTTGTTCTCAGTATTTAAGAGTCTCTCATGGTTTGCCTACTTCCCTCTCTGTAACTTTTTCCCCCCTCTTCCCCTCCCCCATGGTCTTCTGTTAAGTTTCTCAGGATCCACATATGAGTGAAAATATATGGTATCTTTCTCTTACTGACTTATTTCACTTAGCATAATACCCTCCAGTTCCATCCACGTTGCTGCAAATGGCAGGATTTCATTCTTTCTCATTGCCAGGTAGTATTCCATTGTGTATATAAACCACATCTTCTTTATCCATTCGTCAGATTTACACTGATTTTTAACAACTGTTCAGTATTTATTTGGAGTTTTCTGGGAGGAAGTACTTTATCAAGAGTGATAGGAAATTAAGGTTTTATTCAAACTGATACCAATTTACATTCATTAAAAAGTTAAACTATTACTTCAGTAAGGTTATAGTATTTCATTATATTATTATTATTATTTGTTTTTTCAAAAAATAACGAAAGTAAGCATTAAATAGTTATACTTTATCTTTTTTGCAGTCTCAAAATAAATTTTAAAAAATTCTTAGGTGTAAGAGTGAGTTATGGGGTGCCTGGGTGGCTCAGTCAATTGAGCATCCAACTTCGGCTCAGCTCATGATCTCCCTCTGTGTGGACAGCTTGCTCAGAGCCTGGAGCCTGCTTTGGATTCTGTGTCTCCCTCTATTTCTTCCCCTTTTCTGCTCATGCTCTCTCTCTGTCTCTCAAAAATAAATGAATGTTAAAAAAAAATTTTTTTAAAAGTGAGTTCTAACATGGAAGTGATTTGTTATGTATTATTTAATTTTCACTGTCTGTATTTGTCATATAAACTTGGAAAGTATTCCAAGGTACCATATCTATTTTGTTAAAAACATCATTTTGTTTTGTTATTATTAATTTGGAGAAAATAACTATTTCTCTTTGTGTACAGAAAGATCTGCAATGGTTATATCTAGTATTTTAGGTTATATATACAGTTGACCCTTGAGCAGCATGGGTTAGAACTGCACAGGTCTAGGGGCGCCTGGGTGGCGCAGTCGGTTAAGCGTCCGACTTCAGCCAGGTCACGATCTCGTGGTCCGTGAGTTCGAGCCCCGCGTCGGGCTCTGGGCTGATGGCTCAGAGCCTGAAGCCTGCTTCCCATTCTGTGTCTCCCTCTCTCTCTGCCCCTCCCCCGTTCATGCTC
Organism: Prionailurus bengalensis; assembly: GCF_016509475.1. Lineage (NCBI taxonomy): Eukaryota > Metazoa > Chordata > Mammalia > Carnivora > Felidae > Prionailurus > Prionailurus bengalensis. The sequence goes on from NC_057349.1 coordinate 44,838,207, forward strand.
TGTCTCTCTCTGTCCCAAAAATAAATAAACGTTGAAAAAAAAAATTAAAAAAAAAAAAAAAGAACTGCACAGGTCCATTGGTACGTGAATTTTTTTCGATAAATAGGATACAGCACTGTAAATGTACTTTTCTTGATTTTATTAATAACTTTTTCTTAAGCTTAATGTATTATAAGAATAGAGTATATAATGTACATAACATATAAAATATGTGTTAATTGGCTGTTTATGTTATTGGTAAGGCCATTTATTCAACAGTAGGCTTTCAGTTAAGTTTTGGGGAGTCAAAAGTTATATTCAGGTAACTGTGTTCAGCTGTGTAGGGTATTGGTACCCCTAACCCTTGTGTTGTTGACTGTACAAGCAAAACCTTGAATACTATTTTAGAATGCTTCTGTTTCTACTGCCAGTATCGTTTCTGCCTATCCTTGTGTGTTGCCTGCAGTGTTCCTGTATTCTCTTAACTGATTTCTCTCACTTTAGTCCCATGTCTGGCTTCTATTTCATAGTTTTGCCAGATTCATTTTTTAATAAACTATTTTCTAGAACAGTTTTAGATTCACAACAAAATTGAGCAGTAACTACACAGAATTCCCATACACTCCTTGCCCCACACTTGTACTGCCTCCCCCACTATCAACATCCTGCACCAGAGTGGACCTCCACTAACACATTTATCACCTGAAGTCCATAGTTTATATTAGGGTTCATTCCTGAGTTGTACATTTTATGAGTTTGGGCAAATGTATAATTTGACAAATGTGTAATACAATGTCTAACAGAATAGGTCTTATTATTCTAAGAATCTTCTCTGTTATTTCATCCCTCCCTTCCCTCAGCCCCTGGTGACCATTAATCTTTTTATTGTCTCCATAGTTTTGCAGAATGTCATATGGGTGGAATCATACAGTATGTAGCTTTTTCACTTTAATATGTGTTTAAGTTTTCTCCATGTCTTCATGACTTAACAGCTCATTTTCTTTTAGTGCTGATTAATATTCCATTATCTATCTATAGCACAGCTTATCCATATTTACCTACTGAAGGACATCTTGGTTGCTTCCAAACTTTATCAGTTATGAATAAAGATGCTATGTATAATTAAACATCCTTGTCAAGGTATTTGGTGGACATAAGCTTTTAGTTCACCTGGGCAAAAATAACCAAGGAGTATGATTGCCAGATCATATGTTAAAAGTATGTTTAGTTGTATAAGAAACTGTCACATCATCTTCCAGATTATGCCATTTTGCATTCCCATCAAGAATGAATAAAAGCTCCTGTTGATCCTTATCTGAGCCAGCTTTTGTTGTTATTGGGAACTGACCCCCCCCCCCCATTACAATTTTGGTATTATCTTCTACCCTTTTCATTCACTAAATACAGTAACCACATTCTTGTCCCTGAATATGCCATGTATTTTCATAGCTTTATCTCTTTCTCGTTATCTATGCTCAGCATGGGAAGTTTTTAGATTATTTTTTTCTTTATGTTTGAGAATGTTTTATTTGTCATGCAAAAACAACTTAGTAAAAGTATTTTTTAATTTCAGATGTAATATGGCTATTGTTAGGTCTGAGCATTGGATTGGTTTATTTTGGTGCCTGGTTATAATACCGGTCCTACATGAAAGACTCATTTTACAAAGATACTGAGAACTAAATGTAAGAACTATGTTGTTAACTTCATTACCTACATTATGATATTCCTTTTATAGTCTCCTCCATCAAGTAGGTAGGGATTTTATTAAAATGTAGTAACGACTTCCCATATTCCCTGAAATCAGTTGTGTGGATCCCATTAACAAAATGGAAGGTGATCCATTTTTAGATCATTTATCTGCTCAAAAACCTGGCTTGGTGAAGTAACAAGGACTGAATTTGCCCTCCTGAGTTGAACAACTAGAAGATTGGACAAAATAGATGAAATAGTGGTTTCAGGTATTGGACAATAGATCATTTAGGACTGTTATCACTGAAGGAAGTTATCACTGAGCCAGTAAGGCAAGTCCTAACATTACCCCAGCTTATTGTCTAGAAGCAGTTTATAGGCAGTAGAAAGGAAGAAGCCAAACAGAGTCTGGTTTTCCTCTAGAGCTGAGGAAACAGGAGAAAAGGAGTTTAGGGAGGTCAAAGCAGCTACCGTTTGTGGGGCAGAGTGCCAGAATAGAGGGAACTGCACAGAGAACATTCTGAGATCTCAGTACAGCTTACCATGAGGCTTTGGCTGAGTACTGTGAATTATATACACATGAAAGGAAACTTCCACAGGTAGAGAAATAACTACTAGAAAACATTTGGTGAAGCAGTTTTTGGAACTCACTAATAGTTCATGTTCCCACAAGCCACAGGGGAAAGACTTCATAAAGTGTAGGATGGAGTCCATAAAAGATTATATCACCTTAGACTAAAGTCGTCTTCACATTTACCTTGGAAGCAGATTGAACTATTTCCTGAACAGGATTCTATACAATTTGGAAGAGTATAACACCTGAGAGTGTTAAATATATAGTGTCTGGGGCGCCTGGGTGGCTCAGTCGGCCGACTTCAGCTCAGGTCATGATCTCGTGGTCCGTGAGTTTGAGCCCCGCGTCGGGCTCTGTGTTGACAGCTCAGAGCCTGGAGTCTGTTTCGGATTCTGTGTCTCCCTCTTTCTCTGACCCTCCCCCGTTCATGCTCTGTCTCTCCCTGTCTCAAAAATAAACGTTAAAAAAAAAATTAAAAAAAAAAAAATAGTGTCCATTATCTGATAAAAAATTATTAGGCATGGAAAGAAGCAGGATAATAGCAACCTGTAACTAGAAGAATTAGTCAATGAAACAGACCCAGAAATGGCAAGAGATGATGGAAATAGCAAGGACATTAAAACAGCTATTATAGGGGCACCTGGGTGGCTCAGTTGGTTGTGTCCAACTTCACTTCTGGTCATGATCTCATGATTCATGGGTTCAAGCCCCATGTCAGGCTCTGTGCTGACAGCTCGGAACCTGGAACCTGCTTTGGATTCTGTCTCCCTCTCTTTCTGCCCATCCCTTGCTCGTGCTCTCTCTCTCTCTCTCTCTCAAAAATAAACATTAAGAAGAAATTTAAAAAAAGAATGGAGTTTAAATCTTGACTATTTCCTGCCCGTGCCAACATGTAGATTTTCTCAAACCTGCTTAGCAGTTTTCTGCCCCCTAATTTCTCAGAGATACCTGAATGCTGGCCATATTATGCTTCATTAGAATAATAATATCAACACTTTTGAAGCAGAGGTTTTTCCTCCTGCTGTTTGGAAAACGTTTCTTGGACATACCTCTCAGTAACCCACTCCATTCTCAATGACTTGTTCTTGGTATGAACTATGTATGAAAGGAAGGGAGCAACTGATGTTTATTTTGGAGTGCCAGGCTGTGAGGCATATAAATGTGTAGGAGCTCTATTAGGCTTGTAAGTCATTTAAGTGTTTACCTTTATGTACATGTTCTCCTTGGTAGCCTCAGTCACATCCATAGGAAGGGCATAATGGGCTAAAGTCCAGCCATTCAACACTTACTGGTAGAGGCAGTGAATCTGCGCTCACTTGCTTGAGGAGCATTTTTCTCTAGAGTTTCTATACCTGCAAGTGTTAAGACCGGGTTTGTTATTTTTCAGTCAGTTCATAAGCAGAACATAACCAGATGGCATACACCTCCAGGCAGGAAGTAAACACCAATATGTTAATATTGGCAGTATTGTTTCCTAATTAGAATAGGAAGGGAGAGTTGTGCTGGTGGATGTTCCTCTTGAGTTTTTTTGTCTCTGTATCTGACATTAAGGGAGACAAGTTATTGTTGCTGGGGAAATGTAGTCACATGCTAGGAATTCATTGCTAATACACGAGACTACAGATTTTCAGGGTCTAGTTGGCCGATTTCTGGGACTCTGAACCCCAGTAGATTGAATTGTGAATCTTACCCTATCTTTTGGAAACAGTTGTACTTTACTATGTAAGATTTTCTCTTGCAGAAGGTTGCGTGACTGCTGCTGGTTCCCACACAAAGGTCCAGTAGCATCATTAATTAATTCATTCGCTCAATTGCTGAACTAAAAATTAATAAAGACTATCAGAGTTGGATTTTTGTTTTATTTTTGATTCTTCGGACAGTCAGATATATAAAGCTCATGGCTTAACCATCATCTGCATTCTGCTGATTCCCAGTCAGTTTGGATTTGTTCATATTCATTGCTGTTTGTACTTTGATTTGTTTGTATTTCATATTTTCTACCTATATGTGTGTCTGTGTGTGTGTGTGTGTGTGTATTTTATATGGTTTTTTTTTAATGTTTATTTATTTTTGAGAGAAAGGAAGACAGAGCGTGAGCAAGGGAGGGGCAGAGAGAGAGGGAGACAGAGAATCTGAAGCAGACTCCAGGCTCGGAGCTGTTAGGACAGAGCCTGATTCGGGGCTCGAACCCACGAACCGTGAGGTCATGACCTGAGCTGAAGTCGGGTGCTTAACCGACTGAGCCACCCAGGCACCCCATACTTATATTTTTAACGAATTTCTTTTATGGAGGGCCTACTGGTAGAACATGTTTTGTTTATTTTTTTCTCCTCATTCTTGGTATTTTTGCCTTACGTTGAATTCCAAGCTGGCAAAATTGGTCTTGGTACATAATTGAACATATTGCCTGTAAGTCTGGAGGTCTTGTTTGCTTAGGAGTGTTCTCTTCTTCCTATGAGCCAGTAAAAGGAATGCAGAGTAAAAACTTAATGGAATTGAAATGTGACAAAAATGTGCAGTTTTCTATTCATGTGCTGGCTATGGATAGTATTCTTCATATTACAGAGTTATTTGGAAATCAGTATTCAAAATATGCTTTTCAATTAGTATGTGCTCTGGAATTTTGGTGTAATACAATTTAGTATGGAATTAAAATCAAGATCTGTGTGTTTGACTCATTTAGCGGCAGTTATTATTGGAGACCCTGAACTCAAATGCATGCCTTTTTATCTGTGATGCAGTCTGTAGTACAGACTCTTGAGTTGAGACACCTGTGGTAGAACTCTATTGTATTATATATTTAGTATGCTTACCAAAAAGGAAATAGTACTTATCTCTAATGTTCTACAAAGAATATTTTGGTATCTATAATATATCACTCCTGTTTGAACCTAAAAATAATCTTGACCTCTTAAGAAGTAGCAAATATTCTTTATTATACTTAACCCACACATGGGACAGACTTTTAATAAATGTCAAATATGCAATAACATAAAACCAATAAATATGTATGTATGAGGCAACTGGCTCATGTTAATCACTAGGATTTAATTTTTTTTTCTATTTTAAGTGATACTCTAATAATTCTAGTTGAATAGTTAACATGTGCATGGTAATGAGGAGATTGTAATTATTCAGAGACTTAGAAAATGAGCATAATGTGTTGACTGGAAAAGAGAAGGTGGTTCCAGACCACAGAAAGAATGTGAAAAGAATGAGAGAAAGCATATTCAAGAAATGGATATAGGTAACTTAGGAAGCTAGAAATTAGCTAGAAATGTAGCGTGGTGCAGTTGTTTTTGGTCTTGGTGGCATATTAGAATTACCTGGGTGTCTTTTAAAAATATGCTGATACTAAGGATCCTCTCCAGAATTTTTATAAGGTAGAACTCAGATAGTAGTATTTTTTTTTAATATTTATCTATTTTGCGGGGGAGCACCGGCGGGGGAGGGGCAGAGAGGAGGACAGAAGATCTGCACTGACAGGTTGACAGCAGTGAGCCCTATGTGGAGCTCGAACTCACAAACAGCGAGATTGTGACCTCAGCCAAAGTCGGTCGCTCAACTGACTGAGCCACCTAGACGCCCCTCAGGTAGTAGTATTTTTAAAGCTCTTCTCAGGATTCTAATCTGAAGATAAAACTAAGAACCACTTATGTAGTTCATAAAAGGCCTTTAAATGCTATGGCAAAGAGTTGTATTTAACTATCTGTTTATATGTTGCCTTGCACCAAAAAGGATTTAAAGTAGTGATAAGGATTTCAGAATTTATATCATGGAAATAAAGGGTATATGCACATGTTTCATATAAATATGTGTTGGTCATTATGATGCATGGCACATGAACTTAATATATTTGAACATTTTCTGTTGCATTTGGGAAAAAACTCTAGCCTACAGTGTTTTCTTCCCAAAAGCAGACTTTCTTGACCACATTAGCCTTAGTATATAGCCTACCAGATTTTGAGTGATCTGGCTCCCTATTGAGTTTTCTCTTGTTAACTGTTTGTGGTCGGCTCCCCCAGTGTATAACATTCATAGAATATCAGTTTTCTGCCCTCCCAGTTGCATGGTATAGTATCCTTTTCCTGGCATCTCATCTTTATCTTGCACTCCTTCAGATTCTTTCCATACGTGATTCCTTCTCATTTTTTCAGATTCCAGCTTAAAACAGCCATCTTAATGTCACCTCTTTGACATTAGTCTTTTCTTTATTACTCTGTCTAAAAGTAGTTATTTCTCATTATTGTATGTTACATGTACATTAGGTATTTTTTGTATATTGTCTTTTTCCCACATTTGACTAAACCACTAAACCCTATGGGGCAAAGGTGTAGTGTGTGTGTGTGTCTGAATCTTATTAGACATTGGTTCTGTAGTTTCTTGCAAAATAATAATGAATAAGGGATATTTAATACAATAATTACTATGTAATTGGAAGGCTTTTAAAAACTGGTGTGACATGTTCAGATAGGTTTTTCTGAAACTGTTTTAGTGCTATTTGAATAGTTTGGTGATGGTATGGATAAAAAGGAAATTGGAATGGTTTCAGAGCAAAGAATAAAAATCCTTATTCAAACTGAAACAATAGGGAAACAGTCTCATATAATTGGAAGTCTAGAAGTAGGAGTCTTATGACCCTCCATTGAATAATTTCATTATGGACCTGGATTATATCTCTCTCCATTTGCCATCTTTATTGTCTACTTTGTCTTCAGATTGGTTTCCCTTGAGGTCACAGGAATGCTGACTGTGACCATCAGGGCAACCTGATATTTTGTCCATTTAATAGGAAAGAGGAAAACCTCTCCACACCTGTGGAAAGTAAGTCCTCTTCAGTTTCTTGGACCAATTTGGGGTACATGTTCAATTCCAGATAAATGTAAAAAGAATGCTGTCTATTTAATAGCTTGGTATGATCGTATGAAGGTAGGATAGATTTGAGTGAATCAGCTACATTATCTGCTAAAGATGTTGAGATATATTCAGGCTCTCCCATAAGGGAGGTGGTTTAGGTTTATAGTAGTACATCTTGTTGACTAATTAGATCCTAACGGTTGTGAGGATGGGAAAATGAGATGTGATTTATAAAATAAAATAAAGACAGTTTCTAGGAGAAAATACATGAGTTCAGCTTTTGATACACGGTTTGATATGAATATAGGAAATATGGGATGAATCTTTTTTTTTAAAAAAATTTTTTTTTTTTAACGTTTATTTATTTTTGAGACAGAGAGAGACAGAGCATGAACAGGGGAGGGGCAGAGAGAGAGGGAGACACAGAATCTGAAACAGGCTCCAGGCTCTGAGCTGTCAGCACAGAGCCTGACGCGGGGCTCGAACTCACGGACCGTGAGATCATGACCTGAGCCGAAGTCGGACGCTTAACCGACCGAGCCACCCAGGCGCCCCTATGGGATGAATCTTGTTGAGAGTTTGTATTAAGCATTTATTTGTAAGGTGCTGTCTTGGAAGTTAGCTAGTTAGATTTATGGATACAGGTAAGGGTGTTCAAGAAGGTTGCTTAAAATCATAATAGGAAGAGTTTAGCTTAGAGTCTTAGAATATGTACATTTGAGAAATTGTTAGATGAACTGGAACTCTTGAAGAAAACTGATGAGTGATCATATAGACAGGCAGAGAATGATCTGAGTGAGAATAACTGGAAAGGTTGTGTGAAATATATACATATATACTAGACATAGGAGAGCTGTGAAGGGTATAAGAAGTTACAGGGTCAAGATGTAGGAGAGGAGGGGAGCCCAGGAAAGTGAGCCTGGCATTTGAGCCTGTGTTTCCTTTTGAGGCATTTGCCATTTCTGAAAGTGCTAGCTGAGACTATGAAAAGAACTTTCAATGTATTTTTGGGTTTGAGAAGACAAAAATTGGAGTTTAGGGCCCACAGAAAAGGAGATACATTAGTAGACTCTTGAACTTTAATTGGGTTCCAAAAAAGACTCCGTTTAATAAGAAGTGTGAAATGGAAGTAGAACTAGCTCTCAAAAGCACTGAAGCCCACGTGCTGATTGTCTCAGTCTGATTGGAAGAGAAGGTGCTCTGGGATTTTACCGTGGCTTCGCCTCGCTGCCTGAAGCAAAGTAAACCCTTATTCCCTGGAGAAGAAGACAGCATCTAGAATTTTAAATTATCTTTGTATATTTTCACACAAATGTTTTATGTCTCTTACTCATAGAGAAATAACCAGGCATACTTGGAGATACGACACATGACTAGAAACAGAAAATAAACCTGGTCCACAGTGTTCTAGGTATTTGAAATATCAGACACAGGCTATAAAGTATCTATGCCTAATTTATGTTCAAAATAATAAAAGATGTAATTGATAATTTTGGCATAACTAAAAACCATGTAAGTGTAAATGAATTTGTGTAACTATAAAATATACAGTGGACCCTTGAACAATGTAGGGGTTGGGGCGCTGGCCCACTGTACGTACAAGTTTGACTCAACAAAAACTTAACCAATAGCCTACTGTTCACCAGAAGTTTTACTGATAACAGCAATCGATCAACACATATTCTGTACGTTATATATAATATGTACTGTATTCTCACAGTAAAGTAGAAAAAAAATGTTAAAATCATAAGGGAGAAGAAATACCTTTATAGTACTGGACTGTATTTAAAAAATCTGTATATAGGTAGGCCTGCACAGTTCAAACATGTTGTTCAGGGTCAACTGGATATGATATATGTGTGTGGGTATATGTTAATATATATGCGTATGTGTTTTCAAAAGAAAATTTCTGAATTGAAGCTTATGGTGGGAAGAAAGATGGAAAATATAGAAAAGATCTTAATAGACATATAGAATAGAATGAAAAGGTTTAATGTACATGTAATTGAAGATCCAGATGGGGGAGGAGAGAGAAGGGACTAGAAACCTTATTTGAAGGTATAATGGTTTCCAGTCTTCCAAAAATGATGAAGCAAAAAGCTACAGAATCAAGAAATACTGTGGAGCCCAGTCTGGATATATACAAAGAAAACTACTCCATATACTCACTATTAGTCATGCTGCTATAAGCAAAAAATAATATTGAAAACAGCCAGAGAATAAGACACATTTAATTTTAGAGTAACAAAAAGAAGAGTGACAGTTGCTTCTCATTGGAAAAAGTTTGAAGCTGAAAGACCATAGAATCATGTCACCAAAGTGTTAAAGGAAATAACTGCTAACCTATAATTATATTGCCAATGAAAATATCTTCAGGAAAAAAAGATGAAGTAAGACATTTTTAGGCCAGTCAAATCTGAGAGAATTTATCTCTGGCATGCCAGTACTTTAGGCAGTTTTAAAGGATGTTATTCAGGCAGAATGGAAATGATTCCAAATACCAACTGGGAGATCCAGAAATCAAGAGCAACAGAAAAGCTTAAATAGGGATGCTTGGGTAGCTCAGTTGGTTAAGCTTCCACCTCTTGATTTCCAGCTCAGGTCAAGATCTCATGATTCATAAGTTCAGGCCCTGTGTTGGGCAGTGAGCTGGCAGCACAGAGCCTGCTTGGGACTCTCTGTCTCCTCTCTCTGCCCCTCTCCCTTTTGCACGTGTGTGCGTTCCCTCGCTCTACCTCTTTCAAAATAAATACACTTTAAAAAATGCTTAAATAGATAGGTAAATCTAAATATTTACTGTATAAAATGTTAATAATGCCTTCTGGACATTTATAGAAATAAAAATGCAACAAGGCAGCAGGGGTGTAAATGGAGTTAAAGTGTTAGGGCCAGTAGAAAAATTTATATATGACTTCAAGGATATGTGCTGTAATCGCTAGGCAGTTACAAAAAAATAATGTATAAAAAGATAATGGGAGAACATAGAATAATGAAAATACAAAAAAGCAAGGAGAGAAAATGAAACAGACCAAGCAAGAAAAAATAAATACTAAGTAATTACAGAAAATATAACTGGACTAAACATTCCAGTTAAAAGAAAAATTGCTAGACTCAAAAAAAAGAAAAAAGAAATCCAACCATATTCTGCTAACAAGAGACATACCTTAATGATAAGAATTCAGGAATGATTAAAAGAGTAGACAAAAATATGCCAGACAAATGCCAGTCAAAAGAAAGCTGGTCTAATTATAGAAATAGCTGACAAAGTAGTCAGGGTAACAAGAAGCATTTAGGAGGACTTTAAGTCCTTGTGATTTATAAGCAAAGTTGCCATTGTAGTAGCGAAAAGATGAATTAAATGAGTGATACTGATATCCATATAAGAAGTAAGTCTTAACCTCTACCTCTCATTGTACCTAAATTTGAATCCAGAAATAGATTGATAGGTACCTGCCTTATGACCAAAGTTGCAACTATGGAGAAGTGGTAAAGGGCATTCTTCAGTAAGTGAAACTTATATCTTAAACCTACCATATAAATACCTTATACCTTACCTAGTAGCTTCTACCTACTTTACAGTATGCATTAAAAAAGGCAGTTCTATGTGGGTGGTGGTGCCACAAATATTTTGCAAGATACCATAAGCTAGTATTTCTGTGCACTTGGAGTAGGAAACTGTTTCTTTAACGGGATGTATACATACGCACACATACACATGCACGCGTGCACACACACACACACACACACACACACCCTACCACATCTTCCTTATCCATTTGTCTGTTGATGGACACTTAACTGGCTCTGTATCTTGACTATTGCAAATAATGCTGTTATGAACCGGGATGCATATTATCTTTTAGTATATTTATTTTCTTTAGGTAAATAACTAGTAATGCAATTATTAGATCATATGGTATTTCCGTTTTTAGTTTTTTGAGAATTTTATCTATTCTTACTCATGCAGGAGGGAACTAAGCCTCATCTGAATTAACAGATGGATTAATTTACTACATACAGTGTTAATAATGTATTTTCATATTCTGTAATAAGATGTGGAATTTTTCATTTATGTTGATGGCATTTTTTTAGCTGCTGTATATTTTAGCTGTTTTCAATAAAATTATACTCTTATGATAATTCTTTTCTCTATTTAAATTATAACATCTGTATCTTACATATTTCTTTCTTTGGGCATTTGAAGAAATAACATAAGACTTTTTTTTCTTAAATTTCTTCTTGTTTTTGGTGAATTTCTACCTAAACTAAAATTCTGCTGTGCACAGTTGGATATCCACGTACAAAAGAATGAAATTGAACCCCTGCCTCATACCATACATAAAATCTGACTGAAAACAGATCCTTCACCTAAATTATGAGGTACAAAACTAAAGCTCTTAGAAGAAAACATAGGGCTAAATCTTGATCGCCTTGGGCTTGGCAATGGATTCTTAGATATGACACCAAAAGCTCAGACAACAAAAGAAAAAAAAAGCTAGTGGTATATATATATACAATGGAGTATTACTCGGCAATCAAAAAGAATGAGATCTTGCCATTTGCAACCACATGGATGGAACTAGAGGGTATCATGTTAAGCGAAATTAATCAGAGAAAGACAGGTATCATATGACTTCACTCATGAGGAATTTAAGGTACAAAACAGATGAACATAAGGGAAGGGAAGCAAAAATAATATAAAAACATAAGACTCTTAAATATAGAGAACAGAAGGTTGCTGGAGGGGTTGTGGGAATGGGGATGGGCTAAATGGGTAAGGGGCATTAAGGAAGACACTTGTTGGGATGAACACTGGGGATTATACATAGGGGATGAATCATTGGAATCTACTCCTGAAATCATTGTTGTACTACATGCTAACTAACTTGGATATAAATTTAAAAAGTAATTAATTTTAAAAAAGAAAAAGCTAAATTGTAATTCATTAAAATTAAGGACTTTTGTGCACTGAAGGGACATTATGAAGAAAGTGAAAGATTTACCACAGAATGGGAGGAAATATTTGCATAAATCCTATATTTGGTATCAGGAATATATAATGGGTTTGGTATTATATATAAAGAGTCGTTACAACTCAGCAAAAAGACAGCCTAATCCAAAAATGGGCAAAGGACTGAAATAGACATTTTTCCAAAGGAGATACACAAATGACTAATAAGTACATGACAAGATATTCAACATCATTAATTATTAGGGAATTGCAAACCAAAATGACAATGAGCTACTGCTTCACACTCACTAGGATTGTTGTATTAATAATAAAAATGGAAATAACAAGTGTTAACATGGACATGGAGCAGTTGGACCCCTCATAACACTCCTGATGTGAATGTAAAATCTTGCAGCTGCTGTGAAAAACAGTTTGGTAGTTCTTCATAAAGTTAAACATGGAATTACTATATGATCCGGCCATTGCTCCTAGATACTTACCCAAAAGAATGGAATACAGATACTCAAATATTTGCATGCAAATGTTCATAATGGCCAAGAGGTGGGAAAAACCCGGATATCCTTCAACAGATGAATGGGTTGTGCTGTATGCATATAGTGGTTATTACTCAGTCACAAAAAAGAATTTAATGATGATACATACTACATTGAGAATGGACCTTGAAAACACTATGCTATGGGAAATGAGCCAGACACAGAAGGTTACATACTGGATGAGTCCTTGTATTCGAAATGCCCAGAATACATAAATCTGTAGAGACAGAAGGAGGTTGGTGATTGCCAGGGGATGGGTAGAGGAGCAAATGGGGAGTAACTGAATAACGGGAACCAGACTTTTCTTTTGGAGTGATGAGTTTTGGAACTTGAGAAAGGTGGTTGTTACATAACATTGTGAATGTACTAACTGGCACTGAATTTTTCGCTTTAAAATGGTTAATTTTATGTTATATAAATTCCACCTCAATAAAACTAAATAAAACCTCGTACATTGACATCATATATGATAAATCAGCATACTGTAGTTGATTTAGTCATGGCTGTACCAGGAATGATGAATCTTAGTTTTGTCACCTTTCATTTCCATGAATATTAAATGTATTCTTTTGTTTTAGAATAGACTACACAGTTTAATTGATTTCAAGCTGTTATTTATGTATCTGTTAAAAGAAGTATGTTCAGTTAATCAGTGAACTTCTATTTGACCTTCAGTATTTTTCCTCATATTTTATATAAAACATCTTTCTTAATATTTTCTACAAATTTAATTGACTGTTTCAACTGATACAGATGGCTATGTTGGTTTATAGTTAGGATTGGGTGGTATAATTATGATGTAATTATATGATGCATTGTTTGTTTTGAGGCCATTTAAAATTGGATTTTTGTACCAAATGATGATCGTGGTTTTAATAGACTAAGCTGTATTTTCAAATGATCCAAGGAAACTATACATAAATAGTAAAACTGAAACAATGGTAGTTTGTATTTTCATTATTATTAAATTAAATCTCTTATTTTGAATGAGGGGGTTTACCTGTGGCTTGCAGTATTCAAGATTCATAATCAGCAGTTTCCTATTGGTGTGAAATTATTTGTGGTCCTGTGATATTCTTTACGGTCCTGTGATATTCTTTACAAAGACCAAGTAAATTTTGAAAATTACTCAGTATGGCACCTAAGAGTTTCTTCTTTTTGCATTATATGTGTTAGACACATTTTTGCTGACTCCTGTGTTATCATGAATATCTAGTATGTATGCACCTGTGTCAATTAAAAAAATAACCTCTTTTGCCCACGCCTCCACCCACTTACCCTCTGGCAACCACCAGTTTGTTCTCTGGAATTTAAGAGTCACGTGTCAATTTTAATACTTGTTCTTAGTACCTGAAAGATCAGGAATCAAGTATGTCATTATATATAGTATCATGCCTTTTTGGTGATAAAATTATTTTTATTAACATGGCATAAAACTGTTCCCTGTGTTGTTTATTTCCAGCATATTTTATCTACTTCATAGGGTTTTTAAGGGTGTTAATAAACTGGAAAAAAATGAAATTGTGTTAATGCATTCCTAGTACAATTATGAGGGTTATAAGTACAAGTCTGTAATTTTCTCTCCTGTGTCTAATCAAGCTATCCTGTTAGCATTCTTTGTCATTGTGATCACTTTTAAATACGTATGTTAAATGTCACTGGTTTCCTATACTTCACTTTCAGAAAGTGGTCTGGATTTGAATATAGATAATACTACTTTCTGCTTCGAGTAAAATCATGTGATTGTATTGAGTAGTATACCACCCCTAAAAACAAAGGATGCTGGGAAGACAGGAAAAACCGGGCATTATTTGTTTCTCAGAAGCTTACGAGTGGTCCCCCTTCTTACCAAACTAAACTTAATTTTTTTTTTTTTCCTTTGAGAGTGCAAGCAGGGGAGGGGCAGAGGGAATGGGAGGGAGAGAATCCCAAGTAGGCTCCATGCTCAACATGGAGCCCCACAGATCCATCCTGCCACCGTGAGATCATGACCTGAGCTGAAATCAAGAGTTGGATGCTCAACTGACTGAGCCACCAAAGGGTGCCCCCAAAATAAGCTCTTTTAGGTATTTAATCTTACTAAGTTATAACTTTAAAACATTGTACACTTATACAAATAATGTCTCTCTTTCTATTTCACATGTTTCCAGCCTGACATTAACTTTAGGAAATAGAAAAACCTAAATAATTTTGATTGTTAATAACTTATTAAATATTTTTAAATAATCAGATGAAAAATCAGTCTTGGAGCAGAAACCTTCTAAGCCAGCTGCTCCGCAGGTCCCACCCAAGAAGCCCACTCCACCCACCAAAGCCAATAATTTATTGAGATCTCCTGGAACCGTGTACCCAAAGCGACCTGAAAAACCAGTTCCTCCACCACCTCCCACAGCCAAGTAAGTTTTACCTAATTTTAAGTTATACCTGATTACTTTTACTAATTTACTTTATCTCAAGTTTATTGATTACCTGCTTTTCTGAATCTCAGAATCATTTCTAAAGTATTTGTTTTCCATATTTTTTCTGTAGACTGTGATGGTTCTCTGTTAACTTTATATTCATACTAGGTGAATACACACAGATGAGGCTGTTTTTACATTTCTGATTTTATTGTGATTAGTCTTAATGTGGAGATTTATGTTTATGGAAATAATATTGTGAAACAAAGAGAAAAATTACTATTATGCTATAATATCCTTAGTGTCATTAATTCATAATTTTAAAAAATGGTTATGATTCATATACAAGTGATTTCTACATGTTTTGATTTTCTCATTTCAGGATTAATGGGGAAGTTTCTACCATTTCGTCAAAATTTGAAACTGAGCCAGTATCAAAACCAAAGCTAGATTCTGAACAGTTACCACTTAGACCCAAATCAGTAGACCTAGATTCATTTACAATTAGGAGCTCTAAAGAAACAGGTAAGTTAACATGTAGAAAGGTGGTGCATTTAAAAAAAGTTGCCAATACAATTTTCAAAAACTATTTAAGAAATTTGTGCATGCATTTTATATCTGCATAGATATAGTGGAAATTAATTAAAATTTATTTAAAATCTATGAAGCTGGAATAGAAAAATAAAACTAAAAGAAGGTAAATGGGCAAAAATACTTGATTCACATAAGGACTGAGAAATGGATTAAAAGATAATCCATTTATCATTGTCCCCTCATGATGGAATGTCTGTACTATCTAACTTAGGCAGATAGGAATACATTTTAGTTTGAAAAATTAAGAATAAAGAGATCACATTGATTTTTAATGCCAACACTAGATTACATTGAAGATTATTTTTACTTCTTCACTTTATCTCAAGGTACTTTTGTTTCCAGTTCAGGCAAATATGCTTTTTATATCTGCGCGTGTGTGCGTGTATCAGCAGGCTTTACTTCCTTAGCTAAATGTTGTTCCTTAAGTTTTAGGACAGATTTTTTCAACCCATCATTTTTGTCTCCTGGTCTTTTATACCTCTTAGTTGTAAAATGGAAAACTTGGAACACAGAAGTTTTGATAAAGGTCTCAGTATTAAAACATTGCACAATCATTTGTGGTAATAGTTCTTATGTAGTACTTTGCATTTATTTTTAGTTCTTTTACATTTTCCAAGCACTTTCTCATTTATATTCTTATTTTATCTTTATAGTTATTCCAAAAGGCAGATGCTATTTTGTGTCTAAAGTCATCAAACTATTGGACACATTACATGTCCAAGATCATGTAAATCAGAAGAGAATTCTTTAAATCCCCTAAAGTGCTCATGATATTCTTTTAAAAGTTTTAATGTCTTAATATATTTTTTAGCCTTCATGTTAACATTTCATAAATACATTCAGACTTAAAGGTCAATTACGCTTAGATTTTTTTTGTCACTATACTGTAAGATATGCTGCTTACTAACCTTTTGAAAATTGTAGGTGATCTTATTGTTTTTCCATATTGTCATTTGCCAATGTAAAAGCTCTGACCTGTGCATGGCCTCCTTCAGTTTTTTTAATTTGAACGTTTTATAAAGATCCTTTCATTCTATATTTGGCTCCTGCCTGCTCTGACTGAAACCATATTCATTAATAATTTCTGGAAAGTGGTGAGATGTTGATTATGCTTTAGAGATATTCACTCAAATATATTTAGTGTGTTTTATCTGGTAAAAATTGTTTACCGTTGGTGAAATAAAAACAAAAATAAAAATCCTCTTTATAACAGGTTTTTAAAAAATATCCTTTATTTTTTATTGAAGTCAGTGGTAAAAAAATAACTCTATCAGCTTTTACTGTTTTCTCTTTGATTTAAAATGTTACTGAAAATATGTTTTCAAAAATAATATTTCAGCAAAAAAGATTAAGTGTGCACACTTCTAAATTAAATTTTTATATAAAAGAATCCATTTGTATCGTCTTTTGAAATTCTACAGTTTTCTGCAATCTTTATCACAGAGGCCTTACATTTTGAGGAGTCTCTTCAGGAGCTGAAAGAGTAATATTTAGAGCCTGTATTTTCTGTATTTTTCTGTTGCTTTATAACATTCTTGACTATTTGCTTTATTTAGTTGTCTCAAGGTTATGGAAACTGTTAAAAACTTAAGTAAATTAAGATAAATTTTTGTCTTTTTTTTTTTTTTTTCAACGTTTATTTATTTTTGGGACAGAGAGAGACAGAGCATGAACGGGGGAGGGGCAGAGAGAGAGGGAGACACAGAATCGGAAACAGGCTCCAGGCTCTGAGCCATCAGCCCAGAGCCTGACGCGGGGCTCGAACTCATGGACCGCGAGATCGTGACCTGGCTGAAGTCGGACGCTTAACCGACTGCGCCACCCAGGCGCCCCGTAAATTTTTGTCTTTTAAAAAACTTTTCTATATATAATCACCAAGCTTTGTTTCCTTTGCTACATTTTTAGTAGAAATAACACATGTAGTAATGTCAAACTGTTGGTGGTTATATAGTTTAATTTTTTTTTTTTTTTATTGCTTTTGGTCCAAATCTTTTCTTTTATCCATAGCCATTATTTACTCTTCATTAAAAAACAAAGAGGCTTTGTGAAAGAGGGTTTGCAAATTCCTAATTTTTTTTTCTTCAAATGAATAAGGAAGTAAGTTAGAGGAGCCAAGACGTATGTAAGGACAGAAGACTAAAATCTGACTTCTAAACTGGTGTACTTCATTCCTCCCACGATCAGGCTGCCTTTGGTACTACACCTAACACCCAGTTAAGTTCAGAAAATACACAGACACACCACAGAGATATTGATGGTTCCATTCCAGACCATGCAATACAACGAATATTGCAGTAAAGCAAATTGGATGAATTTTTTAGTTTCCCAGTGCCTTTGAAAGTTATGTTTACACTATACTGTAGTCTATTAAGTGTGCAATGCAGTATGACTAAAAAAATGTGTATACTTTAACTAAAAAATACTTTAGCTAAAAAATGCTAACCATCATCTGAGCTTTGAGCACGTTACAACCTTTTTGCTGGTGGAGGGTCCTGCCTTGATGTTGATGTCCGCTGACTGATCAGGGTGGTGGCTGATGGGGGTTGAGGTGGCTGTGGCAATTTCTATAATAAGACAACAGTGAAGTTTGCTACAGCGATTGACTCTCCCTTTCATGAACAGTTTCTTTGTAGCCTGTGATGCTGTTTGATGGCATTTTACCTACAGTAGAACTTTTTTCCAAATTGGAGTCTGTCCTCTCAAACCCTGCCTCTGCTTTATCAACTAAGTTTATCTGCTATTCTGTATGTTCTCTTGTCGTTTCAATAATTTTCATAGCATCTTCACCAGGAATAGTTTCCACCTCAGAAAACCATTTTCTTTGCTCATGAATGAAGTTTTATCTTGGATTTGCAGCAATTCAGTTCCATCTTCAGACTCCACTTGATTCTAGTTCTTTTGCTGTTTCCACCACATCTGCAGTTACTTCCTCCTCTGAAATCTTGAACCCCTCAAAGTACTAATCCATGAGAGTTGGAATCAACATCTTCCAAACTCCTGTTAATGCTGGTATTTTTACCTCTCCTATGAATCCTGAATGTTATTATTGGCATCCAGAATCATAAATCCTTTCCAGAAGGTTTTTAATTTATTTTGTCCAAAGCCATCAGAGGAATCACCATCCATGGCAGCTATAGTCTTATGAAGCCTTTTCCTTAGATAATAAGACTTGAAAGTTGGAAGAAATTCAGAATTAGTCCTTGATCCTTGGGCTACAGAATGGATGTTATATTAGCAGGCATGAAATCAGCATTAATCTTGTTGTACATCTCCATCAGAGCTCTTGGGGAAGTAACAAGGTACATTGTCAATGAGCAGTAACACTTTGAAAAGAATCTTTTTTTCTGAGCAGGTCTCAACAGTGGGATTAAAATATTCAGTAAACCATGTTGTAAATAAATGTTGCTGTCCTTTTTTTGTTTCATTTATAGAGCACAGATTTAGCATAATTTTTTTTTTTTCAGTTTATGTTGAGAGAGAGAGAGCCCACACATGCAGGGGAAGGGCAGAGAGAGAGGGAGGGAGGGAGGGAGGGAGGGAGGGAGGGAGGGAGGGAGGGAGTCAGTCAGTCAGTCAGTCCCTAGCAGGCTGTGTTCTGTCAGTGCAGAGCCCATCATTGGGCTCCATCCCACGAACTGCAAAGTCCTGACCTGAGCTGAACTCAAAGAGTCGGGCCCTTATCTGACTGAGCCAACTAGCCAACCCAGATTTATCATAATTCTTAAGGGCCTGAGGAATTTCAAAATGGTAAATGAGCCCTGACTTCAGCTTCAAGTCACCAGCTGCATTAGCCCCAACAAGTGTGTCAGCCTGTCCTTTAAAGCTTTGAGCCCAGACGTTGATTTCTCCTCTCTAGCTATGAAAGTTCCAAATGGCATCTTCTCCCAATACAAGGCCGTTCCATCTACATTGAAAATCTGTTGTTTAGTGAACCACCTTCATTAATTAGCTACATCTTCTGTATAATTTGCTGCAGCTTCTACCTCAGCACTTGCTGCTTTGCCTGCAGTCTTTTTTCATGGAGACGGCTTCTTTCCTTAAAGCTCAGGAACCAACTTCTGCTAGCTTCAGGACTTTTTTCCTGCTGCTTTCTCACCCCTCTCAACCTTCCCAGAATTGAAGAATTAGGGCCTTGCTCTGGACTAGGCTTTGGTTTAAGGGAATGTTGTGGCTGATTTGATATTCTATCCAGATCACTAAAACTTTCTCCCTATCAGCAATAAGTCTGTTTGCTTTTTTCTCATTTATGTATTCATTAGAGTAACACTTAATTTCCTTCATGAACTTTTCCTTTGCGTTTGCAGTTTGGCTAGGTGGCATAATTGGCCTAGCTTTTGGCCTGTCTCGTCTTTCTGCATGCTTTCCTCACTTAGCTTAATCATTTCTAGCTTTTGACTGAAAGTGAGATATGTGTGACTCTTCATTTTACTCCAACACTTGGAGGCCTGTAGGGTTATTAATTGCCCCATTTCGGTGTCTCAGAGAATAGGGAAGCTCAAAGAGAGGGAGAGAGTTGGGAGACAGCTTTCCATGGAGCAGTCAGAACACACACACCACTTACGGATTCAGTTCAACATCTTACGTAGGCACAGTTCATTACAGTTAAAATAGTAACACCAAAGATCACTGATCACAGATCACCATAACAAATACAATAGTAATGAGAAAGTTTGAAATAGTGCGAGAATTACTAAAATATGACATGGAAACTCAGGAAATACTGTTGGAAAAATGACACCGATACACTTGCTCAACACAGGGCCACCACCAACCTTCAATTTGTAAAAAAATGTAGTATCTGCACAGTGCAGTAAAATGAGATATGCCTGTAAATTTTGGAAATTTTGTTTATATTACATAGAAAATATTTACTGAGCAAGTATACCCAGGTATTATTTTAGTCACAAGTACTATTCTAAGACAAAAGGCCTGGCTGCTGATAACATACAGCTCATGTTTCAAACTTCAACTCAGGCTGTTCCTCATTGCCTTTTTTTATTGGAATGTTGTTTTTAGTATTTGTAGCATAAAAGGGTTTGAAATCCTTTTTTTGAGGTATTGACACCTTAAAAAAAATACTGTTCTGCATCAGATAACTTCATATTTGGCAGTAGGTTTAGATATATTTTAATTTATATTTTTGGCTCAGTTTCAGGTTTTATATCTTTAAAATGGTATGTGAAACTTGACCTTTCACATGTTTCAGAAAGTTTAAAACATACATGAAGATCTTCTTAGAATCTCATTATTACATAAAATAATTTCAGGTGATGATATAGTAATAAGGACACTGACTTTGCTATTAAAAATGGGGGTTTTAAATTATCAACTCATTGATCATGGTCTTGTTTCTTAATCTGTTTTCTAGCTTAAATAACAATTGGTCCAACGTATCTACTAGAATATGTGATGTGGAAGTTGTTATAAAGTGATATTTCCATTCTTTTCCTTTCCTCTGTTAATCCTGTTTCCTGTTTCTGCTCTCATCTGTAGAGGATGTAAATCTGTAACACTCCTCTCAGATATGACTTTCCTGTATATGAAGCCATTTGTAAACTATTTTAAAAATAAATGTCCTTCAGTATATATTCTCACATATAAGGTAGTACTATAAATTGCATAGTTGTTAGAACCATGTTTTAATTTTTCCCCTCTTTTTCAAGCACTTCATCAAAAATTAGTTTAGAATAATCTCACTGCTACCACTGGTTAATTATAAAGTTCACATGGTCTAAATATTTCTAAAGTAGTAAGCTTTCTGGGACATAACATTGATTTAAAAATTAGTCTTAAAATGTAAGATAGAAAATTTAGTGGTAACATACCTATTACAGTGAGAAAGCACAGCTAATGAAGTATGCTTATAGTGCAGTATTTTATCCTTTTTGACTTTCTGTGATAAATTCTTGGGTTAAAAGGAAGTTGTAGAGATGTATAACATTATTTGATCCCAAAGCATTACATTGTTAAATGGTGAAATATTCTTTCTCTTTAGTTTTGCTTGATAATTGATCTATTTTTGTTTGATTGCTTTCCCAATATTTATTCATATATTTCTTCCAGAAAGAATTCAAGGTGGAATTTTTCTAAGACGCCTACTTGTTGAGTGGTGCACACTATAAAAAATGAGTCTATATACAAAAACAAAACACACCCAAAAATGTGGAACTTACCTGGAGAATAAGAGCAGAGATTAAAATTATTTTACTATAATAATTTTCTTGATGTTTATAGAGAGTATCATATAAAGCATAATTGAAGTTTCATTTATGTATTATGTGATTTTAAATGTTGCATAAGTTGTATTTTTATAGTGATATTTAAAAATACTGTTTGTCCTATTTTTCTTTTATTATACCAGAGAATTAAAATTGCCTTTTTCATTGTAATTACTGTCATACACTAAAGACTAAAACTTGACTGAAAGGTAGTTTAATTTTAGTTCTAACTATATTAATGAGTTGATATGTTAGCTATCAATTTATTACTCTCACCTCTAATTTTTTACTAAAACTCCTTTTCGAAGCTGTGTTGGTGTTCAGTGAGTAATTTTAAAAAGGCTTCTTTCTATTTAATGGTGTATTGAAATTAATACTAGTCATCGTTTTTTCTTTTGAAAAGACAATAAATCTAAAATCTACCACACATCTTATATAAGTTTAGATAAACTGCAGTAGGTATATGCTAAACATTTAAATGGTTCTATTCATTCTACAGCTGTTCTTTTTTCCTGCTTTGTAAAATAATTTTTTTGGTTTAGTCTTTTTTCTAGACATTCCTATCCTTGACTTTTCTTTCCAGATTTTGTTTCCTAGCCTGTTTGCCATGTTTCCCTTCTTACGTGTCAGGAAATTATCCTACCTTTCTCCATTTTGGTAAGATGACAATTTATAAAAGAAATCAAAACAATATATTCAATATAAATAGGTGGTGCACATTGATTTTTCTTTGTAATTGTACTAAAAGTGTACATGTTTGTCTGTCTATTCTAACCCTTTTGGTTTTCCATTTGAAAATAAAACTGATGTTGGAACAATTTTCCTGATTACTGTAAGATATTCTTTTGATAAAAGTTTTTTTTGTATTTGAAAACTGTAAAAGTCCATTTATTTTCTCCCAAAATTTGATATTTCACTTTGACTTTTTAAAATTCCATGTCTTCTTAGACAATATGTAGAAATGTAAATGGCTGGCAGAGTGGCAACGTAATTGCAAGAGTTAAGTGACTATCATGCCTTTCATGCCATGTGTACAGTATAAATCTACTCTTATCACTCTTAGGCAAATTTAAATGTGTTCAAGTAGATCATGAGTCCAAAATGTGCACTATTTTACTAACCTGATGGCTTAAATGGAGGACCTGAGAGAGTTTTAGAATAGTAAAATTATTTGTCTTGGTGTTGTAGCCCCAAACTGGACATATGGAAGGCATTTTTACATGAGCATGGTCTATAATTTTATAGATCTACCTTTTATTTATCCTTTCAGTTTCATTTCTCTTCATTCCTATGTTTTTCTGTTTGTTTCTTTTTCTTTCTGCAAGTTGCTTAAATATGCATTTGAAAATAATCTTCACATGCCAAAATTATTGGATTGTACTTTTCTAGACTTTTGTGTCGGTTGTCAATACTCACATGTATCAGCAGTTTTTTTAATGTTTATTTTTGAAAGAGAGAAAGAGAGAGCATAGGAGTTGAAGAGGGGTTATGGGGGGTGGGGGAGACAGAGGATCCAAAGCAGTCTCTGTGCTGATAGCAGCAAGCCCGATGCAGGGCTGGAACTCATGAACTGTGAGATCATGACCTGAGCTGAAGTCGGTTGGAATGCTCAACCAGGCACCCCTCAGCATTTTTTAACCCTTCAAACCATAGCAAGTTTTTAACATCTTTTAAATATTGGTTTTCTTTATGAAATTTACAAATAAAGTGAAATATTTAAAAATATATTTAAACTCAAGGTCTTTCACATTATATAATGCATTTGCCATTAAAGCCACTGTGTCTCTTACTATGGTTTATTATATTTTATAAGTACATATGAACAATTATCAAGACTCAAGACCAAAATTAAACTCCTTTGATTGCCTCTTGTGATGTATTAACCTCATGACTAGATAGAAGATAGAACACACAAAGTAATCCAGAATGTGAAAATGGAAAAGAATTAACAGATCAACAGATATTTAAATTTGTTATAAAATGCATATTGTCAAACAGTGATACCTTTGTTAACCCTTAAAATTTTTTTCTAAATTAATTACTTTGAATATGAAAATTGATGAATAAGCTTTGAGGGGAGTAATAGTAACTATTTGTAGATGTCTGTTAAGAAATAACAAATCACTGAGTTTGGATATTTAAATATTCGACAGAAAACATTATAAATATCCAGGCAATGGTAATATACAGAATTTTTTCTGTCTTCTAAACCAAAGATAGCTGTTGGCATATCAGTTATCTTGACTGTGATTGATAGCCTTAGTTTGGAATCTAGGATAAAGGAAGATTACATTGACAATGGAAATGTCTAGAGTTATCCTTAGGATACTTGGATCACTTACAGATTTCTAGGCTTCAAAATTAAAGATCACACCTCTTTCAGCAAGGTTTTCTAGATCATCTAGAAAAAGGGAAGATACTATATACCATTGTTTCAGAGATACGAATTACATAGGCTTTAAACCCAAGTTACTGAATCAAAAGTTAACCAGACTCTGATGGTGGGGAAACATGTGAACCATCCTTGTAGCATTTTTCCTTGATACACAATTTGCCTTAGATTTCTAACTTATCTTATAGTTCCTAAACATGGTAATGTCTAAGCAAAAGTGTAGTGAACTATGAACAGTTTGAATCCCAGCTACAACATACTGTGCACACACAGACACACACACACACACACACACACACACACACACACACATAAAGGCTCATTATACTTTCACTTTACATTGAGAAATGCAATTGGAAAGCATACAGTTGAGTCCTTAAAATTTGAATATTAGGATACTACTTGAAATTTAAAACAAATTTTATGTGTTGAGTTTCTGATATATTGTAATCAATTATGAGTTGAAGAAGTAGATTATGCTTTTTTTATTTTTTAAACAAGCAAGACTTAAGATTACAAGCTTTTTTATGATACCACAATTTTGGGTTCAGATTTATATGTTTCAGTAAGAACTTTTGTTGAAGTCTAAGTCTCTATTAGAAACAGGAACTCTATGTTGTTAATAAAGTCTTCTAAAATGTATTCAGTAAAGAGGATGTTTGTTTCTAAGGGTGAGTGTTGTTTTCCAAATGCATATGAAAAGCACAGGTTAACTTGTGAGTCCTAGTGGTACTCTTTTTAATGTATAGTTTGTTAAAAATCCAGAAGCATTCTTTTTTATCTTTTAAAATGTAGTTATCTCTTAGTAGATGTGTTTAATTTTATTCTCCAGATCTTCTAAATTTTGATGACATAGCTTCCTCAGAAAACTTGCTACATCTCACTGCAAATAGGCCGAAAATGCCTGGAAGAAGGTTACCTGGCCGCTTCAATGGTGGACATTCTGTGAGTTACACTTGCTGTTGTAAAACACAAAAGTTTCTAAGAATGATGGAGGATTTATGCCTCCACCAAAGTTTAAATATCAGGAAGATAGCTGTGATACTTAAGTGGCAAATGGTTGGTTATATTTAGGGAGATACGAGGTTATGTTCATTGCAGAGAGACTTGGAATGGAAGGTTACAGAATCAGGAATAAAGAATTGTCCTGAGACCATAACCACAAAAGCACAGTGTCAAAAGAGGTCAGGGTATCTATGTAATCTACCCGTCTAACAACAATAATTAGAATTGAGTGGTACCTATTCACTTTAGGAAGGAATGAGAACATTTTTTTCCTGTGCGATAGTCACTGGTTTTTTGGTAGCATTAATGCTGGTATCATAATGTGTGGCTTCTTTTTATGCTTTCTGGACTTTGCCTGGGATACTGGTAGTGCCTTAATACGCTGGCTCTTAAGCGTTACAGTGCTTTTAAATTACTTAAGCAGAGAAAATTTTTGTTGCTAAGAGGCAGGCTATTTTTACCTTGAAGACATGCAACTTTGTTGTTCAGCTTGAAATTACGTACTATCCTGTTAACAATGATGGAGTATCTGGAATAGTAGCTGCTACTGCTAAAAACAGTGATACTAGTTACTTAGTTTATTATCCAAATGTTTATTGCCTTTTCCTTTTTTGGTATTTTCTGTTTCTTGATTTAAAAAAATCATTTAGCCAACTCAAAGCCCAGAAAAAATCTTGAAGTTACCAAAAGAAGAAGATAGTGCCAACTTAAAGCCATCTGAATTTAAAAAGGATTCATGCTACTCTCCAAAGGTGAGCTGAATTGTGGCCCAAGATTTATATAATTTGTAGGATTCTTTGTGAATAGCAAAATTGTGGAATTTAAAGTGTCTTTTCTTCTTTCTTCTTTCCTTTCTTTCCTTTCTTTCTTTATTTTTGGGAGAAAGCACAAGGGAGGGGCAGAGAGAGAGGAAGAGAGAGATAATCCCAAATGGGGCTCGAACTCATGGACCATGAGATCGTGACCTGAGCTGAAACCAGGAGTCAGACGCTTAACCAACTGAACCACCCAGGCATCCCTTAAATAGTATTTAAGAAAAAAGTTGTTTCTACCAAGAAATAAAATAATTCCTGCTAAAAAATTGAGTTATGAAAGTCACACTATCCTCTGTAGCTCATTTTGTAGAGGACCTTATTGTAAATGAGTAATATAAATGTTAAATACTTCATACTGTTTTTTAAGGCATAGCTCATCCATCTGTTTCATTTTCTTTTTTTTTTTAATGTTTATTTATTTTAGAAAGAGTGTAAGCAGGGGAGGTGCAGAGACAGAGAGAGAGGGAGACCCAGAATCCCAAGCAGGCTCCAGGCTCTGAGCTGTCAGCACAGAGCCCGATGCAGGGCTGGAACTCGCAGACCGCGAAATCATGTCCTGAACCTAATTCGGATGCTTAACTGACTGAGCCACCCAGGCGTGCCCATCTGTTTCATTTTCCCATTAAACGTACACTCTGTGTTCCAGAGGCCATCACTTGTTTATTCCTAACCTAGCTTGTTGTTTGGCACCATAATGAGCACTGAATATATCCTGGAATAATGGCAGAATACATGGATTCTTCCATTTATTACATGGTGTTAAGACTCTTCTAAACTCTTGTCATTTTTATGTAAGATAGTATTATCACATCCTATACACATCTTAAATTTAAGTTCATGTTTCCTCTTTAAATTCATTCCCGGGCATTTGACTACTGCTAAAATTTATCAGATACATTTAATCTGATTCTCTCAACTGTCATCATTAGACTAAAATTCTATTTCGTGTTACTTTAGTGAAATACTGCAAGAGCATCAGGCCGTGGATTGATGTTAATGCCTTGCTAAATTGTTCATAATTACTTTTAAGTGAACCTCTTAGGATACGTAATATGGAGGATCAAAACAACACCCTAATGGGGCACAGGGCACCCAGACGGCTCAGGCCGTTAAGTATCCAACTCTTGATTTTGACTCAGTTCATGATCTCATGGTTCATGGGATTGAGCCCTGTGTCGGGTTCTGCACTGACACGACTGCATGGAGCCCGCTTAGGATTTTCTCTCTCTCACCCTCCCTCTTTCTACCCAACCCTGTTCGTGTGTGTATGCGCATTCTCTTGCTCTCTCAAAGTAAATAAACATTTAAAAAAAACCCACAGCACCTTAAAAATGCTGATATATTCTTGTCTCTAGATGCGCCACCGGGAAAACCATTCGTAAGATAAATCTAATAGATTTTTCTTTTCTTTTCCACTTTTTTGTTCTTTTTATTGATAAAGCCCTTGACATTTCTCACATAAACCCCTAGTGATTGCAAGTTTATTCTTTGGTTGTTTGGTGGTTTTACCAGTTGTGAATATTATCAAACTGATTTTTGAATTTTCAAGTTTATCATTTATCTTGAAGTATTATTTTAATTATCTCCTTGCTATAAAAATTTTTATGAAAGTTTTATAAATATAAATACAATAAATTAACATTTGCTATTATGTTTTCAGCCATCTGTGTACCCTTCAACACCTTCAAGTGCTTCTAAACCAAATACAGCTGCTTTTTTAACTCCATTGGAAGTCAAAGCTAAAGTAGAATCAGATGATGGGAAAAAAAATCCCTTGGATGAACTTAGAGCTCAGATTATTGAATTGCTGTGCATTGTAGAAGCGCTGAAAAAGGATCATGGGTAAGTAGCCCTTGTTTTCTTTCAATACTACTTACACGTATGTAAAGAATTCTTTCATGTCAAGCAGGGATGTAATCTGCCAAATTTCTGGTATAAGCAAGTATATTTTCAGTGAAATTTTCATTAATAGTACTCTGCAAAAATCTTGAATTTGAAAATTTGTTCTTGTAGCTTGATTGTAGAAAAGGTATAATATGTAGGTATAATTTAAGGGTACAAATTTTCTGGTCAAACAAAGGAGTTAATTAGTCTCAAAAATATTAGGAAAAGTCCTATTTTATTTTATTTTATTTTATTTTATTTTTAAATATGAAATTTATTGTCAAATTGGTTTCCATACAACACCCAATGCTCATCCCAACACCAATTGTATTTTAGATCTGGAGGGTATCTATATGTAGATTTACTTTTCAGAGGAACTGGATCACTGTCTCTGCTAGGGTTGAGATTGGTATTTAAATAAAACCAATGAGTTGTGTTTAGGTGATTTCTAAGGCTGTTCTCTTAACTCTGAAACTTTTGGTAATGGCATATGATGAGATCCTAAGTGAAAGTTAGGGACCGTCTAGAGCCAAAATAGATGTAAAAGGTCACCTCTGATAGACCCCTCTCTTCTTTTAACTAAAGAGAGAAAGGTTCAGAGAGAGAAAGCTCTTTACCTAAGATTACACAGTTCTTAACTTTTTTTTTTTTAACGTTTTATTTATTTTTGAGACGGGGAGAGACAGAGCATGAACAGGGGAGGGTCAGAGAAAGGGAGACACAGAATCTGAAACAGGCTCCGGGCTCTGAGCTGTCAGCACAGAGCCCGACACAGGGTTTGAACTCACGGACCGCGAGATCATGACCCGAGCCGAAGTCGACCGCTTAACCGACTGAGCCACCCAGGCGCCCCAAGATTACACAGTTCTTAAAAGGCAGAGCTACAACTCAAATCCATTTTCTGTTGGTTTAGAGATATTTTCTATAACCATTATTATTTGAATTTTAAAACTTGTTAACATTTTAAACATAATTCTGCAAAGGACCAGTAGGTAAAACGAATCAGAGATCAGCTGATCTAACTGAACTGAGGCTGAGGGCTCAGGTTCTCTTCCCCTATCTCAGCTTCCCCTGTAGCCTCTAAAAGTATTTGATGGAATCTGAAATCTGGAATAAAAGTCATTGCCAGAGGGGCGCCTGGGTGGCTCATTGAGTGTCTGACTTCGGCTCAGGTCATGATCTGTTGGTTTGTGAGTTCAAGTCCCCCTGCATTGGGCTGTCTGCTCCCAGCACAGAGCCTACTTCAGATCCTCTGTCTGCCCCACCTCCGCCCCTCTCCTGCTCACGTGTGTGTGTGTGTGTCTGTGTGTGTGTGTGTGTGTGCGCGCGCGCGGTGGCACCCTTTCTTTCTCTCTCTCTCAAAAACAAAATAAACATTAAAAAAAAGTCATTGCCAGAAACCATGTTACCTCTGAGCTGAATTTACCATTTCTCCCTCAATTCTCATTTGCATTGGGTTGTTTATTAAAAACAATATTGAGATTAACAGTATGATGTATTTATAGTTGCAGAGCACTTTTACAAATGTCTCTTTAGGTAGAAACAAAAAAATTTACCTTGAGTGACTACTTAAATAAACGTACTTATGTGTATATATATTAGAGAGAGTGTGTTTATAATTTGACACATGATAGGCCTTTTCTTGAATCCTTCAGTTTATCTGAGTCCTGCAGATTTTTTTCAGATTCCACAATATACACAATATAAATCATAAGTTCATTCATCTAGTAAGTATTTATTGAATACCACCCATGTATGAGTTAGAGAACTCTCCTAATTTGTTGATTTTGGCATTTACATTTTTGATACCAAGTATGCTATTTTTAATGAACTAATAATTATGTTTACAAATTGCCTGTAGGGTTTTCTTAATGTTCGTTTATTTTTGAGAGAGAGAGAGAGAGAGAGAGAGAGGGAGGGAGGGAGGGAGGGAGGGAGACACAGAATTCGAAACATGTTGGAAGCTCTGAGCTGTCAGCACAGAGAGACTGGGAGACCATGACCTGAGCCCAGGTCGGATGCTTAACTGACTGAGCCACCCAGGTGCCCTGCCTGTAGGTGTTCTTAAATTAGCTATTGGATGAACAAAATCTTTATGATTTATATATATTTTAAAACATATATATCAGATATTTTAGAAGTCTTTCCAAAGGGCAAATGTTTTCAAAGTCTTGTTTCCTCTGGGAAAATGAAATGGATAGCAGATTTTTTAATCTGAAAAATACAGGCATCACAGGATAATGGATAAATACATACTGGTATGTTGATACAACAAAATACTATACAGTGTACAGCAATAAAAAATAAATGGATTACGACTACATATGTCAACATGTAATTAATCTGAAAAAGGTTGAGGGTGGAGAAGGCAAGTCAGAGCGACATGCTACAGTATTTACGTAAAGTTTGAAATCAAACAGTAAGTGTGTTGTTTCAAGATATATTCATATATGTGGTAAAATTAGAAAAGAAATAATAAATACTCTAAAACTTTTCCTATCAAGGAGAGGGGGAAATAGATTTGAGGGACACTGAGTATCAGAGGTACTGGTAATAATAACTTATTTCTTAAGCTGACTTGGAGTTCCAGGGTTTTTGTTTTATGATTATATCTTTATAGCTTACAAATACATCCAGAATCTTTATGCATTCAGTATTAAAATCTAAAATGTTTGGAACAAATCATTTAAAAAATTTAAATGATATTGACATGGAAAGATTGACAAATATATTAGTAATTTATTTCTTTAGTTGAAAAGTTACAGAACAAGATACATAGTTTGATCTGCTCCTGTAAAAAGGAAACAATGTTACATAAAAATTTTATATTATAAATGTGTTTTTAAAAAGAACAATAAAAATGTGAGAGTGGTACTAAATTATCAGATCAAAGAGCAAATAGAATGATGTAACGCTGTTACAAATAAAGATAAACAGAGCAGGATAAATATTTTAGGAATAGATCTTCATTTAGATATAAATTAAATGTATAATAAACTCAGAATAATAGAATAATTAGAAAAAGGAAGCATTATTTAATTTAGTGATAACATTTTGAAATACAAAGTTCATTTTCTATCATATACCAAAATAAACTGTAGATAAATTTGAGTTAAATATTTAAAAAATTATAGTCAGCTGAAATAGTAGAAACTCTCAATATAGTTTTATAATCATTAAAACCACAGAAGAAACTAGTTCAAAACTATATAATTGAAAACCTCCTTTCTTATATATTCTTTCTTAGCATTTTAATGTGTTTCTCAAGCTCATATTTCTATAATACTCTTGAAGATCATTTTCAAGGGGCTGAAAATGTCTGTACTTGTCCATACTTTTTGATTTAGAAATTTGATATATCTGGTATATTAATGATGTTAAATAAAATTCCTATTCTTTCCATCTCCCCAAAACCCAAGTAACCAAACAAAAAAACTTGGATATTTGAGTGTCAAGCAATAGTTATCAGAAATATGATGATTTTAGCAGCACGGAAGTATTTTTAAATACTTTGTGAAAAGACACAGTATGGAGTATATACTTGCAGCTGTGGAGGGAAAATGACTATAGAAAAAGAAGGAAA
This sequence comes from Prionailurus bengalensis, assembly GCF_016509475.1. Lineage (NCBI taxonomy): Eukaryota > Metazoa > Chordata > Mammalia > Carnivora > Felidae > Prionailurus > Prionailurus bengalensis. The sequence continues at coordinate 44,869,704 of NC_057349.1, forward strand.
CACAGAAAAATGAAAACATGAGTTAAGGAGGAAGGATTGTTGGCTAATGTTTTTTTATTGGTTTGGTAATTTTAATGTAATGTTTCATTTGAAAAAATACAGAAAGAGAAATGTACAGGTAATCGTGTTAAATCATTTGCCTTGTTCTGTGACATGTTTTGACATTACCAAATCACTTGGGTGTTGTCCAGCCTGGGAAATGCATGATAACTGAATATGGAAAACTGCTTCTAAAGGCCAGTTATTATTTCTTTATTTTATCATGAGCTGCTCTGTATTCACTTAAAAAAATTGCTTTATTGCAGATAGGTTTGCCATGGTATTGCTGAGCTTTTAAGTGTTGGGTTGAACCATTCCAACTAGAGAATTTGAAGTTTTTCTCAATCAGTATGGCTATTTTCTTTAAAAAAGTTTCCCCCATGTTTTGGTCTGTCAGGTAACAGATCCTGTTAGTCAAATATATTGTTTAAATGAAAGACTTAACAGTAATAAATTGTTTTTAGGAAAGAACTGGAAAAACTACGAAAGGATTTGGAAGAAGAGAAGGCAATGAGAAGTAATCTAGAGGTAATTCATTTCTCCTAACATTGAGATAGTAGTCAGCATAAATAAACTAGTCAGCATAAATCACCATCCCAGCTAGGTGATTGATTTCACTACAAATTATGCTATCTTAAGTTGGACACTCCCTGCTGCTTGATAGCCATTTAATTAATCTCTTGTTGACTCCCTGTCACATTCCGTTCATTCATTCAGCAAATACTTTTGAGCACTAACTCTCTTAGACAGTGCATGAGGCATAAGGTATATATATTCTTAAATAAAACAAACATGATTCTTGCCTCGTAAGTGTGTAGTTCTAGATCTTTTGAACTCAACATTGCTTTCTTGAGCTATTTCTCTCTTTTTTACACAGTTACCTTTTTTTCCCCCTTTCTTTTCTTTCTTTTTAAATGTTTCCATTTTTATTTTTTGCCTGGAGGCAAGGGTGGAGGGGGGTAGGGGTGATAATGGGATGGCTCTAGATTTGTTGACTTTGATTTCTTCACTGAGAGTTCACTTCATAACCATAATGTTAACATCTGCACTCTGTGCTGATGACCGACAATTTCATTTATTTTATCTTAACTTTTTTTCCATCCTCACTGACTTTGGTCTTCATTTGTATACTTCTTTTCTGCATATTTCAAAGAAAGCCTATTCTGCCTTTTTTCAAAGGCTCTTCCCATTCTGTATTTAAGTATTTCATACGCTTCCCTGTTTTTACCTATTTCTCTTGTTAACATTGTGAAACAGAACATGGGACTTGCTAAGAAAAACTTGAGCTCCTCTTCTGACTTACAGTTGTGACTTTCAGGTCTAAACTATGTGTCAGGTTGGCACCTTCTGTACATTATTAATGGACACACATATCAACTTGTAAGGATTATTGTTCCTGTTTTAAGGATGAGGAAACTAGGGTTTAGAGTGATTTAAGTCAGCAGTGGAGCTGAAATTTTTAAAAGAAACAGCTAGACTTCGGAAACTTTGCTTTTAGGGATTAAGTTATACTGTTTGAACTTGAGTTATACTGTTTAACCTCCTTTTAGCTTTAGTTGTTAATACATGTGAAGGTATTTGGCAGATTACCAAACTCCATTTTTACTCTTATATTGGACATACCCATTTTATTGGCACTTTCCCTTTTCCTATGAAAATATTCTATTTTTCCCCTTTTCCAAAAAAGCAAAAGCCCCCTTTCAGGTCCAGCTGCCCTCTTGATCTACTGTAGTTTTCACTTTTCGTTTGAAGTTCATTTATTGCAAAACAGAAACAACCAAGGTAAAATGTTCCTTCAGAACTGCCCCGGTCCTCCTTTCTGTATCTGCTCTCTTTTCCTACCTGTGCCCACAGAGTATCTATCGTGATTAGCTCTGTGCCTCTCCCTTCTGAATCTAATTCATCTTTTCCCACCTTCTGTCCTGTTTACAGCTGCTAGTCTCCCTGGATGTTCCACTGTGAACTTAGAACTCTTCATGTCCCCTTTGACACTCATCATCTTCTGATTTTCTGTTTCTGTTGATGGTTTCATTGACTTTCAAGTCTGGAGACATGGTACTTCCATTCTAAAGCCATTCCCATTCAGGCCTGCTAGCTTGACTCCCTCACCTTTATCTCTTTGTTTCTAGTGTTTGTCTTTTTCCCTTGCTCTTTATCTTCTCTTTAGCTGTTTAAGTTTCTCTCATTCTTATCTCAAATTAATCTTTCTTGCTCAGTACTTTGAAGAACTTTCTGTTACTTGGTGAATGAAGTTCAGACTTCTCAACTTAGCATATGAGGTCTTTTATATCCTGGTCCTAGTTTATCTTTCTTTTCTTGTTCACTGATTGATCTTCAGTTGCCCCTCACAGTTAATTTGTCTGAATTTTTGCTCTTATTGTATTTTCTTGGATTTTCCTTTTGTGTCATCTTCTCATGCATAAGTTCTACAGATTCTCAAAGCTCCCCAACAATAGTCACCTTCATTAGTTAGTACCAGTCATCCTCTGATTCAAAGTAATTTTGTCTTTTTCCACATTCATGTTCTTTAGTTTTGAAAAGGATAAATAAGTAATAATTTTGCATCTTATCACTGTGACATTAAGGACTTATTTTGCCCATCTTGTAGACTGTAAGACTGTTCCAGGGAAATCTCTGTTTCATCTTTGTCCGTAGCTCTGAGCACAGTGCTTTATGCATATTAGATAGCTAATAAATTTTTTTCAAATTAAAGAATACATATTAAAAATGTCTAAAATTCCCAGTAATTGCCAGTGTGTAACATAGTAGAAATTCAAAAATAATAAAAAGTTTCTTGAGGCATCTAGGTGGCTCAGTTGGTTAAACGTCTGACTCTTGATTTCAGCTCAGGTCATGATCTCACGGTTGTGAGATTTGAGCCCTCACATTGAGCTCTGCACGATCATGGAGCCTGCTTAGGGTTCTCTGTCTCCTTTTCTCTCTGCCCATCCACCCCCCCCCCCCCGCACTTTTTCTTTCTCCCAAAATAACACATTTAAAAAAAAGTTTCTTGATCTTTATTCCTCATCTTTCCTACATACACATATGTATTTCTTACATACACAAATATTTCCTGCATACATATATGAAAATAAGGTAACAAGGTAAGCAAGAGGAAACTAATACAGTGTTAAACTTGTATATATGATTTAATTTGTCATAAAAATCATGAAAAGAGTCCAATGAAATATTTCTTTTTTGAAGACTTTCATTTGATTCAATTTTTAAGCAAAATCAGCTGTTACTTAGCCTCACACTGATTTGTGTTATAATTTTTTTTTTCCTAATGGAGAAAGTTTGACTCTTGTATTTATAAAAGCACACTTAATAAGACATTGGAGTTTTTTTTTTTTTTTTTTAATTTTTTTTTTTTCAACGTTTATTTATTTTTGGGACAGAGAGAGACAGAGCATGAATGGGGGAGGGGCAGAGAGAGAGGGAGACACAGAATCGGAAACAGGCTCCAGGCTCCGAGCCATCAGCCCGGAGCCTGACGCGGGGCTCGAACTCACGGACCGCGAGATCGTGACCTGGCTGAAGTCGGACGCTTAACCGACTGCGCCACCCAGGCGCCCCTAGACATTGGAGTTTTAAGATCATACCTTTAGAGGAGAAATTACATTTCCCAAAGATTAAAAGTAGTACTTTGAACTATGAAGTTAACATATGGTATTAAATTATCCTGAGGGATGATAAAAAAACTAAAGGTGAACAAGGAACATAAGTGCTAGAAGAGAAACTCTAGCAATAAAAATATCTGCTTGAGGGGCGTCCGGGTGGCTCAGTCAGTTAAGCATCCGACTTTGGCTCAGGTCTTGATCTCATGGTTCATGAGTTCGAGCCCCGCGTCAGGTTCTGTGCTGACAGTTCAGAGCCTGGAACGAACTAACAAACCATTCTTGAGTAGTTAGAATCCCTTAGGAGATTGTGAACATATGGAAATCATACATTTTGACTGTGACAAAATGCTTATCATTTAATAATAAATTATTTGTCAGAGGTTAGCCATAGAATGTGTTATTTGTATGCAATGTTGTGGACAGGGATAATGCTATCAAGAGAAGGTAAGGCCTAAATATTCTTGCATGCAGTGAAAGGTCAGAGATCATCAGCACCTTATGTAATTGGGAGGATTAGAAAATTGTAGGTGTCAGAGTCTGAGACCCTATCTATACAAGTTCCATACCACTTGCTAGTGTGGAGCTGTTGGCATGGTATTGAATCTTGTGCTCAATTCTGTTAGCTGTTATGTGTCAGAATTAAATAATTCTGTTCTCAGTTGTGAACATGTAATGAATTTTCCTAATTCTCTTAAGTTTCTTAAATTGTGAATTTCAGTTAAGTGAAGGATGCCTTCTGCCTATAGGTGAAAATATTTCCAACACATTGAATCTTAGGTATATTCCTGTGTTTTAAATAATAATTTAATCTAGAACGTACTGTTTATAGATAAGGAAATTGAGACCAAGTGAGGTTAGTGATTTACCAATATCACATAGGTAGTAAGTGATAAACATAGAACTAAATTGGTCCTTTATTATTATTATTTTTGTAGTTCTATATGGCCCCCCTTTGTTTAATTACAGGTACTTTTACATTTCTTAATTTGGTTTCAAGGATTCTCTTGTTCTTTGGAGGGTTAATTTTCTTACAGTTCTTTCAGAGACTCACATTACTTAACATTGTTCTGGCTGAAACAATTGTAGTTACTTTTTGGTGTTTCCTGCCATTTAGGAACTTGCACTGTGATGTGACCTTCTATTAAACTTGTCCTGTACTGATCACACCTTTAGAAATTGGATCTTAGAATGGAAATCAAAATCTGGAGGCTTGAAAGTATGATTGGATCTTAATGACAGAATACAGTAAAGTTTACTAAAGATATGTTATCTATTATCAACTTAACATTTTGTATTTTAGGTGGAAATAGAGAAGCTGAAAAAAGCAGTCCTGTCTTCTTGAAATGGCATGGGCCCATGTTCTTAATGTTCCAGGGATTCAGAAGCAACACTATGAACTTCACCTGACTTGTTACTTAAAAATAACAAATGCTGATATCCTGATAAATATGAGTATTTGAACTATAATCTGTAGAAAAGTAGGGAGACGGTGGATTTTTTTTATATATATTTTGTTTTGCCAATATGAAAAAAAAGAGGCCTTAATTCTCATGTGCTGGAATTGCAAACTTTTTTTTTTTTTTTAGTTTGCTTGAAAATACTACTGAATCTGTATAAAAAGGAAAGTTCACAATCGTTTTTTTATTGAAACTTGTAGTATTATTTTTAAAGAGATCTATACTATAAATATGGGGATATCTTTACAAATAATCTGTAAAATATACTATTTGAGAGGGACAAATTAGCTTTATAGTAACTATAGCCACTACTTTTCCCATAATATGTAAGGGATATAAACTTTGTATATATATATTTTTTACTTTTAGCTTCTTACCCAGGATACACTGTTGTGCCTGTTTGTTTGCAGTGCTGTTTATACTCTGGGTGATGAAATAGGAGTTTCCTAGCTATAAACCAGATTACTCACCCATGCATATAGTAATAACTAATGAAATAATCAAAATAATTTCAACTTTTAGAATATTTTATATTGCTTGCACTATAGGATTCATAAAAGGAATTTAGTTAAAATGTATTGGATTGTTAACTATATTTGGGAAAATATGAGCTATATTTTAAAAAATCATTAGGTCTAAGGAACTAAAAATGTCAATTTAACCCTTAACTTGTGCCTAGAAACTACAGCACATATAATATGCAAACACCAGCCTTACTGCTGTACTTTCCTGCTTATTTTACAGGCTCAGATATTACTCATTTCATGATCTTGTGATTTACTTTTTCATGCTCCTCCCTCTGACTTTTAATAATGATAACACAAGGAGAACAAAACTAAGAACATTCAGAACTTCAGTGTGAGGTTTCATACTGTGGCAAATTGTCATCATGTAAATGCTCAGGTTTTACAATGTGTAATTTACCTAAAAGACCAAACTAACTGGTGGAGATAGTTTAGGCTGTCATTTATAAAGGTACCAACTTTATAAAGAGTGTTAATATATTATTATTATATTAAGCTGTAACAGTACAGCTTATTTAAAACCAAATGTAGTTGACCATATTCAAAATGCATTTTGAATGCAAGATGGATGAATTGGTAGTTTCTTCAGAGTCACTTATGAACAGCTGAATGTTTTAAAATGTTACGTCTGTAGGTAATATGTCTTAAAATATGTGGGTTCATATTAAAAATAGAAAAATTGACTTTTCATTTGCAAAAAAACCTGATTTTCAGCTTTATTACACAACAAACACTTTGAGATTTTGAATACCACCTATCATGCTTCCATTTTGTGTTATTTTAAACCACCAAACCAAGATTTTGCCTTTAAGTTTTAATTTTATATACTGAAATCTTGTGTTAAATGAAATTTTGCCATGTTGTCTCGTATGAAAGAAAACTGAAGTAGAAAATAATAGAAATTCCAGTAATTACTTAATGTTAAATTCACAACTTACATTAGTGCTTTTGGGGAAACCTGATTGTGCATTGATTGTGCATTGAGTATGTACATTTTAACTCTTTGAAGTCCTTGGGCTTTTCTGATGCGGTCACTACTGAACAAAATTGTTTACTCCTGTTCTAATGTTTTTAAATGACTTGTCAAATGAATGATTTCCTTCTTGCTAAAAAATTAGATTTTATTTTCTTTTAATGAAAGTCCTTAGGTAGAAATAAAAACTTTGTATCCTAGAAATCATTCTCCAGCTTTCTGACTGGAAAATCTATTAAGTGACCCCTCCTCACCCTAATAATGGGCTGAAGGAAGTTTCCAGTAGATTTCAGGTCATCCTTAAAGTTTTTCTTGGTCATTTTCTCACTAGTGCATAAAATGAAGATGGTCATGAATGCCGAAATACATTTAGAGTATTTGCTTTGTATACTCCTCAGTCAGAACAGAAAATTAAAATACTGTGTCTCTTTTAGAACATTATTGTGTCTCTATTTTATTGCCATTGACCAAATAGTAAAGAAAGCCAAACTCAAAGGGAAAAAATGATTACTTCAGTCTAGCAATTTACCAGTGTTTGCTCTTGTTATGGGGATTTTAGTATTTTTATTCATAAAGTTCATATCACAAAATGGTATGTAATGATAATAGCCTTTATTTGGCAATAAATCATTGTTTTTCCTGAGTGAGTATAAATGACAGACTAGAGATAAACAGCATGGAGTCTGTCATTGCCAAATTATTAGTGAATGTATTTTTCAGGTTTGCTATTTGAAGCGCATAATACTACTAATTTTCCTACTTGTATTTCAATATTAGGAGTATTGTGTGTGTGTGTGTGCTTGTGTGTGACCACTAAACTTTAGTGGTTTGGTCTTACTATAAAGCTGTTACCTCTTCACAAAATTTAAGTCTGAAGATAGGAAGAGAGAACGGGCCTCATCGAACAGAGGGTTCTCTTTTTTATGCTTCTTACTGTGATCACAGAAAAAAAAAAAAAACCCAAGTGCTCTCTTGATTTGTTGGTAAATGTTTTATGCTTGCATTTAAACTTGAAATGTATGAACAGAATGAGACAATCAGTTAAAATCAGAAATGAGAAGCGTTAAAAACTTAATGGCCTTGTTTTGCTGTAGCAATAAAATGACCAAGTGCAATGACTTGATTTAATAAAATCATCTTTTAAAAGTTGCTGCTATGAATATTTTTAGCCATAAAATTTTACCCTTGTTTTAGCCTGACTTGCCTTCAGTAACTATAATGTAATGCAGTTGGTGTTGTGGTATTCTAACATTCCAAAAAAATAAAAATAATATATATGTGGGGAAACTCAAAATAGTATACTTCACTGACTTGTTTACAGGTGCTGTAAAAAAGCATGCTACTCCCTCAAAGAGAAAGACAATAAAGAATAGTATTGCCAGTTGTGTCGGTCTTTACTGGTTATTTTTCATTAACATCAGCGTATGTTTATTGCACAATATGATGGAAATTCTATTAGGTTGAGTTTTCCAATACAAGAAACCATGCAAATGGTAAAATGGAAGCATTAGAAGTTCTAGACCTATTTGACTTTTACTGAATCTTTGTGGTTCTGTTCTTCCCCTGAAACTGTGAGATAGTAATTTCTACCTCACAGGTTTATTGGGAGAATTTGAAATGATTTATCTAAAGTATGTTAGAGAATACTTGGCATTGAGTAGATTAAAAAAAAAAAAAGTGGAAGCTTGTATTGTACTCTTCTCAACAGCATTTAACAGTGATATGTATGATGAAAATTAGACAGCTAAGATTAAAAGAAAGGAGGCATAGTACTTACCCATCCTGTGCTGTTTTTGAGTCCAGCATCCCTTTTTCTTGGGGAAAGATAACTCCTTACATTTGCATTATATTGAAATGAAACTGCTCCCAGCCTACAGATTCTGCCTTCCTGACCACCAGGGAGGTGATTGACCCAAGGGAGAGTACTTTGCCCAAATTGAATTACTGACTCAGACAGATTTTTAAAATTCGGAATTTTTTTGTTTGTTTGTTTGAAACAAGAAGCACTGCTCTCTTAGTTAAGTCTGTTATCTGGAAAGCGCTGATTTGAAAGAACAAATCTTAATAGACCATAAAGAGTAAGAAACAATCCAGAAGGATTTTAAAGCATTCTAGTCCCAGCTATCCATCCACACTGCTGGATTCCTTAAGCATAAATTTGCTCATAAATGTTTTTGGTCTTCTGAACTCATAACTGGAAGTCCTGGTAAAAATAAAAAAAGAAGAGTCCTGAAGACATCCAGGCCGATGTCCTCTTGCTGAAAATACACCACGCACAGGACTCTAGCTTTTTAGAATCCGCTGGAAGATTTGAATCCTCAAAAAGGAATAAGACACCACGATGAAGTCCTATAGAAAAAAACTGTGGCAAGTCATTTCAGTTAAAATTTTAGTTTGAAAACTACATGCTTCTTACTGGCTTTTATAAACACTGGGCATAAATTAAGCTTTACAAAGCACAGGATGGTGAAGTTTTGGATTACAGAATTTTACTTTTTTAAAATTTTTTGGATAATAGAATTTTTGTATTTGAAGGGACATTGATGGGGTTGGACAATCCGATGCCTGTGCGTATGGTTTTATATGAAGACACAATTGCACATTTAGTCTAATTCTAGGAAGTAAATGCAGAGAGCAGTTTAGTTTAACTGAAATGGATCTATTTGGTGTTATTACTTGCCAATTAAGATTTAGAGAGTAGACTGGGTCTTGATGTTAAAATTTTTGAATCCTAACCACTATTCCTTTTGTGACTAACACCTTTATTGTGAATATGCTTGTTGTATATAGGAAAATAAATTTAGAAATAGGTATCAATATTTTTTGTATAGAGCCAATAATCTTTTCTATCACAGAAGGTGTTGTGGTTTTCATTTTGCAACTATTGGGTGGTATTCTTTCCTATCGAGTTACAAGTGGTTTTTATTAGCCACATTTCAGTTCCTAAAAAAGATGTGTGAATAAAGTTATTAAAAGTAAAACTCATTTTTTAAGTGTACTGAGTAACTGAAGTCTTCAATAAGGAAATCACTTTTTAACATTTCATGGTATATAGTGTGTTTTTAGTAATATTCCTCAAACATTAACTGAACAGAATGCAAATACAATATATGACAGAGTAATGACATTTTTATTCATCTCCCTTGAAACTAAAAACAAGTAGGTTGAAAATTAGATTTAATAGATTAAAAAAGAGAAGTAAAATAAAAAGTCACTCTCCAATAAGGAAACCATCACAATTTATAATAAATTACCTCCCAGGGGCGCCTGGGACTTAAGCAGCTGACTTTGGCTCAGGTCATGATCTTGCAGTTCAAGAGTTCCAGTCCCGCATGGGGCTCTGTGCTGACAGCTCAGAGCCTGGAGCCTGCTTTGGATTCTGTGTCCCCCTCCCCAACTTGCTGTCTCTGTCTCTGTCTCTCCCAAAACAATAAAAATAAACATTAGAAAACAAAAACCAAAAACCTCCCAAATGGTTTGAGATTTGAAAAAGGAGGAGGGACAGCGTGAAATCTGACATACATAAGCCTCCACAGACCTTGTGTCCGACGCAGATTCCTCTGAAATATTTATCTGATTATCTTAGGCCCAAATCCGATACAGCAGAATAGCAGCGGAAAGAAGCCAACTAACTACAACTATTAATTTGAAGGCTGAAAACCAGGGGGAGGGAGATGTGCTCTTAGGAAAGAAAACAGCCCTGATGAGAGGGTGGTTTTTTTTTTTTGTTTTTTTTGTTTTTTTTTACGTAACAGACCGAATTAACGTTGTGGTTCTCTCCCTTGCGCTCCTCCCGGTGCTAGTCAGCAAGTCCCTGACGCCATTCAAAGGTGAGTAATCAGACACACCACACACAAGTGCCTTTTTAGATGCATGTGCTATATTCAAATGTGTAAAACAAATGGTCCTAAAACACAGGCTTGATCCTGCAAGTAGAAATCCCAGTGTCCCAGGGAGAAAATGGAATAAGTTGGAGAACACCAAGACCCGTTTTTGTTGTTCTGGAACTTTAGGATAATGAATACTGACCCAAAAAGAAATCAATATTTTTAACTGGCTAATCATACCATAAATAAATAGGATATGTAATTAAAACTCTACCACTAAAAAAGGCAGCAAAGCCAAAGTGAAATCATAGCTGTTTTAACTGCTTTAAATTACAGCTTCAGAAAATGGAAAATTCCTCAATTCATTTTACTAATCCAACATAACTTTAAGCCTGATCACCATGACCAATCTCACTTGGAAAGATTCGGTATCAGGTAATGTATCCATCTTCATGCACTGTATGAAGTGAGTGAAAAGGGCAAGGATCATGCTGACAGGCAGGGCAGGGCCAAGCATTTACTGGGAGTGTGGCTGCAGAGAATATGGCCGTTAGATGCCACTGCCTTGATTCACGGAAACAGCCACAGTTCTACCCACGATAGCACTCATACCCATCAGTGCAGATGTCAACAGCGAAAAAAGCAACTAGCATTTTAGTATTATTTTGAAAGTTTTGACCTCCTGGACCACACTTTACTGCTGACCTAAAATTACCTGGTGGTGTCCCTGGCCTCTGGTACTTCATCAGTAAGTGTTTAGTGGATGAATTGATAAATGAATGACAAAGAGGATGTGGCCTCTTTTCTCTCCCCATGTCTTTCCCCTCTCCTCCTGCCTTTTCTGTCTTTGACTATTCAAGGATTCAAGTTGAAATAGCTTCTCAGGACTAACCACTATCTTGCCAATTGTTACAAAATAGCCATGCTTCCAAGGCTTGTCTGCACTGGGCTCTTGAAATGGCTTTTAACACATTTTGTACTTGGCTTTTGGTGGTCCGTTTAACACCCTAAGGGTAATAGCAAACTTATCTTTACTATAAAAATGGGCATCATGTCAAATACTAATAGCTAATGTTTGTGTTGTGCTTACCATGTTCCAAGCACTGTTGCAAGTGACATCTTTATCTCTATCTGTCTATCTCAACATTTTTATGTGATAGGTACTATTATCCTTCACAAATGAGGAAACAGGCTTGAGAGGTTAAGCAACTTGGCCAAGGGTGCTCAGTTAACAAGGGATGGAGGTAAACCCAGACAGGTTTCGAAGCCTGTGCTCTTGGTCGTGTGCTAGCCCTACATAGATAATGTATAGGAAGGAAAGAGCCTGAATTGAGAAATTCTTCTATTTTTAGTTCATTCTTTGTAATCCTTTGAGTATCAAATTTTTCAGACTATGATCCCATAGTCCGTTTAGATTTCTCTGTGTGACACGGTAACACATAAGATTATAGGGAAGATTCTTTGTTTCTTAGTGTACATCTTTGCAAACTTCAGTGATTTTCATGGCTTTTCAGCAGACGCGGGGAAGGAAAAAATCCTACTTAGCTTTCATAAAGAGATGCCCACTAGATGGCAGCCTAATAAAGCTCAGCTTCTTTTGTGTCTTGAGTACACCACTCAGACTTGTAGAAGCTGCAAATGAAATCCTTGGGCTCCAGCCCTCTGAATTCATGCAGATGTGGGGCCCAGCACCACACTTTCTTGGCCTAGCCACTTCTGCTGGGTTCCACAAGATGGAGTGAAAGGACCTGAGGCCTTGGAATCTTGAGAGATTGGGCTTTGAAAACAGGCTTTAAAAATTAGTAGCTGTGTGAACATGGCCAATCACTCAAATCTCGTCTCTTCCCTGATCTCTTAGGAGACTTAAAAAAGAAATTACTGCTAAAACAGCCTCATAGACTCCAAGAAGGGAGAGGAAGGGGGCTCTGAGTGCTTTGTATTTGTTTTTTCCCCTGCGAGAACGACCCTATCACAACAGCAGCAACAAAACCTTTTTCTCTTGTTTGTTGTTCCTGTTGGATGTTGGTACCATGAAGGCTCCAGGTCCCAGGTTGCTATAGGGGGTCTTCAGCCTTTCTCACACGTGATTTGTCACTGTCAGCCTCTGCTTCTTGGGAGCTGCTCCCGTATCTCCATTTGGTCCTGCAATGTGTACCCGTACCCACCAGGCCAAAGGGAACAAATCTCCATGGTCACTTCTGTAACAAGCTCACAAAATCATGAGCGTGTGCTGTGGGCTTCGTGAAGACCCCAGAGGCCTAGTATAATTGCCATAGAGTTGGAGTCTGGCACGACAGCCCGGAGCAGGTGGTCGATGGAGGCTCCGTGGTGCCGTGACTGTGCCTGAAAATGCAAATCTATTTTCAGCTCAAATTCTAAGCCTAAAATGACTTCTCTCTCCAAAAAAGAATGAAAATGTCCATTTCATGGTGCTGACGTGACTACAGGGTCACAGAAGCAGAGAACAATAGCACCGCAGAAAGGACATGGTCAGGAGGGTGCAGGAGGGCAGAGCTGAGAGAACATCACGTAGCCCCTTCCACTAACCAGTAGAAGAACAACCAGCCATCGGCAGTGTGCTTCCGAGAGAAGTAAGCTTCCACGAATATCAGGCGGGAAACAAAGGTCCAAGGCTTAGATGGTCATTTTGAGCAAGTGACAAAACTAGAGGTTATCTATGATGCTTAACAGTGATAAAGGTTCCGGAGTGTGACAAAAACAAGGTGGGACACAAAAGTATTCAGATGTAGAAAGCCATTTCCTTAACCTCACCAAGAATGTCACCTGCCCCATGTTGGGAGGGGAGGAAATGAAGAATGAAATAAAATAAGGTGTGTTTACCTTCTGGCATGTGTCAATGTACGTGTAGTGCAAAAATGCTTTGTGCTTATTGATTTCATCTTGATCTAAAAAGCCCTTGCTCCCGCTGATGGTAGGAGAAAAGACAAAATTTGTCATTCAAAGGCAACAAATCCTCTATGGCTTACATTACTAAATAAATAAAGTAGTAATGAAAGTTCTTCTCAAGCTGTTTACCCCGACCCAAGAGCCTTTGTTCTTAGTGTGGTGTCTGTGTTGAGGGGAATTAGATACATCATCTTGGCAGCAGGAGGAGACAAGACCCCAGGTCTGTGCTCTGTCCTTTGAGCCATCACTGTCCATCCCCTCCCCTCCCAGGGCAGTATCTTCACTGATCCCGTGTCCACTGAGGTGCTGCTCGTCCTGGCTCGTTTCTCATGCCATCGCACTGATAATGCGCTTGGTTCCCACCAAAATCTCCGGTAATGAGTCTGTGAACGTTGCCTCATCCCATGACAATTTTCTAACAGTTCTCGAAGCTTCCCCTAACTATGGCATCCACAGATTTCCAGGTAAAGTTATACCCAGGCAAGGGAAAACAGATGGTCACGTAACATTTGTCTTACTACACGCTTTCCTTTCCTTCTACTATTTGTATCTTGACTCAACGTTAAGCAACATGCTGGGCACCTCGGGAGACCCCCTTGGTTAATGTGAAACTCCCCGTGACATGTTGGGGGAAATAGGGCTTTCATCCTTGTTCTTGGGTCTCCTCAAGTGTAGCTGTGTATTTCTGAGCCCCTTGCTTCCCTCTGCCCTTTCCTTCCCAGGTGAGTGTAGACCTGAGAAGATACTTAATCTCATCTCCTTGCCCTGCTCTTGCTCTGTCTTCCCAGCCCCTCCTGTCCCAGAAGCAGAAGGGCTCTGTAGTCAATCCCGTGGCTTCCGGGATCACCACAAACTCAAACTAGTGGCATAAGCAACAGAAGGTACTGTCTTATGTGCTGGAGATCAGAAGTCTTACTGGGCTAAATCAAGGTGTTGACAGGGCCAGGTGGGTTTCTGGAGGCTCTGGGGGAGTAATTCCTTCCCCACCCTTTCTAATTTCCACAGGCTGCCCATGCTTCTTGACTCCGGACTCCCTTTCTCTGTCTTCATAGCCAGCAATGTTTTTGGGGGGGCGGGGGGGGGGGCGGGGGTTCACATTGCATCTCTCCACCCTTTTGTGTGGTCACATCTCCCTCTGACCCTGACCCTTCCATCTCCTTCTTCCACTTCCAAGAGCCTTTGTGATTGCATTGGGCTCACCCGGATAATCCAGGCTAACCTCCCCCTCGCAAGGTCCTAACGTAATCACATCTGCAAAATCCTGTTTGCCACACAAGGGGATGTATTCACAGGCGGACATCTATGGTGTGGGGAAGAGACCCCATTATTCTGCCTGCCACAGGCTCTCTGCTTCCTGTCAGACTGAAATGTTCCTATAACCCAGCCTCCTCCTCTCTGCGCTAAGGCATTCGCCCTTCTCTTCTTTTTGGAGCAGCTGGAAAGGCCTCAGGGGAACGATTCAGTTCACATGTGAAAGAAAAGTATGTTTCTAGGGGATGTATTTCAAAAAGCCATCCCCAGAGTTTGAGCAGTGAGTTGCTCACAGAGTTCAGTCAGACTCGAGACTGCAGGGTGCTGTACAAATCCCTTGGTACAAAAACAACATGGAACAGAACAAAGAACCCTTTACGTGCTGTTTCACGTGCAACAGACAGCTGGACTGGCTGGACACCACTTTTCTCGAGACCCCCAGGAGCTCCTCCCCCGGTACACCCCCAGCACTCTGGTGCCCCAAGTGGGAATTTCGAGGTAAGTGGAAACTGTCATGGTGTTATCACTTTTGAAACTTTTGTTGTCGTTGCGTTGCTTGGTTTTCACACACACTTTCCTCTTTTGCGTCTCCGTATGGCCTTTACTTTACGGTGTGGCCTGATGGCCGCTGGGGCCGCAGGTAAATGGGGGTGGGGGTGGGGCTTCAGAGCGAGAGGCGGAGCCTGTGGGCCCCACGCACACGCGAGCCGCTGCCGCCTGGGCGTCACGTGCCACAGCGCGGTCCTTGGACGCCCTCAGGGGGCGCCGCGTCCTTCCGGGCGCTTTTCCCTCCTGACCCTTCTGTCTCCAGGGCAAGGTGAGTCCGCATAGACTCTGTGACTTCTGGGGGGCTCTTGACACCCGCGGGCTGCAAAACAACTTTGCAGCTGCGGGCTGACACTTTTGGGTGACAGCTTCCTATTGCTGACACCCCCCCCCCCCCCCCCCCCCCCCCGCCTCCCTTCTGACAGATGTGGAAGCTTCTCGAATTCTCTAGATTAAAACCCTCCGTACCCGGAATACCAAGAACTGCTTGTAGTTTTCGGAGCTGAATTCCGACTGGGGAAGGTTTTTGTTTTGTGCCTTTCTAAACTTAGAGAATATATGCATTGTAAAAACTTGGAAAATATGAGAGTCTAAAAAATTTCCCACAAGCCCAGGTACCAGAAAGGAGAGAATAATTACAAATATTTTAACTTTTTAAAAATAGCTGCCCATGACAGGGGGATATATTTTTGGATATTTTATTACTTGACATTTTGTTATTTTTTCCCCCCCACATCATTTAATATTGCTCAAAACATGAATTTACATGCTGTGTGTTATTCCATCATATGGTTATACTATATAATATAACTTACTGTTTGATTGTTGGACATTTACATAGGTTTCTGTTTTGCACTATTCTAAGGCTGTGATAAACCGTCTTTTACGTGAATATTTGGATATATCTCTTAAAAAAGACCTAGGGACACCTGGGTGGCTCAGTTGATTAAGTGTCCGACTTTGGCTCAGGTCATGATCTTGTAGTCTGTGAGTTTGGCCCCACGTTGGGCTCTGCGTTGATACCTTGGAGCCTTGAACCTGCTTCAGATTCTGTGTCTCCCTCTCTCTTTGTCCCTCCCCCTGCTCGTGCTCGTGCACGCACAAGTGCTCTCTCTCTCTCTCTCTCTCTCTCTCTCTCAAAAATAAACATTAAAAAAAATTTTTTTTGAAAAAGACCTAGAAGTGGCATTACCAGCTTAGTTAATGGTATAAACACGTTTAATGCTTTTAATGTATGTGGCCAGAGTCCTTTAAATGAGTTGTACCAATTTATACTCCCTACATCTCTCTTAACAGCATCACTCTGCATGGGCTCCAAGTGGGCTGAGCCCCTATCCCGAGTTTACCCTTGGTAATAAACTCTATGGTAGCTATAGCTGGAGATGACATTGATACAAACCCATTAATACACGCCCAGGGTGAAGGAGAGAGGAGAGCGAGGCTAGAGAAGATCTAATGAGAGAATGTTAAGTTCATTCATGCTCTGCTCTAGTCGAACCCCCTCCGGACCCTGGTGCATTGCCCCAGATGAGGCTTTTCCATCTCAGGGGAGCTTTTTTTTCTTCTTAGGATGAGCTCTTTATCATGCAACATTGAGTTCCTAAGGCTAATTAGTCTGCTAGAACCCCTGCCTTTCTGTTCCACTAGATCTGTAAGAAGGCAGATTAGCTTCACAAGCTGGTGCATAGAACTCCGATGCCTGAGCTTTAAAGCACATCCCAGTGTGATTTGTACTTTTCCAGCTTTTTTCTTCTGTTTTGCTCTTCTGTTTTACTTGCCCCTACAAGGCAAGTATGCTCCAAGCTTACACCGAAGCAGTACGAGTGGTGGAAGAGATAGTGGTAATAAGGGTAGTAACTGAAGCAGTAGGGGTCGTAGTAAAAATACCTAACACATATAACGACATGTGAAATGCCAGGTACTCTTTGAAGTGATTTTAGGGGCGCTTGGGTGTCTCAGTCATTGAGCGTCCTACTTAGGCTCAGGTCATGGTCTCGCGGTTTGATAGTTCAAGCCCCAAATGGGGCTCCCTGCTGTCAGGGAAGAGCCTGCTTTGGATCCTCTGCCCTCCGCGCACTACCCCTCCCCACCCCCCCACCCCCGCCTCTCTCTGCCCCTCCCTGGCTTGCGGTCTCTCAAAAGTAAATAAAACATTAAAAAAATTACTGAAGTGATTTTAAATGGATTCACTCAAGCAATCCTATGAGGCAGGTAATATTATCAAATCCCGTTTGGGGCTGCATGTAAAAAAAACAAACTGAGGTGCAGTGTAAGTTTTTCTCATAATGTCACAAATCGGGAGGCGGTCAGCCCAGAACTTGTGCAGAATGCTCAAGGAAGTCGTGAAGAACCACAGCTTCTCCTGTTTCTGTTCTGGCATCCTTAGCCTGTGGCTTTCATTGTTAATTTTACAGCATAGGTATTGCGTCTGAATCCCAGGTAGAAAGGGGGAATACCTGCTTTCATGTGCCTGCTGAGCCTGTCCCCCTTCCCGGCACTGCCCCCCCTTCACTTTCTTTTAGTACAAAAGAACAGGAAATTTTCCTAAAGCATCATGCAGTGGCTTCAGTTAACATCTCATTGACCAGAACTTGGTCACATCCGCAGCCCTAGTGGCAAGGGTCTGTTGGAATGTGTGTATTCCTTTTTTAAAAATTTTTTTAACGTTTATTTATTTTTGAGACAGAGACAGAGCATGAACAGGGGAGGAGCAGAGAGAGAGGGAGACACAGAATCTGAAACAGGCTCCAGGCTCTGAGCTGTCAACACAGAGCCCGACGCGGGGCTTGAACTCACAGACCGTGAGATCATGACCTGAGCCGAAGTCGGACGCTTAACCGACCAAGCCACCCAGGCGCCCCGGAATGTGTGTATTCTAACAGAGTACACGGCGACTCTGAAAAAGATCGGAGCTTGTTAGTAAGGAAAAGGGAGTATAAATATTGGGTGGACAGATAGGAGTCTGCCACACCCCCATTTACAGATGAGAAAACCGAGGGAAGGAAAGATTAAATAATTGGCCAAGTTCACATAGCTGGTTGGTGATGGAGCAGGCATAAATGTGCCTTTTAGAGAATCAAGCCCGGGTACCGTGGGTCTGTACGCTTTGAGAATCCCTCAACAGTTCTTTTCTACTCTTGAACTAGGAGGTAGGGGTTGAGGTCTGCAATCTAACCTGCCCTTGTGTTCACCATCTCAGGGATCTTGAGTAGATTTTATCACACCTCTGGATCTGTTTCTTCAAGTGAAAAATTAGAAACTTGAATTGTAAGGGCTGTTAAAACTCTAACGTATGCAGGTTAAAAGTGGCGTGTTTAGTGTTACCCTTTCTTGCCCTTGATGCCACCTATATGAACTGTTGGGTGTAACTCTTCTTCAGAGTTACTGTTGTTTAATCTTAGGGAGGGGTTCTGTAATCCACAAGTCAGCAGTGTCTACCCATGAGTCCAGCAGCCCCTGAAAAGGCAGGGAAGCAGAGGCTTCTGGAAGCCTTCTGCTGAGCCCCAGACCCACTGGACCCCAAGCAAGACCACCAGCATCCACACTACACTTGATGAAGGCATCGCAAGATACATCTGGAAGTGAACCAGAACTGGAGCCGCCATTAAATATTACACAATACAGGAAATCAGCTGAAAGAACCAGTCTTTTAAAAAGGAAAGCGAGGAGGGGGCCGGGAGGTGAACTGATGAATACAACGAGAAGGAAAAGCATCCCCCCATGGGAGTCATTCACCATTACAGTCCCTTCCAGCAACCTGACTCGTCAAGTTAGCCAGTGATGGTTAATTTTGTGGTAGATAATGACACTGTAAGAGAAAAATAATAGGATCTCCTACTGATCAAATTTGAGCCTAAAAGCCTATTTAGTGGTTAAGATGGTAAATGAGGTTATTGACCACTTAAACAATGGAGTTGAAGAACAGTGAGGGGTGGGCGAAGAACTGGGAATGAATGCAAATTAAATGTGTGAGGGTGAGCTTTAGAACTTGACACATAAGCTTTCCTGATGGCTGAGATTTCAAACCAAGTACTTTCCTGTGTGAAACAATATTGGAACTAAACATTCTTTTCCTGTCCCAGTGTGAAATAACACTCACACAAATAAGCAAAAATAGCTCAGGTACTTGCTCTCCAGGAAATATTTTCTCCTGGAAGATAAGCTCCGAACCGCGTAGAATAGCTCAGTATCGACCGCAGCAGCTTGTTCATCAAGACTTGCTGGAGACCTCTGCTGTGTCGTTCCCACCCAGCCAAGCCTTTATAGTGTAGACTGCCCAATCCCAGCCAGTTCTCCAGTTTTCAAGGCTTGAAAACCCTGTAAATATCCCCGCTTGACTTCCCTCTTCAGAAACCAACTAAATCTACCAAGCTGGTATACTCTCACTACATACAACAGTGAGACTGTGAGTCTCACTTTGTTCAGCTTTGATCAGCTTTGATCAGCTTTGTTCAGCTGATCACTTTGATCAGCTTTGTTCGAGCAATACATTGGTAGTCATTTGGGCAGTTGACATGTCTAAAGTGAAGTGTTGCTCTCCTGTATGCAACTTTATTGTATAGTGTCAGAAATGAGGCCAACTGTATCATACCAAATGGCCTTGAAATTTTGAATGTTGGGTTAAATGTCAAGATCTCTTTGGATTCTTCCAGGATCTTGGAAATCCTTGAATTTTTTTCACCCTTGGAAATTCGAAGAGCTTACAGAAACTGTATTTCCCATATTCGTCCTGTGGCAACTCTTACCCTTCTCCCTTCTACCCTCTCCTTTACCCCCAGAAGGCAAAAGAAGGTGACCAGAGACTGATAGGATTGGAAGCAGTGTTCTTTCGAGGATGGCTGAAGTAATGGTGGGTACTAAATGCATTCAAAACCAAAAACTTACTGTGTGTGTAGAGCTCTGGTTTTCCTGGGGAAGTGTAGGATAAGCAGGCAACCTCCAAATAAAGAAATATGTAGATAATGTTAACTTGGAATAAATGAACCGAGAGAAACAAATGGTGCAGTGATTCAGGATTACGGGGAGCTGGATAGATGGATGGAGGCTCCTATTTAGAGAGAACGGGCAAAGAAGGCCTTTGTGAGAGGCTTACCGGAGTGAAGACCTGAGAGAGGAGCCAGGCTGGACTGAGGTGAAGCAGGAGAGGGGCCTTGGACATGACACAGTTTAAGGAGGTTCTCACTCTCAGAGTCACCCAAGACTTCCCTGAGAGTGAGGGCCTCCTTAAGGCTTGCTCCCAGGTGCATGCTGAAGCAGAGAAATAACCGGTCCCAAGAATGTGGAGCGTGCATGTGTGTGTGTGTGTGTGTGTGTGTGTGTGTGTGTGTGCACGTGCACTGAAGAAGGCAGCAGGACCAGTGTGTGGGGAGAATGAGGCATGGAACAGTGGTCCTAGGCAGAAGAAACAGGATACACAATGGCCCAGAGGTAGAAAACAGCTTGGTATGTTTCTGGAGCATTTCTACCACTGGGCTCTTATGTCTAGATCAGAGTGGATAAGAGGAAGAGAGGCCCAAGGTGGGGCTGGAGAGGCAGGCAGGTCCCAGGTCAACTTGGCCTTGGAGGGTACATGAGGCGCACAGACCTTATTCTAAGTGCAATGAAAATAGGTTTGGGGCGCCTGGGTGGCTCAGTCGGCTAAGTGTCTGACTTTGGCTCAGGTCATGATCTCACAGTTCGTGAGTTCGAGCCCCACGTCGGGCTTGTGCTGACAGCTCAGAGCACAGAGCCTGCTTCAGATTCCATGTCTCCCTCTCTCACTGCCCCTCCCCTGCTCATGCTCTATCTCTCTTTCTCCCTCTCTAAAAAATAAATAAATATAAAAAAAAATTTTTTTTAATACGTTTAAATCCAGGCAATGGTGTGATTGAGCATATGTTTGAGAAGATTCTTGAAAGGCAGATTGGAAGGGGGCAAGGGTAAAATCAGGGAGACAGTACGAAAGTGTTTGTATTAGTGTAGGCAAGGGGAAAAGAGGACCTGGATGTAGACTGGATGGATATAGAGAGAAATGGACAGATTGAAGATGTATTTTGAGGAAGAAATCATAGGACTTGCTGACAGGTGAATGTGGAGCTGAGGAGAGACGTGGCCTGCGGATCTAGGCTGTGGAAGTGGATGAGCTGTTCCAGGGAAGGATGGAGGAGGAGAGAAAGGAGAGTGGAGTGAGTCAAGGGATGAGGGGAGAGGGCTTGGGAAACCCACACTTAGAGGTCAGCAGAGAAGGCACCAGAGAGGAAATAGGACGGTGAGAAGCATATGGATTTACGTAGGTGTTTCAGCAACCCAAATGTCTGTTGGTGGAAAAACGGATAAATATGTGGTATGTACACACAATGGAATATTACTCAGCCTTCAAAAGGAAGGATATTCTGACAAATGCTTACAATTTGGATAAACCATGAGGACATTCTTCTGAGGGAAGTAAGCCAGTCACAAAAAGACAAATAATGTATGATTCTACAGTGTATGAGATATCCTGCCAAGTCGAACTCCTAGAAACAAAGAGTAGAATAGTGGTTACCAGGGGCTGGAGGGAGGAGGAAATGAGGTGCTATTGTTCAGTGGGTAGAGTTTTAGTTTTATAAGATGAAAAAGTCCTGGAGACCTATTGCATAAAAATGTGAATATACTTAACACTATTCAATGGCAAAAATGGGCAAGGTGGTAAATTTTAAAATATATTTTTTTACCACATTTACCTAAAGATTTTTTTTTAAGTGTTGAAAAAAAAAAAAAGGAAGAAGTGGTCAACCACGTTGAGGGCTGCCAGATCAAGCAAGAGGAGAACAGTTGATATGTTGATTTATTAAGATGGAGAACACTGGTGACCTTTCTACATTGGCTGTGGTGGCATGGAGGAGAAAACTGGATTGAGGGAGATTGGAAGGCTGGGAAGTGGAGACAGCCATGACACAGTTCTCAGGAGAAAGATAGCTAGGAAGGAAAACCTGGGGCAGAAGCAACAAAGAGGGGCTGTTGTTTTGTTTTAGGAAAGAAGATACTGCTTGAACATATTTGAGTGTTAACGGGATGATCCATTGTAGAAGGAGACATTGATGATGCAGGAAATGGGGAATCTAAAGAAATGCCATCCTTGACAAAGCCCTGAGGAGAAGGGATAGAAATCCTGGGGAGGACAAATTTTGACCGGGAGACAGACACTTCCTCTAACATGACAGGAGGGAAGGAGGAGAACGTGGGGGGTACCTGTAGGGGGCCTTGTGGGGTTGGAGGTGAGACGTGGATAGAGTTCTCATCTGATGGTTTCTATTTTTCTCTGTGAAATGTGAGGTATGGTTGGTCACACGAAAGGTGGGGAGAAGTTACGTCAGTGCTTTGAAGAGAGCAAATTTATTGTCATCAGTCACGCAGGATCCTGCAAAAAAGAGCTTGCCAGTGAATCATAACAGGATGCATCCTCTGTGTGGAGCAGCTGTGGGATTCTGTATTCATTATTTTAAACTAAAACTACCGTATTTTATATTTTATCAATTCTAAGACACACCTCTGAAATTGAGATATAGTCTAGTATTGTTCTATGGGATTGTATAGTTTCAGGACATGAGAGACTCCATTTTGAAACCCCATTTTCCTTTCCGACCAATGGACTCTTGATCTGGGCCAGATGCAGCACCTGTTCCACAAGCAGTCGCTCATAAAGTTTCAACAAAGCAACTGGCATCAGAGTTAATCAATAGATACCAGGGACAGTTTTGATGACACCAATAAAATAATCAGTAAGATAGTAATCAGAAGTGGATCAAATTAGCCATTTTTTTCCCTCTTCTCTTCTTTATCTAACTCATGTAATCACCCTATCCTTCTCTCATAAACACTGCTTGTGTTCCCCACATGGGGCACTTTTCTGGTTACTCCGGAATCTCTGCTCCTCTAAGTGCAATTCTGAGACCCCAGATAAAGGCTTTTATTTTTTTTCAGTTTCCTTTTCCCCAAAATATACATCTTATTCTCTTTGCATACGGGGATGTTTCCCTTATTATTTCTACTAGTTTAATTATATTTATTAGAATATAACTCTTAGAAACCTTAAATTCTTAATTTTTGTTTTGAAATTTATCACGCACATATTTCCTTCTCCCAAAAGGAGGAAATGAGTATGTTAGCTAAAATTTAAATTAAAAAAAAAGGAGGAAATGGCTTGGGAAATAACAGATCAGCGCACGGAAAGTTCAACTTACCTTCTAGATTGTGAAACTTCTTTAAAGTTTCTAAGGCAGGACGGAAGGAGTTCGTAAGTCTCTCCCAAATGTGCCATCTTGGTATGTGGGCTATTTTGAGCTGAAGTTGATGTGGAGAACAAAGGCAAAAGGAAATGTAGATAAACTTAAATTTCCTTATAACCTGCAGCCCATTGACAAATACTTGAGGCAGGCAGACTATGACATTCCTCCAGGAACTCCCAATTATCTTAACAGAAAAACAACCTTACCTTGACAATGGCTAGGCCTCCAGGTTCCAGTGATTCTTCTGTAGCACATGAAAATCCTGCAGGAAACTTCCTTTGTCTTTACTCTCCCAACTCCCAGGCATATAATCAATTGCTCCTCACAATCCCAGTGCAGCTCTTTCTGCCCAGGGGACCTGTCCCTGTGCTTTAATAAAACCACCTTTTTGCACCGAAAAGGTCTCAAGCATTCTTTCTTGGCTATTGGCTCATGGACCCAAAGTTCAAACCACATCATTTTGGCGTCTGAACGGGCGGCCTGAGTCTTCTCATCTTCTCATCTGGACTCCAAGCCTTGGCACAAACTTAGTAACTCCTCTCCTCTCCTTTTACTTTTCATTTCAGGGGCTTTTCAAGGAGTGTGGTCTTATTGGAATACTTTCATTCGACTGCTCAGGCTGCCATCCTCTAGCCCTTGGCTACTCTACCATGAGGAGAAAGCCTGTTTTCTGCCTGGAAGTTAGTATCCTGGTCGGAATGGTAATAAGACCCATAAACCTGATGCCCTTCATTTCTGTCCTTAAACAAAGTTGTCTTTCTTGGGTATGGGACAGCCACCTAAGTCCCCAGGATGGCTGCCGATCTTAAGCTTCCCGTGTGAGGTTTCCCCCTAATGGTCTAATGTGATCCCCTACACATCTCTGTTCTAGCCGCTTCTGGCAGTGAGACCTCCACCTGGAGCTGGCCGAAACCAGTACCTGAGTGAATTAAAACCCAACCTTGGATGGTTTCCTAGGGAAGTTGGCTGTAAAAGACTACATGTGTTGGAATATCTCTAGACCATGATGGATTTCTGTCTTTACTGTTTGCTGTCAGTGTCCCCTACTAACTACTTAAATTACAAAATTGGGTAATATCCCCTTGTAAAACCTTTCTAGTATTTTCTCTGGGTTAAAAATGGCAGGTTCTTCACAGCACAGCCTTCAGAGCAAGGCAAGGCATGGCACGGTGTTTTGGTCTATTCACCGGCACCAATTTGTAAACTAGATGGGGAAGGGGGGCTTTAGTATCCTCCTGCGGGGCCTTTATGACAGGGAGGTTGGTGATCACAGCGCTTTTGTTCGAGGGACGCCTCCAGTTGCCTTGACACCAGGAACCTCTGACATAACCTGTGTGGGAGCCACCTGACAGTCGGGGGTGGGGGTTTGGTAATGGACCTTCTCTACTTTTCTAGAAGCATGGGATCTTCTTCAGTCCCCAAGGATTCTCGCTTGGGATGCCTTTTAACCAACTGTAAACAATCCAGATTGCAAAATTTAAGAAAGGACTGATCTTCTGTAACATTGCATGGTCTCAGTACTCCTTAGGAGAAGAGAAAAAAACGGCCCATTAATGGAACATTAAACTTCAATATGATCTATCAGTTAGATCTCTTCTGTAGGAAACAGGGCAAATGAACGGAGGTACCCTATGTCTAAGACTTCATGGCCCTGTTATGCCCAGAATTCGTGATCCCCAAAGACCACTAGGGAGCTGAGTCCGATGCAAAAGCAAAGAGCCTTTATTCAAGCTAGCTCGAGCTCAATCCCCTACCTGCACCGACGCAGCGGTGAGATACCAGGGAAAGAGAGCGAGTTTCAAAAGGACAAAGGTTTTATTGGGGCCTGGGGGCAGTTGGTGAGGTAATGGCTATGGCCTCAGCCGATTGGCTGGGGAAGGGTCCTGGGGAAGGGTCCGAGTCCTGTTAGGCAGGTGAGGGGGGGGTTACTCAAGGGGAGGAGGTGTGGTCAAGGTGAAGGACACAGAACAAGATGGAGTCGGCCGGCGTAGGCCCGCCCTTTCAGCCCTAAATCAGCAACCTGACCTAAAGGCCTCTTGCAGAATGTGTTTGGCTAGTAAACCCCTTCCTGATATATTGGATGATAATCGTGTAAACAGTCTTCCTGATGAAGTTTTTGGGGGTGACAGCAGGGTTCGTGGGGTCCAGAGCTGATGACCAAGAAAGAATTCTTGAAGACATCTTTGGTACAAAAAGGTGATTTTATTAAAGCACAGGGACAGGACCCAAGGGCAGAAAGAGCTGCCCTGGGACCATGAGAAGAGATTGGTTATACGCTGTGGAGTTGGGTGGGGTAAAGTCCACCCAGTTTCCAGTGAGATTTTCATATGTTAAAGAAGACTCACAGGATACTGGAGGCTTAGCTGTTGTCAAGCTTAGGTTGTTTTTCCCTCTAGAAAAGCATTAGCATTAAGACAGTAGGGAGTTCCTGGAGAACATTTGTCTCTGCCTGCCTCAAGTATTTGTTAATGGGCTGCAGGTTTTAGCTCAAGTCACGATCTCACAGTTCATGAGTTTGAGCCCCACATCAGGCTCACTGCTGTCAGTACAGAACCTGCTTCAGATTCTCTGTCCTCCTCTCTCTCTGCCCTTCCCTGCTTGTGTTCTCTCTCTCGAAAATAAATAAAACATCTAAAACCAAACCAAACCAAAACAAACAGTCCTTCTCTGAATAAACCCAGGTTTCTAGAGGAAACACAGGCCACTCCTAACAAAGGGGACGCTGACTCTCTCTCACTGCTCCTTCTAACAGATCCAGGATACTCCAGCTGTATGTGAGGGCTTCTCCCTCATTCATTTCCCTAGTTAATGGCTATGAGAATTGGAGCCTACTGTTTCTGGTTAGTCTACCTTGGGATGGGGACTTTAAGGAATATTCCCAAGCAGCTGCTGAGAGTCCTTGTTTTGGCGAAGTTCCCCATCTTCTCTGGCCAGACACGGACTGCCTAATTCCACTTCTTGGTGGAAAAAAACATATGTCTTTTCATCTGTCCAAGCTAATGAGCTCTAGAACCAGGAGACCTCTTTCTCGGCCCTGTGGACTTTTATCTGCCTCCAGCCTCCCTGGGGGCACCTCACCTCTTCTGCCTCCCTCTCCCCTTCCTCCTGTTTCTGCACCACCTTGGGCAGGGCCTGCATAACTGGCTTCTGTACCGTCCTTGGTGCCTCCAGCATCACTGGCTCCTCCTCCGCTCCTCACTGTCGAAGACCAAAGAGCACCCCTCCCTGGACTTGAACCACCCACTTCAGATTTCCTCAGCAGTGCCCCAGGCAAAACTTGACAACGGGGAACAAACTGACTCTTAAAAGAAGATCCAGGTGGAGCATATTTGGTATTTAAAATAATTTGTTTGTTGGTTTAATTCAGATAGACATGTCTGTCTTTAGAGTTATCAGCATTAAATGTGAAACTTATTCTATCCAGGTTTACTGAAGGCCAAATAAACTCATGTTATCTCTGTTGCAATTTGTCAGCAAAAAGATGATGGCTAATTTTGTCAGTCTCAAAGTTTTCATGGGTAATTGTTAAGATAGCTTTCAAAGTCTTTGGTAACTTGAAACTTTAAAGTTTTTGTTTGGATGATAAATTAGATTGATTTCATTGGACATCTAGGCCTTTTCCAAATGAGACAAAATACTAAAGCATTGATTACTGAATGTAGGTTTTCACTCTCCCTTCTCATTGCAGAGAAACTAAGAATATTTGGGTCTGTTGGAAAACATGCTTTGTGGTTAATCATAGATTCATAAACTTGCCATGTAAAGAATCCTGGTGTAACAGCTCACAATTGATGAGCTCACAATTAGTTTTCACTGGAGACTAAGGTTTCTAAGAGTAAAAATTCCTCTGCTAAATGTAGTTAAGACTGATGGAAAGAAGAGAAGTAACGCTGAATAAAGAAGTTGTAGAAGGCTTATGAAGGGAACTCTTTGGAAAGGAATTTAATATGTGGTCAGGACTATAGTTGAAGTGAATGGATTTTATTTAAAGTATATTTATTTGTTTTGCAAAAGAGAGAGAGAGAGAGAGAGAGAGAGAGAGAGAGCGCATGAATGAGCTGAGGAGGGGCAGAGAGAAAGAGAGAAAATCTCAAGCAGTGTCTGCACTGTCAGCGTAGGGCCCAGTGCAGGGCTGGATGTGGGGCTCGAACTCATGAACTGTGAGATCATGACCTGAGTCAAAATCAAGGGTTGGACACTTAACCGACTGAGCCACCCAGGCACCCTGAAATGAATGGATTTTAAAAGCACATGGGTATGAGATTAAAATGCTGCTTTTCTCTCTGTTATAAAAAAAAAAGTTTTCTTGGACTGCTGGTCTGCTCTTGATAAGAAAATATAAACAAGGGTTTTTTTTCTCTTTTGTTTGCCTGGAAAACCAGTTTCTATGTTTTGTCTTTCTCAGATCTTTGATTACTTAGTTAAAATGTCTCAGTATGGGGGCGCCTGGGTGGCTCAGTCGGTTAAGCGGCCGACTTCGGCTTAGGTCATGATCTCACGGTCCGTGAGTTCTAGCCCCACGTCGGGCTCTGTGCTGACAGCTCAGAGCCTGGAGCCTGTTTCAGATTCTGTGTCTCCCTCTCTCTGACCCTCCCCTGTTCATGCTGTGTCTCTCCCTGTCTCAAAAATAAATAAACGTTAAAAAAAAAAATTAAAAAATAAAATAAAATGTCTCAGTATGAAAGGTGCTAAGTTTTGCTAACCACTATTTAACCCTACATATTTGCCTTTGGAATCTCTTGTCACGTTGGTTAAATAAAGAAGTTTTAAGTTTTACGATGATCTGTAATCCTATTCAGGCATGTGCTCTGTAACTTTGAGGTTTTTAAACAAACTTCCCCAAGATTTAAATGTAAATGAAGACTTTATGACCAATTAGGCTTGTTTATTTGGTATAAGTTATTTGGAAAGCATTGTCAACAAATAATTAGCCTTAGATTGTATTGCTTGAGTAAATGCTATAGCTGTTCAAGTATATATATAATTCCTAAAGCTTTAAGACGTTTTTGTAATAAAATTATCACTTAACATTGTAATTACTGAAGTGTTAGCTGTCACAGAAATAACCAGTCTTAGTCTTGATTTGGCTATCTCTGGAAATGAGGGTAATTGTAGAGAAAATTATGTTTCAATAACACATCTTTGTAGATATTATATGTTAATACTACTTATTATAACTAGATCAGATCCTGAATTCTTCTGGTTTCCTCACATATTTGGCTATGACTCTCCAACTAAGGAGAGTCCTTCCATTCTCTTGAGTTAAAGTCACTAATAATGAAAACTGCCTTTTTCTTAAAAGTATTAAAAAACTGATGCTGGGCAACTTGACGTAAACTTCAGAGAAATAGCTCATGTATAGACAGTCTTCTTGCTTATTATTCTGTGGGTATAATCAAAAGAACCCATGGACATAGGATTATTTGAACAACTAGAAAATGGGGGAGTCTCCCCAATAATTGTATATGAAAAGTCTTTTCCCACTGTAGACCAATCAATAGATAAAGAATATAGTGCTTTATTAAATTACTCACTTGAGCCTGGGTTAATTCATAAATCTCTAAATGAATATGCAAAATCATATCCCCTCTAAACTTGATCTAACAGTTATTAGCAACCTACAGCCTATAAACCCAAGAGAAATTGTTTATTTAAAGAATTGGAAGTCTAATACAGCAGGGGATTTAATTCCAAATGAAAAGGCCCCTATCAAGTCACATTATGTACTCCCATAACCATAACATTAGAAGGATATTCCTCATGGACTCATATATCAAGAATTAAATCTGTACCTTCCGCAAAGGAATCCAGTGTGCCAGCTAACGTACCTTCTTATTCCTAAGAACCCATGGAAGACCTCAAACTTCTCTTCAGGTGAAAATGATGGTTGTTATGTGGTTTTGGAATGGTAGTGGGGTCCAGAGTCGCCAGCCAAGAAAGAATTCTTGAGCTGTCTTTGATGCAAAAAGATGATTTTATTAAAGCACGGGGACAAGACCCCTGGGCAGAAAGAGTTGCACTGGGGTTGTGAGGAGTGACTGGTTATATACTATGGTTTGGGGAGGTGGGTAAGGAAAGGAGGTTTCCAAAAGGACTGTAATATGCTAAACAGGACTCACAAGATACTGGAGGCCTTACTATTGTTGACCTAAAGTTATTTTTCCCCTCTAGCAAAACATTAACATTAAGACAGTAGGGAGTTCCTGGAGAAACATTTTACTCTGCCAGCCTCAAGTTATTTGTCAATGGGCTGCAGGTTTTAAAGAGATTTAATTTTACCTATCTACATTTTCTTTTGCCTTTGTTCCCCACATCACTGTGGAGGGGATGGTGCTGTTAGGGCTCCAGGAAACTGAGTCTATAGGTTTCTAGAGATTGCCTTTTCCTTGTAATTCACTAAGACATTTGTAAACTGATGGAGACTCCTGTCTGGCATGACCGTGATCTCCATTAGTTAACCATTTGTTTTTCCCTATCCTCTGTTCTTGGGTAGCCAGGAGTGCCTGAGGAATGCACACATACCCACCTGGGGGTGTTTACCAGTTGGGTTGTTAGCTTGTGCTTTACTCCAGGCTTGCCTTTGGCTCCCTCACCAGCTGTACCTTTCTTTTTTTTTTTTTTTTTTTTTTAATTTTTTTTTTTCAACGTTTATTTATTTTTGGGACAGAGAGAGACAGAGCATGAACGGGGGAGGGGCAGAGAGAGGGAGACACAGAATGGGAAACAGGCTCCAGGCTCCGAGCCATCAACCCAGAGCCTGACGCGGGGCTCGAACTCACGGGCCGCGAGATCGTGACCTGGCTGAAGTCGGACGCTTAACCGACTGCGCCACCCAGGCGCCCCTGTACCTTTCTTTTTCATTCTCCTTTCCCGTTTATACTGACAATTCCTTCTTACAATGGGCCATTCAAAAGGATCACCAGAAACATTTGAATTACAAAACAGAAAAGCCCTTCTGATTCCCGCTGCCTGTTCCCACTCCAAATGAGGATGCTTCAAGCCTGACATCTAGAAATCTTCTCACTGGTAGCATTTGAGACCCAAACACTGGGTTTATAATTTGCTCCAACTATTAACCTATATATTTTTATTTTGTTTCTATAAAAGTGCCTCTTGTTAATTACCTGATTGCTTGCTAAACCAAACAGGGTATCTGATGGCTAACACCATTAAGGTCTCAAAGTAGCATTACGTGTTTTAACTGCTGCACAAAGTGGAAAATGTGCTATCCTAAAAACAGAAGGGTGTATATATCCCAGATAACACAAAAATGTAACAGGATTGCTAAAAGACATGGATACTGAAATTGGTGCTTTACAGGATCTCCCGCTTTCCTTTAGTGATTGTTAAGCTCATGGACTGGGGGGAAATTTTGGCCAACTGTCAAAGGTCATTTATTCAGGCTTCTCTTTCTCTTAATAATAGTAACCTTATTTCGTTGTCTTTTCTGCTGTCTCCCTGCCTGGTGACAAGACTCTTTCACTGTCATAACTTCTAGCTGACAGATCATCCTTTCTACTTGAGGAGGTTCGTATATGTCGTCTACCTTGGGTTGGCTGCCTCTGCCTTCGGTAACTCCTATATGTAAATTCCACAACACACCAATGTTGACCCATAGGTAGGGACCTCTCTATGCCCTATCCAGCAGGAAGAAGTTACAGAAAAGAAGACCTTCCACCTTCGGCAACCTTAAACATTTAAGGGTCAAAACTGTTCTGGAGGGAATGATGCGGAGAACAAAGAGACAAAAGGACATGTAGATAAAACTACACTTCATTATAACCTGCGGCCCATTGACAAATACTTGAGGCACGCAGACTATGACATTCCTCCAGGAACTCCTAATTATTTTAACGTTAGTGCCTTGCTAGAGGGAAAAACAACCTTACCTTGACAATGGCTAGGCCTCCAGGATCCAGGGATTCTTCCGTAGCACATGAAAATCCTACAGGGAACTTCCTTTGTCTTTCCCTGTCCCAACTCCCAAGTATATAGTCAATTGCTTCTCACAATCCCAGTGCAGCTCTTTCTGCCCAGGGGTCCTGTCCTTGTGCTTTAATAAAACCACCTTTTTGCACCGAAAAGGTCTCAAGCATTCTTTCTTGGCCATTGGCTCATGGACCCAAACTTCAAACCACATCAGAGGCACTCGAGACCCTGTGGGCTCGAGAAATAACCGTGGCCTTCCTACTTGTCTCATTTTGTCTGCCTGCCTGAACATGCAGGTTGTCAGTTCTTTCTTCTGGCTATCTTTGGGGGTGATTCTGGATCTTGGGAAGGTACTACTCTTTGCACCCTCTTTGGCAACCTGTCTTCCAGACCGTGGGTACTTACTTATTGAATACTGTCATATTCAAATACTGAAATATTTACTGTTTGTCTTGACTGAAAATCAACAAGAATTAAAAAAAAAAAAAAAAGCTCTGTAGTCCTTGGAAGCTGATATTCAGAGCCTGATAGAAATTTTTTTTTTAATGTTTATTTATTTTTGAGAGAGAGGGCAAGCGGGGCAGGGACAGAGGGAGAGAGAGGGAGACACAGAATCCAAAGCAGGCTCCAGGCTCCGAGCTGTCAACACAGAGCCTGATGTGGGGCTCAAACCCACCAACCATGGGATCATGACCTGAACCGAAGTCCAACGCTTAACCGACTGAGCCACCCAGGAGCCCCAGTAGAAATTTTTAAAAGCCTTCTCCCCTAAATTAAAATTAGAACTATGTACCTAGAGGGAAAGAAAGAAATTGATTATAATGTAGTCAGATGAATAGATCAACTTATGGTATTATTTAAATTGCAACTCAATTCCTCAAAGGATTAAAAATGTCCTTGTCTTACAAATCTTGGCAAAAGTAGAGATACAATCCCAGAAATAATTCAAAGGCCTTCAACCTATACTTTTCACCAATCCCAAACCTCCCCCACTTGCCTCAAAAGTCTTGTAACCCCTCTGGGAACCCTTACCTAGATCATCCCCTAGTCCTAACACTGAAGAAAAAAAAAATACAAAAGGGAAAAAAGAGACCTTTTAAAAATACAGCATCCCTGCCCAAATTAGCCCACAGCTTCTATAAGGTTACTTGTCAAGGATAATACAAAGCCTAAGTGTCTTCTCCACAGATATTAGCAGAAAAAAAAGCTTTAGCCATCTGAACAGGTAACGTTAACTTATTCTGTCTGCCAGAAAAATAGTTTGGATCCAACTGTTGTTTTATAAACAAACTAGTGAGTTCTGCATCATTGTCCCGGTCTGGTGGCTAAAAAGGTGACAAAATAGCTATAAGCTTTTTGTTTGTGTCTGTCTGTATGTGGATGTGTGCTATTTTCTACCTCTGGATGGTATTGCCAAAATTAGCTTGTAAAAGAGCTCTGTTAATTAGCTTAAAGAAAGTTAAGCACTTGTATACATTAAATTCTCAAAATTAGAATAGAGACCAACCCAAGTGAGTTTCAAATTCATGTGATCTGGATTAACCTTTAATAAAAGCGAATTGAAGTTTGTTGGTTGAATTGACACTGGCGTGTTTTTAGAGTTGTCAGCATTATAATACTTTTTCACGTGGAAATGTTGGGGTTCAGAGCTGCTGGCCAAGAAAGAATTCTTGAGAAGTCTTCGGTACAAAAAGATGGTTTTATTAAAGCACATGGACAGGACCCTCGGGCAGAGAATGCTGCACTGGGGTTGTGACAGGCGGCTGATTATATACCTTCAAGTTGGGAGGGGGTTAGGGATGGCATAAACCTCCAAGATACTTTGGAAACAAGGTTTCCAGGGCCCTGAGGCAGCTAGCTATTGTTAGGAAAGGGTTAGGAAAGGGTCGTTTGTTACTGTTTAGCAAAACCTCAGTCATGAGGCCCTTCAGATGTTTATCAGGGGGCCATATGCTTGGAGTATGTCTGCCAACATACAGATTGGGGGTTTGAGATAAAGGCAGTTTCCAAAGGAATTTCTATATGTTTAAAGTAGACTATGGGGTGCCTGGTGGCTCAGTCGGTTAAGTGTCTGACTCTTGATTTTGGCTCAGGTCATGATCTCAAGATTCCTGAGATCAAGCTCCACAATGGGCTCTGAGCTGACAGCACACAGCCTACCTGGGATTCTGTCTGCCCTTCTCTCTGCCCCACCCCTGCCCACTCTCTTTCTCCTTCTCTCTCTCTCTCTCAAAATAAATAAACTTAAAAAAAAATAATAAAGTAGACTCAGAGAATCCTGGGGGATCAGGCTAAGATTGCCTTTAGCCCTTAGCAAAGTTCCTCATGGAGGCAGCTGAACTTCTAGAGGAAGGTCCACTCTGCCTGTCTCAAGGACTTGTCAATGGGATGTAAATTGCAAGAAAATTTAATTTTTTTCTTTTGCCTTTGTTTCTCACATTACTTTTTATTCTACTTAGGTTTACCCAAAGTCAAACAAGCTCATGTTATCTCTGTTACAGAATTTGTCAGCAAGAAAGATAACTTACAGGTGATGGTTAACTGTTTAATGTCTCATGAAATTTTCCTAACTAATCTGAGAATAATTACAGAGAATAAATGAATTAGATAAATATAAGTAAGATAAAAGTTTATAACAATTTTTCAGCAACTTTTGTGCTGCTTAAAAGTTTCCCCAAATAATTTTTTTGTAACTTTAAAAGCTTAGTTTTGCCAGGTTAAATTGCATCATGGATAATCCTTAAATATTTAGGTTATTTCCAAAGATGATGAAATACTGCAACATTCCTAACCATGGGTTTATCTCCTTTTCACTTCCTATTACAGAGAAACTCAATTAATAAGCACGTTTTCTGCCATGTTGAGAAATGTACTATAAGAAGGCCTTTGTTTCTAAAAATTGTGAAATGTATTCATAAATTTGCTAATATAAAGAAGGCTGGTATAACAGTTCACAATTGCTTACTTCTTAGCTTTTGTTAGTAATTAAGGTTTCTAAGAGTTAAAAATTCTAAAAAATATAATAAAACTACTAGAAATGATGAGAGAACCATCTTTGTATGGAGAGAGAATAAGATGTGTACTTTTTGGTAAGAAAAGTAGGAGCAATGGAGATGCGTTTTTTTGCTGAGGAAAAAGAGAAATTTTATCCTAAAGTGAGGCTGGTTGTTTTAAGAGGAAACACACAGACAAAATCTGAATGGAAAAAAAAAAAAAGTTGTAGAAAGTTCGTTGAAAAGGCATCTTTGGGAAAGAATTTTATGCATGGTTATCACTGACGAAGATTGTAATGAAGGAGCTGTTTTGGTTTTCTTGATATCAAAAGTACAGTGGTGCAAGATTAAAATTTCATTTTTCTCTGTTAGAATGACAAAATTTTCTTAGATTATTGGTCTGCCCTTAGTAAGAAATTGCTAACACAGATTTTTCTTCACTTTTAATGTAATCTGCCTAGAAAAACAAAGTTACCGTGTTTTGTCTTGATCAGGTCTTTGGGAATGAAAACTGAATCTTAATACTAAAAGAAGTTTTGGGGCGCCTATGTGGCTCAGCCAGTTAAGTGTCTGACTATTGACTTCTAATCAGGTCATGATCTTGTGTTCGTGAGTTCGAGCCCTGTATCAGACTCTGTGCTGATGGTGCGGAGCCTGCTTGGGCTTCTGACTCCCTCTCTCTGCTTCTCCCCAATTTGCTCTCTATTTATCTCTCAAAAAAATGAAAATAAAAAGTGAAGTTTTACTAACAACTATGTGACCTTCAGTATTTGCCTTTAGAATTTGCTTTTTGTAAAAAAAAAGTTTTTTTTTTTTTTTTTTAATGTTGATTTATTTTTGAGAGACAGAGAGAGACAGAGCACAAGTCGGGGAGGGGCAGAGAGAGAGGGAGACACAGAATTCGAAGCAGGCTCCAGGCTCTGAGCTGTCAGAGTAGAGCCCGATGCGGGGGTCAAACTCATGAACCATGAGATCTTGACCTGAGCCAAAGTCAGACGCTTAACCAACTGAGCCACCCAGGAGCCCCTTGCCTTTAGAATTTTCTATTGTCACCTTGGCTAGATGGATAATTAAGTATTAATTTTTGCAATGATCTGTGATCCTATTTAGGCATGTGCTTTAAAATCTTCTGATATTTTTAACAAAATTCCCCAAATTCAAGTTCTAAATGAAGTCTTTTTAACTAATTAGGCTTATTTATTTGGTATGTTAAATTACATGGAAAGCATTGTCAGATAAATGAAGATAAACCTTTTTAGATTATACTGTATAGGTGAATGCTATTAGTATCACTGTTCTAGAAATTACACGAAATTCCTAAATTTTTGATATGTTTGGTATAATGTTACCACTTGTTAATTCTAATTATTGTGTTAATTCTAAGTGTTGTGTGTCACAGAAATTACCATATTTCCTTCTCATTTGCATTGCAGTGAACTCTCATTGGATCTGTAACCATGACCATTGTTGAGTCTTTTGTCATTTGCAGTTACTGTCTTACCCTGATGCTCTTGCAAAGGTGTTCCGTTTTCAAGGAGATTCTTGGAAAACACTTTGGACAAATACAGGCTTCTAATACCTTTAAGATCAGAAAACTAAATGGAGAATTTCTGACACTAGTGGTACAACTAGATTCAAACAGAACAAGAATTAATGACAGGGGCTGAATGGACTGAGGAGGGTAGTTATAATTTCTGCGACTTTTGCTTGAAACCTTGCTGGTTCCCTAACGTTTGCTCCTCTAGATTTTAGCAAATGTTTTCTCTTAAGCTATCTACGACTTACAGAAATTTGGTAAAATATTCCTTTGTAAACAAACATAAGACATGTCTCTTTTTCTCCCTACCTGATCCCTCTAGGATTTGAAAACTCAGTAAGTATTCTTACTTTCAGGGCAGTTATAATTATTTGCATAAGTTCAGTAAGAATCTGTTCTCTTCACTGCTGGTGGGAATGCAAACTGGTGCAGCCACTCTGGAAAACAGTTTGGAGTTTCCTCAGAAAGTTAAAGATAGAGCTACCGTATGTGATAATGAAAGATAGAGCTACCATATATAACAATGAGATAGTAATCAGAAGGGAGCCAACTGGACAGCCCCAAATTAGTTTTTTTTTTCCTCTTCTCTGATTTATCTAACTGTGTTAACCCAGCAATTGCACTACTAGGTATTTACCCAAAGGATAAAAAAATACTGATTCAAAGGGGCAGCGTTATCAGCAATAGCCAAACTATGGAAAGAGCCCAAATGTCCACTGACTGATGAATGGATAAAGAAGATGTGGTATATATATACACAATGGAGTATTACTTGGCAATGAAAAAGAATGAAATCTTGCCATTTGCAATGACGTGACTGGAACTAGAGTATCTTATGCTAAGTGAAAGAAGTCACTCAGAGAAAGACAAATACATGATTTCACTCATACATGGATTTTAAGAAACAAAACAGATGAACACAGGTGAAGGAAAGGAAAAAATCAAATAAGATAAAAACAGGGAGGGAAGCAAACCATGAGAGCCTCTTAAATACAGAGAACAAACTGAGGGCTGCTGGAGGAGAGGTGCTAAATGGGTGATGGGCATTAAGGAGGGCACTTGTTGGAATGAGCAGTGGGTGTCAGATGTAAGTGATGAATCACTAAATTCTACTCCTAAAACAAATGCTACATTGTGTGTTAACTAACTTGTATTTAAATAAAATCTTGGAAGAAAAATAAAGAATCTGTTCTCCTTGTAACATGACTCCATTAGCAACATTGGTCATATTACCAAGACTTTGGAATGTCATTAAAATTTTTTTTGTTTAATATTTATTTTTGAGAGAGAGAGAGAGAAAGACAAAGCATGAGTGGGGGAGGGGCAGAGAGAGAGGAAGACAGAATCCAAAGCAGGCTCCAGGCTCTGAGCTGTCAGAACAGAGCCTAACACGGGCTTGAACTCACCACCCATGAGATCATGATCTGAGCCGAAGTCAGATGCTCAACCGACTGAGCCACCCAGGTACTCCTGGAATGTCATATTTGGAATGTCATAGACTCAGATATGACCATACAGCTTTAAGGAACTAAGGTTGACTTTATGAAGCATGAAGCCCATAGAACCCCTTCAAAAAATCTGCCTGATACTTTGCCTATAGGGTTTCTGGGAGTCTCACCAGATAAGTAAAGAAGGTCACTTCCTGGCAGGCTCAAGAACCTCAGGATATTTGGGGGGACCTCGGGAAGAGTCACCCAAATCTATAGGTATTGCAGGTGAGTCTGATGGCAAATATTTGGCTTGACTTATTATCCTTGAGAGGCTGTTCAAAGTTCAATCTGAAATTCTTTATGAAAAGTTCTAGCAAAGCCAATTTAGAAGAACCTATATGCTCAATCACTATTCTTGCTGTGCTTAAGTAAATAATCAGGCCAAGTTTGTTGAAACCAGACTTACAAACAAAGCAGTCTTATTTTGGCTATCTTTGGTAGTAATGAGGGTGATTTTAGAGAGAAAAATCATGTTTCAGTAACACACCTTTATGGATGTTAGATTCTGGTTTTGATCGTCTTTGAGGGTTTTGTTGTTTGCCTCTAAAACTGGGCTGGATCCTGAATTCTTTGGTTTCCTCAAATATCCAGTTATGACTCTCCAAGCTAAGGTCTCCAATTTTCTCCCATTCTTTTGAGCTGGAATCATTGAGAACGGAAACTTCCCTCTTTCCAGAAGCTCTGCAAACAGAAGCTAGGTGACTTGAGGTAAACTTCAGAGAAATTGCCCAAACGGCCCATGTTTATACAAAAGATCACCAGAGACATTCAAACTGAAGACCAGGCATGCCTGTCAGACCACAGTGACAGCCCTCACTGCATCTGAAGATGCTCCAAGCCCAACACTAGAAATCTCCTACTGGCGGTGCTCACGACTCAGACACTGGGTTTTATCATTTGCTCCAAGCATTAAACTTTGTTTTTCTTTTGTTTCCAGAGAAATGCCTCTTGTTAGTTACCTGATTACTTGTACAGGAAAGGCCTAACTTTGGGAGCCTATCTGCGGGGCCACCTCCTAAAATGAGACAAACTGTTTCACAAAACTGAGCTGTTTTCAAGACCAAGACTGAGTGGGTAATGAGAGATGCAACAGGCTTCTTACCTAAGGTCCAGAACAGAACAGACTCTGGCCAGGAGGGAACAATGTTGATCTCTGATCGTTCTCTAAGAAAAAATCTTCATTGAAAGGGGGTATTATGGGATTGTATAGAGTTTCAGGACAGGAGAGACTCCATTTTGAAACCCCATCTTCCTTTCCGACCAATGGACTCTTGAACTGGGCCGGAAGCAGCACCTGTTCCACAAGCAGTTGCTCATAAAGTTTCAACAAACAACTGGTGCTGTGATCATATGAGGACAGTACATTTAATTAATACATGCCAGGGACAGTTTTGTTTGATGGCACCAATAAAATAATAACACAGTAATCAAAAGTGGGTCAACTGGCTGGAACCAAATTAATTTTTTCCCCTTTCTGTATTTAACCTGTATAATTACCCTATCCTTCTCTCTCATAACCCCCCCCCCCTTCCTTTTCCCACAAGAGTGGAACACTTTTCCGGTTACTCTGGAATCTGTGCTCCCCCCAAGTGCAATTCTGAGGCCACAAATAAAGGTCTTTGCTCTTTTTCAGTTTTGCCTCCTTCTCTCGGCTGACACTTCCATAGACTTATATCATTGTTTAGAGTTTCATCATCAGCTTTGCTTTTTCTTAGTGGGTCATAAAATAATGGGAATCTTAGAATCGGTGGCATCTTAGAGTCAGTGACATATGACAGTTTTATCCCTGCCAGGTTCATCTGCTTGTGTGCAGACATGGAAAAGGCATTTCTTTTGGGGTTGGGTTTCACAGACAACATACATAGATAACAGCGTGACAGTTGTCAATAGCTGTCAGTTGCAAAGAAGCCTATTTGAGCTCACTTGGGGAATAATGTAATTGAAATGTCACAGTGAGCACTGGTTCCTCAGGTGATCTGCTCTTCATTATTGGAAGTATTTCATCTGAAAGTTTGGTCTACGAGGCCAATCCCTAAGATATTTTGCTGGGTTAAGACATTATCATAAAATTTTCTTGTAAGATTAGCTATCATGAAACAATAGTCCAGATTTCCTTTACCAAGGTGTCCCATATTGGAAACTCACCAGTTGTATCCTAACTGGAGTGTGGTTACTAAGAAGGGTCTAGAGAGTACATGTCACTATTCGTTAAATGTTTATTAATTACCTGCTGTATTTCAAGCAGTCTGTTTTGGGGGAAAAAATAGAATCTGGGGTGCCTGAGTAGCTCCGTTGGTTCAGTATCTGCCTCTTGATTTCAGCTCAGATCATGATCCCAGGGCTGTGGGATCAAGCCCGACGCTGGGTTCCATCCTGAACATGGAACCTGCTTAAGATTCTCTCTCTCTCTCTCTCTCTCTCTCCCCCCCCCTCCTTCTGCCCCTCTCCCCCACTCATGCTCTCTCTCTCTCAAAACATAAAAATAGAAAAAAATGTATTATAAATCAATCAATCAATCAATCAATCTGGATTTCTGATCTAAAGGAGCTCACAGTCTACTATAAGAGACAGAGAAGAAACAGAGTTGTCCCCGGAGGTATTAATCTAATCACTTGGGTAACACATATTTTTTGAGCTCCTACAAAGTGCCAGGCACCATTCTAGGTGCCAGAAATATAGCAGTGATAAAATTGACAAGGTTCCTGCCCCCAGGGTCCTTACCTTCTAGTGGGGGAAGACAATTAACCGATAGCATCCCAATAAGCACGATAATTTTGACTAGTGATATATACTAGGAAAATAAATGGAATATAATAGAGAATGATTGGGGTGCTACTTAAGATAGGGAGTTTGGAGTATCAGTTAAACTACTTTGGCTATGAGTGATAGAAAACCTAACAGTGGCATAAGACTTAGGAGCCTTAACTATTTAAAAAAGGCAGATGCTATTGATTTCAGTAATTTAGTGGAGTCATTAAGGGTCAAGGCTTTTTTCCATTCATTTCCACTCCTTAGCATGTTGGTATTTTCCTCATTTTCTTCAGCCTCGTGTTTTCAAGATGACTGCCATAGCTGCAGACATCACATCTTCTTATGGCTCCCAAAACCAGAGAGAGAAGGAGGTGGGGGAAAGGAGAAAAGATAGCTTTTTTTCCTCCTACAGTAGCTCCCTCATTTTATCAGGAGAAACTTCTTCTTAGAACTCTGTCATCTCCCCGTGGACTTTCCCCTGAAACTCACTGAACACAGTCACCTGCCCACATTTGATTCGGTGACTAGCAAAGGGGACCCGTATTGGCACAGTTGATTCAAAATAATCATGAGTCATCAGATGTGGGTTTTGGGCAAGGAAAAGGACCTGTACCTTGTACAGGTAAATAATGACCGCCAAATCGGGGAGTGCTTCTCCGAGGAGATGATATTTGACCTGAAACCTAAATGATGAGGTGGTGCCGGTCTTGGGTGCCACGGATCACGGCGGTGTGAAGCAGGGAACCGGGCCGGGCTAGTTGGTCCTGGACGGTCCAGCAGTGGAGGAGACTGGGGATAAGAGTGAGGAGTGAGTCACCCAAGTGAAGCTGTGGGTGGGGATAGCCGGATGCCTTTCAGGCTGCAGAAGAGGCTAATAGAAGGAAAAGGGATGTGAACCAATTTGGCAGCTAGAGCAAGATGAACAAGACAGGCTAGGTTGCAACTCTGATGAAGATGACTTCAGAGGGGAAGGTTCAGATTCCGCCATCGCAAAATTAGCCATGAAGATGTACACAGAAGGAAACGTACTCAATTCACCTCAGGCTCTGGAGGAGACTTGCTCAAGAAAGAGACAGTGAGTTTGAATCCTCACTCGGGACAAGGAGTTAGCCAGCGAACAGAAGTGGGTAAGTTGTGCTAGGCATAGGACACAGTATGCCCAGAGGCCTGGACCCTTGAAACATGATGAAAACAGTAAGGCATTACCAGCGTGCAACACGTGAGGCAGGGCATGACTGGTGATGAGGCTGGAGGCATGCTTGTGAGCGCTGCTTTATTTAGTTAAGGCCAGGACTTACCTTTTAAAAAGGTAAGAGCTCCAGGTAGGAAGAGCCGAGTTGGTTTCTCAGTGTGCAGTGTGAGGTTGGGCTTGGATGATCTCTGGGAACACTTCCAGCCTTTACATTCCTGGTCTCTAGTAGGGGCTCAATAAAAGTTTGCTGAGCAAATGAACGAAGAACAAGCCTCATTCTTTCCTGCTGCCCAAACTCTGCTCATCCATATAAATGGATGTGCCCTGGCCCAGCCCTGCATGCTCCAGGAAGTGGCCCTGACCCCCAGCCTCCATCAACTTTCCCCTGCACTGGACTAACTGCTTCAGCTCTCAGCAGAGAAGGCCTTGTCCACTTTCACGTGTAGGTCTCTTCTCTTCCAAACCAGACCATGAGCCCTGAGACATCAGGGGTCATATTCACGTAAGGCAATATATCCACCACTATATGGCACATTGGGCACATTGTATATACACAACAAAAATGCTGGATTTTCCCATTCAATGGGTGGACTCGAGTGGATTTCAGCCTCAAAGGGGATTCTCAAATCTCTTGCCACGCCCTAGAAGATCAAGAACTAGCCAGGAAGCAAACATGGGGCAAATGTGCCGGTGACTTTGCTGCTGGGATTAAAAATAAGGGATGTCTCCACAACACTATAACAACTTCTTAGGGTTTTGAAAAATGCTACTCCGTAAATAAACATAAGTGTGGTTTTTGAAACACAAGATTGGGAGAGCTAGAAAGCCCATGAATGCTGAAAAAGAGAAAAAAATTAGAGTGTTTTGAAGTTAGAAAGATACATCACTGCCCATGTTGCCTTCCAAATATCTTGGTCCTTGTGTCAGTGAATAGAAACTGGGTTATGCTGAGGTAACAAATGACTCCCAAATTTCAGTGACTAAGAACAATGAGGAGTAACTTTTGCTCATGCCCATCAGAGGTCAGCAAGGCCCTCTGCTTTTCACAGTCATTCGGTGACCCAGGCTACCATTTTGAATTGCTGGTCCCCATGGCCAAAAACATGCATGACCCCATCGACCCACAGAGAGGTTAGGAACTGCAGTGCTACCTTGTGCCTGGATCTAGGGACAACCAGAAACAAGCAGAGACCCATAGTCCCATAACCCTAGTGACCAGAAAGTCAGCCAAAGACAGAGCTCCAGGCATAGATACTTGTGTTTTCCATTCCCCATTCTCAGGCTGAGGCAGATCCGTAAGGATGTCAATAGCTATAGTCAAGAACGAAGGATCCTGAGCCACCACTCTAGTCCTGAATCCATTGCCAAAAAGGGAAGCCTTTGCTTATTGTGAGAGTCTGTGAGTGTATCATCTAGTGTGTGACTCATCCATTCTCCGGTACTGTGCCCCTCCCACTGCAGGAGCTACTCCTATGCAGGACTCGTCTGTCGGGCTGTGGGGCCCCTGTATTTGGGGCTGGCACTAGGGCAGGGCCCAGCCTGAATGCCTCAGCTTGAGTATCCGCCATTCGGGGCTAAATTGACTGGTCAGAGGTACAGGAACGTGCTGATTTGTTGCCAGATACAACGGAGGAGAGCCATTGACACCTGTGTCTTCAGCTGCCACGGAGTGGGGCAAATGTGCCGGTGACTTTCCTGTTGGCCAGCCACAGTGAGTACTCCCACGTCCTCCTTCTCCCTCCAGTGACTTCCTTTGGAGAGGATTTCAGAGCTGAGCCATGCATTATGATTCTACACTTTAGAGGCTTTGTAATTTGGGATTTAATTAATAACATACACGGTGAATAAGTATTAAAAAGGAATTTGATCATTTGAAGGCACTTGACATAATTCATTAAGAGCTCCAGTCCGGTAGGAAAATATTTTGTTTTTATTACCCTCTGCTCCTCTGATTCCATCCAAGTATCAGAGTCCAGGAAATTGGATTCTTTGAAGACATCATTTTGTTTTCTAATGGCCTCAAAATGATTAAGTGCAAATAAGAGAAGCGAATTCACTGTTTATTAAATCATTATTTCCCCTCATCAACCTTTGTGATGTCTTCTCTATAATTTTACTTATTACTGGATATCACCAGCTTTCAAAGTCTCTCTGAAAACAGGAGTATTTTTACACTTTTTACAAAAAGGATCCTGCACTTCCAACGACTAACCTATGACATTGAGAATTTGATCCTGAATCTCACTTTCCTCAGATCAGACTTTCTCAGGAGGCCTGTAAACTTTGGGGACATTTCTCTCAGCTCATAAGCTCTTCTGCATTGCGTCAATCTCCACAGTGGGCAGGGGATGCCCAAACCCCTCTGTTTCCATTGACTTTCACATCCTGCTGTAAATTACTGTGGTGGCTGCTTAGCTCTTCCTGCCTTTTTCAGAAGGATTCTTTATCGCTATTTCTTGAATGTGAATTTTGAGAGTTTAGTTTTGCTTAAAAACTCCTATCCGTTGAATTTTGACAAAGTGTGTGTTTCTACAGTAAACGCACAGATGAAAGAGTGAGGCTTGAATTCATCTCACACTATCTCTGGTTAACTGCGTTAAATCTCTTTCAGAGTTTGTTTTTATTCTTCTAGTTTGGAAACATCAACTTATTTGTAGCTCAGAGAAATGATTTCAAGTACATTGCAGGGCAAATAATTAGCCTTAAAAGACTGCAAAACTTGTACGTTATGCC
Source organism: Prionailurus bengalensis (assembly GCF_016509475.1). Classification (NCBI taxonomy): domain Eukaryota; kingdom Metazoa; phylum Chordata; class Mammalia; order Carnivora; family Felidae; genus Prionailurus; species Prionailurus bengalensis. The sequence continues at coordinate 44,913,719 of NC_057349.1, forward strand.
TGTAGGGCTAGTATCTTAAAATGGCACTAGTCCAAACCCTGTATTTGCATGATATACAGTTACAGCATCCTTGTTTTTTTTGCAAAATGAATGAACATCTGTAACACAAACCACAACTCTTATTCAAATGTATTGAGATTGGGGGGGGGGTGGGGGGCGGAGGAACAGCTCCAAGCCTGGTGACAGCTTGGTCTTTCTGAAACGTGATCACGAATGGGGCACCTGGGTAGCTCAGTCAGTTGAACCTCTGACTTTGGCTCAGCTCGTGAATCTCGCGATTCGTGGGTTCGAGTCCCACATCAGGCTCTCTGCTGTCAGCGCAGAGCCCACTTTGGATCCTCTGTCTCCCTGTCTCTCTGCCCCTCCCCTGCTTGCACTCTCTCTCTCTCTCAAAAGTAAATAAATATTTAAAATTGGACCAGGGAGCAGAGGTACAGGGTCTGGGGTGGGAGTGGTTCTGGGTCCAGGAGATAATGGGTTGCAATATCTATGGAGAATAATATTTCTAACTGTGTCTTAAAAAAATAATAGAACCAGCTAAAATTCAGTCTCCCTTTTATTATCAGCATGTTCTGGTGGTTCTGAACCACCTCACTGATAGAATACTTAGTTCCCACCATTGGGGCAGGGTACTCCCACAGCCACCACCCCCCTCCCCCTCTTTGGTACTGTGTCTGCATTGCACAAGACGGGACTTAATTCACCAGTGGAAAAACAGTCTGCTTTAGAACACCAGTGGCTTCTTCCACAGAGCCCTAGGTTAGCATGTGGCATTATCTGTGATCCCATTATCTCGGGAATTCATGACTTAAGTGCATGTGTGCGTGCGTCCGTGCGTGCATGTGTGTATGTGTTTTAATGTATTTGATCTCTCAAGTCAATAAACTCTGGTTTCATTTTTAGTTAGGGGCGAGTCTGTAGAATCATACTGTCTTTGCATATTATTCTTGAATTTTTTGATTGCACTGAACAAGCTCCTAAATCATACTACTTTAAGTCCCAAAGGTGATTTTATTATAAAGATACTAGGGTATCTCGTGGAACCCAGGGCATGAAATACAAAATTCTGAGCATTACCAGGACTCTCTTGTTTTAAAATCTTTTTCCTTCTTGGCGTATCTGCTTCATTTTGTACTGTCCTTTTTTGTAGTTGGATTCTTCGCAATTACAGATCGCTGGGCGGGGAGGGGGTGTGATCTCATTTCTGTATATTAGTATCAGCTGGGGAGTTTTTAAAAACTCATTCATTCTGAATATTAATAATTAATGTAATCTAAGTGAAGGGGTATATTAGTGTTCACTGTGTAATTCTTTCAACTTTCCAGTAGTAACGAAATTATTCAAAATAAAATAAATAGTTTTGGAGAAATATTAGTGCTGAGCCTTACTGCCAGAAGTTCTGATTCAATGGGTCTAGACTAGAGTCTAGAAATTGGCAATTTTTTAAAAAGTTCTTTTGGGAATGTGCAACCAAAGTCAGAAATTACTGCTATGGGTGGCTTTCTTTTTCAGCTTCTCTAGAAATGAGTGACTCCCATTCCCTTCCTCCTATCGAAGCCTGAAAGTCCCTGGGGTGAGGACTGATTGGCCCAGACAGGCTCAGCTCTGGCCTGGCCCATCTTCAAAATGGCTGCATGAACAGTAAACATGAATGACATAAGCAGTTTCCAGACATATGTGAGTGCTGTGGGGACGGCTAGGCAAATTATTAATAACAATAATCATAATAGGGGTCCAGTGTATTCCTCCAAAAGAAATGCACATTGAGTTCTGAAAGGCTACATTCAAGAACACCTGACTGTCGAGAAGTCAAAGCCATTATTTCCTATTGTTGGTATTTTTCAAATTATATGTCATTGTTTTAAAAGAATGGAATGATGGAGAATGATTCTGTTCTTTTGAGAGTTTTGTATAGGAAAGTACAAATTAAATCTATTTAACAACAAAATGAAAAGTCTGTCCATATCAAAGCAGGCCTTATAAGTTACTATGCATTAGACAACGTGTATGAGTAAATACCATTAAAGGCCCCATCTTGGGCACAATGTTCCAGTTGTGGCAAGCATACATTTTCCCCCAGAACACATCTGGTCTTTAAGATTTCATGTTTCCATATAGAAATTCTCTAAATTGGTTAGCAGTCTCTGAGTCACCCCTCCCCCTGCAATTGTCTTGCAGCAATTTCTATCTCAGCCTTGTCTTTGAAGGGGTTCCCTCTTGAAGAGTCTGGCAAGAATTTTGAAAGTCTTAAGCAGTCTTGGATTGTCTCATAGCTGGAAAGAGAGTGGCACCATCACTTCTGTGCAAGCTTTGTCGTGCAGATGTTTTGTGATGGCCCCTAATGCTGGGTATCTCAGCATTTAGTGCCCCTTGCCCCTGAGTACCCATGGAAGGTCCTGTCACCTCCAGGGGAACTGGGTTGCCAATGTCCAGGGAGTCTCTGTGCTCTGGGGCGTGGGGGTTGGGGAGGGAGAATAACTGATGAAGGAAAGCAGGAGATGCACAAAGCCAATGCAAAATGGCTGAATGGAGTCCTGCTTCCAGCTGATTCCAAAAAGAAGACTGGGCTTCTTCGAGCAAGAACTGGACCTTAGGGGAGAGAAAGATTGTGTTCTGAATCAGAGCAGGGAGAGAGAGGAGCAGTTCCCTGTGTCCCTGGGAAGTTGCAAAGACCGGACCTGATCTGGGTAGTTTTTGAACATTGAGAAAATAATCAGTGTGATCTCTGTGGACCTGGCTGCCAGAGAAAAGAGTGGGGCACAGATGTGCAGGCTGAACACCAAGGCCCAAAGACCAGCTGTGATTGTCCAGAGCAGCAGAAAGTAGCATGGCTGGAGGCTTAGCCTTGCATGCCTCTTTTCTGATGCTAGAATATCATCCCTGGGGAGAAAGGAAGAGGAAAAGAAGGAGCAAATGTTGAATTGCTCAAAAGAGACCTAGTTTAAACTGAAAATCAATGAGTTGATCTTGTATGGGCAAATTTTCCATCATTGGTTCAAATAGGGCTCCAGTGCTGTTTACATTCAATTGTAGTGCAAAACATAGTTACCCCCGTGCCAACCTGGTTTCATGACTGCTAACTGTGTGCCTGCTACACATGGTCATCACGGTCATGGTGTGCTTGTTCTAAATATAGAAAGTGCTGACTCCTCCCCGATGGATTTATCCAGAAGATCTTGCTTTCCTCCAAAATGCTGGCTATGCCTGAGACGTTCTGCCTCATTCACATGAGCTCCCTGTGCCTTGGTTCTTTTTGCCTGCTGTCCTTCTTGTGGGATCTCCTCCATGAAAGCCATTTCAAAACTTACTTGGTGCAAGTCTCTTTCTGTCCAAGAACCAAATTAGAAACAAATCACCCTTTGAATAGAAACACTGCTGCCTTAGGGCGCCTGGATGGCTCAGTTGGTTAAGCATCTGACTTCGGCTAAGGTTATGATCTCGCAGTTTGTGAACCTAAGCCCCACGTCGGGCTGTCAGCACTGAGCCCATTTCAGATCCTCTGTCTTCCTCTCTCTCTGCCCCTCCCTCTCCCCGCTGTCAAAAGTAAATAAACATTTAAAAAAAGGAAACACTGATGCTTTGATCATTACATTCATTGAATCATCCAAAATGAGAATAAAGTAAGAATATTTTTAGACATTCAAAGTTTAACAGAGTTTGCAATGCAGACATCTTCATCAAAGGAAATTTAAAAAGGGGTGCCGGGGTGACTCAATCGGTTGAATGTCAGACTCTTGATTTTGGCTCAGGTCGTGATCTCACACTTTGTGGGTTTGAGCCCCACGGTGGGCTCTGTGCTGACAGCCCAGAGCCTGCTTGGGTTCTCTCTCTCCATCTCTCTGCCCCTCCCCTGCTGGCTCGCTCTCTCTCTCTCTCTCAACATAAATAAATAAACTTAAAAAAAAAAAAAAAAAGGAAGTTTAAAAAGATACATTCCAGCAAGAAATGAAGTGAATATAGAGAAAAGGCATGTAACACAAGAAAGAAAGTAAAATGTAAGGAACCAAAAGTGGAAGGATTTTTAAAAAAATTTTTTAATGTTTATTTTTAAGAGAGAGAGAAAGACACAGTGTGAGTGGGGTAGGGACAGGGAGAAAAGGAGACATAGAACCTGAAGCAGGCTCTAGGCTGTCAGTATAGACCCGATGCGGGGCTGGAAATCATGAACTGTGAGATCATGACCTGAGCTGAAGTTGGACGCTTAACCAACTGAGCCACGCAGGTGCCCCAGAAAGATTTTTTTGTCCAATATGTAGAACTAAACAGGATGGAAATACCCTTTCAGGTTTCTTAGTGTTTTGTGTTTTTTTTTTTTTTTTACTGTTTTATTACTGTTTTATAGTTTTTGAAGATCTACTCAAGGACATTTTTCTTTTTCTATTTATGTTAGAAAAGAATAATTCATGACTCTTCCATACATATGAGTTATAGATAGTTACTTTCTTTTTTTAATTTATTATTTATTTATTTATTTATTTTTTTTAACGTTTACTTATTTTTGAGACAGGGAGAGACAGGGCATGAACTGAGGAGGGTCAGCGAGAGGGAGACACAGAATCCGAAGCAGGCTCCAGGCTCTGAGCTGTCAGCACAGAGCCCTACTCAGGGCTCGAACTCACGGACCGCGAGATCATGACCTGAGCCGAAGTCGGACGCTTAACCGACTGAGCCACCCAGGCGCCCCTAGATAATTACTTTCAAATATATGTAATATAAATGAGAGGGTACCAAATGTCAAACGTGAGACATGTAAAGAGCACCAAAAAAAAGCACGGACGTTTTTCATCTGAAATAACTATTTTCAGTTTGAAATAGTAATCAGAGGGGCTCCCGGGTGGCTCAGTCGGTTAAGTGCCAACTTCAGCTCAGGTTCTTGCAGTTCAGGAGTTCAAGGTCTGTGCTGACAGCTCGGAGCCTGGAGCCTGCTTCAGATGCTGTGTCTCCCTCTCTCTCTGCCCCTCCCCACTCACATCCTGTCTCCCTCTCCCTCTCTCTCCCTCCCTCCCTCTCTCTCAAAAAGAAATAAAACCATTCAAAAATAAATAAATAAAAAAAATAATCTAAAACTCCAACCTGTGATCTAATGAAAAATATCTCTGGTTGAATGAGTGTGCATATTTTAATGTAATTATTAAGGCACTGAGTCAAGAAATCCACATTTTTAATCCCTCCACTACCATGTTGATCAGAGTAAGAATGCTCTTTAAAATTTCTCACTTTAGGGGGCGCCTGGGTGGCTCAGTCGGTTAAGCCTCTGACTTCAGCTCAGGTCACCATCTCGCGGTCTGTGAGTTCGAGCCCCGCGTTGGGCTCTGGGCTGATGGCTCAGAGCCTGGAGCCTGCTTCCGATTCCGTGTCTCCCTTTCTCTCTGCCCCTCCCCCATTCACGCTCTGTCACTCTCTCTGTCTCAAAAATAAATAAACGTTTAAAAAAATTTTTTTTTAATTTCTCACTTTAATATTCTCATTTTGTGAAAAGAAAATGGAATTATTACTCACCAAGGAGCATAATTATGAGGGTTTATATTGTACAAAATTCAAATTTAATGCTTTTATTGACATCCATAGTTCAGAAATCATTCTTAGGTGATGAGACTTACGCTTTTTAACCATCTAAGAGTTGTTTTATAACGATTAGTTATTATGTGCTTTTATGCTGGGCTTGTTCACTTCTGAGCCTTCACTCTTGTGATGATACAGCTCTGGGAGGCTTTTGCAGAAGGATAAAGCATTTATGGCTCCATGTCGTCCACAGCCATGACAGTGGTGTGGCTTTTATAGAAAAAAATGCTGACGACTCCTGAAAGCTGAAAGCTGATAGAAGTGCTTTGGGAGCAAATTCACATTAATGGAAATACATAACTCTTGAGACATATTTTTCCAGGTATGTACTACCTGAATATTAGCTCAGCTGTCTCTTTTGTTTCTCTTGTCTTCCAGACTTGCTTCTCCTTCTGTACTTCCTCTCTTGATTAAGGTCACCCCAACCCACCCGGATGCTTAGTCTAGAAACATCCACCTCACGTTTTTCTCTACTACCTTTTTCACGAATGCTTTCTTTCCTAAACTTTTGCTTACTCTTCTAAACCTAAGTTTTAATAGTAGTCACTTCTTCATCCCTTCTTCTTGCTCTTTTGGTCATTGGGTTCTTTTTGAATCCATCCGAATGCTATTGCCATGGTCCTGGCTTTATGATTGGTCTCCTGGATTAAGGAACGGCCTCCCCACTGGCTTCCTGGCCCTCATCTCTGCCTTCTTTCCTACCCTCTACACTGTTGGTAGAATAATTTTCTTAAATGACTTCTGATACTGTCACTAAAAGATTTGATGGTTCCTCATTGTCCATGGAAGAATCCCATTGCTTTCCTGTGGCACATAACCCACCTCATTTTGGCATCAGAGCATCAGAGCTAATGAGCTACATATATCGCTTTTCCATCACACACCTGTTGTTTCAACTTTGTGACCTTCCCAGTCATCTCTGAACATGCCTGGCTGTTTCATGCTTCCTGCTTTGGACCTACTATTTCTCTGTCTGGAATACTGTTCTTCCTCACCTCCTGGCAAGATCCACACCAAATGCCACCTTGTTTGTGATGCTCCCCAAAGTCCCTGGAGGGAGAGCTTATGACTTTTTGCCATAGGTTTGTAAAGTATATTTTGTAGACCTCAGAGGGAATACTTACAGCATTAATGTATACCCTTTATATTTTCCATCTTCTGTAGTTAGACTTCCGATTCCCAAAGACCTTGTCTTGTTTGTCTTCCTTCATAACTGTCTCTGGATCCTCAAGTTTATTTGCATGAAACAGACCCAAGATAAATGTTTTCTGAAAGAATGAAGAAATGAGGCTCAGAGAAGTTCAAGATCTTGCCAAATTTCAGAACATGAATCATGACAGAATTGGAGGAAGAACACAGATCTTCTGACTTTCAACCTACTTCATGCTCTTTCTGCCACAATGCTAAAGAGTTTATTTTTCCCCAATTATAAATCTAATTAGTTGTGGAAAATAAAGAATGGAGTATGTGGAAAATTATTTGATCATTTTTTTTGGTAGTTGCTAATACTTTGGTGTCCTTCCAGTGTTTTGACAAAATATTATACTTGCCTTTATACAGATTTATCATACTTTCCTATCCCCTTCATTGTTGTTTGACATTGATACTGTTCCCATATTCTTTTTTCTGCTACTGTATGTACAAGTGCCATCAGCAAATTTGCACACCATGCTTTTTGCCTTACCAGCTCTTTCTATATGCTAGGGTCCCAGAAGTGTTGTAGTCCTACAATGATTTGGGTTTACCAGGCTTTTCAGCATTCCTTTCCACATTTTGTATACTTGTATGATCTCTTTAACTCATCCTGGCAGCCTCTGACTATTAGATAAATCCTCTCCTTGGTTTTGTGGTGACTCATGAGGGAGCTGATTCTCAGGGCACACCTATACCAAGTGCCTGACATCGATGCCCTCTGCACACCTTCATCCCTGTTTACTATTTATCTTTCAGGTATGAGTAATCATCCATTACTTAGCACTGCTTGAAACCTACATGCCTAAGGAGGAAAGCAGCCAGTTCAAAAAAGGTTTAGAGAAGCTGGCCAAGGTTTGGGGAAACCAATGAAAATGATTTAAAGTTTTAAAAAAAATTGGGTTTCAGGAGAAACCTGAGGGCTCATCTAAACATGTGAGTATGTAGCTCTGTGGGTGTGGTTTGGGGCATGGAGAGCCATCCTTACTCCCAAGAATCTGGCCTACTGACCTGGGTCCCTGCCTTTATTTCCTCCTGTGGGAGAGGTTACCTCTAGAAAAACCCTGTTAAAATGTATACTTACCTGGGATGACTAAATCACATCACCACTGGTATTCATTTTCACTTCACTGGGAGTCAGCTTATCTGATTGGTTAACTGTTCCTTCTTGTCAGTCAAATGAATTTCTTAAGACCTAGGAAAGAGGGCCTTGATGTGAGAAAGGTTGCTTCAGAGTGAGGAGTTTTGTCCAAGGAGGGAGCTTCTAGACTGCAGCTGAAAGCAAGAGCCTGAGCATTTGGGCACAGCATGGGACATGACTCAGGAAAAGCACGGAAGGAATTCTGAAGGCAATTCTATTTAATTTTTAAGTTTATTTAAGGTCATTTAAACCTAGATCTCTCTCATTTATCTGTCTATCTAATCAATCAATTAATCAATCAATTTATTATTATTATTTTTGCTAGAGATGATGGTCAGCCTTTTTATATCTTCATGACAAGAAGGAGGAAAGGACAGAATGATGTAGTTAAAAGAGCCTGGATTGGGGTGAAAAGAGTCAGGGTCTTCCAATAACTTGGGGTGCCACTGTGGGGAAGCTACTTGGTATCTGGACAATTTCTTCTTTGATAAAAAGGAAAATGATAACTTCTCTGCCTAGCTCATAAAATTTTATGATGGCAAGATGAAAGTTACCTGTGAAAATGTTCTGAGAGAATTAACCCCATACAAAGATCAACTCTTTCTTCTATTAGAAAAGCCATATGAGGGACGCCTGGGTGGCGCAGTCGGTTAAGCGTCCGACTTCAGCCAGGTCACGATCTCACGGTCCGTGAGTTCGAGCCCCGCGTCAGGCTCTGGGCTGATGGCTCGGAGCCTGGAGCCTGTTTCCGATTCTGTGTCTCCCTCTCTCTCTGCCCCTCCCCCGTTCATGCTCTGTCTCTCTCTGTCCCAAAAATAAAAAAAAATAAAAAAATAAAAAACGTTGAAAAAAAATTTAAAAAAAAATTAAAAAAAAAAAGAAAGAAAAGCCATATGACATACCAAAAAAAAAAAAAAAAAAAAAATCACAGACCTGGGTTCAAATCCCAAGTGTGCCACTTAGTACCTGTGAGGTTGGGCAGGGTCAACTTTTAGCCCCTTACTTTTGTAAAAACATGAAGTCACTTCAATGTCACAGAACTACTTGATGACATTAAAAGAGTTAATGCAGTGGCACCTTGGTAGCTCAGTCGGTTGGGTGTTAGGCTCTTGATTTCGGCTCAGGTCATGATCTCCCAGTCTCTGGGTTTGAACCCCGTGTAGGGCTCTGTGCTGACAGCTTGGAGCCTGTTTGAGATTCTCTGTCTCCCTTTCTCTCTGCTGTGCGTGCACGCTCTCTCTCAAAAATAAATAAAATAATAATAGTAATAATAAAAGAGTCAAGGCAGACATAGTGCCAGACACAGAGTAAACAGACAGTGACTGTTTTATTCTCCTCTTCCCTTCCATGATGTCTGATTCAGGCAGGACGGGTGGGATTGGTGAGTGACTAGGAGGTAAGACAGTGGGATGGCTAAATGACAGACGCAATGGGATCATCCACCCCTGAGATCATCTGAAGTGTATTCCCAGGCTGTTTGGGAGCTTTGACAGCATTTTGCAGATCTCACTGGAAGTCTCAGCAACTCACTGCAAAACCTAATTATGCAAGTAATAGCTGCAGACTGTCAGCTGACAGCTGGTGATTGAAATACTCCTGAGTGGCTGATAAAGTCCTGTCTGGACTTCTGTTTCCTTTTGTTCGTGATTGCCACGATTCGTATTCCAGTATACCTTTGTTTTTTCCTAATCAAGATTTGTTACTCCCTAATCAAGCTATTATAAAATAGCTCTGGTCTCCCTCGCTGATGTGTGTGCGTTTAAATTAAGCAAATGTTTGTTTCTGATGGAGCCACACAGAGAACATGTCCCAGCGTGCAGCTCACCTGCTCTTCCTGCCTGCTTTGTCTTTCATTAGTGACCTGTGCCTGTTGCCAGTCAACGCGTGGCTTTGGGCTGGAGGAATTTGACATAGAGATAGGAAGAGATATTTCGAAATTAAATTGTTAGCAAAGATGAGAATCTTTTTGTGAAATTTGGAACTTTGGAATCCTTGCTGTCATGCCTGTTTGACCAGCTTTGACTCCTAGAGTCTGCAGGACTTCTGGGAACAAAGCCCATCCAAGTTCCCAAACCCTTGGAGATGTTTCAGAAGCCTCATTAGCCTGTGGCTTCCCCAAGGTAGTGAGGAGACAGGGAAAGAAGTTATCTTTGTGGTTGTTTAATTTCGAGCTGTTAGGACATTGCTTGCAAATGAGGAGCTCATTTTCTGTCTGTTGAATAAACACATACATTAAACATCTTAGGCACCTTTTTCAGATTTCGAAAGCAGACAGCAGAGAATGGGAAAACATCTTCTAGTTTGGATGTTTTGGAAATACTATCTCTTTGCAGATCTAGCCAAGTTACCAGTACCTTTACTGTTCTCCTCCTCCTCCTTTATAAAGGAGAAGGGAAGTGGTTTCTTAACTAAACAATAAAAAAAAAAAAAAGTAACATTTTGTATTTGGCACGTTTTACCTTGTGAAATGTCAATGCTGATGTAATTGCCTTTTTTTTTTTTTTTTGGTGTGAATCGCATGAGATGACTGTTTTTTCAGGTTGTATGTTCTTGAGAGATAAGCCTCCTCTGAAGTCAATGTCTGTAGCAAATTGTTTGGCTTGGGCTACACGAAAAGTAACATTTACAAACATTTGTTTTAGAGGGAAGAGTTACATTCCCAACCCCCCCCCCCCACCCCCCACCTTGCATTTCAGAAAGGTGTGAGGCTGAGCTGGTGGAAGGAGGTCTGAACCATTAGAAACCAAAAACTTTTCAGAAGGAAATCGGAAGAAGGTGGGAGGCGGTGGGGGTCCAAAGATTGGATTCTTGCTGCTGTTTTGCCCCTATACTTTTGTCTTCTTTCAAACTTTTTGCTTTCACAGGATTGGAAAAAGAGCTAATGACTATGGCTTAATATCAACAAGTCTGGAAGAAAATTGATTTTATTGAAGTCCACTTTACTTAAAGAGCTGTGTTTAAGCAAAATGCCAAAAAAGCCAACTTTAGAAACTGTTTCTTCTAAGTAAAAGACTTAAGAAAAAGTTCAGAATGTACTTAAAGTTCCACTGTTGTTGAAACTTGGGCAAAGATAGCATTCCAGAGTTGTGGTCTCCAGTCCTTCCATGACAAGCTAGTCCCGGATAGCAAAGAAGTTGTTAGAAAATTCTGGGCTCCAAAATTTTTTTTTTTTAATTTTTTTTTCAACTTTTTTTATTTATTTTTGGGACAGAGAGAGACAGAGCATGAACGGGGGAGGGGCAGAGAGAGAGGGAGACACAGAATCGGAAGCAGGCTCCAGGCTCCGAGCCATCAGCCCAGAGCCTGATGCGGGGCTCGAACTCACGGACCGCGAGATCGTGACCTGGCTGAAGTCGGACGCTTAACTGACTGCGCCACCCAGGCGCCCCATGGGCTCCAAAATTTTAATAGCAGAATAACTATCAAAAAAGTCCATACTGTAAGGTCTGTGAAGGGCATTACCACATATAGCACAAAGTGCTCATTTTGCCATGCATAAAAATAATTTTATTAATAATCAAAATGCATATTGATAAAATTAAAACAGCTATGTTTAAAATTTAAAACAATGGGACCCTAAAATAAGGATCTTTTTTCAATATAACACCTTAACATTTTAAGCAAACAGTAGTTTTCATATTGTTTTGTTGAACTTATCTAGGTATTCAACTTCTTCCCAGCCCTTAAAAAAGAATCTATTTGAGTGTTTGGGCAGAACAGTGAAAGTTTGTTGTCTTCTATCATTCTTTAAATCTTTTTAAAAAGTAGTTTTAGTTAAAGAGAAAACGTTCTGTATAATGAGAATTTTAATATAAAACCAATGAAGGGGCACCTGACTGGCTCAGTTAGTAAAGCATGCGATTCTTTTCTTTTCTTGTTTTTTACATTTATTTATTTTTGAAAGACAGTGGGAGACAGAGCACAAGTCGGGGAGGGGCAGAGAGAGAATGAGACACAGAATCTGAAGCAGGCTCTAGGCACCAGGCTCTGAGCTGTCAGCATAGAGCCTGATGTGGGGCTCGAACTCACGAACTGTGAGATCATGACCTGAGCTGAAGTTGGACGCTTAACCATCTGAGCCACCCAGGTACCCCAAGCATATGATTCGAGCCTATTTAAAATGAAGTAAAATAGGGGCAACTGGATGGCTCAGTCAGTTAAGCATCCAACATGATCTCGATGTTCGTGATTTTGAGCCCCACATTGGGCTCTGTGCTGACAGCTTGGAGACTGGAGCCTGCTTCCGTTTCTGTGTTTCCCTCTCTCTCTGCCTCTCGCATGTTCATGCTCTGTCTCACTCTCTCTCAAAAATAAAATGAACATTAAAAAAATGAAATTAAATTTGTGTAAATCAGAAAAACATGGACTCCTGTTCTGATTTTATGAAAATTATGTTAACAAATTCATCAGTGGCTTTTAATTGTTTTTTAAATTTTGACGGTTTTACCCAAAGCAGTAACTGCATTGGTGATCATTGTGGTAAGACTGATGATTTTCATACTGAATTGTTATCCATTTGGAAGACTTGGAAAAAAAGGATGCCAACATGGCTGAAATTTAAAAAAAAATTTTTTTTTAATGTTTTATTTTATTTTTGAGACAGAGAGAGACAGAGCATGAGTGGGTGAGGGGCAGAGAGAGAGAGAGGGAGACACAGAATCCGAAGCAGGCTCCAGGCTCCGAGCTGTCAGCACAGAGCCCGATGCAGGGCTTGAACTCACAGACGGTGAGATCGTGACCTGGGCCGAAGTCGGAAGCTCAACCGACTGAGCCACCCAGGCGCCCCCAATGTGGCTGAAATTTATTTGAAATTGTATGCCCATGTGGGTTGCAACTAAATATACTTAAAACTGATGAGCAACAACATAATCCTTGTGCTTAAAGAACTAGGGACCTTCAGCAGAAAGCCTTTTTTTTTTCTTTTTATATCACAACATTGTTTATTATGTGAATTTTTTAAAACTATTTATTTTTGAGAGAGAGAGAGAGAGATAGGGAGTGAGCAGGGGAGGGGCAGAGACAGAGGGAGACAGAGAACCTCAAGCAGCATCCACATTGTCAGCTCAGAGCCCGACGTGGGGCTCAACCTCACGAACCATGAGATCATGACCTGAGCTGAAATCAAGAGTTGGACGCTTAGCTGACTGAGCCACCTAGTCGCTCCATTATGTGAATTTTTTACAATACAAACAAAAAAAATATATATGGAAATGCAATATCTGAATACAGCTAAATGCAGAATGTTGACTTTTTTTTTCTTTTCAAGAGGCCAGGATTCCATTTATAGTAAAACAAAGAGACTGCACATAGGTAGAAATAGGTTGGTTGTTAGCCTCACAATTAGAAAACCACTGAAAGAGGCTGCAGCAGGCAATGTAGAATATTGTAAATAACCTTTGGATTTCAGTGGAATTTCAGTTAGGTTAGTATTTCAACATAGGAAATATGGCTAAAAAGACATTTTGCCTAGTCTTTAAAATAATGGCCTTATTTGCTGTAGAATTATGCACAAATGGGATAAAAGCTATTCCTTTCTGGCTAAAAATGGTCAAAGAGCAAATATCAGCCATTGCAAAAGCTCCTGGCCTTTCTTGATGACGTCCAAGTCTTCTGAACCCTGCCGTCTAAAAGCAAAGAAATATCAAATACATTTCAAAGAGGATTTCACCCAAAATGAAAAATATTAAAATTATTAAAATTTACTATTAAAAAATAGAGATCTGATATAGATCAGATCTGATAGAGCACAGATCAGATATAAATCATCAGTGTTTCTTGCCCGCCTTGCCTTCCTCTCTTCTTTCCTCTTTCCTCAATGAGTATATTGTGGGCACCACCATGTTTCTAGCGCTATTCTAGGTGTCGACGAATCATTTTAGTTTTAAGATCAATTTTGGCAGAAATACCAGTAGCAGGACTTGTCTGAGATCAGTTTGGGAAGTTTGCTACCTACCTACAAAAATCCAGTTGGGTGGGAATGAGATAATAGGCCAAGCCTGGTGCTTACTCTCCTTTGAAAGATGTCTCTGGGCTGAGTTTGCACATAGGCACCCCAACTCAGCTTCCACCACAGCCACCCACACGTTTCTCAGGCCTGCCTAACCCAGGGAGTGAACCATCCTTCTGGATCCCTGAACGTGGGCTATTATTCATTACACCCCAGCAGGCAGCTTCCTTTGGAAGGATTCCTACCTCAGGTGTCAGGTTGCCTGTGCTTCCTGGCACCAGCCGCTCACACCTGCAGCCTCCTGGTGAGGTCCATGGGAGGCCACAGGGACGCCACCTCTGGGGCAGAGAAGTCTGAGTTGACAGCACTCAGGACAGAACCCAGACTTACGGGCTGACTGCAGTGAAAGACTTTGAAAGCTTCAGATTGGAGACACTTTGCTTTTTCATTTATTTTTATAGAAGCAAGAAAGGCAACGGTGTGGAAGACGATGACTCACATGCTTTTGCTCTACTGCTTAGTGTTTCTTTTGCCCACAGAATCCTGCAGGACATTATGCCAGGTAAGCAAAGGGAGGTGGGAGAAGGAACCGGTAGGGAGAGAGCAAATGGAAACGAAAACCCATCTGTCAGGCAGCTCGTAGTTACCTGTGCTCAAGTGAAGGGAGAAGATAGTGGTCCAGCCAGAAGAACTTACAGCTATGGGTAACCAAAACCTGTTTTAGCTAATAACCTCAGACTATTTTTCTTTTAATTTTTTTCTACAAGTTTCCGAGATGCAATGAGGCTCAAATGATTTAAGGGTGATAAGCTCTTTTTTTTTTTTTCATATCCTTTGACGGTGATGACTTTTCATTGCTCATCACTGGACAGTGCTACTTCCGTAGAGGCACTTGAAAGTGTGGGGGCAGTGAGGGATGTCACAATGACTGGGAGATACTTAATGGCATTTAGTGGGCAGGCCCTAGGAATAATAGGTCTGGCTCAATGAGGCATTGTCCCACCCAGAATGAGAATCGTGATAGTGAACACAGTGGATGGGCCAGAAGGAGAAATGAGGAACTCTGACAGCCAATGGTTAATCAAGGTTTAACTGGGGTAAGGTTTGTAGCAATGTACTATTTGTAAGTTTTGTGGGGCAGTGAGCCTTATGACTCTCTCTAGAATATTTTCACTCATACCATAAGTCATTTTAATGTCCTTAACAGTTACTTACTTCAAACTAGGTGTGGAGAATCATTGAGCGATTGAGAGAGGGAGAGAAGGACTAAGACTACTTTGACCTTCTTAGGAACAGTGTATTATTATTGGACTACAAGTTCTGGACAGGAGTTCCATCTCTTACATTCAGATAGGGAAACTGAGGCCCATGGTGTGGAATGTGATTTTCTTGAGGTTCCATATCTACCCAGCCACAGGACCAAGGCCAGGGCCCCGGTTTCTTCAGATTCTGTTTCCTGTTCTTTCCATTTTAATAAGTGCCTTCTTAGCGAAAGCCTCCTTAAAGGAAAGAATGACTTTGGAAATTCTTTCTGGGAATTTCCAAATGATATTTACTTTATCTTCTGAGTGGTGTGCCACTGGATGGGAATTTTCTCCATGACTTCCCTTTTCCCCAGCACTGAACTGGTGTCTGGCTTCTGGGAGAGGCTAAAGACCTCTTTCAGAAGACATCCCGACCCCACAGTTTGGTTCTCTTCCCCTTCTTCATTTCCTCATCCATATTTTCCCACAAGGCAGAACTTAAAGAGTAGGCAGAGCCTGGGAGTTTGACTTTGTCTTCTTGGTTATTGGGGATCAAGTTATGAGGATTCCATCCTTTTCTTCTCAATTTAGAAGTTGCTGGATGCTGAGTTTCTGAGTGCTACCCCTCTCCTGACCTGTCTACGCACTCAGGCAGCTTTTCAGATTGAGCAGATTACAGGTTTTCAAAGGGTCTTTTTCCTACTGTTATGTTGAAGATTGTAGACCTTTTTTTTTTCTTTTTGTAGATAGAGCACTAGTGGAGAAGAGGGGCAGAGGGATTGAAAGAGAGAGAGAGAGAGAGAGAGAGAGAGAGGGAGGAGCCCGACACGGGGCTCAATCCCATGACTCTGGGTTCATGACCTGAGCTGAAATCAAGAGCTGGATGCTCAACCACCTGAGCCACCCAGGCGCTCCTGAAGATTGAGGACATCTGAAGCTCAAGTGGCTCATATTGGATGCCACCCTAGAAATGAAATGACCAGGAGTCATATATGGATATGCTTTGGCAAATTCACTGGGAAGAAGTAAATCAGATCTTTCACTTAAGAAGGTAGAATTTCTAGAATTCTTTGTAAATAGCATGCCACGGTCTTCTGCCCACATATCTGATCAATACAATGTGACTTCACTGGAGTCTGTATAATGGGCCAAGTATTATCTGGAGTCATTCACTTTTTTTTTTTTTTAAAGGCTTTATTAAGTAATTTCTACACCCAACGTGGGGCTTGGACTTACAAC
Organism: Prionailurus bengalensis; assembly: GCF_016509475.1. Lineage (NCBI taxonomy): Eukaryota > Metazoa > Chordata > Mammalia > Carnivora > Felidae > Prionailurus > Prionailurus bengalensis. Next base: position 44,930,043 of record NC_057349.1, read on the forward strand.
CTCAGAATCAACAGTTGCACACTCCACTGACCAAGCCAGCCAAGCGCCCCTGGAATTTCACTTTTAAGTGCTTTATTGTGGTGTATTAGAGACCATGACCCTCTCAGGATGAGTTTAGAGCATCACCTCCCTACACCCTACATCCTCCTCTGCTCTCTCCACATGCATATGGGATGGCTTGGTGGAAAGAACAGTGTTGTAGGATTGAGAAGACCTGGGTTCTAGTTCCAACTCTAAGAGGAGCCCCCTGCATGGTTTTGTGTAAATCACCTCATCTATCAAAGATGCACTTTCTTTATTTATAAAATAAGAAGGTCTTTCTAAACTAAAAAAAAATATGCCATTTTATTATTTTTGTTGGGGTCAAAAGCCTTTGAGTCTCCCAGGTATGAAATAAGGCTTGAATCTGTAGACCGTAAAATGGGAAGTCAGCTTGCCTCAGTGCTTTGAAGGATATTGTAACTCATGAGTCCGCAGTGATACCCTTCACTTTAGACAGACCCTAAATGCTCAATTCAGATTCTCTTAAATTCTTATTTGGTAGAGAAAATGGAAGTGTCAGGCTTGCTTCTTGATAACACAGAGAGAAACAATATAGTGAAGGAGAGAGGGACATGACCTCTACATGTTAGTCACACAGTTGAGTCACTGAATTTCTAATTCCTTCCCCAGTGGTTTAGATCTTGGAATGCAAGTTGGAGAATTGGACCATGGCTCTTCCCAGCCACTAGAGAGCAAACTTCTGGTACAAACACAGGAAGTTTCAGTCTCTCTCTCTCTCTCTCTCTCTCTCTCCGTGTACACACACACGCACATGTATGCCAGTATATACATACAAGCTAATGTGTATATACACATATATGTACAAGACACAGAACTAGCATCTTAGGGGGGTATAAAAAACACAATACAACATCCATCCATGGATTTTGTTCCTAAGGAACATACAATTTAAATGAGATAATATGCATATATAAAAATGATTAAAGAGTCAAAGGCAGGAAGGTGAGTATATGTGAAGCATTGAATGAGACGTATAGTGGTGTAGACAACAAATCCTACAGAAGACAGAGAGGGAAGGATGTACCATTTGAAACTGGAAAGACTTCTTGGAAGGGACGAACTTGAGCTCTGTATGTAATAGACAGTAAGTTCATAGTCAGAGAATAGTAACAGGAGCTAAATCTTAAGTACCACTTACGATATTCCAGGCCCCATTCTAAGTGTTTTCCATAGCTGATCTCATTTATTCTTCATTAAAGTGCTCTGAGGTATCACACAATTCTAATAGTATCATTCTCACCCTGCTTTATCGATGAGGACCCTGAGGCCCAGAGAGACGAACTTTTTCAAGGTCTCAGGTAGTGGTGTTGGGATTTGGACCCAGGCGGTCTGCTCCAAGAGTATACCCTTCGACCACAATATGATACTGCTGCTCAGTGAGGGGTCTAGTCTGATGAATGGGTGGGCTAGAGAAGGGTTTTTAATCAGGAAGGGTGGGAAACGCTCAGGATAGGGGGAAGCCAGATGTGAAGAGAGTTCTGCAAAAGGAGAAGAATACAGGGGTTCCTGGATGGCTCAGTTGCTTAAGTGTCTGACTCTTGATTTCGTCTCACATCATGATCTCACAGTTTGTGAGATTGAGCCCTGAGTCTGGCTGTGTGCTGACAGTGTGGAGCCGGCTTGGGATTTTTCTCTCTCTCTGTCTGTCTGTCTGTCTCTGCCCCTCCCGCCCTCTCTCTCAAAATAAAATTAAAAACATTTTTTTTAAAGAAAAAGAATACAAAATGCAAATACAAGATTGAGGGTAAAGTGAGAATCTACTTAGGAAAGTGATTGCAACAAATTTCAAATTTAGAAATGCCGAAGAGAATTAGATTCGGTAATTACTCAGCATTATTCAGTAATAAGTCCAGTAAAATAGCAATATTTTAATTAATGAACTGCCCACATTTTTGTCTCTACATTGTTAGCTGCATACTTGCATGCCAATAATTTTGTAATATTTTTTCTAGAGAGAAAATAGAAAAATTATTCAGTTTTCTCTCTAGCATTGCTGATTCAATTTGTTTTTTATTATTGCTAGTTTAGAAGAATATCTTTCAGCTTCTCGTTTCATTATTGGTAACGCCATGTAAATATGTAAGACTTTTGTCAGCTTTGGGAAAACATCTAACGAGTTTCTTTCATATATGACCTGCAAAGTGTCCAGAACACTTAGAATTTTCTTGTTCTGTGACTGATTGTAACTACTCTTAAAGTAAATACCATTTATATGTTGATGTCCTCCTTGTAATGTGCTGATGACTGCAAATTACATAAATATATGCTATTAAATTCAAACTAGATGTATCCCCAACTCAACTGCTACTTCTCCAGATTCTCTAGTGCTATCCAGAATGAGGGAGAGTGTGAAGTAAGGAAAGGTGAAGTGGCAAAAAATAATGGTCTGAACAGATGGTGGTTAAGCTATTTTGCTTTTGAAATTTTAATAAAATACACGATCATGTGAACACATTGCTAAACCCTCTTTCAGTGCTTGGAAGGGGCCCATACACACAAGGAATTCTACAGCCTAACCTTCATTAATCTCCACGTAAGCTCACCTCTGCTCCTGGTGCATTTCTTGGATAGAATGTTGATCCTTCTTGCCAGACTGCTCCTGCTGAGTAGCAGTGGGAGAGAAAGCCGTCCAGGCTGATGAGGAATGGGGCCATTGGGGACTTACTTCATGGTCTCAGCTTTTGGAGGCATCTTGGCATCAGAGCTGAGTCCGATGTGGCTGTTAGTCTGTGACTACAATGAATCATTGGGCTGGCATATCAATAATTAATTTTCATGTGTATTTTGATTTTCCCTTTCTAGGTTGCTAACAAAAGCAAGGAGATGTCTCCCAGGCCACAAGGTATGTCGGCAGCGGTTAGTAATCAAATGGAAGTTTTTATGTTTATTATTGTAATAGCCAGGCTCAGCCCTCTGTTTATTGGCATGGCAGACGGGACGCCTGGATGGCTGGCATGTGGATTATTTATCTTTCTCCTATTAAATTGTACTTTTGACCCCTGCTCCCCTCTCCTCTCAGCACCTTCTGCTCCATCCTGGCCTGAGAGTTCTTTGCCATAAACTCTTTCAATTGAGCCAACTCAGATGGGAGCAGTGGCTAGGAACAGGTCTGTGAGAATTCGTTGATAACATACTCATTCCGGAGCTGGGAGCTTTCTCCAAGAACATCGAGCGCAGTGGCTTCCATACTGTGTTCTGGGAAGCTGGAGGGGTTACAGGACGTGTCCAGCGGGTTCCTGTGGAGTGTGACAGACCTAGTGAACTGAACACGGGCTCTTGCTTCTCACTTCAACTGGGATAGTTCCACTTTTATCTGCTTTATATGTGTGAGTTCTGGATAATGTTTTGTTGGAAGCAATAGGTGTTTGCCACCGAAATAATATGACAATCACTGATCTATTTCCATCTTCCCCCACTTTGCAAAGAAAACACACCCGATGTCCACAGGGTTTACGTGCCCTCGCTGTGCTGACGTCTTGGTGATTGTCCCGTGCAGCCCAGAGCCCCAGCCTCTCCATCTGATGCTGATACCTTTTATTTCCCCAGGCGTGTGCGATGGCGTCTGTGTGGACAATTCCCACTGCAGTCAACCTTGCCCTCCAGACTCGCAGGGAAATATGGGGTTCTTATGCAGGCAGAAGAAATGGCACAAGATCACTGAAACCTGTCAGACTCTTAATGCCTTCAACATCTTTGAGGTAATATCCTTTCTCTCGCACACAGAGTGGAGTCCCCACATTAGCAATGCATTGCATGGTCAATAAGAGAGAGGGAGAGCACAAGGCAGGGCTGGTAGGCGAGTGTGTTTGTACGTGAATACATAAACACACGCTCATCTTCTCTCCCTGCACAAGGAGGGAGATCCTAACTGTGGGCATCTAAAAGTTTGTGCTCTGGTCTCCCACACGCTTCATGACAAAAAGAAACCTGATCCTGAGGTCAGAGCTAGAAGGGCTTTCTGGAAGGATCATGGCCTACTTCTCCATCTTTGCTCATAGCTTTTTAAAATATTTTTATTTATTTATGTTGAGATAGAGAAAGTGCAAGTCAGAAGGGGGCAGAGAGAGAAGGAGAGAGAATCCCAAGCAGGCTCTGCACTGTCAGTGCAGAGCCCGATGTGGGGCTCGAATTCACGAACCGTGAGATCATGACCTGAGCCGAAGTCAGATGCTTAACCGACTGAGCCACCAGGCACCCCAGCTTTTAGCTTTTTAATACGGAGCTGTGATATTTAACATAGCTTTCGCTGACCAGAAGCACGGGCAACCCTGAAAACTTTTAGATATGCAGAATTCAGACCCCATCCCAGATCTGTTGAATCTGAATTTTCATGGTATCAATCACCTCAGGTGATTTCTGTGCTCAGTAAAGCATGAGAAGCAAGCTGACCTAAAGGGAAGGACTTCGTCATCAAACAAATGAGCACATTTCCATATATACTTAAGTAATTACACATTTAAAAAAATCACATGTTTGATAAAATCAGGACAAATACTTTCTGTTCTCTTTGTGTTTCATTTACTCCTCTTCTTTCTTGTTTTTTAAAATTTTTTTTAATGTTTATTTATTTTTGAGAGAGGGAGAGAGAGAGACAGACAGAGGGAGACACAGAATCCAAAGCAGGCTCCAGGCTCTGAGCCGTCAGCACAGAGCCTGACCCGGGGCTCAAACTCACAAATGGTGAGATCAGACCTGAGCTGAAGTCGGACCCTTAATAGACTGAGCCACCCAGGTGTCCCTTTTGTACTCTTTTTCTCCTAGAGGCTTTACCTTTTCTGAAGTGCAGCTCCTGATTCCTTCAGAGGAGCCAATGCTTTAGCATCTAGGAACATCCCCCTTCAGTGGTTTTGCAGGTGGCCACGGGGAGTGCCAGTGGATTCTTCACCTGAAGTCCCTGAGCAGACTTCAAAGGCTGCCCTCTCCAGGGTGTCTGTCACCGGCCCACCCCTAATTTGAGGGACATTTGCAAAGATACTCACAGAAAGCCACGTACCACACACTTTAATATCTAAATGCTTTCAATCAAGCTTACAGACCACTAAGTAGAATATATTCTGCTGACCTTTCATCCCAGATTCCGTCCTGCACCTGTAGGGTGGTGGAAAGCCAAGGCCACCTGTTCATAACCCTGGAAACAGAGGTCCCTGTGCCACCTGTCGGGCCTAGCGGCTAGCACCCCGGTGGCTTGGTCCATCCTTGGTAGCATTTCTAAGAAGTTCCCAGGGGATGTCTATGTTGTTGGATGGAGGGCCATGCAGGCCCTGGAAGTGGACTTGGGGTTGCTAAGCAGGGACTTTGATGCAGGGACATGAGTTCTGAGTAGGCGTATCCTCTAGGCCCATGCAGACTTTTTGTCTTGTGAAGGGCCAGGCTAGAGGAGGCCGGAAAGGGGTCCTTTGAAGTAAGGGCTGGCAGTTTTTTTTTTTCTTTTTTTTTTTTATGTCAAGGGCCAGACAGTTAATATTTTAGTCCTTGTGGGTCATGGGGTCTCTATTGCGAGTATTTGACCCTGCCATTGTGGCATGAAAGCCACCATAGACAATACTTAAACAAATGAGCAGACTGGGTCCCAATAAAACTTTATTTACAAAAAACAGGCAGCCAGTCGGGGGCCATGTTTGCCACTCCTACACAGAAGTGTGGGCCCCAGAGGCTGAATCTGTAGGCGATACTGTTGATCATTATGTTCAGTCATTCTTTTGCCTTGGTGTCAGTTGATTCATCTAAATCTAGTTCAGAATTTCCATTTTTTAAAATACGCTCGTGCCTCATGCTCTGCCCCTCAGGAATAGTAAAAATAAGCTTAAATGACACTAGAAATGTATCTACGTGCACAGGACATATATACGATATAGAGACACAGGAGGGGTCTGAAGTGGTATGCTAAAGATAACATTTACTCTCTGGAGGGAGGGGATTAAGGAGCAGGCAGCTGGCAAGCTGGGACTTTCATTTTCTGTCCGTGTGCCTTGGTATTGGGCAAGTTATTCCACAGCAGATGTGACTTTGAAGATGTGAAATTGAAAAACACGCTGCGACACACAATTGTGTGATAAGTCTGTCCTCACTTTTAGTAAAGGTGCTTTTATTTTCAAAACAAAAGTAACATAATCAAAACTTTCTTTTTGCCATTTCTTAGACAAATTTATATTCGATCCAACCACTAGGAGGAAATACAAAAGTAGATGAGTATGCCAGAAAGCCTGAGACCATCACAGACAGGCTGATGCAAACGTGTCCGAAGGATTTGTCCTGTGTAATCAGGAACATTCGGCAGTCTCCCCGGATCCCGGGAAACATCGCTGTCATTGTGCAGCTCTTACACAACATATCCACGGTGTTATTGACAGATGTTGACGTGGCGAAGATGAAGGTGAGTAGCCTTGATTTGGCAGAATGATACCTCAGTGGAAAGGAATGCAGGTTGATTGGAATATTCGGTGGGCTTTTGGGGTCCGAGGACCACCTCTTTCACATCAGTATCTGTAATGCGTAGCATAACAATAAGGGTTCAATAAATGCTCAATAAATGTTCACTGAACAAGGAACAAAAGACATAGAAAAGTGAACATGCTCCATCAGTAAGCATTTAGAGACAGCACTTATTGGGTACTGGATCAGATACCGAAATAAGCTTTCCAATGTGTATTTTAACTACTGGAAACCTCTAAGAACCATTCTGGTTCTTGCAGAGACTTTTCTTACTTTTATTTTTGAGTCAGAATAACAGATTGCTAAAATAGAAAATGACTGAATGCAAAGAAAACAGCCATACATATGTGCTGCAGAAGTGTGAAATGGAATTGGACTTCTTTTCTTTTCTTTTCTTTTCTTTTCTTTTCTTTTCTTTTCTTTCCTTTCCTTTCCTTTCCTTTCCTTTCCTTCCCCTTTCCTTTCCTTTCCTTTCCTTTCCTTTCCTTTCCTTTCCTTTCCTTTCCTTTCCTTTCCTTTCCTTTCCTTTCCTTTCCTTCCCCTTTCCTTTCCTTTCCTTTCCTTTCCTTTCCTTTCCTTTCCTTTCCTTTCCTTTCCTTTCCTTCCCCTTTCCTTTCCTTCCCCTTTCCTTTCCTTCCCCTTTCCTTTCCTTCTCCTTTCCTTTCCTGTCCTTTCCTTCCCCTTTCCTTTCCTTCCGCTTTCCTTTCCTTCCCCTTTCCTTTCCTTCTTCCTTTCCTTTCCTTTCCTTTCCTTTCCTTTCCTTTCCTTTCCTTTCCTTTCCTTTCCTTTCCTTTCTTTTTTTTTCAATAATGTGTTTTTTTAAAAGTTCTATCTATCTATCTATCTATCTATCTATCTATCTATCTATCATCTATTGAGAGAGAAAGTGCATGCGAGTGGGGAAAGGGCAGAGAGAGGAAGAGAGAGAATCCCAAGCAGGCTCTGTGCTGTCAGCATAAAGCTTGACGTGGGGCTCAATCTCACAAACTGTGAGATCATGACCTGAGCCAAAATGGGTGGCATGACTGTGCCACCCAGACACCCCTTATTTTTGATCTTTGAGGCAGAGGACAAAAAGCAGGTTCAGCGTCTGGGGTTACTTGTCAATTCGCTATGTTCCTGCACAGGGTCTTGCACACAGTTGAGATTTAATAGATGTTAATTGCATGATGGGTACGCTGAGCAGGGTAAGCGAGTTGCTGGCTTCACCAAGATGTGAAGTGGGACCGATGATGTCCATGAGCTGCCCACCTGGCTACCTCACAGGGAGACATTGCATATGTGACACGAGGGCAACTCACTCCTTGCTCTATCCTTCAGCTCACATTTTGGTGGTGTGTGGGTACCCTGGGGATTTCATTACGATGCTGATTATGACTCATTGGGTCTAGGGTGGGCCCTGAGATTGCGTATTTCTAAGAAGTTCCCAGGGGACGTCTATGCTGTTGGATGGAGGACCACACTTGATGAAAGTGACTCTTGACTGTTCTGGCAGATGCCCAGAGCAGCTCAGTACTAATGCTGGTTCTTCCTTGGCAGAGTTACAGCATCATGGCCAACCACATTCTTAACAGCAAAAGCATCTCAAACTGGACCTTCATCCCAGACAGAAATAGCAGCTGTGTCCTGCTACACTCAGTCAACTCCTTTGCCAGAAAGCTATTTATAAATAAATATCCGATTGACATATCAGATGTCTTCATTCATACTATGGGGACTGCCATATCCCCAGACAACACTGGAAAGAATTTCAGTTTTTCAATGAGAGTTAATGACACCAGCAGTGAGATCACTGGGCAGGTGTTGATCAGTAGAGATGAACTTCGGAAGGTGCCCGCTCCTTCTCAGGCCATCAGCATTGCATTTCCAACTCTTGGGGCCATCTTAAAAGCCAGTTTTTTGGAAAACGTCACAGTGAATGGGCTTGTCCTATCTGTCATTTTGCCCAAGGAACTTAAAAGAATCTCACTGATTTTTGAAAAGATCAACAAGTCAGAGGAGAAGAGGACACAGTGTGTTGGCTGGCACTCCTTGGAGAGCAGATGGGACCAGCAGGCCTGTCAAATAATTCAAGAAAACTCCCAGCAAGCTGTTTGCAAATGTAGGCCAAGCAAGTTGTTTACCTCTTTTTCCATTCTTATGTCACCCCACATCTTGGAGAGCCCGATCCTGACTTATATCACGTACATAGGCCTGGGCATTTCTATTTGCAGCTTGATCCTTTGCTTGTCCATTGAGGCCTTGGTCTGGGGCCAGGTGACAAAGACAGAGATCTCGTACTTACGCCATATATGCATCGCTAATGTTGCGGCCACCTTGCTGATGGCTGATGTGTGGTTCGTTGTGGCTTCCTTTCTTAGCGGTCCAGTGACACATCACAGTGGGTGTGTGGCAGCAACATTTTTTGTTCATTTCTTTTACCTTTCTGTGTTTTTCTGGATGCTTGCCAAAGCACTCCTTATCCTCTATGGAATCCTGATTGTCTTCCATACGCTGCCCAAGTCGGTCCTGGTGGCAGCTCTCTTTTCAATCAGCTACGGGTGCCCCTTGGTCATTGCTGCTATCACAGTTGCTGCCACTGAGCCCAGCAAAGGCTACCTACGGCCTGAGGCCTGCTGGCTCAACTGGGACATGACCAAGGCCCTCTTGGCCTTTGTGGTCCCAGCTCTGGCCATTGTGGTAGTGAACCTGGTCACAGTCACACTCGTGATTGTCAAGACCCAGCGACCCGCCATTGGCAGTTCCATGTTCCAGGAGGTGAGAGCCATTGTGAGAATCAGTAAGAACATCGCCATCCTCACACCACTGCTGGGACTGACCTGGGGATTTGGAATAGCCATGGTCGTTGATGACAGCAACCTTGCCTTCCACATTATCTTCTCTGTGCTCAATGCATTCCAGGTAAGTCTAGATGCTACTGGCCAAGTACTAAGTGAGAAAATTCAGGAAGAAGTTTTGTGATTGGGAGCTTTTGGAATCATATTTCTTTATTTCTGTCTTTTTAAAAAATTTATTTATTTATTTTGAGAGAGAGCAAGCACGAGCAGGGGAGAGGCAGAGAGAGAGAGGGAGAGAGAGAGAGAGAGAGAGAGAGAGAGAGAGAGAGTGAGAGAATCCCAAGCAGGCTCCACAATGTCAGTGCAAAGCTTGATGTGGGACTCAAATTCATGAACTGGAAGATCATGACCTGAGCAAAACCAAGAGTTGGAAAGTCAACCGACTGAGCCACCCAGGAGCCCCATAGAATCATATTTCTTTATAAAAGACAATAGATTTGGAATAGAATATTAAGTGAGGAAATAAACTCTTTTTCCCCAGAAAGGCCTGGATGCAAATCTTGACTCTCTCATTTACTGATATATAACGTTCTTTTGAGGTGTTTGATTAACTTTTCTGAGCCATATTTTTCTCACTTATAAAATGGGTATTACCACTGCCTGCCTGAAATACTGAAATAAAACAGTGGGTGGAAAGCATCAAGTTCAAAAATGACCTAAAGATCATGAATAGCACTACAGTAGGCTGAGCTGCTACTGTTCAGACACTAAATACCACTACTTCCCCCAAATCTAGGTACCTAACTGGAGGTATTAAAATGTGCACATTCATGGCATTTCTTTCCATTTAGAATTTCTGGTTCCCATTGGAAACCATCTTATTGTAATGAGGCAAGTCATACAGAGTGATATTAAAGATGGCTTCTCTTCTCCTCTCTCACCTCTATGAATTAAGCAATGTTCACAGTTTCACGGGTATCTTTGCCAAATTTTTTATGCTTATATACAAATATATTTTCACATAATACAGGGGTTAAAATATACATTATTATGCACCTTACTTTTTCACTTAAAAATACATTGTAGCATCTTACCAGGTTACCATGTAGAAATACGACAGGATAGTATGCTGTATTCAATAATCCTCTACTTGACTGAATTTTTTTCATTGTTTTTTTTTTCTGTCACAGGGTACCAAGGAGCCAAAATTTATTACACTGAATATTAAATATGTAGATAGGAACTAGTTGATAAGAAAGCTTTTATCTTTCTAAAGACCTTTAAAATAATCCTTTCTTCTGAGTGTATGCTTATTCGGAAATAAATGTTTTACCTAATGGATAATAGAGATTTTGGGTCAAATATTTTCTCCTCTTTCTATTTTAAGATTTGTGTATAAACAATTTCATTAAAAATTTTTTTATTTTTATTAAAAAAATTTTTTTTTATGTTTATTTATTTTTGAGAGAGACAGAGACAGAATGCGAGTGGGTTAGGGGCAGAGAGAGAAGGAGACACAGAATCTGAAGCAGGGTCCAAGCTCTGAGCTGTCAGCACAGGACCTGATGCGGGGCTTGAACTCATGAGCTGTGAGATTATGACCTGAGCTGAAGTGAGACGCTCAACCGACTGAGCCACCCAGGTGCCCCTAAAAATTTTTTTTAATGTTTATTTTTAAGAGAAACAGAGAGAGAGGGAGACACAGAGTGTGAGTGGGGGAGGGGTAGAGAGAGAGAGGGAGACACAGAATCTGAAGCAAGGTCCAGGCTCTGAGCTGTCAGCACAGAGCCCAACGCAGGGCTTGAACCCACGAACCGTGAGATCATGATCTGAGCCTAAGTCGGACACTTAAACCGACTGAGCCACCCAGGGGCCCCAGTGATTTCATTTTATAATAAGCATTTTGATGCCTTGGAGAACAAAGCTAATAATAATGATAATAATGGTTCCTTGTCTTTGGGATCTTTGTTTTTATGCATTTCTATAGAAAGTATGAATAGTATCCTATAATTTTTGTATAGCTCTTATCCATGTTTATGTGGCTAGTCATGCATAGGGCTGGGAGAACAACCTAGTGTTCTTAAATTTCTGTTCAGTATATCCCATGGCTATTTGTCAGGAACCCTTAAGGAGTTGATGTATCTACTCCTCAACATTTCCCTTTCCTTGTCACCCAGTGTTGGGGGCGCAGATCTTTACTGTGATTTTTGTTGGGACTAGGCTCAGAGCACTTGTATTTCGGTGCCATGAGTTCCTTTACCTGTCATGACAGGATCAACTTGTAATTTCAACTCAGTTTCTGTCTTGACTCCTGGCAAGGGGGATGGAGCTCATCCAAATGCCAGTACTGATGGAGGTGAGAAGCTGAGGGCAGGGTGTGGGTGAAGGGTAGACCCTGGGCACGAGGACTGGTAGGCATTAGGCACCGGTGTGCTGGAGCTGGTTTGTCCTGGCTCAAGAGAAATGACTTCTATTTTTAGGAATTTTGCAAAGGGACATCATTAAAAATTAAATATATAAACTTTTAATTAAATAAAACAACGGCTCTGTTTAAGGTCCTACATCCTCCAAATGCATTACTTCCTAATTATTTGTCTACATTTTACTATGCTTGTGAGGGTATTTGCATCTACTGTATCTGTACGGTGAAAACCCTGTATCATGATGTGTCCATCCCTTTCTAACTCCATCTTCAGTGATGTCGTGTTGCTAGACTTAAATCAGCCAGGGTGGGAGTATTTAAATGGAGACTGGTAAGTGCTTCAAATTAGGAGAGCCGGTTATTGCTATTTACCAGACCCGTGGACCAGGGCATCCTGAGGATGCCCAGTGTTGGAGGAGAGAAAGGAGAGCCACAGATCTGTTGAGGTGGGAGACACAATGAAGTGAGCAGAAGGAAGCAGTACAAGCAGAGTCCTAGGAAGAGCCAAGATGAGGGGCAGCTGGGGCTGATAGAGCAGAGAGGGGAGAGAGACTCCTAAACACGCTGGGAGGTCCAGAAGATGTAGGAGAAAGACTCTTCTGAAGCTTTCCTGGTCCTAGCCCCATGTGAGCACCTCCATTGGTTTTAAAGCTCAATCATCCCCATAATCATAATTATTATGTAGTCAATTGCTGATTTGACTGCTCACTTGTAATCCACAACTTCTGGTTGGTATCCTCTCTTGTATTTACTGAATACAACTGTAAATACAGTTCCTTTTGTATGCCTTCCATAGCAGTAACTGTAGGTTGGGTAAGCTGTGGGGCCCCCCTCATAGCTGTTGTGGCTAGAGAAAATAAATGTCTCAGTTCATTTGAGCTGCTGTAACAAAAATACCGTAGATTGGGTGGCTTACAAACAACAGAAATTTATTTCTCACAGTTCTGGAGGCTGGGAAGTCCAAGATCAAGGCACATACAAATGTGGTGTTTGGAGAGAGCTTGCTTCCTGCCTCATAGATCAATACCATCTTCTTGCTAGAATATCACATAGCAGAAGGGGCAAGGGAACTTTCTGGGGTCTCTTTTGTAAGTGCACTAATGCCTTTCATGAGGGCCCCACCCTTGTGACCTAATTACCTTCCAAATGCATGCCTCCACTTTGGGCATTAGGATTTAGCATATACATTTTGGCGGAGAGGATGTGAACATTCCTTCCATAGCAGTAAAGCATGTATTTTAAAACATGGGAGAACACCTTGACATTTATCTGCTCAAATTAAGCTTTATCTACTAGAAGAAATGCAAAGAAGCTACTACCAGTGTATTTTATCAATCAGATACTAAAACTTTGACTAATAATCTATCCAAATTTTCTGAATGATATTTCGTGTAACTTTTCCCAAGGTGGGACCAATAAAAAGTGATCCTACTGGAATATGTTCCTGTTACATATTTATGAGTGTACAAATTCAGGTTGCATAATAAAGCAGTTAAACACACACAAACACAGATATAGATGCACACACACAAAGAGAAACACACATTTACTGAGTACTTATTGTGTGTCAAGCATTATGCTAAATGTTGCAGATGTGAATATAATTGGTTTAGCCTCAAGAAATTGAAAATCTGGGGCGCCTGGGTGGCGCAGTCGGTTAAGCGTCTGACTTCAGCCAGGTCACGATCTCGCGGCCCGTGAGTTCGAGCCCCGCGTCGGGCTCTGGGCTGATGGCTCAGAGCCTGGAGCCTGTTTCCGATTCTGTGTCTCCCTCTCTCTCTGTCCCTCCCCCGTTCATGCTCTGTCTCTCTCTGTCCCAAAAATAAATAAATGTTGAAAAAAAAATTTAAAAAAAAAAAAAGAAAAAAAAAAGAAATTGAAAATCTAACAAGGAGAGAAATTCCTCTTAGTCCTTTAGCCAAAGGAATGCATGTTTTGGAAGAAACGGGCTAAACGTACAGTTCCTAGATATTTTAAAAACTTAACTCCTGGGCAAATTCATGGAGATTCTGATTTAAAATGTATTCCCGGTACCCAAACCAGACCTGGTTGTATTTGTTCCAGGCATCTTTATACGAATGATGCTTTGTCACCTATATGACCATGCTAGCGATGACATTTTCTTGGTAGACACAATGACAGATTTCAATAGTTATCTTATAGGCTAAGAGTGTCACACAGAAAAGCAATCTGATAGAAGGTCTCCAAGCTTTGGAGTGCTTGCTGGACTGGCTGAATGGAGAGGTGGATTTAGTATGTTTGGGGATTGGATGAGCTTCGTGGTCAGCACTGGTCCCTGTGAAATCCTCCACCTGTCAGCTAAGCTTTTACAAATAGAGGTAGCAGTGGGTTTGATATGCTGCTACTGAGTCGCAACATCTTTATGGCACCACTTGTATTAAACCCATGTGTCCTCATAGGCATCTGCTTAGCTAAGGGTTCACATTCGATTATGAGATCAAAGCAGCCTAACAGAGGGATGCCCTGCTAATCAAAATCATTATCTCACTTCTCCTCTCAGGTGGGCCAGGACTCAAGTAACCACGCCTTCAGGAGAAACTATCTAATGAATGTTGCTATCTGCTACATTTTGAAAGTTGAATCTCTGAGTTTCTTTCTACTTGTCTGAAAAATGGGATGAATACTTTTTCTTCCTTCTTCCAGGGGGGTTCTGTACCAATTCAAATGGACTGTAATGATAGAGGAACAGCCTCCTTTTGACTTTAATGGGGTCTCTTTTTGAATGGATGGTAAGGGATATGAGAGCTATAATTCCCTCTATGTCATATTTGGAGCACCTGTTTCTGAGCACCTGTTATGTGCTTAGAAGCTCAATCTGTTTTATGTCTTAGGGCCCATGTACTTGACTTTTCCTTAAAATTTTTTTTTTTTTTTGGTTTACTTATTTATTTTGAGAGAGAGAGAGAGAGAGAGAGAGAGAGAGAGAGAGAAAGCAGGGGAGGGGCAGGGAAAGAGGGAGAGAAAGAATCCCAAGCAGGCTCTGCACTGTCAGCACAGAGCCTGATGCAGGGTTTGAACTCACGAACCGTGAGATCATGACCTGAGCTGAAATCAAGAATGGGACGCTTAACTGACTGAGCCACCCAGGCACCCCTGTACTTGATTTTTCTTTTCAAGTTTTATAATTTTCTTTGGTTGTGGATGGGGGAAGGAAGTTGAGAGTGTTAACAGAAGCTGAGCATAGCTGCTTTGCTTTGTTTGTATGGAAGTTTCTTTCATTATAGTTTGTCCAAGGACTGCAAAACTGCTGTCCATGGCCTAACATCTCCTCTGAGTCTTGCTCAGACTGTGTTCTAGTGAGATATACGTTCTGGCGAGCTCCTGGTCAATGCTAAATGCTTTTAGTTTGCCCTACTTAAAAAGAAATCCCCATAATTTTCTTGTATGAATCACAGACCTTGGTCTGTTGGGTTTAGTGACGTATCCCAAGTGTCGAGAACAGTGGCTGGCACGTGGAAGAGGCTCAATGAATATTCATTGAGTGTATGAACCCAGGTCGTGTGGCCTTAACAGAGTCAAAGATTTAATAAATTGTTTTTATTTCGTTTGTTTTTTAAACTAGAAAAGGACTGATAAATACCAATATTTATTATTATTATTATTATTATTATTATTATTGTAAATGGATTTTCTTTCCTCTTCTGTCTTTCTCAGGGCTTCTTCATCTTGGTGTTTGGAACAATCTTGGATCCAAAGGTATTGTAAATCCTCCTCCCCCCCTTCTCCCCCTCCTCCTCCTTCTTCTTCTTCTTCTTCCCCCCCCCCCCCCACCCCGCCCCATTTTCTTCCTCCTTCTCCTCCTCCTCTTGCATTAACTGTATTTGGCCCTGGAATCCTCACTTGGAAAGACCCCTTACTGAGCATCTTTGAGCACACACTCAAACAGGGCATCACTCTTTTTTATGATGGAAGTAATATCTATCTTACAAACTCTTACAGAGCTGAGCATTTTATGTGCATTACCTCTAATCCTTAAAACAATCTTGGGTATTCTTATATTCCATTTTATGGATGAGGAAACTGAGACTCAGAGTGGTTAAACTTGCCCATGATCTCTACAGAAACCCACTCTAACAAGTTGAAGCAGAAAGAGGACTCATGAAATCTTACAATATCATCTTTGGGGACGTCCCTCTGGCTTAGAACCTTGGAGGCATCCCAGTTCCCCATCCATAGCATGGAACCAATGTTCCTCCTCATTTTCCTGGGCCCAGATAGCACAGCTTGCCAGGCCAAGGTCAGGTAGCAGATGGTAAGCTAGAATTGCTGCTACTGTTGTCTTGGAGGTCACCTTCACCCTGCCTGTTGGGGCCCCCTGGCACCTGCTTCTTTGCACTGACATGTCTGATTGGCTGAGTCCAGGTCACATGGCTGCATCTTAGCTGCAAGGGAAGTTGGGACAGTGAGTTCTACTTTATAGAGCGGTGGACCCAGAGAAGGGAATTTCCCAAATACGGATGAGTGTGTATAGGTGGTGAGTGGTGAAAACACATAAAAACTAAACATGAATAAAATATCAAATGGTTACCCAGCCTTCTAAGATCACCCTCTTTCACCCCCTGCCTCCTGGAGTGAGAAAAGCAAGCCACCCTCTCAAATGTAGTTGCAAACACTTTCCCTGCAGGGGCGGTTAATGAATTAATTTTTTATCTATGCTATTCTATTATTAAGTTAATGTCTGGGGTTTGTGAAAGGGGCAGTTCACACCGGTCCTTTCATTTTGTTATGAGGATACCATATCAACCTAACAAAAATTATTTAGAGGTGGCAGAGTATTAGTGTTTCAGTCTTTCTATATACTATCTCTGAGACACTGGGGAGTCCTTCACTCTCAGGAACCCAGATCCCCTAAACAGAATGCAGAGATAATGATGATTTTCCTGCCTCTTCTGCTAGATGAGGTAGAGAACCAATGTGATTTTGCAAGTGAAAAAACACACAAAGCATTTAAGGTGGTACACAGTTGCATACCGTATGATTGTGGTTTGTTTTTTTTTATTAACCATAATACCACAACTCGTATTGTTGTCAAAGCATCAGCAGCAACATTTTTTCTTACTGATTTACCAGGTGTTATGAGATGTGCAAAGAACTCTAAGACCTACAACTTTCTATCAAGATCAAAACCTCTTATATTTAAAATTATAATAGGTAAAGACTCAAAGATGTCACAGGACCATACATGATTAATTGATACAAAGCTGTACATGCCAGTAGTCAAATTTTTACATCAGTAAAAAACAGTGAGCATGTGTCCCCAGATGTGTTCATTATTAATTTACAAAGTATGTATTTTGCACACTGTGAAACATAAAAAGAAAGAATTGTAGGGAGAACCTCCAGTATGTCTTCTCATATCCCCATGGACCCTTGAGGGCACAGCCCCCAAACCCCGGGGGGTGCTCCTTCCTCTCTGGAGCCTGTGTGTGGCAAAGAATATCACATTTTCTGCGAAGGGTGAAGTCCTGAGCTGGAGGACTTTGGCATCCATTAACTGTCAATACAGAACTATAAGGCCTTGGAAGATGAGTAGCATTTTGTAAAGCAGAAGGGAAGATAGAGAAAAAACAAGAAGACCTGCCTGCATTCAGCCAGAGAGACTGAGGGAAAATGACAGGTTGGTCTGGAGTCAGGAGACATGAACTCAAGTCTTGGCTCTTCTCAGCAGTCAACTGACTTTTTGGCTCTTCTCAGCAGTCAACTGACTTTGGGTGTCCCTTCATCTCCTGAACTTAATGTCCTCGATTATAAAATGGAAATAATAGTACCTATTTGACAGGACTGTTTTTTGGATAAAATGAGATGGCAGGTGTGAAAAGGACTTTAAAGTGCTTTTTCAAGACAAAATATAAATATACAATAAAATACAATTAACGAAACAAAATATATTTAACACTAATATGCTATATTAATATTCTGTTAATTTATATTATATATTATATATTATATTAGTATTAATAAAGAATACATCATCATATATCATATAGTATTGAATATATATTAAATAGATTTACCTTTCATATTTATATGTACGTTAAATCTATTTAATATATATTTAAAAAACAAAACATAATTGTTATTTATTATTCTTATTATTCTCCATTCCGTGGGCTTTTGCCATGTTGCATAGCATTCTTTTTTTTTCTTTTTTTTTTTTTTTAGCTTTGGATTGACCTCTAGAAAGCAGGGTTTAAATAACTGGCAGCTATGGGAAATGTTCAACTATTCAAGGGCTGCAAAAAAAACTACTCCCAGTGCTAAGTCAAAGATTGCTCTAACCCGTGGCAAAATGTGTTTCTTAGTCACTGGGTTCATGTTGAAGGCCCCTGAGTATGAGTGTCCTGTGCCAGCCTCATCTTCCTTGTGCTTCCCCCTCTCTCCACCTTTTCCCGAACCACTCCTCCAAGTTCCTGATCCCTCCATGACCCACCGACAGGACCCAGCTGGTAACGCCCTCCCTTGCCAGAGCGTTCGCCAGGCCCCGGCACGTGTGATGGCCTCTCATAATTTTTTAAATTATTAACCCCTTTTGTTCTCTATCCAGATAAGAGAAGCTTTAAAGGGTCGAGTAACTTCTGCAAAATGGATCTCCAGAATCTCAGAGGTAAAGCCTTCACGTGCATTATTGCATTTAGACGTTTGACAAGATGACAACAGTGTTGGCATTTCTGGCGTATGGACTGTTAATAAACCAAGCACCTTAACGCTCTGTGGTATGGGTTTTCCAGAAGTGCCAAGGGAGCACCTCTTTGAGCTGTTCAGATTCTTTCCGGAGTGCTGGGACCACATCCAAAGAAAGGAAAGCAGACTTAAATGCATTTAGAGGAGAGTGGCCAGGCAGGGGGTCGGGAGGGGGCCTGGAGGGACAAACCGTGACCCATGCAGCGGGAGAGCAAGCCTGTGATGAGGCAGGGAAATGAGAGAAGGGAAAATCTCAGCTTCCCGTGATAGGCTGTTCGTTCTCCACGACTCCAATCGGTTGAACCACATCCACAGTGTGAAAGTCCAGGGAGACAAATTCTGACCCTCCACAAAGAACTTCCTCATAGCTTGATTTTCAAGAAGGGTGACTGCCATGGTTACCGGAATTGTAAGAGAAGGTTCGGGGCTGCTCAGCAGTGTTGTGGAGAAGGCTCTACAGTTTAGTAGCCCACAAGCCCTCTCCTTGATGTTCACTTCCTACAGTGTAGAAATCACGTATTGTTATGCAAAGGTTCGCTCCCTCAGCTATTCTGAGTGAGGGAAGAACTAAAAAATGTTTAAGTGACAGCACGAGGGGATCAGTGTTGGCCCAGGGAACATACCGAGTCACAAGAGAAAAGGCAATCTACAGTTTCCCATGCCAACATCGGATGGGATCTATACCGCCCTGCGTGGACTGGGTTGCAGGAGATGTGCATGGAGAGGGGTGCCCCATCACTGTAGACCTGGTACCCATGGCCCTGAGTAGCAGCATTGGCCCCCCATATGTCCTTTGCCTTTCTATTCTCTCCTCTTTAGGCCCCCTTTTATCTTCCCTCCTTTCTGTTCCCTCTATTTTCCTGTCTCCTTTCCTGTTACTCTTACCTAAACTTGGTCCTTGGTCTCCAAACCTGGCAGATTGTTGACCTCTCTATATCTTTTCCAGCTGAAATTTTCAAAAGCTAAGTTTTATTGAGAATGAACGTCAATAGTTACCCAAAGCAGTGGTTCTCAACATGACCCAAAGATCAGAATCAATTAGGAAGCTTCAAAAAATGTTGCTTGAGTCTCACGCCTGAAGATTCTAATTGGATCGGTCTGCGATGTGTCTGGGAGTTTTACAAGCTCCCCGGGTGGTTCTAACGTAGCCGATGCTGAGACCCTACCTAGCATTGTACATATTTGCCTCCCCGATCAGTCTGCCTGGCATAAGTATCCCCCTACCACCTCACTGGGTCTGTCCCCTGCTCTCAGGAGAGGCTTGGCTCTTCCAGTTGCTTCCAGTCTGTCACTGTTCCTTTCCTTATGCATTTCTAGTACTGATCCATTCAGCCACCACAGGGGTGAATTGCTCTCTGATCATCTGGCCCACTTCTCTTTGTGTCTGTACTTAAATACAAGTCAGGATTATACCCAGAACTTTATTACCAGTTTGTTGGTTGTTTGAATCCGTGGTTTTCAATGCTGGCTGCACCTCAGAAACATCTAGAGAACTTTTAAAAAATACCACGTACGTCCAAGAAAATTTAAAGCAGGGAGTAGGGCCTGTCACTTTTTTTGGTTTGTTTTAAAGTTTCCCAGTGATTCCGAAGAGCTGCCAAGGCTGTGAACCACTGGTCTAGGAACCTGGTAAATTTATCCTAATGTCTTACAATCCTTCCCCTGCCCGCTAGCTGTAGGCTGTTCCAAGTCGGTTTTATCAGCCCTCCTCAGAGGAAGTAGGGCTTATTGTCTGTCTTCTCTCCTGCTTTGCAGACCTCTGCTCCCCGCGTAGCAATCTCCTACAGGCCAGGCTGAACTCTTTCCCCTGTCACACCTGCCTGCGGGGCATCAGTCCCAGCTCCCCAAACTCAGGATAAGAAATGTGTTCTTTTGATATCCGGTGTGGTGAGTTAGTCCACGCTCATGCGGTAATCATTTCACCAGAGAGCTGATGCATCTTAAGCAACATTTACCTAAAACACGAGGATCTTTTAGACTCAGGTACATTATAAAAGGATGACTGTATCATTGGGGCGCCTGGGTGGCGCAGTCGGTTAAGCGTCCGACTTCAGCCAGGTCACGATCTCGCGGTCCGGGAGTTCGAGCCCCGCGTCGGGCTCTGGGCTGATGGCTCGGAGCCTGGAGCCTGTTTCCGATTCTGTGTCTCCCTCTCTCTCTGCCCCTCCCCCGTTCATGCTCTGTCTCTCTCTGTCCCAAAAATAAACGTTAAGAAAAAAAAATTAAAAAAAAAAAAAAAGGATGACTGTATCATGGAAGATTCCAGCAGGCCTGCTGAGAAAAGCTATTTGAGGGCTAGGAGGCATTCTAGTGTTGCTCTGTCTCTCCACGCCACTCAGCTGCCTTCTCCCCATCTCCCTCCCAAACTAGAGACCCCTCAGGACCGGGAGCCAGGCCAGATGGGAGCCGGGGGATCTCTCACACGGGCCTGTTCCTGTGTTGTACGCGGTGCTAATACAAAGAAGGAGGGGGTTAGAGTGAAGGGAGGAAATAAATTGCTGTGGGTCACAGTTCTCTATGTGCTTTGACTAGTTGTGATAATTGAAAACAGACTAATAATGATAAATGCAATTATGCCTCTGTCATCAACAGAATCTTTCTACTGATTTCTCTGGTCACCCCACCAAAGGGCCAAGCTAACACAGCCGGCTATACTCTTAACTTGGGAGGTGAGTGCAAAGGAAGGGGTTCCCAAATTCATGACATTGTAATTAAGAATGTTTTTTCTTTTTCTTTTTTTAATGTTTCTTTTTTTGAAATTTTGTTTTTTTAAAGTTTATTTACTTTTGAGAGAGAGAGAGAGAGAAGGAGAGAGAGAGAGTGCGAGCAGGGGGAAGGGGCAGAGAGAGAGGGAGACACAGAATCCGAAGCAGGCTCCAGGCTCTGAGCTGTCGGCACAGAGCCCGAAGCGGGGCTCGAACTCATGAACCTCTGGATCATGACCTGAGCTGAAGTCAGACACTTAACCAACTGAGCCACCCAGGTGCCCATGAATGTTTTTTTTCTTGACTGAAAGGATTCTTCTTATACAATCTATTCTCCTCTAGCTATGGTTGGAGTTACAGTCACACTTCTAATTCTTGCATTCCTGAAATTTTTGTTGTCGCTATAAAACAGTGAGGCGTGTCTGAGAATGGTTGTAAGTTAGCCTGAGTGTATTTAAAGGGGGGCATTTGCACAGCTCTACATGACTGCTGCCTCTCTTCTCTCTCTAATTCCCCATCCCCAGGACATGATATCAGTAATGTCCCCACACATCCTGCTGTGGCCCCTTTCGTTCCCTAGTGTTGAAAGATCAAGGAATTATCTTGTGAGAGGCTTCAGGGATAATGCAGAAGTTAATTCACTTTTGAGGTAATGTCTGAGAGACAGAGATGTAGAAACAGAGAGACGGGAGTCACAGGGGAAACAAGTACAGAGACACCGAGGGGCGTGGTGACTCTGGGTCGCAAGAGAGCCACCCAGACATGTGGACATGTGCAGGCAAGTCTTCCAATCCTCTGTGTCCAGGTCTCTATAGATCTAGAGAGAGAAGATCAGACAGAGAGATGGAGACACCCACAACAGGATGCCCACATTTGCGGTGAGTCAGAGAGATACAGAGAGAAGCCAAGGGTTACAGAGAGAGACCCAGAAAACAGAAAGAAACAGAAACATACACAGAGACTGAGCCTCACTCAGAGACACACATAGAGTGACAGCAACAGAAATGAGGACAGATGCAGAGAGAGGCATTCAGATACATAGACAGAGGCCCTCCCCTCCCCCCATCCCAATACCTGCTGGCTCCCATGAGCCTCTGTGGCTGAGACCTTCGGTGGCAGCCCAGGGCCTTGTACAAAGAAAGGGGTCTTTTCCAAAAGGGAAGGAATCAGTCCTGCTTACAGAAAGACAAGGTTTGTAGCTCAGCATTTGTAAGCTGTGGAAAACCAGCCTGTTCCCTGGATTCCAGAGTGACTTAAGATAAAGAGACTCTCCATTTGCTAAGGAGGCTCTACCCAAAGGGGCTTATTGTTCCAGAAAGAGTGAGCCTGTAGTGTAGTTGCTGTGAGGCTTTCGGGTCTTGCCACCTGTTCATTAAAGTTGTGGTTTTCTGTTCTTGACAAGGTCGTACATCCCGGGAATGGCAGAGCCCCAGGAAAAATGTGCTTACTCCTGTCTTCTTGCCTCTGGGGAGTATGAAGGAAGCCTCCCATGCTGTGGTGCTGATGGAGGAAGATGTGAAGTATGGGGAGGGTGGAAGACCCCTCTGTCCAAGCTGCTCTGTGATGCTGAACATTTCTCCCCACCAACTATCAATGTATATATACGCCATGCCGGGCATCCACAACGGGACAGAAAGACACAGTGGGCCGCAGCAGAGCCTTGGTCTTGTGGAGCCTCCAGTTCCATGCTGTTGGGTCATGTTTATCCTCAGGAAGAGAGTCTGGTTCATCGTGGCAAAGGTGGCCTAGGATGTCACCTGGCTGGATTCTGTGGGTTGCCAAGGGAGGGGCCCTCATGAATAGCCACCAACAGTTGGGCTGACTCTAAGTAGGTCATGGCTGGTTCTTTGTACGAAAGGAATCCAACTGCCAGCACAGTCCACCTGTCCAAATTTAAATTGATTACACGGTTAGCCTAGCTTGGGCTTAGAGGCAACTTGGCCATGAGACAAGTGAAAAACATAGAGCTTTTGAACCAGAAAGATGCTCATTGTAAGTTAAGGAGCCTGGAGCCTGGAGTGATGGACCACAGCTAATCAAGGCTCAAGCCAGAGCTAGAAACCCAAGTCTGCAGGCTCCCAGCTCTGGACTCATGTCACCTGAAGACATGGAGCCACCGAGGGACGCTGTCAACTCTGATGATGTAAGATTAACCCTCACCAACAATATGGTTTTTTGAAACCAGTGATGAGGAAGAGGAACCATCATATTTCAAGTAGAGAGCTGCTCATCTTCTTAATGTTGTATGTAAACAAATTTGACATTCAAACAAAGAGAGAAGTACAATAGATAGAAGCCCCTTCAGAGGGAAAAAGAAAGCTCCTTTATAAAGCAAGCACCCAGGCTGATGCATGAGACCAACATGAGTGGATAAAGGAAAAGGAAGCAGCGAGTAGCCCCTAATTATCCTACCACAAAGCCAGTGTTAATGATGTTATATAACAAATGGGAAAATGAGACTCACTTGTGAATGAGTAGGGGTCTCTCTCCATCTTTCTTTTTTTACTGTAAAAAACTTTCTCTAAGTAAGGAAGCTTGAAAAAAACAAAAAATACAATAAAGAAGTCAATCCAAAGGGAGAAAAATACACCAACCTGCAGAATAAGTCATCTTTCCAGTGGCATGGCTTATCTTGTGACAATAATCACATTTTTCTCAAATGAAGACAGAAAGGAATTTTAATTTGACATTTCCTGGTATTTCTGTAGAGTCTCTCCAAGGGAAGGGAGTGGGGCAGGCATAGTCCTGGTTTTCGTAATGCAAAGATCTCAGTACCAAGAAACGTGACTTACCCAGAGCCAAGGTATTGAAGTGAGGACAGAAGCTCATGAAACTAGATAGTTAGAATTAGAAATCTGGATAAACTTTAGAAAAGGTGGAGTCCAATGGCCTCATCTTGCAGACGGGAACTCTGAACACTAGCAAGAGAGAGATTGGTCTTTCGTCAGTATTATGTGTTAAGCACTTGACGGTCACATCTAGTATGAGAGCACATTCTGCTCCAAGGTGCTCACTTCCTAGGATGGGACGGCCGTAATGAAGATATTCTGTCTTGGGATTCTTTTTAACCAGGAAAGCGCCCATGGATGCTAACAGAGAAACTCCAGGAGTTTTTGGAACTCCCTTGAAAAAACGTGTGCCTCCGCTCCTATAGCACACAACCTGGTCTGCCCCCTCCTGAAAGGTGTCAGTGAACCGCATGTTTAGGTTGACTTTGGAAGACCCTGAGTGGAGACATTTTCAATGTCCTACTCACACCTCACGGAGGAAGGGCCTTGGTCAGGTGGCTCAAGGACAGATTGGTGCTAAGAGTGTCTAAGGCAGATTCATTGTTAGACACTCAATACATGGTGATCCTTGGGAAAGTTATTTAAATTCCTTAGATTTTGATTCTCTTATTCATAAATTGAACACAGTAGAGTCTACCTCATAGGGGTGTTGTACAGACTAAATGAATAAGTGTAGATAAAATACTTAGAATAGTACTTGGCCATTACAATGTCAGCTGTTTAATTTTATTAGAGTACCTGTGAGTTCACGGACACACACAACACACACAAACCCAAGCAAACACACAACTGTGGCCCTTTGCATGAGTCTGGAGATAGTCTCATGGAAGTTAGCTCACTGACTTCTCAATAAAAGAATGAAGCATTTGATTCAGTCTGTTCAACATCGAGGGTATCAGCCAGCAAAATCTGCCGAGCTTACCATTAGACTATTCTTTCATTCAGTGTTACCGTGGTGGTTGTAACACAGAGTCCCCTGACTGAGAAAGAGTATACATCATGGGGTTCTATTGAGGGTGCACCATGTCTGAGCTCTGCTTTACTTTTTGCCTTCTCTGTGAACTCTTCCCTGAAGAGTCCGGCCAGAAGTGCTGGTTGTCCTCACCTGATTTCCTATAATATTTATAATCTGTGCCGTGCACTTTAGATTTAGTATTTATTGTTTTATTGTTTGTTTACTTTTAGCCTTTCGGTGTACATATATTTTCTCTCTCAGATAATTCTGTAAACCTGGGGGGATGGCATTACTCACTTTATTTACTCACTATGTTACTCCCTCCTGCACGCCCAAAGTGCAGAGCAAAGTGTCTTACACACAGAACGTGTTCAATAAAGGCCTTTGATTGCACAACCAAAGGTTTGATGATACTGGCTTTTCTGATTCCCAATGACCCGGTGCTTAACTAGCAACCTCGGTAGAAATGACCTATTTTCACCTATTTCATGACCTCCTTAATCTTCACTACGGCAAAAAGATGTAACCAAACTGTCTTTCCCTTATTTCTCCTTACTGTCAACATTTCCCCCATAATATTTAAAATTTTTTTTTTTTTTCAACGTTTATTTATTTTTGGGACAGAGAGAGACAGAGCATGAACGGGGGAGGGGCAGAGAGAGAGGGAGACACAGAATCGGAAACAGGCTCCAGGCTCCGAGCCATCAGCCCAGAGCCCGACGCGGGGCTCGAACTCCCGGACCGCGAGATCGTGACCTGGCTGAAGTCGGACGCTTAACCGACTGCGCCACCCAGGCGCCCCTCCCCCATAATATTTAAAAGCAGGTTCGCATTAGATTTCCTGGCTGAGAGGGTATGTAAATAGAAGGCACTAGAATTGGGATGTGTGGGTTTTGGTGGTGAAGAAAAGCCAAATTGTCTATCCTGTCGGAAGTCAAACCATGTGACGTTTCCTTCAAGTGGAGACTGTACCTTCTGTGTCTGAATTTCCCTTGGCCGTGGCCCGAGGCTCAGTAACAACTGTTGGCCGGTTATTAAAAAAGTAAAACAGGGGCGCCTGGGTGTCTCAGTCGGTTAAACGTCCGACTTCGCCTCAGGTCATGATCTCGCAGTCCGTGAGTTCGAGCCCCGCGTCGGGCTCTGTGCTGACCGCTCAGAGCCTGGAGCCTGTTTCAGATTCTGTGTCTCCCTCTCCCTCTGCCCCTCCCCTGTTCATGCTCTGTCTCTCTCTGTCTCAAAAATAAATAAACATTAAAAAAAAAGTTAAAAAAAAAGGAAAACAGGGGCGCCTGGGTGGCTCAGTTGGTTAAGCGTCTGACTTTGGCCCAGGTCTGATCTCACCGTTTGTGAGTTTGAGCCCCACATCAGGCTCTGTGCCTTTGGATTCTTTGGATTCTGTGTCTCCCTCTCTCTCTGACCCTCCCCCACTCGCACTCTGTGTCTTTCTCTCTCTCAAAAGTAAATAAACATTTAAAAAATAAATAAGTCAAACAAAAATCTCTTTGGCGTAAGGTAGGGATTAGATCATGATTTACCCATCCATTTCCTAGCCAGTTTCCCCCCACGTTCACCATCAATACAGACAAAAATGTGATAGCCTTCTAGAATCATCTACAAGAGTGGCACAACTTCGCCTTCTGTCCCCTGTGTTCTAATTACACCAGTGCAGTAGATGCAACACAGCCTCATGTGATCATCCGAGATAAAGATGAGGCATTAAAGCACAAACAAGTGACTCATTTTAATGGATTTGCTTCAGACGAGAGAAACCTGTAATTTCTCTTAGGCGTGCTTGATGCACCCATTGTGGAGTGAATCACATACTTACACAAGCCTTGAAACCCCGGGCGGTTTTACTTCTCAGATAGGCTTCTCACAACAGGTGGCTGGTTTGCACCGGGGCCTCTTGGATTTCCCTTTCAAAAATGGAGAAGAGAGATCACAGCCACTGAAGGGGGGACCATGAGAGGTGCAAAGGCAGGCACGCATGATGGTGGGGCACAGCGGTGGGGAACTCAGTGCCGACTTCCCTGCTGGGCTGCTAGATTTCCTGGATGCGGTGAGTACACATGTCACAACAAAATCTTTCTCCTACCGAAGACCGGATTGTTTTGGCATGTATTCCGGGATGGGGAAAATGTGTGATTTATGGTGGTATTGTCTGGAATGCTTGATTGCTGCAGGAAACTTCCCTAACATTATTTACAAGTTGGCTAGCTCAAGGTTAAAGTATTTCCTAGATCTCTTTTGTGTTTGTTTTTCTTTCAAAAGGCATTTGTCAGGGTCCAGTTGCTCACTCCTAGGAGTGAAAATGCAAAGCACCAGGCGATTAGACTCTCTGTTCTCTGATTGTCCCTTGCTGGATAAAGTGGATGAGCAAACCAGCTTTCGATTGCCTTCCTTTAGGCTCATTGTAAAGTGTGTGTGTGTGTGTGTGTGTGTGTAAATAAATATATAATTAAGCATTCTTTAGTAGTTTTTCCTTTTAATGGGGCTGATAAAGCTGTCTTTATACCAACTTAAGACATTTCCTTGAGTTACTGCTGAAACCTCTTTGCAAAGGCACCTACCCTTGTTTTGAGTGGTCTGTAGTACCTTTGATGACCTATCTTCCTTATATTCTGAGGACAAGTGTGGCCTTTCAAGTGTGCGTCCTAAGGTGCTATTTTGTGTGTGTTGCAGTACTCCAGCAAACTTTCTTCCTGGAACAGAGCAATTGCCCCGTCTGTCAATTACTTTAAAATCATATAAATCTCAAGATAGTTGGCCAGATGCTAGATCCCTTCCGGACTCTGAAATCAAGTGATTCTTGAAACTTAACAGCATTTGAATCCAGACTGCAACTCTCAGAAAAGATACTGGGCTACAAAGAGATGGGCTGGAAGCCATCTAAAATAGGCGGGGATAAGATGCTTCTGATTCTAATAGATCTTTTGTATCTTTCTTTCCTCCAAGGCTCCTTATGAAACAGCTCCTCCATGGCAAGGGACAGCTGGTAAGAGTGACTGAATCCATCTGATGGCTGAGATCAAGAACGCACAAACAACTTGTTAGCCATCTGACTATATAACCAGAGTTCTAATTACACCAGCGCAGTAGATGGGATGCACGGTTATGAAATTCAGCTGAGGGGAACAAAACACACACACCCCAACATGTGGGTCAGCAGATTCTAAGGTCCTAACCCTCAGTTAACCTTTCTGAACTGGTTCTTCCCATCAAAGGGATTGGCCAAGGAGTGTGAGGTGAGTTGCTGCCTGGAAGGTTAGCCAACAAGTGGGTAGGCCCTCCCTCTCACCTTGGGGTGAAGTTCACGGAGGGGAACCCGTTGGGAAAGGGTCCACTTCGTTTGCAAACATTCCCACCCAGCTCATCTTAGGGTGTTCTGTGTGGAGGGGTTTGAGAGATCACGGCTTTCAGCACGTTCCTTCCTGGCTGACTGTGGTTACCATTCCCAGGCTGTGCCTTCTTAATTTGCTTTGAGAGTCCTGATGCTAGCCCTCGCACGGCGTGTCCAGGCAGGTGTGGGGTGCCTCCGTTTCATGAGTCATTCCCCACAACCCACCCCATGCTAGCGCATATCGGAAACAAGCCCTAGGACCCAGGCAGACTAATTGTATTATTTAATTCCAAGTCATTCAGAAACTCAGCTCTTAGGACAAGGGAGGTGGCACAGATAGGAGACGGTGTTTCGGAACAGCTGGGGTCCCCTAGGTCTGTTCAAGAAAATGTTTTGTGAGTTCTGACTGTGGAGACTGGGCAGAAAGGATGGCTGCCTGCCACGCCTGTGGCAGACATCACTAATCTGGCAGGACGTTGTTCTTTGCTGCACCTGGATGGGACCTCACCATCCTGTGTCGCATAAGGTTCCAGGTAGTATAACAAAGAGGTAGGCTGGGAGCATTTCTTTCTTTTTTTTTTTTTTAATTAAAAAAGTTTTTTTAATGCGTATTCATTTTTGAGAGAGAGAGAGAGCGAGCATGAGCAAGGAGGGGCAGAGAGAGAGGGAGACACAGAATCTGATGCAGGCTCCAGGCTCTGTGCTGTCTGCATAGAGCCTGAGGCGGGGCTCGAACCCATGAACCGCAAGATCATGACCTGAACCGAAGTTAGATGCTTAACCGACTCAGCCACCCAGGCACCCCTGGCAGCATTTCTACTTAAATCACCAGGTTTCAAAAGCATCTAGAGTTGCAAATATGCTTATCTTCCCATCTAAGATAGAGAAGTTGCCTTGTGATTTTTAAACAAAAGCTTCAGAAATTGGCATCATTCTCTGCATGGGTCATTCACTGATCCATCCATTTATCCAACACATGTTTATTGGGTATCAATTATGCATCTCACAGTCCGCGGGGTGCTGGGGACAGAGAAGTTATCCTGTGTTCGCCTCCTGACTAATGACAACCTGATTTTTTGGTCCTAATCTGCCAAATGCAGGCTAACTTCTCTCAGGCTCTGGGGCTGGGACGACCGAGTGTTGTGCTCTGCTAACCCCATGTCATCAGGGCCTCGAGCTCACACAGTGGTGTGGGAGGCATCTATTGATGTGACTGAGCCACTGGGACTACTGGGTCTAGCTAGCTACATTGTCATCAGCCTCTGGGGCCAGCAAAGGCTATTCTCCCTCTCTCTCTTTGAAGTGATCACTCTGTTAGAGCAGAGAGTCTGGCTTCCATTCAGTGGCCTAGAATTGCTGTTTATTCTCAAGTGAAAGACAAAAGTGGATGGTAGCCGGTAATTCAAGCTTTTATAAGGATGCACAGGGAAAGAGAGGCAGGTTGGGGAAGCAGGGGGGAGGAATTTGGGATGCTACTTTTCTAGAACCTGAGAAGCTGCCAATGCAGGCTGCTTGTTGCTTCCACCTCTGAAATAGGTCATCTTTCAGGCACTTTGGGAACAAGATGCAGGCCTTGTTTCTTCCTAAGCATCAGATGACCCTTTATTTACCTAATTACCATGGAGGCCTCAGGTACAATTTCTGCATCTTGTTTTCTCCTCCTCTTTTTAATTATCCGTTTCTGAGTCTGCCTTCCCCTTCCTGTGATCATCCCCAACATCTGACTGCCACCCACCCCTTCTGTGCCTGCCTTTCCTCAGCTCTCCAGCCGGAGCATTATGTTTCAGGATAATTCTGACTCTTTTCACTGTTGAAGATGACCTCTCCACCGCCTCCTTCTTTCAGGATTCACTGAAGGCTAGGTCTGTTCCTCTCGGCTGCGCTGCTTTGGGTCACGGTGAATGACCTTCTATGAAGGTATTAGCATAGGGACTGGCCTGTGGTAGACGCCCAACAAATGCTCGTGGAGCCTGAGTCTGGGTGAATTAACGTGTTCCAAGATGACATATGGTCCTCGAACAATAGCCTTAAATTCCCCCAGAGCACTTTAGACGATAGCGTAAATTTGGTCCAATAGGGATGAAACAGGTCTTTTTGCCACAAGGATGCCCAGAAACCGTGTCATGCATATATGTATGTGTGAGGGGTTGGGGGTGCTGGTGCTGGCACGTTCTTCAAACCATTTGACCATGGAACCCCTTGGTGTTTTATGAGACTCGCGTTCCACAGAAACCCACTTCAGGACGCAGTATCCCAGCCAAACGCAATTGACACGAAACTCTGTAGTGTTTGCCTACTAGGAAGAAAACAGGCAGATTTCCTGAAATCACAGAACACTTAAGTCAGTGTATAAAAATGCCTTCAGCGTCAGGTTTTTCTTCCATTCTTTTAAAATTCAACTTTGGTGCCTGCTACGAACTTGGCAGGCAAGCGGGAGATGGTATGTGTCAACCCTAGGCATAAATATGCGTTGTTATAGCGCTATTCTGTCAGAGTTACTGCTCACTATTTTTATGTTCCCCCACCAGGGACTAGGATCTTGATGTAAATAGCCAGTGACAGATCTTCCCAACAAAGTGTTTTCCTGCCGCCATACCCAAGGGGTTTAAAGAGGCAGGGATTTTATGAAAACACACGATTTTGCCGTTAAACTGAACACACTAAAACCAGAAGTCAATAAATGGTATGGAGGTAATTTAAGCATACTGGAGATAGAATAACTCTGGATTCTCCAGGTAGGATAGGACCTGGCATTGACTCCAGGCTCTCTTCACTAGGAACTAGCAGACCCTTGGGCCAGGCAAGTTGTCCTTGAATAGATTCACACTGGAAAGCTGCCTCTTTCGGTACTGTCCGCGTTTTTGCTGATGTTCTTTTGGACAGTCCACTCGTGTCACATTTAATATTTAGATTTTGTGTCCTTGTTCTTTTCCTCATTCTTTCAAGAGGTCACTTATCACATGCAGACACTGTGCTGGGTATTGGAGAAGTACTTTTCATTTGCAGAAAATTTTTAGCTTGGCATTACACAAAACTCAAAGTTCACTTTAATTAAGTCTTTAGCAATGATGAATCTCAGAAAGTATGTTTTTTTCCATTTTGTCCTATGAAATATCAGCCTCGGATTATGAATTATTCTGGAAATGCTTCTTTTTATTTTTTAAGTCTCCATTTTCAGAGCCCTAAAGCTCTGGCTCATAGTGTTCCGTGCAGAATGCTCTGGATTTTGGCTTCGGCTATCCAAATTGTGATAGGATGGATCCCATTCCACTCTTTCTGGTGAGAAGAGAAACAATCCAGTTGGGGCTAACTTGAAAACATTTATCCATCTGACCCATCCCTGCCAATCAAAATGGACACAAATAAGAATGCAGTGACTCCTCTCGGGTAACGTTATTAAACATCCCCCCCTTCCCATTTGTCATAATTGAAGGAAATTTACCATACAATTATCAGACAGAATGGTAGATGGGTTGCGTACATCAGACTATAAGAATGTGGTTGATGGAATAGCAAGTTTATCAGCCAAAACTCTCCAAACAGCTAGTTGTGCTCAGTTCAAAGTTTATGCTTCTTATGGTCATGCTTGTGATTTCACACTGCATGTGGATTGTCTGCTAGTAATTTTTTTCTTAAAAAAATGAATGAATCATTATTTCATAATGTTCCACATAGAGCATAATGATCTACAGAAAAGGCCGTGACTATTGGATCCTTTCCTCTCTGAACACTTTTGGGAGCTGTGGACTTAGAAGTCCTAGCACTGGTTGGGAAAACAGTTTTGGAGTTCCCAAATCACATCACATCACATCACATCATTGTGCCAGATATCTGATTTTCTCCCAGCAAGATTAACTTTAAAGCAAACTTCTTATATTGAAAACCGTACACAGTAAAATCTTCTTCCTGAAGCCTTAGATAGCAGGTGTTCTTATTTATAAGTGGCCTCCTGTGGGCTTGCCTTCACCCATTTGGCTGTGCATTCCAAACCATGCTCTCCAGGTGGAAGAGAATTGCATTTACTCTCAGCATCAGTCCTATTATTTGACCCTGAATGCAGGTATCTTTTTTCCCTGATGAATGCATCTTGGGAAGGAGATTTCGACAGAGTTGTGAAAAATAGGAAAGAGAATAGACCAAAGGGACCACTTCAGTGGGAGAAGTGAACGATTTTC
The DNA here is from genome assembly GCF_016509475.1 of Prionailurus bengalensis. Lineage (NCBI taxonomy): Eukaryota > Metazoa > Chordata > Mammalia > Carnivora > Felidae > Prionailurus > Prionailurus bengalensis. The sequence continues at coordinate 44,962,403 of NC_057349.1, forward strand.
GATTTGATAATGAAAATGAATCTTTTAGTCTGTATTTCTGCTTCTAAGATTGTAGGTCACAATCCATTAGAGGGTTGTGGAGTCAATTTAGTGGGTGGCAACCAATCCCTGAAAGAATGTCAGGTAGAGTGGAATGCAAGATAAAAATCACAGACATAGCAGAGTATCTTGCTCATAGATGGGAAGGATAAGTAATTTTACATAAAAGTTTTTGAAATATAAAGGTTATGTATTTTTCAATTTTATGTAGGCATCTCTAATGTGTCTGTACACAATGAGTCATGATTTAAGATCTTTTTTTTTTATTGTGTCAGGATAAAAAAAATTTTGAAATCCACAAGTATATATGTGAAACATATGGGTACTTCTAAGACAACTTATTCTGGTTCTTCTGGTATTTCCTTTTGTGATGACAGTTAAAAATCTATCCTAAAAATATTAATATTGCAAATTGCTTAGTGTATTAATCCACCAATTTGCTGCATACAGGAGAACTTCTTTCAACCACTCCTGTAAGATCATGAATTCCACACACATATCCCAACAACTATGCAAATCCATTACCACACTTTGCCTGTCATTCTGCCATGTTTCCTTTCCCTTGCTCAGACTTGCTCTGCAAGATGACAGTAGAAGTCAAAATACTTTCCCTATATGTTCATTGGTTAGGAACTCAAAGAATTTTAAACTCCAAGATAATTTGGAAGCCTTCCTGTAAATGCCTGTGGCTCATCGTCTCATGCAAAGGCTCACTGGAGTCGTGAAAGTCCATCGTAGTCTTGACTCTACCTCGGAAGGGTTTGATCCCTGATCACTGAGTTTTGTTTTCTCCCTGGCTACAGATTGCCTGGTGGGGCTAGATGGATCAGAATTCGTTCATCTCCATTGGAGCATAAAGGGATTTACGTTTGCTGAGGCTCAGTTTCTGCCTCATGTGCAGCATGTAGATTCTCACTATTGCTCACTATTGCTTTGACGTGTCTGTATTCCCCACTGGACATCCTTAATGGAAATGACAGCAACCTTTATTTCCATACCCCAGAGGCTGGTACAGTGCCTGGCAAATAGGAGGCACTTGAAAAAGGGTCATTGGTAGAATAAAAATCACCCTACATTTTATGAAATGAGTGAGAAAGAAAATGGGATCCGTGAAGGTCAAATAGTTCATCAATAGCATAAATATGATAACAACTTAACTCGTGCTGACTCTAAGACCCATGGTATTTTCACTTTGCTGCATTTGTACTACCAGGAAAATCATTCTAGGGAACTTTGTTTCCAATAAATGGTCTTAGTTTCCACTAGCCTGTAAGTATGATGGCGATGATCATGATGGTGTCCATGAATTCCAACTATTGTAAAGATGCATTCTTGGAGATCTGTCTTTGCAAGGTGGAACTATCAAGAAAAAGGCTTCATCACAAGAAAAACATTTGTAACCATGTGTGGTGACAGATGTTAACTAGACTTACCTATCATGTCGCAAAAATACAAATATCAAATCATGATATGTTTCCATTAATGTAGTGTTACATGTCAATGATATGTTAAAAAAAAGAACAAACAGGCAAGAAGCAGACATAGCCAGAGAACAGAGAGTTATCTTCTAGTGCTTCTAGTTTCTCTGAGTAGTAGTTGATCTATCTATGAGAGAGTTTCCGTGCTTGCTCCAGTAGCAGACAATAGTGTATATTCATTTCATTTTAAGTTACTTGACTCCATATGCCTAGAGAGACAGTACACTGTAGAACAGTTGTTCTTCACGGAGGGTGATTTTCTCTCCCAGGGCACATTTGGAGACATCCGGAGACATTTTTGGCTGTTACTACTAAAGAGGAGGCTGCTCCTGGCATCTGGTGGGTAGAGGCCAGAGATGCTACTATATATCCTACAATTCACAGCACAGCCCCCCCAAAACAAAGAACTATCCAGCCTACAATGTCAATGGTACCATTGCCGAGAGACTCTGCTCTCCAGCTGCGCCCTCTGGGTTGAACTCTGGGCTCCAGCATTTTTTATCTGAATGAACTTGGCTCAGAGCTGCTCAACACTTTGTACCTTAGCTTCTCCACAGGTACAATGAAGACAGTAAAGGAAGCACTCAGAACAGTGACTAAGAAATAAAAGTTCTTGAGAAATGTTACTATCGCAGAAAATTATCAATTAAATGACCAGAAACGATGTCTTGGTGAACATGTTTCTTTCCTGGTGCTTCCATCATTCCCATGTATTATTTGTAGAAAAGTTAACATTTGAGAAAAAGTCTTTCTTTTTTTTCTTTTCTTCCTTTCTCTCTTTCTCTTTCTTTCCTTTCTTTCTTTCTTTCTTTCTTTCTTTCTTTCTTTCTTTCTTTCTTTCTTTCTTCTTTTCTTCCTTTTACATGTTAGCTAACTTGAAAGTAGATATTGGTGTTCTTTCTTAGAGCAGGACGTTTTGGTGTGCATATCTCAGAGTACCCTGTAGGGTCACCAAGTGTTTTGTTAGTCGGCTAAGTTTTGCATTGTTCAGCCTTATCACCTTCAGCTGGATCCACCTTCATTCTCCTGCAGGTGAAGATCCTAATGTGTGAAAATGAAGTCCCAGGAAATGATGCTTTGCTGTTTAATGTTATTCCTGGCCACGGAATGTTCTCACTATAGATCCAAGGTGCGCATCAAAGTAAGTTTGATCCATTCTTACGTGGTCCCATAGAGAAATCTGTCAGTTCTCCCAGATAGCTAAATTTATGATACAGGACGTGATTTTAAATAAATGTTCAAATGACTACAGTTTTAGTCTTGCTAATAGTTTTTTGTTTTTGTTTTTTGTTTTAAAGGGAACAAAGAAACGTTGAGAGGTGGCTGGGCCTTGCAACAGTATATTTGCAGGGTGTGACATGGAACTATAGGAGAGTAGGAAAATGACTTTTCAAGCCCCAGAGAATGTAGACAGGCAGCCATTGGGAGGAGGAAGTACCAGCCTGGCAGCTACTGATTCAGCTCCAGACCTTAACTTTCCTTCTCATTAGCTGCACAAGTTGCTTTCCTTCTCTGAGTCTTAATTTCCTTATCTGTAACCTACAGGGTATTTTTTTTTTCTTTTAGATAATGTTTATAGCCCTTTATAGCTACAAAAGAGTTTGTGATTTTATTATTGTCACCTACTGATTATTCCTAGCATCTGCTCATCTCTACCTTTCTGGGGGATATAATGGTATCTGGAGGGGCATATAAGCTCCATTTCATAGTTACAGTTAATACAGATGGAGACCAGCTTAGTGTTACAATTGCTACATCTGTGTTCTCCCTGGGTACTTCAACTTTCCAGGGGCCCCTGGGTGGCTCAGTCGGTTGAGCATTGGACTCTTGATTTCAGCTCAGGTCATGATCTCATGGTTTGTGAGATCAAGCCCTGCACTGGGCCTGTGCTGACAGTGCTAAGCCTGCTTGGGATTCTTTTTCTCTCCCTCTCTCTCTGCTGTTCCCCCATTTGCACTTTCTCTCTCTCTCAAAAGAAATAAACTAAAAAAAAAAAGAGTAATGTTCATTGTTTTTTTTTTTTTTAAAGCTTTCCAAAATATGGATTCAGTCCATTAACCTGACCTTCAGAGCCCAAGTGACCACTGGCAAGCTTCTAGGTCTCATCAGAAAATAGTTTGTGCTTTGTCTGTGCTCACCTCTATGCTTCCCTCTGCAAGTTCCCATGATGTCATACATGGATGCCAGTTTTCTGGCCTAGTCCTGAACACGTTTTTACTTCATATCCACATGGAGCCTCTATGTTGAGATGAGAGAGGAGAGTCTAGTAAGCGGACCTTTGGGAATTTATGTTTTACAGGATGGAGATAAACATCAACATCCTGAAGGGAAACTCAAGACTGGAATGATACAAGGTATGTGTCTACAGAACAGTCTTCTTCCATATGGAGACTGGACAGAGTAAAGGAAGACTTGGCTGTCGCCAAGCATGTCCCAGACCACGAGCTTTCAATTAGAATAACAGTCTCTCTCTCTGACCCTCCCCTGCTCATGCTCTGTCTTTCTTTGTCTCAAAAATAAATAAAACGTTAAAAAAATTAAAAAAAAAAAAGGGGGGCGACTGGGTGGCTCAGTTGGTTAAGCGGCCAACTTCGGCTCAGGTCATGATCTCGCGGTCCGTGAGTTCGAGCCCCACATCGGGCTCTGGGCTGACAGCTCAGAGCCTGGAGCCTGTTTCAGATTCTGTGTCTCCCTCCCTCTCTGACCCTCCCCTGCTCATGCTCTGTCTCTCTTTGTCTCAAAAATAAATAAAACGTTAAAAAAATTAAAAAAAAAAAAGGGGGCGACTGGGTGGCTCAGTTGGTTAAGCGGCCAACTTCGGCTCAGGTCATGATCTCGCGGTCCGTGAGTTCGAGCCCCACATCGGGCTCTGGGCTGACAGCTCAGAGCCTGGAGCCTGTTTCAGATTCTGTGTCTCCCTCTCTCTCCTACCCTCCCCTGCTCATGCTCTGTCTCTCTCTGTCTCAAAGATAAATAAAACGTTAAAAAAAAATTAGAATAACAGTCTCTAACAAGTTCTCATTGTTTACCAGTATTGATAGACTCACTGACAATTGTACATTATCTATGACATAGTCACTGATGCAATTCAGCAAATATTCACGTGTGTTCTAGAGGAGAAGGCAAGTGTTCACTTTAAAACCCTGAAGGGAAATGTGTTTGAACTAATGAGCTCACAAGGCAGAAGAGGGAACAGGACAGAATTCATTCCTTCCTACAAAGATATTTTCAGAATGCTTAAATGTATGTAACACTGGTTCTGAGAGGTCTATTGAAGTGATATAAGATAGGTATCATGTTGGTGAGACTGGTTGCTCTCAAGAAGTCAGAGATAAACTATGGAGATAATCATGCTATGATAGTGCAAACATGTGGTTCTCCCCCAAATAGTAGAGACACCTGGATTCTCCACAGACATGGCCAACTATATTTTTAGCCCAAACACATCTCTACATAGATGCAGAATGGAGAAAAGAGAGAGAAAGATAGGTAACCTTCATTGAGTATTTATGACAACAGCGTTCTAAGTGCTGGACAGGATGCTATTTCCTTCAATGTTTGTAACAAGACTGTGGCATTGCCTCCAATTGTCTGGATAAAGAAATTGAGAAGCACTCAGCTTAAATAACTTGCCAAACCAGAGGCAGTTGGGTAGATGGTAAAGAAAAATGCAAACTTACTTGTTTCCTTTCTCCATGAATGGAGTCAACCACGGAGCTGTCCCAGCCGCAAATATAGATGCATCCCTTGACTCACCGCCACTCACTACATCTTATTGATTTCAACACCTTACCAGCTCTCATTATGATCTACCTCTTTTCATTCCACTACCACTCTCCTAAGGCAATTCTTCCTGGGACTACTTCAACAACTTCATTCTTGGGCTCCCTGCCTCAAGTCAATCCACCTTACCCCAGGGCCAAATTAGGCCTGCCACCAAGTTTTAGAAATAAAGTTATATTGGAACACAGCCATGCCCATTCATTTTACGTATTGTCTTTGATTGCCTTCATGCCACAAAGGCAGAGTTAAGTAGTTTTGACGGAGACCACATGGCCTTCAAGGCTGGAAATATTTACTCTCTGGCCACAGTCGTCATTTAGCAATTAAAAATATGGACTGCCTCGTTAAGCTTTCGTGTCGGACAAACAATGAAGGATATTGCATGGGTCATGTGTATATTAAAAACTTATTCATTGTGTAACTGAATGCTTTCAGTGGATCCCTGTTGTTTGTGGATTCTGTATTTGCAAATTCTCTTGCTCATTGAAATTCATTTGTAACCCCCCAATCTCTACTCACCATGCTTTCTGGATCATTCACAGACAGAAAAAAAATAATTTGAGTTAGCTAAGGTGCAAGTTCCGAGTCAAACGAGGTGGCTCTCTGCCTTCTTGTTCCAGGTCTCCTACTCTAAACAAGTGTTCTTTTTGTGATGTACGTAGTGCCCTATGTTTTGCCTTTTGTGCTTTTTGTTGGTGATTTTTTTGGTGATTGGTGCAGTTTAAAATGGCTCCTGAGGGTAGTTCTGGTGTTCCTAAGAAGCCTGTCATGTGTCTTAAGGAGTAAATGCATGTGTTAGTTAAACTTTGTTCCTGTGCTGTTATGAGCGATGGTGCTATTGGCCATGAGTTCAATGCTAATGAATCAACAACATAAATAAGGTGTCTTTAAATAGAAACACACAAAACAAGCCCATATACTGACTGGTTGATGAAAAGGCTGTGAGGAGAAGCTCGTAAGAACCTGCCTTGATTTCCCCTCATTCGATGCTTGTGGCAGTAGAACATAATTACTGCAAATAATGAGAATCGAGTGTATCTGAAAAATAAAATCAATATTTAACTGGGCTTCCTGTATCTTATCTGGCAACTTTATCTGGCCCTTTACAGAAAATTTGGCTGCCTACACTATCTTTAATTATGTTTCAAAAGCGACTCCAGTCATGTTTTCTGGTAACCCCCATATTAGCACAGAATTTAAGGTCCTTCATGCCTTGACCTCTGCTTACTTCTCCCATCCTTATCTCTTGCTACACCCCGCTCAGATGCTCTGACCTAGCCTTTCTGTATGACCTGTGATCTCTACTTTCTATGTGCTGTTCTCTCTGCCTAGACATCAGCTTTGCAGTCCGCCTGGCAAGCCTTACTTGGTGCTGAGGACACTGTTCCGTGTCACCTCCTCTGAAAAGCAATCCCCCAATCGCTGGAATGTTAGCTGCCTCTGTCAGAGTGCAGAAATGCTGAGTAGCCCCCTCCCCTTTCCTTTTCAGAGAAATGCCGTGGACCTTGCCTCACTGCTTCCAACTGCAGCCAGCCTTGTGCTCAGCACTTTCGCGGAGAAATAGGATTTACATGTCATCAAAACAAGTGGCAAAAGTCAACTGAAACGTGTACAAGCTTATCTGTGGAAACATTCTTTAAGGTGATGCATTTGCATATTATTGGCTTCTGGGGCTCATAGCCCAGGATGTGGTAAAGGCATTCTTCATGTGTTCTGTTCAGCACGACAATAAATCTCACATCTGGACTCGGGAAAATGGTGCAGTGGGTGCAATTTGTCTCTTCTCCTTCCTTACCCAAACTCTCCGGTACTCTTCCCCCCCACCCCCACCCCCTTCTTCTCCCTCTCAGAATCTTTTCTAAAAATAAGATCTGAAACTCATTCACACAATGGTGAATGCTTACAGGTTAAAGAGTGAGCTCTAAATATGGATTTGTGCTTACTTTCTCCTAATTAGTGAACTCGAAACTTCTTGAAATGATACTTTAGCAATTCTTCGTTTGACCTGCCAACTTCCAAAAACCCATTCCCCACCCCACCCCTAAATTCCATGGGACCCCCTTTAAAAAAAAAATCAAAAAGGCAAATTTTGTTTTTAGAATCTCTCCACATGTCTGGAGAAAACTGTCTTGTTATCATACTGGAGTTAAAATCACTGTCCTGGAAGCAACAGGTCAGTATCCTGATCTCTGGGGCAATTTTGGTGGAACCTCTGGTCTGTGCGTGACTCCACCTTCCTCTCGGTCTTTTCTGGCATCCCAATGACTTTTTAGGACCACTTGCTTCTCTGTTTTCCCCATGTGGCTTATTGTGCCTTTAGCTCCTTTACTCTGATATATGTTAGGTTCTTAATCACATTTGAACAAAGCAACTTTGTTTTTTTATTTTTTTTTTTAAAAACAGGACTTCAATAGTGCATTACGCCTTTCCGTAGCCGCAGCATCTGTCCCTCTGTATGTTCTTGACTTCCGAGCTCCAGAGCCCCTGGAGAGTGTAGCCCAAGGAATCCGCAGGAACTGTCCAGTTGATTACGCCTGCATAATTGATGTTGTGAAATCGTCAGAAGCCACGTCTGGAAACATTGCATTTATAGTGGAGTTATTAAGAAATATTTCTACGGATTTGTCTGACAATGTTACCCCAGAGAAGATGAAGGTATTCTTTGTTCGTTTCATAGAAAAAACTGACAGTCTTCTTCTTCTTCTTCTTTTTTTAAAACAAATCTTGCATTTGAACAGTTTCAAGTGTACTCTTCAGGGTACAAGGTATGACAACTACGGCAACCATAACAATGATGGGCATTTTATTTCAGCCTGGTGTATCAATTCACTCTAGTTTATGGAAGTGTTCGAGAAGTTAGCACATTTTTAATACATGTTTTTGTACAGACTATTTTCAAGGGAATGTCACAAAAGGATGGCTGTGAACAAGACTGTGTCCACTCTAGTGTTGCCCAAATTTCATTCTGGAGAACATAATTATTTCGAGAAATGTTAACGGAGATTTCTGTACATAACACATGTAGGAATTCTGGGTTAAACAAAGTTAAGCAGGTTTCCTTATGGCGGGACTTTTTAGAACCTTTTATATGTTAACGAAGTTTGGCCCTCTTTCTAAGAGTAGGGGATATCGGGATGTGGCACACAGTATTTCTGAAATGTAGGTTTTTATAGAATCTATTCCCAATTCCCTCCATTAAACAATCATTGCTATCTCACGGGAATCTTGGGTTATAGGGACTGCAGTTTACAAATGCTGCACCAGGGCACATAATAAAGCAAGTAAACTATACCTGTGACTTTTATTTGAGTTTAATTATTGTTTCACTTTTTTGCCTTCTCTGAAGGCTTATTAGCATGAAATTCTAATAAACGGGGAATTGGAAGAAAATTTTGTTAAATAAGATCAGATCGTTTGATCTTCACAAGTTTCAGATTTTAGAAATTGACTTTCTACAATAATGTGTAAATCCTTAGTGTAAATTTCCACTTTTGTCCATGGCAGAGTTATAGTGAAGTGGCCAACCACATCCTCGATACAGCAGCCATTTCAAATTGGGCTTTCATTCCAGACAAAAATACCAGCTCGGATTTTTTGCAGTCAATGAATCTGTTTGCAAGGCAACTCCACATCCACGAGGATTCTGAGAACATTGCAGATGAACTCTTCATTCAGACAAAGGGGTTTCACATCAACAATGATACCTCAGAGAAAAAGTTCAACTTCTCCACGAGCATGAACAATGTGACAGAGGGTATCATAGGAATGGTAGAAATTCCCAGGCAAGAGCTGTGGAAGTTGCCACCAAATGCATCCCAAGCCATTAGCATAGCTTTTCCCACCTTGGGGGCCATACTGAGAGAAGTCCACCTGCCGAATGTGAGTCTTCCTAGACCTGTAAATGGTCTCGTCCTTTCAGTGATTTTACCAGAAAGATTGAAGCAAGTCTTACTCACCTTCGAGAAGATCAATAAATCCCAGAATGCCCGGGCCCAGTGTGTTGGCTGGCACTCCAGGAAAAGGAGGTGGGACGAAAATGTGTGTGAAACCACGCTGGAGATCATGAACAAAGTAAAATGCCAGTGTAACTACACTGGCATGGTGATGTCCTTTTCCATTCTGATGTCCCCCAAATCTGTTGACAGCAAAGTCCTGGACTACATCACCTGCATTGGGCTCAGCATCTCCATCTTTAGCTTGATTCTTTGCCTGATCATTGAAGCCGCTGTGTGGTCCCGGGTGGTTGTGACAGAGATATCCTACATGCGTCACGTGTGCATCGTCAACATAGCCGTGTCGCTCCTGATTGCTAACGTGTGGTTCATCATAAACTCTAACTTTCACAAAAAGGCCCAGGACTCCAACTGGTGTGTTGCACTGACATTTTTCAGCCACCTTTTCTACCTCTCTCTGTTTTTCTGGATGTTCTTCAAAGCACTGCTTATCGTCTATGGGATATTGGTTGTTTTCCGTAGGATGATGAAGTCCCGCATGATGGCCATCGGCTTTGCCATTGGCTACGGGTGCCCGTTGGTCATTGCTGGCACCACAGTTGCTATCACAGTCCCGGAGAAAGGCTACATGAGACCCGACGCCTGCTGGCTTAACTGGGACAACACCAAAGCCCTTTTGGCATTTGCCATCCCAGCCTTGGTCATTGTGGCCGTGAACCTTGTGGTGGTTTTGGTTGTTGCTGTCAACACTCAGAGGCCCTCTATTGGCAGTTCCAAGGCTCAGGATCTGGCCATAATTATGAGGATCAGCAAAAATGTTGCCATCCTTACCCCATTGCTGGGACTGACCTGGGGTTTTGGAATAGCCACACTTATAGAAGGCACTTCCTTGATATTCCATATAATCTTTGCCCTGCTCAATGCTTTCCAGGTAAGTTCCAAGAGGGAGACTTATTTTTACTAATTATTATTATTAATTGTCTTACTCATAAGATATTTTTATTTCATAATTTCTTATTCTGGCTATACAACAAACTATGACCATGATTTAAAAATATAGAATACAAAATGTTCTTTTTAACTCTTTCCATGTCTTAGTGACATTTGGCTGTGGCCTCCCTTACCTTATTGGTTGTCAAGTTGGATTTAGCTGATCAGGCTGGTTAGGTGGGCATCTCCTTCCTTCCGTCCTCCCTGATCCCTCCTAACGTTTCAATGTCAGAAGAAGGTTACCTTCATTTATCAAAGACTTGTCTTTGGCCAAAGATGTGTGAGTCTACACTCACATATAATGCCTCAAAACAAGCACAGTTTTTTTATCCTTTCTAAAGGAGTTTAGGGATTCAGTGAAACAGTCATTTTCCATACTATGGAGAGAGAACCCTTGCCATTCTCTTTGAATGTTAACCAGGGAGGAGCTCTTACACCTCTTCCCTGCTTTCGCTGTGAAATAAATGTAGGCTGTGATTCCCTGAAATGGATCTTGCACATGTTGCCTGACCTTAGAGATGTCACTTTTCTCTGGGCCTCGGCCTTCTCCTTAGTAAGATAAAGATATGAATCTAAAATCCTCTATATTGTCTTTATCTTGCCTTAACCACACTTGGTTTGGCAAAATGATCCCTCTAAAAATTGTTGTACTCTATGTGACTACTGTGCATGTACTTTTGGGAAGCCGTCGCTAGCCAGACCACTTTTTATGCCTACGAATAATAGCAAATTGGGCAAGTTCATATCCTTAGTTAGGCTTTTAATCAGGGCTTGGCCAACTACGGCCTGCTGCCTGGTTTTGTAAGTAGTATTACTGGAATAGAGCCATACTCATTTGTTTGCATTTTGCCTATGGCTGCTTTTGAGCTACGATGGCAGAGTTGGCTAGCTGTAACAGAAACTGTAGAGCTCAAAATATGCATTACCTGGTTTTTCACAGAAAAAAAATTTCCAACCGCTGCTTTAAATATATAAATATAACTGCTTAGTAAAGCAACAATGTATTCCTATAGCATGTCCCCATTACCCTATTTTAAAACGTTATATAAAACAGAAAGTAGGCTTTTAAGAAATGCCAGCTCAGATCAGTTATATATCTTCCTCATACGTTCTTCAATAACTGTGGAGAACATTCCACTCTTTCCCTTGCATGGCTTTTAAGGAGAAACCTTTGACTTATGGGGTTTTTTTGTTTTTTGTTTCTTCATCTTCTTTTTTTTAATCAAAAGCTCTTGGACTCATGTAAATCTCTCCAACTCTTGAAGTTACTTTGGTGACTGATGATCTCGTTTTATTTTATTTTATTTTATTTTTTACTTTGCAACTTAATTAAACCCTGAAAGTTTTATTCTGTTTCTTTTTCAAAAGAAAAACACTGAAAAACTTTTAGGTAAATACACTCCAACTTTTCTTAGCAAGCTTTTCCTGTGACTCACATTTAAAAATTTCAGTCTTCTGAGTAGTGTTTCTTTGCCATGAAACTATCCTCAGAAACCCAGGCTCCTTCCACTCTCATGGAAGGATGCAGAATTTTCTGAAAGTTCAACTTCCACCATTTAGAAAGATTGACTATCTATTATTATGACTTCATAGGAAACCAAAGAATTTAAACTTGAACAGACCCTGGCATTTTATAGTTCTGTAATTTTCTTTCTTTTATATATAAACTTATTCCACCAGCTCAGAGGCCCTGCTATTTCTTGGCTTTTAATTCCAACTGAAAGTAAACTATAATACAGGTTTCATTTCTCAGACACCTTCCATGATTGTCACTGTGAACTACAAGATTCCATGTCATGTTGTGTCATGTTGCTGTTATTATGAGTAAGATCAGCTACTTAAGGTTTGGAAAGTAAACAGATACAATAATGTAGAAAATACTCTCTTCCATCTGTAGCCACTCAATAAATATCAATAACTCTCATGCACAGACGTGAAGGTGATCCTTTTTTTTGAGGTACAATCACAGAGAATACTTGCCAATGCATTTTTATCTGCATCAATAGAAGCTGAAGTTTCTAGTACCCAATAACTGTCCTTGAAGATATCTAGAAGAGTGATATTAAAATAACAGTTGGGATATTGTCTGCCTCACAGTCCCTCATACTTCGGTTGAATTTTGCCACAGGGATTCTTCATCTTGCTGTTTGGAACCATCATGGACCACAAGGTAATTTGAATTTGTTTCACTCACTGTAAACATTTTCACATGGCTCAGGTAGCAGGGGGATGAAGCAGCTTTGAGAAGAAAGCCTGGTTCCTGGGTGTGAATTTTATGGGGGTGCTTCAGGCATCAGCTTAGAGGAGGAAAACAGAGAACTATACTCCTTCCTTTCCTGCATTTAATCAAGTCAACAGGAGGTTGTGTATGAGTGTATCTAGAAGAATAAAAACCATAACCAGAATTTTAACTTTAATCGTAAATCCAATTATAACGACACCTCAGCTTTTATTGGCTAAGCATAGTGCTTCTGACGTTGCTTCTGCCAGGGTTATTGGTCTCGAAGTTCTGGGTTTTGGGGATGTTGTCGTTTCTTCACTGTCCTTGCTTCTTCAGATAAGAGATGCTTTGCGGATGAGGATGTCTTCACTGAAGGGGAGATCAAGGGCGGTAGAGGTAAGCCCTTCCTCTCAGTCTCAATACTTAAGGGTCAGTGTCCTCAGCAGAGTCATGAAGAGACAAATATTGTAGCTTAGTATTCAGGATTTGTTAGCAAAGAGAATTATTAGGACATGCATTCAATCATTCATTTCTTCACTTGACAAATTTGGAGTATCCTGCTAAAGCTTCAGGTCAGTAGAAAATCCCTCTCAAGAGAATTTTCCACCTTGGATGTATTTCAACTTGACATCTGGACCGTTGAGATGGGACAACATGAAACCAGGATCGTAGACTCATAAAACACTAGAGCTGGGAAATGAGAGATGAGTTAGAAATGAGACTCTAGTCCAACCTAGTCATTTCATAGGTAAGGAAACCAGGACCCAGTGTACTTATGAGATTTGCCTGAAGTGTCCCAGAGAATCATGGGAGTTAGCGTGCTCCTTTCTCAAGACTCTTCAGTAAGCCACATTCTTGGGCTGAAGTACATGTATATTGATCTTGAAGATGACTTTTGACCAAGCTGTCTGTCTTGTAAGGTACCAACTAAAATTACCATCATTGTTATATTAGTTAGAAAGAAGCCATTTACTCCACCAACAGTTTCTTAATAAGAGCTACTTTCTTAATAAACAAACAAAAAATTTTCTGCACACATTGAGAGTCAGCATTTACAGTCAGCTACTACTGAGTGTGACTTTTGGTACCATAGTCCATCAATTCTAAGATAGGCATTTTCTTCACCTTTTAACAATTCTAAAATTGGACTGTGTCTTACAATCAGTGGCATGCCATGATTTAATTGGTAAGATTTTTTTTTCCTTCCTTTTTCTTAGTGGAATAAAAAAATAATGATGTGGCTTACAATGTTAGGTTCAGTGAAATATGATAATTTAATTCTGTGTAGCTGTGTCAGTTTGGGTACTTCTTTTCATGTTTCCATTTTTACATATTTATATCTCTAGACAAGCATATACATAAATATGAATACATTTTGTCAATGCCCTTATTCACTGACATCAGTGTTCCCTTTTCCCTCCCATTTAGAATGCATCATTAAGCCCAACCAATGGATCTAAATTAATGAATCGGTGAAAATGACAGGTGAGTATTAAAAACTCAAGGAGAAGCTTTGCTTGCAAGTTGTGACAAACTCCTTAATGCTCCTTGTGAGCACACTATTGCCTATGATGTGATGCAGGAGTGAGGTGGGGAGGGAACAGGAGGATATATCTTTCAGAGATTAAAAACTTCTTCATTGCTCACCGCATAAATGAAAACATGCACATATTTAAAACCTATGTCATCTCAGTTTACATGACCATATCGTTTTTTTTTTTTTAAGTTTTAATTTAAATTTCAGTTAGTTAACATGGGGCACCTGGGTGGCTCAGTCAGTTAAGCATCTGACTTCGGCTCACGTTATGATCTTGCGGTTCACGAGTTCAAGCTTCACATCAGGCCATCGGGCTCTGTGCTGACAGCTCAGAGCCTGGAGCCTGCTTCAAATTCTGTGTCTCTCTTTCTGCCCCTCTCCCACTCATGCTCTCTCTCTCTCTTTCTCAAAATAAATAAACGTTAAAAAAATTAAAATAAATTCTAGTTAGTTAACATAGAGTGTAATATTGGTTTCAGGTGTACAATACAATGATTCAACACTTCCTTACAACACCCAGTGTCGTCACAAGTGCACTCCTTAATCCCCATTGCCTATTTAGCCAATCCCTCCACCCACCGTCCCTCTGGTAACCCTCATTTTGTTCTCTCTAATAAAGAGTCTGTTTCTTGGTTTGCTTCCCTCTCTCTTTCTCCCATTTGCTCATTTGTTTTGTTTCTTAAATTCCACATATGAGTGAAATCATATGGTGTTTGTCTCTCTCTGACTTACTTTGCTTAGCATAATGTTCTCTAGCTCCATCCACGTCATTGCAAATGGCAAAATTTCACTCCTCTTTTATGACTGAGTAATCCATTATCTATCTATCTATCTGTCTATCTGACTTCTTTTTCATCCATTCATCAGACAATGGACACTTGAGCTATTTCTGTAATTTGGCTGTTGTAGATAATGCTGCTGTAAACATTGGGGTGCATGTATCACTTTGAGCTACTATTTTTGTATTCTTATATGACCAAATCTTAGGAATCCTTTTCTTTCCTCAGTGAGAGGATGATATCATCGCATCTGTACTGATGTAGCATACACCCTTACTGTCTATGGCACTCAACACACCCTCATTTCATCTTGTCAGTGAGTGGTGACACTTAGAATAACCTCATTGTTTAGAAGGAAGACTTAATTGATTGAGATCACAAAGCAACAAGCCTGTCTCTCCCTAATGAAGTTGGAGCCCAAAATCATCCCTAAGGGGGTGTGGGTAGAACTGTAGCAAGTTAGCTGTCTAACAGCCAACCTATAAGACATATTTCTCCACAGGTGAAATGGAAGGAAAACAAATATTAGGCATCCATGAAGGGCAATTAGTCGCAGCATGGCAGCCAGAAGCCTGAGAGGTAGTGGCGGGTGTGGGCAGGGGTGATCAATCTTGGTAAGGTCTTCACGGCCCTTGTACATGGATATAGATGAGTCTCAGATTTTTTTTTTAAACACCATCTGGCGGCAGGCACATCTCCTTCTACATTTCATTCTCTGTCTGAGTCACAGCCAACTATTGAACAACGGGGCAAAGCAAAGAGTTGAAACAACCGCATGGCATCAAAGACATTCTAAGTTGGTGGGATCATGAAGGGACCTGCTGTGTTACAGGTCCCGCAAACCCACGTTGTGCTGCTGTGTGACATTGGTGCACGGTCCTGGGAGAGGGTGGGAGAGAAAGAGGGCTTTGTCATATACGTTGACAGGCATGTGTGGGGGGCCAGGAAAACACCACCATACTATTCTTTTAAAAAAAATTTTTTTTTCATGTTTATTTATTTTTGAGACAGAGAGAGACAGAGCATGAACAGGGGAGGGACAGAGAGAGAGGGAGACACAGAATCTGAAACGGGCTTCAGGCTCTGAGCTGTCAGCACAGAGCCTGACGTGGGGCTCGAACGTGATCATGGACCGTGAGATCATGACCTGAGCCGAAGTCAGAAACTTAACCGACTGAGTCACCCAGGTGCCCCCATACTATTCTTAATTAATCTTCCTCACATTTGGGCTTTTGTATTAGAACTTTAAAGGGGGGGAAGGAGAGATATTGTAGAGTTTTAAAAAAGTTAACTCTCCCACCTCTGCCCATTTCCTAGTCTAAAGAGTTCCTCCATAGTGGAACATGACTATAACATTCTTGATTAGTCACTAATCAAGAGGTGATTCAGATGACCTGTAAAGGCTGACCTTTCCATCAAGGTCCCAGTTTGACCTGTTTTCTGAAGTTCATTAGATATCTCAAGGGGAGGAGGCTCTGCCTCCTGGGGGGTACTAAATCTAACCATCCTAGAGAAGACAGGCATGGTTGAAGTCTAATCTCTAGCCAGTTGGGCATACCTGGTTGGCTGTAGTAAAAACTGGAGAAAACCAGTAGAATCCAGGATCTGGGCTGCACGACTTCCTGGAATCGGAGAGGTGCATAAAGCTTCCACTGGTACTTGGGGAAAGTGTAGGAAGGAGATGGGAATGCACTAACAGCTCCCCAAAGAAATCCTCATTTGATTCTTCAACACATGATTCTTCAACTTCTGTTATTTAAAAATATTTTTTTTAATGCTTCTTTAGTTTTGAGAGAGAGAAAGCGGGGAAGGGGCAGAGAGAGAGAGAGACGAAGACCCAGAATCTGAAGCAGGCTCCAGGCTCTGAGCTGTCCGCACAGAGCCTGACAGGGGCTCGAACTCATGAGCTGTGACATCATGAGCTGAGTCGAAGTCGGGTGCTTAACCGAGCCACGCAGGCTCCCCCTTCAACTTCTGTTTTTGAACCTGTGAGGTGGGGAATGAACCGAGGATCGCATTCTTTCAGTGTGTCCTCCACAGGTGGCTCTGTGCCTATTGAATTTTGTCAGGAATTGGAGCTGTGCCTTTTAGATCTGGATGGATGTGAAACCAGAAAGATCAGGAACAGCAGCTGTCACTGGGGCAGGCCATCTTAGGGGCCTAACAAGTTAGAGGTCAGGGACAGGAAATTTACAGCAAGCGAATGGAAACCCAGCAGAACCAGGGAGTTCTGTCAGCAGACAGAGGGCCTGCAGCCACGGGTTAAGGGCAGAGTTACAGCTCAGCAACGCAGGGTGTTTGGTAAGTGCAAGTCAGGTCGCAGCCCAAGGCAGGGCCCAATCACAAGGAGAAGAGTAGTATTTCTGGCCTTGATCAGAACACAAAATCAAAGGGTGATGCAGTCTGAGGAGATGGGCAGGATTTCATTGTTGAGAAAGGGGGCCGGAAGTCATAATGGGACTTGCAAAGATTGGAGACCCTGAGCCTGGGGGGCAGTTCTTCATATCCCAGTGACCTCAGGTTTGATTGCTCTTGGAAATAAGGTCCAGAAAGTTTTGTCAGGAGGTCTTGAGGTCAGGGAAGGTGTGGAGGTGTGGAGGTGTGGAGACCTGGCAGTTTGCTTCAGGTATAGATTCTAATTGGAGAAATCCCCTCCTGGAGGCTGAGGAGGGAGGGAGAAGACGGTCTTACCGTGAAGCCAGCTGCACAGCGCCCTCTGCTGTTCATAGGAAAGGCGGGCCTTTGCTACAACCCAAATGGAGCCTGTTTTTACCCAGTGTTATTCCAGGGTCACCAGGAAGTCTCTTCGGTTCCTGTAAAATCTCTTCCACATATTTGTTTATGCCTGAATTCACCTCAAAGGATGCAGAACTCTTCATTCCGCAGTGGGAAATGAGACTGACTGAACAAATACCTGGAGGAAAGCAACAGTGTTTTCTGTGTTAAGTTGTCCATTCAGAGTAGCAGCCATTCCAGAGACCAAGCTTAGATAGCTGGAGAGGAAGAAAGGGCACCGAGCCCCAAGTTTAGGGCTAAGGGAGCAGCACGGAGAAGACAGAGGGTGCAGAAAAAATGAAGCTTGGTGGGGGTGGGGGGTAGGGGGGGGGAACAGCCTCCCTACTGTGTGACTTTGAGGAGATTGTCCGGGCCTCGGTGCATATCCTCCTCTGTAAAATGAGGCTAACACATACCTCCCAGGATGGTTTCAGGACTCAATGAGCTAACATATTAAGGACTCAGAATAACTCCTGATTCGAATGAGCAGTAATTGCCTGTTGTTCTTCCTGTTAACACGAGTTTTGACCGTTTTGCCTAGGCCGCTCCATTCCTCATGGACGTTCCCTGTCTTGGACTGAGAGTTGAGGTCTGGGAGAGGGAGACTGGAATGCAGGGACAACCCGTGCTTCCCCGGAAGACTTTCTCTTCTTGCCAGGCATGACAGTTAAGCTGTCAGGGCGAAAATGTTTGCTGAGGAAAAAGAATACCGTTTGGTGACGGGGCTTCAAGGAGGTAGGACCACTGACTCTGCCCATGACTTTCAAGAGCCCGGCTTCTTGATCAGCCTTGGCAAGATTAAGTCAAAGAGCCATTTTCTGACCTGCTGGACACGCCTGGGGCTCTACTGGACATTGTGTGCTTTCACTCCCAAGGCCTGCTCTGTGGCTCCATAGGCCCTGTCATTGTCACTCTGGAGGGATCCTGGGCACTTTGGGGGACGGGAGTTAGATCCAGTTTCAGGGGTAGGGGGTGGGCATGGGTGTTGGGGGTGGGGTGGCAGCAGAAATACTGAAGTACTTTGGAAACAGTTAAGTTATGGCAGGTTTCCTAAAGATAGGCAACAGAGGCAAAATAAAAGGTCTTTTAAACGTGCTTATTATTTTAGTCTATTTTAGGCCTTGAATAAAATAGTTTAACTGCTAGGGTTTTAGTTTCCTCATTTGTGAAACTTAAAAAATATTCTTGTAGGTATTGTTATTTGCGTGTGTGTATGTGTGTGTGTGTGTGTGTGTGTGTGTGTGTGTATTTAAACCCCTATACACAAAACAGATTCTGGTTGTTACTTTACAAATAAAAATAAAAACATTTACTTTTCACAGCTGGCTCATGTGTGAGTTCACTCAAGGTAGATGGCCCCAGTGTACCACAACATTCTTGGGTATCAGCCCTTTTATCAGTCGACCTCAGCCCTTTGATCAGACACACAGGAGACCCCGGAATGTAATCCTACCATATGCTTACAAGGTGATAACCCGGGAAAACTTGGCAAACAGCATTACTGTTTTTCAGACATGCTCAGTGATATTTTTATCGCCAATTTTGGTTTTAAACAGTCAACTAGTCAATAGGTCTGAAGCTGGCCACGTGGACATGAGTAGTGCAATGTGACCAAAGCAGAAGACATAAAGGCCTGTTAAGTCATTGTTTTTCCACAACACACACACAAACAAGTACCTCTTTGCAGGCCTGCTTTCAGAGCCTTTAGTGTTGGTAGTTTGGAACCGGGACAGGGACTGGTTTCAAATCGAACAGCAATTATTTTAGTGATGAAAAATCTCAGTCATTTGGAAATTGTGCCCCTCTCCTGAAATTAAAATAAATTATTCATAATGAGGGGCATGAACCTAACCTCCAGATTTATCAAATTTCCTGAATATTATTTTTTTGACCATATTTCCTTTTTGACTCTAGCCATTATGGAAACAACTTCTTACTTCTCTCACCCCCGCCCCCCCCCCCCCCCCCCGAGATCTAGAAATTCCAGAGCTTCATGTAATTCCAAGCCCAATGATTGCCTTTAGTTTGGAAGATTTATTTGGTATTGTGTCAAGGTCAAATTAATAATTTCCGCATGATAGTGGCATTTAGTCTCTTTTCTTTTCCCTATTTTCCCAAGCTCTTCATCTTGTTAATGGAACTGTGGTACGAGTAGCCAATTGTGCAATAACAGAACACATTCATTTCGAAAAATCACCACACTAAGCAAAATTGGCAATAAGACCCACAGAACTTATGGGAAACGTGAGATTTGGGATATAATATGCCAACATCCAGGCAGAATCTTAGGCAGAAGTATCTTAGCCCTGAGCAGCTCAGCTCAAAGACAGATTTTCTCCTAGGAATTTATTTTCTCCTGCTGGTAATGCTCACCTTTGAACACAACTCAGTGCCTAAATGGTTGTACTTCTGTTGAGAAATCCATTTTTCAACTTCATTATGTGGCCAGGTGATATTTTATCACCCCTTCCACCTTCCCATGTCCCATTCATTTCATTTAGGAGTGTGCCTGAAAGTTTGCATGACAAACAGAAGGGGTGGCTTTTATTTGGTGTTTGCTTTGCCATCCCAGCTCCTCAAAAGGTAGCAATCTGTTTAGGGACTGGCGCCTTGGTTTCCAGAGAGATACAGAATCTCTGGGACACAGTCGGTCAAGGAGTGGCACTAAAAGAAGCAGCCAGAGAATGGAACTCATATCCTGTCCCTTTCCCTTAACTTCCCATGGGAGGGGGCTTGCTAAGATTAAAGAGCTCTGAGGGCAGGACCTGAGAAGCCAGCACAGGAAAGATTTTAGCTGATAAAACACATGAAGGATGTTGAAACTCATTAAACAGGAAACAATCAAGGTACAGAAGACGTTTTAAGACAGTGGATAGAACCTTTGTTCAGACACAGGCATGGGCTGTGACCTTCAGGGAGTAGGGACTGTAAATATCTCAGCCTTTGGCCTGGGGAGTTTTGGATAGAATAGGTGTGGACTGGGGCTCTGGGATGCCCTTTACACATATGCAGAGTAGACCAGTGGAAAGAAGACAGGTGTTGAAGACAACCAGATGTATGTTTCAATTCTGTCCTTTCTACATCCAAGGGGTGACTTGGGCAGGTTATTTAGCCTTCAGGGGTCTCCATAAAATGCTTATCCTTAAAGTCGTGGTAATCTAAACTATACCTTATGGTATCGTGGACAGCGAAGAAGGTGATGTCTGTGAAAGTACCTTCCTCAGTGTCTTAACAGATGGGAGACTTGAACTTCAGAAAAGTTAGTTCCCCTTCCCCATCCTTCTATTCATCTGGGGATGGAAGTGTGAGTACATTGCCTTTTCTCCAAAGGTGCTTTTGGCTTTGTGTAGCAGGTGGGGTGGGGGTGTGGACTGGAGAAGTGGAATCAAGGGCCTGTATGCTAGGATTTTCACTGGACTTGAGAGCAAGAGCTGGAAGAGAGCTTCAAACGTCTTTTCTAGTGGGTTGGCCCAGTCATAGGATAAGAATGGGGCAGGGTTTCAGAGCAAGTGATCTGCTTCAGGAACAAAAATCAAAACTAGATCCGGAGCCCGGTGCAAGAGAGTAAAGGATTCTGTGTGGGGTAACAATAATTTTCAGAGTAATGGAGAAGATAAATTCCACTTGTTTTAAAATTTTTATTTATTTATTTTTTAAAATGTTGTATTTATTTTTGAGAGAGAGCAAGCAGGAGTGGGGGAGGGGTGGGAGGGGTACAGAGGATCTGAAGCAGGCTCTGTGCTGACAGCAGGAAGCCCGACGTGGGGCTCTAACTCTGGAACCATGAGATCATGACCTGAGCCAAAGTCGGAAGTTCAACCAGCTGAGCCACCCAGGTAAATTCCATTCTTGAATGATTTTAGTCACTTAATTCCACAATTCAAAGCGAGCTTTGTGGAAGATTAGCAGTAAGGGCACTCCATGTGCTAAAACTAATGAATGTACTGAGGGTTCTTCAGGGAGAGGCGGCTTTACACTTCATTACAGTTAAGAAGTTCATGGGTAACATGGGCTGTGTGCAGAGCTATCGATAGCCTGGGCTCAGTTTCTCTAGCTACAGGATGGTAGTAAAAGTATGAGCCCTTCCCACATGCTGTTATTGGGCCAGTTGCGTCCCCTCAAAATTCTTTTTTTTTTAAACATTTTTTAAAATGTTCGTTTATTTTTTGAGTGACGGAGCATGAGCAGGGGAGGTGCAGAGAGAGAGGGAGACACAGAATCCGAAGCAGGCTCCAGGCTCTGAGCTGTCAGCACAGAGCCCGACGTGGGGCTCGAACTCACGAACCGTGAGATCATGACCTGGGTTCAAGTTGGATGCTTCACCAACTGAGCCACCCAGGCGCCCCACCCCTAAAAATTCTTACGTTGAGGTCCTAACCCCCAGTTCCTCAGTTTGTGACCGTGCTTGGAGATAGGGCCTTTTTAGAGATGGTTATGTTAAAATGAGGTCATCAAGGTGGGCCCAAACGAACATGACTGGTGTCCCTATGAGAAGAAACCATTAGGACACAGATAAGTACAGAGGCAAGACCAAGGGAACATGTAGAGAGAAGGTGGCCACTGCCAGTCACACAGAGAAGCCTCAGAAGAAATGGACCCTGCCACACCCTAATCCCAAACTTCTAGTCCCCAGAATAGTGAAAAAAATAAATTTCTGTTGTTTAAGCCTCATATATGTTGTGATATTATATCATGGCATGCCTAGCAAACTAATACACATGCCCAGAGATTTAAAAAAAAAAAAAAAGATAATTTTTTAGAGCAACTTTAAATTCACAGCACAATTGAGAGAAAGGTACGGAGATTTCCCACATACACACGTGGCCAGCCTCTCCCATTACTGAATCCCCAACCTGAGCACTACACTTGTGACAGCGGATGAACTTACATTGCTACATCATAATCACCCCAGGCTCACAGCTTACATTAAAGTTCACTCTTGGTGTTGTACATTCTATGGGTTTGGACGTATGGTCAACGAGATGTATCTATCGTTATAGTGTCATACGGAGAATGAAGTATTAATATAACAAAGTGCCAACAATGGGGCAGATTTCACTTAAGACAAATCTAATCCTAATATTTGGGGAAGAGTATCAGAGCAGCTAGTGGAGTGGGTATAGACCAAGGCTATGTGAGGCCATTCTGCAAAAGGTTGGCTGTGAAAAGGGGTCGCCCATGTACCTTCTTGAAGGGAGCATTTGTCGTGGAGGCCGCGGTGCACCGCTGGGACTCTCCCTTCAGGACTGAGAGAGACGTTTGCTCCTCCAGCCGCCAGGCGTGTTGCTGGCTGATGGCTCGCAGCAAGGTTCCTCTCTCACGGTGCCCTGCAAAGGTTGCCCTGCCTCCCCGGAGGTCATGCAGGAATCCGCTTGCATCTAAAGACTGAGTGATGCTGCATGGCCCAGCCCCCTTGCCTAAATTGGGAACGTTTTGAAGGGCTACCTACCTCCAGAATTCCTGTAGGATCAGCGGAGGCCTCTGTTGTGACTGCACCACAGTTTGATCCTCTCTCTGCCCTCTCTAGCTCCCCTTAGTCCCTCATGGGTGTTTCCGTGAACGTTCCCCAATAAATTTCATGCAAGCGAACCTCCGTCTCAGCGGCTGTGTTCCCGGACATGTGACCAATGACATCACACACGGTCTCCTATTGTTACTGATGCACAAATGCTGTTCTTTGTGAAGAGGAAGTTGAAGTATTTGCCAGTCTGAGCCTTCCGCAAGGTAGACTGAGGGAATGAATTGGGGAAAATTTTCTAACATTTAATGATAGGTCATGCCCTCTGAAAGGAAGTGTCACTTTTTTCTTAATAAGCCCACAGCAGCCAAAGTCACCTGGGATCCACACATTTCAAGTTCCTCAGCCATAATTAGAGAGCTGCCAGTCAATGACCTTGCGGGCTGCTCTAGGACCCTGTAATGTGGACCTTGAATGTGGCCACCCAACGTGTTTTGGGATGTGGTTGCTTACCCGAGGAGTGAGGCCACTTTGAAAGCAGTCTGGTGCTTTTCTTGATTTTTAGAGCGACTATATACTAAAGACAAACAAGGAAAAACTCAGGCTCTCGAACCTGCTATGAGCTCTTGAGAGCACCCGTGTGCTACGAAGCATGGGACCTAAGAAAAGTCAACCTTCCTGTTCATCTGTTTCCTCACCTATCACTGTGGACAAAGAGCAAAGAAGGTTGGCTGTGATCCCAAATCTCCATGTCTTTGACCAACTGTTGTCAGAGGCTCAGAAGCAAGGGGAATGCTTTGGCTATTTCTCTTCCTCATGAGCACTTCCTTTTTTTAAATATATTTTTTTAATGTTTACTTACTTTTGAGAGAGAGAGAGAGAGAGAGAGAGAGAGAGGGAGATACAGAATGTGAGCAGGGGAGGGCCAGAGAGAGAGGGAGAGACAGAATCCAAAGCAGGCTCCAGGCTCCGAGCTGTCAGTAACAGAGCCCGACGCGGGGCTCGAACTCACGAACTGCGAGATCATGACCTGAGCCGAAGTCGGACTCTTAACTGACTGAGCCACCCAAGCGCCCTTCCTCACAGCACTTCAATGGGCAATAATATTCCCACAGGGAAGCCAGACCCAGGAAGTGGGTTGGACCATGTTACTGGGAGCCTCAAGACACCTTTTTTTTCTGGCCCAAGGCCGCAGGTCTTTGGTTTCTTTCCCCTCTAATCTTGACTCTCAATGCCTAAAAGGAACTCGGAGACAAGCACCTCAAATATAAGCAAATATTTGTCTTTCAACCTTGGAATGGTGGCCCAAGCTGCAGGCTCCAGGTTCCTTAATTCTGCTACCACTGGGGTCAGTGGGGTCACCTCTGACCTGCGCCATCTGTAGAGGATCTCCGCTCCAGCCCCAGCATTCCAGCCTCTGTCGCTATGATACTGAAGCCTTTTACTTCTCAGTTCAGTTGTGCCCACGTCTAAGCTAAGTCCAACCATTTTGGAAAGCACGCTCGGAGAATCATGCAGTCTGGGGCTTAGGGCATGGGACTTTCAGCTATCAGTCTGGGTTAGGTATGCCAAGGATGAGTCCTGAGTCCTGAGGGTCTTAGCCTGTTCTATTTCCTTTATCCCCTAGATCAGCGGTGTCAGGTTTACCGAACATCTGTTGTGCCGTGACTGTTCCCTACTCTCTTGTCCACCTTGCAGGACCAGAGCCCTGACTTCTCTCTGGACAGTTCCTCTGTCCTGGCTGGAGCCCTGCTTCATTGGTCAGCCACTTGGGATCGATCGTCCTTGCCAGGCATGTTTGGCTGCTGCCCCCTGTAGTATCCTAGACTCCTTAGGGCTCACGGTCCAGGTCAAGCACCTGTTACCCAGCCCCTGTGAACTCTGGGAATCTGATGACTGCTCACTCCCTGTGGGTCCAGCCCAGCTTTGATTCCTCTCCTTCCCCATTAGCTTTCTCTACCGAGGTCTCAGAATACTGCAAGAAAGAGTTTTTTCTTCCTTCTAATCCTTATCCCTACCACCTCACAAGCTGCTATTGCTTTCTAGCCCTGTCCCAGAACAGAGCCCGGTAGAGAAGTTCTTAAAAATAACAAGTTCTCCCCAATAGATTTTTTTGAAAAACAGAAGAAGACCCTATTATTTTATGTCTTAATCAGTGTTGGTAGCAAGGCTCTCCGGTACATGATGGACCTACTTGGACTTTGGTGTTTTCTCCTAACTGTGGTCCCCTGATCTTAAAATTTAGGATCAGATGGGCTTTAGGCTTTAGGACTGATTTTGTTCTTAATCCAGAGGAAAGAAGCCTTGTGTCAACAAGCTGATTCAATAGTAACTAAACAGGTCTTTTTGTTTTGTTTTGTTTTTGACCATGTGCTCCAGTCGTGGCACCTGGGGTCCACATTTCTCCTGAGACCTCCTTTCCACAGTGTAGCAGGCCTAATAACAAGCCTGTGCCCTGTGTTGATAGACTTCTCTGACCTTAGGCCCACATAAAGCTGGGTCTCCACCTAGTTCCAAACCTTCTCCAACCTTCTCTTTTTCTCTAGCTCCTCCCTGACCATAGCCAATGTCTGTTTCCAGATGTTCTTTACCACGAATTCTGCCCATTACCCAGAAAACTCCCTGACCTTCCATAGGAACGCCTTCTTGCCCCGTATTTGCTCGAAGTGCCATCTATTTCCCATTTCAATATTTCCAAATACATTTATTACTTTAACTCTTGCTGAGCATCTCCACTGTGTTTATGATTGCGGGAAAAAAAACCAAACCCAGTCTCCACCTGCAAGGAGCTTATTGCGTACTAAAGGAAAGAGATAGTTCACTAGAAAATATTAATAGTGGGTAACTCTGCAAAAGATGTTATCTACATTGGCCCATTTTATTCTCGAAACCCTACGAGGGAGACGTTGTCTCCACTTTATAGACGTGGAAGGTAAGGTTCAGCTAGGTTAAGTAACTTGGTCCGGATCACACAGGCAGGAAGGGGTGGAGCTGGGTTTAGAGCCCAGGTCAGCCTGACTTTGCCGTACTAGTAACCCTCATCTTGTGCGACCCCAGGTCTAAGTACGGTGTGTCGATTCACAGGGAAACAACCGACTGACTTCTGGTTGGACTTCCACTGACCTGGGAGAGACTTAGTGGCTCTGCAAGATGGTGCCTTCTAACTCATTAGCGGAGTTCATCCTCCCATGTTAGGCTTTTGGTCCATGGATCTTCTTTATAAGTTTTTTTTTTAATATTTTTTTTATGTATTTATTTATGTATTTATGTATGTATGTATGTATGTATTTATTTATTTATTTTGAGAGAGAGCTAGAGAGCAGTGGAGGGACAGAGAGAGAAGGAGACAGAATCCCAAGCAGGTTCTGCACTGTCAGTGCAGAGCCCGATGTGGGGCTTGCACCCACGAACCATGAGATCGTGACCTGAGCCGAAATCAAGAGTAGGATGCTCAACCGCCTGAGCCACCCAGGAGCTCCCATGGGTCTTCTTTAAATTCTCTACATGTTTTATAATATTCTGTGTAGGCGTCTTGCATCTTTTTGTTATATTTATTTTTAGGCATTTGGTGTGGTCTTTTTTGTACATTGTTGGTATTAGTTTGAGGTATTAATTTCTAATTGTTAAGTAGAAATAACTGCTGTTAGGTAGAAAGAAAAGAATTGATCTTTGTTTATTACTCTTATATCCAGAATCCTTGCTGAATGTATTCACATATTCTAATGGCTTATCTTTAGATTTTTTTCCTGCATATGCAGTCTAGTTATATGCAAATAAAGACAGCCTCCCTCTTTTCTAATACTTAGATCTTTTATTTCTTTTTCTTGCCCTACTGTTTCCGTATTATTTCATTATCTGAATAAATGAAGCATAGTTAGGGCGTCATAAGGTACACTTTGACTGATTTCACAAGTTTCTGTTGTCTTTACCATATTAGAGCTGAGTCTTGTTCAGTAGTGGCCCTTATGCGGCCTACACTCTGATGTCAGCCAGCGTTAGGAGTGGGTGGCATCCAGAGTTGCTAAGAGTTGGATCCGTGTAGCTATAGGAGAGCTTCTATCTATGACTCATTTATTAGTAAGGGTTTCGTTCTATTCCGCATAGGTCACAGAAGACTTGTTAGCACCAGTTTGTGTTTATTTTTTATTCCTTTATGCACAGACAACACCTCAGAAGCTTGAGAGAGAGGAAGGAAGGGAGGGTCCTGGGAGGGAGGGAGACAGAGAGAAAGAGAGAGAGAGAGAGAGAGAGAGAGAGACTGCATTTGTTAAAAAGCTTTCTCAAGCCTTCTTTTTTTTGCAGTCAACACTGACATAATACCTTGAGAACCTCCTTAGTGTCCCCTCTATGCTGCTATGAGGCCTATATAGTTCCCATAGGGGCTACAGAATCAAGTAACGGTTAACTTTGGGTAAATCCAATGCTCACTTTGTTACTAGGCTGGAGAGGTCAGAATTACTGGGGTCTTACAAAGTAGCACCCAGCCCCCATTTCAGAGAAAGGCACACTATCATTTATCTTAGTAAATACTCTCCTTGAGATTGTCTTTAGTTGAGCATTAATGCTGATGCCTTACTCTATATGGCAATCCTGATATTCCCTTTTTAGTTTTTTCTTCCTTTTTAAAAAAAGTTTATTTATTTATTTATTTTGAGAGAGAGAGAGAAAGAGAGCACAAGCAAGTGGAGGAGGGACAGAGAGGGGGAGAGAGAATTCCAAGCAGGCTCCACACTGACCGTGTCCCCATGCAGGGCTTGATCTCATGAACCATGAGATCACGACCTGAGCAGAAATCAAGAGTTGGATGCTTAACCAACTGAGACACCCAGGTGCTCCTGTTGTTTTCTTTTTAAACCTGGGTAAGGGGGGTGCCTGGGTGGCTCAGTCAGTTGAGCGACCCGCTTCGGCTCAGGTCATGATCTCACAGTTTGTGAGTTCGAGCCCCGCATCGGGCTCTGTGCTGACAGCTTGGAGCCTGGAGCCTGCTTCGGATTCTGTGTCTCCTTCTCTTTCTGCCCCCCCCCCCCACTCATGCTCTGTCTCTGTCTCAGAAATAAATAAACATAAAAAAAATTAAAGAAAAAATAAACCTGGGTATTAGTGGGGGCAATTGTGGAAATATATAAGATTAAGACTCATAGAGTATAAGACTGACTACTTCAAATCTTCAGGTTTATGGACATTAGATATGTACTCCTCAAAGTAACTTCTTGACTTCATGGCTGATATTTATTGACCAGTAGAAATATGGAAAAAACATCATCATTTCTTTCAGTGAAGAAGAGGGTAAAGGCTACAGAAAGAAGGCTGGGGATAGTGACTGAGGATCAAAATTCAGGTTTTTTTAACTAGTACAAAGTTTTTCCAGTATATCATTTTTCACTTAGCATGCCAATGTGATTGCATAATTTTGAACAAAAAATTGAGATATATGACTTGATAGTTATGTTTTTCTACCTATCTAATACATATTCACATCTAATAGACATATAGTTTCAACCCACGTACTCAACTGCACCAGAAATAGCTTTTTTAAAAATCACAATTTAATCTTCCTTTGGGGCATTGCCTCATCTTGAGTAAAAATATATGTTATTATATATTATACATGATTTGTATATAGTTTATATTTCATATAAACCATATTTATATATGTATATCCATTTAAGGTAAACTATTCCCTCTAGGCCAATTTCAATCAGTTCAGGATATATTCTCCTTATCCCATCCCCATTCCTATCTTCCTGAGTTGCATTTAAGTTCTAGAAACTTCCACCGGCTTCATACATCAATGGAAAGAAAACCTTGAACTCTTAGGCATGCTGTATCATATATTGGCTTCTATTGTGTACCATCTGGTCCTTGGGCATAAGTCATCCTCCATGCTGGCATCTGCTGAGACTTCTGTGAATATATCTGGTTCTTGGCCATATGGCTTGTCCCACTTTCTTTCTCCTCTTCTCCTTCTCCTAATTTCCATGCCCTTTCCTCAGTTGTGAGAAGAGGATTTAGTTATTGTCCCATGACTCTCTGAAGTCATGGGAAACATAGAGAGGCTGCCTTATCCCTCCCTTCTGACAACTTCATAGCCATGCCTGCTCCAGACTCTCTGCCAGGATAGCAGAGGGAATGTTTGTGAGTCTTCAATTTCCAAGATTTCAGGTGGGACTATAAAGTATTTCTTTTGAACCCCCCAAACTTATCATTTGATTTTTTCCACACTATCTGTCCATCTAGGACTTAACCTCAGGGCCTAGGACTCAGACATCTTATAAGAATGAATGACTTTCCTTCTTCTCCATCTCTTCTCTCTCTCAGGCCTAGAAGAATCCTAATTTACTCTGTGGATGGAATAAACCCATTTTGAAATTGGAAAATAAATTCTTCATGTACTATTTTAAATCTTTCTGTTTTATCCACAGACTAGGTTTTTCACAACTGAAAGCTAAGAATTTGATGTTTGACTCCATGGTAATGATTCATGTCTGTAAGTCCAAATGAGATAGGGAACAGGTCATGAAGTTAAAAGGCATTTGTATGTGTAAAAAACATTGACTACACTTGTCTTACACTTGTCTGCATGTCTTTCCAAGCATCCATCCATCTATCCATCTGTCCATCCATCCATCCATCCATCTATCCATTGATCCTCTGAATATTTCAGAAAAGATGTGGACCATACTGTTTGACTTGAGCATGACAGGGAAAAATATGAAAAATGAAGGCATATTAGAAATTTCAGAACATATGGTAACTGTGGTAGGCGGAATAAGGACCCTGAAGAGATCTATGTTCTGTTCCCTGAAACCTGAGATTATGTTAGGTTACCTGGCAAGGGGGAATTAAAGTTGCAGATGGAATGAAATTTGCTAATCCAGGTGAGCTAAGAAGATTATCTTGCATTATCCAGGTGGAATATCCAGATCCTCACAAGGGTTCCCATAAGTGGAAGGGGGAGGTCAGAATCAGACATCTGAAGATTCTCGACTGTTGGCTTTGAAGATGGAAAAAGGGGCTGCAAGCCAAAGAGAATAGGCAGCCTCTAAAAACTGGAAAAGGCAAGGAAATGAATTCTCTCTTAGAGCCTCCAGAAGGAATGCAGCCCGCTGATACTTTGATTTTAACGCAGTGAGACCCATTTTTGACTTCCGACCTGCAGAACTGTAAGATAATGCATAGTATTGTTTTAAACCAGTAAATGTGTAGTAATTTGTTATAGCAACAATAAAAAACTAATATGATAGCTGTAACCATATAATCATAAATAATGACTATATAATGACTATATAGTCATGCATGAATTTAAATGAGTTTAAAATGTGGCAAACCAACAATGCAGAAAATTGATTTTAATAAATTAAAAAAATAAAACACTTAAGTGCCACCTGGTGGCTGAAATCTTGTAGTAAATGATGTGAAATGACCTCAGCTTATAGCTATTTCCTAAAGAGAATACAAGTGCTGTGCTCCAAGCGTGGCACTAAGCTGTGGTTTCTGGTCAAATGATTTTAAAAAGGTTGAAATGATTCATTGGATTGCCAAATAATACAGTGAAAAAAGGACCTCAACTTGCGTTTTATTGCAAGGACATGTGACAGAAAATAGGCAGCCTGTTGAGACCTTCCTAGGAAGCATTAGCCAGCGATGGTGACAGCAGATGGCTGGGGGTAATTTTCTCTCACTCAAACCTTACTCCATGAAGTCTATCAGACCTTGACTCTCCCGATATTAGTTATAGACAACTAACACTTTTCCAAACTCATATAAAATATGGTGAAAATATAGCATTGTTTCCACCTGAAAGCACTCCTTAACCTTTCTTATAGGGAAAATCTGGACCCATATTAGCATTCATGGCTGAGTTAAAAACCACCCTGTTGGGGTGGCTCCTGTTAAAAATGCCCAGAAACATTAGTGTTACTGGGAATGTGAAAAGAATTGAAAGCACCCATCAAGGCTAGGGGGAGGGGGAAAAGGAAGTTGTTATTTAACGGGCATGGCGTTTCAGTTTTGCAAGATGAGAAAGTTCTGGAGATTTGTTTCCCAATAATGTAAATATGCATCACCCTGCTGAACTGTACATTTAAAAATGGTTAAGATGTGGCACCTGGGTGGCTCAGTCAGTTAAGCCTTTGACTCTTGGTTTCAGACAGGTCATGACCTCATGGTTTCATGGGTTCGAGCCCCGTATCCAGCTCTGTGCTGACAGTGTGGAGTCTGCTCGGGATTCTCTCTCTCCCTCTCTCTCTGCCCCTCCCCAACTCATGCTGTCTCTATCTCAAAATAAACATGAAGAAAAAAAAATCTTAGGCGCACCTGGGTGGCCCAGTCACTTAGGCAGGCGACTTCAGCTCAGGTCATGATCTCACAGTTTGTGGGTTCGAAATCCTCATCGGGCTTTATGCTGACAGCTCAGAGCTTGGAGTCTGCTTAGGATTCTCTGTCTCCTTCTCCCTCTCTGTCCCTTCCCCACTTTTGCTCTCTCTTTCTCAAAAGTAAATACATAAACATTAAAATAATTTACATAATAAAATAAAAAAAATCTTAGTTAAAAATTAAAATGGTAAAAGATAATAAATTTTATGAGGTGTGTTTTTTACTACAACAAGGAAAGTGCAAGGTAGTGGGGCATGCAGAGCAGAGGATGACGGAGGGCGAATCCACCCTCCCACAGGGCATGCAGGTCTTTGGCTGAGGCTCCATGAAGGTCCCTATAGGCTGGAGAGGCATGTTGGTAGCTGTGGCATTTGAGCAGGACCTATATCTTGGATAGTGGGCCCTTTTCAGATGGTCCCAAGAGCTGCTTCCCTCATGCCATTTTTATACGATTCAACTACAGGGGCGCCTGGGTGGCTCAGTCGGTTAAGCATCCGACTTCAGCTCAGGTCACGATCTCACGGTGTGTGAGTTCAAGCCCCGCGTTGGGCTCTGGGCTGACAGCTTGGAGCCTGGAGCCTGCTTCGGATTCTGTCTCCTTCTCTCTCTCTCTCTCTCTCTCTCTCTGCTCCTCCCCTGCTTGTGCTCTCTCTCTTAAAAATAAACAATTAAAAAAAATATTATATGACTCAACTGCAAAAGCATAGCTTTAACCCTCTTATCTTCTAACCTGATTTTCTGCTAGTCATTGCAAAAGTCCAATTTTCCCATCGGCCGTGGGTCACTTCCTGCTGGTATAAATACACGGTCACATTATGCTCAGATCTTTCCATCATAATTTTTCAAATTATTTATAACTTTTATAACTTTTATTATAATTTATTAAAATTTTATTATAACTTTTATAAAGACCCCTGAGTCTTGAGGCTGAACTTAATCATGTTAACCCATTCTAAGGAAACCTTTCGGGATTTGAGCAGACTTAATACTCTTCGTCTTTTCACCAGCCTATAACCTTCCTTATAGTAACTTTCCAGAAACCAGGAGCAAGTGGAGGTGCAGAGCATCTGTGTGAAGTCAGACAACACACCTGCTCCCACCACTGAATCCTCTTTCCACTATTTGCCTGCTGTGTGAATTTGGACACCTCAGTTAGTTTAAGAACTGCCTAAAATGGTCCTTTCAGATTTGGTTCTTTTCCCCGCACAGTCTAGTGGCCAACAAAGTAACCTGAGTGATGTTATGAAATTGAGGAATGTTCCGCTTTACGTTTGTGCTTTTGAAGTTTTGTTTAAAGAAATTATTTTGTCTCTCTAGATCACAAAGGTGTTCTTTTACCTTCAGGCATTTATTCCACCTCTCAGAGTGGTTCTTCACTGGGTGTGATTTTGCCTCATGGGAGACATTCGACAAGGTCTTGGAGACATTTTGATGGCCATGATTTGTGTGAGTTGGGGGTGCTACTAGCATCTAGAGGTACAGGATGGCCTCTACAACAAAGAATTACCTGGCCCCAGCTGTCAATAGTGTCAAGGTTAAGAAACTCTGATCTATAGTTCACTCTTGAGCAATATGATGTTAGGTGGGAATCCAGTTTTATTTGTTTTTGCCCATAGCAATCCAGGTTTCCCCATACTTACTCTTCAGATTTCCATGTGCTTTCTATTTAATAAAATTAATGATAACTGCTCACAATTATTTAGATCTTAATACACACACACACACACACACGCACACAGAGGTCTTGTTTGTGCTGGTGTAAATATCAATGTCTTTTCACATTCCCTTCCCACCATCAAATCATACAGATCCACAAGGAGGCCAAATGAAATCACCTCTTACCCCGCATTTATCACATAATTAGAGACAGTACTGCAAATCTTCAGTTTATGTACCACTAGGGAAATATTCATTCAAAAACAGCAAGGCGTTTCCAGAGCATGCATTAGAAAGGTTGGTTAAGAGGGCTTTGCGCAGAAAAGACCAACAGGCAGTGGGTGTCAGTGGTAGAAGAGGACAGATCGTGTCAACTAAGATTTGACCCCAAAGGGCAGGGGTCAACTAGCCTGAAGCCCAGTGAGCAGAGAATGGGAAATGGGAGTCAGCCAAAGGAAAGAGTCTGGAAGGTGACTTGGAACAGTAATCTCAGGAAGGCCCTGGTCTGGGGGAAACAGAGAAACATAGCAGTGAGACAAGTCTCCTGATGCCTAGAGGTGAAGGGAAAAAAGGAATCGATTGAACAAAAGTCTCTAATGACACAAAAGAGCATCAAAGATTCAGAAGCAGGTAGATAAAAAGGACATGATTTATTAAAGAAATTGTACTTCACTGAATAGAAGATAGTTCTGTTCAAGGCTAACTTCCATTATATGTAAAGACTTTTTTTTTTAATTGGGAAGAAAAAATAAAGACATGAGATAAATATTTAAGAAGACAATTTATAGGGGGATCTGGATGGCTCAGTGAGCATCTAACTCTTGATTTTGGCTTAGGTCATGATCTCACCATTCCTGAGTTCAAGCCCCACGTTGGGCTCTTTGCCCAGCACAGAGCCTGCTTGGGATTCTCTGTCTCCCTCTCTCTCTGCCCCTCCCCTGCTTGTACATGCTCTCTCTCTTTCTCTCTCAAAATAAGTAAACAAACATGTAAAAAAAAGACAATTTACAGATAAAGAAACTTGGGGTCCTTAAACATAAGAAAAAGAGCCCTACCTTCACTCATAATTAGGGGAATGCAAATTAAAACTACACTGAGATACCATTTCCCAAAGATCAGACTGGCAAACATACAAATGTTTGACAAATGTTCTTGGTGATGCTGTAAAGAAATGGGCACTCTCACGCATTGTTGGCTGCAATAAAAAATAGTATGACCTCTACTTGGATGTAGGGGAAGATCAGGCAATATTTGACAAAAGTAATTGTGTGTTTACTGTTTTCCCCATAGAGCCATTTCGAAGAATTTGGTGTGATGAAGCACTTCCTCAACTATATTTTTTCCGAAGTTTATTTATTTTGAGAGAGAAAGAACACAAGTGGAGGAGGGGCAGAGAGAGGGAGGGGGGGTGGTGGAGAGAGAATCCCAAGCAGGCTCCTCACTGTCAGTATGGAGCCTGACATGGTGCTTGAATCCACAAACTGTGAGAATCATGACCTGAGCTGAAATCAAGTGTCAGAAGCTCGACTGACTGAGCCACACAGGTGCCCGGAAACACTTCCCCAAATATCAGACAACATACCTACCAAGTTATTAATCGAAACTCCATTTGTATTAGCAAAAGATTGGAGTCAACCCAAATGTTAATCAATAAAGGGCTGGTTGAATGAACGACGGCATACCCTCTCCCTGGACAACTGTGCAGGGGAAAACAGCCCCCAAGAATATATAGAAGTGAAAAAAAACAAAGGGCAGAGTTTCTATATAGTTCAGTGTCCTTTGTATAAGGAAGAAGGAAAACTTAAAGTAAACACATATATATATTTTAAAAAAATATATCCATAGGAAAGATAAAGAAGAAAGTAGGAAATACGGTTGATAGGTGGGGTGGCAGTGAGGAATGGGTTGAATTTAACAGGCATGTGTATTCCTTTTCTGTAGCTGTTATAAAAATTTGCCACATATTTAATTGCCTAAAACAACATAAATTTATTATATTACAATTCTGGGGGCCAAGGTCCTTAAATGGGTTTCCAGGGGCTAAAATCAAGATGTCAGCAGGGCTGTGTCCTTCCTGGGGGCTCTAGGAGAGAATACGTTTCCTTGCCTTTTCCAACTTCCCAAGGCTCCCACATCCCAGACATTCTTTCATCTTCAGAGACAACAAGAATGGGTTAAGTCTTTGTCCCGTGGAGTCACTTTGACCTTCTCTCTTGTAGTCATATCTCCTTCTGACTGCAGTTTTTTTTTTATTTGTTTGTTTGTTTGTGTTTTTACTTTTAAGACCTTTAGTTTACCTTGGGTCCATTCAGACAGCGCAGGATGATCTCCCTGTATCAAAAGTCTTCATCATGAGGCACCTGGGTGGTTTAGTCTATTAAGCCTCTGACTCTTGATTTTTGGCTCAGGTCATGATCTCACATTTGTGAGATCAAGCCCTGTGTATGGCTTTGTGCTGGGCATGGAACCTGGTTAAGATTCACTCTCTCCCTCTCTCTCTCTGCCCCTCCTCCCCCCCAAACATGCTCTGGCTCTCTCTCTGTCTCAAAAAAAAAGAAAAAAAAAGCTGAATCACATGGGTAATGCCTTTTCTCCGTGTAAGTGCCACATTCACAGTTTCCAAGGATTGAGACACGGACATCTTCTGGTGTGTGTGAGAGGTGTGGGAGTGAGCATTCTTTTGCCTCCCACAGTGCAGAAATGATATTATAATTTTTTGTAGCAGTTAAACCACGTAAATGTTTTCCATATTTAAAAAATGAACAAATCAAAACAGGAAAAAGAAACCCAACATGAAAGGAATACATACAAGGCACATTTTATGTGATTCAATGCATCATTCCATAAAATACATGAGGCAGCGCAATCATGTACATGACACTGAAAAAAAACCTTCGCTATTTCATAATTTTCCCAAAGCATAAAACCAATTGGTGGCAGAATTATGATTCAAGCTCAAGTTGTTCTGACCCTGGAACATTTCTCAAGGTGATTCAGCACTAACATTTAAACTCTAAACAAATGTTCTTTCCACTACAGCTGCCCATGGTCAGTTGCAAGGCTCACACAAGTGTTGGCTCTCCTCGATCTGTTGTCTCTATTAAGAATAATAGTAAAATCTCCTGTCTGCCAAAATGCTGTGAAATGTCCACTGGGAGTTCTCTCAGAAGATTCTTGCACTTGGGAAATATCAATGAGGGTGGCAAATATAACACTTCTCATAGGTGTGATCCAGTATGTAGAGATTGGGGTTGACTTCAGATAGTAGCAGATCTGATAGCAAGTACAAAGGCAGCATCATTGACTATAGATGCTGAAGGGTGGGCAGCAGGGATGGTAGGATTTTATGTAAGTTCTTTCCTGGTTGCCTCAAGTTTTTCAGAGAAAGGAAGAAAGGTCATTGGGTGAGAGGGAAGATGGGGAAGAAGGTGTGGGAATTTGGGAGGAGAGAATGCACGGCGCTTTCATTTTGGAGAATGAGTGGGGTGTCTTTTGGCTGCCAGGCAGCATACAGGGGCTACTTGCTTTTTATGGTCCTACGCTGAAAGAGGTTGAGGGCAGAGAAGGCAGTGAGTGGGCTCTAATCAAATTTGTGGCTTGCCAAGCATGCGGGAGCAAGGGAGAGATGGAGAAGGGAGCAGAGTGTGCAGGTCAAAGATGGACTATGGCATGTCAGCCTGGAAGGGAGGGGAGTGAAACCATCAAGAGGATGAGGAATACTAAAGAGGTTTAAGAATCAGTGAATCGGGGGTGCCTGGGTGGCTCAGTTGGTTGAGCGTCTGACTCTTGATTTTGGCTCATGTCACGATCCCAAGGTCATGGGTTTGGGCCCCACGTCGGGCTCTGCGCTGACAGTGCAGAGACTGCTTGGGATTCTCTCTCTCTTTCTCCCTCTGCCCCTCTCTCCCACTTGCACTCCCTCTCTCAAAAAGAAAAAAAAAGAATCAATTAATGATAGTTGTCAATGGGGTGGAAGGATGGTTGACACAAAGCATCAGGGGACAGAGATGAGAGACACCCACCTGAGGTTGTACAGCTCTGTAAATAATGGTGATGCTGAGGTCTTAGGCTCTGCCATGGGAGTGACCCAGGAAAAGGACCTCTCTACTACACGTGAATTAAAGTTACTAGGGATTAAGACCAAGACAGCGAGCCAATCCTTGGAAAACAATGATGGATGACATGGCATCAATAGATGACGGTGACCGTGAGATTCAGAATTGAAGAGACGCAAGTGGCCAGAAGGCAGCGATGGAGGTTGGGGCATGGGCGAGGAGGACACTTACTCCCTTCCAGGTCTGGGGGAAGCAGCCAATACTGGAGTTTTTCGGCAGGGAGCAGCACCTCAGGATATCCCTCCGAGGATCAGGTTTGTGTTGGAACGAAAAGGCGAGGAAACATTGGAGAAGAGAATGACAAGAGAGAGGATTTATTCTCTATGACTTGTCATGAATCTAGGCAGCACGGTGGAAAGATGTTGGGATCAGAGCAGAAGTGCCAGAGATGGACAGAACTGGGGATACACAGAGCCTTATGGAACTTTAGTGTGGGAGATGAGAGGTGACCTTGGGGTTTGGGGATTTTGAGACAATTCTCATGAACAGAGATAAAGTGAATAGTGTGGACCCAAGGGAGGGATTGGGGGGAGACTTTCACCATGTAGGGTTGGAGAAGGTGGGTGTCTGGAACTGCCTTTTTCTCCTTGATGATGGGGGTGGGTAGGTAGGTAGAAGGGAGGCATGTTCTTAGACCAAGTATGTCAGTTCTCCCATACTCCACCATTACCCCAAGGGTGTCTGTTCAGTCTGCCTCCTTACTGATGTCCTGGAAGATTCCTGGAGAAGCAGGTGTAATGTCAACTGCAACTCTCTTTACCCATAATAATAAGGGTTGAAGGCATCATCTTGTTTCCACAACAATAAAGTATGAAGTTTGAGTAGCCACAGGTCAGGAGACAGAGTTAAGCTCTCTTAGAGAGGGCCCACCCAAGTGATGGTATCTGCAGAAAGGAGGAAATTTACATTACTGTCATCGGAAGTGTTCAAAGGTACTGAGAACGAGAGAACTCTGAGTTCCTTCTCGACAATTGATGCTGAGGGTCCTCTACATGCCTAGCACTGTTCAGGATGCTGGAGGACACACAACAAAGGGGTAACACGGTCTGCCCTTGAAGCCGACTCAGTTAGAAAGCAATGGAAAGAATCGTATATAAAGCCAGTGTTGTCCTGAGGAGCGCAGGCTACAATGGATATTGTTGAAATCTATCTTCTATTATTTTCCTAGAGTCTGACTTTCATAAAGTATCAGCTCGTCAAAAGCCGAAAACAAAACTAAAACCCAGAGATTGATTTCTGATTCTTTGTATCGTTTTCCTGGAGGCATTTTTGAGTTTTAATTTTATCATTATTATGCGGGTAATACATACACAGCAGCCAGACGCCGATGTGCCGTAACGGAAATTTCTTCCTGCATCCATAAGATGAATATATTGAGAACTGAATAGTTGTATTTTATACGTGCATTGTAAGAGACCATCACGAATAGCTAAAAAGTGATCGATCGGGATTTAAATTCATTGATTTTAAAACCCATATGGCCCATTTTGTGTCTCCTGTGATTTTTTTTTTCCCCCCAATCTGGGTCTTGCCCTGTACCGCCAATCTCTCTTAATGCCAATTATACTGCTGAATCACTGTCAAATGTAGGGACTCATGTGAATGGGTCATCTGGCAACGTTTGTCCTATTTTAGAACAAATTAAAAGTTGCCTCAGTTGGTGGTGTCTAACCCCTTAACTTAGAAGAGAGAAAATATTAATAGGAATCAACTCGGCTTATTTAACAGGTCGAGTTGGTCTGTGGTGTCCATGGGGATGCTTGAGGACAAGCCGATTAACATCGAGATTTGCGGAAACCGGATCAATAGTTTTCAGTAACTGAAGAAGATTACCAGAAGTCAAGGGAGCCTTTAGCAGGGGCTGTGTGCCCAGGCCTGTCGGGCACTTGGCAGGCGATTGAGAAAGTCTAATTGTGGCTGCTGATGAGTCATTTTACACTACGGTCACACCTCCGTCCTCCAGGTTCCATTTTAGGAACAGTATACCTTGCCCAGCCAGAAATTGCCTAATTTAAACCCTGACTCTTACCTGTGTGAATCAAAATGACTCAGAAAAGTGCAAATAAAATATTCCCAAGGAGTCAGTGACGGTTTCATATTTCTCATAGCTGCCCTTCTCAGAACTGAGTCCACCTGTGTAGAAGAAATACAAGCACGAGAGACCTGAACTTGGGTGGAAAAGAGGAGTCTCACAGGACACTCAATCGGAGCCTACGTTTTTCTCTGACATCAGAATACAGGATAGGCTATTTTAAAATTTGCAATCAAATTTTAATTATACAGAAAATAGAACACTTATTCTTTTTTTTTAAATGCTTATTTGTTTATTTTGAGAGAGAGAGAGAGCACGCACACGGGAGGGGCAGAAAGAGAGGGAGACAGAGAATCCCAAGCAGGCTCCACACTGTCAGCGCAGAGCCCGATGTGGGGCTCAAATTCATGAACTGAAAGATCATGACCTGAGCTGAAATCAAGAGTCGGACACTTAACTGACCGAGCCACTCAGGTGCCCCTAGAGCATTTACTCTTTTAAAGAAGAGACAACCGCTCCCTTTGAAATATAGTTAGAATGTTGATAACAAAAATGAAGGGTGTATGTGTATACACACACGTACATATAAACTGCAATCCTCTGTCACCTCCTACCTGCTGCCTATCACCTATCCTCCAGGCCTGAACCATTCCCCACTGTCCAATGGCTGTAGGTAATTCCTGGTGAAATGAGTAAAACTAACCTACTGTCCTTTGCTGAGATTAATTTTGATCCTTTTTAAAATGTATTTAATAACCAGAGCCTAGATGCTAAAAAGAAGACTTCTAGAATTCACAAAACCATGGTGTGTTGGCCTATGAAGTGAAGAACAAGTAAGCACTGAGCAGTTAGACAATTCATGACATTGTTTGTGCCAGTATCCAAAAAATGTTGGTATTTACAAAAGCCCCGAATCACCTAGGATATAAGGGTTAACATTCCCTTTAAAAATTTTTTTTTAACGTTTATTTATTTTTGAGAGACAGAGCATGAGAAGGGGAGGGGCAGAGAGAGAGGGAGACACAGAATCCGAAACAGGCTCCAATCTCTGAGCTGTTAGCACAGAGCTCGATGTGGGGCTTGAACCTATGGACTGGGAGATCATGACCTGAGCCAAAATCAGACGCCCAACCGACTGAGCCACCCAGGCACCGCTAAGAGTTAACATTCCTTATTTCTGTATGGTAATTTCCAGTTTTGAAAACGCTTTAATATATATTTGGCTCTCACAAAAACCTTGAATGGTAGCCAGAGTATAAATTTTTATTTGTAGGTTACAGGTAAGGAATCAGAAATACAAAAATCTCAAATGATGTGTCCAATATCAAATAATCCTACAAATCATTTGTTTTACTCCTAATCTAATGATGGGTAGAAATGCATAGTACATTATCCAAATATTTCCACCATAAACGTATTAATATCTCTGAAGTAGTAAGAATATAAATTGAATGTCTTCAATTATCTAGTCCCCTGACTAATAAGGTGCCACTATGTTTTAAAAATATTTTGTAAGTATTTTTTTTTTTTTTTTTTTTTAATTTTAGAGAGAGAGCAAGCACGCAAGTAAGGGAGAGGGGCAGAGGGAGACAGAGAGAGAAAGCAAGAGAGAGAGAGAGGGAGAGAATCCCAAGCAGGCTCCAGGTGCCCTCAAATTATTTTGTAATTCTTAATGTGGAGATTATTTCTTGGTTCCTTTCATTGTATTTTACCTCTAAAGTTATGTTATTTATTTGAGATTATTCTTGTTTCTTACTGTAGGTGTTTGTAACTATAGACTTCTTAGAACTACTTTTGCTGCACCCTGTAAGTTTTGTTATGCTCTGTTTCCATTTTCATTTGTCTCAAGGTATTTTTTTGAATTTCCCTTTTGATTTCTTCTTTGACCAAAGTCTAATGTTTCCCTCTGGATTTTCTATCTGGATGATCTGTTCATTGCCCCTGTAGGGCACCAAAGTCCCCTACGATTATTGTATTGCTGTCCCTTTGTCCCTTCAAATCTATTCACATTTGCTTTATGTACTCAGGTGCTCCAATGTCGGATGCATAAATGTTTACAATTGCTATATCCTGTTGATGAATTGACCCCTTATTATTATATCATGATCTCTTTTTTGGCTTAAAGTCTATTTTGTCCGGTAGAAGTATAGCTACCTCTACTTTGTTTTGGTTTCCATTTGCATAGAATACCTTTTCCCATCCCTTCCCTTCAAGCCTATGTGTGTCTATAAAACTGAAGCAAATTTCTTATTGGTGTATATTTGGGTCTTGTTTCTTTGTTTTGTTTTTGTTTTTAATCATTTCAGTCACTCTAAGTCTTTTGACTGGAGAATTTAATCCATTGACACTTTTGTATATTTTAATTTCTGTTCTTAAAACATTATTTTTTTTCAAATTGTTATTTAAATTCTAGTTAGTTCACATAGAGTGCAATATTGGTTTCAGGAGTAGAATTTAGCGATTCATCACTGACATACAACACCCAGTGTTCATCACAACAAGTGCCTTCTTTAATGCCCGTCATCCATCTAGCCCATCCCCCTATCTTCAGTATGTTCTCTATCTTTAAGAGTCTCTCATGATTTGCTTCTTTCTCTCTTTTTTCCCCTTTAATCTACTGACATTTAAAGTAATTATTGATATGTATGAAATCATAATTGTCATTTAGTTAATTGTTTTCTGGTTCCTTTGTTCCTTTCTTGCTATTTTCCTTGGTGATTTGATTATCTTCTGTAGTCATATGCTTAGATTCCTTTCTCTTTAGAGTATTTATTTATTTATTCATTTATTTATTACTTATTTTTAAATTTTTTGATCTTTTGCGTATGTATGATAAGTTTTTGCTTTGTGCTTACCATGAGGACTACATAAAACACCTTATGGTTATAACAGTCTATTTTAAACTGGTAACAATTTAACTTAGCATACAAAAGCTCTACATTTTTATATACCCCCTCTCTGGCTCAGGTCATGATCTCACAGTTCTTGAGTTTGAGCCTTGTGTTGGGCTCTGTGCTGATAGCTCAGAGCCTAGAGCCTGCTTTGGATTCTGTGTCTCCCTCTCTCTCTGCCTCTCCCTTGTTTGTCCTCTCTCTCTCAAAAATAAATAAATAAATAAATAAATAAATAAATAAAAATCTCTCTTTGTCTTTAACGTTTGGCAGTTTAATTATAATGCGTTACATTATGAGTATCTTTAGATTTGTCTTATTTGGAACTCTGTGCTTCCTGGATCTGGATGTCTGTTTCTTTCTTCAGGTTAAGGAAGTTTCAGCCATTATGTGTTTGAATCAGCTTTCTGCGCCCCCCCCCTCCCCCATCTCTCTTCTCTTTCTGTGACATATGCCTGTATTGGTCCTCTTGATGGTGTACCATAAGTCCCTTAAGCTATCTTCATTCTTTTTCATTCTTTTTTTCTCCTCCTTTGATTGGATGGATTCTACTGACCTGTTTTCAAATTTGCTGGACCTTTCTTCCACTTCATCTGCTCTGCTGTTGAACACTTCTATTGGATTTTTCAGTTCATTTCTTGTATTCTTCATCTCCATGATTTCTGTTTGGTACATTTTCATATTTTCTCTTTGTTGAAATCATCACTTTTTTATGCATTGTTTTCCTGACCTTGGTGAACATCTCTATGATCACTATTTTGAATTCTCTATTGGGTGAATCATTTATCTCCATTTCATTGAGATTAGTCTCTGGAGATTTACCTTGGTCTTTTGTTTGGAACATATTCTCCTGTTTCTGTGTTTTCCTTGACTCACTGCATTGGTTTCTGAGCATTAGACAAAAACAGTCACCTCTCTCAATCTTGACAGACTGGTCTCATGTAGGAGATGAACCTTGTCCGTCACCCCTGACTGAGTTCCTGGTTGTCTCTCAAACTTTTGTGATTGTCCGAGCTACATCCTTTGTTCTTCATGGCTCCCCATATTTGGGAGTAAGTCAAGATCTGCCAGTGTTCTGAAGGGAA
Organism: Prionailurus bengalensis; assembly: GCF_016509475.1. Classification (NCBI taxonomy): domain Eukaryota; kingdom Metazoa; phylum Chordata; class Mammalia; order Carnivora; family Felidae; genus Prionailurus; species Prionailurus bengalensis. The sequence continues at coordinate 45,005,571 of NC_057349.1, forward strand.
GGATCTCAATCAGCCCCTCAATGCAGGCTGATTAGATGCCACACCCTCAGGCAGCAGCTGAAAAAGTAGATAGTTAAGTTGCTTCTGGAAAGCAACTGGGAGATGCGTGTTTTTGCCTGCTCCTTCTGGGCTGGGCCCCCGTGTATAGCCACAGGAGGTTCTCCTTCTTTCATTGAGAAACTGCTTCTCTGTTTGCTACAGACCCGGAAGAATCAAATGGAAGCCCCATTGGCTATCAGAGCTATGTAATTTGGGGGTCTGTACCTTGGGCAGCAGTTGTAAAAATTGGGGTGCTAGGTGTGTGAATAACCTCCTTCAAGGGAGATACTGGCAACTTGGTTTTATTGTTGGAGTGAGCAGATGGTAGACGTGTCCACTGGCTTCTCTGAGCTCCGGAGAGAATCATGGCCAACCCCACGATGCGTGCTAGATTAGAAGTGGACCCTCAGGCAGCAGCCTGTAAATCAACCTCATTCAAACCTCATTCAGGGAAAGATTGGGAGATTGGTGTTTTTGCCTGCTGCTTCTACACTGAGCCCTACAGGCATGGCTTCTGCAAGTGCTTGCACGTGCCTGGAGTTAGAACCACTTTTTTATTTATTACAGTCCAATGGGATTCACGAATGCAAGCCCCATTGGCTACCGAAGCTCGACAATCCAGAGGCCCATTCCACAGATGACAGCTGTGGAAGCTGGGGTGTCAGGAACGTGTATGACCTCTTTCCAGAGAGATGTTTGTGACCCGTGTTTACTGTTGGAGTGAACCCCCTTGATTCCTTTCAGATTGGCTCCTTTTGTTATATGTCAGGGGGTCCTTTTCTCATTAGTCATCTGTTTCCATATTGAATTCTGGCGTGGGTTGACAACATAATGTTACATTTATTTTTACTAATTGTAAAGGTAATCCATGCTCATTATGGCAAATTTGGAAAATAAACAAAGATATTTATTTAAAAAATAAAAATTACTCAGCTAGAGGATAACCGTTTTCTACATTTTATTGTATTTTCTACTGATTGCCATTTGATTCCTATTCAGATATTTCCTTAAAGATGCTGTGAGGATGTACTCTTCATAAAAATTGTGTGTTGTTATTATGTTTCTTATTAATCCATAATTATTTTCCTATGTCATTAGCATTTCTTTGAATATATTTTAAATTGCTGTATAATGTTTCATATACAATTTACAAGCTACATCATTTATGTAACCACACCCCATCATTGGATATTTATGTTACTTCCATTAAAAAAAAATTATAAATAATGCCATGATGAAAATTTCCAAATTTATGATTATTTCTTTGGGGTGGGGCCTAGAAGTGGTACACCTGGGTCAAATAGTCAAATAATGCAAAGATTTTCACTCTGTTGACATATATTGCCAATTGCTTTCAACAACTTAACCACGAGTGATGAAATTATGAAGTGGGGTTTGTGAGCAAATGGCTAAGAAAGAATTCTTGAGACATTTTTGGTGCAAAAACGTGACTTGATGAGAGCACGGGAGGACCCGTGGGCAGACGGAGCTGCACTGGGCTTGTGAGGAGGGACTGATGATATACTTTTAAGTTAGTGGAGGGATGGAGGGTGGGGATAGAGATCATGTTAGTTTCCAAGGAATTTGTGTATGCTGAAAGCAGGGTCTTACAGGAACCTGAAAATGTAGCTATTGTCAAGATAAGGTTGCTTCTATTTTTTAATGAAATGTAAACATTAAGGCATTAAGGCATCCATGAACTCACTGAGGAATGTTACCGCTGCAGGTATCTATCAGTGGTCTGCAAGCTGTAAGCGGATTTAATTTAAATTTTAAAAAAATGTCTCTTATTTTATTTTGAGAGAGAGAGAGAGAGAGAGAGAGAGAGAGAACGACCAGGGGAGGGGCAGAGAGAGAGGGAGACGCAGAATCCAAAGAAGGTTCCAGGCTCTGAGCTGTCAGCACAGATCCCGACACAGGGTTTGAACTTGTGAACTGCAAGATCATGACCTGAGCTGAAGTCAGAGACTGAGCCACCCAGGCGCCCCAAGGGGATTTAATTTAAACTACATGGTTTTTTTCCCCCTTTGTTTCCCTCATCAGCTGTGTAGAATGTTGCATCGTCCTGTGTGGAATTATGTGAATGGAATTAATGTTGAAAGATGTATTGCTGTTGTAACAAATTACCAGGGACTTAGTGGCTTAAAATCAAACAAATGTCTGATCTTATAGTTTGGATGTTAGAAGTCCTAAAATGAGAGTGTCAGCAGGGCTGCCTTCCTTCTGGATGCTCTAGGGGAAAATTGTTTCCTTGCTTTTTCTAGCACTTAGAGCTGCCTGAAGCCCTTGGTTGGCATCCCCTTCCTCCATTGTCAATGGCTGGAGTGCAGCGTCTTCAGATCTTTCTGTCTTTGATCTGCTTCTGTCACTACATCTCTTTCTCAGATCCTCTTGTCTCCCTCTTCTAAGAAGACTTGTGTTTACATTGGTTCTGCCTGGTTAATCCAGGATACTTTTCCCACCTCAAAATCCTTTATTCTTAGTGATGGCATCTGCAAAGTCTCTTCTGCCATGTAAGAGAACATATCCACAGGTTCTTGGGATTAGAACATGGGCATCTTCGGGAAGTTAGAATTCAGTCTATCACGGAAGATAAAACATCATTTGACTCTCTGTTCTAACATGTTTACAGAACTGCTAGCAAATGTACTAATCTTCATGTCCTGCTAGTTCAGAAAAGTTTTCGTCGGGAGTTTCGCATTGTTGAAGATGTAAAGCAAAAGGGAATGCCTATTGAATTCCTTCTGAGGAAACTGAGATTTAGTGACATCATAAAGCATCTCCAAAGTCACATGGTTGGAAGGTGGAACCTCTGTCTGGTTTCCTAGTTCATTACCATGTTTTGGTTGTTTATCTGATTTTGGTTACATTATCTTCAATCAAAAAATGAATGATCTCTACATCAAGTTGTATGTTGCATGTTGCATAGCTCAAACTTGTACAATGTTTTGCATATCTCAGTAAAGGGAAAAAAAAACCCTACTGATATCAATGTCAAAAGGTATAGGAAGTTAGTAGCTAATTCTACAATATCATTACTGCTACGAAAGTAGCCTATGTCATGTCAGTGATACTAACACAGTCAAGAAACAAGAGAGTGTTCAAGCACACTGCTTCTCTGTAGCAGGGGCACAGTGGAACCATCCATAGCTGCCAAGGTCAATACGTATTTTGGCCTGTTTATCTTTACAAATCATCTATCTTTCAAGAATTTCATACATTTAAACTTCTGGTAAGAATATGTGTTAGTCACTAGAAAGCAGATTTCAGTGGGTTTCACAGGTCAGGAACAGGAGAGTGTTTTATAATTCTTCTCATGCCATTAGCTACTTCTGTGAAGGTTTAAGTCCATGTAAGTATGCAAACTATAGAGTGCCATTTTTATTTATTTATTTATTTATTTATTTATTTATTTATTATCACTTTGTTTCAAGTGTATTTTAAAATTATAAATGGGGGGCGCCTGGGTGGCGCAGTCGGTTAAGCGTCCGTGGTCACGATCTCGTGGTCTGTGAGTTCAAGCCCCGCGTCGGGCTCTGGGCTGATGGCTCAGAGCCTGGAGCCTGTTTCCGATTCTGTGACTCCCTCTCTCTCTGCCCCTCCCCCGTTCATGCTCTGTCTCTCTCTGTCCCCATAAATAAATAAATAAACGTTGAAAAAAAAAATTTTAAATTATAAATGGGATTTTGTAATCCAGGGTGGAAATATTTCTTCTTCACAGCTTCAGAATGTGACGAGCAATTTTCAGACCTGGCTTTCCAGACCCAGTCGGTCCTCTTTGCTCTTTTTCAGACTTCTGACAGCTAGTATTTAAGCTACTCCCTTCTAAACATATACTTTTAGACAACTATTGTACATTTAACGTTTTTCTGAAAACAGTCCATCAAATATAAAGAATCGTTTCTTTCTTTAGGGATCAGCGGTGAAGGGGGTAGCTGGGTGGCTCAGTGAGCTGAGCGTCTGACTTCAGCGCAGGTCATGATCTCTCGGTTTGTGGGTTCGAGCCCCACATCAGGCTCCGTGCTGACAACTCAGAGCCTGGAGCCTGCTTCAGATTCTGTGTCTCTCTCACTCTCTGCCCCTCCCTGGCTTGCTCTCTCCCTCTCAAAAATAAGTAAACATTAAAAAAATTAAAAAAAAAAAAGGAATCAGCACTGAGGGAAGAAATATTAAAGCTATCAAAAATCATTTATTCATTTAAAAAATAACAGAACCAGTGCTGTTCTCTGTCATGAACGAGAACATGTAAAATTAATTTAAATTACTTCTGTAGGCTTTGGTCATATTTTGTTACCTACACAGACCTTAATCTTAAAGATCTTTTAGGCAAAGTCGCCACCAAGATTTACTGAGTAAGAGTCCTGGACACTACTAACATGGACCAAACATGATGCTATTCCAAAAAGGAATAGGTTACTACTTTTTTTTTTTTTAACGTTTATTTATTTGTGAGACAGAGAGAGACAGAGCATGAACGGGGGAGGGTTAGAGAGAGAGAGACACAGAATCTGAAACAGGCTCCAGGCTCTGAGCGGTCAGCACAGAGCCCGACGCAGGGCTCGAACTCACGGACCGCGAGATCATGACCTGAGCCAAAGTCAGACGCTCAACCGACCGAGCCACCCAGGCGCCCCAAGGAACAGGTTACTACTTTTGAGGAAAAGAGCTGCCATATCAAGTTCCCTCAAATGCTGATTTTAATAAAAAGTTAATGGAAATATTTTTAAAGTCAATTTTCGGTACACGCTGCCCACCAAACAAGAACGCAAGTCAAACTTTCCTATTTTAGGATATTTTCCAATTTTATTTTTAAGATGGTAGCCTTTTCACCTTCTCTGGACTGTCGAATAGAGTATTTAATTTTTTTAAATTCTGCATTTTGACGTGGTAAGAGTTTTCAAATGATCTACAGCCCAGAACATAGGGAACCCAGCAACACCCAATAGTTACACTGCTTAACCATAATGGGATGAAAATGGACAGATATCTGAAAATAGCTATTCCCTTTCATCGAGCATCATTTCCAAAAAAAATTTTATTTACTTTTGCTAGTGGGGGAGGGGAAAGAGAGAGGGGGACAGAGGGTCCGAAGCAGGCTCTGCGCAGATGGCAGTGAGCCCAATGTGGGGCTCGAACTCATGAAATGTGAGATTGTGCCCTGAGCTGAAGTTGCACACGCAACCGACTGAGTCACCCAGGTGTCCCTCATAGAGCATCGTTTAAAAAAAAACCTTACAAGGATCTTAAAGGACAGCCCACCCGCTTCTATTACTTTAAAGCATTAAAGACAAAAATTAGTAGTTGGCCATGACTTTAGTATGTTTCAGAGAAAACACACAAAAAATGATCTTTAGCATTTCAGATCTGATGAAGTTACTAAGTTTTATATCTGACTCTGAGGTGCCTCCTTAGTGCAGTAGGCAGGGCGTCAGTCTCATATCTGACTCTGGTCCTGTGATTTGGTATAATTATGTCTCTTTGCATTAAGCTGTTCTTGCTAATATTAATTCATTTATTTATACTGCTCTTGCTATTATAAATGATATGAGGATATATTTTACACTTTGGAAAAAATCCAGCTAGTATTCAGCATACATATGTGAAGCCCAAAAAGTAACTTCTGATCTCCTCTCAATGGATGGTTTGTAGCCGGGTTATTGGCTATCAAGATGATCATCAAAGATTTAAGAGAAGCATTTGTGCCTTTCAATGAATGAGCACAGGTGGGGGCATCTTGTCAATTAGCCTGATGCAGTTGTTAAATCTTTTGTCTGCTGGGCTTTCTTCAGGTAAACAGTCCATGCTGAGTTGTTCAAATTCATAGCAAGTTGAATGGAAATCCAAGAAGGTAAGGATGAGAGTTCTGGTCCTATGGTAACTTGGCCCAGGTATCCGCTGATTCAGGAATGCAGGATTACTGTACTAATTCTAGACTTAGAATTAGTCTAGAAGAGAGGTTACAAAGTGGCTTTTTTAGTCAATTTTGAGAGCATAAAGAAAGACATGACACACTGCAAAGAGGTGTTCTGGCTCTTCCTGGAACCACTGAGAAAAGAAGTCTACAATATCCTGGTTGAGGAGTAGATAGTAATTAATGGAACTGGTACATGCCATTAACAGAGATATTTTTTAAAAACATGATACTTATTTTTTAAAGTTTATTTATTTATTTTGGGAGAAAGAGAGAGAAAGAGAGAGAGAGGGAGAGAGAGAGAGGGAAAGACTGAGAATCCCAAGCAGGCTCCACACCATCGATGCAGAGCCTGATGCAGGGCTCAAACCCAGGAATCATGAGACCACGACCTGAGCCAAAGTCAGGAGTCGGACACTCAACTGACTGAGCCACCCACACATCCCTGGCAGAAAGATGTTCGGAATTGTCCCTTTAGATCTTTCTATTATGCCAGGCAGCACTGATCAGGCCATTTTATAAACAGAAACACTATTACTATTTAGGAATTACAAATTAGGAATATACAAAATTAGGAATATACAAATTAGGAATATACAAAAAATATTTACAACACTCATATGACATTCCTGCATTCTTGACCAGAACACCAATCTCCACTAATTATCTTCTTTTAAAAATTTTTAAAAATTTTTATTTATTTTTGAAAGAGAGAGAGAGAGAGAAAGACAGAGAGAGAGAGAGAGAGAGAGAGAGAGAGGGAGCACGTGCAAATGAGTGGGGGAGGGGCAGAGAGGGAGACACAGAATCCCAAGCAGGCTCCAGACTCTGAGCTGTCAGCACAGACCCCGAGGAGGGGCTCAAACTCTGAACTGCAAGATCATGACCTGAGCCGAAGTCGGATGCTTAACCCACACAGCCACCCAGGTGCCCCTCCACTTATTATCTTCTGATTGAAAGTCAACAGCAATGATTCTTGTCTCCCCAGTGATTTTTTTTTTTTTCATTCTTTCACTGGAAATCTGGTTCAGTTTTCCACATCCACATCCACAACATCCACAGTTGTGATGTGCTGGTGAGCATATCTTCATTCCATTCTTTGCCAACTCTTCTGCATACATTTTCCAATTCTGTAAGTCTACCTGTGAGGACTGCCTATTCAATGATCCCCACTCCTACCCTCGCCTCTTTACCTAATGCTTAGCCCCCAAAAGGAGTGAAGAGTAAGGGATATGCATAGGGCCAGTCGGCCATAGTGCTGACACCCTCCCGGCACAGAAGACAGTGGCCAGGACAGCACTCTCCATGGCATCCTACCTTCCAATTAAGCATCTTATCTTTGTGAATACTAATTGAATGAATGAATCCAAGAGGAGGCATCAGCCATAATGGTGATGATCACCATATTTCTAAACTTGTAACATAAGATAAGTCAAGATAAGAAGAGAAAAAAATGAACAATGTTTCCTGAGAAGCAGAACTAATAGTTTATTTTACAGGCTCTTGACAGTAAGGAAAAGAGGCAAATTTAATATATATTCAACTCACTTATTGTGAAATTTTTCTTCACCAATTGACTATACTATTCCACAAAGGATTTGAGGTAGTCTAAAGAAGATAATAAAAGAAACATATACATAAAAAAAATAAGGCTAGAAAAACATTGATAATAGAGCAAGGACAGCTGGAGGGAAATTTAGAAAACAGAGAAATCCATGTTCTTTGCCATCCTGAAGTCACAGGGAAAGAAGAAAAGTGTTCTTTTGTTCTTGCTACAAAGTCTCTTCCAATGCGTTAATGGGAGCCTGTTCTCTGGGGAAGTTTACTGACATTCACTTTACTCTCCCTAGTAAGCCAATTTAATCTTTTCCCTTTAAATAAATATAGCTTTTTGATGGCTTCTTGCTTATTATCCTTTTTACTTATAATATTGAACTTTCTGATTACTGCAAGTGATATTTTTTTAGCGTCCAATTAAAAGTTTAGGCTACTAGTGACTTTGGAGAGCACAGCTCTTCTAAATCAGCCAACTGGTGGACAATATTCACACATTCTTGGTCTTTGTGAAACAAGTACTGAACGTGCAAATATAAAGGAAAGTGTCAGTTTCTATAATGGCTTGTTTCCTATCCTATCTCTGCATGTATTGAACCCAAATGAACCTGAATGGTTCATTTTTTTTTTCTAAAAGTAGCGTCTGTTTTATTTTCTTAAAAAAGAAATAAAGAAGGAAAAAAAAAAGAAAATCCCTTTCAACTATCTACCAATTGACTCAGAAATTAAAGAAAATATATTTTATCTATTTATGAATCGTGATACTTTGTGAATGCATTTATTACAGAGCAAATCCCATTATTATATTCCAGGGGTAGAAAGTTCTGGTTTTTGTAGGTTAATACTAAATGATCATTTCAGAAGTCTCACCAGTGTCAATTAGAAATTAAGTTGAACTTAAAAAATGTCTAATTGGAACATTTAACATTTAAATTATAGCTGCTCATGATGCTATCGTGTCTTTCAGTTTTTGTGCGACTCAGGAATACCATTAGGTAAGATCCCATTTTTCCAACCTAATCAAAAACATGTTTTAAAAAATTGTTTAAAATAGTCTTTAACAATTTCCCTAAAAAATATCAAAAACACCCTTTAAGTTCCTTTTGTATAATAGTTATTTGAAAAATACATACTGTTTACATATGTGTAGGTATATGTCTTACTTTGAGTTCTGTTCTTATGCAAAATTTATTTCTCATGCGTAACTTTGTATTATGCTCTTCATACTTTCCATTTATTTTTTTATTTTTTTTCTCAACGTTTTTTAAATTTATTTTTGGGACAGAGAGAGACAGAGCATGAACGGGGGAGGGGCAGAGAGAGAGGGAGACACAGAATCAGAAACAGGCTCCAGGCTCCGAGCCATCAGCCCAGAGCCTGACGCGGGGCTCGAACTCACGGACCGCGAGATCGTGACCTGGCTGAAGTCGGACGCTTAACCGACTGCGCCACCCAGGTGCCCCCATACTTTCCATTTTAATGATGGCATAATCTATGTCCACCTGGCATATTTCTGTTTCCTTGAGCGTTATATTGGCATTGGGTATTTTTTTTCTCTGTCTTTTTTTCCTCCACTATTATAAATGTACAGCAAGTATACTCATAAGCTTTAGAACATACTTTCGGTAATTCCAGTTCTGGAAAATTATTGAGACTAGTGTAAGGGCTCAGTGTATGATAAATTTTAGTAATGCACGTGAAAATCTGTGGGTTCTGCAGGTGAATGCGGTCTTCTATACATGTTAATTAGGTGAAGTTGGTCATTCTTGCTATTCAAATCTATGTTAGCACAGTCCTTATAGAAATATGATGTGGCCCACGTGTATAATTCTTAATTTTTTATTTTAGTTAACATAGTGCAATATTGGTTTCAGAAGCAGAATTCAGAGATTTATCACTTACATACAACACCCAGTGCTCATTACAGCAAGTGCCTTCCTTAATACCCGTCACCCATGTAGCCTATCTCCCACCCCCCTCCCTCTGTCAATCCTCAGTTTATTCCCTATCATTAAGAGTCCGTTGTGGTTTGTTTCCTTTTCTTATCTTCTCCTGCCCCTGCCATATGTTCATCTGTTCTGTTTCTTTAATTCCACATATAAGTGAAATCATATGATATTTGTCTTTCTCTGATTGACTTATTTTGCTTAGCATAGTACATTAGAGCTCTATCCATGTCATTGCAAATGGCAAGATTTCATTCTTTTTTATGGTTGTGTAATATTCCATTGTGTGTGTGTGTATGTATATATATATATATACACATATATATATACATGTGTATATACACATGTATATACATATGTGTATATACATGTGTATATATACCACATCTTCTTTATTCATCAGTCAGTGGACATTTGGGCTCTCTCCGTAATTGGCTATTGTTGATAATGCTGCTATAAACATTGGGTGCATGTACCCCTTCAAGTCTGTATTTTTGCACCCTTTGGGTAAATACCTAATAGTTCAATTGCTGGATCATAAGGTAGTTCTATTTTTAGTTTTTTGAGGAACCTCCATACTGTTCTCCAGAGTGTCTGCACCAGTTTGCATTCCCACCTATTGTGCAAGAGGGTTCCCCTTTTTTCCACATTCTCACCAACACCTGTTGCTTCTTGTGTCGTGTTGTTAATTTTAGTCATTCTGATATGTGAGGTGGTATCTCATCATGGTTTTGATTTGTATTTCCCTAATGATGAATGATGCTGGACATTTTTTTAGTGTCTGTTAGCCATCTGGATGTCTTCTTTGGGAAAGTGTATATTCATGTCTTCTGCCCATTTCTTAACTGGGTTGTTTGTTTTTTGGGTGTTGAGTTTGATAAGTTCTTTATAATTCTTATTTTAAATTTTCTCGTAAGCACATTGCAAAACAAAATAATAGGTGAAATTAATTTCAATTATATATTTTATTTAATGTAATATAATCAAACATCATAATTTAAATGTGTAATTAGTATAAAATTAATGAGATTTTTTTCATATTTATCCTCCAATTTGATGTATATTGATATTTATAGCACATTTCAATGCAAGTGCTAGATTTTGATCCTTATTTAGATTTCACAAATTTACTGTTTAATAAATGGATACAGACTCACATATCTAGGTTGTTCCAGCCAAACTTAAAAGTTTTCAATATCTTAATTAAGTGCCAAAAAATAATTTTTCTTTCATATTTATATTAATTTCAACAAAACTGGCTTCTCTGTTTTAGAATATTTGATTTAACTTTTGAGGTAAAAGTATATAATTTTCAAAACCATATCTTTTCAAGTTTCATAAGTAATTTACTAACTTTTGTGACAGCTCAATGATATTAATATTAGTTCAAAGACATATTGCTAAAGTTGAAAAGCAATTTAAAATTTATCAACACCAGGAAAGCATCATTCAGATTTTCTTTAGTGTTTGCAGCCAATTTATATAACAGTGTTGATTACAATTAAAACTTCTGTATGTTAATTCATGTTAGAAAAATGTGTAAAACTATTACTGACTTGTATCATGTAAAGTTGTGATACTAACAGAGATGATCATACCTTTTTTAGCTAGATTACAATAAGCTGTTTCTTCCGTTGAAACCTGAAAATTTAGCTCATTCATATGCAGTGTGATATCAGTGAGAAAACATAAATCACACTCCTAAATTTTTGTCTTTGATTATGGGGTATTTGAAAGGCATTCTTTTTGTTTCAAGGAAATCTTGAATTAGAGTTAATCATACAATCAACATTTGTGTTCCACAATGAACATTGGCAAAGAACACAAGATAATTAAATTCACTGTCTTTTATTTCTTTCAGTAGGTCATAAATGAATCCTACCATTTGCATATATATATATATATATACACACCCTTAACAATTTTAACTTGTATGCATCATAGAGACTCTTTCAGAAAGGTGAGCACAAATATTTTCAATATGTATGCTATTAAAATGAATAAATGAAGAAAGCGTGAATCTCTTCTTTAAAATTCCAATAAATATGGATTTTTGATCTGAAGTTACTGGAGCACTATCTGCTGTGGCAGAAACTAATTTTTATTTATTTATTTATTAAAAAAATTTTTTTTTCCAACGTTTTTTATTTATTTTTGGGACAGAGAGAGACAGAGCATGAACGGGGGAGGGGCAGAGAGAGAGGGAGACACAGAATCGGAAACAGGCTCCAGGCTCTGAGCCATCAGCCCAGAGCCCGACGCGGGGCTTGAACTCACGGACTGCGAGATTGTGACCACGGATGCTTAACCGACTGAGCCACCCAGGCGCCCCCTAATTTTTAAATACTGAATTGAAAATTTTCTTTGACAGGTGTAAAAGATTTCAGAGTATTGTGGTGACCAGGTAGCTCAGTCAGTGAACCATTCAACTTCGGCTCAGGTCATGATCTCACAGTTCGTGAGTTCGAGCCCCACATTGGATTTTCTTCTGTCAGAGCAGAGCTGCTTCAGATCTACTGTCTCCCTCTCTCTCTGCTCCTCCCTGGCTCACTTTCTGTCTCTCTCTCTCTCAAAAATAAATAAAACATTTAAAAACATTTTAAGAAAAAAGGATATCTATGCCATCAGTACAGAATTTTAGGTTGCGAATTTCCAACTTTTTTTTTTTAATTGGAAAGTCCTTTGAGATAATACATGCCCAAAACATTAATTGGGCAGAATCTGTTATATATGAGTCATATCACTCATCTAAAGCTAAAGAAAAGTGTTTGCATTTTATGGTCTTGTATTTTATGGGCAATGGTTTGGTGGCTAATCAAAGATCTTTTACTTTGTGTAAATAGCTTTCTAGCTAAATTTCCATATTTAAAATTTTAATTTTCTCATTTCTCTATAAATGATTTTCCATTTTGTGCAAAATCTCAGCTGCTTGATAGCTGGACAAAGTTACAAGTCTAGCTCCTATTAAAAATCGTTTAACACTTTTTATTGGACATGCAATTCTGATTTCAAGTGGCTAATTTTGCCAATTCTTTTTTGACTGTTGAAAGTGAACTTCTTATATAATGCTGAACATGTCTCTTAATATCTTCACTTTATCTTTAAACATTTTTAAAAATCCAACGAACAGCTTTTTTCTTTTGTTCTGTCACAAAAAGTTAAAATTGCCATTTATTGTGAAATTTGCAGCATCTGTTTTCCCATTTTTTAAAAATTACTGTATTAGTTATAACATTGGTTTCTGCATCTACAGTCATTTCTGCATCTGTGAGATGCCTTAATTTTATTTATTTAAAAAAAATTTTTAACGTTTGTTCATTTTTGAGAGACAGAGACAGCATGAGCAGGGGAGGAGCAGAGAGAGAGGGAGACACAGAATTGAAAGCAGGCTCCAGGCTCTGAGCCGTCAGCACAGAGCCCCACGCGGAGCTCGAACCCATGAACCACGAGATCATGACCTGAGCCAAAGTCAGATGCTTAACTGACTGAGCCACCCAAATGCTCCTGTAAGATGCCTTAATTTTAAATTTAAAAAATTGTTCTTGCTGACTTTTTTAAAGTAAAAAATAATTTAATTACATTATAACTAATTACTGATGCAATCTGTAATAATTATTACTGTCTCCATCAAATATTCAAATAAACACATTAAAATGTTACATTGGCCTACAGAAAACCATCGTTCGAACTTAACCAATTCATTGACCCCAACTCTATCAATATCTTCATGTATTATACTAGAAGTGAACCAAACACCTGACACATTTACTATATACAGCAATAATATCTTGCTTAATACAACAGTTAAAGGTGAAATACAGCTTTACCAAAACACAATTGTGTTTGAGAACAACAAAAATTATCATCGTTTGGTTATAAAGCTTGTATTAAATTATTTCAAATGATATATAAAATGAAAAATTCAATTCTTCAGTTATACTAGCCACATTTCTTTCTTTTTCTTTTTCTTTTTTTTTTAAATTTACATCCAAGTCAGTTAGCATCTAGTGCAACAATGATTTCAGGAGTAGATTCCTTAATGCCTCTTACCCATTTAAGCCCATCCCCCCTTCTCACAAACCCTCCAGTAATCCTCTGTTTGCTCTCCATATTTCTCTTAGGTTTTGTCCCCCTCCTTGTTTTTATATTATTTTTGCTTCCCTTCCCTTGTGTTCATCTGTTCTGTGTCTTAAAGTCCTCATATGAGTGAAGTCATATGATATTTGTCTTTCTCTGACTAATTTTGCTTAGCATAATACCTTCTAGTTCCATCCACATATTTGCAAATGGCAAGATTTCGTTCTTTTTGATTGCCGAGTAATACTCCATTGTATATATATACCACATCTTCTTTATCCATTCATCCGTCGATGGACATTTGGGCTCTTGCCATACTTTGGCTATTGTTGATAGTGCTGCTACAAACACTGGGGTGCATATGCCCCTTTGAAACAGCACACCCGTATCCCTTGGATAAATACCTATACTAGCCACATTTCAAGTGTTCAATAGACACAGGTGGCTCATGGTTAATAAATTGGACAGCACAATTCTAAGTTGTTCTATATATTTTATTGCATGTTCTATCAAAAATAGAGATAATGCTGGGGTGCCTGGGTGGCTCAGCCGGTTAAGTGTCCGACTTCGGCTCAGGTCATGATCTCACGGTCCGTGAGTTCAAGCCCCACGTCGGGCTCTGTGCTGACAGCTCAGAGCCTGGAGCCTGCTTCAGATTCTGTGTCTCCCTCTCTCTCTGACCCTCCCCCATTCATGCTCTGTCTCTGTCTCAAAAATAAATAAACATTAAAAAAAATTTTTAAAAAACCTTTAAAAAAATAAAAAAAATAGAGAGTATGCTAAGATCTTTTACTATGATTGGGAAAATTTATTTTTTCCCTTTAATTCTGTCAGTTTTAAATATTTGAGGCAATGTTAGTATCTAATTTGCTCTTTATTGCATTTCTTTTTTATAAATTTTTATTTACTTATTTTTGAGAGATAAAGAGAGAGAGAACAAGTGAGGGAGGGGCAGACAGAAAGGGGGACAGAGGATCCCAAGTGGGCTCCGAGCAGACAGCAGAGAGCCTGATGTGGGGTTCGAACCCACAAAGTGTGAGATCATGACCTGAGCCAAAGGCAGCCGCTTAACCTACTGAGCCACCCAGGCGCCCCTTTCTATTGCATTTGTAATTTCAGTTATTATATTTTCAGTTCTCGAACTTCCCATTTTATACCTCTTCTTATTGATTCCAGTTATTTTGTTCTTTATCTTGTTATTAAATTTTGAACATGTAATCACAGTTGTTGTTTTTAACATGACTCTGTTCATTAATTCCAATATCCTGTATCCCTGTATTTTTATCATCTATCCTATGGCTTTTCTTTTCTCTGCATATGTACGCCTGGTGATTTTTTATTGTGTATGAAATATTGTAGAGGTTCTGGATGATTATTTTCTTCCAGAGGTTCTGGATGCTTATTTTCTACTTCCAAAAAGCAGATCATCTTAATTTACCCAGGGCTTAAATTGATTCTAAGTTTTATTTCAGTTTTTTAAAAGACCTTAATTTCTAGGATGCAGTCCTTCTGAAGCCTCGGATTGTTTATCTCTTCAAGGAAGCACAGATGTAAACTCCAGTTTTTATCTGCTCAGCACAATGAGATTGCCAATGGTTGTGCTGAGATTATCAGCGTCTTAGCAAGTACTCTTTGTTGACCATAGATGTCAAGTTCACTTTTCTGAGATTTTCCTCTCTATAGGATTTTGGTTGCTCAAGTTCTGATTGAATTGGTAGCCCTGAGCTCGAAATATGTCTTTCCAACCACTGGAAAGTCTACTCAGATTTTCTTCTATTATCCAAGTTTTGCTCAGCTTCTGTCTCTTTGCCTGTATTACTTATGAACCAGCAAATACTTTGAAGGGAAAAACATTGAAGAAGGTTTGATCTCTGCCTATAAAATCCTGGCTGTCTGGGTAGCATTTTGATACTTGCATTCAGAGTTTTCTTCTTTCTTTCTTTTTCTTTCTTTCTTTCTTCTTCTTCTTTTTTGTTTTTTTTTTTGTTTTTTTGTTTTTTTAGTATTTGATAAACTTCCCAAGTTATTCTCAGTAGATTTGGTTTTCTCTATGTTAAACCTTTATAGCTGGAAGCAAAAGCCTTTCTAAGCCACAGAAAATAGCACTTGCTATAGATTTTTTCCCTCTTGATTATGTAAAGGATACATTATTTGTTGTAGCCACTGTAGAAGACTCAGAAAATATTAAAATAAGTCATTCATCTTCCAGATAATTACTTTTAACATTCATGTATTCCAAGGACTAAATGTTTGTGTCCACTCAAAATATATATGTGATGCCTTAATCCCCAACATGATGGCATTTGGACAGAGGCCTTTGGGAGGTAATTAAGTGTTAAGGGCAGGACCTTGGTCTGAGGGGATTAGTGCCCTTCTAAGGGAGATGCCAGAGAGCTTTCTGTCTCTCTTCCTTTCATGTGATGACACAGTGAGAAGGCAGCTGCCTGTAAGCCAGGAAGAGAATTCTCACCAGAACCTGACCATGCTGGCACAACCTGATCTCAGATTTCCAGCCTCACAAAACTGTGGAAAATCAATTTCTGTTGTTTAAGCTACCCACTCAGTCTATAATATTTTGTTATGACAGTCTGAGCTGACTATCTATCTATCTATCTATGTAGTCATTATCTCTGCTATATACATATCTTGGTTTTTGACTAAATGGAATCCCATATATACTTTTTATAATCTGACTCATTTAAATTTAGCAATATATCAAATATTTTTTTGTTTCATTAAATAATATGCTACTACATATCTTAGTAATTGCAGAGTATGAATGTGCCCAATTAGATTTTTTCTGCTTTTTTATTATTTGAAGTAATGCTATGATGAACAAACATATGCATAAATTTTTTCTATTTCTCATATTTCATTGTGATAGATTCTTTGACGTCCAATTTTCTTAAATAAGTAGTTATGTGCGTATATGTGTATGTGAATATACACATATATAAACTTTTTATTCTAGAAAATTTTAAATATATGAAAAAAGTAGAGACAATAGTACAATGAACCTCTAAGTACCTGGAATACAGTGTCATCATTTCTGTAAGCTTTTAAAATATGATTTAGTCCTTAATTTCAATAGCAAATAAATAATTGATTTCTACATGTTAGGAAACTTCAGGAAGGGTTAGGATTTTGTTTTTCCACTCCAAATATTTGCCTTTTTAATTTCTTATATTGTCAATGTACAGCGGCCTCAAACTTCTAGAAGCCCAATTGCTGTCTATTTTCCAGATGGCCTTGAACATTTGTGGGGCTAAATTTACATTGCTGCTTCAAGAACCCTAGAATGTAACAGCAGGACCTCAGGTATTTTGTTTCTCCTTGGGGACCCCAGAGGGCTTGGGAGAAGAAGAGAGAAACATAGAAAGGGCACGTTGGGCTCAGGTCATGTTCTTGGAAACTAGAAGAATTAAGATGCATACATGCAGGAGAGGGGAAGGGTTCTTGTGGAAGAACTGGGTCTGATTCCTGGAAGTGTGAGTGAAGGGATATATATTTTATTTGGGAGACTGGTCCAGGTTCTGAGAAGAAGTTAGTTAGGAAATGTCATTTTGAATGTTTCCAGATTCAGGTTCTATGGGACCTGAGAACTGCCCCTCAAGGGAACAGATGCAAAGTTCAAAGCTAAGGGTTACCTTTTGAGGGCACAAAACCACTTAGAGCCTGATGCCTTAAAACTGGCTGAAAGAGTTGCATCACCTGAGGAAACTTTTTGCTGCAGACTGTCAGGGGCTAAGAAATGAGGCAGTCATCAATGCTGGAGACAGACAGAACGAAGGGGAGGAGTTGGAAATGGTCAACAGAAACAGAGCAGATCGTGATGGAACAGACACTGGAAAGAGTCCTCAGAGAAAGGTAAAGAGCAGCGTTGGTGAGAAGAAGCAAGAGTAGCAGATCAGGGCGACACGCTCCTGAAATTTGCAGCCTGAGAATCTGAGGGAGGTAGGGTAAGAAGGAGGGCTCCGGCGAGCTTCCTCCTGCTTCACAGCCTGGGCTCTGGATTTTCTCCCATGAACAACGGAGCCTGAGACAATCATATGGGTTTTGCTGTTACTGATTTCATTCCGAGTAACTTGAGCCTGTTTTCCTCCACCTGGAATAAGCACATTACTCCTCAACAAAGTAGGACCATTTACACATTAAGAAAGAAGTCAGCTTGCTGGGTCACTCTTCTAGCAGCCTTTCTCCCAGAACGAACTCACTGCCCATGATCAGTGCATTAGATGTGCGAGGGTCGACATGGGAGAAATGGGGGAAGGGCATAGGAAAAATGCGCAAGCAAAAAGTGAAGCATAGAGGTGGCAACGCACAGGAAGTTATAAAGACTGGGGAAAGACATCTCCAGCTGGGCAAGCTGAAGGGGTTTCATGAAGGAGGTAGCTCTTGAATGTCATGTAGGATTATAAGGGTAATGGTAGAAAGAATTCTAGACCAAACTACATGTGCAAAAGCTTAGAGGCACAAAAGCAGGTCAGTAATTACCAAGCAGTGAGATACCTGGTGACTGCACTATAGGTTTTCAATAGGAGGTGAGAATCAACCGGAAAACGCATTTGAGGCCATATAGCAGAAGACAGCAATGCAGCAAGAACTGGGGAATTATCGGAATCATTTTGGGAGAAATTACTTTCTTCTGATTTCTCAGAATAATAATCTGAAATCTCCATCCTCATTTTAAAAAACATTTTCTTTAAAAACATTTTCTTTAAAAACATGTTTTCTTTAAAACATTTTTTTCAGTTTATTTATTTATTTTTTGAGAGAGAGAGAGAGAGAGAGAGAGGGAGAGAGAGAGAGAGCATGGGAGAGGCAGAGAGAGAGAGGGAGAGAAAGAATCCCAAGCAGGCTCTGCTCCCCAGTGTGGGGCTCAATCTCACGAGCTGTGAGGTCATGACCTGAGCTGAAACCAAGAGTCAGAAGCTTAACCGACTGAGCCACCCAGGCACCAAGTATTTTCTTTGATTTAAAAATCAGTAGGAGAGTATAAGATATTTGGGAAAATAGGACACGAATAGAAAAAAAAAAAACACCCATAATTTTACCACCTAGAATCAACCTTTTACATTTGCTTCCACAAACTTTCATTTACGTATTTGTGGCATATGAGCATTTATTAAGCTTGAAAAGCTTAATTTGTATGTATAATATTACATCTGAAGCATTTCTTCATGCAAGTATCCTGTTTTCATAAATACCAATTAATAGCCCCCAGTATTCCATCATATCGGTATATCATAGTGTAATCATTTATCTCCTGTTGGATTTATGGGTTACCCTTTTTTTGGAAGGGTGAGGAGCTTGCAAAAGAGTGATAAAAATGATCGCTACAGTTCAGAGTAATAACTAGAAAAAAAGAAATTTAATAGGAAGGTATAGTTCCTTTAATAAATTAATTTATATTTTAGTTCCAAAAGAATACCAGATAAACCAGTATGAAAAGGACCCAGAGCTTCATTTAACTGGATTCTCATTGAAATGGTAATTGTGACCTCTGATTGTGATTTAAAATAAGAAATATATACTTGGTCTTCATTCCTATTTGTGGCTGGATTTCCTATAAACCTTGGAATTTCCTAAGTAATGAGAACAAGTAAAGATATCTTTTGTAATGTTAATTAAGTGGCTTTTGGACTTGACTTAGGGTTTGGGGCTGGTTGCCAGTGGAGTGACCAGTCTTAACCCCTTCCCCCCCTCAGGAGAGGAGAGTGGCCCCGAATGACCAGTGTTTAAATTTTTTTTTTTTTACATTTATTTATTTTTGAGAGGGAGCACAAGTGGGGAGGGGCAGAGAAAGGAGACAGAATCAGAAGCAGGCTCCGAGCTGTCAGCACAGAGCCCAACGCGGGGCTCGAACTCACCAACTCGAACTCAGACCATGACCTGAGCCGAAGTCATATGCTCACCCGACTGAACCACCCAGGCACCCCGCGAATGACCAGTGTTTAATCAACTATGCCCATGTCATGAAGCTTCCACAAAACTCCAAAAGGACAGGATTTGGAGAGTTTCCTGGTTGGTGAACACGTGCACATTTGGGGAGCGTGGCGAGCTGTGGGAGAGCATGGAAACTCCGTGCCCTCGCCCCATACCTTGCACAGGTGCATCTCTTCCATCTGGCTGTTATTTCCTTTTATGATAAAACGGTGACCTAGTAAGTAAAATGTCTGTCATAGTTTTATGAGCGGCTCTAGCAAATTAACCCAACCTGAGGAGGACTACCCCTTGTTGGGATTTCCAGTTTGCTGTGGGTTGGTCCCACATGCAGATAACAACCTGGCTTTCAACTGGCCTCTGAGGTTGAGGGGGGCAATGGGGGAGCAGCAGTCTTGTAGGAGCGACCCGTTACCTGTGGAATCTGATACTGTTTCTGGATAGATACTAACAGAATTGGTTTGAATTGTAAGACACCTTGTCGGTATCTGGTGGATTGCTTGGTGGCGTGGTGGGGGAAGTCATCCTCCTACCCACATATTGGAATTTGTCTCAGAACCAACAGAGACCAAACAGCTAATGGGATCTTAGGTTTTTAATGTAAAAAATAGTGCCACAATAAAAGTAAGTAAATGTCCCTCTGGACTCTGATTAGTTTATTTAGGAGAAAAGAATTACTTGAGAATAGATGAGAACAAGGCAAAGTCAATACATCCCAAGGTGATTGCCTTGGGAAGTATATCTATAATGATGAGCTCGAGATTTCAACCTTTAAAGGTAAATTGGTGATGAGAATGAGTAACATCACTTTCCAGGAATGCTTCCCCCATGACATCATGCTAATAATTGTCTTGGGGTCTACGGTTGTAAATTAAGGAAGTTGTCGCACACCAAATGCTAACTTCCATTTTGCACATTAGATGAATCAGCAGAAGGCAATTAGAGTAAAATTCTTCACATAAAACCTAACCACTCAGGTCCTTGAGTTCCGTCCATGAGTTTATAATGTACGTACAATATGTAGATGTCAGCAATGAAGGTTTAGAGATCTGGTTGAATGGAAATGAGGACCCTGGTGTATTACATAGTATGAAATGTTAAATTATTATTATTGTTAATTCAATATGCTTTTTTTGGGGGAATGCTTCCTAGGAGGCAGGCAAGGTGAAAGTGTGAAGCATACAAACATGATGAACATAACATTCTCTGTTTAAGAATTACACAGTCACATGGGGTCAGCAAGGGCACAGGGGATTAGCTGAGATACAATGGGATGTGTGCTTTAATCGTGGTTGGTACAGGAACCATGAGAACTGAAATGAATGAGGAATTAGTGACTCTCTATTGGAGTATGAGGATAAGAATGGAGTGATACGTATAGGTGACACTGATCTGGTTTTGGGGGACAGAGGATGAATATTCCAGAAAGCAGTTGCAGCATATGAGAAGGCAGAGAGCGATCATGTCTTTGACAAAAGTCATATTCTAGCTAGACAACAAGATAAGAGGTTTCTGGGTCTATTCAGTCTCAAAAGGAGATAAATATATTTCAGAGGTCTTTTAAATAAAGTGGTTGTAATCAAAGACATTTTCTTCCTTTAGGTAGCCAGAAATTTTTACATAATTTTGTTGAAAAGTGTGTGTTACAGGCCAAATATCGTTTATTCTTCGCAATTACTCTGTGACGTAGGCATGGTATTGTTATTTCCATTTTGCCTCTGGGGCAATGAGGTTTAGAGAGTTCTAGTATCTTTTTTAAGGTCACTCAGCCAGACCTGTTATTTGAACCCATCATGCACTTGTCTCTGAGAGCATTCTCTCAACTGCTCTTTGTTTTGTGACCATTCTGTTTGAGAGGTTTTCTCTATAGTGTTAGACTTATTTTCAGTGTACAAACCTGTGCGGGCAGATGCACATACACGGTTGTTGTTTATTATTGCCTGACCACATGGATTGTATTTATTATTCATTTTGTATATATCCTCTGGAATCACTAATCCTCATTCTTTTCCTATTCAACTTTTGACAGCAAACATTTCCTTGTGCTGTTCTAAACCTTTTGCCTACATTAATTCATTTAATCTTAAGAAACTTGCCCATAGGCACATACGAGGAAGTTGTGCAGCTGGAGTTCGAAGCCAGCAACTAGCACTCTAGAAGCTCTGCCTGCAACCACTGCAGTATATTCCTATTTAAATCTTAGTTACCCTTCAGATTCCCACATGTGAGTTCATCTTGCCTATTAAACTGTCTCAGACCGTGTGAGGCTGAGATCCCAAGTGTCTAACTTATGTCTCTGGAACTATGGTGATGGAACTTTTCTACGTTGAGTAGTTAGTTATTGTACTGCGTATTGTGATTCTTTACCTTCCCCAGACTAAAAGCCCATCTAGGTAAGCATCTGTGACTGACATCATCATAAGCCACATCTTCCCTCCCTTCAATATTTGTCACCTGGAAAATGCTTAATAAATATTTGTGTAGTTACTAAGATCATAATCATGCATATTAACATTTCCTTATTGCATTGTGCTAGAAAACACCGATGATCCCAGGTGCTGTCACCATATGCAGAAATGCTTATCTTGACCCTAAGAATCCCTGCATCTTAATCTTCTAAAAAATTCTTTATTTGTTATATATATAGTATATATAATATATATTATATATGTATTATATATAATATATATTATATATTATTTATATATTAATACATAATATATAAATAATATATAATAATTATATAATAATGTATAATATATAATATAATATATTATATAAATATAACACATATACTATATATTATATATATTTATATATGTTATATATATAATATATAATATATATGTTTGTCTTTCCCTTGCTGGCTGGTGGCCTGCAATCATGTCTTCTTTTAATTGACAAATTCAATTTTTTTTCAGAGCTGTTTTAGGTTCACAGCAAAATTGAGCAGAGAGTACAGAGTACTCATATATCCTCAGACTCCACATAGACACAACCTCCCTTACTATCGACATCCCCAATGAGAGAAGTACATTTGTTACAGTTGAACTTACATCGACACTTCATTATCATCTATAATCCATTGTTTCACTCTTGCTGTTGTACATTCCATGGGTTTTGACAAACGTACAACAACATGTATCCACCATTTTAGGATCGTGCAGACTAGTTATATTGCTCTGACGATCCATAGTGCTCTATTCTTCCTTTCCTCCCCATATCTCCTTTTTACTGTCTCTATAGCCCTGCCTTTTCCAGAATACCGTATAGTTGGAATCATACTGTGTGTGATTTTTTATTGACTTATTTCACTTTGTAATATGCATTTACCTTTTCTTCATGTCTTTTCATGGCTTGATAGATCATTTCCTCTAACGCTGTATAATAGTCTGTTGTCTGGAGGTACCACAGTTGTTGTTGTTGTTTTTTACCCATTTACCTAATGAGGGATAACTGGGATGCTTCCAAGTTTTGGCATTTATGAATAAGCTGCTATAAACACCCTGTGTTCAGGTTTTTATGTGGACAATAGTTGTTAACTCACTTGAGTAAATAAGGAGTGTGATTGCTGGTTCATCTAATAAGAGCTTGTTCAGTTTTGTAGGAAACTACGAACTTGTCTTCCAAAGTAGCTGTTGCAACCACTTCTGTTTCTGGGGTCTCTAGTTTTCCTCTGTACTCTTTTTTATTGTGGTAAAAACACATAAGATTACCCTCTTAACATTTTAAGCGTACAGGATAGTATTATACACTAAATGCACATTATTGTACAGCAAATCTCTAGAACATTTTCACCTTGCATGACTTAAAGACTATCTCCATTGAACAGCAACTCCTCGTTTTCACCTCCCAGCAGCCCCCCTGGCCACCGCGATTGTAGTTTCTGCTTTTATGAGTTGACTACTTCAGAGCCTCATATAAGTGATTGGGCAGTAGTTGTCCTTATCTACCATACACCCAGAAATCCCATGTCTGAGTATTTATCCAAAACAGTTGAAAATAGGATCTCAAAAAGATGTTTGCACTCCATTGTTTATCGCAGCACTATTCACAATAGTCAAGAGTTGGGAACAATGTAAATGTCCATCAACAGATGAGTGAATGAAGAGAATGTGGTATCTGCATACAATGGGGTATTATTCAGCCTCAAAAAAGAAGGAAATTCTGTCATATGCTGTAACATGGATGGACTTTGAGGACATTATGCTATCTCTGTACTTTTAATGTCTTGCAATCAAGGAAGCCAGACAACTAAGCTTGTTAGAATCGTCTAAAGTAAGAGTAAAAAGATACACAGATCTGATCGAAGAGGTTTTGTGATGCACACGCCCACATCAATAGGTATGAATGTAGAGACTTTTCTTGACTATTCTTATTTTATATTTTATTCTTCATGTTATACATTGTTACAAAATTATGGTCAATGTAGAGACTATAACTAGAAAACAGGAATAAACAAAAAATGTTTGCATGTCACTTGGTGTGGAAGATATATGATGAACAGCAGTAATAGTTTATGTAAAATTTGTAAATAAAATCTATTGTTTAGAAGTCATTATGTCGAGGTTCATGACACCCACTGTTATTAGCTGACTGGCTGTCATAGCTATGTCCCTGATTGACAAGAGAGAAGTTGGGAAGTTTGAGGTTTAAATAAATTTCAGGGCACCTGGGTGGCTCAGCCAGTTGAGCGTCCGACTTCGGCTCAGGTCAGGATCTCACGGTCCGTGAGTTCGAGCCCCGCGTCGGGCTCTGTGCTGACAGCTCAGAGCCTGGAGCCTGTTTCAGATTCTGTGTCTCTCTCTCTCTGCCCCTTCCCCCTTCATGCTCTGTCTCTCTCTGCCTCTCAAAAATGAATAAATGTTAAAAAATTCTTTAAAAAAAAAGAAGAAAAAAAATAAATTTTGAGAGTTGATAGATTTAAAAAATTCTGTCATGTGATAACACTAAAAAAATATTTATTTACTTATTGAGAGAGAGAGAGAAGAGAGAGAGAGC
This sequence comes from Prionailurus bengalensis, assembly GCF_016509475.1. Taxonomy (NCBI): domain Eukaryota; kingdom Metazoa; phylum Chordata; class Mammalia; order Carnivora; family Felidae; genus Prionailurus; species Prionailurus bengalensis. The sequence goes on from NC_057349.1 coordinate 45,030,042, forward strand.
AGGGGAGGGGCAGAGAGAGGGGGAGAGAGAGAATCCCAAGCAGGCTCTGTGCTGTCAGTGGGGAACCCAATGCGGGGTTCAGTCTCACAAGCTGTGAGGTCATGACCTGAGCCGAAAAGTCAAGGGTCGGTGCTTAACGGACTGAGCCACCCAGGCACCCCTGTGATAGCATTTTTTCACTGAGTAGAAGTATCACCTGAGGGATTCTCCAGTGATGCCTGAATGGAAACTTCGGTTGCTACTAAAATAGCCATGTCTTAAAAAAATATTTACTTCACTCCCTTATTTTCCTCTTTGAAAGTTTCTGTGAAAGGAAGTATTTCTACACTTTGCTCCTTACAAATCTCTGGAGAGCCAATTCCACGAGAACTTCTACAAATTCCCTTCAAAACACACACCCACACAGCTCTTTTTCAAGTTAAAAAAAAAATTGTTTTATCTGACAGGCTTCATGTTTCGTCTATTCACCACACTCGGCATATTCACACATGTGCTGGGAACTTGCACTGGAAGTCATGCGTGTGCCCAGTAACACGTCAGCCCGTTTGGACTCCATGTTCCTGGCTGCTTCACTTGGGCAGGAAGCTGTACAGAATCAAGACTGGTGGCTGGGGTGCCGGCCACCCTTGCTTCATCTTCTCTGAGTGCTTTTAGAAGCTCGTCTTTGGATTCTTGGATGGAACAGCCCTACCCCACCTCCCTGTTGGGACTTAAACTGATAACCCAGGAGAGTTCATGGAATTTTATGTGGTTCAAGCAAGCAATAATAATGTTTAACAACCTAAAATATGGTTGTGATGGGCATAATTGGCTTGTTGACCTAGGGTGGAAAATGCTTGTGAACTTAGCTTTTGGGACTGTTTCCTTCCTCATACTCACAAGGCAAACGCCACTATTAGGCAAATAGAGTCCTTCTCTCTCTTCCTACATACATGTGCATACACTCACACAGGTATAGGTTGGGCATAGGGCAGCCACTCGATAAACAGTAGGGCTTATCGGGGTGCCTGGCTGGCTCAGCTGACAGAGTGTGTGACTCTTGATCTCAGGGTTGAAAGTTTAAGCCGCATGTTGGGTGTAGAGATTACTTAAAAATAAAATCTTAAGAAAACCAGTAAGAATTATTACCATCATCACCATTGTTCTTTAACTATCATCTTAGTCATACTCATCGGGTGAAAGAAATTTTCTTTGGGTAGTTGTGATAAATTTCTCCGTGAGGTACTGTTGGATCTTTATTTCTTTTGATAAGAAATTTGTTTTGTTCTCATTATTTTAGAACATGCAGGCCCTTACTGATATTTCATCATGTATGTAGATGATTTCCTGGTTAGTTGTGTTTCATATTCTATCACATCATGTTTTAAGCAATTACCTGGAGGGCACTGGGTTCTCCTCTTGGGAGTCACGAATAGCATCTTATGCTATGACTTGGGGCATGTTGTGATGTGAAGGGTCTAACGCTCTTTCCATTTCCTACTCTTTTGATGTTTTGTTACTGCTTACACATAGTCATTTCTGGGGAATTGTTTGCTTTAGGAGAACTCTATCTCATTACCTCATGAGATGTGTGTTCATAAGAGTCACAAGGGGTGCTTTAAGTATGCATAATGAGACCTGAATTAGAGTCCCCAGTGGGACCCAGGTACAAGCATTTTAACAAGCTTGACAAGGGATTCTAATGTTCAGTTAAAGTTTTAAATCACTGAGCTAAGCCTTCATAATTATAAATTTCTTCCTCCCACTGTTCAATCATTCAGTGAGGCAAATGCCATTGGATACACAATTCCACGGACTGTTCTTTCTTTCAGGGAACATTTTAATGGCCATTGCTGGTTTTATTGTTTTTTCTCTACGGTTTTTCTATTTTCTATTTCACTGATTCTCATGTTTATTATTACTTCCTTTCTTCTGTTTATATTTGCTTGTTTCATCCTAGTTTCTTAAGATAGAAACGTAAGTCACTGATTTGAGAAACTTCTTTATCAATTATGTGTTTATGTACTTTTGATGAATTCAACTCTTTATCATTATGAAATGACCTTCATTCCTTGCAAGTTTCTTTGCTATGAAATTTACTTTTTCTTTTTTTCTGATATTAATATAAGCACAATAGCTTTCTTTTGATTGGTTGGCATGATATATCTTTTTGACCTTTAATTTTTTAACCTATTTATGTCTTTATATTTAAAGTACATTTCATGTCGGCAAAAAATAGTTAGTTTTTGCTTTATTATCCAATCAGACAATATTTGACTTTCAATTTAGGTGTTTAGATCATTTACACTGAATGTGGTTATTGACATGATTAAGTTTATATCTCTCATCTTATTATTTGTTTTGTACCTGTCCCATCTGTGATGGCTAATGTCAACTTGACTGGGCCACAGAGTACCACATATCTGGGTAAACATTATTCTGGGTGTGTCTACGAGGGTATTTCTGGATGAGATCAACCTTTGAATCTGTATATTGCGTAAAACAGATTGCCCTCCCTAATGCAGATAGGCTCCATCCAATTAATTGAAGACTTGAATAGATCACAAAGGTCCTCCTGCAGTAGAGGAAGATGGCCTGTCTTCAGGCTGGGACTTCAATCTTCTCCTGCCTTTGGATTCGGACTGAAACTGGCATCATCAGCTCCCCTGGATCTCAGGTCTTCAGGCTCGCACTGGAACTATTTCATTCACTCTTCTGGTTCCCCAGCCTGCCTACTGGAGTTCTTGGGACTGATTAGCCTCCAGAATCATGTGAGTGAATTTCTAAAAATAAATCTCTCTTTCCTTCTCACACACACACAGACCCTATTGGTTCAGTTTATCTGGAGAACATTTACTAAGACACCATCTAATCTTTGTCCCTCCTTTCCTCTTCTATTTTTATGATATCTTCTTATTTCCTTTGTTGGCTTATTAGCTGCAACTCTTTGTTTTGTTATTTTGGTGGTTGCTTTAAGAATTATTATATACACCTTTAACTGGTCATAGTCTACCTTCAAGTGATAGACACTTCACATATGGTGTAAGAACCCTACAATATCATATTCTATTTCTTCATTCCTGTTCTTTGTGACATTGTCATTCACTTTACTTTTACATATGCTATACATCCTATAGTACATTTTTATTATTTTTGCTTAAGCAATTAAATGTTTAGGGGATTTAAATAATAAGGAAAGTATCATACATTTATGCTATAATTATATTTCTGTTGTTCTTCATTCCTTTGTAGGCTCGTATTTCAATCTGGCATTTTCCTTCTACCTTAAAGATTTCCTCGAACATTTTTTGTAGTGTGGGTCTGCTGCTGCTGAATTCTTTCAGCTTTTGTTATGTTTCAAAATGTCTTTATTTGCCTTTGCTTTTGAAATGCATTTTCTCTGGTCATAGAATTCTGGGTAAATACTATCCGTCTCCCCTTACTACTTTGAACACTCTGTTCCACTGTTTTTGCTCTTGCATTTGTTTCTAGTGAGAAATTTCCTATTATCCTATCTTTGTTCTTCTGTGTACAACGTGCCCTATTTCTCTGTCTGCTTCTAAAATTTTCTCACAATCACTGGCTTTAAGAAAATCAGTTGTGATTGCTTTGATGTAGTATTTCTTCGTGTGTCTTATACTTGGAGTTTGTTGAACTTCTTGGCTCTATGAGTTTAGAGTTTCACTCAAATTAAAAAAAAATCAGTTGCTATGTTTTGGAACATTTTCTTGCCGAAGCAACTCCAATTACACATCTATTAGGCCATTTGAAGTTGTCCTACAGCCTATTGACTTTGAATTTTTTCAAAATTCTTTTTTTTCTATATGCCTTATTTTGAGTTTCTATTGCTTTTTCTTCAAATTCACCTGTCTTTTCTGATCTAGTTTGTCTAATGCACTGTTACTCTGAACCAGAGTTTTTTGTTTGTTTGTTTGTTTTAATCTCATTGTAGCTTTCATTTTTAGAAGTTTGGTTAGAGATATTTTTATATTTTATGTTTTCCATGCCTCTAGCTAACCTTCGAACATAGATATATATTTCATACATATGAACCCAGTCATACTGTTTTAGTGTCCTGGTCAGCTAAATTCTAACATCTGTCTCAGATCTGGGTCAGTTTTGATTGGTTGATTTACCTCCTCATTGGAGATGGTGTTTTCCTGCTTTTTAACCTACCAATTCCATCTCTTCAACTCAGGGAGCCTGGATTCTTCCTCCCTGGGTCACACGTGGAAACTCTCAAGGCAGAAAGTAGTGCCAGGGAAGGACACATCATAAACGTGTCATTGGCTAGAGTGACGTAGGAATCTTATAGTCTCATGGGAGGTGAGAGGGAAATCCTTGAAGATGTCTGTGACATGAACCTTCCAGCCACAGAAAGGAAGGCTATTATTTCTGAAGAGGAAATAATAAAAATTGAAAAATAGTTAACTATGGGGTGCCTGGGTGGCTTAGTCGTTTAAGCGTCCAATTCTTAATCTCCGCTCAGGTCATCATTTCATGGTTCTTGAGATTGAACCCTGCATCGGGTTCTGCATTGACAGTGCAGAGACTGCTTGGGATTCTCTCTCTCTCCCTCCCCTCGTTCTCTCTCTCTCTAAATAAATGAATATTAAAAAATGAAAAATAGGTAACTATCATAAGACTTAAATGTTGTACTACTTTATTTATCAAGTAATTTGTTATGGGGCAGGGATATCTGAAATGATTATTACATCCCTTGAAATTATTTAGATAAATTCAAGTTTTTTCACAGCTGAGATGGAAGGAATCCTTCAAAACCATGGTTCCAGAAACTGAATCCAGGCTAACATTGTGAAAATAAAATTTTGTTAGATATGTTATTTATTGTAGTTCAAGCGACTAGTTGGATTACCTCAGTTTAGTTTTTGCATAGTTGTTTTTTTTTTTAATTTCTGTATGAAAGGAACATTTATCGAGATGGATTTTTACAGTGATTGCTTTCCTTATCTAAATGGAGGAACAATTCTACATCTTTCTTGATGCCCAAGTTAATGTGTTTAATTCCAGGGATGCAGCATTAACTTGCAACCATCTGCTTGAGTGTTGGTGGTGAGTCAAAATGACAGTCAGAGGAGATTAAGGAAAAATGAACAAACAAGAATATCTTCCTTTATCAAACTCTGGAGCCCGAGGCTAAACACAGAGCTTATAAATAAAAAGCTGTATTGAAGGATCAGAAAAATAGCACCATGACTAATCATCTGAAGAATTTAGAAGCAAGAGAGAAGAGATAAAAGTAAACTCAGATTCTTACTCTTTCGTTTTTTTCATGAGGGGACAAGTGAACACTGGAGAGGATCTTTCACTGCAGAGGATCTCGGCAATGTCATCCTGGTGCCTTACCTCTTGTTCTAATTCTAACGCAGAACTCTTCTCCTTCCCCCTTTTCACCATCCAACAAATATTTACTGAATGCCTACAGAGTATGTTTCTGTTACTATGCGTGGCCTTGAGAACACTGTCAATGATCAAGAGACATAGTCTCTGTTCTCATGAATTTTCCTGTCAGGTACAAGAGACACACATGAAAAAGGTAGTTGCCAGGTTTACAAAGGAGAAGTTTGAGATTATTAGGGAATTTGTAACAGGGGATCACAGTTTAGCGGACCAGATGTTGGAAACTCTTGTCTTGGTGGTGGCATTGGGATGCTTTTGACTGAGACCCTGAGATGTGTAGATGCGCACTGTACATGTTCTTGTCTTGGGTGGATACTGGAGGTCCCAACAGGGGGTGCTTGATCTGATAAAGGGAACTTTGTGCTGGGTATAATGCTTTTACCAACCTCAGTACCCTTAGGAAGCATACCTTCTCACTTCCCTTAGCCTATTTATTTCAGAAATAGAGATTTGTTGCCACAAGATTTTGGAGACATTTTAAATTCCTATTAATGGTTGTTGGTTAGGTACTCGTCCCATTGTAACTAAAAATTTTTGTGTAGTAGAATACGAAAATACTGATTCAAACGGGAATGTGCATCCACATGTTAATAGCAGTATTATCAACAATAGCCAAAGTATGGAAAGAGCCTAAATATCCATTGACTGATGAATGGATAAAGAAGATGTGGTATATATATATATATATATATATATATATATACAGTAGGCTATTATTCACCCATAAAAAAGAATGAAATCTTACATTTTCAAAGACGTGGATGGAGCTAGAAAGTATAGTGCTAAGCGAAATAAGTCAATCAGAGACACAAATGGTGTATGATTTCACCCATTTGTGGAATTTAAGAAATAAAACAGAGGAACATGAGGAAAGAAACACCAAGAGAGGCAAACCAGGAAACAGATTCCTAACTATAGAGGAAAAAACTAAGGGTTACCAGAGGGGAGGTGGGTGGGGGATGGGTTAAATAAGTGATAGGGATTAAGGAGGGCACTTGTGATGAGTACTGGGTATTCTGTGTAAGTGATGAATCACTAAATTCCACATGTAATATTACGTTGTATGTTAACTAACTGGAATTTAATTTTTATTACTATTTTTTTAATTTTTTAAAAAGTTTATTTCTTTATTTTTAGAGAAAGAGAGTGAGGGTGCTAGCAGGGGAGGGGCAGAGAGAGACAGAGAGAGAGAATCACAAGAAAGCTCCATGCTGTTAGCACACAGCCCAAAATGGGGCTCGTACTCACAGACTGTGAGATCATGACCTAAGCTGAAATCGAGAGTCAGCACACTTAACCAACTGAGCCACAACCCCCCCACCCCCCCACTAACTGCAACTTAAATAAAAACTCGGAGAAAAAAAATTGTGTAGTGACCTTGCATGTCCATTAAAATGGAAGCTCTGTGCAGGCAAGAATAAACTTTGTCTTTTTTTACAGTTGTATCCTGAGCACCCAGCATATATCCTGGGCTCAAAGTGGAGAAACTGATATTATTTTCTTTTAAAGAGAGAATCTTACCCTTTTTGTCATATGGACACTATTATATTGCATAGATGACGTCAACATCTTCCAAACAATTGGTGTCTTCTTCCTTGGAATTCCGATATTTGGGCCTCTCCTTGGACACTTAACTCTGACTTTCTGTAACCATTAGTTAACTTGTCATATAGACTATAACGCTGGAACTTGGATCTGCTGAATCTATGGTCAGAGATTTCATTTTGTGCTGAGCCTGAATTTATACACAAGGTATAGTAGTTTAGCATTAGCAGAGCATCTGCAGACTAATCAGGAAGTCAATGTTCTTTGTGCTGTTCTGTACCTACCCCCGCCCCCCATCATTTAAACATCTTTTCATTATTCTCATTCAAACATCATTCTTTGGAGAGACATAATGACTTTTTTGTGTGTTTTGTTTTAGAAATAGAGGCAGAGAAACAGGGAGACAATGAAAGAGAGGAATGCTTTTAAGTTTTTTTTTTTTTAACGTTTATTTATTTTTGAGAGACAGAGAGAGACAGACCATGAGCAGAAGAGGGACGGAGAGAGAAGGAGACCCAGAATCTGAAGCAGGCTCCAGGCTCTGAGCTGTCAGCACAGAGCCCCAAGTGGGGATTGAACTCAGGAACCATTGAGATCATGACCTGTACTGAAGTCGGATGCTTAACCGACTGAACCACACAGGCACCCTGAAAGGAATGATTTGAAATGTTTATTTATTTTTTGGGAGATAAAGAGAGAGAGAGAGAGAGAGAGAGAGAGAGAGAAAGTGGGAGGGGAAGAGAGAGGGAGACAGAGGATCAGAAGAATGTTCTGCGCTTTTAGTGCGGAGCCCCATGTGGGGCTCTAACTCACATGACCTGAGCCCAAGTCGGACGCTTAACCAACTGAGCCACCCAGGCTCCCCAGAGACATAATGACTTTTAAATAAAAACAAAAAATCGCATATTCCAAGAAAGACAAATTTGTCCTCCAAGACCAGGCTTTTGAAACCTAGGTATCTTAGCTCCAGGTGAAGCATAAGTGGGTGAATGGGAGATGAATTGAAGCATGACTTACAAGAGTCTTTGAAAAAATGGGATCATATGAATAGCCAAGATATGGAAGCAGGTGAAGTGTCCATCAAGGGATGAACAGATCAAGATGTGACATCTATCTATCTATCTATCAATCAATCTATACACACACACACACATGCACACACATATAAGTGTATATGTATGTGTATATATATATGGTATACACATACCATGTGTGTGTGTATGTAATGGAATATTATTCAGCCTTGAGAAAGAAAGAAATGCTTTTGTGACAACATGGATGTATCTTGAGGGCATTATGCTAAATGAAATAAACCAGGCAAAGAGAAATACTGATGGTATCACTTATATGTGGAATCTAAGAAAAAAAGTAAAACAAAACTCATAGAAACAGAGATTAAAAAGTGGTTGCCAGGGCTGGGTGTTGGGAGAAATAGGAAGAGGTTGGCAAAAGGTACAAATTTTCAGCTACGAGATGAATAATGCCTGAGGATCTAATGTAAAACATTAGTTGATACCAATGTAGTAGACAGTTGAAATTTGCTAAGAGAATAGAACCTCAATGGTCTCACACACACAAAAAATATATATGTATATATGCATATGTATATATGTATATATATACGTATATATGCATATACATATATTTTTTTGTGAGACCATTGAGGTTCTATTCTCAGCAAATATATTTATTTGCTATTCTCTTAGCAAATATATATATGCATATATATATATATATATATTTGTGTGTGTGTGTGAGGTGATGGAAATGTTAATTAACTCAGTGAAGGGGAATGTTTTCACTATGCATATGAAATCACCATGATGTCCACTTTAAATATCTTAGAATTTTGTATGTCAGCTATACCTCAATAAAGTTAAAATAAAAAAAAATGAGAACATATGATTGGAAAGGCACATTATAGTGTTGATAGGATAGGATATTTAAAACAGATTATATTGAGGACAACTGGGTGGCTCAGGAGGTTAAGCACCTGAGTTTTGTTTTTGGCACAGGTCATGATCTCAAGTGTTGTGAGATTGAGCTCTGTGTCAGTTTCTGTGTTGGGCGTGGAGCCTGCTTAAGATTCTCTCTCTCTCTCTCTCTCTCTCTCTCTCTCTCTCCCTCTCTCTCTCGGTCTCTCTTGCCCTCCCTCTACCCCTCCCCTACTCACATGCTTATATTCTTTCTCTCTCTCTAAAATAAATAAATAACTCCCCCCCCCCCCAAAAAAAAACAGACTATATTGGAAAATCTGGGAATATTTCTTTTTGGGACCTGGTCTGAAATCATCTTATCTTTTAGAAGGCTTGCCTAAAATGATTGTGTTTATTGACATGTTACATTTTTTTTTCTTTAACAGAATTTCCCACTTTTTTCCGTGAAAACTTATTTGAGGCGATGGTATGTGTAGTTAAGGGCTTCATTGATTTAGTCAGCCAACCTTTAACAAGATTCTACTGGGAGCTGAATGATATGACTTTGTGGAGGTGCTGAATATCTCTGCACTTCAGTAGTCTCATTGACAACAAAAGTGATACCAACAAAACCTTCCTCAGAGCACTGTTGCGGTGTCGTATGGAACAATGCATGGCAAACGCTAAACGCGGTGCCACTTATGGGAGTGAGCGAACTGGTTCAGCGCTAGACATAAGATCCCGTGGCTGCTTAATGTCAAAGAGCCAATGCCTCGTTTTCAATCCTGAAATACCATTAGGGCTGTAACCCAGGTCAGGACACAGTGTGTCAGTACAAAATGATGTGTGAGTTTCTCTTTTCCTATTTTCGTGGTCTTTCTCAAGCAATTATATTAGGTAATCAAAGAGAGTACGTTTTGAATAAAACAAAAAAGGACCTAAGAAGACAAACAATTAACAAAAGCTTTAGGATTTAATTCTTGATTTTTAAAAGATGAATCTGAGATGTTTAAAACTGAAGAGCAGGAGCGAGTATATGATGTTTTAAAGCACGGTCAGCAAAGAGCGCTATTCTAGTTTCTGATCAATATAAGGGCCAGGTAGCTGCGGCAGGTTTTTTAATCACCAAAAAGTGAAGCTTCCAAAAATTGCATCTCTCCTCATAATTCAATAAGATGAGATTATTTTTTCCAAAGATATGATTGGTCCTTTCAGCAGAGGGGTGGAGAGAGTAGGAAAGTCTAGAAAATGAATACCTTTCCCTTGACAACGTTTAAAAGCAGCTGAAGTGCCCGGTGATAGAGGTTGCTTTGGAAAGAACCAGTAAGAAGACATCGCAAGATCTGAGCAAACCCAGCCGGAGAAGCCCAGGGAGAGAAACTTCTTTTTGGCAGTCCCTTCAATTGGTGAGTTTTAACCAGGAGATGAAACAGCTAAGAAACAACAGATTCTATCATTTCCTGTTTGGAAGAATAGGACCTTGAATCGAATGGTCGGTTGAAGGGAATTATGAGGATAGGTGAGGCATGATTCACGGGGAACAGACACAATGGAATCCCCCCTCCTCCCCTTTTTCTCTGTGTCCGTAAGGACGGGGAGCAAGTAACAGTCCTTCCATCTGAATCTTTCTTCTGAATACCACTGTGTAATTGATGACGTTAATTGGACTTTTTTTCTCCTGTTGAGTTTAGGCCGAAATCTACCAAGTAATGCTTATCAGCTTTATGCTCGGAAGATATCTCAGAAACCCAATTTCAGATCAGGAATAAAACAAGGCAGGCACCGAGCAGCAGAATAGTGAGAAACTGTAAAACTGCAGGTTCTGATCTGTCCCAAATTACTCTGAATTTCTTGCCAAAAACTGTATCTTCTCGTCTACTTGTTCCTCCCAGTATTTTTTTTTTTAAACCTTGTGTGGTATGGTTTATTTCTCTTCGAGAAGGAATGCATGGATGGGGCTGCTTAAATTCTGCATATGCTTCACGTTGGCCGTCATAATTACTGAGGGCAACTTCATGACTACATATCACAGCTAACATGGTGTATAGAGATGTGTGAGCTCAGGGCTGGAGTGTTAGAATTTGAGAAGTGAGAAGGGAATTTCCGACCCTTTTGTAAACATTCCTTTATTTCATCTAAGTGTCCTTTTTACACTAAAATTTGAGGTCTGGAGGGGGAAATACCATGTCCCCAGTGAGGGTGCAAAGTTTTCCCAGCCTGATCAGGATGTGCACGTCTGGTGTTCTGTAACGATGCTGACAGTAACCCTGAACTTCTAGTTTCATTTCTCGGGTTTACAATTTTGAGGCCAGGTGCTACCTTGATTATCTGCAGATGTTTGGGCTGTTGGGTTGCTTCCTTAGGAGGGGCTGGTGGGTGTATTGGGTCCCCTGGGAGAGGAAGAGAATGCACCCCAGTCCACAGCCTACAACATTATCTGGAACTTGAGCTGGAGGGGCCTCTTGTTCTGTGAATGAAAAGTGTCACGGGCTGGCAATTCCAAGAGTCATCATTATATGAAATTCGGGCCTCGTCCCTTTTACCTGGGGGAAGTGACTGGGTTGGAGAGAATGTGGGAGTAAATTAATGTGAAACTTATTACTCAGCAATTCAGAAGAGGAGATATGGTTGTAATAAGGAGTTCCATGACGGTTGATACTTAAAGGAATTAATGTGAACAATGTAAGATAATATTAAAGCAGGCTTTTCTATGGCTCACAATTTTCCCATTACCCGAGACTTGCCAATTTGCTTCAAGCTGAACTACTTAGGAATAAATTGACTCGGTGGCTATTATTCTGAGCAGACAACTCTGCCCATTTTTTACTTGACTTAGAAGATATTGAGTTGAATTGATTGCTCTCTTGCTGGCTTGTTTCTGTAGAGGGACAATATTTTTTTCTCCTTCCTTTTTGCCTCCCTCCTTCCCTTCCCATGTTTCTTGCTGTATTTCTAGTTAAGCGGGTTGAAAAAATTTGAACTGTTTTATTTTCTTCTCTAGCATCATATTTAACTATGGTGGAAAAACCCGAACAGTGTATGTGCATTTCTGTTTGACAGCTAACTTCAGCTGATCAAAAGTTTTCTTTGTGGTTGTGAACAGTTCCCCTGTAGAGAGGGCAAGGATCTCATTAGCACCAACTAATGGATAAAGTTTCCCTCTCTGGAGACCTGGATTGGGCTTTTTGAACCCCCAAATTATTTATTTTGTTTCTTAATTGCTACTTTGCCTGGTGGAGTGTTGTAGCTTCCTTTTTAATGTAGAAGAGAAAAATACAATATCCTTATATAGACCCGGAATCCAAAGATTTGGATTATAGATTTGCTCTACAACGTAGTTGTATGGGTATTATTATTGCTCGATGCACATTATGCACCTGTAGCTGCTGACACAGAAAAAAAAAATCATTATGAAGAGCACGGCTTGTGCTTATTGAATTTACAGAACATCCAGTGAGCAAGAAGAGACACAATTACTAGGGAGAAAAATCCCCAAAGTGTCACCTGGGGCTCTGGCCTTTGGCTGACATGCAGCCAAGGCAGCGCCGGCACAAGATCAAGAGCACGGATTTGAGCTGCTACCTGTGTGGTAGGATTTCAGAGCTCTGAGTAGAGTCCTTTGCAGAGAACTCTATCTCAGCTCCTGTTAGATACACTGTAAATGGCAAAGCCCCAGGGGAAGTAACTCATGGTCTCAACAGGGGCCTGCCATATAATCTGTGGTCATTAAATATTTATACAAATGAATGCATGGATGAGTATAAAATTTTCACGGATGTTATAAATAATCTGACACAAATCCTTTATTTAAAATATGGGCAATAAATATGAAAGTAACATAGCTATGTAACATAATTAGAAAATGGATGGATCATCAAGTACCCCCACCCCCAGAAAAAATAAAGGAAAAATTGCTCCTAACATCACTCTACAGGATAAGTCTCCTCACCATTCATAATAAAAATGGAATCTCTCGACATACATTTTTGTAAATATTTCTCTCTCTACTTTTCTTTATAAAAAGTTTTATAGCTCTTCAATAGTTTCTTTTCTTTTCTTTTCTTTCTATTCTTTTCTTTTCTTTTCTTTTTTTTACCAAATATATTGTGAACCTCCTACTATGTCAACAAAATAGATCAACTTCAGTTTTTAAGAGAAGAATTTGACAGGAAAGGAAAGGGGCCATGGAACGAGACACCTGTGTCCAATCGAGAGGCAGAGCGTGAGGTAGAGAGGAGACTGTCTCAAGAGGAGACAGTAGAAGAAAGAGCCAAGGAAAACTCCACTTCCTTGTCCTTAGCAATCTCCTTCCTGTACCATGATGGCCGATCGCTGGGGGTGAGGGGCAGAGATGTTTGGTTCTGTGTTGTTGCTACCTCATCATGAAACACTAGCCTAATGAGTGGCACAAATTTCTGGAGTTGATGTCAAAATGAATCTAGACACAGACCCTTTCTCCTGCAGGCATATTGTGGGTAATCCTTGAGTCAGTAGTAAAAATGGGCAAACCCCTACCTGACAAAGACCTATGGAAGCCATCCATAGGACTTTTAAATTTTTAAAAGAATTGTGTTGCCTTGCATACATTTTATTTAACGCTAAGAAAATTTACCCCTCGAATTTCAACTTTCACTGTTTCATCTTTCTTTGACATCCTTCTCCTAGCTCCTGGTTGCCTCTTTGTTACCTTTTTGGACATTTCATCATCTTCATGCTCTTTCAAAGGTACCCATAGATTGTATTGTTTCCAGCTCCTTTCTCTGGGCTGTAATTGATGACAGCCGTATCACCCCTAATTTCAGCTCTATTGGCTGTTGCAGTGTATCAAGTAACTAATTTCATAAACTCCCTCATGTTAGTCTTCACGGGTGCCGATAGATTAAACTCTTTTATTCTCAGATAACATGTATCTGGCAATAAATTTGAGGGTGATAATCCTGTAAGGTAAAAAAATGGCAAAACTTTCAGAGGCCAGAGTAGGATAAAAGCAGGTGGGCAAGCTCTTTTTGGGCAGAGAACTCTTAAAACACTTTGCATGAATAGCCATCCACATGCCCAAGCTTTTTGCCAACTCCTGCCCAACCCCAGAGAAAACTTAGCGGACCGAAGGGAAAATCTATTGCCTCACATTTTTTGAAGATAATCAATTGTAAGACTGAATAAGCTTCAACAGAACTGCACTGTCATCCTTGATACTAATTTATTTGTGTTTATCTCCTCATTGGAGGGGCCTCTTTGCTGTTGTCTTCTCCATAGCTGTTAAATAGCTGTTTTGTAAGTCCATTCGGTTTGGACGTGAGGACTTGGGTCTGCCTATGCCTCAAGTTACCTTTCAGTTAAAATTTTTTTTAATGTTTATTTATTTTTAAGAGAAAAAGAGAGAGAGAGAGAGAGAGTGAGAGGGGGCGGGGTTGAGAGCAAGGGAGACACAGAATCTGAAGCAGGCTCCAGGCTCTGAGCTGACAGCACAGAGCCTGACGTGGGGCTCAAACTCACAAGCCGTGAGATCATGACCTGAGCCGAAATCTGCCACTTAACCAACTGAGCCACCCAGGTGCCCCACCTTTTAGTTTTTATTGTGGAATCATAAAGGATTTTTTGTTTCAGGTGAATTTTAGTAACACAAAATATTTAACATTTTTATGAGTGATGAGGAGTGGGGATGTTTTCAGATTTTTCAGTAATAAGGCTGTTATGAGAACAGTTTTAACGAGTATAACTCATGGTCAAAAGGACCATTAATTAGCAAGTGTGAGAGCAGTAGAGTATATTTTATTGCTTAAAGGCTTATGCTGTTGTGAATAATGTGAATAATAACATATAATTTACTCCAAGAGGTTTACTTTATATCTTCGCAGAGAATCATAAATTCAGGGGGGGATCTTGAGAAGCCATTTATATTTTCTCCACTTTTGGACAGGAGATTTCTCTTGTAACCTTCTCACACCTTCCCTGAAATATTTAGTCCCTTCAAATAAGTACTTACAGTGTTATGCGGTTTTTCCACAGTAGCCAAAAACTTCTGTATTTCAATTTATTTTATTTTATTTAAAAAAAATTTTTTTTAATGTTTATTTATTTTTGAGACAGAGAGAGACAGAGCATGAACAGGGGAGGGTCAGAGAGAGAGGGAGACACAGAATCGGAAGCAGGCTCCAGGCTCTGAGCTGTCAGCACAGAGCCCGACGTGCGTGGGGCTTGAACCCACGGACCGTGAGATCATGACCTGAGCCGAAGTCGGACGCTGAACCGACTGAGCCACCCAGGCGCCCCTGTATTTCAATTTAAAGCTAAGTTTCTCCACATGCCATATACTTTGAGAATCTCGTCACAGATGTGTTATTTTAATCCTCGATTCTTTAATGTGGTTTACTCCAGCAGCATTTCCCTGCGTATGCTGTCTCTCAGAACGCCAATACCAGAAGACGGTATTGTGACAGAAAAGAAGAAGTTTCCATGGTTACAAAATTTGGTAGGCCCTGCATACTATTGGACTCTCTTGGACATGATCTTATTGTAGCTATCACAGTCTCCGGAAGTTGTCCGTGGACCACAGTACTTAAGGAACAACTAGAACGCAGTCAGCAACCAACATATCAAAAAGCAAAAATAAGTGTACAGGTGATTCAGATGTGCAGCTGGGCGAGAGCCGTCGGTTTTGATTGCAGGATCCTATCCCAGGGCATGGGAGATATGGGGATGAGGGTTCTGAGTACGTGGGAAGATGGAATGGGAAGCTATGCGTCATGGGTGGTCTTCAAGCATAGGAGGTAAAATGGGAAAACAAGTACCCAGACAGCCTTATTGGATTTACACAGTGACGTAACTCAGTCCTATTCAGTACTGAAAAAGAAATTCCCTAAGGCAGATCTTTGAACAAGTAGAATCATGCCTATATGTTGCAGTCATTATTTTAAGTAGTACAGTTAGTGTTCTGCAGACAAACTCGTGATGGTCACATTGCTACATCCTGCTTTGATCCTACTCCAGTGATGAAACATCACCTCCACAGAGTAATGACAGTGATCCCATTGCCAGGGGTGCTCTTTTTCTATGCATTGGTTCCACTACCTTTCTCCTTTAGGGCTAACAGTTATTCTGCACACGGGTAGGTAAACCAGAAGAATGAAGTAGATTAAGCATGATGAGGGACTGCTCAGAGAACTTTAAGGAGTGAAGAGAGGCTCTTTTTTCAAGTAGGTTAGCGAAGGAGGCAGATTCACCTTTCGAAGGATGTGGACTGTGGGCAGGGCCCTGAAGGTCAACTGGAACATAAGTAGACTAGGAAGAAAGGGAACAGATGCTACACGTAGGGGGAACAGCATGTGCAAAGGGGAGAGTTGAGAATGAGCTTGTAGTGTATGAGGAAGAGTGAAGAGTCCCCAGACAACCAATGTATTTAGGGGTTTCTACTTCCTCTCTCACTCTGCCTCAGGAAACTACGTAAGTCATGTTTTTGAAAGGAACCGGAAACACCTACCCTCAAGTGTTTTATTGTCAAACTTGAATAATACAAATTCTGATCAGTGGGTCCAGAAGGAAATAAGCTGACCTATGATGCATCAAAAGCCAGTCTTCTGCCAGGCATTTTAGGCCCTACAGAACAAGATCCCATTTACCAAGCCATGGTGGCTCTCACTTCTCACCATCACAGACTCTATTCCAACAAAGCAGACGTCTTCCAGTCCTTACACACTTTATGGTCATTTTTGCCTCCAAATCCTTGCTTATGCCCTCCATGCACAGAAAACCCTCTGTGGTTCTCATTGCCCATTAACCTGCCCATCTAGTTAGTTTCTCAGATTATAAAATTATTTCCTTGCCTTATGTTATAAAATATTATTGTCTAAAACCGAGTATGTCAGCATTCCAGGGGCACCAGGGTGGCTCAGTTGGTTAAGCGTCCAACTTTGGCTCAGGTCATGATCTTACCATTTGTGAGTTCAAACTGCTCACTGGGTTCTCTGCTGTGAGCACAGAGCCTGCTTTGGATCCTCTGTCCTCCCCCCTCTCTCTGCCCCTCCACAACTAATGTTTTTTCTCTCTCTCTCTCTCTCTTTCTGTCTCAAAAAAAAAAAATCAAAAACATAAGTCAGCATTCTACTGTTTTATATTCTTATATTATTATTTTCTGATCATTAATTGCATCTTGTTTTTTTGTCTGTCCAAAATGATATAGTCCTTCAGGCTAGCTAAATCTATGATACATATCTCTTATCCTGCCTTCTCTTGGGTTAGTAGATGTTCAATAATTACTTCAATTGTTACCAAAGCATACATTTATTTAGCATAAGACCCTGAGGAAATTTGTCATTCAATAGCTGCATTCTCATGGCTAAGCAAGTTTCAGAAAAGTTAAGTGTCCTAGCACCGCAATAACTAGATGGCACTCCCCATGTACAGCGTGCTTTCATATCCAGTGTCATACTGTTTCTACAAGAAGCATGAATGGTGGGTAAGCATGATATTGCCCATTTTATAGATGAAGTGACTGTGGTCCAGAGATTTGAAATAATCTGCTCCAGATCAGAGGGTGGATGTCACAGCAGGACTCAAACCCTCATCTTATGGTTCTGAATCTAGAGTGGAGGACAGGACTGGGCAGGCAGTGGGAATGGGGAAATCTGTGGTGAGGAGAGAATTTACCGGAAGGAGGGACAATCAAAAGGGTATTAGGAGTTCTAAAGATGAATTTGGACGTGGGGCAAGACTTGAGATGGTGGGGGGTGGGGGGGCGGGAGGTTGGCAGCCAGAGATTTCTCCTTCCAGAAGCTCCAGTTCTTACAGCTCCCAACAAGAAGGATTTTGAATGAACACTAACCGTGTGACTGTCCTCAAACTGTGCGTGATAGGAGACAGTAGCTCCAGACTCCGGTTCATCAGGAGGGTCACGGGTGGGTGGAGAAGTCCCATTTAGGCTTTAAGTTGGAAGTTAGGAAAAGGTTAGATCTGCGTCTTTTGGAGAGGTTGAATGGCATCCTTAGATCTCTGCTCATCAGTCTTTCACCAACTGTGGGGCACAGGACTCTAAGTTCAACTTGCAGGCTGATGGGTTCTGTCCCAAATGGCTTCCTAGGGGGCTGAACAATGACATCTATTGGTTCAATTTGACATAGGTTCAAAAGTGGTAGAAACATCCATGCTTAGTATTCCGCCCCCCCCCCCCAAACAAATAATAATAACCATACTAGAGGAAGTTAAGATATCAACAGGATGCTCTATCTCAGGAGCATCGCACCAATCAACTTCCAGCATTGGGGATATTGTGTAATGTATACATATATTTTTTTACAGGGCCCATCAAAGACTTTCTGTAAGGCTTTTAAAATCAAAATTCAGTAGAAACACTGTGTGTTTCGGGAGTTTCTCATTGCTCAAGAGCTCATCCTGGAGCAAGAATAAGATAATTTAGGAAGTGGATTTGAAGGGGTGATGGAATAATGAAATTGCTTTCTGCTTTAGGAAACTTGAACCCCAAATCTTCCTGTGCATGAGCCTTGTGAGTTACAACCAGGATTGCACTCCTCTCTAAGAATGTCAATACATCCTTTAAAATCTCCTAGTTGTTAACTTCACTTAGTAAAGAGTCTACGTTCTTTTGTATTCAATGCTCTAATAACTAATGATTCTATTTCTTCTTTTAGAAAAGTGCCAAAGTCCGCTGAACATATAACTGATAGAGATGCTCTTTTGGGCAATTTGGATAATTAAAAATATATCATACTCTGTCAAATTAAAAAAAACATTTTATATATTTATAAAATATATATTTAAAAATTAAAAAAATGTTTATTTATTTATTTTGAGAGAAAGAGAGAGCACACGCACATGGGAGGGGCAGAGAGAAAGGCAGAGAGAGAAAATCCCAAACAGGCTCCACAATGTGAGCACAAAGCCCGATTTCTCACAAACTGTGAGATCATGACCTGAGCCAAAATCAAGAGTCACCCAGTTAACCGATTGAGCCATCCAGGCACCCCTATATTTTAAATATTGATGGAATGTTTTCCCTCTCTTCCCCTATATATATATATATATATATATATATAATGTATACTTCCTATAATATCTTCTCTTAGCTCAGATCTTTATAAAAATTGCTAAGAAACAGTAAAATGGATGGAGCTTGGTTTTCAATGTCTTATTCACCCAAGGGAGGGGTGAAGTGAAGTGACAAGAGAGTAGCAATGATAAAGAAGTGAGATAATGCAGGCTTGAATAATCTGCACACTGAATAGTTGAATACTGACATATCTGGGTCATTGAAGAAGAGTACTAAAGTACTCACTGGTTATTAGTTGGGGAATCAAGTCTGACCCCGAGAACTTGCTTTGCATTGTAAAACAGGTTATGGGATGGTTCAAGTGGCTTATTCGGGTCTGTTGCCATTTCTACTGATTTGCTTTTCAGGCTCCTGGTCACTTGAAGAGAGCATGGCGCTAAACCACACTGCCCCGCCCCAAGATGAGCGCCTGCCACACTACCTTCGAGAAGGGGACCCCTTTGCTTCCAAACTTTCTTGGGAAGCGGATCTAGTGGCTGGCTTTTACTTAACAATAATTGGTAAGCTTCCTTAATTTTTCTGCGCAAAGGCTGCGTGTAGGAAATTCATGGGCTAACATGTTGACTTTGCACAAGGATTCAGATATTTATGTAGATATTTTGAGTGGAACTGGAGAGTGGGAAGAAGGTAGAGGATGGGGTGGCATTGTGAAATTCAGTGAATGTTTCATAGAAATGACTCTATTATCTTTATTATTAGTGATGGATATTCCCTTGATCATCATAGAAGTTTTATAGCAAAATCACTTATCCTGAGACTATTTTGGTTGCTTTGGGAGTAGATTTGTCTTCTGAATAATAAAATTAATTATAATGATATCTTATTTAAATACAGTGGTTCGTTTACTTTTTAAAAAATGCTTTTGATATAATCATAAGGTGATAGGCTCAGAAAGGACCCTAGAAATCACCTCCTCTTCTCATAATTGAGGAACTGTCCCCGGACTGTGGTGACAACAGACACGCTAAGTTTATTTGCACCCAAAGTAGAGTGGCCCCATGATGGCATCACTAAGTGATTTTGGTGAGAAGTGGAAAAATGTATTGATAATAAAATGGGAGTAAGCCCAGGGTCAAAAAGTTTTATGCATAATCCAGAACATGGTGCACCTGCTTCCAGACTGTGCTTTCCAATGTGGTGGCCATGTGTGGCTGCTGGGTACTTGAATGGTGACTTTTCCAAAAGATGTGCTGTAGTGTAAATATACGCGAGATACTGAACACTTAGCACTAGAGAAAATAATGTAAAGACAGCTCATTAAGGATGTAAAGAAATTGACTACATGTCAAACTCATAACATTTCAGGTATACTAGGTTAAATATATTACTAAAATCAACTTAGTAATTGTTTTACTTTGTTTACCGCGGCTAACAGAAAAGTTTGAAATACATACGGCTCACATTTCTGGTTTACGCTGTATTTCTATCGGACAGCAGTAGCCTAGCCGATTAGAATTCAACCACAAAACTTCTTAAATTTAAAACTGGTGTTCTACATTTGGGTAACCAGTGCACAGGTGGGTTATGTCTTTGGGGGTGTCTGCCTTTAATCTTTTCAGATTTGGGTCAAGCTTTGTTTCTCTCTCCTTCTCTCCCTCTCTCTTCGTCTCCTTCTCTCTCTCCCATCTATTTATTACGGGCTAAGAATTTCATTTAACCTCCCGAAATTAGAAAACTCATTAGAAAAGTCTGGAGACACCTCTATGGTCAGTGCTTGAGGCAAAAGGAATTGATGAGATTGAATCAGAAATTCCATGCAGAGGGATTCCCTGGGTCCTTGGCTTGATTGTTAGCTATTATCAGATGATTTAAATTCTGCTTCTTGTAAATGGACCCTCATGTCCTTTCAAACACAAGTATATATTGAGTGCTCATTCTTTGCCACTGTTTAAATTTCTGGGAATACAGCAGTGAACAAAATGGGCAAATTCTCTTTCTGGACAGGGACCATCTGATAGTAAAATCCACACTGCATTTTCATTAAACACAAGTACTTTCAATTATCAGAAAAGGCACAACAATTGACATCTTATAAATTGAATTTGTCTCAGTCAATTGCAAGAATTGGTTTAAAAAAAAAAAAAAGTAGCATCTCTAACCTGACAAATTTCTCCAGATAACACAAAAGAGGGAGGGATCACAGTCCATTCCCTGCGCTGGCAGGGAGGATCTCAGGAAGAGAGGTAACCAGGCTGGGTGGGTTGGGCAATCAGGAAAATTTCTCACTTGTTTTATTTGGGGATGGAAGGAAAATCCACAGTCAGTCTGAAATGGGCATGCTGGGGTGAAGCTAGAAAAATAGGTCCAAAAAGAGTCCCCAAACAAAGGGAATATCAGATGACTCAGGGAGCTGGGAGTGGAGCCGAAGATGTTCCAGAACAGCCATTCAGGGTGAGGCCAGGGTCATTTGGAGGGATTTAGACTCATCCTAGACCCAGTCTTGGATTTGGTGCTATGTCTGTTTTTCACCCCTCCTAAGATAGGTATGGGAATATGCCCAGATTCCTTTCAAGGAACCAGAGTTCAATGACATTCTTGGTGAGTTTGGTTAAATACTGGAAGTCTTAGGGAAAATTGGAAGATGAAAAGACAGATGTGACCTTGGATAGAGGAGAAATCAATTAGAGACCCATTTCCACCCTCAACCCTTTTACTATAGATACTTGGTTTATTATTAACAGTCTGTATATGAGATTTCATTGTTTTGTATTCATAGTGAGAGTCAGGATTTTGATCATCAAAAAACATCCCCCCCCCCCCGCCTCTAGCTTCTTAATCTTGTTTTCCTTTATCATCAAAAATAAGTTTGCATTCTCTTGATAATCCCCTCCAGAGAAGATTGTCTATGGGAATACTCTACATGCAGCTGATAGTTGACTTTTCTTTTTGTGATAATGCTTTGGGCACTGGGTGAAGCCTTATGAAACATTCGTAAAGATAATTGAAGAAAGAAAAAGTAAGAAAATCCATATTCTCGAAAGAGAAGTAGAAAGACAAAGGGTGTTTAAAGGAGCTTTGTGTATCAAATACATATGTATACTTACTGTTTTTAATCTTCTTGGATACAAAGTAGAAGGCATTTGTTTGAACTTCTTCAAGCCATGTCTTCACGTTTTAATATCCCAGTGTGCCTTGCTAACTGGTTTCCTTTAATGAGATGTAGGCTTCATTTTAGGTGCTTTGCTCTAGAACTCCCTAATCTCTTCTATTTTTTTCCTCTTCTGTCTTAAGAAAGCTAAAGAGGTTTTAACAGACCATTAGGCAGCGCTGACTCCAGGAATTCATAATTTCCTAAGAGCACAATGCAGTTCGTTCCTGGTGGTTTCATACCATCAGCTGAAACACACATTTCTTTCCTTGCCCCTAAAATGAATTGTGGTGGAGAAGTAGAAATTAACATAGAAAAATCTGGGTTTCTCCTGTTAATACTCTCCTTATTCCTTACTACTAAAGGCAGCTGTACCAGATTCTCATTTATACACAGCTACACTATGAAGCAAGAATTCCTGAAGAAATCTACTCTACATGTTAAGCTATGGAAGTAGGTGTATTCTTTTCTTAAATAAAGTCAGTAGGGATTGGGTCTTTTTTGGATTTAAACTGGGTTTGTAAGAACTTTTGAACAGTATCATTGTAATGCCAAAGCCAATTAGTCATTAATAAAAGGATATAAAAAAGTGGGAACACATTTATACCATTATTGGTAGGTTGGAGGGTTGAGGGTCACTTTCCCTCCCTTTGGTGGGAGGGGGAGAGCCCATACTATCAACTGTCACCCACTTCCCCTTAAGACCTAGTCCAGTAGAAGCAGCAGACACCCAGCGTCCATGTGTCCTCAGGAGGCAAGAAGTCCCGGGATGTGTCTCCAGGAGATGACCCTTTCCTTGCAGGGGTTTACGCCAGCCCTATCTGGCCTCTGCCTCTCCTGACTGCTGGTGCTCCCTCAGGAGTCCACGGCGATAGTGAAAGCACCCTGTTTGGTTGGGGTCACTTCAGCGTCAGAATTTATCAAGAGCCAAGGGCTTAACCCTACTTCTTAGAGGGAGGGAGTTCTATAAAGCCAATACTTGGTAAAAGTGGCTGAGGAAGTACTCCATCTTGGGGGCCAGTACAAGAACTGACCATGGGGATTCCCACACCCTCCTGAGCTTCACTGGGAAATTAGCAGTTCCTTTTTCTGGGTAAGTGCAGTCTTATGATCCCTGACTCCTATCCCTTTGGAGGCAACCCATCCCTCGCCTGTCACTCGCAACTCATGCTTTTTACTTCATCTTCTTAATTGAGATTTTTATTTAGAGTCCTCTCACTACCCTCTAAACCTATGGTGTCCATTTTTGAAATTGAGAAGTGTTTCATAACCGAGGGAACCCCAAATCCTAGTGTTAACGGCGGGAATTTATATTTTTCCTTGTAGGGATTCTGTCCACATTTGGAAATGGGTATGTCCTTTATATGTCTTCTAGACGAAAGAAGAAGCTGAGACCTGCGGAAATAATGACTATCAATTTAGCAATCTGTGATCTGGGGATTTCAGGTAACACAACCGTTTCTTCTTTGGGGGTTTGAGCTGTGCCCCATTCTCAAGTCCTCACTGGCCCAGAGATCACCCCTCCCCCATCTCCTTTTGCTCCTCCCTTCACACATCATCTTTACAGAGCTTGTGGTAAGTCGACAGAGTGTGATCAGGCTAAACAGATCATCCATTTAACATTTATTGAGTCCTTTCTGTGTGCTGAGCACGTGAGCTGCAAGGAGTAAATTTGGAATAATGCATGATACCTTCTAAGGCTACACCTCAGAGTGTACCAGCTAAATGATTTAGAAGACAGAAACTTACAGATCATGGTTTTGAGCTCTTTTATACCCCTGCTGCCCTTTTGGAAATCTGTTAAACACCAAGGGAGTAGGTCTTAAAGCTTCAGTATGAACGGGTGCCTGGGTGGCTCAGTCGATTGGGCGTCCGGCTTCAGCTCAGGTCATAATCTCGCAGTCCATGGGTTCGGGCCGCATGTTGGGCTCTGTGCTGACAGCTGAGAGCCTGAAGCCTGCTTCGGATTCTGTGTCTCCCTCTTTCTCTACCCCTCCCCCACTCGCACTCTCTCTCAAAAAATAAATAAACTTAAAAAAAAAAAAGCTTCAGTGATGGGTGAAGAAGTCTGAGAAGCGTGCCCGGGTGGCTCAGTCGATTAAGCGGCCAACTCTTGATTTCGGCTCAGATCATGACCTCATGGTTCATGGGTTCAAGCCCCCATCAGGCTCTGTGCTCACTGCACGGAGCCTGCTTCAGACCCTCTGTCTCCTTCTTTCCAGCTGTCTTCCACTTGCCCTCACTCTTTCTCTCTCTTGCTCTCTCAAAAATAAATAAATGTTAAAAATTAAAAAAAAAAAAAACAGTCTTGAGATGGTCTGAGAGGTGAGTACAGGAAGAGGGGAGGGCTGTCTTGCTGATATATTGAAATGTGGCTTCAGGACTGATTGATAGTGTAGGAAGCTTCCAGTTCAGTTGTTCTGGAAACTGGAAATTGGCTGCACAAAAAAGTTACTTGGGGAACTTAAACAAAAAACAAAAGCAAAACCCAAAAACAACAAGAAAAAACAAACAGCAACAACAAAACACACACAAAAAAATCCCCCTTAAAACCTCACCACTGGGTTTCATACCCAGAATGTTTATTTACTTGATTGAGAATGTTACCTGGGTATCAGGATATTTAAAATTGGTATTACCAGGTAAGTTAATGTGTGGCCCAAATTGGAAACCACTGGTTTATTTGTTGCTTCTTTGGATCCTCTGATAACCCAGCCAAGGAGGAATTGGAATCAAATTTCTCTTTAACTGTAATTCACTTTTAAAATATAAATGATTTTGGATAAGTAGCCTCCCTTTGCTTTCATCTATAAAGTTCCAGGGTTGCCTAGATACACTCAAATGTGCCTTTGGATCCCAAATTCTGCTGATTGGAGTATGGTCTTAAGTTACTAGAATTGGGGAAACTGAGTTCAAACAACACACATCAATTCCTCTTTCCACTGGAAACTTTTCAGCAATTTCCCACCTCAAACGTCCCTATTAAAATGTTTTCTGATACTTGGTTCTTCCTTCATCAGTGGAATTTTCTGCGGCTGCCAATCTCCAAAAACAAGGCTCAATAATAAGCCTCTACTGTTGAGTCACTGTTTATCACCAGATGTGCTACCCCTGAGAATTTGCATGGCCTTCCTTACTTGGGAAGACTTTACTCAGTATGGACAGGCTTAAATATCAGGAGCTCTTATTGGAAATGCACGCGCACATTAAGAGAAGCATATTACATCATACCCCATGGGTGAAAATCGCCAAGACGAACCCTGGCAATTTGCAAAGCTGAAAAATGGCTGCCATTTTAGCAATGGCCACACGATGGCGGTGTCACAACATAAATGATAGCTTTCCCGGTCAACTCCTCCCTGCTCACCCCCAACCGGTTTCTCCCTGGTGTTGAACATAAAATGTTCAAATGAAACCCGCCATTTCATCCACATCCCTCACCAGAGAATACTACCAGGTTCATGTTTAAGGCCGAATTAGACTAAACTTGAATAAAAAGGTCCTTAATTGCTCTGATACATTGAAAATGCTTCCCACCAAGCAAACCTGCTCTACAATTGCACAAACCACCTCATTATTCTGCATATGTCTTCAGAGTAATTCACCAAGAAAACATTTTCTTCCATGTGTTTTTGCTGACGAACCCAGATCATTTTTCAACTTCTGAGTATCTCTAACACATTTCCCATTCCAGTAAACCTTAACAATATTTGCCTGTTTTATTTATTTTTTCCTGGCCCACTGTATTCCCTTATAAGCACCTTGAAGTGCATACTAGAGACCAGGTGTATTTCATCTATGTAACTAATATGGCTCACAATTGTGCATATGAAGTAGAATCACCTGGGAAGCTAAAAGAACAAAAACTATATTGAAGTATATTGATGCCTGAGCTTGTTCCACATAAATTAAATCAGACTTTCTGGGGGTTGGAATCCTGGACATTGATTATTTAAAGTAAAACAGGGGCACCTGGGTGGCTCAGTTGTTTAAGCGTTGGACCCGGGCTCATGACCTTGCTGTTCGTGAGTTCCAGCCCAGCATCGGGCTCTGTGCTGACAGCTCAGAGCCTGGAGCCTGTTTCAGATTCTGTGTCTCCTTCTCTCTCTTCCCTTCCCCTGCTCATTCTTTGTCTCTCTGTCTCTCTCTGTCAAAACGAAACATTAAAAAAAATAAAAAATAAGTAAAGTAAAACAAAAGGAAGCAAAGCAAGGCAAAACAACTCCCCCAGTGATTTTAGTGTGCAGCCAGAATGCAACCATTTTATTAAGTGGAGAAGGGAGAGGCATTCTAGATGACATTCCGAAGGTTTACCAAAGGCTCTACTCCAGACGGAAGCTTAAAATAGTCCCAGGCACAACAGATTCTAATTTCACTCCATCCGAGTCACCTTCACTTGTCTCTTGCAGCCTTTAGCACCCACCCAGCTGACACTTAACCTTAAGCGTTGAGTTCGTGTCTCCTCTGCCTGGAACATTTCCCCTCTAGATACTTGCTTGAGTTCTCTAGCAGTGATTTAGACATCTTCCTAAATGTCATGTTCTCAGAGAGGTCTTCCCTGATCCCCTTATGTAAAACAATTTCTATCTATCTCCTCCTGTTTCATTTTTCCTCACAGCACTAATGACTAACGATCATTCCATCGTGTCGTATCTTACATTACAAATTACGTATTTCTCTTCTCTGCCCTCCCTATTATAAAACGCATTTGTCTGTCTTGACCTCCACTTTGTCCTCTAGCACCTTGCTCTGAGATTGTTACATAAGAGACACTGAATCATTATTTGCTGAATAAGAACCAGTTCTTTTACACTCAGTATCCTCACTGACAAGAGGGCAAGACCACTGGGATTGAAAGCTCTGAAATGGGGGTGTAAGTCTAGCACAATGGAGCTGTCATGACCACTAGAGGAGATGTGTGTCTCACTCACAGAGGCACTCGAGAAACACGTGTTAACTGGCTCCACTCTCAAGAACTCGGTGTACCTCTGTCTACTGAAGAAGGGCCACACCTGGGAGGGGGTAGGACGGGGCTGGCACCCGTGACTAGGGGTTCCTCGGTTTTCCTGGTGCAGAAAGGTTAGAGAACCTCATGATAGAATAGATCAGATGGAGGTTTTAGAGAGCTTCCTCAGCACTATTCCCTCTGGGAGCATGAAGATTGAATGTGATAGCTGAATACGAAGGGTGCAAAAAATAGACGAATGTTTTCTAGAATGTAAAAAACACAAAAACACTAATGGAGGCTGAAGGAATAAATAGTTTAAATCCCGGAAGTCTGGGTCTGGTTGTAGACCAAGGGAACCTACCATCGACTAAAATAGCTGTATCTCTTGTCTGAATAGACTAACTCAACAGGGAGTTGAGGCAGGTGGGTAATTTTAACTGGAGGGAACATCCCTTGACAAATTGCTTGGCCCTCTAGTTGTAGGCAAACCGTTCACCATCATCTCTTGCTTCTGTCACCGCTGGGTGTTTGGCTGGATTGGCTGCCGCTGGTATGGATGGGCTGGATTTTTCTTTGGCTGTGGAAGCCTTATCACCATGACTGCTGTCAGCCTGGATCGATACCTGAAAATCTGCTATTTATCTTATGGTAAGTACTAAGGTTTCTTGTTCCCTGATAGACAAAACTAGTGGACTGTCAGACTGTACCTATTGTACCGATAGGTCATGAACAGAGATTGCTAATAACCTAAGAGACCAAGGGTATTTCTATTTATAGCTCATTTTGTTCTAACATATGTTTAAAGACTTGAACCTGTGTCCATGTAGGTTTCTCTTAATTCTACTTTTATAGGAAATTCTGGTGTGTGGCTACAATGCTTTCGGAAAGTATCATTTCCTTGTATAAAGTGTCTAAGCTTTGCTGTGCAAACAAAGAAATAAAATGCATTGAAAGGATGTTAGTTCCGAGATGGTTTAGTTGGTTCCCCACATGGTAAGTGTAATTATTAGAAAGATGTTTCTGATCCTCATTGAGGACTCAGGCTCCCCATGATTTCAGAGATAAGGAATTCCAAAGAGTCCGGGTCCAAGTTAGAGAGCTGTGCTGCCGTGGGGGCAAGAAAGGGCATGTGCAGAAATAACACTCAACGTTCTTTTTGTAGTCTTGTAGGTAGAAAGATGAGGGAAGAGCCCACCATAAAAAATTTTTCAGGGACTAAAGTTTTCTTTTGTTTTGTTTTTGTTTTTAATAATTAGAGCATTCAGCATGCTAAAAATACATTTTTATTGCTTTTGCTTCCTGGGTTTCTGCGAACTTATTGAACCCAAAAGAGAAGCATTTGGGCCCTCAGGTTTAATATTGAGAACGAGGCACAACCAGGGAATAATACTGGCCCCCTCTGGATAAAACTGCTCTGTGTGTTAATCTGTCAACCGTCTCATTGACGTTGCGACCATGGAGTCTGAGGATGGCCTGGAGCCTGAGGGGGGAAAGATCAAGTCAACTTGATGCTTTCAGTGTGGTAGAATTTTCCTTTATATTTTAAGAGTTTATAGCCCCAAACTCCAAGGAAACTGTTCAGAGGGAGGATAAGGTCATGGACCATCATCTTCACGACCTATCACTTTTTTGTTGTTGTTTTTAAATTTGCATCTCTTTTTCTAAACAGATTAAAACTTCCACTAGAAACAACTTAAATCAGAATTTCCAATGATATAAAAAAATATTCGATTGTATATATACTGGATGACTTCAGAGTCAAATTCTTTCTATAAACTTATTTTTGGTTATTTCCAATAAATTTTAAATATACTTATAGATTTTATAGATGAGAAGGCAGAATTTCCACTTCTTGGGGATATTTAAGAAATTCTACACCTTGATGTCTCTGCTTTTTAAATATTTTCTTGAATGTAGGCGTGGTGTCAATGAAAGAGATGATCCTGCCCACCCCCAGAATAATTGCAGGGCATCTCTCCATATAGGAACTGTATATATTTTTCCAGCTTCTTTTAAGATTGAACCTCAATAGAATGGTTTCACCATTTGCTTTGACTCATGCTTAAGCCCTCTACACAGTGTCTTAAAATGTTGGAATTAGAAGACCGCTTGAGAACATGTAGACCTTTCTCCCATTAATGTGATAAACTGTTTTAAGGCATCCCTGACAGACAGCCACTTGGCCTCTTCTTGAATAATTCCAGTGACCAGTGACGGGGAGCTTACTACTGCACAAGGCAGCCCATTCTCTGATTGGTCTGCTCTCATTGTTACAATGTTATTCCTTATATTGAGACAAAACTGCCTCCCAGTAACCTCCACCCATTGGTCCTAGTTCTGACTTCTGGAGCAACACAGAACCAATCTACTAATCTACTCCCTCCTGTACTTGACAGCCTTTCACCATACTCGAATGTAAGTATCCAACACCTCGCCAAGTAACCCTAACCATAAATGCTTATACGTATGCCTATGCACATCCCCCTAAATATATGTGGTTATCCGTGCCAGTGTTTTACCCATTATAATGGACAAGCAAGAGCTGACATAAATGTGGCTACCTGATCCTTACCTCTATCTGGTTGGGCTTGAGAAATTTTCATTTTGTGATAAAAAAAATGCCATGTGTTTGAGAAAAATAGAGACAATAGAATACAGATACAATCTGTTATATTTCTTGCGAGAGCTGAGGCAAACACAAGACTGAAAAATCATGCTACTGTAGTCCTTCGTAGTTTGCAAATCAGGCCTGGCATTGTTTCATCGAACTCTTATCAAAACCTGTCAGCAATGTACGTCTTATTTACTCTGTTTTACTGCTAAGAACATGGGTGTCTAGAAAGGTTGCATGAAAAGGGTCAAGTCCTAGAAACGAGAATTAGGCCGTACTGACTTCCCAAACCACGTGGCACTGAGCAGAGGCAGGCTGGAGTCTGTGATGAAGAGATCATTTGGCTTTTGTTGAATGTGTTCCAATATTTCTTCTTTGCTACTCCAAACCAAGGCAGTGAGGATTCCCTTCTCCAGCCCTTTCTCTTTGAGGTGATAAATGGGGTGTGAAGGTAATTTTCCCAGTAGGCTGCAGCACTTAGATCAGGCTACCCTGTCTTTGGTGGGTGTGTTGAACTTTGGAAAATGATCACTAGTGTTCTACAGCGTTTTTTTTTTTTTTAGATGACTACACTGTTTCTTCTTCTTGGAATTCTCTTTTGGTTGATGGAAACTATTCCTGAAAACCTAGAGGTTAATTTTTGTTTTCCTGAAAATATTTCCACAGAACTACTCTTTCTTTTTAAAAATTTTTTAATGTTTATTTATTTTGAATGCACGCACGTGCGAGAGAGAGAGAGAGAGAGAGAGAGAGAGAGAGAGAGAAAGAGACAGAGCACAAGTGGAAGAGGGGCAGACAGAGAGGGAGACACAGAATCTGAAGCAGGCTCCAGGCTCTGAGCTTGTCAGCACAGAGCCCTACGTGAGGCTCAAACCCATGAACCATGAGATCATGACCTGAGCTGAAGTCAGAGGCTTAACCAACTGAGTCACCTTTAATGTTTATTTGTTTGAGAGAGAGAGAGAGAGAGAGAGAGAGAGAGAGAGAGAGTGCCAGTTGGGGAAGGGCAGAGAGAAAAGGAGAGAGAGAATCCCAAGGAGGCCCTGTGCTGCCAGCACAGAGCCTGATGCAGGGCTCAATCTCATCACCGTGAGATCACAATCTGAGCCGAATGCTTAACTGACTGAGCCACCCAGGCACCACTCCACCCCAATTACTTTTGCAGAGCATGATACAATCTAACTAAATCCTCTACCTCTCTTGCCATGGCTGTGTGAGCATGACTGCTGTGTTAGTAATGTTCGAAGGTTCAAAATCTGCTCCCGTGAAGCAGGGACAGTCACTTTAAGGTCACAGGCAGTAATGGTGGTGGCCCACCGACCCCCACCAACAAGTGCTTATGAGGACAAATGAGATGAGAGACATGGAAGATTTTAGGCAGAAGGGTATTTAAAGGCACAAACAATGTGTTGCCATTTCCACCTTTCCCAAAGGACTCTATCTTGGATGAACCATTGATACATGGTTTTTGGCGCTTGGTCCTTCTGGTCTACCAATGGGCCTTATATTGGATAGGATCTCAAAGGTCATTCTAGATGCTTTCTTAAGATCCTTCCTTCATTGTCTTCGGCACCCTCTCATCTTTCTACTGCCCCTCCTTCCTCAGCTTTTGTCCCTTCCCCTCCCAAGGCTCCCGTGTGCCTATGGAAACCTTCCCTGTGAAAGCACTTCTAGTTTTATTTGCGTGGAAAAAGGCCCATGCTCTGGAACTTTTCTCCCTTCACTCCACTCTCCCTCAGAGCTCAGTTATCTGACCACTTTTCCCAGAATCCAATGGAATAACTCTTTGGATGTGGAATTTGACATATCGAGGGGAGGTATTTGGGTACAGGGCAGATTACATCCCGGTAACGCTTTTCTTCTACCTCCAGGGGTTTGGCTGAAAAGAAAGCACGCCTACATCTGCCTGGCAGTCATCTGGGCCTATGCTTCCTTCTGGACCACCATGCCCTTGGTAGGTCTAGGGGACTACGCGCCTGAGCCCTTCGGAACCTCATGCACCCTGGACTGGTGGCTGGCCCAGGCCTCCGTGGGCGGCCAGATTTTCATCCTGAACATCCTCTTCTTCTGCCTGTTGCTCCCAACGGCTGTGATTGTGTTCTCCTATGTGAAGATCATTGCCAAGGTTAAGTCCTCCTCCAAAGAAGTAGCTCATTTCGACAGTCGGATACATAGCAGCCATGTGCTGGAAATGAAACTGACCAAGGTAACTACAGTAACAGTTTACAGAGGTGTTTTGTAATCAATTAAAACATCGTGGGGCAAAGAGGATAGAGGATGCTAGGGACTGGGAGAACTTAGAGTCCCTATTCTTTACATACTGCTCAACTTTGCTATTATTTACCTAAACCTTTGTAGTGTTTCTTTTTCTTGTGTCTGTCTCTCATTTACACACACATACTTCTAATATTTACTTAATTTGTATGGTGGATCTACTGGTCTCTATTGAATAAGATACTCTTGGTTCTCAAAAATTATTTAAGTTGTAATAAGAATAAGTTCTAAGCATCATGAGATGCCTCAGAGTATTTATAGTTTTGTACGGACGTTGGTGGGTGTGAAGGACATTCTGTCACCTCGCATTATTTACCATGTCTGCTGTCCTATGGGAAGCTTATCTTAATGCAACATAATTCCTGCAGGGTGGAGTTTCTTGGTAAATGCTAACGTCAAGAGTTGACAGCTGTTTAGGCATTGTAGTGTAAGGAAAGGAACACACAGTTTGAAAACAGACTGGGGTTTTCATTCCATGACCAACACCTGTGAAGTTTGTGACCCAGAGCTAGACACTGAAATTCTTTGAATCTCTGTTTCCTCACTTGGGAAAGAAGAATAGTACCAATGATCTCATTGGATTGTGGTGGAGATTCAACGAGATAAAGCATGTTATTCTGTCATTTGGTGCATAGAAGGTGTTGAAGAAGCCGCAGTTCCTTTATTCTCTTGTAATTTTAAGGAATTCTGGGAAAGTATGAGGCAGTGGTCTTTCCACTTTCATCCTGTCTTACCCTTACATTGAAAAATATTTTTTCTGCACACACGTCAATATAAATGACATGCAGCTAACACCGTCAAACTGTATATTTGACACTAGCACATGCTAATTTCCATTTTACTTTTAAAGATGAAGAAATAAATGCAGATTAAGGTTCTAACCCTTCCTTTTGGTCCCAACCAATCATATTACTGATATCCCACTTTCACGTGTCCTCACAACCTACTTGGGGACCACTTGTCTCGGGACCTATAGTAACAGTTCCCTCTGGACCCGGGGTCGCTTCTAAGAAGTCAGGACCTTGGTTCTAGTAATATTCCTCTCTTCACACTGCAGATGTTTCGAGATGGTGCAAGGGTGTCTTGGTTGCAAAGTGTGAGCTAGAGATTCTTCATGGTTCCGGTTGACTTTTCCTTCCTGAGCTCCACCTGCTGAATAAAAACAAGCTCTGAGGGAAGTTTTCATCACTGCAAATCTATGCTCATAATCTAATCATAGAGTAATTCTATTGGGATGGAAATGCAGAATCAGGAATCATAATCTACTTCTTTCTTATAATTGGTTGTAAATGGAAAGAAATGTTTCCATAAAATCCAGGATCAGGAATTCAGTTCTTCATTTCTAGCTCTCCTTTGTGCTCTTATCTGTGATTAAAAAACACACACACACACACACACACACAAATTAATCCAAATAAATTAATCCAAGTTAATTTCGGATTACATTTAATCCAAACCCTACTCAGGACCAAGTACTGTTTTCGGGACACAGTAAATACAACAATAATAAAAATTTCTCTTCTCAGTACTTTATGAAAATACCCCCAGAGAAACATCGTAACATCCGTCACACTCGTAGGTGGATTTGAGTTCACCTTGCAGCCCCGTTATTTGGCATAGCGGAAAGCTGCTCAAATGTCATCTGACTTCCTCTCACTTCTTGCCACCCTCCAATGGTATTGGCTTCAAGGCATTTTGATGGTCTTGGTCAGTGAGTCCAGATCCTGATTCCCATGGGGTTCTTCTCCAGTTTCTCTGAGTCTGTTGTTATTCATCATCTGGTCTCTGGTTAATGGAATTGCCTAACTCCGCCCACAGCCAACTTTTATAAATACCCTGGCATCTTGTTCTTTGTGTATTCTGGCGGGTGGGCAATTTGGTGAATGATTCTGAAAATCATTATGCATAGGAGGTGAAACTCGGCACACACCATTTAATTCGGGTTGTGGTCATCATTCTCCTTGACCTGGACTGGACTGTATAGATCAAGTATGCAGGCTTACTCAGCCCAGATCAACCAGAGAGATATTAAATGAAAAGTGTAGGCATATATATGTATGATTTTATTTTATACGCATCTTCTTCTAACATACACTAAGTGGCATTATATTACATATAATGTCTATATTGTATATGTTATATATTATCCAATATGTCTGCATCTCATTTGTATATATAAAACTATATTAAAATAGCCTGAATATAACATGCTTCTAATTACTTACACTTAAACACAAAAAAAATGTAAATCAAAATTCAACCCACATTGATAAACATAGCTTTCTATTTTGGCATCTTCTGTGCTAAATTTGAAATGTTTTCCATTACTAGTTAATTTTGATCTTGATTTTTTTTTTCTACTGAGTAAAAATAAGTAAAAACAACCTCATACTGGGCCTTTTCATCGTCTGAGAAAGCTTTTCCTCCATTCAACTACCTCTTAGGGCTGAGCGGTTTGCTCATTCAGTTGGTGCTTCTGATCTTTTAGAACAGCCTGGTCTGAAAGCTTACTACTTAAAGCCCACTTCCTTGGATCCTGGGGTCAAAATCATTTACTTTTCTGGGGGCTCTAATTATTTCCAGCTGGGTTATTATCTGGGCCTGCATTTTGCCAGGCTGGTCTTATCAACCTAGACATTGACATTCCATTTACAAATATCTCTGTAGTTTGTAGTTTTCCTCTAATTAATTTTTTAAAAATGATGCTTTTGCCAGCCTTTTCTGGTAGGCTGAGATTTCACAAGAGTGCAAACAGAGGTGTGCAAAAAAAGCCCAAGAAATAAAACAAACAAACAAACAAAAGCTCTTTATATTTCTATGACTCAGTATAATCTCATTTTCGTGCCTACATTTGACTTTGTAACACAAACTTAATATTAGACAATCAGCATAAGTTCAGTTGCTTTGGGGTTTTCCTCCTTCTCCCAGGGCTGTGTATAAATTCCAGGGAGATTTTCAGAATTCCGGAGTGTCAATGGGTGGGGGCTCTTGGTCTGGTTGTTCATTTATTGACCCTGGTATTGCTGAGATATTTAGGTTTCTTTCTGGTCTCAGTCAGCCGTCATGGGTCACTTTGCATCCTGCTTGTTCCATTTAGAAGGTCTCTTTAGGCTCGTCAGCAATTCTAGTTACTTCCCTGTCCTTTGACTGCAACTCATCATGTGTATTTTGGGAGCTTGGCTGGGACCCTGGGAAGTTTCCTGCCCTGGGACCCTGGGACCCTGGGAAGGACCCTGGGAAGATATCCCTAAATGCATTAAGGGTCTTTTGCTCCCCCAACACCAACCCTGGCCCCTTGTGTGTAGTTCAGTGGAGTCCCTCAGGACAATTTCTCAAGGTCAGTTACCAGCTCCTCGGCGGTCCCTTCACCTTCGAGCTGTAGGCCTTTTACCCACTCTTGGGTGGGAAACCTGTAACCACGTGCATGCCTCTAAAATTGTTCCCATTCAGTAAGATTGATGCTTCCAGGCCTGCAAGTTTCTGGCTGTGGATACTTGATGTCATTTTTCGCACATCCGAACCCCCTTTCTCTCAAGTATTTTCTCTCCTGTAAGTTTCAAATTTCTATTTTAAAACTCACAAGCTGAGAAATGAATGTTTTACTTCTTTGGATATTTCTGCTTGAAAAAATCTTCACACAATGCACTGAACACTCTTGCTTCTGCTTTAATGAGGGGGGTGGTGGAGTAACAGGAAGAAAATACCAGAAGCACAGACTAATTTTTCCAAATATTATTATGTGGTATGGATTAGTACTTCATATTTATTCATTTAACACATGTAGATCATCTATAAGTTTCAGGTCTGTAATTAGTATCTAGATCCTTTGGGATCTGGATTTCTGCTCATTTCCCTTATTTCCACCAAAACGCCTTCCTGATTGCCCCTGGCTAGTTGAAGTCCCTCTGTAATGAGCCATAGGAGCACTTGGAACACTTGCTTTATTGAATCACACACTGGTCCCTCTTCTTTGCTAGTAGGTAGGTGATCGCAAGTGCTACGCGTCCTGTGTGCTTCTGAGCCTCACTGCCTAGGGCCTCCTAGATGCTTAATCATGATCACGATAATGAATACATAATTGAATAAACTAAGTTCATCTAATTACCTTGATGAGCGGTAAGTGGTCCCTTGACCCCTGGCTGGAGATCCTCCGTCCCTTTCATAACTGAGAGGCATTTTGTTTTGCTTTGTTCTTTCACCCTGAAGTCTTTTTAAAAATCACAAATGTAAATCTCTGCTTTCCTCAAATGATTATCTCTTATTGCGCATCGAGTGTTATTTATCATGGAGGGGTCATATTCAGAGACCCCCCCCCCCCAGGAGGCTTCTAGGGTCAGTTTGTGGGAAAGTTGAACGGCATTGCTTTTTATTTTTTAAACCAATTAATTCATTTCCTCTGGTTCTTCATAAGTGCTCTTAGTTTAAATGTCACTTCTCAGAAGAGCATTTCCCGAATTGAATTCAAATCTTCCTATTACAACGTGTCACTGCTGTCTTTACATTTTCTTCTTAGAGCTGGTTCTGACTTATAATTAATTTATGATTGCATATTTATTTTTGTGATTATTTGCTCAATGTCTGGTTTTAACATTAGTCATTAGTTGTTACTGTGGAGTAACAACTATATCATTTTGTTCGCTTTGTGTCCCCAGGACATAGCACAATGCCTCAAATATATATATATATATACACACACACACACAAACACACAAACAATTATATATATATTATATAATAATGTCATATGGTATAACATATAATTGATTGTAGTATATTAGTGTAAGTTAAATATAAATAAATATGAATAAAGATGTATACATAAATATATGTTAAAAATATATATTTGTTGAAGGAAAGAATTTCAATTAGGAATCAATCCCAGTTTTGCCTGTGGCCACTTTAGGGTCTCAGTGAGCTGATATTTGTTATTTATTTTGGCTGCCAGTGGCTGAACCCCTTTCCATGTTTGGAATTTCTGTGTTAAGGAACCTCCAACATTTTGAGTCTTGCTGGGGGGTGGAGGGGAGGAACAATATGTCTGAGCAAAGGATGACTCCTAATTTAAAAGATACAGAAGGACCAGTCATGAATTTTCCCAGATTCCCTTGCAGCTGGAGTATAGCCACAACCCTATGCTCCAGCCAGTCTGTCTCAGGAGCCAGTGACACCAGTGAAGGGGCAGGGAGATGTCCCCTGGGGGCATGGCTGCAGCAGCAGTGGTTTCTGCATCAGGGCCAGCTCAGGCCATCCGTTTTGGGCGTCATTTCTGTGTGGTTGGCCTCAGTCCTATGTCCAGCATTCCCAGTGACACTCTGTCCTAATCAGCCCATTCCTTTTCTGTCTCCCTTGGCCAAAGTCAAGTTCTGTTACTTGCAACTCAGAATCTTAACTGATTCACCTCGGAAAAACCACTTCACCTGGCTGGGCTTCGGTTTTCTCATCTGCGAGAGAAGGTGGGAGAGGGGAGTTAAATGCTGTCTAAGTTACCTTCTAAAACTCTCAGGTTGTATCAAAATGGCTAGATTGGTGGATTAAGCACCCATGGCGATCACTCTTATTGCTAAAACCACTTTACCTCTCCACCTCAGTACGTTTTCCCTCTGAGTAGCAGTTTCCTCACCTTAAGGGCTTGGTTTATCTGTAATGACCAGTGAAGTCTCCCTTGTTTTGCAGAACCAGATAGTGAGAGTTCTTCAAGCCAGCCGCTGCCTCATTGGGGAATGTTGTGTTCAGTTTTAGACCAAAACCCCAAAACACAGATGTACAGAGCGATATGACCTAATTTACATCCTCTCCTTTCAAGCTCAGCTTTTGCTTGTTTATAGAATAGTGGTATTTTAAGATTTGAGAAAGTTGCAGCTGGGAAGTGCAGAACACTCCTCCTTCTTGTATGTCTTTTTTTTTTGTTTTTTTTTTAAGTACAAATCAATATTTTCTACTTGGATCACAACCAGGGCTCACATGATGGTGGACACATCAAAGCTGTCAGAATTCTTTTCTTTCTAAGTGCATGAAGAAGGGCCTTGGATGGTTGGCCTTAGTGGTCATTCTATCGATTAAAGAGAAGGGAGGAAGAAACTCAAATGAGACATGCTTAGGGTTGTTGAATTCCTCTATTTCTTCAAAGGTGGCGTGCAAGCTATCACCACCCTTATTTTTGTACCTGTCAGGAGCTGGGGTTCCAGTGAAGGTAGGTCATGGTTAAGTTTATCACCTTCCTTCCTCCTTGCCATCAGTGGTGTCACTCAATGGCAGGCTGCTTGCGTGTGGGGGGTGGTAGTCGCGTACCTGGCATTGACTCTTGCATTAGCACATCTTTTATTTATTTTTTTTTAAACTTTATTTATTTTGAGAAAGGCAGAGAGTGAGCAGGGGAGGGGCAGAGAGAGAGATAGGGAGAGAGAGAATCCTAAGCAGGCTCCACGCTAGGCATGGAGCCCGACATGGGGCTTGAACTCACCAACGGTGAGATCAGGACCTGAGCCAAAACCAAGAGTCAGACGCTTAACCAATTGGGCCACCCGGGTGCCCCAACCATCCATTTCATTGTTCAAGGTAGTACACAGATTCAAAATGAGAAGGCTTACTCATATCTGGGCAAAGGAGCCTGGTGGAAGGAACTGAAAGGACATTCTCAGAGAACCCGGGGTTCTGTCTCACTCACACTATGGAGCCGAACACAGTTGGAATCCAAACCTGAATACCTCTCCATCTGTGATATTTGCACTTTTGCACACTGCCTCAGCAGAGAGAAGGCAGGACATCCCTTTTTGGAAACCATATCTGCTGGACTGGTGAAGATGAATTGGACCCACAGATAGAGCCTTACGTAACTTGGAGAATTTACTTTCAATTCCACCGTTCTATTATTGCTTTAATTGATCGATTCACTAGAATCAATCAATTATGGACAGTACTGCTTCTGGGACACTTCAATTAATGCCCTTGAATTTAGCTGGAACATACAGATATCCCTTTGTCTTCTGCAGCAAGGTATGTTTAAAGTGAACTGGGTTGCAGATGTGTGATTTTTTTTTTTTTTTGTAGAAGCAGAACACATATTCTGTGAATTTCCTCCCACAAAAATTGCCTAATTTAAGAACTGAAGTTTTACTGTTTTCCAGTAAACCACAGGGCAGTAATAAAAGTGAAGCGATTAAAAAATAAACAACTTAGAAAAAGCTGACAGGTACAGGTGTCTGTGTTAGATCTGGTTTAAGGACACCTGGAAAAGAAAATTTGGAAAATGGAAATGAAGATATACTCAGAAATGAGGAAAGCAAGGAACAGGCTGATGAAAAATTAAACACGTTCCATGTTGAGTAGAAAGCACTGGGAAAATGAGTGTAACATGCGAGAATTCTGTAGGGTGTATCTTAAAATGCCTTTAATATTTAACGTTTTAATGTTTAATATTTTGTGGAGTAGATTTTAACATGAGAAGATGGTAAAAAATGAATGTGGCTTCTGTTAACTTTGTATTCACTTCAAACATATGAGTAACATTCTGCAGCGCTTTTCGGTCTAGGCTTTTATCCCTCCTTCTGCTTTAAACCTGATTTCTAGTCATTCAATTTAAAGCACGTAGCTTAATTCTAATCAGAAAAGCCACGATGATGCATTTGCTCTGTGTTTAAAAACCACAGTACAGTTAATTCGCCTATGTTCTTTTAAAAAGGATAACGTAATGCTAATGTTTGAAGTCCTTCGTCTTTCCATTGCACACTCTCGTAAAAGTAGAAGATACATAAAATGCAGAAAACATTATGGACTGAGTGCCAATCTATTTTTTGTCAATGACTTTGACGGCAACCCAGAATGCAGACTTTGCAATACTGTGAAATCATCATGTGAGTCACCAAAGGATAAAGGCAAGAGCTATGTTAAGTTCCCAGACATCTGCTAAAGCAAGTGTTGTTTATACAGTTATTGTTTATTTGGGGATTTAGAAAAAGGCCCTTACTTTGAGCCCTGTGGCATCCTTTCTATTTACAAATGAAGTCACACAGGCCAGACCAAACCAAATACGGTTTCTCTCGGGGAACCCTCTGCAGAGAGGTGGGAAAGCAAGCAGCGGGATTGCATGTGCGGTCTGGGGCTGGTGGATAATTGTTAAGCACGGGCAAGTATTTTGGATCAGGACCCTAAAGGAAGGCTGCGGGACCCCAACACAGGGCTCAGGGCTTGAAGGAGGTCCGCGCTCACTTCATTCATCGCTCTGAGATTTAGACTCCATTTGTAAAATGGAACGAAATGAATGTAACTGATGCGTGTCTCAGCGGCAGTTCATTTTTAGAGATGAGCCTTGAACTTCTTGGGTGGAATTTTATAACGTGAGACTTCCAGTAGGAGTTTCAGACTTCTTTCTTGACACGGCCCACCAATATGGGGGTCTCAGGGCAAACAGCCTGCTGCTGGCTGTTCGGAGGTCAAGTAGGGGTAGGACCACTCCCTGCATATAATAGCTCTGCTCTCATGCGTATTGAAATGCACATGTGCTCAAATGACTTTGTTATAAAACAAAACAAAACTTATCCAGTTGAATTTCTAAAACAAGGCAGGCATCACCACCTCTTTCCCCACCTTCTTTTTTTTAATTTTTTTGGTTTAATGTTTATTCATTTTTGAGAGAGAGGGAGTGTGAGCTGGGGAGGAACAGAGAGAGGGAAACACAGAATCCCAAGCAGGCTCCAGGCTCGGAGCTGTCAGCACAGAGCCCGTCACGGGGCTCAAACTCACCAACGGTGAGATCATGACCTGAGACAAGTCGGACGCTTAACGGACTGAGCCACCCAGGCGCCCCTCACCCCCATCCTCTTATTCAAGAAGGAAAATAACAGCTTCCGGTATGAAGGTCATGACAAGCTAGCGTAGTGCATCAAGGATGAAGAATGGGACACAAAATGCTTTATTAGTAATAGTTAAAGCAACAACATTCATGCATGCTTTTTTGGTAATATGCTCCACACACCCCTGAATATACGCATGTTGTCTCTCTCTCCAGGCTCATCTCATGTGCCAAAGCGAATTGCTTGCTAGTTTCTGTACAAACCTCACACATACCTGTGCCTTTGCTCACACTGATCGTACTGCTATTCCTTTATTTTAACTTACCAACATGCAGGTTATATGCCACGTCTCCCGTGAAACTGTTCTGAACTTGCCCCGTGCCGTGCGGTTTGGTCCTCCTCCGGGCTGGCACTTAAATCCTACTCTGCCGTGTACTGCAGTGGTTTGTATTCCAGAGGGATACAGCCAGGCACTAAGGTGTACTAGTGTCCCCGTTAGCGCTTGGCATTGTGTCTGACACAAGGCACTTGCTAAAAAAGGGTTGTTGAATTCAAGTGAGATAATCCATAGGGTCAGGCAGATAGTTACAGGGCACTAATTAGGGCTACGTCAGTAGGGGGGCTGGGTTGCAGATGGTGAGAAACTAGTGAGAGCGTTTTAAAACCCTGTCTCTAATTATTCTTTGATCTGAAACTTTAGAGACTCCCCAGGTAATTATAATTTTGTGAGAGAGAAATGTCCTTTCTGGAAAAGTCTTGCTTAATGCAACTCTGTCACTTTGGTTAAAGCTTGGCGATTCTGTTTTACTTTATATCTAGTGAATTTCCACTCTCTGAGCCTCACACTTGAGAAAATGAGCCAAAAGAAGGAACACTTGATAGAAATCTCTGAAGAAGATTCATATTGAAATTTCCAACAAGAGCAGAGTTTCTGTTTCCTGAGGCAAATGAGTGATTTCAAATTTCTTCAAGGTGAACATATTGCCCGTGTACCTCTGTGAAAATACGATGGAACATATTTTCCATCAACGTGGGTTGAGAAGCCTTGGAAATTTCAGGAGCACTGATGTCTTCTTAGCATGAGTTCATGCCCAATGTAAAATCAGACAGCGTTTATAGGGTTAAACTTTGGGTCTCTTGGTACATTCCAATTCTGGAGTAGAGATTGGATAGGATGTGGTAAATGGGACAAGGCATTGTAATAACTTCTTCTGGCTGAACATCTCTGAAGTCCATCTGAAAT
The DNA here is from genome assembly GCF_016509475.1 of Prionailurus bengalensis. Lineage (NCBI taxonomy): Eukaryota > Metazoa > Chordata > Mammalia > Carnivora > Felidae > Prionailurus > Prionailurus bengalensis. The sequence goes on from NC_057349.1 coordinate 45,071,919, forward strand.
GTCTCTCCTATGGGTGAGATAAGTGAAAAAGGTAATAGACTTTCTTGGGTGTAATTGGGCTGCCGCTCCTCCTCCCACCCTTCATTTCCACCCAGTGTTTTGACTCTGTTCTGTTACTTGCCCTCGCCAGGTGGCGATGCTGATTTGCGCTGGCTTCCTGATCGCCTGGATTCCTTACGCGGTGGTCTCTGTGTGGTCAGCTTTCGGAAGGCCAGACTCCATCCCCATCCAACTGTCTGTGGTGCCAACCCTACTGGCAAAATCAGCAGCAATGTACAACCCCATCATTTACCAGGTCATCGATTACAAATTTGCCTGTTGCCAAACTGGTGGTTTGAAAGCAACCAAGAAGAAATCCTTGGAAGACTTCAGGTAAAATTTCAGAAGCTGGGAATGAATGATACTGTTTCACAATCCTATGGGATTCAAGTCACTCCGATATGCATGGGATTCAAGTCACTCCGATATGCTATCTTCTTAGGCTTAGAGCTCATCACTTAGGAGTAGTGTAATGAGGACTGTATTTTCTGTTCATCAAAATTCCTGAAATCAAGCCATCAGATATGTAGGGTTGAATGTCATGGGTAGATGATACCAAACGGATGCTCTATTTGAGCAACCACCATTCATCCCTCTTCCTTACCTAGGACCAAATCCATTTTACCCTAAGAGTACAGTTCCACATAGCAATGATCCAAAATTAAGTTCTCACAATAGAACAGATTCTCCTGTTTGAGATGTTTCTGCCATTAGCTAAGAGTTCTAGGATTTGGGCGGGCAAAGGAAGGAGAGAAGGGAGGTGACATGTTCTGCTCTCTGTTCAGGTTCTTTGTGTTATTCCCACAAGAGCCCCATGTTGTCCCTTCTCTTTGTCAGACAAGGAGATGGAGGTAAGGTAAAACAAGTAAGGTTAAGGTTAAGCGAGCTGCCTGTGTTTACGCAGCCAGCAAGTAGCAGCAGAGCAGAGGTTTCAATTCGGGTCCCCTGGGTTTCAAAACAGTCTACACTGTTTCCGCTACGAAATGAACAGATGAGTTTGGGGATCCTGCACCATAGTTCCCAAAGGCTCCGTGTGAGTAAAGAGTTGAGAGTGATGTGTGGACTTTGCGTCCAGTTAGGGCCAGTCTTAGTAGAGTGTAGATCAGGCACCTGAACGCATGGTCGGAGGTGAGGGGTGTTGAGAAGGAATGGGTTCTCTGATTTCCATTAATTCTTACTCACTGGATGTCTGGTTGTTTCCCAATACTATTTTCCTGTATCAAATAGGAAACAAAAGGGGGAAGAAAGGTAGAACTAGCTTTGAGAAGATACGGGTCATTATCTTGTTCTCTCAGTGTGCTGGAGCAAAGTGGTTACGTTTTTGACCTTTAACGTCCTCACCATGCAGGGTACAGATCAAATGAAAAAAAAAAAGGCACAAAGAAACAGTATTGTCATTGTTGCTGGTACAGGAGAAGAAATACACAATTTGGAAGTAGAAGATCAGTGTTTGGTTCATTTTTCTGTATCTGGGCAAATCAACTACTTATAACTTAAAATTGGGACGAGCTGCTTGTAACAGCCATCATTTGAAACTGTAGGAATTACACCAAATGCATGTTTGGAAAGGGCTAGGTGACAACTGTTCGTGGTTTTTGTTTTGTTTTGTTTTTCTTTCACGTTGTTGGTGGTTCATGCCTTTTCTGTGGAATTGGATAAACTCAAATGCTAAAATGCATCTATTTCGGCAGTAACAGCACTTTTCCCTTATCAACTATTAATACTTTATTACGAATGCAGGTTAGAGAGAGTGTTCTTCATAGAGCAGTTGCGGGAGAAAATAATGGGCATTTCTTCCTCTGAAAGAGATGGGACTTTGACAGGAATGGCTGAAGGCAGATTGCACCTACCTCATAATCTTGCCTGGGACTGAGTCTGTGTTCTGTGCCTTAGCTCTTCAGGGTAGGCAGCACATAAATACTCAATTGCGCAATAATGGAAAGAGAGACATTTATGAGGAAGGCAGTGACTCAGGGACTCAGACCTTCAGAAAAGCCAGCCAGCCAAGAGTCAGTTCAGTTCACCTGCTCCTGTTAGCCGTTGCTATGAAATGCAACAGTTGGTTGGCTGAAGGACAAGTGTTTTCTTACTCCGGGGTCTCAGCTTTCAGTGGAAAAAGCAGGCGGTAGCGCTAAAAAACCCTTGGGTTTTAAAGTTTGGAACATCTTTAGAGAAGGAACGCAGAAGCGGTGTGAGGAGTCGCCGATTTTTAGAAGGCTCTCTTCAGAGAAGAACCTTCCAAAGAAGCGAAAAAGCAAACATTTTGTCGTCGTTGCTCTTGTTATTAAAAAACTAAGAAAGTGGGTAACGTAGATGCTTATAGAATGAGACGAAGTGGTAAGAAGCCAGTCCAGAGTGGTTAATGCTCTGCCAGAACAGTTCAAATTGAATTTAAACTAGATTAATTGATATCCCTGGTTTTTTTTTTTCCTTTTCTGAGCTCTGGAATGAATTTGCTTATAATGGGACACCCTCTTGGGAAATATTTTGCATTCAAATAAGAAAGCTAATGTGTTGAATATGAGCTTGTGGAAATAAATTTTGAGTGGTTTTTACAGTTCATTTAAAGTTAACTAATTCCCCCCGCTGAATTGAGTCCTCTTGAGATTTTGGTAGAAGCTGATGAACTAAAGCATGGCCAAGAGCCCTTTTTTTAAATTTTTTTTTTTTTAAAATTTTTTTTCAACGTTTTTATTTTATTTTTGGGACAGAGAGAGACAGAGCATGAACGGGGGAGGGGCAGAGAGAGAGGGAGACACAGAATCGGAAACAGGCTCCAGGCTCTGAGCCATCAGCCCAGAGCCTGACGCGGGGCTCGAACTCCCGGACCGCGAGATCGTGACCTGGCTGAAGTCGGACGCTTAACCGACTGCACCACCCAGGCGCCCCAAAATTTTTTTTTTTAACGTTTATTTATTTTTGAGACAGAGAGAAACACAGCATGAACGGGGGAGGGGCAGAGAGAGAGGGAGACACAGAATCGGAAACAGGCTCCAGGCTCTGAGCCATCAGCCCAGAGCCTGACGCGGGGCTCGAACTCCCGGACCGCGAGATCGTGACCTGGCTGAAGTCGGACGCTTAACCGACTGCGCCACCCAAGCGCCCCCAAGAGCCCTTTTTGACAGGCTGTTATTCATCTCATCTGGGTATCCAGATGAGATCTCCTGTATTTCGCAAACAGTGCTTTTCTGCCCTGTTTGTGTATTGGAGACACCTGGGGAACGTGGAAAAAAACTAATGCTCCCTGGAAAGAGATTTGGCTTCCACTGGTCTGGATTGGACCTTCATTAGTTTAATTAGTTAGCGCTCCCAGATGGTTCTCGTACCCAGCCATTGTTGAAAGCCGGTGACCCAGAGCCTGGAAAAGGAAAACATTAATAGTTCAGAAGCCTCTCACCCCACTTACACAGAGACCAATGAGGTCATCTACATCAGTGACAGGGAAACCAGACTTCAGGAGCTAGGCCAATCTTAGATGCAATAAAAACGTTCAAATGACACGGGGAATACATAGCGAAGGACGGAGGCATTTTATATTCCTAATAGTTTAGTGAAGATAAAGTATAAAAAAAGTACTAAATTCTGGCATTGCCGTTGTAATAAGCCTTCCCTCACCACCTTAATTTGAATGCTGTCCTTCACTCTTTGTAGGTAAGATACAGGGCCCAACTGACTGGTTGGTAGATAGGTAGGCAATGTAGTTTGTTCTAGGGACAGAAAACTCACTAGGCCACGCGGAATGTGCCATGAATAAGTGGTCTGGTTTTGGAAAGCTCCACTCAAGGGATTTCTTGACTTTGAATATTTAAAACAATTTTCTAATGTTTATTTATTTTTGAGAGAGAGTGAGAGAGAGAGAGAGAGAATGGTAGAGTGTAAGCAGGGGAGGGGCAGAGAGAGAGGGAGACACAGAAACAGAAGCAGGCTCCAGGCTCTGAGCTGCCAGCACAGAGCCAGACGTGGGGCTCAAACCCACAAACAGTGAGACCATGACCTGAGCCGAAGTCGGACGCTCACCCGACTGAGCCACCCAGGTGCCCTTTGGTTTTGAATATTTTAAAGTGATTTATTATTTGCCTTCTCTTTCTGGTTCAAGTCTTGTGTGTATAATCTTCATGATAGACAAGACCGATGTGTATACATAGTATGTGTATGTGTGTGCGTATATATATTAAGTTGTGTTTTTCTTCTCCTGTATCTAGGCTGCACACTGTAACCACAGTCAGGAAGTCTTCTGCTGTGCTGGAAGTCCATCAAGAGGTATGAAGATGGGCACGGCATCACTCATGGACATAATTATTCACTTATTTGCCTCTTCACTGCTGTTGATGTTTGATTGTGACTACACTTTTCTCTTTATATTATATTTTTATATTTTGTACACTTTCCCTCTTTTTCCTTCAGCCAGGATTTGCTGGGGAATGCCAATGGCCAAGTGGAAATTAGAGTGTAGGATACTATGTAAGGAATATTATTACCAGGATGAACCTCCCTGGAATTTCTTTTTATTGTAATTTAAAACCTAATTGTCATGCCCCAAAGTATGAAGTCTGAGATACTGAGAAAAATGTTTAATGACTTTATTTATTAGGATGTTATTTAATTTCATTATGTCATCATTATTATTTCTTAATGTAGGGCCAGGGTGGCAGTTTTGGGGTTCATTCAGGTGGGTGATTGTTGGGACTGTGGTTCTTTGACTGGTATCCGCTTCTGGTTCTTTTTTTTTTAAAAAGAGAGAGAGAGACAGAGCATGAGCAGGGGAGAAGCAGAGAGAGAGGGAGACACAGAATTTGAAGCAGGCTCCAGGCTCTGAGCTGTCTGCACAGAACCGGATGAGGGCCTCGAACTCACGAACTGTGAGATCATGCCCTGAGCCGAAGTCGGACGCTCAACCGACTGAGCCACCCAGGCGCCCCTCTGCTTCTGATTCTTGTAACCATTCTCTTCTGATGTTGGCAAAGAGTCATACTAACGGTAGTGATTCCACGGAGCAGTCCTCTAGGGAAATCAATTTTGCCTTAAACCCCTAAATGGAAAACTCTCTCGTGTCTCCGAATTTGAGGGCAAAAGCAATTCTTACCGGTAATAATTTTACCCACATGGATTTTCCTCATGAAGCTGTACATACTAGCAGTGGATGTGACAGGGTATTTATTGCGAGCTGTAATTATTCAAGAAACAAATTTAGTGAAAATAGCTCTATGGAAGTATTTTTTGTTTGTTTTCCGTTACCTTTTTGTTTCTTTTGTTCATTGTTTTCAACAAATACCGTGTGAGGTTTACAGGTGAAAGAAATGCAGATAAGAATAAATTGGAATGATTTCAGTTGCAGATGCCTGCCCCTTAAGAACTAATGCAAGGGGGCAGGCATGTAAATACTAGGTCCAAACTGGCCTTTAAGACCTGTCTATCCGGTCTTCTTTCCTAATCCAAGGAGGATTGGGTTAGGGCCATCTTCCTTGCAGTTCTTTTCATTGAAGCCCTAGGCAGGGATCCCCCATGCTCCCTGCTCCATTCACCTTCCTCTTCTGCTATGACCCTAAACCCTGCTCAACAATTCTGATCCCACCTTTCTGATAATGGCTGGTGAGAGAAGAGGGAGAAAGAAGGGAGAGGCCCTTCCAGAACCTTTGATAATCTTTCCACTCCTTCCATCTGAGGATTTATAGAGATCAGACCCTCCTCCAAGTCCTCAGTCCTCAGTACATGGTACCTTGGGTTTCTTCTATTCGTTTTCTCCAGAGTTGGGGTGGAGAAGGAGTTGATGAGTGTGAAGGGCTTATGATAAGTGCTCAATAGATGTGTATGTAAAACACTCTCCAATTAAAGCAAAGGGAGTGACACTCCTGTGTGGGGCTTGGGACTGCTTACCTGAGTGCGGACAAAAGTGGCAGGATTATCATTAGAATAAGGAGCAAGGGACTTTGAGGCAGATGAGTAAAATACAGAGGTGTGGAAGAGCATGGCACGGTGGAGGGGGACACAAGTTCAGAGCACAGTCAGACTGCCTGTGTCTACAGCTCACTGCCCTTCAGCAAGCCTGTAAGGTGGGTATAGCGACAACAGCTTGATCACAGGATCTTTTGAGGCTTAGATGAGAAAATATCCACATAAATCACTTAGCACTAAGACAGTAATGGAGGGAGCAGCCCCTACATATTAGCAATTGTGGTCATTACTATTAACGTGGTTGGTGGTGGTCACAAGCGGGGCAAGAAATTGTAGTCAGGCAAGAGCCAGATCAGACCCCAAGGGCCTTGTCGGTGATGTTATGTGATTCTTACCTCTAAAGGGATGGGGACCCTCTGGGAAGGGTGTGATGAGGTTTATGACTTTTAGGAAGACCAGTCTGAGGGCAGTGTGGAGAGTAGATTGTTCTGCGTGGCGATAGGGTTCAAGAGTAGAGGTTGGGAGACCAGTTGCGTAGCTGTATAAAGACATGACAGTTTATGAGGGCCTGAATTAAGGATTGGTATCAGACACGGAGATGAAAATATCAGACATGGAGATGAAAATATAGGTTTAAAATATTTTAAGTGGGAGATCTTGACAATTGATTGTGTGGGAGGTGAAGGAACCAAGGATGACAGGGGCGCATCTGCTCAGGAAACGGTGAGGTTAGTGGTGACTGCATCGTGCAAGAGGGCAGAGGGATGGGGGCAGACAACAAATCAAATTTGGGATATGTTGACCCTAGCGTCCAGAGCACAGGTGAAGATATTTTAAAAAATAGGCAGTTAAAAATAACCTAAAAGTATACCTGATGTATGGGGATTGGAATTTTCAAGTGAAGCAGGCAGGAAAAGAATGAACGTTAAGGGAGAAATTGCCTGTTTCAAAAGACCTGATGAAAATGAAGTGAAGAATTTTTGTTTCATTTTGATTTTGAAGGCATGATTATGGAAGTGAATGATGGAGGGGAGTAGAAAACAACATTCCAATTAACATCTAGAAGGTAGAATTTAACACTGACATTGTACAGAAGCTCCTGAAGATAGACCCATCCTGTCATTTTTTTAACTGTTTAACTAAGGTGTAGTGTTTCCTGTGGCTTAGAAAAGCATCTATTAAGAAATGATTAGCATAGCTATTGGTGGGGAGTGGGGGAGGGCAGGGGCAGGTGGAAGAGTGTAAGTACTAGAAATTTTGGGAGAAAAATATGACTTAAGAAGTGATTCTACATGCTCTGTTTCCACATTTTTTTTTTTTTTTTTGGTGATACTTTGGGAGCTGGGAAGCACCAGAATTGTTACCAGTACTGATAGGGAAAGAGAAAACTTAGGGTAGAATAAAGGAGGAAAAGAATGAGCCCTTGAGGGTTGGGCTGTTGTTGGATGATTGACCATTCCCTGGGGCTTCCAATGATTTGAGAAAGCTCTGTGTAGTCCCCAAACACTTCAACAAATTCAGTTAAGCTTACTTTAGCTTAGAAGATAGACATATCATATTTTGTGCTGATAAGGCTGTGTGAGATAATCTGAAACCTTGAGCAGATACTATGCTTAGTCTCCTTTAGACTCTGGTAGCTGTTTCCAAGGTTCTATGCCAGGCACAGGAAAGGCACTCAGACATTGAATGGTTGAAATCAAAAGAGTGGCTTTCAGGTTTTGAATTGGGAAAGATCTGGAAGCATGGAATAAAGTACTGAATTAAGAGTGTAAAATCCTAGATCCCTAGTTTATGCTTTGTTCTAAATCCACTTGTTTCTATGTAGCTGTTTTAATATGACTGTCTCACGAATGTGTGAATGAATGAATGAATAAGTGCATGAATTTGTGAAATGGGGATTAAAAATAGAAATGCCCTAATAACTTGAAATGTTGGGTGTCAAGAATCATAACAAAATCCAAAAATATTTTGATTTTTTTTCCCAAGTAGAATGAGGGAATAGGAATATATTACACAGTAAAACCCGGCTATTTAACTCTTAGAAATTTAATTGTTTGGAGAATCAAGCCTTATATTTATTTCGAAATGAGTGGTAACTCAGTTCTTTTTCCAGGGAAAAACGCATTGCCATCTTTAATGATTCTTAAAAATATGAACCCCAAATCTGCCAGTGGGAGTGCTTTTCCATGAAGTTAGGGAACAACAAGGAAGGGGAAGTAGAGAGGAAGAGGTGGAGAGTGAGTGGGATATTGTATTGCCTACAGAATAAAATGTCTTAAATTCTGCCAAACTGTCAGAGGATGATTTATATGGAGCGAGGGTAAATGCCATTGTAGAAAAAAAGGTCAGTGAAAGTAGAAAGAGCCTTTGATTCAATAACTAATTTTGTAGAAAACAAGGCAGACCTATTGCCCGGAAGGCCAAAGAGTTGACTTTTATGTACTCTTCTTGCGAAAAGGAGTAAATGGCAAGAAATATAAGAGCTATAAAGGATATGGTAAGAAACTGGAGGGATGTCCAATGTCAAGCCATTAGCCCCACCGCCAAACTGCTGGTCGCCACCATAACCTTGAATGGTTTTTCAAAGATGGTACAACTTTCAACATATATATATTCATTAGGTTGTGGAACTCTGAAGAATATATACGCTCTAAGCTGGGTTCCATCCTCAGAACAGAGGGATAGTGTGGCACCAGGTGTTTTGGAGGGAGAAATCTAAGAAAACAGCCCCTTGTGGAATGCTGGCACCAAGGCTCCCAGTCTCCTCCCTGAGAAACCAGAGGAAGGGAACAAGAGGCTGTTGGGTGAGTCAGCATATTCCTCACATACAGCTGTATTAGTAGGTGTCAGAGCTATCTTGTTCAGAGAGGAGGACTTTTTTCCCTTAATACCAAGAGTTACACTTTTGTAAGTATTTTCTATTTTGGAGGAGTCATCCACTTGTAACACCCACCCTTCCCACATACATGCACACCCAAATGAACAAAATCTAATTTTGTTAGGGGAAAAGAAAAGCATCTGATCCACTTGAAAAATGAACCACATTTGGCAGCAAGCATGTGGGATTTATCCAAACTGCTTAGAATTAGATCTGAATCTACGGATTTTGACACTCTGTCCATGTAGAAGCAAAGCCATGTATGAGCCCATACTGATAAAAAGCTTTAAAGCATTGGAAGTGAGGAATAATAGTATTAAAGCAGAATCACTCTCAACACTCCCAGGGAGTAGAGAAGCTGGCACCCTTCTCTAAATATAGGACCAAGCCTGAAGATTCTACAAGCACTTCCAAACTAGGAGTTTGCAGGAACTTGCTGCCACGGGGGAATTGGCAGGGCATCCATCCAAAAGAGAATGCAATTCTGTGGTTGAGCCTGAACGTGGGGAATAGATGAAGCCCTTGGCTCAGGATGGGGATGAAACCAGGCGCTTTCCAAAGATGATACCTCTCTGAAGACGAACAAGATGGTTCAGGGTGAGACGAGACCCCAGCCACCTCTTTTGAGTCGTTTGCTGTTATTGTTAGCAGAAGTATCTGGGCAAGCCCCAGTGAGGAGCCTGCAATGGACGGCATGTGGACTGGTAGCATGAAAGTCCTGGAAGTCAGGTTAGCCCAGGAGCCAGAAGACCAGGTAGGTACCTCTGTAAGAAACAACTGGCTCAAAAATGTTCATGGTCACAGTCAGAGCCCCTGGAGTGTAATGGCTTGAGTGGGTAAGGCAGAAACAAGAGGTAGAGTGGAGATACACTGAAAGAGTGGATCAGGAGGGGCAATTTCCTATTTCAGGGCCTGCAGGTGGATACAGACCCTTGGAGGAGCTAATTAGCTGGTAACTATGTGGGCACAGAGTAACAACTTCTAGACAAACTCTACAAAAAGTTTGCATGCAAACGTTGATATAAAAAGGAGGCAGGTGTGACTTCTTTAAATACCTTTAAAAATATATTTATTTTTAGCTCCTAGAGAAAATACCAGAAGTGGTTAAATGACTGTACTCACAGTTTAGTTGCTCAAATCCCCAACGACAACATCTAGCTGTTTGGCTTCACCCCTTGGGTACTCTACATTTCCTAGGTAGTGGAGTCAATGACATGGCTTGCTGTTTGGAAATAACTGAATAATTCTGAAGGTTAGAGACATACATATTTTTGGCACTGTAAGTATACATGTGATCCTGGTGGGAAGAAAGGGAGTTATTTATTCCATTTTCAGCTGTTTAGGGTCTTGGTTGTCTTCAGTTTTGTCTTAATTTAATTTAGCACAACTATTAATTAAAATCGTTTATCACTCCATATAAATGATCTTCAAATGAATAAAATCATTCACATGAGTCAGGCTGCTACTATCAGTACATGTTTCCTGTTACAGTGGCTTATGAGTTTTTTCAAATTAAGTTTCAGAATGGTTGAAGTTAGAGGGGGAGATATATTCTCCCAGAAAATACTCTACTCGTTGTATTTCAGATGATCAGTATAAATGAGTAGTGGTGGGAAATCGTCTGAGCTTGTGAGTCTTAGATGGCGGCCCATTTTGTATTGATTCCAGTTAATACAAATAGATGAGGTGTGTTCTCATTGTAGTGAGAGCCATATGATTAAAGGTTGTGTAAAAGGTCGAAACTCAAGTTACTTGCCAGGTATTAAATTTCTCCAAGGGAAATAATAGCAGCTACAATATTATTAAGTTTAACATGTGACAAACAAGCATTGCTCTAGCGCAGAGGTCAGCAAAATACAGCCCTCAGGTCAAATCTGGCCCACCACCTATTTTTGTAAATAAAGTTTTATTGGAACACAACCACTCATTTGTTTACATATCGTCTGTGGCTGCTTCCCTTTTTGAGTTGTTGAGAGAGAGATTGTCTTGAAGGGCCTAAAGTATGTGTTTTCTGGCACTTCACAGAAAAAGTCTCACAAAAATCTGCTCTACTGTTTACATGTCTTAAGACCTCGAGGGGGATATACTTTGCTCCTTATGAAGAAACTGAGGTGCAGAGAATTTATGCAACCTGCTCAAAAGTCACACAGTCAGTGGAAGAGTTGGGGTTCCAGCTCTCTCACGCTGCCTCCAGAGCCTGCACTTCTCACTGCTGTAGGGGCTGACAGAGAGATTTGTTCTGTCTGTAAATTTTCTCCTTCCCTCTTGCTTGCTCTAAAATCCTACTCTAGGTTTCTTCGAATAATTTTACTTCCTTGCTCAATTTACAAATGGGATGGGGAATTAAGAATCAATTTCCACCCTTTTTATAGAGCCCGGAGGTCCCAGACCAGGTGCATCAAGTCATAACTCTGTTTATGTTATAAGGGAATCAGTTGTATGGGGGTGTGTTGAGGTGATAACCGTTGAAGATAAAGTAAACATTATTTAATACACAGGAAGCTATGCTGAAAAGAATGCATGCTCTTTATATGAAAAGAGGTCATGGTCCGGTGGAAAAACAGATGAGTGAAGGATGATTGCGATACCTTGTGGAGAGTGCTATGAGAGAGGGAGCACAGGGAGCTATATGAGCATAGGAGGGCTCTCCTAAGCCACACTGGTGTGGGAAGGGATGAGACCTGTCCTGGAAGAGGAAATTTCCCATAGGAGTTGGTCAGAAGAAATTGCTGGAAGGGTCTTCAAAACCAGAGAGCTTTGTGAGGAAAAGGACACTCTATGCAAAGGCATGATATATTACAGAGGCTCTAAGAAGTTGTATAGAGACAGGGAAGGCGTTGTAAATTCATGAAGATCCTTGAAGATCATGATCTCAGGGTCAACAGCTTCTTTTGTTTCCAGTTGACTGTGGGAAAATCTTTAAGTGTTTTTAGTACATGAGGATTGTTTTCAGAGTTCCATTTTGGACCACAAAACACAAAGCACAGCAGTTGGGACACCTGTATTGAGTTGCCTTGGAGGCTTGTGTAAATGTAAATCACCTGGCCCTACTCATACCTCCCACGTCTGACTCTCTGTGGAGCAGTACCCATTTAAATCTCTGGGATATTGAAATCTAATGATGTTTTTATACACTTCACAGTTTGAGGAGCATTGAAGAATGGTTTTAGGAAGGCGTAGGGGGAAAATTAATCTAGGTGAGGATTGAAGAGGGTCTGAAAAGTTGTACCTGGGTTGCAGAGCGAGAGATGGATTTTAGAAGTATTTTGGAATTAAAGATTGACAAGAGTTGGTAATTAATTGCATGTGGATAATGGATAGCAAAGGAAAAGGAAATGTCCTTTCTGATTAAAAAAAAAATTCTGGCTTAAGTAATTGCAATGAGATAGAGAATATTTTTCTCCCACCTACAATTGTCCCTCCTTCTGCCTTCTCTCCCAAGTCAACTCAGATATTTGCTCAGTAGCTTCCCTATCTTTCACTCATTTCAGAAAATGAGCCAGGAAGTCTAGAAATGAGCACTCAGGTTAGTTTCCCTAAAACAGAGAAAACTATGTCCAGAGTAGTTAGTTGGAATGTGTAATTATTGGAAAGGAGATCCTGATATATAATATGTTACATTTTTTGACTTGTCATGCCACTGTGAAGGATGTGAAACCTGGCAGGAAGAGCAGTTTAGTTAAATTAAGGAGTCTCGTCTGTGGGCGGATTGGCCACGAGAGAACTGGGGAAGACTTGCTTATGAACCAACATCATACTGGTTTTTTTCTCTCTCTGAGAAACTGTTATTTGATTGATGGTTTTTATCATCCCACACTGCTGTTGATCAGATACTCTAAATGAAATCCTCCAACTTCACAAATCTACAAGCTGATCTGCCATAGATAATCCAGAAGTGGATTATCCTCCCATGTATGTGAAGGAGACACTTTCCAGGATTTAGTTTGCTTTGGCTGTCCTAAATAGCACAAGAGAATAGTACAAATCCCTGTCATGTTTCCAGCAAAACCCCCAAGCAACAGGCTTATTGGAAAGAACTTGGTTAAGGGAGTTTCCAGGACTGGGTTCTGCCTCCGGTTAGTTGTGTGACTTTGTTCCAGCCCATGACTCGGTAGTGATGTTGAAAAACATATAAACTCAACCTTCAAGGAGCTCATTGTCTAATAGGGAAAGCAGCATCAGAGGATGGGTACACCGTCTGGCTTCAAGGAGGAAGTAAAAACTTAGAGGGTAGGTTAGGTGTTCAGGCCCAGGAGGAGATGGAGGGGCTGGTCCCTGCAGAGGCATGCCTGGAGGATAGAGAACAGTTTGTATTAGTTGGATCAAAGGGTGTGTAGGAGAAAATTAGGCTGTGCAGATGAGTAGGGAGCACATCCTAGAGGACCTTCTGGGTTAGTCTTAGAGGTTTCGCATTTTATTCTAGGTGATGTGTAGGAGTAGAACACAAGGAAATGAGTTGGGAGACTATGGAGGTGGATGGATAAGAAAAAGGGCCCGAACTAAAATAGAATATCCAGGAAGGGAACAGGATGATATGCATCCAGAAAGCTCGAATCTCCAGCACTAATTGCATCTGGGACGAAGGAAAGGAATCCACTGAGAAGCCGTCCGCAATGACAATGTCCATCCCAATCCCTGTCCTAGTGTGTACGTGTGTTGGGGCGTGGTGGGTATGATTAGGATCTGAATTTAGTTTTGGAATCTCTCCACTTACCAGTGGTATGCTTCTCCTTGAAACTCAATTTTTCTTCTCTACAAGAGGAATGGCACACCTTTTGGAAATGAAGAGTGCATCTAAAGTGCTCCCATATGGTCTGGCACATACAGGGAAGTTAGCTGGCAAGTGTTAGTTCTCCGGACTCCCAACCCCACCCCATGTACCTTGTCAGGAGAAAGTAATTAATAAGGAATATCCAAATAACGATGCACACTATGAATATTGAAGTAAAATACGTTAGTTGAATTATCCCAATCTATGGCAGAGTTACCAACTACAGGGTGCTGGAAACCCGCACTTCCACCATCCTCTGATGCCCATGTCAGTCTAGTGTGTAAAGGACTCCTTTCCTTTAGGACAGGAGCTTGTGAAAGCTGGTCTGGATACAGTGAGGGTTAAAGGAGGTCCGTCTGAGTCTCCATCTGGGACAGCTTCACTCCACATCTGTAATTTGCCTTGTTCTCTTACAGATGAGGTGCCGGGCAGAGGTGAGCGTGGACTGGTGAGAAAAGTATTTTTATAACCGAAAAAAGTGGTGCAAAGGGTCTTCTACTGATTGGCAGCGTCACCTGATTAGGGAGGCAGGGTTTGTTCCTGATGCCTTAATCACAGTATCTGCTCACCTCTCTGGGGTTTTGGACCAACCCCATTTTCAGTGAAAGTAGTGTGGGCTTCCTATCCTCATAATGTGCCCACTCATTATAGTTTCTGTGTAGATTATTGTCCTGTCCTAGCTGTAGTTTCCCAGATGTGGACCCCACGCAGACAGAAGCGGTCTGATTCTTACAACTGAGTTACTTCATCTTCTTTTTCTTCCTGCTTAAGCATCTTGAAAATGCCCCTTATCAGAACTCTTTGGAGAATAAGAAATGAAACCAGGGTAACCAGAATCAATGTGTCTTTTGTAAAGAGGAAAATAGAGACCCATTATACTTATAAGCCAATGGAATAGCTTTTGTTTTCCTTACTTTTCTCTCCTCTCTCTCTCTTGGATTATACAACAGAAGCAAAATAAGAAAAGGCTACCTTAATTTCAAAGGTAACGCTTAGGTGAAGAGGAAAGTCATTATGCCGGACCAAAGGGAGAGTGGAAACAGGAAATTTGGAGGATGAAACAAATTTACGCACCTTATAAATTTTGAGTGGACTGGAAATACAGAAGAAATGAATAAAAAGGCCTGCCAGGAGACCATGAAGTGGTCTAGTTGGGAAATGACTAATGCGTGAACACAAATCTTGGTGACAGATGCGTCAGCTATCTGTGAACTTTCTAAAGGTTAAATGAACAATAATAGGATTTTGTCAATGCTCCAAAGTGAGTTTAAACCATTAACTACATGATGCAAATATGTGAGCACCTTTAATTGGGCATGACTAAAAATAATGAGGTAATGTTTAAAATAACGACATCTAGAACAGAAGAGCGATTAGGGAAAATTTGTCTAAAAAGCCAAAAAGTGATCATTGCTTGGTGGTTTCATTGTTGTCAGTAGACATATTTCTCTTAATATAATAAATTGGGCCCTGTGGCAAGTGAAATAAGTTCCAGACCAACTATAAGTCCCTTGGGATTCCCTGGCAGCTAGAAACCTTGGCATTCCTGAAATACAATTTTCGTTAAAATGAAAGATGCTCGTGAGTCTTCAAGTCAAACCTACTAATTATTACACCAGGCCAATTGAAAGTTTGATATATTCAAAGCTCTGTCATCCAGGGACTGATTCTGGTTTTCCTCCTGCCAAGACATTGGTTGATTTTGACTATAGTAGCACATCTGGTAGGCATGTATGAATAACAATTCAGCTAGCTGGATTCTCCATGACTACTGACACCACAGGGGACCTCTTCAGGTTCTTTCAGGTACATGAAGAGTTTCATTTCCAAGTAAGAGAGAGAAACAAATAACTTACCTTTGCTTGAGTGGGTCTGTGAACCTCAGGAGATTAGCCATTCCTTTTAGACTCTGTGTGTGTGTGTGTGTGTGTGTGTGTACATAGTTTTCTGGTTTGCTTAATATCTTTGCAAAAACTTAATAGAACTTTCCATAAATAGATAAAAGAGAAAGAAAAGTATAATGAACGATGTATCCATCTTCCAGTTTCAACAATGATCGATACGTGGCTCATCTTGTATCATGTATACCCTTATCTACCTTCTTCCCTCGCCTCCAAAGCAAATAACATCCTGGGATGTCACCACAATTTTATGAGTATCTGATTTGTGAGAACAAAATTTCCCAAAGTATGATCCACAAAAACCCTGTCCTACAAAGATACTGCAAAAATAAAGGGTTCTAATCTTCAAATACTTTGGGAAAATGCTAGACACTTTGTCTCCTTTTTGAATGGCTACCCTGTATGTTAGCACATTAATGGCTCTGAGGTGAGAAGTCTACATGTTAGAACTCATTTAAACCAGTATCTTCCAAATTCGATTGAGTCTAGAACTCTATTTCCAGCAGATCCTATTTACATCATATGGAAGAAACATTAAGAGATAATATTTACAATATTTACTAGGCACTTGCTATGTGCCAAGTTTTCTGTAAAATATTTTTATATGTATTTCCTTATTTAATCCTTATAATAATCCTTTGAGATGAGATTTACCGTAATATATTACAGGGTAATATATTACACCATTTTCAGATGAAGAAATTGAAGCTCAGATATATGAAACAACTTGACAATGGTTACACAGTAGGGAAGAGACTGGGGCAGGATTTACTCCCATATCTGTGCAGCTCCTGGAATCCCTGTTTATATACACATTTGGAGAGGAGGTGTTAGTTACAACTGATGATGGGGACATCCTCTAGTGGCATTGATAGACCGACTCTTCTTTTGTTTTCACTTGTAGTGACAAGGGAAGCAAAGGTACAGCAAAACATATTTGGTCAGAATCAGTAGGCTAAGGATTTTGTTTAATAATTTATATTTCCATTGTGCTTTGTACATTTTAGATTATTCACAAATCTATTGTCCTATAAGTTCCCAATGCCTTGAAAAAAAAAAGTATCAGTGTTACTCCTATTCAGCCAACAAAGCATAGAGAAGGTCCCCGTCTTGCCCAAGGTTGCAGATTCATTACAGACTTGGAATTAGAACCTAGATATTATGTCCAGGGCATTTTGTTTTGACTGCACTGTGAATATTGCATTGTCAAATAGGGTATGACCCTGACTTCTGGCTTGTTTTAGTTTATGTAAACCGGAGAGGCAAAGGAAAGGGGTGTGAGGGAAACCACCTTAATCAAGAATTACTTGATGGAGGAGAGTCTACTCGTGATAATGCACCTTTCAAAATATCCTACAGGCAAGGTCTGGTGCTTACCTCGGTGTCTAGATCACGATTTTCATGTTTTAGGGTAGGAAAGGAGGAATCTACAAATTTAGTTTTCTTAGGGCAACTTATGACTATCACGTCCCAGGGAGAACTCTGCCAGTGCTCTTGGTGATTTTCTTACTCCCCCCACCCCAGCCTGGGTTGGAAGCTCTGGTCCAGGTCTCCTTAGTGATGGGAGGGGCTCTATGGAGCCACTTAGTGGTTCCTTAGCAGAGGTGACCATGATGTAGCTGAGAAGAGTAGCTATTTTTCATCTATCTCACTTTGCTTGCCAAGGTCAAAGTATTGCCTTCTAGAGTACATGTTTGGTATATTCTCCCCTGAGTACAAAATCATGCAGGGAAATTGGAAAATTATGCAATTGTTTTCAAATGTATCATGGGGAATAGGACAGTTGGGTAATAGCTACACAAAATTAAGCACCAACATGATTTGAGCTTTACCGAGATAAATGAAAACACCTCTGATTATCTGGACAGTTATTTTGGCCAAGACAGACTTGCATGGGAGATAGGGAGCGTTTGGATGGGTGACTGCTAATACTGAACATTATCACTTCATTAAAGTAGGTCGAGAGAAGCAAATGTGATAGGTTTTTCTCACATGCTATAATTACCAAGGGCAATTCAGTATGTTTTAGTCTGGTCTATATCTAGCCCATGAAATTATATAACAAACAATCACTCATTGTAGGTGATTAAAATACATGTCTCTGGACAGATTAAAAGGGGATAGATAGAGAAAAGCGCCATGATCTCATTACCTACTATACTCCCTCTCACAACTAAGGAAAGTGTAAATTTAAAACTTATTAAAATATGGAGATACCATGATATAACAAAAAGAGCACTGGTGCCTGGATTAGACAACCAGCATTAAAGAATCTATTCCTATACTTTGACAATGTGGCCTTGGGAAAATCACTTAATTTGTTTGAGCCTTGGTTGCTTATTTGAAAATAAGATAATAATAAAACCTTAACATGTTTTACTGGGGATCAAATAATATGATATATGGACCTACAAATTCCTAAACAAAGTGTTAATAATAATGCTCAAAAAATGGAGTAGTAAAGCCAGAACAGAAAGGCCCCAGAAAATGCCAACAAAGTCCCTTGTATAAAGTGGTGTATCTGGGGGTGTGCAAGCTTGAGACCCACTCTTCTGAAACAGGAGTGCCTTAGGCTGCCTCTAGTTTCATTGATGAGATGAAGGTCAGTCAGTCCAAGAGCAATTAGCCAAGAATAACAGAAAAGCCCATCACATAGTATCAACGTTAAGTGATGCAGTTAAATACTGACTTTGGGATCTGTGATACTAGGAAGAAAGAAAGGTGCTTTTTTCCTGGCCTGGCCACCTGGTTCTTGGTTCCAATATTACATATTACAATATGTAATAGTAGTCAGTGGTTGTTGTAATGTGAGAGTGTAAATCTGATTTATTTTCTGGTTGGTTTAATTAGGTTGTGATAATCCAGAATGAAAACTCTCCATTCTGTGCTCCTAAGGAGTTCCTGCTGACAGCAAACTTTCAAATCAATGCACTCAGTGGCCCTAGAGGTCAGCTGGCCACCCATATTTCACTCCTGAAGGTATTGAAACTCAGACAGCCCCAAAGCTTTCCCTAAAGACACAGAAAGCTAGTGATAGAGCTAGAGAAACCTTTGTGAATTGGGGCTCTTCCCCCTGTTTTGCCTAGTGGAAGTCAAATGTGTGTTTTGGAAAATATCCCAAGCATGGTTGTTACTTTACAAAAATAATATCGTTAAGGAAAAGAGACCTTAAAACATAGCAAGTGTGTGTACAAGTGTCTGGGATATGCTGAGGGTAACTTTCAGAGGGATTTGTGGAGATCTGGCCAAAGAAATGAGAAGTTCTGCTGTAACTGTATCCTAAATAAGATGGTAGTGTATATCATCTTTCCAAATTAGAATGAAGTGATGTCTCCTTGGAAGGCCCAGGGGGCACATGCGGTTAGAAGTGGGAGAATGGGTCTTATAATCTGGTGAGGAGGTGAAAAGAGTGGGTCAGCTGGCACGATGGGGAATTTCATCTTAGGTTAGGATGGAGGGCGGTTGGGGGAGGCCTTTCTATTGCCAGTAGCTGTCATTGGTTGTCATCACGCTTTTGGGGTGAATTTGTCATTGGAGACTCTCCATGCTAAGCCCCAAAGGAAAGATTTCCAGCTATTTTTCAGAGCTAGCCTGTGTAGATTAAAAATATTCTGAGTAGCAAGTTGAATTGTTTGGGGGAAAATTATTTCCTGTGTAAATAAGTTTGTCTCTTACTTTATTAATATTAAGGTGAGAGAAATGTAGACAGATTTAAGTCCATCCTAAAGACTACAAAAATACAAAGAATAATTTTTAAAGTTTTTTTATTCGAGGTTTTGAAACTAAAATAGTAATACAATCTCCCTGCAACACTTCGAACATTATTGTACAAAGACGTATAAAAGCAAAGATGATTGATAACCTTTCCTCCAATGCTATTTCAGTGATGACAGTGTGATATGCATCCTTGTTCACACGTATGGGAAAAAAATTAAAATAGGCAAAGTCTTAGATAAAACCAGAGAATCCCAAAGTGCTGGAGACTTTTCAGCAAGATCAAAGCCAACCAGAATTACCTTCTATGGATTAAATCTTACTATAGAAAGACCTAGACTGAAGGCTTTGGGGCTAGGGTCAGGCAGAGGTCACAAAGGGGCCCCCAGAGAAGCAGACCTAGAGGAATTTAGTTCTAGAAAATAAGCTCTGAGCAGAATCCTAGACGCTAGACAATTGGACTTCTCTTAATCCTTATTTTCTTAACCAACTATAGTTTTCTTAACCAAGCTTCACAGAAGGCAATCAGTGACTGTCATGTATCCTTAGGACAGCTCTTATCACCGACATGTATTTAATATGACTTTTTTGTGGCTATGGTTATATGGAGCAAACATTCAAAAATCAAGCTGAGGAGACATGGGCCTGAATTTCAGAGCACAGGAAGAGAAATCTTGGACCAACCGACAGATGAACAAGTAAAAAATTAACAGAATGAACCAAAGACTTAATAGTGGTATGTGTGGCTTAGGGAGAAGGATCTGGTGCAGGTGTATTTTTGGACAAGATGGGCCTGGAGAGGAATAGCTGCCTCAATTCCAGACGTGCAGTTGCCTCTGCCTAGTGAATTTGACATAGGGAAGTGCTGGAAGGAAAATTAATTTTTCAGGCAGAGATAAATTTCAATCTGAATCCAATGGAGCGTAATCCCACTATGCCCGAGTTATCTCTTTGGGGATTTTGATTTACAAAGTGCTACCCAAATTGTAAGATCACAAATACCATTAAAATACAAAAAGCTACAAAATGGGAGAACTTGAGGAAACAACCCTTCCTTCCTTCCTTCTTTCCTTCCTTCCTTCCTTCCTTCCTTCCTTCCTTCCTTCTTTCCTTCCTTCTTTCCTTCCTTCCTATCCATCTATCATCTCCTATCTATTCATCAATCTATTCATCTATTTATATAATCCTATGTATGTATGTATGTGTGTATATACATATTTATATACATATATGTACACCTGCATCCAATAAGACCATATCTTACCCAAAAATTTTTGTAAAGAGATTGTGGTAATAATTGCATTATTTCTGAATTTCTTTGAAATGGGAAAATTGCATATTTCTTACTCTTGTGACAATTGGTTTTATTTATAGGAAGCTTAGCAGTCATTTCTTA
Organism: Prionailurus bengalensis; assembly: GCF_016509475.1. Lineage (NCBI taxonomy): Eukaryota > Metazoa > Chordata > Mammalia > Carnivora > Felidae > Prionailurus > Prionailurus bengalensis. The sequence goes on from NC_057349.1 coordinate 45,092,510, forward strand.
GCTTAGAACTTTTACACGTTTCTTAGTGGGATACAATATGATAGGCTATTCTGGCTATAAATTCAACTGGGTTCAGACACTACTCTTGGAGATTTCTCTTTCCTGTAGGGTTTTCATCCTCAGGATCTATCTAAAGTACCTAAGGCAAGCATTAAATGTGCTGCTTTGTAAAAAATCAAACAACTCTCCCTCTTTACCCTAGTGTTAATTGCTGATATGTGTGTAAATAAATAGATAAATGAGAGTCTGGCCTCAGAAAGTATGGCTCTAGGACTGTGGTGTCCATATTGTTCTGCCTTCTGTGAAAATACATGAAAAGATGTTGAATAGATGATAAAGATGATAAAGTCAATGGATACGATGCACCTCAAGAATGTTGTGGTTCTCTGTTTAGAGCAGGTACAGATTTACTAGTGGAGGGAGTCATGGTAATAACGGTGACTGTGACAAGAATTGGAAGCTATATTCTGAGGCCAAGTAGCTCTACACCTGTCCATTAGAGCTTCAGAAAAAATATCAAATTCTAATACGTTTTCTTAAATTCTAAAAAAAATATAGTGTGTTATTCGCATTTATTTTTAAGCTTGAGATAATACATGACCAATGCCAGCTGAAGCGTTGTTACCGAAGTTTAATTATCAGTATGTACTGTATATTGTTAAGCACTCACTCTTCAATATGCAGAGAAGACTGAGAAATAATAACCCGGGATGGAAAGGACATTCTAAGCAATGGGAAGGCAAGGGGTAACTTAAGCTTTTCATTGATTGTGACAGCAGTTGAGCTTCTTGATGCATTTATTATTGTAAAAATGTCCTTGAAACCAATTATTTCCTCCTTTAGATGGTTAGAATTCTGAATATTACCTGGAAAACTTCTAGAAGCATAATGTGTCAAGTCAACTTGTAAAAGCATTTGTAGGTACTCTGTGTGAGAATATTCAGAAGATGTTTTAGTTTCTCATTCATTATCTCTAACCCAGTTGTGTGTTGAACCGAAGGGCACATTTGGCTCCTGCACTGGGAAAAAATGGATTAGTTCTTCCCACCTCTGTCAGGTTCTCTTTATCCACACATTTAAAATAATTTCTCTCTCTTTTCTTTTTAAGCCACAACTGTGTTAGTCAAGTGCATTTTTTTTCAATAAAGAAAATATACTGCACTGACACTCTGAATCATTTTGGTTTTGTTGGTATTGTTTATTTTAAATCTAAAGATTCAGCAGCACAGTGGGTAATAAATGAGAGGTGTTGACAGAACTAAAATAAAGGTACCTTACATTAAAGGGACCAGCTGAATTGCACTATTCAGTAACTCTCTCTTTGCCCATTATGATGATTTGTGTGGACTTTTGTAAAGCTACAAAATGTAAGTAACAATGTTCACTGGTTGGGAATTTTTCTAAACATTTGGTAGCCCTGGGAGTTATCTAAGCAACTTAGAATATCTCTGGGAGTTATAGCATTGATTTCCTCACCTAAACAAAAGCAGATCCCCCAAGGTCACTCTCTAAAAATTGGAACAACCAATAAATATTTTATTGTAAACTCTCTGCCTTCATTTTGGAAGGCAGCGTTGTCTAGTTTTAGAAAAGCTGATTCTCTCACTGACTAGAAGTAGAGTGGTCATTGCATATGGCACCAGGGGTCCCTGAAATTTAGAAAGACATATTATCCAATAAACCCAATACTACACAAATATCTCAATCCTATATTAAGGCCTTTTGAGAGGGAAACAGAAAACATGGGAGAGAGTATTGAAGAAAAGGAAAAAAAAGATGCATGAGAGAAAGAGAGAGAGCGAGCCAGTGTGTGTGTGTGTGTGTGTGTGTGTGTCTAAGGGAGATAAAGAGACATGTGCAAAGATAAGAGGGATTAACACAGATATAAATCAGCTCATATGTAGTGAAAGCCACATTTTAAAACCTTTGAAAGTATTGCTGCTACGTTTTATTGAAACAAAGACTATGTTATGACATAGTAATTACATGTATGAATAAATAAGCCCAACCAAACCAAAAATTCCAAACAAGCCATCCTCAGTCTCAGTAGTTTAACATAAGACAAATTTCTTTCATGTCATAACTCAGTATCAGTGGGCAGAAGAGACTGTCTATGCAGTTGTTCAGAGTCAGGCTCATTCCATGTGGTGATATCTCCATATTCAACAACAGTCTCCAAGGTCATTGCAAAAGGAGGGAGTGAGAATGGAAACTCAGGAGGTGAGATGTTACGGCTCATGCCCAGGAGTGTTATGCATCACTTCCACCCATTTTCCACTGGCTGGGATGGAGTTGTATGGACTCAGTGGTGTCTGAGGGCCCTTCCCTACCCAATCCAGGGCACAGGGCAGTTTCCTCTCCCAAATGGACTTTGGGTTTCATTCCTAAAAATCCTTATAAGCTAGGGAACTATAGTGCGCTCCTTTCTCTGAAAGGAGGAAATTGTCTCAGTTCCAGGACTAGGTGGTCATTCGTCACAGATTCTAGAGCAAAGGTCTCTATTGTGTGTACACGTGTGTGTGTGTGTGTGAGAGAGAGAGGGGAGTTTTGTGGGGAGGATGTATGTATTTTAAAAAATGTCACCAACACATTTTCTGATACACTGTTCTAACACTGCCTGGTTTATGCATTTTGAAAGATGCACTTCTAGGGTGCATCTAATGTCTATTATTCACCTACAAGGTGTCAATCCAACACACACACACACACACACACACACACACACACACTACACACAAAACAGTTTGAAGTATTGCCCCAGACTAAGGAGATTGCTAAACATGACTACATAATGAAAACTTAAGGCAAGATGAAAATTTGTTAGAAGACTGTATTTGGTTTCTCTTGCAGCTGTAACTAATTACCACAAACTCAGCGCCTCCAAACAACACAAAGTTTTGTTGTCTTAGAATTCCAGAGGTCGACAGTCTGAAATGGATGTCACCAGGCTAAAATCACAGTGTCACATAAGTTGCGTCCCTTTCTAGAGGCTAGGAGACAATCCGCTTTCTTGCCTTTTCCAGCTTCTAGTGCTGACCACAGTCCTTGGCTCTCAGACCTTGTCTTCCATCTTCAAAACCAGCAGTCAGTGGTTGAATATTTCTCATGATGCCATCTCTCTCTTTCTGACCTTCTTGTCTCCCTCTTCCCTATTTAATCCCCATGTGATTATATTGGGCCATGTGGATAATCCAGGATAATTTCCTTGAGGTCAGCTGATTCACAATCTTAATTCCATCTGTAATGTTAATTCCCCCTTGCCATGTAACATAACATATGCATAGATTCCAGAGATTAACACATGGACATCTTAAGGGGTCATTATTCTGCCTATCACAAACACCAAGAGATGGGGAGTGAAAACTGGCAGGAGATAGCATTTTAAGTTAAGTATTAGATAATGAAGTTATATAGTCCATTCACACATTTATTTATGTAGGAAATGTATCTTGTGTTCCTGCTCTGCATTTGGGATTGAGCCAGGCTCTAAGGATAGAAGTATGAAAAGGAAAACAAAACAAAACAAACAAACAAACGAAGACAACCCTGTTTCCTTTTTTCATGGACCAGGCTAGGGGTGGGAGTCTGGAATGAAAGAGGGCCAGGGAGAGAGAACATACATGATTGGCCACTCTGTGTATCCGAATAATTAAAAATAGCATTCAGAGTTGTGGAAGAGAGGGACAGATTCTGGGGCCTGGGAGGATTAGGAGATGGAGCTGGGGACAGAACCCACAGCCAGACCAGGGGCTTTGTAAACGATGTTGAGGTGTTGGCCCCTTATCCTGATGGTAATTGAGAACTAGAGGTTTGGGGAGCTAGAGTTCTCTTGTATAACAGTTACTGTGTGGGGCCACACCAGGAGAAGGGTGATGGCACTGAAAAGGGGGGTGGGGAAAGGATAGGTATGAGACAGATTTCAAAACATAACAGGGACTGGCTGGAAATGCTGACTGAAGATGGCGTTAGACTCAATGACTCTGAGATGTTGTCCTTGGTGACAAAGCAAAAAGAAGATGAGCTTGAAGTGGGGCTGAGATGTGTGGCAAGTGGGGCATTCTGAAAGACGACCAAAAACATGTAGCTCTCGCCAGAGGGTGTTTTGATAGAGTTTGGCAAATCTCAAAGGAAAATATTAGTTAAAAAAAACCTGAAACTATCTGTGGTCAATATAATTGCCACCTTTCTTGTTGTTTTTTTAATCAAACGTTAGTAATATGGATTTCATATGATTTGCAGGTCAAGTTGAAGGTGAATATAATAACAAACTTACCTTCCTTATAAGAAGATGCAAGGATTTTCTTTTTCTTTCTATGTCCAACGTAAAGGTTCGGCAGTGGGGAAATTAGTTCATCCCACTAGGCAAACTGACAGGGGACGTCTTATGAAAATCTATTTACAGTCTTACGTCTTTAGCCCCATAACGGTAAAGCAGCAGGTGCACCTCTGGAGGATTTTACACTTCAGCAATTCATTATGTCACAGGTTGTTCTTGGTGTGAAATTCCTCTGATGAAGAAGCGCTGACAGAGGCAGGAGAATGAAGTAATTCTCTTCTCCTCCCCG